>NC_136063.1:868390713-869615311 GCF_964261635.1 Lissotriton helveticus | reverse complement strand
CGGAAAGACCAGGCTCACCACTCCATCAGGAAACGGGGTCGGAGTCACTGAACTCCGTGGCTCGGCACACTGCTGCACTTGCCGCCGTGGACATCACTCCTGATGGCGGTGGGGGTGTAGTTTGGGGACTCGAGGAGCTGTGCTGTTGTGGAGGGCAGCAAGAATTGATGGGCAGGAGCCGCCCGAGGGATCCACAGTTTCCGCAACTTTGTGGCCAACAATAACAAACTATTGCATGGTGGGATTTGTAGTTTGCTCCGCCTGCCGACAGCCAGAGCAGGTGATATCAATCTCCTGTTTTGGGGTGGAGCATATTTGAACGGATTGGACTGTGGCAGTATCCTTTGGCAGCACTTGAACTCATCCTCCGTATCACACTGGGCGCTGAAGAGGCCACACGGCCGAAATGCATACGCCCGCCGTACCTGCCTTAAATCTACAATAAAAGAGCTCCATGCTGTTCCCCTACTGAGGCCTCTGCCTTTTTCTTTGAAGGAGGGTTCTTTTGGATATTTTTGCATCGCAAGCTAACAGCGTGCTTTCAGAGGTCCCTACACTGAAGCTGGCCTGGTCATTGTTGGCGCAGTTTCTGCCGTGGCAGAAGCATTCGTTTGTTCCGTGGTAACGGAAAGACCAGGCTCACCACTCCATCAGGAAACGGGGTCGGAGTCACTGAACTCCGTGGCTCGGCACACTGCTGCACTTGCCGCCGTGGACATCACTCCTGATGGCGGTGGGGGTGTAGTTTGGGGACTCGAGGAGCTGTGCTGTTGTGGAGGGCAGCAAGAATTGATGGGCAGGAGCCGCCCGAGGGATCCACAGTTTCCGCAACTTTGTGGCCAACAATAACAAACTATTGCATGGTGGGATTTGTAGTTTGCTCCGCCTGCCGACAGCCAGAGCAGGTGATATCAATCTCCTGTTTTGGGGTGGAGCATATTTGAACGGATTGGACTGTGGCAGTATCCTTTGGCAGCACTTGAACTCATCCTCCGTATCACACTGGGCGCTGAAGAGGCCACACGGCCGAAATGCATACGCCCGCCGTACCTGCCTTAAATCTACAATAAAAGAGCTCCATGCTGTTCCCCTACTGAGGCCTCTGCCTTTTTCTTTGAAGGAGGGTTCTTTTGGATATGTATATATATATATATATATATATATATATTGATATTTATTGTAAATGATCTTAGTACAATTTTTACATGGTATTTAAATGTATAGGATTTATTTTTGATCATATCTTGCAAGTGCCACATAATATACAGAAATGTCCAACCCAATGGCTTATCAGAATTCAACAGTCTTAAAAATGTGTTTACTGTTGATATATAATATGCTATTAATATTTAAGTGGACAACACAAAATAAAGCAATGGACTGACTATGTTATAAAATATGTCTGAGTCACATAGTACTGCCCTGGAAAAAAAAGACTAGAAAGAATATGTCTATCCTACATGTTGTCTATGTCTATGCCTGCGTATTTTGCACGTTTTCACTCTGCACCTGTCACTTTAAAAACATCACCAGTCAATGTAGCTTTTGTCATGTGAGCAAGGCTCACGAGAGCTGAAACGCTTCATCGATTGTGTGTAAAGCTGAGAAGTGAAGGATGAGTGGCAACCCGTGAAAGTGACGAACAACAAGAGACTTAAGCACTGTTTTTTTAAGAACTGCCAGCGTGTTTGTTTCTAAGCGCTACGTGAACACTGACAGCACCCACTGATCTGGCTGGAATTGAATGTTTATCAGGACGCCAGCGTGGTGTAAAAAAAACTGTAGGTGAATGTCCTAATTTTTACAAAAATTAACTTGACTTGCATTTCATTTTAAAACAAACGCATTTTAGGATTGATAAAGGCATTTTTTGCCGAAATGCATCTCTGATGGCAAACAGTTGTCAATAAAGTTTTGTTGCCATGCCCTTCCTGGAGTGCCGGTACTTCTCAGGAGAGAAAAGGAGCTTTTTGGGAATATATATAGTTCTGCTGGAGGTTGTCTGGATAATTACAGCGTCAGCCAGAGATGCTTCAAGAGGCCACATCTGACAAGTTGACTGCTGTATCACTGGCTTCTGTGCGAGCAGTTTTTCTTTTGCAACCGAGGTATCGGACGGCAGCAGCACACCTCTACAAGCGCCAGTCAGGCAGAGTTCACTCACAGTAGTTTCGTGACTTCACGGATAGGTTTGGACATATATCCAGCCTAGGACTCAGCGGACTTGTGCAGTGGGGGTACAGATGAATGCGGGGACACAGGGAAGCCCGAGGACTTTAATGTGCATCATCAACAGTGCGCTCCACTCTGCAGTGCACCACAGCCACATGGACGTTATTTCTATTTCCCCGCGCAGCACCAACCCAGGGATGTTGCAAACAGCACTACAACAGGTGAGCGATAACATGGCAGGGGAGGTGCTTTGTCTCACCAATAGCAGACTTGCAGGTGGATCTTAAGTGGAAGCGCTGGACTGTTTTTGTTAATGCAGCAGGGGCGTCTGAGGAAGACTTTTTGTCGAAATGCATTATGCCTTACCTGCGTGTCCAATTAAAGGCTTTTCCTGAACTCCCCGCGTGTGCCTCTTCCTACAGTTCTGCTGGAGGGTGTCTGGATATATATATATTCACTGAAAAAACCATAGGTTATAGACCATATATAGTTAGGAATTAGCATTTACAAAACCTTGAAAATTCACTGCAAAAACCATAGGTTAGAGACCATATATAGTTAGCTGGACATTTTATTGACATAAAACCAATGAAATTCCATATATAGTTAGTTGCACTAACTATATATCGCGCACCCGCAATCCACTGCTGATGATGTCACATATTACATCATTCATGACATGGTCAGTGACATCACTGATGACATCACTGATGACATCTCAAATGACATCACTGATGACATCACTGATAACAACATCCAGTGATTTTTTGTTTCTATAAAGTTTAAATATGTCTTACATATTGAAGAATGAGTGGATGTGTAAGTGTCTGGACGAAGGATTTAGTAGGTGCATGACTGACTGTATGAGTGAGTGATTAAATGTGTCTCACTGAGTGCATGGGTTAGTGACTAAACTGTCTTAATTTGTGCATCATTATGTCTGTTGTTCTGTAAACTGCTGCATGTGTTGATCAGTAGCTATATGAGTAACTATATGGGTTATTGATTGATTGCCCAAGTATTTGTATGGGAGACTGAGTGTGTGTGTGGCTAGCTGGGAGGTGTGTGACTCTGTGCAGATCAATCTGTACTTGTATCAATGATTGTATAAGAAGGTAAGTATGTGTTAGTATATGTTTGAAAATGTAAGGTGCTCTATGTTTAACTGTATACACAAGAAAATGGAAGTCTCATTGATTCTTTACAGGACTGACTAGGTGTGTGAGTAACTCCATGGATGAGTGGCAGACTGTGAGTGTCTGTATAGGTGTATGAGTGCATATGATAGTGTTGTAAAGATGAGTGATTGTATGTATGAATGATTGTATGGGTGAATGAGTGAAGGTGTGTGTAGACGTAGCAATCAGTGAGTGCGTATGTAGTAACTAGTATTGGTGTGTCAATGGTTTCAAAAATTATAATCTTTTTAACACTGGGTGAAACAGAGGTTATATTAAAATGTGAGGAGATGCATTGTATTGTCACATGAATGATATCATCAGTGATGTGGTCATTGATGTCAAATGAGATGTCATCAGTGATGTCATCAGTGATGTCATTTGAGATGTCATCAGTGATGTCATCAGTGATGTCACTGACCATGTCATGAATGATGTAATATGTGACATCATCAGCAGTGGATTGCGGGTGCGCGATATATAGTTAGTGCAACTAACTATATATGGAATTTCATTGGTTTTATGTCAATAAAATGTCCAGCTAACTATATATGGTCTCTAACCTATGGTTTTTGCAGTGAATTTTCAAGGTTTTGTAAATGCTAATTCCTAACTATATATGGTCTATAACCTATGGTTTTTTCAGTGAATTTTCAAGGTTTTGTAAATGCTAATTCCTAACTATATATGGTGTATAACCTATGGTTTTTTCAGTGAATTTCAATGGTTTTTTAATAGCAAATATCATAAGCTGTCGAATGTCAAGTACGTGGTAAGTAAAAACATTTTCGTGTTTATGCACACTGATCTGCTTTGAATGCTGCCCCCCACCCCTCATTTCTATTAGGAGTACTCTCTCTTTGCAGATAGTGAAGGGTAGTTAACGCAGCCCTTTGCCCCCTTTGTAATCCGTCGTGCCTGCTTCTCTCTCCATTTGATTGATTGTTCTCTTTGGTTCATTCTCTATTTACAAACAAGCACAGAGTCGCAATACTCTGTTTAGTCTTTGCAGATAGCGAAAAATCGTGTAAAAAAACAAAAGGAATCGAGCAAAATCAGTAGGCCACTAATGGGATCTCTTTTTGACCTCGCTAAAATAGAAACATTAGGAACAACCTGTTGAAAATAGCAATGCGTATGTACATAAGCGGCGTTCATTTGTGTTCACAGTACCCCTTGTTGATTGTTTGAATCGAGCATTGAATTGTTCGAAGTTGGTTCTCTTAAGGATCTTCTCTGCCTGCAAACGAGGAAGAATAGGAATATTCTCTCTCCCTTTGCAGATAGTGAAGGGTAGGTAACGCAAGCCTTTAACACGTCGTACCTATTTCATTCCTCATTGATTGATTGATTGTCCGAACATTGACTGTTTGGGAATTAGTTCTTTTTGGAGGTATTCCCTGTTTGCAAATAAACGTAGGAAAATCTTTGCAAGTAGTGAAAGGGTACGTAATGCGGACCTTTCTCCCCCGTTGTAATCTGTCATGCCTATCTACTCCCCCCTGATTGATGCACCTGTTTCACCCGGACCATTTACTAGACATACGTCATCTGGCCCGACCAGAGAGCACCCCTAGTGAAAAGGACATATGCAATAATAACGAAGTGATCACTGTATCCTGTTAACAGAACCTTTAGCATGAAACAACCTGGAAAGAAAAGAATAGGAAAACGAAAATCAGTAGGCCACTGATGAACATGAACTTTTATTAAACAACGAACAAAGAAACGATAACATAACGTAATGATAAAACCTATTAATGTCCTAGAAACAAGAAAACGTTAAAATATGCCAGTGGTGAGAGACCAGAAAAACAGTAAGAGAAACCAAATCACCCCTCGCTGTCCCACCGCCTGCCACGCCAAAAAAATCGATAGACTAGGGAAAATGCAAGTCAGTAGAACATCCGCCCCCACTCTGGAAACTTCCAAGGTAGGGCAGGGTTCCGGCTACGCCCAGCCGGGAGCAGCCCATATAAGGCAGGTCCTGCTGCCACGCCTCGGCCAGGAGATCCTAACGTAGGGTGTAGCCGGAGGAGAGGCCGAGGCCAGCGGGACCCGGCCAGGGGATTGCCTTTACAACGCTGAACAGTTGCAGGGGGGGGGGATGTCTCCTCGACCCTCCCCTCTCTCTCCCAGTCCGGCCGCGGTGGCCCTTGAGAGTTGCAGGTAGTCCCGCCACATGCTCTTCCGGTCCGGCCACCACCGGTCGGGGGGCCGAGGCCGACGGGATCCGGCTGCAGCCGATAAACCAAGAAACCCGTTCATGGGGCCAGAGCCAGGGGCGTCCGGCCGACATCTACCGGAAGCCCGGCCCGAAGACGGACGGGACACTTCTTCTTTCTTGAATAATGGCTGCGACAACACTGGGGGGGGATGTCTTGCAAATGCCTCCGACCCCCCCCCTCGTCCTCATCGCCTGGTCCGGCCATAACAACTCTCAAGTGAGACGCCGTGGGGTGCACTGGGAGGGAGAGACGGTGCGAACAGGCCTCTCCCGCCTCCCCAGGTGGAGGCTTCCCAGCTGCACCCTCAGCGCTCCAGGCGCCCGGAAAAGGGTTCTTCCACTGTGGCCATGCTGCAACGTCTCGCCCGGCAGGGTGGAGCCCGTCCGCTCATTTGACCCCGCGATCGCCAGTAGCTACCGAACTCTCAAAATGGCGGTCGACCTGCCAAGAGCGGGCCCAGCATAAAGAAATGGCCCGGTCACTGTTTGACTCCACCACCGTAGTCCTCCACGACCTTGAAGATTCTAGAGGAGCCGCGGGAGTCTCCGACCCCCGATGGGGAATGACTGCCATGATCACCCGTGGAGTGACGAAACTGTATCCGCGGGACGTCGGCGCTCCCATGCTGGCGCCAGCCTCACTTTGAATTACTAGAATCCTGCAGACCTCACTTCCGGTGAAAGCACAGTGTGACCCGGTAGGAAAAATTGTTGCACCCCCTCCCCTTTTTGACTGATAGTTCAAACCACCGATCCTTTCCTTTGCCCTTTTAACGGAACTTTGGACTGCCTCCCCCTCTTTTACATTTTCTAGAGAAAACAACACATTAACCACTACATTAGCATAGCAGTTGACACCAGAACTGTTTTCAAATTGAAAACCAACAACATCTTCAACAGAATCCTTTTTGTTTCTGCTGTGACCCTGCTACAGCACAGGCATTGTCCCCAGCAGTAATTCTGCAATGCCGGTAAGAATAGCTGTGGTGCCTACTGGACTCACTCACCCCCGCGGCGCCCCACGCCGTTATTTGCTGGGCGGCAACTTGCTAGACATCACTTTCGTGCCATCTAGATTTCAGCGCGTTCTGCTGCCTTGGAACTATTCGCACAACAGACCGCTACTGACAAGAATATTTCATTATTGGTGCTGTCAATTTCAATAAATCTATTGGATAATTCAAAAGAAATTGCCACGGTCTCTTCGTTGTTTAAATGTTTTTACTGTTTTTGTTTTGTTGTATATATTTATATGTTATTAAAGTTTTATATTCCTACTACTTTGTTGGAGTGCTATATATTTTTAATGTGACACATAATTGTAAAAACTTTGATGTACAAAGAGTCATTCCTGGAATCTTCCGCTTCAGGCTCGGTCCCCTCCCCAATCACAATACAGGATGGTTTTCAGATAGTAGGAACACGTGTGGTGTGACGGATCTCATCGGGTGTGGGCCTTGATCTACTATAACTCCTTTGAAGAGGGGTGACTCTTTACAGCTGGGGCCATAAACTACATCTGCAGGGCTAGCTGATAGCCTGGACAATCGGACACAGAGGAAGAGGAGTGTCAGAGGGTGCGGTAGTGAATAGGGCGAAAGGGAGGTGTCGGGCGGGCACAGAGTGTGATTCTCAGGGAAGAGCAGCGCAGATGGGGGGAGGTTTATTGCCCATGCATAAGACAGAGAGCGGTGGTGACCAGTGCCTGGGGAAGATGCTTGCGAGGGTGAGTAGCCATGCTACGAATCGACAGTGTGCAGAGAGTGGGTCTGGTCAAGACATCTAAAATGGCTGCCGTGCACGACAAAAGTGTGGCATTTCAAAAAAGGCAAGATGGCGCAGACAATGTTTTTCAACACTTCCTCATTTCCTTCGAATCGAACGTTAACAGACGTTGCGGCATATTACCAAAGTTAAGCGATATTTATCGCTAACGATGCTTACCAACGAATTTTTTACCGCTAAGCATCGTCAGAAATTATCGAAGATAAACCTTGCTATTATCAAGGTTTATCGCAAATGCGATAATAAACGGCCGCAATGCATGAATATCGCTAAAAACTCAGCGATATTCATACATTACCGAGCTAATGCTCTTAGCCATGTTATCCACCTCCCATTGGATAACATGGCTAAGAACTGCTCAGGGCAGGTGTTACTTTTTGGAGATATTCGCGCTTAGCGCTAATATCTCCAAAAGTTGGTAATAGGAGATAGATATCTTGCATGTTGTAATGCAAGTTATTGTGGTATATGGAACTCATACCATAATCTCTCAGGAAAGCAGAACCTGATCCTTTTGGGACCGCCTAAAAAGGCCTAGGGGGTGAGGAGTACTCTACTTTGCCCCCTTTTCACGTTCCGAACTATTTTATTTTACTCTCTTCTGTAATTACACAAAATAGCAGCGATAAGATGCATCGGAGACACACAGTGAGAGAAACGAGGCCGGAGATGAAGAAGAGATGTCAAATACACATTGGAGATAATATAGTGGCAGAAGGGAAGTAAATATGAGTAAACTTACCATGTAACATAAAAATGTTGCACTCTATACTATAAGTCTCATTTTATACTACAATCACTTCGCTACAACCTCATAAATTAAAAATAAAAATGAATAATGTCTCAAACAATTTTTGATTTCTAAATATAAATTTATTCTTCAGAATTTTCTAAATTTGAAAGAACTAGTAACATGTCCTCATCAGCAATGTCCTCATGAAAAGTCTGCAATAATGATTCTTGTAACTCTATGGTCTCCAAACACTCGATAAATTCTCCATGAAGAGATTGATCAAAAAAATCATTCAAGTCATCTCCTCCTTGTGACAATATTTCATTATTGGTGCTGTCAATTTCAATCAATGTAGTGGAATCATTCAAGTCATCTCCTCGTGACAATATTTCATTATTGGTGCTCTCAATTTCAATCAATGTAGTGGAATCATTCAAGTCATCTCCTCCTTGTGACAATATTTCATTATTGGTGCTGTCCATTTCAATCAATCTAATGGAATCATACAAGTCATCTCCTCCTTGTGACAATATTTCATTATTGCTGCTCTCAATTTCAATCAACGTAGTGGAATCATTCAAGTCATCTCCTTGTGACAATATTTCATTCTTGGTGCTGTCCATTTCAATCAATCTAATGGAATCATACAAGTCATGTCCTCCTTGTGACAATATTTCATTATTGGTGCTCTCAATTTCAATCAATGTAGTGGACAATTCAAAAGAAATTGCCACGGTCTCTTCATTGTGAGCCATTTTATTTTGAAATTGCTTGCTGTAAATTGCAGAAAAAAATAATCACTTTCATTTATCGTTTTTAGTAATACATAATATAAAACTAACTTTATCAAGTATTTAGTATAACAGAAGGACTGCAAATAAATAACAGAAAACATTTTTCAAATTATCTTCAAGTGTACAACATAGTTCCCCTTACAAATTAACAACTCACCTTTTTAAAAGTAGGAGAAGTGTTAGTACTGTGTAAATCAAACACCAGAAATTCACCACCAAAAATTCCTCACAAATGTACCTCACACAGTAGTATCACAAAATGGCTGTGGTTTCCTCTCATTTGACATATATACATAACCAATTAACTTTCATCACACACAAATACAAAACCAAAGTAACATTTTAATTGGTTCTAAATTTCAACACTTTCAAATGTGTTTTCCCCATGCAATTTTCCATAGGACATTTACATACGTCTACAGCCTGAATGGCTGAACGGAATTACACCAAACTTGGCAAAATGGTACATCAAACCTAAGAGGTCAGGAAGGATCTACTATGCCCCCTTATGGTCATTTGCCCCTTCTCAATCCTACCGAGACACAAGATGGCGGCCGCTACGGACTGTTTGGAATGTTGACAGATGCCGGAGAACCAATCAGCTTCGCAAAGCTCCGTAACGCGAAAAGTACGCGAAGCGGAGCGCTGTTACAGATATATATCTTTTTTTGAACGTTAATTTCTCAAAATCCACTGGAGCACATATATTGAGACCTAGCAAAGGCACATCGGGCTACCAGTTCCTAATATTTTACCAAGTTTCGTGCAAATCCATTCAGCCGTTCGATTATTATTATTATTTTTTTTTTTTGCCCCGCGGGGCCCTTTTAAAACCTCCACATCAAACCTAGGGGGTCAGCGAGGATGTACTATTCCCCCTTATGGTCATTTGCCCCTTCGCTTTCGCCTCCTCTTGTCTCTCGATCCTACCGAGAGACAAGATGGCGGCCGCTACGGACTGTTTGGAATGTTGACAGACGCCGGAGAACCAATCAGCTTCGCTTCACAAAGCTCCGTTGCGCGAAAAGTACGCGTCCTGGGACGCTGCCAGGTCCGCTGTTACAGATATATATCTTTTTTTAAACGTTAATTTCTCAAAATCCACTGGAGCACATATATTGAGACCTACAAAAGGCACATCGGGCTACCAGTCCCTACAATTTTGCCAAGTTTCGTGCAAATCCATTCAGCCGTTCGGGCTAAAAGTGAGGCCAACCGCCCTATGGAAAACTCAATGTTAAAAACACGTTTTGGGACCCCCCTTTTTTCTCGGCCCCCCCTTGACGAACCCCCCCAAATTTTCAAAGGCTGCTCAGAAACAAAATGTGCCATTTTCCTGAAAATTTCAGCCAATTCCGTCCACAAACGCCAAAGTTATTAGACATAGAATTTTCAAAAATCCCATAGAGAAAAAATCCTAACTATATATACCTACTGGCGACCGCCAGTAGGTAATATATATATATATATATATATATATATATATATATATATATATATATATAACATCTATATCATACTAATTATAATAACATCCAAAGAGACGTCAGGTTTATGAGATCAATTATAGGCTTATTTTCAATTGAAGCTGAAATGCAATTAAAGGAAAATATTAGCTGTAGCTTTTTCTTTTCGAGTGGCAAGTCCTATTTTGGGGAACCTGGACTGTGTTGGATATATATATATATATATATATATATATATATATATATATATATATATATATATATATATATATATATATATATATATTTTTTTTTCTTACACGAAGAACAGAATTTTCTGGTTCACAATGAGCAGGCACACTCGAAGTATTTTCAAAAGCAAAAAATGCTTTATTGGTGCATAGCCTCCCACCCCCCCCCCTTACGACAGACGCGTTTCGCCTCGCGGCTTTTTCAATGTTCTGTGTATATATATATACACAGAACTCCGCTCCATCTTTAATTTCCCACTGAACAGGAAGGACGAACACGGACCCAGAAAGCGTTGTGCAAGGTGTTTATAGTTCCATTAAAACACTACGCACTGCCATGACGCGTTTTGGCCCCAAAAAGGCCTTGATCACATGACGCTGCCAGAAGAGACCAACTAATTTAAAGTGAAAGTGCTGATCACATGACCATGATGCAAGTAGACATAGAAAAAATCTACATGTATCAATACATTATAAACAAATAGTAATTCGTATTAATTCGCATTGTCAACTTAAAATACCAAATATCTTAACATAGGTGTGCAAAAATATGCGGCAGTGCAAAATAAGCATGTGCAAATATGCAAATTACATATTCCCTGATAGTGAAAGCGAAAGCTTCCACTAGCAAGCTCGTAATGTCTCCAAGCACCCGAGAAGTATATTGTTACATGGGTAGAGACACTGTTGAATGCTCTTAGAGTCCTGGACCCTTACCGACAAACCTAATGGTATATATTGCCTCAAATTGAATGCGCAAAATTAAGCATTAGTGCAAAAAAAAACAGTTCAATTAAACAGTCATCATATCCTGTATAATAAAGTAAAGTTACCCGACACCCGGCACGCTGCATCATTCACGCCACGGAGGACTCATCCACTTTGCGTATCTTATATCAGCCAGGTCCTATCCGCCTCTACGGATCCTGACAAACTATCCTCTACATTGAATAGACCAACTACAACTCGATCAAATCCAACTTGAGTACTATTATTCTAACGAGAGGTATCTCAAGTCTCTATCGTCCATATATCAACCAAATGTCGTGATTATTGATTCCGGCACCACTACAGAAGAAATATCCATTTTTAGGAACATCGTTCTATAGACTCATCCATTTTCGTGTTCTTATTATGAATTTCCAAAAGAAAGCATACCCTATCTAGGATCGCATACTACGTATTTCTATCAGATCTAATTCGGTACATCAACTTTTACTTAAGAGCATTGCCCGAGCAAATCCCTGGTCTGTACGAAATTGTTTTGTGCCTCCTGAAGAAGGCGTTAATTCGCCGAAACGCGCGTCGAGTATTGTATTGTTAACCTTGTCGGACACCATTATTATTGGTGTTCCTTTTATAATTTTATATTGTACCATGTTCTGAAATGTATTGCATATATGTAATTTTTATTACTGTATCATTTAGGTTGAATTACTATTGATTCACCACAGGTGTCTTGTTTTTAATATTATATGTCTATTTTTATTAAAATTTGATGATTTTAGATCAGCCATTTCAGCTATTCAAGTGTCCTTGTCTTGGGTCCTTCACTTGTTTATTTTATTTGAAAGCCTTTGACTGCCTAGGAATTTTTGCACACAGGTTGTTTACCCTGCCCTAGGAGTCTATTATAGCATTACCCAGGGGGTCCTTGTTATTTCCACATTAATAAAGTAAATACAACATGGAAAGTTCCATCATATGCATGTGCTTGCCATGATCATTGGGCATATCAAATCAGATCAACTGTTTATAAATGTGCAAAGAAGCATATGTAATTCATTAAATTAATTACCAAAAGGCAGATAATCGTACCCCAGTGGGTCATGGAATTAATGCATTCTCTTGTAAATGGGGTATTCTCAGATGCGCAAACCACAATTGGTACACTGTTATAAAGAATTAAAGTCAATAATTGATCAAAAGTGCATTCTAATATAGAGTGCCAACTAGTATTATCATGAGACAAAACCCTAAAAGCCTTAATAAATATTTATTTCTTACGTCATAACTATCTAAAATTACGTATGTTTTTAATCACATATATATTTAATTAAGGAAACAAGTTATATTGTTTGGTATTGGATAAAACCTTTTACGCCGTTTTGAAATAAATAAAATAAATAGATTTATTAAATAAATAAATAAATAAATACATACGAAGCCCCAGTGGGCCCTACGTCTAATCTGCCTCAAACAGACACGATATGTTGATATTAAATGGAAGGAGGAGAGGCGTAAGAGAAAGAGAAAACACGCATTAAAAAAAGAGAGCGTCATGTCTACAATATGACAAAAATGTACAGTACGGAGGTCCGTCATCCGTATTGAATATAATGAAAATTGCTACAGATAACGTATTACAAGAGTGAGAGATTTAAAGGCAGGTGAAAAAATCCTCGCTCGAGTTGAGCCCATTGAGCATTTTAGTGTCCAACTCGAGGATGTACCTTGTTTCTAACTTTCTTAACAAGACCTCGCAGTCACCACCCCGTCAAAGTGGTGGGACGATATCCGCCACAAAATAACTCAGATGATCCAGGCAACTACCATGGATCTCTTTAAAATGCCTAGCAACTGGATATGCTGCGTCATTGTTGCTGATAGCCCTCATGTGCTGGAGTATACGCTTGTGTACCTGAAACTTGGTGCTACCAACAAAATGCAGGCCACACGTACACTCCAGCACACAGACAGCAAAATCAGTTTCACATGTTAGTTTTTTAGAAATAATCACAGGAACATTATGGAAAGGGATTTTGTATGATATTTTGTTTCTTCCTAGGTTGCAGGCTTTACAGGTTGAACATTTCATAAAGTCTTTAGTAAATTGAGGCCAGGAACTAATTGTCACTATTTCAGGGCTGCTCTTAACAAGCATGTCACTCATTAAACGTGCTCTGCGAAAAGTTCCCTCTGGAGCTTTGGGTAGAGTGTCACCAATTACAGGGTCATTCCCAACCACCAACCAATTTTTGTTGAAAATCAAACAACGCAACTTGTTATGTTGATGACTGTACATTTTAATCAATCTGGGTGGTTCAACAGTGGCTCTGGGGACACTGGGTACATGAGCTGTACTGGGGCTGCAACCTAACGCTGTAGAACGGGGAATGGTATTAGCTTTCTTAATCGCTCTATCAATCATAGCAGCAGTGTAACCCCTAGTTAAGAATCTTTTCTTACTCTCAACCTGTGCATTTGTGCAGTCAGTATCCACACTACAGATCCGTCTGATATGCAGCATCTCACCATAAGGGATGCTGCATATCAGATGATCAGGGTGGTGACTGGTGGCGTGTAACATCATGTTACCCACTGTGGATTTGCGATGTAACCAGGTCTCTAAGTGATTATTATTAATGTACACTTCCACATCCAAAAAGTTTACGGATACTTTGCTGACTTGTGCTGTAAATCTAAGGTTGAGGGTATTATCATTGATTTCCTCAATGAACAAATTAGCTGCTGACTCTGAACCTTATCAAATAAGAAATAAGTCATCTATAGAACAATACCAAGCTACTATATGGTTGGTCAAGACATGCCCAAATCTAACCATGAGGACCTGCTCCTCCCACAGTCCCATATGGAGACACGCGTAACTGGGGGAGAAGCATGCCCCCATAGCCACACCTCTCATCGGTTGGTACGCCTGACTTTGGAATGGAAAGTAGTTGTTGTTTAAACATGTCAAGATCATATTGGACAACATTTTGTTATGTTTCAACATATAGAGTGGTTATGTCCATAAGTAATATTCAACTGCCCTGATACCATCCATATGGTGTATACTTGTGTAGAAAGCAGTGACATCAAGAGTTATTAACCGGTAGTCCTCTTGCCAAGTTATGGTGTCTATTTTTCTCAAGAAATCACCTGTGTCCTGTAAATATTATGGTAAACTTCTGACATGTTCCTGTAGTAAGTAGTCAATGTACTGCAAAGTGTTCTCCATGATGCTATTTTTCGCTGAAATTATAGATCTTCCAGGCAGTTTGTTGGGGTCTTTGTGTATCTTCGGAATTAGATGAATTACTGGAATTAATGGATGGTTTACTTTGAGTAATTTAAATTCATCGCTACTTAGTAACCCAGGACTTTTCCACGAAAACAATTTTGTTTTGAAGTCCTTCCAGGCTAGTTTAACCATCTTCCAATATCCACGCCTGTAGCATTGTCGGTCATTCAGATGAGTGAGCGCTTCCTCTATATACATTGTCCTCGGCCAAAGGACAACATTGCCCCCTTATCTGATTGGCGAATGTTCACATTGCTGTTGCTCTTTACTTTTTTCATTAGGCTGCCATAACAGTTGTTTTGATGTGAGCTTTTGCGTTGAGCCTGTAGTGTAGATATATGCAACCTTTTAAGTTGAGTAGTCACAAACTCATTATAGATATCAATATTGTCATGTAGCATAACGGGATTGAATGTATACCTCGGTTTGAATTGTGTTAAACCTGGCATATCCAATCTAGGGAAAGAATCAATACTAGTGATTGTGTCATCAATCGAGCTTTCTCCATGTAATTCATGTAAGTTGCACATTAAATCATAATCGTTGGCTGTTATGATTGGTGGACTCAAGAATTCAAGTGGTGCCGCACCCTGTATCGTGTGCTGCTTAGTTTTATTCAATAGGTGAAATTTGCGCAGTTTAAGTTTGCGGGTGTATTTATACTGGTCAATGCGGGGCTGTGCATAATTGAAATTGTGGGGTGGGCAGTACGATAGTCCAAGTGATTTAATTTAATTTTAGTAGTGGTGAGTTGCATGTCCGTTAGGTTGACTACTGACAAAGAATCTCCAGAGGGACAAATCATTTCTAATTCCATTTTGTCTGTGGTTTCTTGAAATTGGGCTTGCGCTGTCTGTTTTTGTGGCACTGTCTGCGCTCACGGCCTTTGTGGTTTGATCTTTGTGTTGTTTTTGGCTTTGAGTACATGGTCTTAGGGTCTGTCTTCGATCCTGGCGCAGGCAGTCCACTTCCTGCGCCAGTGAAAATGTTGTAAACTCCAACCTAGAGTTTGTAGCTGCTTGTTCGTTTTCCGACTCACTGCCCGGCACCAAACTTAAATCCGACATGGAAGTTGAGGATTGAGCTGCATCGCATGCATTAGATGGCGCTGATGGCGGTTGTGCCGATTTTTTCGCCCTCTTAAGGGAATCAAACTTTTTCGCAAACGTGAAAATGTGCCCGTTCTGGTAGTCTAGTTTATCTCTCTGGAATTTAAACGCCTTGCATTTTTTAGTGATGTCTTCTTCTTTAGCTAGGCGCACATGCATTTCCTCACTATGGGATGTAGGTAATCTCAATTTACCTATTCTTAAATACCGAATTTTACCGATTCGGTATTTAAGAATAGGTAAATAGGATGTAGATATTTTTTAGTTAAAAATGACCAAATCGGTAAGATTCGGCAATTACCGAATCGGTATTTACCGATTCGGTAATTGCCATTCATTCCTATGGGCCTGGAGGCCCATAGGAATGAATGGCAATTACCGAATCTGTAAATACTGATTCGGTAAAAGGGGGAAAACATTGAAGGGTGGCAGGGTGACACTTTGACACCCTGTTGCACCCCTCAATTGGGTATGGGTGCACATGTGGCACACATACATGCCCTAAGGGCAAGTGTGTCTGCCACATGGCACCTTTGAAAATGCACTGATTTGCATTTTAAAAGGTATTCCTTATTTACCATCAACTTATAGTTGGTGGTAAATAACGAATCCTAAAATGGGAAAAGCACTCATTTGAGATGCTATCTTGGAAGATTTATTTGTTCTGACATTTCCTAATTTCCTCATTACTGCAGTCTCCTCAGTAGGAATTGCTTTCAGTTTTTTACTTTGATTCCATCAAAAAGGCATTCAGATTGTCACACATTTGCCATCAATCCTGAAAGTTAGCACTCTAGTTGCTGATTAGACAACTGTAGTAAAGCTACTGCTCACCAGGGAAGTCTGCTGCTGGTATTGAAAGCGCATGGTTCAGTCTGCATGTCAGAATTTTTTAATGAAATAGAAGATTATTTGAGAAGTCACTCTAAATGTGCCCTACATTTTCTTTCTTCAGCACTAATCATAATTTCTATGGCAAAATGAACCCCTTCATTTTGTTCCTTTGCGAAATAAATGTTTCAAGTGTTACCACTTTATTCCAATCAAGATGGCTTCGGGTGTGCCATACTTTTGTCATAAGTAAGACTGTTAGCGCTTTCTTTAGAAAACTCTGGGACATTCTGTCATTGGGCTATAAGTGGGCTACATCTGGGTGATATGTGTGCTACATTTGGGCTCTTCTGTCTCTGATGGCCATCTTGGGAAACTTATGTGTTATGAATTTTCCTAATATCCTCATTTACTACAGTCTTGTCAGTAGGAAATACTTTCAGTTTTTTACTTTGATTCCATCAAGAAGGCTTTCAGATGTGTCACACATTTGCCATAAATTCAGAATGTTAGCACTCTAGTGGCTCATTAGATCACTGTAGTAAGGCTACAGCTCACCAGGGAAGTCTGCTGCTGGTATTGAAAGTGCATGTTTCAGTCTGCATGTCAGAATGTTTTAATGTGAAAGAAGAGGATTTGAGAAGTCACTCAAAATGTGCCTTCATTTTTCTTTCTGCAGCACTAATCATGATTTCTATGGCACAATGAACCCCCTCATTGTGTTCCTTCCTAAATTAAATGTTTTAAGAGTTACTACTTTATTCAAATCAAGATGGCTTCAGGTGTGCAATACTTTTGTCATAAGTAAGACTGTTAGCGCTCTAGTTGTTCTTTAGAACACAAAGGATTCCATTGACAGTTGCTGCCCTTGTTGGATGTACATGTTTTACTGAGAATGTCAGTCTTCATTCTCACATGACTGAGAAAGATAATGTGAATTTACAGAAAATATGCTCTCATTTTAGCTTCTAGATTACCTTCCGAACCTCTGTGGGAAAAGTATGAGAACAGAGTTTTCTCTCAAACATGATTCGTGATATCCTCGCAGAAGCCTTTTTCACAGGGTAAAATCACTTTAGAACACACCACAATTACTAAAATTAGTATGGTACCATCAACAAATGATTTATAATGTAACTAAAGTCTTTTCACTATTTATACATTCTCAAAACCCTCAAAACCTTCCATTCACTTCAATGCTTTTTAGTGAGGTGCTATCATGTATGTTGGTCCCAACCAACAACGAATTCCGATTTACTCATCTGTTATCAGGAGAGAACCCGGTGCTGCATCTTTTAGTCCAGCACTGATCCTGAAAAGTAATTCTAACTGTACTTACCAGAAACTTGTATTTCCTTCCATAGGAATCCATTGTCTGGTTTTCACCAGAAAAGTTTCTAAGTGTCGATTTTCACAAGCTACAGATATTCCTTAAAAATCGCCTGTATAACTTAAACACATTCTTTCAACTGTTTACAGGAGATGCACCAGTGCTGGATATAGGAATCACCACTGAGTAAGAAAAAGTAACGATAACACCACTTACCTGCTAAGTGAATTTACTCCCATAGGATAACATTGGTGATTCTATGTGAAAAGGTTTTTAAGTGTCAACTTTTAAAATACAATAATATTCCTCAAAAATCACTACTGTAACCAAAACGCTTTTACTCAACTGTTTACAGGAGATGTGCGAGGACTGAATGTAGGATCCAGTCCTGTGGTTAGAAAAGTAATCCATAAAGTAACTGATTGCATTTAACTAGAAATTCCCATTGAGCTCAATGTTGCATTGTGTTTGAAATTGTGTTGCCCATTGCAACAACTGTAACTACTGTACTTAAAAGTCTATTGCCTATTTGCAAAGTATTTAAACTAAAGTAATTCATCCTGAGAAAGTATATTTTGTAATGTAATGTATAATGTAATTATAATGTAATTTAAAAAAATAAAATATCTAAAAATAAATAGTTTTAAAAAATGTAGTAAATCAGTATAAAAAAATATATAACAATTATTACATTTAAAAATTGTCATTTACAAAACCTTTGAAATACACTGAAATATCCATAGGTTTCAGACATGTTATAGTTAGGAATTAGCATTTAAAAAACCTTCGACATTCACTGAAAAAATCATAGGTTCAGACATGTTATAGTTAGGAATTAGCATTTAAAAAACCTTAGAAATTCACTGAAAAAAAAATAGGTTTTAGGGGTGTTATAGTTAGCTGGACATTTCACTCGTACAAACCCATTGAAATTCCTCCGTTATAGTTACTTCTGCTAACTATAACTCACACGCCCGCAATCCACTGCTGATGATGTCACATATTACATCATTCATGACATGGTCAGTGACATCACTGATTATATCTCAAATGACATCACTGATGACATCACTGATGACATCATCCACGTGACAATCAGATACACCTCATCATACACTACTATAACCTTTCATCACTCACTGTAAAATACAGAGTACCATATTTGAATCCATTGACATAACAATACAAGTTTTTAAAAACCCACTCAGTGATTCCTAGATCTGCACACACATCTAATCACTTACCTATAGATTCACTCATACTGCTGTCAATGATCAGTAGAACACTATCAAATATACTTATACACCTATATCGACATTACACACCAGCACACATCCTATTCACTTATGCAGTCATCTTACTCACTTATGCACACAATGGATCATACTTACATCTACTCAGCTACACACTTATACAAACACCACTTCATTTATTCATATAGATAGTAACTCATACTTAGTGTGTTATAAAATCACTATTACAAGTATACAGATATCCATACAGTCACACATACAATCACTGAGTCTTATGTATACCTATGTATATACAACAACTGTCACATACACTGCCTTTTATTTTTCTATTTTGTTGGAAATGCACCAATTAGAGATATATTTGCTCATCACCACACACATAAAGATATTCACTAACACCCAAACAACTGTTATAACATGTAGTCTTAACCTCATATACCTACTGAATCAACTATTTACACATCTTTGGGCAGTCACACACCCTCACCGAACGATACACACATTCACTCACCCATAAAAATACTCAGTTAACTAATCAATGACTAATATAAACTTCTACATAGCTAGTAACCAACTGGTACAGCAGTTTACACAACAACTGACAAAGGGACACAGATATTCACATAGTTTAGTCATTATCCAATATATTTAGTGAGACACTATAAATTAGTCAAGTAAACAGGCAATAACACTGCTTCTAAATCCTCCATCCAGACATTTATATATCCACTCATTCTTCAATGCAGAATGCTATATATATAATACATATTTAATTAACTAACTAAACCACATTCACTGGATGATGTCATCAGTGATGTCACTAGTGATGTCATTTGAGATGTCATCAGTGATGTCATCAGTGATGTAATTGACCATGTCATGAATGATGTAATATGTGACATCATCAGCAGTGTATTGCGGGCGCGCGAGTTATAGTTAGCAGAACTAACTATAACAGAGGAATTTGAATGGTTTTGTACGAGTGAAATGCCCAGCTAACTATAAGACCCCTAAAATCTATGGTTTTTTCAGTGAATTTCTAAGGTTTTTTAAATGCTAATTCCTAACTATAACATGTCTGAAACCTATGTTTTTTTCAGTGAATATATATACATCATGATACGTTGGTCAGACAAAGGGGAAACTTTGGTCCTCTGGTCCTGGAGATGTACAACACAGAGGCTATGTCCCAGCCAGCAGATAGAAACTGCTATGTAAGAATCAGTGCCACTAACATTACCAACATCCGGGAACGCTATCACAAAAGCTCATTGGGAAACAAGAGTTTGATTTTCTAAAAAATAATTATTCGGTGACACCCCAACTTTATCTAATCCCGACGATACACAAAAATGAGCAATGCCCACCGGGAAGACCAATAATATCGGGAATCTGCGGACTTTTCGAAAATACAAGCAAGTTCATAGACTTTTTCCTCCATCCGCATGTGCAAAGTCTCCTAGCATACATTAAAGACAGTGGGGACTGCCTGGCGAAAAACCTATGACTTAAGCCTGCACAATGACTATGTCTTTGTTACCCTTGATGTACAGAGCCTCTATACAAGCATTTTGCACTTGGATGGATTGAATGCTATTAAACACTAACTGGGGACCAGAGATATTGGGCTCTACCAACATACATTGATGTTGCTGCAAATGACTGAGTGGTGTCTTGAAAACAATACTTTTATGTTTGACAAACTTCTATACAAGCAAACACAGGAGACAGCCATGGGTACTTGCTTCGCCCCCAGCTATGCTAATTTGCATATGGCTGGTAGGAGGGGCAAGTACTCATGAAGACACACCACACACAAATGTCAAAAAATATTGGCACTATATTTTCACTACATTGATGATATATTTATGTTATAGAAGGGCAGTGAGGAAAGTGCAAAAGACTTTGCTGTTGAGCTTAACCAGATTACACTTAACCTCCAGTTCACATGCATGACTAGTAAAGAATCCATTGTCTTCCTAGACTTAGAACTATACGTCAGCAATAACAAGGTACAATCAAAAACATATAGGAAACCGACGTCGGGCAACACAATTCTACATGCCGACAGTTTTCACCCCACTAGCCTTATCTCAAGCATCCCTAATGCAGAATGCCTCAGGATGAAGTGAAACTGCAGCACAAAAGAAAGTTTTGAAACATCAAAGAAAGAGCTCTTTGACAGGCTACAAGTCAGAGGTTACAAGAACAAAACCCTGATTAAAGCAGGGCAGAAATGCTCTACCAAAATTAGAGAAGAACTCATCTTCAAGCAAAAAGAGCAACCATTGGCAACAAGATCAGGTGACACACCAAGATTGATTACAGGCTATCATGCATGCCACGGACAGTTACGCAAAATCTTGTATAGATACTGGCCAGTCGTACGTAGTGACCCCACCATAGGACCCTCTTGTGCTAAATTGCCCCAACTTAAGTTCAGACGGGCAAAATCTATGAAGCAAGAGTTGGTGTCCGATACACCCCTCAAAGAGAAGAACACCCTTTGGCTGAAAGGCACGAATGGCTTTCATAAATGCACAAAGTGCAAAGCCTGCAGACATGGCATCAATACAAGCAAAGTACAGCTTCCACTCTGAAAAACTCCCCTAGAAATAAGAGAGAACTTCACCTGCAAGACAGAATTTGCAATTTATGTCTTGCAATGCCCATGCAACAAGAAATACGTAGGGAGCACCATACACCCTGTCCATGTGAGGATAGTGCAACACCTACGGGCGATCAGTAATGAAGATCCCGCATATACTGTGGAACGCCACATCAATACACACCATGGCGGGAGGGCGGAAGATCTGAAATACTTTGTAATTGATAGTGTGAAGAAGAACGCAAGGGGCGGAAACAGACAACTAGCCCTCAGGAGACTGGAATCTAGATATATCATCCTACTAGACTCCAAGACACCGAACGGCCTGAATGCAGATGAATCAATGAGTGTGCACCTCTAAAACTCCAAACATTTTACACCACAAAGATATAACGCTCATAGATTAGCAGACTCCTCGTTCCTCGACCCACTCCTCTTAACATTTGACCCATGTCCTTTCAAAACACCTATTTTCACATTTCACTTGCTTGGTAACAACTTTAAACACACAACACTTTCCCTCTTCAAAAATGAATCACAAACACCACTAGTCACTTGACCTTCACCTTCCAGTGCCCACCAAACACGAGTTCATTCAACCACACACTAACCCAGAAGGCACTAACATTGAGTTGGCCTCCACTGCATGGGAAAACCATGTCTCACAGGCCAATTTGGGCAACATGAGAAACACCCGCTTACAGCCGGTACCTAGTATTCATAGACACGATCGAGATTACAGGCATGATTGAAAAGTCTGCCGCAACATCGCACTGGCAAGACAGTGACAGTATTTAATCACAAAACATAGCCGGCAGACAACAGGCCAGGACATACAAATACACACACGATCTACACCATGGTCATGATTGTGCAGGTAGCCAAGGTACTAGAATGGCGGGACAAGAGCAACAACAACTGCACTTACGAGACATGGTAAATACAACATTGTAGACACAATCCAAGAATACCCTTGTTATCAAAACTCGGTACAAGAAATAACAGACACAGGAATTACCTATAATTTACATTAATGTTTAGCTTCTGGGCCGCAGTAAACAACACGGGGAGGACACATTGTCCAAACTCGGTAAGATTTATCTGGATAAGCACAATGTATGTATTGCACGAACCTCTTACTATGATCAAGTAGTTTAAATTATTAGTTTTTCCACTGGTGAATGGAGATGTGACACACAACATTTCTGAGTCCAAGAATACCACTTGCCTAGCCATTAAGTTAGAATTTATAATTGTAGTTTATAGATGTGTTTAACTTGATTGGTGTTAAAAGAAATACTACAAGTCGTACCATGACTAATCACCTGTCACGGAGCGCACCTCTTCTATGTCTTTCACATCGGGAGAGTATCCATGACAACCCTCGTATGCTATTGCCAAGCCAATCACTTGTATATAATGCACTATTCTCATTGTGGACAGATGTTGTGAACAAGGTGGTTCTGCCGCCGAAACGCGTCAAGTCTATCACATGGAATACATTTTCTCTTTGATATATTGATCCCATGGTGTCAGCGCCTGTTTGTATACGCAAGGATTCAGGATTGTAATATATATATGTATATATATATATATATATATATATATATATATATATATATATATATATATATATATATATATACACATACACATACACATATATATATACATATACATACACACATATATACATATACATATATATATATATTCACTGGAAAAACCATAGGTTTGACACCAGTTATAGTTAGCTGGAAATTTTACTGACATAAAACCATTGAAATTCCCACGTTATAGTTAGTTTGAGTATAACTCGCGCGCCCGCAATCCACTGCTGATGATGTCACATATTACATCATTCATGACATGGTCAGTGACATCACTGATGACATCTCAAATGACATCACTGATGACATCACTGATGACATCTCAAATGACATCACTGATGACATCACTGATGACATCATCCAGTGAATGTGTGTTTCTGAAAAGTAAATATATGTTTAATATATTGAAGAATGAGTGGATGTATGAGTGTCTGGATGAAGGATTTAGTAGGTGCGTGACTGACTGTATGAGTGAGTGATTAAATGTGTCTTACTAAATGCATTGGTTAGTGACTAAACTGTCTGAATGTGTGCATAATTATGTCTGTTGTTGTGTAAGCTGCTGCATGTGTTGATCAGTAGCTATATGAGTGGCTATATGGGTTATTGATTGGTTGTCCAAGTAGTTGTATGTGAGGGTGAGTGTGTGTGTGGGTGGCTGGGAGGAGTGTGACTCTGTGCATATATGTGTGAGCAGTTGATTCACTTGGTATATGGGTTCAACAGTGCATGTGGAAAGAGCTGTATGGGTGGTTGACTGTCTGCATTGGTGTGTTGGTGAGTGAATCTATCTCAGGGCTCCATGTCCAAGTAAGTACATATGTAAAACTCAGTGCATGTGAGAGTTTGCATATATAAATGACTATACATGAGAGCCTGTGATTGCGTAAGTGACTGTATGGATCAATGTGTACTTGTATCAGTGATTGTAAAAGAGAGTAAGTATGTGTTAGTATATGTTTGAATAAGTAAGGTTTAGTGTGAATAACTGTGTAGTTGAGGAAATGGGAGTGTGATTGATTCTTTGCATAACTGACTAGGTGTGTGAGTAACTCTGTGGATGAGTGTCAGCGTGTGAGTGTCTGTATAGGTGTATGAGTGGATATGATAGTGTTGTATTGATGAGTGACTGTATGTATGAGTGATTGTATGGGTGAATGAGTGGATGTGTATGTAGACCTAGGAATCAGTGAGTGCGTATGTAGTTACGGGTATTGGTGTGTCAATAATTTCAGGAATGGTAGTTTGTATTTAAGACTGGGTGTATCAAAGGTTCGATTAGAGTGGGAGGAGGTGCATCGTATTATCACATGGATGATGTCATCAGTGATGTCATCAGTGATGTCATTTGAGATGTCATCAGTGATGTCATCAGTGATGTCATTTGAGATGTCATCAGTGATGTTACAGTGATGTCACTGACCATGTCATGAATGATGTAATATGTGACATCATCAGCAGTGGATTGCGGGCGCGCGAGTTATAGTGAGTCCAACTAACTATAACGTGGGAATTTCAATGGTTTTATGTCAGTAAAAATTCCAGATAACTATAACTGGTCTCAAACCTATGGTTTTTTCAGTGAATTTAATAGGTTTTTTAAATGCTAATTCCTAACTATAACTGGTGTGAAACCTATGGTTTTTTCAGTGAATTTCATAGGTTTTGTAAATGCTAATTCGTAACTATATATAGGTCCTCAAACCTATGTTTTTTTCAGTGAATATCAAAGGTTTTTTAATAGCAAATTTCTATAGCTATGAAATTTTATATTTTTTATAATGAATCCTATATTGTATATTTATGTAATACTATTTTTTTATGTATATTGTTCAAGTTTTTTTTTTGTTTTTGCCCTGGAGCGCTCCTGGTGCGCGTACCGGTGAGCGCACCGCTAAGCGCAGTCTTGCGGCGCGCCCCGGTGCGCGTACCGGTGAGTGTCCTGTTAACGCTATTGCCGCGAACGAAAACATCATTGTGACGCATTGCGTAGCCGCGAGATGCGTCTTATGACGCACGGCGTAAGCGCACCCGGAAGCGCCCGAGCGCATACGATCGCGCTACGTAAGCGCCCCCGGGCGCGCACCCGGGCGCGCCCCGGGGCGCGTAGCGTAAGCGCGTCGGGTCATGTGACCTGAAAATAACACTTTTCATTGGTTTAGAGCAGTTTATTTTTCCAAATGATGAAAGCCCCCACCTTTTTTCCTCATTCTCACTTTGTACTTTGACTGAGGAAGATCTGTTTGCAGACCTGAGAAATGGCTACAGTAGCAGCAGCAGCAGGAGCACCTCAACCACCACCACCACCACCACCACAAGGACCACCACAACACCACAGTGGTGGTGAAGAAAAAGAAGAGGAGGAGGAGGAGGAGGAGGAGGAGGAGAGGCGGTTCCTGCCTGAAGATAATACCCCCTATAAACCTAAGGAGCACTTTGTGTGGGAGTTTTTTTAAAATCCCAAGGGGACAAAAAAAAGTAAATGCTGCAAAAGTGACTTGTCTCATCTGTGGCACTGTACTTTCCAGGGGGAACCCTGCAAAAAAGTATTCATTTGGGAACCATACAATGATGCGCCATATGCAACGCAGGCACCCAAACAACTATGCTGCGGCAGAGGTCAGAGAACTGACGCGAAACCCTCCCCAATCTTCTCCCGGCACCTCCAGAAGCAAACAACCCACTCCATCGGGTCCGGAGACAAGGGAAATGGTCCCAAATATCCAAACTCAGTTTGGAGATTTTAAAATAGTTTGTATATTTTGCGGGACTACAATTTCCTATGGAGAGAAAAGTATCAAATTGATCAACCGTGCTGGAGACAACCACAACTGCAGAAAGAAACCTTAATTTTTTCCTGATTTTTTTTGCTCCAGTTGAGCCGTTTACAATTCCCTGTTTTTTGTTTGTCCCCATAAAAATTACAAAAAAAATATAAAATTGTTCATAAAAGCCAAAAAAAGTTAAAAATGTTCAAAAAAACAATAAAAAAAATATAAAACAACAAAAATAATACAAAAACCAGTTCTTTTTAGAACTACCTCCAATTTATAAAAAAATGCTACATTTTTAAAAAACTCTATCATTCTTTTTTCTCCAGGGTACGCTCCCCGGTACGCTCCCCGGTGCGCGTACCGGGCGCTCCCCCCGCAAAAATCGGAAAAAAAATAAATAAAATTTGCCCCGCGGGACCCTTTTATGGCCCCCACATCAAACCTAGGGGGTCAGGGGGGTCTACCCTGCCCCCTTTTGGTCATTTCCCCCTTTGTTTTTGCCACCTCTTGTGTCTCGATCCTACCGAGACACAAGATGGCGGCCGCTCCGGACTGTTTGGAATGTCGACAGACACCCGAGAGCCAATCAGCTTTCCGCTCGCGTACTCGCGTAGCGCGCTGGTGTGCGCCCCGGTGCGCGTACCGGGGCGCGCTTATAGATACATATATTTTTTTGAACCTAAATTACTCAAAATCCACTGGAGCACATATCTTGAGACATAGCAAAGGCACATCGGGCTACCAGTCCCTACAATTCTGAAAAGTTTGGTGGAAATCCATTCAGCCGTTCGGGCTAAAAGTGAGTCCAACCGCCCTAAGGAAATTAACATGGGGAAAACACGTTTTGGGACCCCCGTTTATCTCGGCCCCCGCTTGACGAATCCCCCCCAAACTTTCAGGGAAGGAGCGGAGCGGAGCTGGCCATTTTCTTGGAGAAATTCAGCCAATTCCGTCCATCAACGCCAAAGTTATTACCAATAGAATGTTGCGGATTTCCTATGGAAACTAGGTCCTAACTATACCTACCTACTGGCGACCGCCAGTAGGTAATATATATATATATGAGGAGCTGCTGTAGTTTCATTCCAAAAAGCATCTTATCTTATCTTCTAAGACAGGCACGCATAGGCACTTCTGGTGTCTTTCTTTAATAGTGAATGTAAATGCTCTCTGTGCAATCTGTTTTCAGTCCATGTGAGGGGCCATTCTTGCAACCACTTCAATTTTTGTCCAGCTGATAGTTTTGTTAATTCCATCAATGCAGGAGCCTCTGGACTCAGAAGATAATAACTTACCTCTGAAGACGTTTAGCTCACAAAAGAATATTTTGTACCCGAGCGCATACGATCGCGCTACGTAAGCGCCCCCGGGCGCGCACCCGGGCGCGCCCCGGGGCGCGTAGCGTAAGTGCGTCGGTTCATGTGACCTGAAAATAACACTTTTCATTGGTTTAGAGCAGTTTATTTTTCCAAATGATGAAAGCCCCCACCTTTTTTCCTCATTCTCACTTTGTACTTTGACTGAGGAAGATCTGTTTGCAGACCTGAGAAATGGCTACAGTAGCAGCAGCAGCAGGAGCACCTCAACCACCACCACCACCACCACCACCACCACAAGGACCACCACAACACCACAGTGGTGGTGAAGAAAAAGAAGAGGAGGAGGAGGAGGAGGAGAGGCGGTTCCTGCCTGAAGATAATACCCCCTATAAACCTAAGGAGCACTTTGTGTGGGAGTTTTTTTAAAATCCCAAGGGGACAAAAAAAAGTAAATGCTGCAAAAGTGACTTGTCTCATCTGTGGCACTGTACTTTCCAGGGGGAACCCTGCAAAAAAGTATTCATTTGGGAACCATACAATGATGCGCCATATGCAACACAGGCACCCAAACAACTATGCTGCGGCAGAGGTCAGAGAACTGACGCGAAACCCTCCCCAATCTTCTCCCAGCACCTCCAGAAGCAAACAACCCACTCCATCGGCTCCAGAGACAAGGGAGAATGTCCCAAATATCCAAACTCAGTTTGGAGATTTTAAAATAGTTTGTATATTTTGCGGGACTACAATTTCCTATGGAGAGAAAAGTATCAAATTGATCAACCATGCTGGAGACAACCACAACTGCAGAAAGAAACATTAATTTTTTCCTGATTTTTTTTGCTCCAGTTGAGCCGTTTACAATTCCCTGTTTTTTGTTTGTCCCCATAAAAATTACAAAAAAAATATAAAATTGTTCATAAAAGCCAAAAAAAGTTAAAAATGTTCAAAAAAACAATAAAAAAAATATAAAACAACAAAAAGAATACAAAAACCAGTTCTTTTTAGAACTACCTCCAATTTATAAAAAAATGCTACATTTTTAAAAAACTCTGTCATTCTTTTTTCTCCAGGGTACGCTCCCCGGTACGCTCCCCGGTGCGCGTACCGGGCGCTCCCCCCGCAAAAATCGGGAAAAAAAATAATAAAATTTGCCCCGCGGGACCCTTTTATGGCCCCCACATCAAACCTAGGGGGTCAGGGGGGGTCTACCCTGCCCCCTTTTGGTCATTTCCCCCTTTGTTTTTGCCACCTCTTGTGTCTCGATCCTACCGAGACACAAGATGGCGGCCGCTCCGGACTGTTTGGAATGTCGACAGACACCCGAGAGCCAATCAGCTTTCCGCTCGCGTACTCGCGTAGCGCGCTGGTGTGCGCCCCGGTGCGCGTACCGGGGCGCGCTTATAGATACATATATTTTTTTGAACCAAAATTACTCAAAATCCACTGGAGCACATATCTTGAGACATAGCAAAGGCACATCGGGCTACCAGTCCCTACAATTTTGAAAAGTTTGGTGGAAATCCATTCAGCCGTTCGGGCTAAAAGTGAGTCCAACCGCCCTAAGGAAATTAACATGGGGAAAACACGTTTTGGGACCCCCGTTTATCTCGGCCCCCGCTTGACAAATCCCCCCCAAACTTTCAGGGAAGGAGCGGAGCGGAGCTGGCCATTTTCTTGGAGAAATTCAGCCAATTCCGTCCATCAACGCCAAAGTTATTACCAATAGAATGTTGCGGATTTCCTATGGAAACTAGGTCCTAACTATACCTACCTACTGGCGACCGCCAGTAGGTAATATATATATATATATATGAGGAGCTGCTGTAGTTTCATTCCAAAAAGCATCTTATCTTATCTTCTAAGACAGGCACGCATAGGCACTTCTGGTGTCTTTCTTTAATAGTGAATGTAAATGCTCTCTGTGCAATCTGTTTTCAGTCCATGTGAGGGGCCATTCTTGCAACCACTTCAATTTTTGTCCAGCTGATAGTTTTGTTAATTCCATCAATGCAGGAGCCTCTGGACTCAGAAGATAATAACTTACCTCTGAAGACGTTTAGCTCACAAAAGAATATTTTGTACTATCAATTAGATTAACTCTCAAAACCCCAGAGAAAGCAGGCTATGTTTTCCTTTTGTCAATTTAATTAAAAGCATGAAATGTCAGCGGAGGAAAAATCAGATGAGACATTTCATTCCCTTTCAGGGGGAGGTAGAGAGGAGTATGTTTGAGAATGACTAGCTGTTTTTACAATGCTGCTAACATAGTATATGTTTGTGCTTGCATGCTAAAATGAAAGGCATGTATGGGCATATTTATCATAGGATTGTGTCACTTTTGTGCAATGAAACAGGGTGCAAAAGTGACTCTATCCTTAAGTAAGATTTAGCTGGCCATGCAAGGCTGCCTTGCATTGCCCTGGCTGGCGTGATAAATCCAGAGTAATGCAACGCAAGCGCAAATTGCTGCGTTGCGTTACTCTGCTTCAGGGAGGCATTCCATTGGTGGTGCATTGGTGTTCTCATACTACCCCCATGGATTTTGGCGCATTCCCAGATTTACCATAAGTGGTAGACCTGGGAATGCATCAGAACTTCTATGCATCCTCATAGGAGGCATATGATATTTCTCCTTGACTTTTCCTCTTTCTATGTGTGTTGAATTCAGCAGCACACATAGAAAGAGGAAAAGGCTTCAAGGGATTGTTCTTGTGCAGGGAGGTGTCCCATCCTGCACAAAAGCAATCCTGCTTACAATGCAGGCACCCTTGCAACAGGAATGGGCCATATTATGTTAAATACAGCACATCCATGCCCTTTTTCTGTCTCGAAGTACAACACAGCAATTTGACTTGATTTGTTTGTGAATATGCCCTGTAGAATCTTTGCTATATACTTATTTTTTTGGATCATTTGCTGTTATGCAAAACATCCAATACTGTAGAGCTGTACCCTGAAACTGAGTTGTGTTGACTAATGGTGTCCACAGTGTACCCTACTTTCTGTAGAATTGTCCTTATTATTCCTCCACCTGACATCCTAACTAATTTCCTCAACACTCACACGTCATAAATCGATCCAACAGAATCCCTTTGTAAAATTTACATGGCAAATTGTCACCATGATCGATTCTACTATCTTGTTTCATAAACATTTGAGTTTAAATTTAGGGATGGTCAATAAATGTGAATGCAAAAATAATATTTCTTTTGTGTTTCTTGTCTTATAGGAATATGAAACCGTTATATTTTCTTCAATAACCTCAGAAGCAAAATCCATACATTTCAAAAGGATCAAGTTAGACATCATCACAAGTGGGATTCTGTCTCAAAACATCGCTCTATGAAAAGGTTACATGCTATGGAGTGTGTCACACTACTGCCAATTGTGCTAGGACTGACACAGTTCTGGCTGTGTCTGAGCATCAGCCCAAAGGTCCACCACTTGCGGGACGCCAACCGGAAGTATCAAAGCCCACACCGAGTAAAGCGCGGCTGGGTGTGGAAGCAGTTCTTTGTCTTTGAGGAGCTAGAAGTAACACAGCGGGTATATGTTGGACAGGTAACTCCATAATCTGTGTTTACTAAACTGATATAATTGTATGAAAGTGGGGATCTCTGACATGCATGTAATATGACAAAAGTTGGTAAACGCTAAATCAGTTGGGAGCAGCGAAATCCCACTAAAGCCAACAATAAAGTGAAGCATCTGTGATTTGACAAAGTAAAGCTGAATTAGACTCAAGCAAAAAATGTTTATTTTCTGTACGAGCACTGGAAATAATATCACTGGAAATAATATTGATATACATAGACAAATACGCCCTTTTAGACTGATATTTTACAATGTAGGCAAAGTTACCAGAGGACATTTGATGCTTTCATCAAGATTTTTTAATCATCGAAAGAAATACAGGGCCTTATTTATGAAAAGTGATGCATCGGTGCGTGAAAACAGCGATGCGTCACTTTTCATTGCGACCTCCTTGCGACACCAATGATGCGTCTTACAGTATGACGCATCATGTCGCAAGGAGTTACAGATACGTCAGTATTTCTGACGTATCTGTAGGCGCAAAAGTGACGCATTGCTGGAGTGTGTCACAAAAGTGACGCAACTCCAGCAATGTGCCCTTTCACATGGGGCAAGCCCCATGTGAAAGGGCCTGCATCAGTCTTATGCCTGCTGTGAGGCAGCCGTAAGATTTTGACACATTTGAGTCCTAGAAGTGGCGCAGTGAGATCTCATAGATTTCACTGCGTCACTTCCATGACACTTTCTTGCGTCAATACGCCACCCTCGCATACATTATACCTGGCGCAGGTATAATGTGGCGCAGGGGTTTACAAAGTGACGCATCTACCTAGATACGTCACTTTGTAAATATGGCGCAACAAGGCTAATTTTTTACGCCACTGGTGCGTCACAAAAAGTGACGCACCGGCGGCGTAAAAGTGACACACAGCCTCATAAATGAGGCCCACAGTGTTTGTTTAGCTCAGAACACAAGTTGAGGGTACATGCGGGTCGATGGTGTCTACCCACTATTTCCACAGAGTGGACACCGTCTACCCAGCCAAGAGGTTGGGCCCCACAAAAATATGCGGAACTTGTCTTGAAATCTGTAGTCTCCAGCCATAATCTGGAGGGTTGGCATGCGTGGTTGCGTCAATTTTTTGGCACAGCCCCAATGCAAAATCCCATTTGTTAAATATTGTAATGTGCTCAAATGTACTCATGATGGACCTGCTAAACATATTTGAGGTCTTCAGTTCTTATGTCAGTTCCTGGGAGGTCATAGGTTGTGATACCACTTTCTATGATACCGCGTGCAATGCCAAACGCCACTGTGATGTTACTCACCATGATACCACATGCATACTGCCCAACTTGGTTAGTTCTCCCACTTCTTTTTTTAGGACTTGCGCCCTGCCCAGGGGTATTACACAAGTTATTTGTTTTCATCACAAACAGAATCATTCTAGCGTGTAAGAAAACCAACATCAAACACTAACATTTACAGAGCTCATGGCACGCAAATGTTACAATTTCTTTTTTTTTTTTAACAGAACATTTTAGATAGTTAACTCAATCAGACGATTTATCGATGCTATTGGGGGCACCGCATCAAGTTACCCACGGAGGGCTCCGTAAAACAATATTTTCCATCATTTCCTATTCACAACCTAGCAACTGATGTACTCCTCATTACTTTGTAATGAATCAAATTAATACTAAATCCATTTGACATTAGGACGCTCCAGGAGATTGCATGGCTTATTAGATTCGTGTGGTTTTATTACACGGGGCGATTAGTCTTCGCTAAATCAAAAAAACACACACATTTTAAGATAATCTCTATAATGAGCCCTATCAGCTGCTGGTATGTTTATTTCTGGTAACAGAGGTAAGTATTGCCAGTTGTTCTGGTGCCCTTTGTAATGAAGCTCCTATTACATGAATGAACTGCAGCACATTGAAGCGCTAATTAGCTAGCACTAAAATTTAATTAGACCCAAAGGGCGAAGTACTCAAAATTCATTAATTGCATTCTCACAAGCCGTCAGACTCGTAGCAGTGCGACGTCTAACTCATATCACAACATATTACGGAATCTGCTTCTGTCTGTCAAAACATATCTGTATTGCACTTAGTGCACCATAATGCGGTTCTAGATGTTGTAAGATACTAAGGGGCAGATTTACATCCCCTTGCGTGTCTTTTACGCCGCCGTTGTGTCACTTTTGTGACGCAGCGGCGGCGCAAAAGATGCGATATGGTGCGGGGTATTTACAACGTGACGCATCTGGGAGATGCGTCACGTTGTAAAGCCCTGCGCCGAAGGAGACGTTCCTGCGCAGGGAGGGGCGTTCCGGCGCAGGAACGCCTTCTAAAAGTGGCTGAGTGAAATCTACAAGATTTCACTCAGTCACTTTGGGGCCCATGCTGCGTCAAAACCCTGCCCCTGCTTGAAGCAGGCGTAAGGATTGACGCAGCATTAACAAGATAGGGCCCCCCAGAGCATTGCTGGAGCTGCGTCGTGCTTGCGCCGAAACTCCAGCAATGCGTCAATTTTACGGCACAGATGCATCACGCATCTGTGCCGTTTTTGCCCCATGGTGCGCCGCATTGTAAATGCGGCGCATCCATGGTGGCGGAGGCGTGGTGCACAATAAGTGGCGCATCCCTGCTGATATGCAGGAATGCGCCACTTATTGTAAATATGCCCCTAAGACACTTAAGTAATGACTGCAGAGAAGGAAAGATGGGTTAATTTTGCTGCCCCATTTCACAGTTTACAGTAACAATAGACCTCACTAAGGGCCACATGCATCTACAAATATACTGGTCGCAAACGGGTAGATTCGCAGACTGTCTAAAAAAGAGAAGCAACATATTCAAATTGTTTGAAGTTAAATGCTCTGAAAATAGAGATGTGGACCAGTCAGTCAACTTAATGAGTGTGACCAGGTTACAACCAATTAAAGTGGCATCAGAGGCCATAGCTTCATGAGCGGTATGTGCACCAAACCTAGACACATCTACCTCGCCTGGGCCAAAATTCAACAGTGCCAATAGGAAATGCTTGGGGTGGAGGAGGGCAAGTGAGACTTCCTGAAGGAAATAAGGAGCCCAGAGCATGAGTGAAGATGGTGATGGACTTGGGCTATAGGTGTCATCTATTTGGTGAGGCATCTAGTAACATAGAAATTGCAGCAAGTCAGGAAGTAAGGAAAAAGGACAGAAAAACAGTTGGTCTTGGTCCTTTCAGAAATACAAACAACAGACAAAGTCTTCTAGAGAGAAGGACCGGTCATTGATGGACAGGGCTCTATCATCTGAGACATTTTAATATAGACTAAACCAAGGAGCATCCAAAAGCGTATCTCCGTTTTCCAGGTATAATGAATATGAATATCCGCAACGGGTCAATATGGTAGTTGGCCACTGGACGGAACGAGATACATATGCTCTCGGTGATATAGTAAAATTCGTTTTTTTTTATTTTTGCGAATTCTATACTCACTACCTTCCGTTGTACACGAACTTACATACGAGTCCTAGGTCCGACCCTCCCATTGTTGTCAAACAGTGGGGACCTTTTACTATATCACCGAGAACATATGTATCTCGTTCCGTCCAGTGGCCAACTATCATATTGACCCAATGCGGATATTCATATTCATTATACCTCCATTATACCTGGAAAACGGAGATGCGCTTTTGTATGTTTGATAGTCCCGACGAAGTTCGTTGTGAACGAAATGCGTTGGCTGTATAGGTGGTTTTAATGAAAACCGAATAAAGAAATTTTGGAATAAGAATTGGAGCTTTTGAGCACTCCCTTTTTGTGCACCGTCCTTTTTTATATGAACTTTGTGATTTGCTTGGCAGAAGAGTATTGGTGCGGCATACTCTGGACGTACTGTGCACAATATATGGACTTACATATCATACTCAAAAATATCTTTGCATAACCTTGGTCAGCCGCTCTCTCTTTTTTCTTTTTAAACCAAGGAGCATGACTAGCCTGACATTTTTTGCTGAAAATCTAGGTCAGAAGACCAATAATGTAAGTGGGAGAAGACAATATGACGCCAAAGGAGGTGGAGGTATGACTGAGGAGAGGAAGGCAAGAAAGGCTATTCCTTTCATTAACTCAAAACCAAGGGATCTTTCCAGTATGAATGGTGCTGAGAAGAGGGTGGGCAGAGGACACAGCTTAACAGTACCATTAATAGTTCAGCAGGAGATGCTCTTGGCATGAAGGGAGGCAGTATGGTTGAAAACTTGAGTGGGAGAGGAAGCAATGGTATCCACACCCCATTACAAGCATTAGTCAATTCAATCAGACAATGCTGACATTTAGGCTCGCCTGGTGCCAAGGGACCATGACTCAATGTTAGGTCTTTCAGCTTCAGACGGAAGGCTTAGGAAATCAGCCAAATCAGTTGGAACAGAGACCTTGTAGGCTAGAGGGTGAGCCTTCTTCAAGGGGTCTATAACCTGCTTCACCTTTCCCAATTGGGGTCAAGAGCGGAGCACAGCACTGAATCTACCCTTTTAGGAGTGACAGAACATCTTAGGCAGCTGCTGGATAACGGTGAGGCAGCAGCTTTGATTTTACATGACCTCAGTGCTCCCTTTGACACAGTGTCATGCTGTTGGAGAGATTGGTCAATTTAGGCATAAAAGGAACAGACTTGTCCTAGATGGCATCCTTCCTGAGTGACCAAACATTTCAGGTCTCCTCAGGGAATACCTCCTTCTCACATGCCCTTACATCAGGGGTCCCTAAGTTTGACTCTAGTCAATGTCTATGTCAGACCTTGCGCTGACCTGGTTGAAAGCTTGGACCTGACTCTATTTTACTACATGGATGACACTCAAAACATCTCCCCTATGTCTTCCGCCCAGTTCCATAACTCCAAGCCCCTGAATTCCTGTCTGTCCAGGTGGCCTTATTGATGAATATGAATTCCCACAAACTCAACGGAGAAAAAAATTGATGTACTGGTGCTGGAAAAGAACCTGCCCCTTTGGGGCCCACATCTCTGGCCTCAAAGCCTGTGCGCCCTTCCAGCACCAACTAAAAGGTGAAGAACCTGGGCTTCATGACTGCCAACAAGTTGTCCATTAAGACTGAAGCTGCGAAGATGGCTGCCACTTGTTTTGCCATACTGAAATGGCTGCAGAAAATACTCTGGATTCTTCCTTTCTCAGCCCAAAGAACTGTCATCCAGGCACTTATTTAATTGGAACCAGACTACAGCAATGTTCTCTATTTTGGAGCAGATAAAGCCTCCATAAGAACTTTTTTTGGGACTACTGCACGTAGTCCAAAACTCAGCAGCCAGGATGCTCCACAGGCTTCCAAAAAGTGCATCAGCAACCTCTCTTATGAGGGAGCTGAACTGGCTAAAAGTTGAGAAAAGGATCCAATTCGAAGCCCTTTGCTTTGTTCATAGAGATAGATCAGGTATTGCCCTCTGTTACCTTTATGGACTGGTTAGACCTTATCTTCCGGCTTGCACTTCACGTTCCAGTGATTTTTCCATATGAACGGTTCCAAAAGTGAAACGGACTCACATGAGAGGCCAGTCCTTTGCCTACCTAAGCCCTAAGCTACAAAACAACCTTCCATTAACCCTGAGAATGTGTTCTTCTCTGTCTTCCTTTCAGAAATAGCTGAAGACCTGGATGTTTGAGGTGTGGGTTTTTTGATTGCTCCCTATCTGTCTCTTAGCACCGGGAACCCCTGTGTGGGTAGCTGGTTACGCTCTACACATTTTATTGATAATAATAATAATTGTTAAGATGTTCAGGGAGATCACGCAGGATGTTTGCTGTGTGCTCCAGAAGAGCAGAAACCCATGCTTGCTAGCCAAAAAGGCGGTAACCAGGAAAAGAAGATACAGACACCAGTGAAGGTGAACCATGGCTTGGGGAATCATGCTGTAAGCATCTACTGGCCAGGAGTCTGGGTTCAGATGCCATCTCAAAAAGGGCTGAAGCATGTAATGCAGACATCATATGATGCAGTCTATTTCCAGGGCATCCAAAAGGTGAGAAGAAGCCTGAATAAAAGAATGCCAGCATCCAGTCACTGAAGTCCCAAAGATAACTTGAACATAGAGATAAAGTTGGTGAGACCTGGAAGGATTTCCACTTGAACAGTGCAGTGCCAATAAAGACAAAAGAACCAGTGATCCTTAGCCAACGTGTCCACGTTCTTTGACCTTGTCTGCCAAGTTTGCTGATGTTGAAAATAGGTACTTGTTGTCAATCCACAAAAGGATGGTTTATTGAGGATGGTTCCTGGCTAAACTCTTCACATCAAAGATCCCTTTCAATATTTCTGGGCAGAGAAAAGCGACTTTGCAGGAAAAGAGATCTTAAATGATTCACCCCAACTTGACCTTCTGCCATCGGATTTCATGATGTTAACTGGGTGAGACACATAGATACCCTTCCCATTCTATGTTTTTCATCATCCATTAATGGTCGAAAGAGTTGTCATCCAAGGGAATTACATCCATATAACTGAAGCCTTGTCTCAAATGAAGGGCTTTCCAATGTTGAAGTGTCTGGAAATTACAGTGACAGTCTCCTTTCTGGTCATTATGGACACTCTTTCCAGTCCTGGACTGTTGTTTGGTAGAAGAATACTTTCTAGGTGTCGTATTTTTGTTTTGCTTCCATTGCACTAATTAGACCAACATACCTGAAGTCGATGATTTGTATGGAAAATTTTCCAGACTAGAAGCAGTGTCTGTAATGACCTGAAGTGAGTTGGTCACCCGAATGGTATTGGATTAGGCCCAGAATTATTTCCTGGATTGAAAACGACAATAGACTTGTCACCTAGACTAGACACTTAAGGGTTTGGATTTCCAGTCCAGAGATAATTGTATTTCCTTTGTTAGATGGTTTCTCAAGAGGAAATTTGACCTGACATAGATTGCTGTCAATTAAGTCCAAGAATTCCATTGACTATGAGGTATTAGAGGATGATTTTCAAAAATGTACATGCAAAGTGGGGGGGGGGATTCCTTTACCCCGCAGGCAGAACCACAACCTGCCTTTACTTTGCGTTTCTTTACCACGCAAGTCATTACTACGAGTTGCTTTAGGGGTGCATTGTTGAACTGGGGTTGGATTTTAAGTCCAACACCTTCCCTACTGATACACTGACTGGAGTTGGAATAGTAATATATACTGTTCCAAAGTCCAGCACCCCTCTAAGGCGGTAAAGGAACACATGGAAATGCATGTGGGGTCAGTCATACATCACAAATGAAGGCATTTAAGGAGAGACCTGTGATACTGATGATGATACTATCAGTAAAAAGGACGTTGAGGCATCAGGAAGATATTGTTGAGGTAGATTAGGAGACAAATGCCACTGCTGCAGATGTGACTCACCATCACAAGAGGAGTTTGGTGAAACACCACATTAAAGATGAGAGACTGAGGGGAAGGTCGCTGAACTTCCAAACCTATATCTTCCGCTCAATCTTGAGAAATTGTTGTTTAGCGGAGCAGATGAGAATTGAAAAATAGGTGTCTTTGAGAAACAGATGCACCATCCAGTCATTGGAGAGGAGGGTGTCTCGATTTTGAATTATTAGAAGTAATGCAACAATTGAGGGGCTTGAGGTTGATTACAGGGCCGAAGTCCTTGAATTCTTTTACATACAAAGAAGACTGAGCTGACAAAACCACAATGGGAAAGGCATCATGGTTGCCTCTTTCTTAACTGGTTCTGCCACTTCCTGATTCACAAGGAAATTTTCTTGGGAAGAGACGTGATGACAAGGAGGTCTTTGGAGGGATGTGAGCGAGCTTGAAAATATTTGTGATAGCTGGCCAGACTCTTAAGGACCAAGGGATCACTGGTCAGGTGCCTCTGTTTCGGAAGTAGGATATGGCCACCTATGTTTTCCAGAGGGGGGAGGAAGAAATTATTATCTTGCTTGGAGAGTATGACAGGATAGGGAGGGCATCCCTCCTATGGGAGCTGTGATCTCTTTAGTCAAAGAACACTGGTTAACAAGAGTAATGGCAGCTTCGGTGGAAGACCAACTGCAGGCTGAGGAAAAATCAAAGGCCAGATTTAGGTAGCCTAATACCGGTCTGTAACGGCCGAAATTACCAAATTTCTGCCGTTACCGACCGGTAATAGGCTTTTCAGATGTAGGGGCCTAATTTAAGGATTCGGTAATTTACCGAATCGTAATTTAAGGAAACGGTAAATTACCGAATTCTTAAATACCGATTCGGTAAATTACTGAATCCTTAATGTAGGAAGCACTCAAGTTGGTGGTAAATATCAAAAACCCTAAAAAAAAGCAATTTTGTGCTTTTTTCTACTGTGCCATGTGGCAGACATACATGGATGTATGTATGCCACGTGTGCACCCATGCACTATACAGGGGTGCAACAGGGTGTCAATGTGGCACCCTGCCACCCTTGTATGTCTACCCCCTTTTACCGATTCAGAATTTAACGAATCGGTAATTCACATTCAATTCGAGGCTCATAGGAATGAATGGGGAATACCGAATCGGTAAATACCGAATCGGTGTTTACCGAATTTTACCGATTCTGTAAAATTTACCAAATCATTAGCTACATATCATTTACCGATTCTAAAATACCGAATCGGTAAAATTCGGTATTTTAGAATCGGTAAATGATATTTACCTACATCTGGCCCCAAGTTCTTAATTTAACTTTAAATGAGATTATTTTTCTGCCTGATTAATACTTATAACTAATGTGTTTTGAGCACATCTATTCAAAACTTTCAGCCACTCTTCTAATTATTCATATAGAACGGGTGGCAAGCGACAACTTCTATGTATAAGAGCCCATTAGAAAATTATTATTTAGCATTTACAGAGATGATGGATGCATTCAGGAGTGATTGGGGAAACCCATTAGAAGAAACAGTTCAGTTTTGAGCACTCACCAAATATATGAGGAGCCCACTTTACAGAGTTTACTTCGTCATAAATCTCCTTGCTACGTATTCTAAAAGACATGCCTAGCAGGCATACATCCATTTTATCATGCATCATTATATGCTATACCTATTTTACTTATGTGGGGATTAATTCATGCTTTGCTTTGTGAGTTTGGGAATGCCACACACAAGAAGCTTGTGAGCATTCACAAACTTCTTTCTGACCCCTCTAATGTCTTAATGATGAGAGATTTACATCAGAGTAGGAAGGGGAATAGTACACTCTAGATCTTCATAAGGTATATGAAAAGGGGTTTCTCCATGGGAAAAATGTTTCCCCACACCTGAGATTTCTTTAGACTTTTCAAGACATTATATGGGTGGGTCAAGCAAATTTCTTAAATGCCCCCCTAATGAATGTTATGAGGAAGAGGGGAAGATTCAAGAAATGGAATGGGAGCTGTAATAAAGTCCTCCCTCCTACTAGACCCAGAAATCAAAGTAACCATAAGAAGACAAAATAACCATCTGCCCTTTACTTGGCTGCCTGGACAGAATGTCATGGGTAAGAATTTAAATAGAGGATCATAAGGGGGTTAGTTGACCATTGGAAAAAGGGCAGGGAAGAGTAGGGGTTCAGCAGGAAATTCTAAATGTATGACTGGGAAGAATTTGTGCTTGTCAATCCAAGGTTTATAAAATATAGCATACCAATAATACGCAAAATACAAAGCCTTTAAATATCACAGGAATGCAATGTTTCAGCTACCTTGTGGGCCGACGGTGGTGTGCCTCAGTGTTGGGTTGGCTGTATGGGGCAACTGATTCAAGCCCGCAGCTCAGAAGCACAGTCGAAGAAGGGGCAGTAATTCAGGCAGAGCCAAAGATTATACAAGTGCTTTAGGATTCTGAGGATCAGGTGGCTCTGTTCTTACATCCAGCCACTTAGGGTTCTTAATCACCCTTCTCTGATTAAAACATCTTGGCTAAAACACACAGAACCATACATTTAACACTCCTTATCAATGGAGTAGCTGTTAGAAAAACAAAGTTCCAAGAGAAATGCTGTAGATTTGACATATACTGAATTCTGGATTCGTCATAAGACAATGACAGTGGCACTGCGGATAATGTCTGCCTGAATTTATTCCTGCACCTGCTCTTGTTTTTGAAGTAATATACTATTTATTGGGACCTAGAATGCCCCATAACCCATTGATATTGAGACATGGTGCACAGTGAGGTCTGTTTTTCTGACATTGTTTAGTCTGACATTGTAAGGGTCCTCTTGGCTTTGTGCTATAAGGTTTCTCTCCCTCATAATTTTCTTATCCGTCGTATGGATAGACTTGAACAGCGGGGAGGAGGCCTCGCTATCATCTACCGCAACACCCTTAAGTGTTCCTCTCAAGAACTGACGGATATTAAGGAAGCAGAGGCATTAGTGTTCTCTCTGGAGATTCATGACACCTTTGTATTCTCTGGGGCGCTTATCTATCGCCCCCCGGGGCCACCATCGACGTTTTTGGAAACAGTGGGCGATGCCCTGAGTGAATTAGCACTCAGATTTTCCCAATTTTCCCAATTTTCTATTTTAGGTGACCTAAACCTGCACCTTGAATCCCTTACTGAACCTGGAGTGGGTTGTTTCATGGATATTATTGATGTCTTAGGACTCACACTTGTGAACCAGGAACCCACCCATCAAGCGGGACATCTGCTGGATTGCATTTGCTCAAACTCAACCAACCTGAGGGTTAAATCTCCTAGCCCCCAAACTTGGACGGATCATTTCTTCATTCCTTTTAACATTGCATGGGACCTGAAAGCTATCACTAATTCTACGACGCGCACAAATAAACTTAAGTCCAAACCTTTCCCTAATTGGAAATTACTGGCCACTAGACCTGATGTAATTGATATGTTAAGGGATAGTATACCGGCTCTAACCGATATTACCTCAGCTGACAATCTAAGTTTCTGTAACTGGATCGCCAAAGCGGGAACCCTGCTAAGCCCCCTTGGAAATAACAACTTTAAAACCATCAAGCCTAAAAAGAATGCTCCTTGGTTCTCAATGACTTTGAAACTTGAACTAGGTGAGGTCAGAGTGCTGGAACGGAGGTGGCGTCGAAATTATGATGCCTCCGCCTGTAACATCTATAAGGCAGCTCGACGGAAGTATCATGCAGGGATAAAATCTGCAACAAAAAAAAACACTATCTACAGGCCTTATCCATGGCAGGCCAGGAACAAAAAGCAATTTTCAAGATCGTTAAGGATTTTATGAATCCATCAGCTCTATCGCAAGAGATTCCTCCATCTCAAGAGCTCTGTAACGCGATATCTGATTATTTTGATGATAAGATCCTTGCTATTGTGAACACCTTTCCATCAGGGGCAACCGTGACCGCGGATGCTGAACAGATAGTGGAGCCAATGGCCTATCCCCGTCTTGAGAAATTCGCTCCAGTATCTCTTGAAGAAACCTTCAAGGCAATCTTGGCTTGCAAATCGGGATCTCCTTTTGACCCCTGTCCCCCTCCGGTGTTGCATATTTTAGCAGAGATGGTTAATCCTATAATTAATAGGATTATTAATTCCTCTCTAACTACGTCCAGCATCCCTAAAGAGTGGAAGCTTGCAGCTGTCAAGCCTCTCCAAAAAAAGACACTTGCTGATCCTACCACCCTTTCCAATCTGCGCCCTATTTCCTTGCTACCTGCACTGTTTAAACTGACTGAAAAGTTTGTCAATAGTCAACTGACTAACTTTTTGGAGAAGAACAACATTCTCCATCCTAATCAGTCAGAATTCCGGTCAGAACATTCTACCGAGACGGCCCTGCTTTTTACCGCAGAGACCTTACGGACGGCAATATATCAAGGAAAGAAGGCTGTCCTTATCCTACTTGACCTGTCGGCAGCCTTCGATACGGTCTCACATAACATCCTAGTGGACCGGTTGGCTGCCGCAGGGGTAGGAGGACAGTTCTTGGCGTGGCTTAGGAATTTTCTCAGCAACAGACGCCAAGTAACAGTGCTAGGCCAATATCAATCTGAGGCTAAAAACGTCAGCTCAGGGGTCCCTCAGGGCTCAAGCCTGAGTCCTATACTTTTCAACCTGTACATGGTACCCCTAGCGAAACTGATCGCGTCATTCCAGATCAGTTCTATCTCATATGCTGACGATACTCAGCTTATACTGGTGCTGGACAGGGAAAGGCCAGGTGCCGAGGAAGATCTTAGGGAATGCTTGGCAGCAGTTTTTAAATGGATGTCCAGCAACCATTTAAAGTGCAACGCCGGAAAGACAGAAATTTTACCAGTCGGGAGTCATAACTTGTTTTCCCCAAAAACGTGTTGGCCAGTGGAGGCAGATGCTCCTCCCAATACAATCACCTCCGCCTGCAATTTGGGTATCAAGTTTGACGAGCAATTATCTCTTAAACCTCAAGCTATGGTAGTGGCAGGGATGTGCTTTCAGATCATAAAAGCATTGAGGAAGTTTTTCGATCTACTCCCGTTACCGGCGAGGAAAACAGTCGCAGTGGCCTTAATAAGTTCCAGGCTAGATTATTGTAAAGGGCTGTATGCTGGAGTTAATAAGACCGTTCTCCATAGGCTACAAATGGTCCAAAATGCGGCGGCCCGCCTCGTACTGCGCTGGCCTCGTAGGTCTTCAGCCTCAGCAGCACTCAACACTCTTCATTGGCTGCCAATAGGTAAAAGAATTTTGTTTAAAATTCTTTTAATTACCTTCAGGGCATTTTACCAACGAGGTCCAAAGTACATATGTAACGGGTTTAAAAGATATCACCCGACGCGCTGCCTGAGATCCGCAAGTCAGAACCTACTCACTCTGCCTCGTTTCAAATTGGTTACAAAGGGTGGTAAATCCCTTTTTGTTTTGGGCGCTAGGGCCTGGAATAATCTTCCCCCATTTTTACGTTCGCTTTCCCAAGAAACTGCTTTCAGGAAAGCATTGAAAACCTGGATCTTCTCTCTGCCTGATGACATGTGTAGGACTCTGGTATAACTGTGGTGTAGAATGCGAGACATCCCTTTCTCTTTCCAACTCTTCCATCTGAGTTGTGTGAGCGCCAAGATACTCCTTGGAGTGAAAGTTGCGCGTTAGAAATGTATTTTACATTACATTACAAAATGTCCTCCCACTTTCACGGATGATCCAATAAATCATTTTGAATGACCGAAATGTCATCAATATTACTGCATTTTTGCCAGGTTGATACTGTCTAGGATAAATGTTTTGTTGGTGACTTTTAATAATTTGGTTTACTCAAATATATCCTTATGGTCATTTGCAACTTTTGCTCATACTCTCATTAAATTTTGTTGTTTCTCACGGTCCACAATGCCTTATTTTTTAATGTATTGAATAGCCATTATTCATTGTCATGAGTTCAAAAGGTGGGGCTCATCAACATGAACATGACTATAACATATTCCCAATGTGGGCAGGTACTGTGAGAGCTGTGAGAGACCCTCTACAAATCTGCAACCAAATGAAAAGTACAGAAAATTGACAAGAAGGGCATTTATAATAAATACTAATAATGACTATTTGAGCATAGAAGAAAATTGAAGACAAGATTTAGCCAGGTATAATTAAGGTAGTCTAGTAGTTAGAGACCAGCCAAGACTCAGTTATAATTCGCAAATGTACAGTATAGACAGATTGATCAAACCTTTTTAGCACGAAACCCCACACCAGAAGTTTAAAAGAGAACAACCGCTTGAAGAGAGATGGGTTGCATTCTTTACTCAACTCCAATGACATTTTAATAGAATATTCTGATAAATTACTCCTGACTAGTCAGAGTTCAGTCTTATGTTCCATGATTGTCACATATACTCTATGGACACGGTAAATATAAATGTTATCATTTTGATGTACACATCTGCGCTACAAAGGTATCATGCATATGTTAACGCTACTAAACCAACATCATATATTCCCCTTCATTCCCAGCAGAACTTCTAAAATGTAATGTAACACAACCAAGGAAGAGCACTGCAAATGTGGTGCTTTTATTTCTGGCTCAAGTCTGAATGGTTGTTGTCAGAAATGTAGTTATTGACTTGGGAGGGGGGGAGTACCCCATCCAACTTAATAAACAGAATCTTTTTAAGTCACAATACAGTTCATTGGGAAACTGAGCCTAGCCCCTAGGGCTATGCCACAAGAAACAAACATATTTCCAGGGGAGTTTATCTTTATTTCAAGCAGTGTCAAAGAGATTTAAAGTTGAGAACACAATACCATAAAATAGCTAATCTGGGCAATCAGGTTCGAGTCTCAGCAACGACACTCAACATCCTGTGATTCTGGGCAAATCACTTAGGGGCATATTATCAAGGGGGTTTATCTCCGCTTTTTTGGCTTTAAAAGCCAAGAAAGCGGAGATAAAATTATCTTCCTATTACCTAGCTGTCGCTAACACCAGTTAGCGACAGCTAGTAGGAGATAGCGACCATCTTGGGCCCCACTTTGCATGTCAGTGATATTTATCACTAATGACATGCAAAGTGGGCGTGCCAAGATGTTAGCGACTGGAAACAGTCGCTAACATCGCTATCTCCTATTACCAACTTTTGGAGATATTCGCGCTAAGCGCGAATATCTCCAAAAGATAACACCTGCCCTGACTAGTTCTTATCCATGTTATCCAATGGGAGGTGGATAACATGGCTAAGAGCATTAGCTCGGTAATGCATGAATATCGCTGACTTCAGCGATATTCATGCATTGCGGCCGTTTTTTATCGCATTCGCGATAAACCTTGGTAATACCAAGGTTTATCTGCGATAAAAATCGCCCCAGCTCAGCGGTACATTTTTGTCTCTAACCAAGCAATAGCGATAATTATCGCTATTGCTTAGTAATATGCCCCTTAATCTCCCCGAGCCTAACAAATTGAATGTTTCCTTGTGTAACGCAACTGGTGCTAATGTAAAGTGCTCTGATACTTTCGGGTCAAGTTTGCGCTATATAAAACTACGGAGAGAAAAATGTAAATACAGCTTAAAAAATCAAGCAAAATGTAATCAGAAGAACAACACAAAAATGATTACCATAGATTAGAGGACTCAGATATATGAATTGCTAAAGTTTCATGAAAAAAGTGGCACGCAATGGCAAATCCCTATTTAAAGTCAATAATAACTGTTGCAGCGATTGACCACAGACACTGCAAATTTAGCAATTCACACTAGTGAAAGTTTTTGTATTTGGATATTGTTGCATTTCTTTTCTTCAAAATTCTTTAGTGGACATGGCTGGAAGCAGAGCATCCAAGGGTCCCTCAAAGTCAGATACACAGTCAAATGGTCCTCACTGACGCCTTCTGTTTAGGCGTCAGTATTTCCCAGTGGGAGAAAGCATTATTTTGTAGCAGCGTAAGTTGCTTCGCTGCTGGGAGAGAGTCTTCAACTGGATCCACTGCCTAACACAATGTTAGGATTTTGCCACCTATAGGCTTCGCATTTTCTTTCTGTAGGTCAAGGCGGGAATTTTAACCGATGATGACTTAGTGGGCTTGGATGCACTTCTAGTCAGAGCAGTGATTTTGCTTCCGCTATCGACTGCCTTCTGCACTGTCACCTAATCACTTCGAGTCCAAAGACTTTCTAATGCATTCTCCTACTTCACGGAATGATATCCATTAGTGGCCTCTTATTGAATTCTACCAAGCCTTATTTTGTGTTTCATATGGTAAGCCACTTCTTTATTCTCATTTAAATCCTATATAAGGAATAAAACGATATCTTCTTTATAGATTAATCTTCTTTGGGAATGGCTAGCATTAGAAATGGGGTCTCTAGTTGGCAGTCAGTATGCACCCTGTCCAGGTAAGGACCCTAACTCTAGTCAGGGTAAGTGGATCACACAGCTAAGATAACCACTGCTCAACCCCTTGGTTGCTTTCAGACGAGCAGTCAGGCTTATTTCTGAGTCAATGTGTAAAGCATTTGTACCTACACACACAGTGAAGACACCCCAAAATAGGTCCACACCAGTTTAGGAGGAAAAGAGCCAATATTTATCTGAATAAAACAAGCCTAAAACCACAAACAATCCAACATACACAAGTAAAGATATCACTTTTCAAAGGTTAAGCACATGTAGCCCATAAAAATCTATGGAAGTACCTAGGATGCTTCAAAATTCACAGACAAACACAGGTGCAGGGGAGGTGAGGCATCGTATAAACAAAACAATGCATCAGCTCGTTACTACCAAGGGAAGTGATGTGTCGGCTCCCTACTGCCAGGGGAGGTGATGCGTCGGTTCCTTACTGCTACACAGTGAGGTGATGCGTCGTTAGTTACTGGCAGGGAAGGTGATGCTTTGGTCTCTGCCTGGAAGGGGAGGTGATGCGTCGATCTATGGACACGCAGCCTTGGTTCCTTACTGCTGGACAATGTTGATGAAGAAACAGTGTTGAAGTACGATGTGTTAAAAATCCAAACGCGCTGAGTCGATGTGGTGGTGGTGAAGCAGGCACTGTGTCGAATTCACAGTTGCCAAGCATGTGATGCATTGATTCTCCAGCTGCAACGCAGGGGCTGCATTGGAGTCGGAGTAGCTGCCACGGATGTCAGTGACAGTGCTCGGGACTGGGGCTGCAGTGATTTTTCAGTCTCACAGCAAGCTCTGCATAAATTCTTCGGCCGCACAGTGGTAATGCGTCGATTTTTCAGCTGCATGGAAGTGCTACATTGAGAAAATGGATGTTGAGACTGGATGGGTGGATTTTCTCACCATTTTGAGCTTCCAAGGGCCCAGGACAACTGGATATGACACCACTTGGCAAGCCGGGGCTCTCAGCAGAAGGCACTGGTAGGTGAAGTCTTTGATGGCTCTGAGACTTCTTAATAGGAAGTAAGCGCATACAAGTCCTTGGAGAACCTTGGAAGCAGGATTCAGACCGCAAAGTCCAGTCCTTTCACTCCCTGATAGAACCAGCAAGCAGCAGACTAGCACAACAAATCAACAGACAGACTGTCAGTCCCTCCTACAGCATCCAGCTCTTCTTCGTGGCAGAAGGTCCTAAGTCCAGAAGTGTTCTGAAGTTATGGTATCACAGCTCCAGTACGTGTACCAGTTTCTGTCTTTGAAGTAGGCAAACTTCAAAGGAAAGTCTTTGTAGTGCTCAAGACCTTGCCTTTCCCTGACCTGGCTCCAAACATACTACAGGGGGATGGAGACAGCTTTGTGTGAGGACATGCACAGCCCTATTCAGGTGTCAATGACAACTCCGCCCACCACTCTAGTTTAGGAAGGCCCATCCGCCTTGCTGGCGATGGCCCATCAGGATATGCAAGGCACACCTCAGCTCCCTTTGTGTGACTGTCCAGAGTGAATGCACAAGAGCCTAACTGTCAGCCAACTAAGACGTGGATTCTACAGACAGGCAGAAGCTCAGAATGGTTTAAGCAAGCAAATGCCCACTTTCTAAAAGTGGAATTTTCAAACACGCAATTTAAAAACCAATTCAACAAAGGTTGTAAGCTTAAATTGTGAGTTCAGAGACCCGAAACTCCAAATCTCTATCAACGCCCAATGGGAAATTACACATAAAAGATATTTCAAGGCAATCCCCATTTTACCCTATGGGAGAGAGAGTCCTTGCAACAATGAACAACGAAATAAGCAGTATTTCACTATTAGGACATGTAAAACACATCAGAACATTTCCTACCTTTTAAATGCACTGTACCCTGCCCATGAACCTACCTTAGGGGTGGCCTACATGTAGCAAAATGGAAGATTTGGGCCTGGCAAGTGGGTGCACTTGCCAGGTCGAAATAGCAGTTTAAAACTGCACACACAGACACTTCAGTGGCAGGTCTGAGACATGTTTGCCGGGATTCTCATGTGGGTGGCACAATGAGTGCTGCAGGCCCACTAGTAGCAGAATTCACCTATGTCCCTACATAAGGGGTGGGAGACAGACAATCAAAGGGATATTGAGGAAAGTAATTCTGATAAACTCATTCCTAAAGACCAGGGGAGAAGATTGAATTGGGCCAAGGTGGGCCCAGACACTTTTATGATGGAACTAGAGAACAAAGTAAAGGAAGATATGGCAATATGCCTAGATAATCAGGCGGATGGTAAAGTGGTCTTAAATTCTTTTTCCAACATCTGTGCTCAAGTTAAACTCCAACTGAAATGCAAGAAGAAGGGGGATGGTCCCGACCAACCAAGGTGGTTTGATGAGAAGTGCTCAAAAGCCCACAAAGCACTTATTTATGCACTAAAACAAAATCCAAGAAACCGGGAGCTGGTGGCTGCACTTAGGAAAAACTATAAATTAGCCACGGATAGCCGTAAAAAATGCATTAAAAAGGAGGCTTGGGAAGATCTCATCTCAATTGATGTACTTAGAGACAGCTCAAAATTTTGGGCTGTAATTAACCACCCTTACTTTACTGATACAAATAACAAGGCGTTGGATTCCGTGATCCCTGATGAGACATGGGTCGCGCACTTCAGTAAAATATACGATAGTGCTGAGGAGTATACTTTAATAGTTAATCCCATAGAAAATGGAGCAGCCCCTCCTTTATGTTTCGAGGAAATGGAGGTACTTAGGGCTATCACAGAGATGACAAAAAACAAGGCCCCGGGCCCAGATGGTGTGCCCGCAGACCTATATAGGTCCCCTGTGGAGTTTTGGACTAAAACACTCACAAATGTGTTCAACTCCACAGTCACCTCGGGGTTCCCCTTATCCTGGGCCACTTCATCTATAATACCCGTCTTTAAAAGAGGCGCAAGAAACGAGCCTGCCTGTTACAGGCCGATCTCTCTGATTGACTCTGCTGTTAAAATCTTGGGCAGAGTCATTCTGCAGAGACTCGGTGACCATCTGGAAGAGAGGAGAGTCCTTTCTGATCTATAATATGGGTTTAGGGCTGGAAGGGGCACCCTAGATCAATGCCTAAACCTCCACATGCTAATTAGTAAATATACCTTGGCTAAGGAGGGTCAATTATATATGGCATTCATGGATTTATCGTCGGCTTTCGACTTGGTCAATCGATCCAAACTTTGGGCGATTTTAATTAACATAGGGATAGACCCGCCTTTGGTGAATTACCTAGCGACACTGCACCAAGATCTCCGTGCCTCCATCAGAACGAATAGAGAGGGAGGTACCACTAGTTTTTTTAGATCAAAACGGGGAGTAAGGCAGGGGTGCATTTTGGCACCCCTCCTATTTACCTTATACATAAACTCCCTCGAATCTGCCCTGAAGGGCTCCACATCTGATGTCCCCCGCGTGGGGGAGTACACAGTTCCGGTGCTCCTCTACGCGGACGACGCAGTATTGCTAGCCCGTACCGGGATGGGGCTACAGAAACTCTTGGATGATTTTGGGGTTTTTATGTCCTCTCTGGATCTACAGATTAACAATAAAAAATCACATGTAATGGTTGCAGGGAAACGTTTGAAAAGTGTAAAGGTAAAAAAGTTTCGATGCAACAGTGAAGAAATCGCCAAGGTTCCGGTCTTTACCTATTTGGGGGTCCTGTTCGACGAAAAGGGCACCTGGAAGCCACAACTAAATGCTAAAGGCCTAGCTGTCACTAGATCCACTTCCGCTCTACTGGGCTTTGCGAAATGGCTAGGTTCACGCCCAGTAGAAGCACTACTGACAGTTTACAAGTCAAAAAGCCTTTCAATCGCCAGGTATGGTTCTTCACTATGGGGCTATCTACCGCAAGACAAACTACAGGTGGTAGAAAATAAGTTTCTCAGATCCCTGTTAGTGGTCCCCCAATCAACTCCAGTACTTTCAGTTCATACTGAGCTGGGTCTTGGCTTCATCAGTGATCAATTACAGCTAGCACCTCTGATCTGTTGGGCCAAGACCTGGCTGAACCTAGAAATTAGTTTAAATCACTCCATACTAACAGACTGTTTGGCACTGGATAAAGTGAACAAAATCCCATGGTTGGTCTACTTTAAAAATACGTTTCACAAATTGGGTAGGCCTGAACTATATTTCGCCCCGAATACCATCAAGAGAGGTGATGTGCTATGGATTAAGAATAATTTTCTGAAACGTAGGGAGATGGAACGGGAAGAAGTAGAGCTCCAAAAACCGGGAGTAAGAGCTAATTGCATACTGCAGACTACCCCGAAATTGGAACCCTACTTGACTATTGTATCTCGGCCTTTCCATCGTAATCTCCTAGTGAGATTCAGAGTTAATATCATTCAATATTCCCTGGGGAATTACCCAGTATGGGGTAAGCCAGATCCATCTATCCCCTGTAGCTGCGATAATTTCTCTGAACAAACCCTGATGCACTTTATTATGTTTTGCGGCTACTACGAGGAATGTAGGAAACAGTTTTTACTACCTATTCTGAGAGAAGCAGGGTTCATACAAGTTTGTCCCGCTCTCCGTTACCTACAGCTTCTAAGTAGCACTAAAGTAATATTCGGGGTTGCAAGTTTTCTGGTTGCAGCTACGCGCATTAAGTCTAAACAATTGAAGTTAAACGTTCCATGATATGCACTCATATTAACTGACCATTAGCTGTTCCAATGAATTGTACTATCCCATGTAATTATATGAAATTGTTCTCTTTAATGTTCCTTTTTAAGCTAAATTGTTAATATGAATTGTTTTTAACATATGAATTGTTATTTGTATATTTATGTCGGAATTGCTTTTATGATTTTAATTAATCGAATAAAGCTTGTATTGACTTGACTTGACACCTGGTGCACTTTACTAGGAACTTACTAGTAAGTCAAATATGCCAATCATGGATACACCAATCACCAATACAATTAGACAGAGAGTATATGCACTTTAGCACTGGTTAGCAGTGGTAAAGTGCCTAGAGTCCTTAAGCCAACAGAAATAGGAGGAGGAAGGCAAATGGTTTGGGGATAACCCTGCAAAAAGGGCCAGATACAAAAGCTAGATGTTGTTTTTTATACATCTGATAGAGTTTGTGTTCGTGATTGAGGCACAATTGATTGTATGTTTACTAGCAGGGACAAAGGAAACTTATCTATGACATTATGAATGAAACAAGGATTTCATTTGTCCTTCCCCCACCATCATAACTCTTTTCAAATAGCCTCTGTATTATGCACTTCGTTGTCAACCAGAGATTGCAAGTCTAACAACTATGCAATCAGAATGCAGTTAGACTACAAGGGTACTTTTACTTCACTTACCCTCGAAATCAGTCTATGCCAAAACGTAATTTTTGCCAGTGAGTGTTGGTGGGTCCAGCAGCCCCTTTTTTGAGGTACTCTTATAATCCCTAACATGGTCAGTGGTCCAGAGGCCCATTACTAAAATCTCTTGACTAGTCTGACAACTCATCCTACTAGACCAACCCAGACACAAGCATGGATGGCACTGTCTTTGCACAGGTCACATCACATCCAGGGACGTAGCCAGGCCCAGCGGGGCCCGGCATCCCTATATTTCTGCCTGGCCCCCTTAAATCTGAGACCAGGTGTTGGTAAGTCTTTATTGGATTTAAGTAGATGTCTGTTTGCTGTTTACATTAATTTTTAGAGAGCAATTCCTGCATGTTGTGTCCATTGCCCTTTAGTGTTGCAGTAACCACCAGACTCTATAGTACCACGCCTTCTCTCAGGCAATAAGGGTGAGGCGCTATGTTCAGCGGGGCTTTGTGCTAGTAACAATCAGCTCACAGTCTCCGCCTCCCTCAAAAATACACGGAGAAGGCAGAGCACAGTGAAGCTGTGGAACGCTGTGTTGGTGCTAGTTGGTTTGTTTTCTTATCTTGTTTTTCTTGACCATAGCAACAGTATTTTATGGAAGTCAGAGTAAAGTTGGGGCTGCAGAATCTACTAATAACGATCTTTGTCCAGAACGCTCACAGAAAGGTATGGAAATGTGAGTCAGTTACACGTAAGGGAAAATTAAAATGCACGAATATTTCTCAACTAGCATTGTTGTATAATACAACGAATAGTCGGTGTGGTGAATGGGGGGCTAGTTTTAGCGTGAAAGGAATGTTTTGTAAGGTGAGGGTTGGAGTGCCATCAGTGGCAGGAATAAATTATGAAAAGTTAAAAAAAAAGCATTGTGCAAGCCGTTTGTATCTATCTAAAGAAGTTACTATGCTGAAAAAAAAAGAAAAATGCATCCTATAAATCAATGTCTAAAAAATACCAGGGAAACCTTCACATTAACTATACAAACACCTGTTTCAATGAGGAAGTTGAGAGGGCTGAGTGTCTGCTGCTGTAATCTGTGACTAAAATACAGATCATAGATTACAATAACAGCAATGGCATTTGGTGGGTTAATGCACACACTGCAAAGATTTGAGTATCTTGAATATCAAGCTCTATTTTTTATGTTATGCATTATATACACTGTAAAGCCAACTGGAAGGAGAGGCGAAGCACTACAGAAAAGATATTCAGTGTCAAGTCATTTTTAATTGAAGTTAGAATAGAGCAAGACAATACATCACATCCATTACAATGTACCCCAGATATATCTCTCACATAGCCTGGCACAGTAGTTTTGTTTTTAACAAACCCAGCACTAAAGCAGTTGAGTAATTGCACAGTGCTCAATGTGGCGACCCCATTACCAAAATGCCCACCAAGACATGCTGGAACGGGAACAAAAGACAACAAAAGGGAGGGAGAGAGAATGCAAAATCCAAGAGAGTAAGTGAAAAGGCTGAAAAGAAGACATAAAAGTCTTGGTCAATCAGGGAGTCTAAATGGATGGTGAAACCACATCAATATATTACTAATTTATCAGTGCTATAAACCCACATCCCTCCCCCATTAGACCCATATCCCTAGAAGGGGAATACAGTGATATTGTCTAACTCAATAGCAGAACCTCTACTGCAAAATAGCAGTCTGAGTTCACCACTCCAGTACTTTTCTTGATGCTCTCTGACCTTGTTAATGACCATCAGTCTTCCCAGTTACATGTGACCCCTAAGCAAGCAGTTTTAGTGCCACAGTCTGGAGTGCCTTTGTGTTGGCATTTAGCGCCTAGCTGATATGTTGGAACAAGAGGATCCTCATACCTTCCATTCACAAAGCATTAATCAGAAGCACCACCTTTTTGATAAAAAGGTCATGAACGTCCAGGTCACATTAGAACACAATGATAGTACTGCCACCACTTTCTTATGGGAAGCCATCTCGCCCTGAGGGGAGTCTGTACACTTCCTTGATCAGAGTACCCAGAATGAGAAAGGTACTCAGAAAACTTTGCTCCTATAATTTTTTATCACAGACCCTCCAACATGATATCCAAATACCCTAATTAGGAATGGTGTCTGTGATTTTCCAGTGCCTCAATCTTTTCTTCTATCACCAACATCGCCCCAGTCACCCACTTCAAACTTATCCTACTCACAATGTGTTCCTCTAGCCTATCCTTCTGTCCCTCTCTATGCTGTGTTTTCATTCGTATATCCTTCATTCTGGTGTTCATTCCATTCATTTGAGGCTCAGCACATTCAAATTGTACCTAATCAGCTAAAGATGAATGATTTTTCAATGTTTTTGAGCTTTTTAATAAAGTGTATGACAGCTGGCTTACTGCTATCATCATCTCCCATCCCCTTTTTCCAGCCTGATAAACTGTAGAGGTCTGAACTGATCCCAGTAAATGGGTACCACCAGATATTTCTGGAATTGACCCCTCCTTTATTGGCTGCTGGCAGTGTGTCTACACCTGAATCTGCACCCGCCCTTCTCTCTCTCTCAGTTGCAACTGGTGCCTTTATAAATGCCCTCTTCTCCCGGGTTCAATCTAGCCGTCCTCACACACTTCAAGACAGTGGACTTCCAAAGCTGCAGATTTAGTAGCCTAAAGTCAATCACCACACATGGCAATTGTTTTTGCCACAAGAGTCCTCGCAGCCAAACAATGAGACTGATGGGAAGAGCTCCAAAAGCAACACTTTAGCACACTGCCAACATATGAAGTATATTTTGATACAGTATTTTAATTGATTTTATACAGTTATTTAAACCAGTGATAAGGCACCAAAGCACAGACAGCACATTGCACTGTTGGGCAATGCCTGGTTGGAACTTTGTTGAATTGTAGTGTTCCCTATTTGGGAAGTGCTCCAGTCTTTTTTATGATTAACCAAATTAGTGCTCCTAATCCGACCCAATTGTGTAGAGGAGAGGAGACAACTGGGGAATGGTAAACATGTGAATTGCATTCACTTATAGCTCTAGCTGTTTGAAATTGTTTAAGTTGAGTGTGACCTTGGAAGTGATTTGGTGCTGTGTGTGATGAGTTATTGAAAGCCTTCCTCGTGTGTTGTGCCTATGCATGAAGTGGAACAAAGTAGTGTCACACATAGAAGCACATGTGGGGGCATTTTATCAAGCCCTTTATCACCACTTTAGCAGCTCTTTTCTGCCGCAACTGCGGCAATATCTTCATCACACTATTAACAAGCTGAAGCTAATGGGCCTTACCGTGAATTGTTTGGTGATAGCTGGTATTTGTTTTATCTCTAAGCATGTCAGTGAGATATATCTTTAATGACATGCAAAGTAGGCGTTCCTGACTTAAACTCCATTGAAACAGTAGCAAACACAATTTCCCTCTATTATCAATACCCGTGAAGCGATAAGAAACCGCGCGCTAACCATGCTTATCGCTGGAATTTAACACCTGAAAAAAACTTGACTTAACCATCTTGTCAATGGGAGATGGATTGTTAGGTTAACTACACACTTGCCTATTAGCAAGTTTGTCATTAGTGCAGTTGATTTATGGCTGGAATTCTCACACTATTGCTGTTTTTACATACTATCACTGGATTACCTATTGCCTTTGCCAAACTCGTTGATAATACAGCGCTATCATGGTGAGGAAATCCAGCGATAGCCGAGGATAAAAAAACTGCGCAAAGCGCGCTTTGCGATATTTATTGCAAATCGTTGATACTATTTCCCGTGGACTTTCCTACCATCCTAGTAAGAGTAAGGTTATAGTTCTTGGTTGCGTTTCAGCACAGAGGGGATACCTAAAGAAATGCACTGGATTCCACTGCAGTCCTTGTAAGTGCCTTTCCTACCCTACCCAAAAGCAAAGCAGGGCAACCTAAATGGCATCCACTGGATACAGGCAATCAAAGGAAATGGTAGGCAACACCTACTCAGGAGCGACAAAGGAGTAAACAGAGTAATGCAACAGTTTATAGGTAGTCAGATAAGCGCTTATTCAAGCCTACCCATAAGCAACATGAATCAACCCTGGCATGCACAAGGTACATGTAGCACAGCAATGTACCTTAAGAGTCTATCCAGGGTGACAGTGTTAGTAATATGACAGTGCAGTTTAAGGAATATGATTAGTAGCCTAGATAATGTGGAGGAGAAGGGGACATTTAGGCTAGGAGGGAGAACAAGAAGTAATGGGTCTGGTCCTATTCCCAATTGTTAGATTTGGGGTCTCTAGTTGTCAGAGGTAAGTATCTTTGACCAAATAGGGACCCTTGCATCTAGTCAGGGTAAGGGGCTACACTTCTAAAATAACGCCTGATCACCCCCTTGGTAGCTTGGCATGAGCAGATAGGCTTATCTCAGAGGCAGTGTGTTAAGCATTTGGGAACACATACAGGAATATAATGACAGCACTACAGATGGACACCACTCAGTTTGTATATCAAAAATAGGTATTCTTTATATAGGCTTATCACAAGACCACAAATGACAAAAACCCACAATACTGTACCTTAGATTGGTAGAAATAGCTTAGTACACTTTAGATGATAAATGTGACACTTTACATTCAATGTACCTTTGGATGCGTAACGCTATACAAATAAAAGTGTTGCAGGGAAGGTGATGGATCGGTTCCTTACACGCAAGAACGGGGATGCGTCGGTTCCCTACTCTGGGGGAGATGATGTGTTGGTTCCCTACTGCTGCGTCGGGGACGGGATGCGTTGGTTCCTTACCGGAGGGGAGGTGATGCGTTGGTTGTTCTCCGCGTGGGGAGGTGATGCGTCAGTTTCTTACTGCGCTTCTGTTGCGATGCGACCTGTGTCTTCTTCTTGATGGGACAACAAAGGGGTGATGTGTGCACGCCAGATGGCTGTGCGGCAAGTCGGTGAATCTTCTGAGCCGCGGCAGGCCCTGCGACGCGCTTCTCCGGTGATGTGACAGCGTCTGCTGCAACGGCGACCCTTTTCTCCGGTGATGCGCGGCACTTCCAGTGATGCGATGGCGAAAGCGGCGGCACCCTTACTTAGTGATGCGATGACAGTGGCTGTGGCGGTGACGCGCTTCGTCTCCATGAGTCACGCATCTGGCTCCCAGCGTCACGATTCTTCTCTGGGAGTTAGCGCTTCCAGCTCCCAGCGACACGCAGTCTCTCAGAAGGCCCAGCACAACAGCAGGCACATCAGATTCTCAGCAAGGGAATTCAGGGGAGTTGGTTGGTGAAGTCTGTTATCCCTGAGACTTAAGCAAGAGGCAAGCTCAATTTCCAAGCCCTAGTAGATCATCTACAAGATGATGAAAGTTGCATAAAGTCCGTTCTCCTTTTTTTGGCAGTCAGGCAACCACTGCAGGCCAATCCCCCAAACAGCACTCAGCTTAGGGACAGTCTCCTCCTTCAGTTTCTCTCTGGTTCCTCTCCTCAGCAAAGGTTCTTCTTGTTTCCCAGAGGTGATCTAAAGTTCTGGGGTCTGGGTTCCCTCTTTTATACATCAAAATCCTTTGTTCCTGAAGGCAGAGAGTGTCTGTGCCTAGTCCAAACCAGTTCTGTGCAGTCCTGGAGCACTTTTGTTTACAGGACTCCTTCTCTTCCTTTGACAGTGTAGGCCAGGGACATCAGACGCACCACAAGAGGTGGATCCAGCAATGTGGAAGGCAGGCACAGCTCTATTCAGGTCGCAGGTGCTCCCCTCCCACCATGCTACATGCAAATGGGTCTATTCAGCCCTCTGCTGACTCACCCTGTCTCATGGAATTCCCCAGTCCCTGTCACTCAAATGCCAGACAAGGAATACACAACCTAGCAGAGGCAGAATTGGATAGTTAGGCAAGAAAATACCTACTGAATGTTAAAACCAACTTCACTAAAAGATGTAATTTATCAAGCATACTAAACTTGATTTTCTACCTAGTTCCCTGAGTCAGTTAGGATTATATGATGTTATAATCAGACTGCCCATTCCAGCCTACGGGGTATAGGTAGCCTTGCAATAGTGAACAAAGAAAATAGCTGTAGTTCACTATTAGGACATGCCACACACATCAGGGCATATCCTACCTTTTACCTACAACACGCCCTGCCCTTGGGCCTACCATAGGGGTGACTCATATGCAGAAAAGGGAAGTTGTAAGGGCTGCCAAGTGGGTGCACTTGCCAGTCTATGTGGCAGTACGACACTGCACACAGGCTCTGCAATGGCAGACCTGAGACACACTTTACAGGCTGCTTCCGTGGGTGGCACAATCAGTGCTGCAAGTCCACCAGTAGTATATGATTTACAAGCCCTGGGCACATGCAGTGCAGTATACTAGGGTCTGACAAGTAAACCACATAAGCCAATTACGAAGTCACTAATCCATACATCAATTTACTATAGGGAGCACTTGCACTGTGGCACTGAATAACAGTGGCACAGTGCCCAAAGCATCTATAACCAGCAAAAATATATGAGGCAACAGCAAAAAATGGAAGGGAGACCCACGCCAATGGTGCCAGGTCTAACACCTATTATAACATTAGAGGCCCAAAGAGGGAAGATCTCAGAGAAGATGTCATTACCTTCCAACCGTTTATCTGCATGACTACGCTGGACACAATGAGAACAAAGGTAATATCAGTGGTTGGATGAGCACTTGGTCCTTGTGAAACTAATCAGGTGGGAGATTGGGAGATGTAAATGTTTGTGGGGGGAAGAGAACCCTAAAAGCAAAACAAAGAAGGAAGGAAAGAGATAGGCCAAAAATTCAGACACAAATATTATGAGTTGGACCATGCACAGAATAAGGTCTGACACAATTATTTATTTGACCGATTACAATGTCAACATTTCTCTAATTACTTTAATTGAAATATACTAGTGACTTTGTAGGTTACTGTCAGTGTGAGTGGCACCTTCCCCTTTACCTTTGCTCTAATTATCCAAGTCATAAAAACAAGTGAAACATCTTCTTTTAGAGAAGAAAGGTTGATAACCATGGTTTTAAATGTGGGCGGTGTTTTTTGCATCGACTCTTCCAGTGCCATCAGGTCTAAGCGTATGTCGATCACCACATTGATATTCCCTTCATGATGTGGGAGAGTAATGATTAGTCTGAAGGAACATTTCAAAGGTTTAAGGGGATGGGTTACTGTCCCTCGACTCATGCTGATCCCAGGGGAAAATCCAACACAGACATTGCCCAATATGATGCCGAGCCCTTCAAACATCAATCAAACTGAAAATATTTATTAAGAAGTGGCTGCCCATTTCCAGGGGCGGCTGGTGACATTTGAAAGTGGTGAGGCTCAAACTGATTTGCATACTGCACTGTAGCGAGCGAGCGTAGCGAGCGATCCCGAACCCCATAAGGGGGGTTTGGGGGGTTACCGCCCCCCCCCCCGAGAAATTTTTTAAAAAAGGAAGAAAAATCGTGCATTTTCAAGCAAATTTGAGAAAGCAGGAAGGTTAATAAAGCAATTGTGAAAGTGCAGTTATCAAATTATTAGATGGCATAACATAGGTAGCTGCTTATTCAGTATAACCACAGAGCTTCGTACATTCCGTCCTATTACGCTCAGGTGCTGAATTCAGACTATAAGACTTTCATGAAAATCTCAGCTCTAAGAGTAGAAGAAGTTGCACAGCAGTCGGGAAACAGCCTTCACAAAGCATAGGGAACCACGGTCAGGTGTACTCTTTGGGCATGGAAGACCCTTGCCAAGCATGCACAGAGAGAAAATATATATGCACCAGACATGCTGATTTCTGCACACCTTGGCATCACTGTGGCGCTGGAGCTTGGGGCCCTAGCTGTTCTACAAAATGCAGGGGTAACAAAACTTGGTGACATATATTTGAATGGGTCCTTTTTTGTCACTGGCTGATTTTCAGGCTGGTCACCAGTACTATGTAATGCTTGGGTCCACAAACACCAGACTGCGCTTGGCAGTGCGATTCTTATACCTCATGTTCCCTACAGAGCCCAATATTCTGAAAGCACTACAGTCGATTTTAACAGGAAGGGAAAGTAGAGGGCTGATCACCAGACTATATAAAGCTTCACAAAGGGAAAATGACTGGTTGGACTCCTCCTCATTCGATAAATGGAATGAAGAGCTTGCGGTCCACTTGACATGGGAAAGCTGGGAGTCCTGCTGCAAAGCGATGGGGTGCCTGACTCCCAATTGTAATCTTTCATTATACATTTTAAATACCTGCATCATTTGTATTAGACCACTGTGCAGCTGTTGAAATTTAGAATGAGGGAGGATGCTGGTAAAAAAGATTAAACCATGCAATAGACGTATTGTTGCCAGTGACGGCAGGTGCATTTTGAATGTGGTGGCCATAACAGTTGGGGATGAGTGTAATGTCGCAAGTGAGCAAAGCAAACAAGCCCAACTGAGAAAATGTTGGCTGCACCTAGCCCCCGGTCCTCCAGAAACCTTTGAAAATAAAAGTGTTAATAGCGCGATGAGAGGATAGGGTGCGAAGGGGACATTTTGCTGAGAAAAGATGTGGCGACAGGGAGGCAGCAGTGTTTGAAGGAGGGGCATATAAAGGGAAGATGAAGATGGGAGAAAGCACAAATGTAAGGAGAAGAGGGGTGAGCAGGAATGAGGAAGAAGTGCAAGTGATAACTTTGCAAGCATCATGGGCCGAACCTTCCATGGCAGCGGCTACCAATGGTCTTGTGCGGACTCGCTCCTGTTACCAACTGCCACAAGCTGCACCCTCTGACAACCTATCCCTCCTGATGTCAAAATGAACTCCCCACGTCCATGCGGTTGTCTGGACTGACCCAGACTGAGTCAGCCCTCGATCCTGAGAAAGGTATGGAGGAGAGAGCAGAATGTAGACAAGACACAAAGGCACAGGGCCCTTATGTTAATAGGTCAGGGTTGGCAAGGTTTCCTTTCAAGCAGGGAGGCATCAAGGTAGGTGTTAACCCAGCACAACAAAGCTGACTTCTGTATCTGCTGCAGTGCCCCCTGATAGTGCTTACGTGTCTCTCTTCAGCACTATATGCCCACATGCTCTCGGAGTTTTGCAGGCAGATTCCAGGACTCCTCATCTCTCCACCGGTGCCTCACTGACCCCTGGCAGGTACGGAAGCACAGAGCAAAGCATCCCCCCCACCTGGCCCCGCCACCCTTACCTGCTCCCACCTGCATGGGCCGCGTGGCTGATCAGACACAAAGCATACTCAGAACTATAGTATGCAATACCACAACTATATTAGCAATGGTGCACGCTAAAATGTACGCAAAATAAAGACAGTGAGAATCAGCAGTTCCTGGCACAGTGCAAACCTCTGTGCTTGACTGAATATTAATTGCCCTTATCCAGTTTTGTGTCACCATGCCGACTCAGGTACAGCATTTGTGCACACAATCAGACTCTGTGCAGCTTTGTGCACATGCTCAACCATGTGCCAAGGAAACGGGTCTAAAGTATTGAGGCCTCATTCACTAAGGGCCTCTGCACTTGTGGTGGACGCCCCACAGCCCTGTGTATTCATTCAAGGAAAATACGTGTGTACCTCTGAACAAACGTGGAACCAACAAAGGTTTGGGTGAGCAACTGCATACTTTTGTGTGCTACAACTTTCACTCACTTTCTTATACACTTTTCCATTGGGAGCAAAGGTCATAATGGCGGTGCAGAGGTCAACAAACTAGTACTGACAATAGTTAGGTAACATTTAAAAGAATAAATCGCATCATAGCGCTAGACAAAAAAAACATCCGTCCCAAAAATCAGCACCTCAGCACAACTCCCCGTGTGACACTGCTTAATTTGGGTTCAGCTCAGGTGTTTTGAAAGCCCCATGTTTTTTTAGAAACATCTTAACTTATGCATTTCCAAGTGCTTTATTCTGCGTCCACTAAAACTTACTCGCACTGAAAACTTTACATCACCACCAAAATTTCCCTTTTTCGGATATTTATATTCCTGTTCTCCATGCCCATAAAATGCCTGGTCCGCTGGAGCTGATAGATGGTGGATGCGGGTTAGGGGGTGGTGGTGGTGGTGCTGAGTGGCTCAGTCTGGTGTTGGGTTACAGGGAGTGCTCCCGCTGCGCTGCAGTGACTTGGACAGTCTGGGCTCAGAGACAAGGCTGACTGACCAGGACACTGGGAAGGGAAAGCGCCTATGAAACAATATAGCACTGCGCTTTCCATGAGTCTCGAAGTACTTCAGCGGGGCAGGTAGGGGAGGCAAAATGATCAAAAGATAGTATACACGATCATATAAATACCTTTCGTTGCACAAGTCGTGACGTCGGTGACGGCGAGGCGCCTCAGGGAGTCCGAGTCAGTCACGGTGACACAGTCCGGACACGGTCTCTCTCTCTGCTGCGCACAAGGTTTGGCGAGGACGACTAACCACGCGCTACAACCAGGCCAGCAAGAACCTCAACCGACGTCACAACAGCGCACGCATCCCGGCGAAATGGCCAATCACTGCATGGCTTCACATGAAGTCACACAGTGATTGGCCTTAACAGTGCGGCTGAGGCAGTGTGTGCCACCCCCACGCGCGGCATCCAATGATGGATGCTGCGCAGTGGACCAGCCAATCCTGGCGCTGCATGCAGCGCCAGGATTGGCTAGGGGGGCACATTTGCTGCTCGCCCAGTCGCCCTATGTAAACCCCGGGGGCTGCGGCCGGCTAAATTGGTTCAGATGCTCCGTCCATTACCACCCCCTTTTTGTACCGCTTTTGGCCGCCATAAGTGTGGCAGGGTATGCTCAGACGTGAGTCCCTTGCTCACTTTGCCACTGGATTCAAGCAAGCCCGGCTGAAGACGGCTGTAATGCCAGAAACCGGTCCTCGGAAGCTTGTTTCCGGTCCAGGGAAGGCATGGCTTGGCAGTTCGGGCTGGACTGTTCCCATGAGGCACAGGGTCAGACTGATTTGCATATAGCCATGTCTGAACTGGGGTGGCGGAGTGGGCTAAAGAACGGTGATGGATTAGACCCAGATCTTTTGACTGGGTGTGAGTGTTTGATTGGTTCAGATGCTCCGCCCATTACCACCCCTTTTTGTACCGCTTTTGGCCACCATAAGTGTGGCAGGGTATGCTCAGACGTGAGTCCCTTGCTCACTTTGCCACTGGATTCAAGCAAGCCGGGCTGAAGACGGCTGTAATGCCAGAAACCGGTCCTCGGAAGCTTGTTTCCGGTCAAGGGAAGGCATGGCTTAGCAGTTCGGGCTGGACGGTTCCCATGAGGCACAGGGTCAGACTGATTTGCATATAGCCATGTCTGAACTGGGGTGGCGGAGTGGGCTAAAGAACGGTGATGGATTAGACCCAGATCTTTTGACTGGGTGTGAGTGTTTGATTGGTTCAGATGCTCCGTCCATTACCACCCCTTTTTGTACCGCTTTTGGCTGCCATAAGTGTGGCCGGGTATGCTCAGACGTGAGTCCCTTGCTCACTTTGCCACTGGATTCAAGCAAGCCGGGCTGAAGACGACTGTAATGCCAGAAACCGGTCCTCGGAAGCTTGTTTCCGGTCCAGGGAAGGCATGGCTTGGCAGTTCGGGCTGGACTGTTCCCATGAGGCACAGGGTCAGACTGATTTGCATATAGCCATGTCTGAACTGGGGTGGCGGAGTGGGCTAAAGAACGGTGATGGATTAGACCCAGATCTTTTGACTGGGTGTGAGTGTTTGATTGGTTCAGATGCTCCGTCCATTACCACCCCTTTTTGTATCGCTTTTGGCCGCCATAAGTGTGGCAGGGTATGCTCAGACGTGAGTCCCTTGCTCACTTTGCCACTGGATTCAAGCAAGCCGGGCTGAAGACGGCTGTAATGCCAGAAACCGGTCCTCGGAAGCTTGTTTCCGGTCCAGGGAAGGCATGGCTTGGCAGTTCGGGCTGGACTGTTCCCATGAGGCACAGGGTCAGTCTGATTTGCATATAGCCATGTCTGAACTGGGGTGGCGGAGTGGGCTAAAGAACGGTGATGGATTAGACCCAGATATTTTGACTGGGTGTGAGTGTTTGATTGGTTCAGATGCCCCGTCCATTACCACCCCTTTTTGTACCGCTTTTGGCCGCCATAAGTGTGGCAGGGTATGCTCAGACGTGAGTCCCTTGCTCACTTTCCCACTGGATTCAAGCAAGCCGGGCTGAAGACGGCTGTAATGCCAGAAACCGGTCCTCGGAAGCTTGTTTCCAGTCCAGGGAAGGCATGGCTTGGCAGTTCGGGCTGGACTGTTCCCATGAGGCACAGGGTCAGACTGATTTGCATATAGCCAAGTCTGAACTGGGGTGCCGGAGTGGGCTAAAGAACGGTGATGGATTAGACCCAGATCTTTTGACTGGGTGTGAGTGTTTGATTGGTTCAGATGCTCCGTCCATTACCACCCCTTTTTGTACCGCTTTTGGCCGCCATAAGTGTGGCAGGGTATGCTCAGACGTGATTCCCTTGCTCACTTTGCCACTGAATTCAAGCAAGCCGGGCTGAAGACGGCTGTAATGCCAGAAACCGGTCCTCGGAAGCTTGTTTCCGGTCCAGGGAAGGCATGGCTTGGCAGTTCAGGCTGGACTGTTCCCATGAGGCACAGGGTCAGACTGATTTGCATATAGCCATGTCTGAACTGGGGTGGCGGAGTGGGCTAAAGAACGGTGATGGATTAGACCCAGATCTTTTGACTGGGTGTGAGTGTTTGATTGGTTCAGATGCTCCGTCCATTACCACTCCTTTTTGTACCGCGGCCGGCTAAACGAGCACCCCTCTAAGGGGAACCTGCAGTGCGCATGCTCGGGCAAGTTTCTCACCAAATTGCACTTGCGCACTACGGTCTGCTGCAGCCTTAGTGTGTGAGACTGTCTGTAACTCAAGCTGCAGCAGGCTGAGGCCACCCCCCCCGCGCACTCCGAAATCACCGGGTGTGTCCCGGATTCCCGGATTGTAATTGAAATATTGCTATAGTAATGCGCGATGCACATTGACACCGCGCGACGCCCCGACTGTGGGTCCATGTGGCTGGTGGGGCTACGCCCCTACGCCCCAATGGACGCACCGCGGCTGCCCATTTTCCCATGGATATATGCAACTGTGAGTATTCCTTATTCTGTGAGACAGGATTACAACCATTATTGTGGTATGTGATGGAAATGACCATACCTCACCGTCCTATACTACTCTATCTATTATACAAAAGCATGATGACTGCCACATCCATTCAGAAGCGTTTTGAGGAGTTGCCCTGGGACACTCACCTCTTCTCTTTGGGGCTTGAGCGCTTGGTGATGTGAAAATGAACAGGCTGTCAACAAGATAAATAATATTTGCTCATTATTACAAGACTATCAGAGATAGAGTGAAAATGGGAATGTGATAAAGGTGCAGACAACAGGACTTTGCATTGTGTATTTTGTTATTTAGCTTTTGTATTACAAATAGAAATATCTAGTATTAGCATGCCAAGTACTATTGACTAAAAAGCCAGAACTGTTGGAAGATAACACATATGCTACAGGGACACTTAGACCTTCATTCTCAACTACAAGTTTTAAGAGTCTCTGACCTGGAATTATTGGGCCCAATTCACAGAACTAACTTAAGACAAAATCCTAAACTTACTATAATTTTGGTATTCACAGAAGGCACTTACTCATTTTGTTATACACAGAAGGCACTTACTCATTCGGTATTCACAGAAGGCACTTACTCATTTCGGTATTCACAGAAGTTAGGAGTCCTAACTTTCGGACTCCTAAATGCCTTCTGTGAATACCAAATGTCTTAAAGTCAGGATTTTTCTCAGTTTAGGAGTAGTAAAGTTAGGACTCCTAACTTTAGGACTCCTAAATGCCTTCTGTGAATACCGAAAGTCTTAAAGTTAGGATTTTCTCAGTTTAGGAGTCCTAACTTTACTACTCCTAAACTGACAAAAATCCTAACTTTAAGACATTGTAGTAAGTTTAGGATTTTGTCTTAAGTTAGTTCTGTAAATCGGGCCCAGAGCATTTACAAACTCCGAACCTAATAGTTCTGGACCCAGAAGCCCCAGACTCAGAGACATCTGAGTAGCTGTGGGCCACTGTTATGTCTTGCCCTCACCTGTTCATGTACTTCAAAATGGGGGTAGCAGAAAACGCTCCCTGCAACTGAAATTAAATGAGCTGTGCCCTCCCGCCACCCCTACCCCCTTTCCAATCAATCAACCTGGGTAAAAAAAACGACTCAAAATATTCATTTCCAGGTGGGGGGACACGTAAGATTGGGTCTATTATTACTGAGTCCACATGTTTTCCCCATCTCAGGGGGAAAAAGTGTAATCCTCATTATTTAAGGGAAGATACAGGTCGGTATCATAATTTTTGTCACAGTACATCCCTGCATAAATAATGGGGAAGTTAGAATGAGGCCCTTAGTGGTTTAATTATTTGAAGAAGTTGGGTACTTTAGCGGAGGCCTGACTTAGTGATACGCACAATAAGCAGGTCTATTTGATGTGCATATGCCAGGGGCTGTGCACTTTGATATATCTGAGGAACGCATTCTGCTTTTATAGTAGAGGCTGCCTATTGTGTCTATTAGAGGTCTGCCTACATACTGTGAATGTGTTATGGTGCAGCCTGTACCTATTGGGCAGGATGACAGAACTGCTACTCATAATCGATTCAGTGATACTAAAGTTACCACCTCTATTCACAGATTACTCATGGGGTCGCACTACTGGTTACTGACCAAATGGTTAGCAGATAGATTGCTGAGGATCATTTTGGACCCTAAAGGTCACCTCTTTGAGTAAGAAAGAGAGAGAACAATATTATTCATTGACAGTGATCTATATATAAATGTCCACTGTCTATCACTACCAAACGTCTCACATTTGTTTGCTACCCAACTTTTCCACCTCTTCTATCTCTCTCTCTCGCTTCCTAGTCCTGCTTGCTCAATACTTTACCTTGCCTTTCCTTTTCTATCTATTTTCTTTATCAGTACCTCCTCTCTGCTTCATCTCTCTATTCTCCTCCTCTCTTTTTCGGTTTACTCTCCCTACCTCATCTCACTCTCTCTACAGCCTTCTTTGTTCTTTGCTATTACCCACATCTCTGCTTCTACTTCTTTCTTTATCACACAACACAATCTATTTCTCACCCTCTGTTTTTCTCACTCTCTCTTCCTATCACTATATCAACCTCCCCACTCTTTTTGTGCCTCACCTATGTCTCCCTACTTTAACTCTTTTATCTCAACAGCTCATTTCACTTTCTACCCTTCACAGTTTTCCTTTCTTCCCTTCTCTCACTGACCGCTCTATTCATCTGACCTGTCTTTCCATATGCCTCTTCTCATTTGCCCCTCTCTTTTTCTCACAACTCTCTTCACCTTGCATTTTCTTTATGTATCTCTCACTACATCACCTATTATCTATCTTTATCTCTCTCTGCCTTTATGTCTAATTCATTTTTCTTTCTTACTTCTTTCACTGTATTTTCCTAAAATGAAAATCATGCATTTATTTGTAAATATATGCATATTTTTTATAAACTGTACAATTGAGGTTTGGGGACAATATGTTAGCATTGTCAATGATTTATTTAAAGTTAATGTGTAAATGACAATCACTGCTGCAGTCTGAGAACATAGGTTGAATGACTGATGTAACCTTTATGTATGTATGTGTATGATATTTCTGTAGTGCTGCCAAGGACCGTAGATTAGCATAAAGTCAAAGAGTGATAGAAGTTATAGGTGGGTTGTGGATGGTTAATGTATTAGTGATGTAATGTTCTTTTAGGAAGTGAGTCTTCAACTCCTTCCAAAATGAAAGCAGCATTACAGAGGTTTGGGAGGGAAAGATAAACTGTTTCCAGATCCTGGTTGCATAGATGGAAAAGTCTTGCAGCTTTTCCTTTCTTTTTTGCACTTCTTAGTCTGCTACCTGGTCATGGCTGGGATACCAGTGGGTGAGAACCACTGGAAATGGTGAGCTGGTCTGCAAATTTAGTGGGGGTGTTGGTCGTGATAGCTTTGTAAATGATGCAGCTAGTTATAAAGATGATGCAAGTCCGCAAATGAAGCCAATACACTTTCATCATGTTGTAGGTGATGTGATCATATTTTTTCAGGCTGTCGATGAGATTATCCTGCAGAATGTAGGATGCATGTAAGGAGTACCAGTGTGGTATCTCTGAGGCAGGGCAACCGTTTATTACTACTCTCTAGATGCAAGAGTATGAGGTAGCTTTCTGGAAGAAACACTTTCACTTCAAGAGCTGGTACCAGCTTGTCTTGTATTTTTTACAATGTGCTCTCCAAACCTGTAAGAGCTCTGTAAATTAATAGCACTGTGTCTGAGCATGTAAACATGTGGTAAAACATGTGGCTCTCATGTGTATGTTGTGTATGCATGAAATTGTGAGATGCCTGAAATGTTTATTTTCCCACTCTTCAGAGACAATATCAGGCATAACCCCTCGACTTTCCAAATACTATGGAGAGAGGGAGGTTTGCAAACTTTGTTGGCTTGCCTAGTGTAATGCTCTGCACTTTAAAACAGCACCAGACACCACTGTCCTGATTTTAAACATTTGCTGTTTTCACTGCTCTCATAAAGACTGCCTTCCTTTGTTCTATCTCACGCCATTCTGCATTGATGTCTGTTATTTATATCTAGAGCACACAGGGGATGTGTTTGAGAGTGAGTACTTTTCAAGGTTATAATCCTGGTAATTGGAACATATTGCAATCATTTGTGGAGCTGATTGAGGACTGAAATAATTGGTCTTGGTAACATTTTTAGAGGATTATTGGTGGACACTTATTGAGTATTAGCATAGATCGCAAGATGGCCGCTGGAGAAGGAGCACCTCCAGAGGCGCTCCTGGGGTAAGGGATCGCAATCTGCGTAAATCCCTGGCAAACCCCCCCATCGAGCCTAACAATCCATCGGGGCTATCTTTAAAGACTATTTTGGAGAGATTTTCTTTTTTCTTACCTGAAGACTTATGCGGCGAGTCTTGCCCCCTCTCGAACTCCTAGCTCGAGCCGTGGGGATCGCCCGCTGCTTGCCGAGGGCTCCGCTGCTGCCTCGTCTGATCTTCACCTCCTGGAGCCTGCCGCCGGCCTGAAACGGAGTGGCCGCCAGCGCTTTCTGCGCCCGTCGAGTCCTGCCTGCGGAAGCCACCACCCCCTCCCGCTGAGGTTCCCGAAGTCTCTTCATGTGGACGTCTCGGCAAAAGCATTACAACGGAGTGACCACCAGTGCTTCCTTGCGCGACCAGTCCGCCTCCCGAAGTCCAGAGGCGTCCCGCCGGAGATCTCAACACGAGGATCAAGGTAAGGGTGGCCCCCTGCCCCCCCTCCCGCTCCCGAAAGACTGCCGTTTCTACAGACTTCCACTGCGGCGGCCCGCATGACCCTCCCACCTCTCCCGTGGCCACCACCAGGAATAAGGGATCGAGGTGCAACTCACTCGTACCAACCCGCCACCCTCTCTCCTTCACTGCACCATCACCGAGCCTAAGAGTGCTCTCAGATCCGTTGGCATCTCCGCTCAGCGCTCACTCCTGGGAGCAGCCGACAAACATATCTCGGTTTGTTTTTCACCCTGACACTTTGTGTAAGTTTTTTCGTGTCTACTGGCTCAAAAGACCAATGGCTTAAACAAAGAAGTCAATCTTATTGGTTGTCGGCTTCACACTATCTACAGCCAAGTGTAAATTGCCCGTTTTTCACCATGTTGCTGGCTTTCTTCTTGTAAGCACAACTTTAAGTCAATATGGCTTCCCCCTAATCAGTGCCCATAGAAAGAGGACGGCACCGATTAGGCAACCCCCCTCCTCAGAAAGAAACCTGCACAATTTCTGGCTGCAGCTACAGCAACCGAAACTAAAAGAGGACTGTCTTTTCACTGCAACTGAAAGAGGACTACTCCTTTCTCTACCTCTGTGGTGGCCATCTTGCAGTGGCACTAACCCAACTTACAGCCTCATACGACGACAGTCATTCTCACCTCTCCCTACCCTCCACAACTGGAAAAAATTACCGCTATCTACCTCTCCCTAATCTGAAAGTGGTCTCATCACTCTCATCTAATCATTAAGACTATTCTTAACACATAAATATTGTTTAACGATGACCCCTATGTCGGATGCCCACTGATCCAGTTTTCGCTTGTGCATACCCATCTCTGGCCATCATGGTTGGCCCTGCTTTAACCGCCTACGGCCCTAACGCCTTCACACTGGTCTACCCTCCAAACATCCCCAAAAATGCCTTAAAAGCATTAAAACACCGCACCCTGAAAAACCATCCAGAGACACTGATTGCGGACCTACGTCTCTGTGCGGACTTAGGCACTGTCACCAATGACTTGGTTTTTTACTCCAGAAGAATCCCTGCTTGGCTTAACACCTTCTCACTATTCCTTAATGTCCACTCTTCCAGGTCCATTCCTCATGGCACTAAGCTCACAATAGCGCCTTCAATGACTTTGCGTGCTGACCTCACCATCACCCTCTACAAAAGCGGCATTGTACTGGCCCAAGCCTCACCTAAAAACCTTGACAAATTCTCAGAGCTTTTCACTACTCTCCGAAACCATGTGCAAGACACAAGGTCGCCGACCAACACCCGGCCAAACCGTACCCCCTCCCCCTTGCCCTATCCAGATCACCCGAAACCCATCATTACGCCTACAATCTTCCCTAACGCCATGAACCTGAGTCTTCCCCTCTACTCGAGTCCACCCCCATACGCTTCCCACCCTGAATACACGGCCCCCATCACACTGTACCTTAACCCCATCAGGCCGCCTTCTTCTACACCGAGCAAACCTAACACTGTACCTTTGACCCCCTCCCCCCGTCCTCCCACTTCGATATCCAAGACTACTACCTCTACATCACCAATGACCTGGGCTACAGCAGGTCAAACCCGCCCCGCTAACACTCAATCCACTCCCTCTATGAACCAACACACTATCCATCGTAGCCACCAAGCCCCGCAACCCTCAATGACTCCCACGGCACCACACACAATCCATCCTAGCCACACAGCCCCACACCCCTCAACGACTCCTACGGTACCAACTCAGGGCAACACCTCCAACACTCAAGCCACCTCTCCTACGACTCCCAGTTCAGTCCATCCGGGCCCTCCTACACCCCACTCCGCAGACATTTCTTCCATACACTCCAGAGCGTCCTTAATAATCCAGAACATCCATTCCTCCTTCCTCAATCTTACAAAACTCCTCCACCTCGCTGAACTCTCCTTCGCAAAGCTCATGCCCCAGACTGCCTCCCTTCTTATTCCAGAGCTCCCAAAACGACCACTACCGACAACCTCTAGACATCGGCGCCCTCACATGCTCACTAGCTACTTGTCCGAGGAGGAAACTCTTGACCTTGCCCTCTCCTACAACCCCTCCCCCACCACAACTAATCCACTAGATCTCACCGAAAAAGAAATCCAGGACCTCCTTCTGGACCTTAACACAGCCCCTACTTCCACCTGTCTACCTGTTGTGAGTGACGTGAGTGTCGCACACCCCATCCACACGGTAGCCATCGACCCACACAGACCAGCCCCCCCTAGCAACAGAAGAATGCTCAGAAGTAACCTCACGCCAGTGCCCTTGGCCGTTCCGACCCTCGCCACCACCCCTCTCCCTGCCCTGACAGGCCTCTTAATCAACTGTCGCTCGGCAGTGAAGCATGCGGCTGATATCGCCGCACTCATCCTGAACAACAACATCGACATAGCCATTCTTACAGAATCCTGGCTTAATGATTCCTCATCCCCATGCCTCGACCTCTTAATCCCCCCTAACTTCAACATTGTCAGACTCGACAGACCACACAACAAAAAAGGAGGTGGAATTGCCTGCATCCATCGCGCTAACCTCCTTGTCACTGAGCTTGCAACGAATACTACTGACTCCTGCGAATATCTAGCCCTCTCAGTCTTCAGTAGCACCATCCACACATGTAACCTACACATCTTTTATCACCCCCCAGGCACAAACGAACTTTTTACCGACTACCTCATGGAAGTTATTACGGCTAAGAACTCCCCTAACTCCAAGGACATCTTCCTCGGCGACTTCAACTTGCACTGGAATGATCTTAAAGATCCCCATGTCAACGCCATTAAAGACCTCCTGACCGATCTAGCCTTGACCCAAGCTTGCCCTCTCCCAAACCACTCGAAAGGAGCCACTCTTGACTGGATCATCTCCAAGGATACCACCGTCAAGCTCACCTCGATAGAGCCCTGCGACTGGTCTGACCACCATACCATCACCTTTCTGTTACCCAGCACACGCAAGACAAAGACACCACAACAGGTACTCCCAAAGCGCTGGGTCAGAGACACCAAAAACCTAGACATCAACATGCTTGAGATCCGCTGCAAAACAGACCTACCACCCCCCTCCCACATCACCTCGGTCAGTGACCTTAATGATCACTATTCGACTACCATGTCAAGCATCCTGGATGACCTAGCCCCTCTTAAACTAAAAAGAACTCAAGTCAAAGATAAAAACCCATGGTTCACTGGTTCCCTCAACAACGAGAGAAGATCCCTCCGACAGCATGAAAGAACCTGGAGACAGCACCCCTCAACAGACCACCTAAAACTCCTTCGCCAGGCCAGAAATATCTACAACAAGAACATTGACCAACTCTAAAAAAGAATTCTTCAGAGCGGAACTAGAAAACGCCCAGAATAGACCGCGCAAACTCTTTGAGATGGTTAAACTTCAATCGAACAAACTATCCAAAACAGTGAAAGAAAACCCCAAGTCTCTCATCTCCTCTGAGGCTTTCTCCACTTTTTTCACAAACAAAATCAAAACCTTAGATACTGAACTTAAGGCTGCCTCCTTCCCCCCCCTGAACTTTGACCCTTTGCCTCCTCCTTCCTTGCCACCACGACTCTTACCAAAGAATTTAGCTCACTGGTCTGAGTTTGCATCCTATGACGAAATCTCTGTCGCGAAAATCCTGGCCTCCCTGAACCCTAACAACCACTTTAATGACCCGCTCCCTTCAAACTGTCTCGCGACCGTTACCAAATCCATCATCCCTAGCTGGACTGCAATCATTAATGCCTCCCTACGACAGGGCTCAATACCGACCTCGCTGAAAACAGGCCAAGTCATACCCATTCTGAAAAAACCGTCGCTGGACCCAGCCTCCCCAGACAACTTCAGACCAATTTCAAACATCCAGCTCCTTGCGAAAGTGCTGGAAAAGTGTGTTCAACTACAGCTTAGTCACCACATCAACAAATACCATCTACTGGACGACTGTCAATCAGGTTTCCGACCCGGTCACAGCACCGAAACCACCATGCTCCACATCGTTGATGACGCTCTTCAAGCCCTTGACCAAGACAAAACCTGTCTCCTGATCCTCCTTGATCTTTCATCGGCCTTCGACACGGTCAACCATGCGATGCTACTCGAACGCCTCAAACTCAGGATGGGACTAGATGGCATAGTCCTCGACTGGTTCAAATCCTACCTCCAAAACCGATCTCAGAGTTTTTTAGTCAATGGCGAACTGTCCGCTCCTTCCGATGTCTCGGTGGGAGTCCCTCAGGGATCAACATTGTCCCCTACCCTCTTCAATCTCTATCTGGAACCCCTGGCCGAAGTCCTGCGCAATGCAAATATCTCCTTTCATATGTACGCTGATGACACTCAGATCTATATAAAAATCTCATCTCTGGCAGAGATCCTCACCCTGAAAGAAACCCTGAAGCTGACTGTCAGATGGCCATCCTCCAATCAACTAAAACTTAATGCCAAGAAAACTGAGGGGCATATTATCAAGGGGGTTTATCTCCGCTTTTTTGGCTTTAAAAGCCAAGAAAGCGGAGATAAAATTATCTCCCTATTACCTAGCTGTCGCTAACACCAGTTAGCGACAGCTAGTAGGAGATAGCGACCATCTTGTGCCCCACGTTGCATGTCAGTGATATTTATCACTAATGACATGCAAAGTGGGCGTGCCAAGATGTTAGCCACTGGAAACAGTCGCTAACATCGCTATCTCCTATTACCAACTTTTGGAGATATTCGCGCTAAGCGCGAATATCTCCAAAAGCTAACACCTGCCCTGAGCAGTTCTTAGCCATGTTATCCAATGGGAGGTGGATAACATGGCTAAGAGCATTAGCTCGGTAATGCATGAATATCGCTGACTTTTCAGCGATATTCATGCATTGCGGCCGTTTTTTATCGCATTTGCGATAAACCTTGATAATAGCAAGGTTTATCTGCGATAATTTCTGACGATGCTTAGCGTTAAAAAATTCGTTGCTAAGCATCGTTAGCGATAAATATCGCTTAACGTTGGTAATATGCCCCTGAGTTCCTTCTAATCTCCCCACCCAAGAACAACCCTGACATCCAGACATGGATTAAAGCCATCACAGCCTTAAACTGTTCCCCGACCATTGTGAAATCTGCCAAATCTCTGGGAATCACCTTGGATTATAACCTAAACATGCGAGACCACATCAACACAATGGCGAAATCGGCCAGATTCCACCTGAGCTACCTATGGAAATTGAAACCCTTTCTAGACGCTCCGGACCTCAAACTTGCTGTTCAATCATTAGTCATCTCTCGACTGGAATACGGTTGCTCCACCCTCTCTGGCTTACCTAAGATCTCGCTGGCTCCCTTAAAAGCCTGCCTCAACGCAGCCGCCAGACTACTTACAGGCTCAAAAAAATTGGATCACATCACTCCTCACTTGAAAGCGTTAAACTGGCTCCCCTTCGAGGCGAGGATCCACTTCAAGCTGGCATGCATCACGCACAAGGCCCTTCACTCTAAATCCCCTGCGTATCTTGCTCAGAAGCTTGTGCTATCTGGTGGAAACAGACACTCAAGATCGACCAAGGCCCTCCTACTCCGGCCTGCACGCTTTAGGAAAAGAACAACCTACAATAGGGGTTTCACTGGAGCTGCACCAAGAATATGGAACTCCCTCCCTCCTGACATTAGAAAAATCCCTTCCTTTGCTCGCTTCAAAAAGGAGGCCAAGTCCTTTCTCATGGGTAAATTCCTTGGCTAAACTCTTTCCGTCAGCCACCTGAGAGAATGTTGCCCTATCCTGCGCCCTTGCACACCACTGTATTTGACTTTTGTATTATTTGTATTACATTCATTGTACTTTACTTATCCTTGTTGTATAGCTTCTCACATCCCCCAGGTACAGTACCCTCTGCTACCCTGTCCCACCTTCATCCCTTGACTCTCTGTAAGCCCTCCTTTGTACCTAGTTTTCATCGTTTATCGTGTGATATGTCCCTGTATTATTCTACTGTATCTGTAAAGCGCTCTGATACCCTCACGGGTCATGTTCGCGCTCTATAAAACCTTAAAATAAATATCACTAGGTCCTATCACGGTGACACTAATATATATCAGTTGAAACCATTTATGTTTATTAAGTTCAATTGTTTTATTGTGGTATCGTTAAAATCCAGTTACAGTGCACTGATGCTTTTGGCCAGAAAAGCTTTAAAATGTACTACTCTCACCTTCAGAGCGATTATATGGCATAACCCCTACCATTACTTAGTGGGCCAACTGCAACGCTACCTATGAAGTTATCTTTAATAAAATCCTTAAATCATATATAATTGAACCACATGCCATTTGCCATCATATTGCAAACAAATTAATGGAAATGACCCCAAATTTACAATAAAGCCATATTTAAATTAGATCACCTTTTGATTAATCTGATCACTCTCATATGCTTAATGCACCTTGGAAGGGACCCTCAATTCTCCTGTAAATCTAGGTTTAAATCAAATTCTGTTTTGAGTAAGGTTGTTAGCTAATGTGCTTAAGTTGTAAGACTGGGCGAAAATATTTTCAGTAATCTTCGGTATATCCACAGCCCACTGTTTGCAATTTGTCACTCACATCCTCCAAACGCCCTCGGGGATCACACTGTAACGAAATATACAGAATGAATATAAACCGTCTGTTTTCAAATATCACCAAAATTAAAGATTTTATTTATAAACAGATTTTGCAGATAGAAACCTTTACTTCCTGTCATAATGCCCTCTTGTTATTATGTGGGGCCATACCCCCACAAACTTATACTTCTGGCAACGGGCCTGATCACATCATATGCCCACCGTCTACTGCACGCCTTCTCTCCTCTTATTTTCTCACAGTCCCATCCTTCCTCAACTCCCACGCTTCAATGACCCTGACCACATTTCACAGATTATGTTACAGAGGGTTTTGGTGTATTACAGAGCTTTGCGAGTCACACTTTGGGCAAAATATAAGAAACGTGGTCGGCAACAGGTTTAACACACAAAAATCAACGCTATATTGCTTAGGCCATGTTTTTTCTTTCAAATATAAGGGTGGTTTCAAGTCGACACATGTGCCCCTTTCCCAGAGAAAAAAAAGCTGGCATTTGTTAATTTCTTCAGATGCTACAAGAAACAGTTATTTGGAATAAGAATTTGAATACAATCCTGTGTATTCATGTTCAACTTGCAATTTTTATGTTGCTATTTGGTCTAATAAACATTTAGGAACAGTTCAGGTCGCTTTAAAATATGGTTCAGTGATTTTTCCTTGTATCTGCTGCTTTAAGCTTACTTTTCAAAAAGAAAGAAATACAATTATTTGCTTATTGTGTCATTATTTTTACAGGCATTGACATAAAAATTACAATAATTGTCAGATGGAAACCTTCATTTCAAGTAAAATAACTTTCAAAAAATAACTTTAAGACAAGTCTACACACACAGGCGTTCGGGGATGTACAGAATATTTCAAAGAAGTTGAAGAAATTGATTGTTGATCCCAACCTACCCCCACACATGCAATTCAGAGCTTGAGGAGTATTTCAATACTAATCACACACAGATGGCAAACCACGCCAAGACGGACAGGCTTATCTACTATATAATTATTATATTTAACCCGTTGGCTGCTGCCGTCGGCCAACGGTCGTTGCGAGCACTACCTTGGTAGTGCTGCGCACGTCCGTTGGCCGACGCTGCCCCACCCGTTTTTTGAACGTTCAGCACTGGAGCAGAACGTTCGAAGCAGCCAACGGGTTAATAAAGACTGGTTACGATTGCATGCTGATGAAGTACAACCCAATACCTAGAGGAAAGGAGGCTGTAAAATTTCGATGAGATCTGCCATATATCTCTGTGTAGAGTCATAATTGTCTGGTAGTTACTAAAAACCTTCTGCAAATTAGCACATAATGAAAAGATCAGTCCAAATTCAAGTTAATTAAAAACAAGTTCCACACCTAGAATCTCTGATATATGATGTGTATGTACTGTTGCAACTATTCCTTTATAACTGTCAAGTTCTAATTTTTCTTTTTGCGAAATGTTTCTTTTTTTACTGCACGTTTGTGTGGCATTTCGTTCCTTTATGTAGGGCTCCAGGTGTTATGGTATGTATTTTTTTGACATTTCAGTCTGTATTTATCCATATTTAAATGTTGCTTATTTTATCTATATTTTCCATATTTATTGTGGGTTTTATGGAAAAAATTAAGATTAAATGTGTATATTTCCACATGTATCTATCCGATAAATGTACACGGTTACTTGACAGGTTTTATTGATATAAACACTGACAGATGACAAATAGCACTTGCATGAAAACATGCACATTTTATTTTCAACTTTATGCATATCTACTGATTTTTAAGCCACATAACTAAAATGTATGTCTTATTTAACCCCCACACCTGTCAATCCACACAGCTATTGGGCTAGCAGTCATGACAGACGGCATTTACAATCACTCAAAAAACTAATTTACATTTTTATCCATATTTAAAATTACATATCAACTAAACCAAATGGTTTTCTGTCTGTATTTATCTGTAAAAATCAGTAAAAACAGAAAACAGGGAGTCTTACTTATGTGTGACACTTTGAATGACACTTTGTTGGGATTATTAGAAAATACATATTTGCATATATTAATATCAATATATTTATAAAAGCAACTCAAGTGCTGGGGCTGAACTGATCTGATCAGCATCTCAACTTGTAAGATCATCCTGAACCCTTTCCTATGGTCAGAGCTGATGCCACTTGTGGAGCTGAGCTGTACGCTGGCTTATTTATATATTGAATTTCTTGCTTTCAAAACTCCCTCTAGCAAAACAGTCAGTAGTGTGAATAACAGAGCTTTCAGGCACACAGGCAGTAAATCCTAGCCAGCTCAATTGAGCTAATGCTGAAGCTATGGAAACCAGGGTGAAAGCAATTGTCTTTTCTGAAAACCCACCACTACGTTGTCAAGGAGCTACATGCTCTTTTAATTTAATTAACTGCCTGTTATGGTTCAGGGAGACTCAGCTCGGCCTATCAGTAGATTAAAATCCAATTCTGCTTTAGCGCTCCTGAAACATCCAAGCATATTCCACCCCTCTGTAATGTCTACACTACAAAGGACATTATTAGAAATAGTGTGGTTGTATACAACATCAACGAAAGACCTCAAGACAGTATTTTTCAAAGTGCAGTGTTATAACTGACTTCATGTGAAAATTAACATATGCAAATACTCAAACATGTGTAGTACATTGGAGGCACATTGGTTGGATACCACAAATGCCAGACTCTTCACCAGATTCTGTCATAATTAAAAGGCTGTGCGACACGGATCTGCTACCAATTTATGTGTAATGTAGGAAAGTGGAATATTAGTAGGTGGGGGTATTCACATTCAGCTAGTAAAAATGTCACAATCACTAATAAGATCAGTCACGGCTCAATAAATGAATCCTTACTCAAACCTTGTTAGCTTGGCAAACGAGCAGTCAGGCTTAACTTAAGAAGCAGGTATGTGTACAGCATTTAATACCACCAAAACAGCAAGTGAGTAAGAGACACAACACAATAAAAATCCAACATTAATTTATAAAAATATAGAATATTTGTATCTTCAAAACAACACCAAAATGGGAAAAAAACAATGCAGGGAACCGGATATATTAATTTTCAAAGAGCAGATTAAAAATTGTGCATTCGAGCTCCAAAAAGCTTAAGGCACCACTTGTGGCTATCTGGTCGCACTGGACTGGGACAAAGTCAAAGCTTTAGGCTGACCGTGAGGGTGCACGGGTCAAATATGAGGAGGGCTAGGTCCTAGTCAAAAATTTACTCTTGGATTTAGTCTTTTTTTTTGTGCTTTTATCTCGTCTTCGGGCCCGTTGGCGGGTCCTCTGGTTTCTCCGATCAGAAATTCGAGTAGACCACAATGGCCTGCTGCATCGCAGTGAAAAGACAGGCATTGAATCCTTGCAGTTGACAGCAATGAGGGTCTTGAAGCAGTCAACGGCTTCCCTCTTGAAATCTAGTTGGGCTCTACCTGGAGCTTTTCAGCTGGATGAGCCAACAAAGTTTATCTTATTGGTCAGTCGACGTCGGCAGCTTGTCAACAAAGTTTATCTGATTGGCGAGTCGATGTTGGCAGCTTGTCTCTCGACATCGAGCCGGACTCCTCCTGGAGCTTTCATGCCAAACTTTACAAAAAGCTTCCAAACTTTTAAATCTTCCTGTCTCTTGGTTCCTTCAGGGAAAATAAGTAACTACTAGCTCAATCCAGGGGATCAGAGATTCTGGATTGCCTCTTGGGGGCTAGGACTCATTTACCAACTGCACAATGCAAAGTCCAGGAAAAATTCAGTTGCAGGTGGTCAGCTGGGGTCATCCTCTTTTTGGTCTTGCAGGTGACTTGCTCTGTTGTACCGGTTGCTGATCAGAGTGTCGACTCCTTTGCATTTGAGTCAGGCACAGTCCTTTTTTGATGCTGTCTGAGGGTTCAGCAGGGCAGTCCTCCTTCTTCTGATGTTCCAGGCAGCTTTCTGAGGAGCTCCTACATCTCTCCCATATTCATCCTCCAATATGGGCTGGCAAGAGGTAGAAAACACCCTAACCAATAGGGGTATATTGTTCCTTTCTCTGATATGACCACTTCCTGTGATGTTAAGCATATTTTTGACCCAGAATGCACTGTTCTCCCAAAAATCGATATGGAGAAATGATTTCCTTGGTGTGTGTTTGGGTAACCCAACCCAAAGCTGTAGCTAACAACTCACAATGCTCCCCTTCCAGCCTCTCTCCTAATCTAATTCGGGGGGCTCCATTCTGGCTGGGGATCAATGAAGTGGGGGTGGCCTGGATCCTGTGACATCTGTTCTCCTGTCTTTGAAGTCCAGCTTATCTCCCCAGCCATCTTACTCTCCCTGGTTTCTCCAGGAAGCAAATATCCTCTCACCAAATAGTTGTACTGTTTCAACCCCAGGCCTCTTACCCCCTACTCAGAGAGCAGCTTGGCTCAGGCTATCAAAGGCTGACCAATCAGAAGAGGTTGCTACAGGACTGCTTTATGTAACTTCAGGATTGTAAGTTCTAAAACAACGTTCCAGTAATATTTACATTAAATCCACCTTTGGTAAGTTGTTGGGTTTAATGTTGACCATTATTTTGATACTTTGAATGGAATTGATAGCTAGCTCCAATCAAAAGTTAGACTTTATTGAGTGTTAGCCTATGGGGCTAGCAGCACTACAAAAGGGGGAAACAACGTTGGCTGTTTTTCTTTACCAGGCCATATAAAACAACTCTTGTATTGTTCACTTTTTATAACAATACACCCTACCCTGGGGCACCTAGGGTAGAAAGTAGAGGTGGCATAGGGTATGAAAAGGTAGTTTTGGCTTTGGAATGACATTTAATTCCAAAGTCAAACTTGAATATAGTTTTATTTTAAAACTAGCCTGCAAGGCAGACCTGGCTTTAAAATGGCACCAGATACCACTGGGCTTTTAAACCTAGATACCCTACTAGATACAAGGGACTTGCAGGTAGGTTGTCTTGGCCAATTGGAATTATACCATTTACCATATACTTTTAGAGGACAAAGCACTGGCCCTGGGCCTGATGATCAGGGCACAGGGCGCTTTCAGAGTAGTAACCATCAGCGGCAGTCCAAAAATGGGTGTGCTCAGGGCAAAAAGGACAACTTTCCTACATGAAACATAGGAGGTCCTTATCTGCCTAAATAATAGAAATATTTTTGTTTACCAAGACATAATGCCACCATCAAAATCATTTTTAACTATCCCTAATTTGAACGTTCTTGTCATCTCATGAGTCCAAGCAATTAACTAATAAAGTGTCAGACCTTCCAAAACTCTAGCCAAGCAGAGTCACTCGGTATGTGTCCTCAAATCAAAGAATTGTTGGGTAAACCAAAAAAACCCGACTCTGAACCGTTTTTAGAGCCTTCTGGTTCACGAGCGGAATTTCAAGATGGCGGCTGACTGGGGAAACGAGTCAGCAGTCTAGTTGTTGTGTACATCTTCAGGTGCCGGTGTTCAGATGAAGCGCGTGCTCGAATTCGAGTGCGCACTTCACCTGAGTAAACCGAGGAGTTAACCGGAGATTTCCAGTGCTAGTATCCTTTCCCTATTTTCCTCTTTTCCAAGAGCGTCGCGTCTTCCCCCTTTTTCGCCCGCTATTCCGTCGGGTTTATTCTTTCCCCTTCCCTTCCCTTCCCTTCCTAAGAAGAACTCCACGAAGTTCGTAGACTGAAGAACAGAAGACTTACTGAATTACCAACATTCCGGAGCATTTCCTGAAAAGTTCGAGACCGTCTTGTCAGCGTCTGAAATCAAAAGAAAAGCCAAAGAGAGTTCAGATAACTGACATTGTACAGTGAATATATTGAGAGTTAAGCGTTAACAGAAATAGCGAAAATATCGAGAGTGACAAATGTATTTAGGATGAGTTAAGAGGCACAAAGTGTCAACAATAAGTAAAAGAGAGTTCACAGAGTAGAATTTAGGAATTACGTTGGAAAATACTTACCTATGTGCTATTTTGGAATAGCAGACAAATCTGAAAAGTAACCAGAGGAGAAAGATAAATAACAAGAACACTTAACGATCTAAGAAGAAAAGAATAACTCATAACTAGGAAAGGCTATAAAGAGTAACAGCTTCTAGACACGGTAAGAGAGTAGAGAGAGAGAATATTTAAAGATATCCACCACAGAAAAGAGTAGAGATTAATGTAAGTGTATTTACAGATACCAGGTAATTAGAAGCAAAGTTGGAAGAGAGAGAAGAGAAATAGAAAAGGAGAGAAGCACTGATCTCTGGAAAGTTAGGTAAGAATTAGACAGAATATAACAAGGATATCAGAGATAGGGAGGAGAAGTACTTATTATCTCTTTCTATTGGCATTAGGACTTCTAAGTAGTTGTCAACAAAACCAGTAAGACAAGAGAAGCCCAATAACATATCCAGAGCAGTCTCTTCTACTGTTTATTATTTTATCCACTATCCCCTTTCCCCCTTGGGGGTTCTTGAGGGTTGAGTTTATATAACGGACTCTGGGAACTCTCGAGGTGGAGTTGGACTAAGCAGCTACCTGTTCCTTTGCAAGTCGTGGTAAGAGTTCACTTGAGTACCTTGACATAAAGTAAAGCAGAAATGTAATACATATGATACATATGAATTTGTGGACAATACATGTCACAATTTCCTGCTTTCTACAGCAAGCCTCTCAAAAGAAAGAATACATAAATGCTACATTTATAAGTGCTACTGCTGCCCAGAACCAGTGTGTTCAGATACAGATACAGAACTAAGTATGACTTAATTGGACTTAAAGGTTTTTTAAAGTTTCTGAAAGGATGGTTCTGTGGCAGCTAGACAGAGGTCCTTAAGCGGCAATGTAAAAGAATGTCCTCCCAGTTTACCTAGTTTGAAAAGGAGACTGTACAGTAGCTTGCCACCAGAGGACCTGAGTAGTTTCTTTGCAACATAATGATGGATCAGATTTTGACAATATGTAGGTCCCTTCTTTTAGAAGGCATTGAAAGTCTGGACTAAGGTACGAACGTCATCCTTTTATGTATGGGGTGCCAATGCAGATCTCTCAGATGTCAGAAGATAGATTGATGTCAGGGAAGGTTCAATATGACTCTCAACACCCTATTACTCTCTAAATCGCCAATGGGACTCCTCAGGTTGCTGGATCGATTTGACATTTTCTACAGAGAGTGGGGATTAAAGATCAATATGAACAAGATGAAATATATGGACTTAAACCCAGGTTGTCTAAATAGGGAAATCCTAGACCACCAGGGACCTCTCTTGAGCGAGTGCACTCTATTGATTATTTGGGCATGACTCTTACCGATTATCTGGGGTGGCATTTACACATTATGCATCGCAGGCTCAAATTAAAGCAATTGACGGGAGGTCTCATTAAGAAGTTATTACAATCACAGTTTTGCCCAATTCAGCCAGCCCTAGAAATATACAATTCACAAGTGTTAGGGTTGGCATACTATTGAGCAGAACTGTGGGGACTCCCTCATATGATCCCCATTATAGCAGTAGAAAACCATTTCATGTGGCAGTAAATTGGGCTCCCTGTAAGTACTCCCCTGCTTTCGCTCAGCTTAGATATTGGGCTGAGACCAGTCAATTTCAAGACAGGGCTGCGTCCCTTACTCGATTGGAGAAGAGTCTGGCTCACCCCAGAGCTCTACTTATGCCATAAATGTCTGGAGGAAATACTGGCTATACCTGGCTCAACTGTTTTCTCATGGATCAGGTATAATACCCGTTCAGGAAATAGGGCTTGAGAGTCTGTGGAATTCACCGGAGGTATCAAGGGCAACTTCTAGGACTATAGTTAGAGCTATGTACTGGCAATTCAAGGACACTGTGTTGCACTCTTAGCCAAGTGGTGGTTCTATTGTTTTTCTGGCTGACCATTAAACAGTTAAATGGGCCAATCAATAGACCAATCAGGGATCCCAGTGCCTAACGTGCGGGGCCCCTACCGAAATGGTTGTGCACATCCTGTTTTCTGTCTCCTCTAAGATAATTGTAGGAAAAGATGGATTGTTCCGCTGTGTCAGAATCTGTAAATCAAAGATATTGAAGTGCCTGCCAGGATATTGAGATACAACGAAAATCATCTAATTTTATTCCGTGAAGCCGATTTCTGCTAGGCATGTGGAGAATCAGACAGAGCAAGAGGGCATAACACAAGAATGCAAGGGTACCCTAAAAAGTCGACACAATTCCCCTCCATCGAATGATATTAGTGCTGCATAAATTGCGGTAACCACCAATGGATTTTATGATGTTGCATTGCACTATTTTACTTAGGGCCCCTGGTGTGGATTATTTAGGAAAGGTTGAATATGCACAAGGCACTTTATGACATGAAACCTGATGAACTGTTCACTTTTTCTATTATATAAAGTTGATCAAAATAGATGGGAGACTGTACTGTTGGACTGAGGTACAGATTATTGCCAATGTTTTTATCCACCCTGTAAATACTATCTTTTTATGATGATTGTTTTTATACTTTTATATTATTTCTTTGTTGTTATTTTGCTTTTAGGGCTTTGAACCAAAATAAATCTTTTCTGACTGACTAACTCTCGCTGTGGCATTCTGACCTATCTGGAACCATTGGATCAGATACTTAGGGAGCCCTAAATAAAGGGCTTTCCCATCAATAATTCCTGCTATGATTGGGTAGTGGATTACAGTTTTGCTAGTAGAAGCAGGATGAATATCCAATACATTTCCTAACGCTTTCAAAATAGGAAAAGTAAGTGACAGATACAGAGGCCATCTGAGACTTAATGGACAGATCCTGATCAACTATAATTCCAAGGCTTCTCACCTTCTTAGCTGTGATAGGTGTTTCAACCAACTCAAATGGACACTACTAGTATGACCAGATATAATTGGATTTGCTGAATATCGGGATCTCTTTTTCCTCTGAGTTTAGCTTCAGACAACTTTCTTGCACCCAAGATGCCACAGAGGTCAGCAGGTCTTAAAGTTCTCTTGTGAGAAATTGATGTTTTCTTCCAAGGAGTGAATCAGATTATCATAATATATGATTTGAGGCCATAAGATTGAACCAACTTTGCCAGGAGGGCCACGTGTATATTAAATAACTCATGGCTCATGGAGGATTCCTGTGGCACTCCATATTTATTCTGCATGGGAGGTGATCAAACGGAAGTTGAACAAAGATTCCAGTGGATAATAATAAGAGACTGGATTGAATGTTGAGGAGAGGTCTAACAAGGCCAGTACCACAGAGGTACTTCCATCCATTAGTGAGCAAATGTACTTGGCCACTTCTTGAAGGGCAGAAATCATGACAAGCATTTGTTGAAAACCCAATTGGGAGTCATCCACCAGCTGATTTATTACTAAAGACAGCAATAGTTCACAATTCACCTGAGACGAGTATAAAATTAGCCGCCATTACTGGAGCAGTAATCAGATCTTGGCTTTTGAGCCTGCTTTCAGACTGAAGGAAACGGTGATGGAGTTGAGAGAGGAGTTCATAAGATGACATAAATAAGGGCTATTAGAATCTTTGCCTAATATGTAGGTAAAAGGAGGAGATGGGTCTGTGAAGGAACAAGATTTTTGTCGTCAACAGCTGCCTTAGTCTCATCTAGAGTGATTGGGGTGACGTTGCAAAGATAATGGGATCAGTGATGAAAGAAAGAAAATCTCCTGGTGTTGTTTGTGTGGCAAAATTGTTGTAGGTGTAAGTCATTTTAGTCCCTACACTAACATGATAATGTTGTGAAGGAATGCCACTGGATATCCTGCATAAGCTTCATAAATAGTTCCTGTCCACTATGCAGCAGACAGATACTTTGTTTGTCCCTGGTTTAGTCTTCAATGGAAAGATTTTCTACTTCCATCATCTATACGGTTGTGGCTATTCGCATAGCTCTGAATGTTGTTTACTTTGGTCTTATGTGCACCAATATGTTACATATTATGGTATGCTAGTAATGCTTTAAAATGACCATTTGACCTACTGCATCAATCATAAAAGGAGTAATGTGAATACATTATCTATGAAAAACAAACCTTGCAGACAAATGCACGTTATGGACTTCTTTGAAAAGCAAGCATTCGATAAACGTTGTCATCTCATTAATCCCCTCTAGACTACATAAGGAGAGAGTCTTGGAGGAATTAAAAAGATACAATTCTAGTGTTTGGCTATTGCAAGATGCATTAACCTCCTTTAATCTGATCAAACTAATCTGTGATATCTAATGCACAGAGCTATTTGGTTATCAAAAGTATAAACCTGTGATGGATATTGCCACACATTTAATTTAAGTGGATTCCCTCCAAGACATCAGAGATTGTTATTTCTGTGCAGAAGCCAATTGATTTTAACTACAGTACATGTCAGATTAGAATCAAGATAGCATTGAAAATGTGTCTATGAGTGGAAACATTCATGTAAGAAAGTGTAGATGTTTGCATGATTAGCCCCCACTTTTTGCTGGATGTGATTTCGAACTGTAAGTGCACTGTATTCCTGCTAACCAGGTTCCCAGTGCCAGATCTCTTTCCCAAAACACTGTATGACTATTGGCAGAACTTCAGCTCCCCTTGTAAATCCCTAGTAAGTGGTACCCCTGGTACCTAGGCCATGGGTACCAAAAAGGGTCCTCTGGGGCTGCAGCACTGGTTATGTCACCCCAGGGTCCCCTCACCAAGGCTAAGCATTCTGCCATTGCAGTCTAAGTGTCTTGGTACAGGAAAACCCAACGTTTGTGCCATGACTCCTATGCACTACGTAAGATATTGTTAAGTCACCCCTACTGTAGGCCTTTAATCCTAAGGAAGGGTGCACTATATCATATGTGTGGTCATATCGGCATGAGCAGATATGCCCCTAAAATGTCCTGTCCATTCTGTGATGTTGTAAGTGAACAGGGAATCCATAAAGAGGACATGGGCTGTATACTTTTCAACAGGTGTTTCCTAGCTTCATGATGGCTAAGATGTTTCAAAGGTTCCTGAGTGGCCAACTATCCCAAGATCACCTCTCCAAGTTGGCTGCTCCGGACCGCGAGGACCCTAAAGACATATGATGCTCGGCTGGCCTGTTCACACTGCACCCTCCCCACCGTCTCCAGCAGCTCTTCTTTTGTGAATCCCAGGACCTTCTGACCTCCTCCCTCTAAGGAGACCCACCAAACTTACCTGTAAGGCCACTTGTGGAGTTCGTTTTTAAGTGGCCCGCTTCCTCTTTGCGCACTAGTTTCCAAAACCCTCAGCACTCTGTTCCCGCCCGATCCGGGATGCTCTTCAACTTCACCTGCTGGAACTTTGGACCTGCTTCTGAAATCAACCTAAAACAAGAAGGTGAACTTCATGAAAGCATTGTCTGGTTTTATGTGCATTTTTCCTCTTTTCCCCATTGTTTCCTATGGTGCGTAATTGTGCAGAAAAGTGATATATTTTCCAAACTTTGAAAAATAGTGACTCCGAAACTGTGTCCTTGTCTTAAAAAATACATAAAAATCGCCTTTATTTTTATATATTGGTCTCAGATTTTTTCTTGAGTGTGTGTCTCATTTATTGCCTCTCTCAGTAAAGCAAATGCTTAGCACTACCTTCTGATACGCCTAACTATCACAAAAAGAGCACTAGAATGATCTGCTTTTAGCTATGTGGACCATTTGGGGATTCTCTGGACTCTCTGCACAGTGTACTTCTTTTTAGTACACTATATAGAGAACTCACAATTCAATATTCAACACATCCAAGAAAGTCCTCATTAATTTCAACAATGTTATGTAAAAGCACAGAAATCGCCCAATACGGCGTTGAGAAGTCTGGAAAATCAGTCAATAAACCCAAACATAGATGTATACCATAAATAATTTAGGGACAAGTGGAGGGACTAGCAGGGACTTGGAATAAGGGCCTCTTTAATAAATAGCAGAAAAAACAAATACCATGCAGTTGTCTATACCACATTTATCAAATACAACAATTGATAATGGAATAGAAAGAATAGAAATAGATGTGGTAGCTTAAAAAAAAGAACAATATTTGGTTTATAGAATGGTGATGAGAATGAGAAATCTGTCCTCAAAAGAGTACTGTAAACATTTCGGGTTACATTCACATAACTTTATGTACTTTCTGTGATTAATTCACAACTTTTTCTAAAAGGATGTCTTGTACACAGCTTTCAACCAATAATTTGAGCCTTCATTTTGACATTAAAGAAGCAAAATCTTAGTTTGACAATTCAGTTGCACATTGATACATTGGTCCTGCTGGCATAGTTTAAATGAATGAGATAAAACATATTATGTAATGTTATCTACTTAGCATTCCACATATCATTATTAAAATACTATGTGCCCTTTAGTCGAATTTGCATTTAATTACTCCTGTATGATAATCTGGCCCTTTATTGCCATCATTCTTTCATGTAGCCAATGTCCCCATGTGCTTTGTTTTCAATTACCCCCATTGTGTTTCTAATAAATTGTGTTAGTGATTGAGGGGGCTGATAACCCTACTCAAGCAACAATCACAATCCTTGTCAGGGTGAATCACAAAAGTCATTATATTAACATGTGCTAACCCTTTGGTAGCTTGGCACAAAAGCAGGCAGGTTTAACTTGGAGGCACTTAAATTGGGTTACTGGTTGGCTGGGGTGTGACCCCTGGTCAAGCAGCAACCACAATCCTAGACTGGGTAAGGCACAAGCAAACCCCAAATTAACCAGTGATCACCCTGGCATCCTTGGCCTGGTCTCCACTGGGTAGGCGTAGGAGTGGCGCAACCAGGAGAAATACTTTAATTTCTCCTTGTTTTTTCCTCTTTCGATGTATGCTGCATTCTGCAGCATGCATAGAAAGAGGAACATTTTTATCAATTATTGTTTTTGTGAGAACTAATTAAGGTCAGTTATGTTTACAAAAAACAGGCCAAACTTCTTTCACATTAATTTCTCAAACCCTTTTCAAGACATTCATAAATTTTTCATTATTCAACACTTATTCCATATTATTCTTTCATTTTTCCCCTTCTATTGTGTCTTGTCTTCATTGACATCTAAATATATGGGCACATTAAAATATCCCATGGGTGGAGATGCATTTTATCACCACTACATACCCTGTATTTTATCCAAACCTTACATTTTTAAGAGCAAAATGTCTCACTAAAGTGAAACGGAGATCATGCTCCTTAGTAAGTATACCTCCTTCGACAAAATAACATGGTGGCCAGACTCTGGACCCCCCTCGGCCAAACACGGTCTCTGTAGTAAAAAAGCTAGGGGTGAAATTCAATGCTGCTCTATCCTTTAAGCCACAAGCTCTTGAAGTGGCAAGAGCATGTTTCAACTTGATAAAATCACAAAAAAAATGTTTTGACTATCTCCCACTTGCAGCAAGAAAGACAGTTACTGTCGCATTATTTACAACCAGACTGGATTATTGTAAGTCTATATGCAGACCAACTAAACAAATTCTTTAAAAACTGCAGGTAGTACAACATGTAGCTGCCAGGCTTGTGCTGAAACTACCATATCGCTCGTCTGCCTCAGCTGCCCTTAGGACACTCCATTGTCTCCCCATACTTGGAGCATTTTATTAAAAATCCTCTTCCTCACCTTCAGAGCATACAGATTAATAGGTAATCCCAAATATGTAGCTTCTAAATTTAATCTTTATACCCCTTCCCACACCCTGAAATCCTCCACAGCAAATCTTCTTAAACCTCCTACGTTTAGAAGACCAGGGGGGCAAATCCTGTGCAGTTTTGGGAAAAATGGATTAGAATCAACTCCCTAAACAGATGAGATTTATTAATTCTGAACCCCTGTTTAAAAAAAGTCTCAAAACCTGGATCTTTTCATCCACTGGCTCATTGTGCCAGGCACTTATTCGATAATGTCAGCATCCTTTCACTCCCCCGGGTCTCGAATTCTTGCTCTTACCTGCACAGTGCTGTTAACGCGGGGTTTCTGGTCTATAGTTACCTTACCAGATCCCAAACCAAGTCGACTGAATCGTTGGTACCTGTTATTGAGTAAAAGGCAATCTACTACTAGGTCAATCAGTTAAGAACTTACACCACTCTAAATAACCACTGACCAGTGATAAAGTTTAAAGATTTAATATAAAGTCAAAGATAATTGAAGATACAAACTTCTCAAGATGAGGTTTAAAAGGTATACTGGTATCACTACAAACATATATTCTTTGAATAATCTGAGTCTACAAAACAAAATAATGAGAACAAGTTCGAAGATCATCAGAGTTGCAAGAATAGATACAAGTTGCAACTTAAGAGTCATTACAGAAAAGAAAATTCAGGTTAGTCTGTCCCTACACTAGACTAAGTGACATCCCTACTTAACAAGATCTTTACCCAAAAGGTGTCAGCCGTGGTGACTTCCTAAGAAGATCACACACTTCTCTTAGTCTCTTCTGTAAATCGGTCTCCTGTGATCAGCCTATCTGCCTACCCAACCGCTCTCTTAGGCTCCCAAAATCATCTGCTCTGACTCTTCCCCGGGTCGCTTTCCCTAATACAAAATCACATTTCCGATAGGAACGCCCCTCGGGACGCCTCTCACGTGGTATCGATTTCAGCGGCAAAACTCCATGATGATACTCTTCGGGACCCTCGTTAAAGTTGACCTTGGTTCCCAGGCTTCTTCTCCAGTTCGCTGGTACCCCCTGAAATTCCTGAAACCTCCTACAGGCCTGCGCCAGGCGCCACTGAACAAAGCTCCATTCATTACGACTGATTAGGACCCCTCGCACCTGCATTCAGACCATCCTACAGTGGGCCTCAAATTCCAGACTCCACCATATCTATAGGCCATAAAACATGTGTAAAACTCTGTACTTGGTGCCTCTCGACCTCTTCTCTAACGAGCACATTGCAGATCAAAGAAGCGACATTATCTGTTCAGGCCTACTTGATTTACATGAAGCGGGTCCCTGCATTCTGAAAACATTTAACTTGATTTAAACAGTATTTTTAACTAGCACACGTTTCTTTAATGTAACACATCTACAAAACCTATATTTCAGTACTAAATTCGATAATACATTTTGGAAGAACCATGTTAACCCCACCTCACGTCATTTTAGCAGCACTTTTATATTTACTGTGAATTGCCATGAGGCCTACCCAATTTAACTGGTTTGCAAGGTTTCACTTTCCTCTTACATGATCACTTAACATGAGAACGTGAGGTTTTCATATTTATTCTGACATTTCTACATTAGTCTTCACATTGCTATGGTTATTGTTACCCTACTTAAACACTCTCTACATTTCACTACTGGGTATAAGACACTCTTGTGCAAAGTATATTTAAACTAACTACGTGCTTGTAAATATGGTGCACTTATACATTTTTTCAGATTGTGCTCTCTCAGTCCCCCCTTTGATGACTTTCAGGAGTCATCACCATCTCTAAAATGTAAAACCCTTCAAAGTGAGGTCATGGCAATACCACTTCTTTTCATTGTCTCCAATGCCTTCAGACTCTTATATTGTGTATCTTACATCGCCGTCAGTCTTCTCTCCTGTTCTCTCATAGATCTCTGCAACCTGTTTGCTCTATACCATTGATACAAACGCACCAATCCCCACAAAGTGATTACACAAATCACAACTATGATGATGGGTTTCAGTATGTACCAAACGATACCCTTTCCTAGGTTGGCAAACCAACCTCCAACTTTGCCCATTCCATGACCTACTTTTTCCCACACATTTACTTTTGTCAGATCCTCAATTTCGTGGTGAATTGCAGTAATGTTTCGTATGTACTTCTCTAGAGGTTTTGAATTGTCCGGAATGTAAGTGCAGCATTCCTGGACCTTCAAAGCCTTACAAACTCCTCCCTCTTTGGCTAACAGAACGTCTAGAGCAAGTCGGTTCTGAAGAACCATTGCCCTTATCGATTGCATCTCGCCCTCCACCAGCATTAATGATCTAGCAGTACTGGCAGACAACCTATCTACGACTGTAGCCAATCTCCTAAGCTTGATGTCATTCAATATCAATCCCAAAAAGGGAAATACCACACCAAATACATCCCCAACCACTTCTTCAGCGCCTAGATCTCTTCTTCCCCTAGCTTGTTTTCCTCTCTTTGTTGTCTCTAAATTCTCGGCATGGTATATTTTGGGAAAGACAATCGCTAAATAGCATGATCCGTACCAATTGTCTGGTAACTTCACATAAGCATTTCTTCCACATACAAAATATACATTTGGTATTGCTTGCATTTCTTTCAAGAAATCCTTGGAGTAATACTCCAATTGGAAAGCATGTTCACAACTGACTTCCCCTACAAACAAATTCTCATAATAGGAGTGACTTCTATGAATACATAGTTTCCCCCTTTTCTCTTTATCTAAGGCAATTGGACCCTTGCTACCCTTCCTTTGGTGTTCCCTTTCTTCCTTGGTCCAATCTGTTTCCCATTGTCCTGAAGCTTTTTGAATCTTTTGCCTTCTGTATCGAGTATCCACCTGCCCTATAAACTTCTTCTCAATTTCTGACACATGACAAGTCAAATTGTTTCTTCGGGCATGTGATGTATCTAAAGTTTTCCATGGAATGAAAAATTTCTGTAACCTGTCTTCGCTCTTGTAATAGTCCCATGTATTCTGATGCTTGTAATTTGGGACCTCTGGTAATGTCGAGTCAAAATTCGAGAAATAATACTCGAACCCATCTCGTCCATAAAATATGCTCAACAACAAACTACATGTGATTCCATATGTCAATGGAAGATGATGGTATCTGATACCCTCATCCACAGAAGCTGGTAATTACATACAAACGTAGCAATTCTTCGCCTCCATGACATCAATGTACTCATAAAGTAATTTGGCATAAGCATTTGACCTAAAATTCCCCTGTGATTCATCTGTATGTAACCTTTTTATTTCCGCATCCAACAAAACTTTGTCTTTATCATTGATGTTTCCCTTATAATTAACAGTAGTAGTTCTCTGTGTTGACATTCCCTTGACTTCCTTGGCTGCAGTTGCATCCCTCTCGTGTCCCACTATGTATGAGACAGTAACCACTAAAACTATAAGAGAAATCACTACCCCTAAAAGTGTGCCAACTATACATTTTGCCCTGCGGTTCGGGTTGCCGGCCTCCATGTTCTCAAACAGTGTAGTTTTGGGTGTTACTCTAGCACCAGTTTCTCCTTCTCTCCGAACAAAGTCTCTCTTTCGAACAGTGTTTCTCTTTTGAACCCCTGGAAGCTGACAGTTTACTCCGCAAACAACCTTAGAGTCCTGTAGAAATAGACAACCCTAGCCCTTCTCCGTCCGCTAAAAGGAAGTCCCTACCATTTTTTCTTCTTCCACTCGGCGCTAGGTTATCTTGCAGCAATATTTACAAAGTTCTTTTCAAAAGTCTTTTATCAATCTGAAACTATACGTGTTCCAAGAAGTGCCACCACATCCTAATAAATGTCCATACGAAGAAGGATTCCCTCAAGTATTGGGCATTTCGTACAACAACATGGAAATTCGACTGTCTCTAGGATTATTCTTCTTATTTCACTCAGGACAAGAGGACAAACGAAATTAAGAGTTAATAGTTTTTCAATCTCCACTCCTGGTACTATCAACTCTACATCCACAGTTACAAAAGGGTCTGTTCTGATCAGGGTTACTTTCTTCACCTTCCCAGTTCTGCGCCCCTTTGAAGACATCCGCAACAAGGTATTAATCCAAGACAATGAGTGTTCCAAGAACTTCCACTACTCGCTCAAGCATTTCCAAACGAAGAAGATTTCCCTCCAATATTGGATTTTGTGAACAACAAACCGGAAAGTCAACTGTCTCTAAAATCAATTTTCTGATTCCGCTCAGGAGAGGAGGATAGACGATGTTGAGTGTCAGCAATCTTTCGGCCTCCACTCCTGGTAGCAGGAACCTTAACCCCTTCCACGCTCATGACGAGCTGGGCTCGTCATGAGGTAGCCTCCTGGCACGCTCATGACGAGCCCAGCTCGTCATGAATAATGGTGTTCATGATTTCCCAGCACAGGGGAAAAATCCCCATAGCATTCAGGGTGTTAATTGCACTGTGATAATTGGTTCAATTCTGATCAGGCTCACTTCCCTGACCCTCCCGGTTCTGTGACCCACGGACATCTGCGACGAGGTAGGTCCAATCAGGAGTAGAGTATCTTCTGTTAGGTACTTGCACCCTCCTTGATCTTCTTGGACCTTCCTGGACTTGATCCTGCGTATCTTCTTCCGGATTCGAGTCTTCGGATATAGGAGCAAGCGTTTCTTCCCGAGCTGACCTTAAGCTTAGCCTCCTCCTTCTTTCGGGCCAGGTGGCTGCTTCACGCCTTGTTCTCCTATTTCTCGTCCTCACACTCGGTTCTTGATCACTCTGGTACTGATCTGTGTCTGAGTCGTATTCACTGCAGCTCTCTCCTTCAGTTGCGTCTTCGGTCTCACTGCCGTCCTGCCTTCCTTCCTCTTCGGGATCAGATGCGTTCCCCACTCCTTCCGACACCCCCACAGCTGAACTGGTCCCCTCTTGGGATTCTTCTTCCACGACTGGACTTTCGTCTGGGAGAGGAGCTGTTTCTTCTAGAGGTGCTGGAACTCTCCGAGTATGGGATGCATGGATCCAATTTGGCAGCCCTCCGCACTTCACCGCGGTATTCGTGATCAGGATTACCTGAAAGGGCCCACGCCAACGTACATCTAGGCAGTTCTTCCGGACGTGCTTCTTGATCAGCACCCAGTCCCCTGGGCACAGATCATGACACAGGTTCCTTGATGATGGAACTTCAGCCGCCTGCACCTGAAGGGACACAGAATGGATGGCGTCAGACAGTCCCTTACAATAATCCAAGATCAGATCATCTGTAATGTTCAATAGGGCAGCAGTTGGAACAGTGGGAAGTCTCATGGCCCTCCCCATCAGAACCTTGTGTGGAGAGAGACCTGTCCTCCTGTCAGGTGTGCTACGCATGCTCATGAGTACTAAAGGAAGAGCATCTGGCCAACTCAAAGATGTGGATGAACAGACTTTAGCTAGTCGACTCTTCAGGGTGCCATTTACTTGTTCCACAATCCCTGAGGCTTCTGGTCGATAACTACAATGCAGTTTTTGATCGATCTTTAATGCAGAGCACAACATCTTCACAATTTCGCTGTTAAAATGTGTTCCTCTGTCCGATTCCAGAGAGGCAGGCACCCCGAAGCGTGGTATCAACTCCCTGAGCAACAGTTTGGCTACTGTGAGCATATCGCACCTGCGTGTAGGGTATGCTTCAACCCATCTGGAAAATATGCATACAACCACCAAAACATACCTAAGGCGGTTAATTTTTGGCATTTCAATAAAGTCTAATTGCATTCTATTGAAAGGCCCCCCAGACCTCCCAATGTGACTCAGTGTAACTGGTGTTCTTTTCCCTATGTTTAACTGTTGGCAGGTAACACATCGCTTGCATACTGATTCTGCCGCTATCCTAAATTTAGGGCAATACCAAGTCTGCCTAAACACTCTCAGCATTGCATCTCTTCCTAGGTGCACTGGACCATGTATTTGGCTTTCCATTGGATTCGCTAGTTCCTCAGGTAACACTGCCCTCCCATCTGCTGAAATCCAAAAATCCATCTCGCTTCTCACGCAACCTGCTATCTCCCATGCCTTTTTCTCCGTTTCAGGTGCGTTCTCCTGCATCACTCTTAAATCCTCCCAAGTGTCTACTGTTTCCAACATCATGCTCAATTCTGTCTTCTCTTCCGCCCCATCTATTTCTACCTTTGTGAAAGAATAGTCCTGCTCCGCACAATAGCGGGCGACCTCGTCTGCATAACGGTTACCTTGTGACACAAAATCTGTATTCTTAGTGTGAGCTACACACTTTACAATAGCAATGGCAGCTGGACCTTGTAATGCTTCCAACAACATTCGCACAAATTCTCCATTTCGAATGGGCGAACCAGAAGAGGTCATGTAACCTCTCTGAGACCACAACTGCCCGAAATCGTGAACAACACCGAAACCATATTGTCTGTCAGTGTATATGGTGACTCTCTTTCCGTTACCTGCTATACAGGCACGAGTTAATGCAATGATTTCTGCTACCTGTGCGGAATGTACTCCTTCCAGGCAAGCGGCTTCCACAACTCCAGTAATAGTGCAAACAGCATAGGCTGCTCTCAACCGACCAGTATCGTCTCTTAAACATGAGCCATCGACAAAGTAAATTTCATCAGGGTCAGTCAACGGCTCATCCACGATATCTGGTCTTGGCTTCGTGCATAGTTCAGTCACATCAAGGCAATCGTGGTCTTCACATTCTTCGCCTTCTATTACACTTGGTAATGGCATCAGAGTAGCAGGGTTCAAGACAGAGCATCTCTTAAGGGTCACGTTCTCCGCAGCAAGGATAACTTGCTCGTAGCGCGTGAGCCTACTGTTGGTCAGATGCTGCGTCTTTGTCCTGGTCATTAACAATTCTACAGAATGTGGTACATACACCACTAACTGGTGTCCCATGACAATACTCTCACACCTTTCAATGCTGACACCCGTTGCAGCAACGGATTTGAGACATCCGGGCAACGCTGCGGCTACCGGGTCTAATGTAGCCGAAAAGTAGGCAACTGGTCTACGGGCATTTCCATGGGTTTGTGCCAGGACTGACAAGGCACATCCCTCTCTCTCACAGCAGTAAAGTGAAAAAGACTTCTCGTAATCGGGCATCCCCAGAGCCGGAGCACGACACAAGTCGTCTCTCAGCTGCAGGAATGCCACTAGGCATTCATCGTCCCATGGTACCGGATCACTCACCTCCTTGTGCGTCAGTTTCTGTAAGGGTTTTGCTTTCAGTGAAAAGTTAACTATCCACTGTCGACAATAACCAACCATTCCTAGGAACATCCTAACTTCTCTCTGTGTCGTAGGCGCATTCATCTTCATTATCGCCTCAATCCTAAGTGGAGACACCTTACGCTTTCCCTTTTCTAACCGGTGCCCCAAATACTGTACTTCTGTCAAACAGTACTGTAACTTGCTCGGAGATACCTTATGTCCATTTTCAGCTAAATGGTTCAACAAGGCAATGGAATCCGTTTTACAGGCTTCCTCGGTCTCTGACGCAACAAGTAGGTCATCTATGTACTGGACCAGAACCGAATTCTGCGGCAGTACTAGATTTTCGAGATTCTTCTTCAACAACTGGTTGAAGATTGATGGGCTGTCTGTGAATCCTTGTGGGATTTGACACCATGTTAAGATGCGATTTTCCATTTTAAAAGCGAAAAGGTACCTGCTTTCTTCATCCAATGGGATTGAAAAGAAGGCCTGGCAAAGATCTATCACTGTGAACCATTCTGCTTGGCATGGTATCTGAAACAGTATCACTGATGGATTCGGTACCACTGGACAACATGAAACAACTATATTGTTAATTTTTCGTAAATCCTGAACTATCCTGAATTTCCCGCTAGGTTTCTGCAAACCCATAATCGGGGAGTTACAAGGACTTCCCACGATTTCTTGTAGTATTCCCTGTTGAATCATTGACTCGATCACAGGTTTTATTCCTGCAATCGTTTCCTGGGACAATTTGTATTGAGGCGTTCTTGGATACTCGGCATTTGGCTTTACCATTATTTTCACTGGTTCTACCCCCTTGATCAATCCTATTTCCTCACCTGTGAAATCCCATACCTCTGACGCCACAGCATCTCGTAGGTCCTGAGGAAGATCTCCTACAGTCAGAGTAGGATATAGTTCTATGCAAGATTTTGAATTGGCTACCTTGAAGGTAGCATCATCGTCTGTAGTCTGTACCTCCACTCCTTGCGGGGTGCAGTATATTGTGCAATTCAATTTGCACAACAAATCCCTTCCTAACAGACATACAGGACTCGAATCACATACTACAAACTGATGTTCATTCATATGGTTTCCTATTTTCACGGATACTGGTTCAGTCAAGGGACTAGTCATCCTTTTGTTTGCAAATCCTACCACTTGAATTGTTTCCCCTGACATCGGTAAATCTGGAACCACCGCTGATCTCAGAGTTGATCGAGTAGCTCCAGTATCCACCAAGAACGTTGTAGGACATCCTGCCACTTCAGCCTCAACAAATGGCCCCCTTTGATCCACCTCTAGGACTGCCCCAAGGGTACAGTCCTCTTCCTTACTCACACGCTGTCCTGTCAATGGATCAATATAATAACACTTTTCTTCCTCAATAAAAAGAGGCATCTGTTTAAAGACCTTTCCCCCTGTCGCGATTTTCGGTGGCTGTGGAAACTGAGCTCTTGGAGCCGAAGCCCCCCCTTTGACCACCTTGTTTCCTGGGACTGTCGCCTTTTGAGCTGGAACCTCTTGAACTTGCTCTTCTAATTCTAGCTCTCCATTTTCAGGGTTAAAGGGACACTCGCGTCTCCAATGTCCCACCTGGTGACACTGGTGGCACTTTGTCGTCTTCTTTAAAGTGGCAAAGTCTACTCTAGGTCTCTGGCCTTCTTCATTATCCTTGTTCTGACCATTTGACTTTCGTCCCATCCCCTGTTTCTGTTGTCCACCCTTTCCTGCCGACTGCATCTGTACCACCATCAATTTCTCCTTTAGATTTTTTGGTTTAGAATCTATTTCGTCACTGCAGTATCTCGCATATCGCAGGATCTCATCTAGTGGTTTGTTTTGCCAACAAATTAAGTGTTGCTGAATCATCAAACAAATATCTGGTCTCAGCCCCAAAACGAACTTTGACACAAACTGTCCTATGTCTTTGGGATCCATTACATCAAGTCCACTATATTGTTTGAATATTTTCAGTAATCTTTCATAAAATTCATGAACTGTCTCCTTGGGTTCCTGTCTTGTTCGGTCTATTTTTACCCAATCTATATCTTGTGGAGGCACTTTATCCTTTAGCCAGGCTATTACTCTTTCATATTTCTCCATGACACTGTCCGACGGTCCATTAGTTCTAGCATTCCTCTCAGGTTCTACATTTGGCCACTGGACACTAATCTTGCAGGTTACCCACAAATCCCCTGGAACCACAATGTCAAACAAGGTGTTCAAATCAATCCACAATACCTTAGAGATCTTTACAAACCTTTCTACCTGCTTATACCACTCAACTGGGTTCTCCCTTAATTTCGGAAATGAGTTGGTAAATGCAGCCAAATCTCCTCTACTCCAAGGTACATGTACATAATTCCCATTTGATATTTCTCGCAAAGGGAATGCCTCCATCTGCATTACCCTTCCCTCTGGAGACATCACACTTGTACTCCGTCTAACTGTACCCCTTTTGGACCATCTCTCCTCCCATTTGTCCAGATCTCTCCACACCCTTATTCCCGATATCAACTCTCTTATGTGTGTTTTTAATCCTGTAGTTCTCTTCTCGTCTAGGTCTTGGTCTGTGTACTGCAACCTATGGTTACTCTGTAACGTCTTTGTTCTGGACAAATCTACCACGTACCTGTCCGCCAAATTAGTCAGTTTCTCATGAATTGCTCTGGCCTTTCTAGTAACATCCTTTGCTATAAATAGCAGTTCATCTTGTTCATACAAATCAATCCTTTCTAAAGGCACCGTCCCTTTTATAATCTCATCTAGATCGGATTTTAGGCTGGAGACATCAAGCCTTTTAACCTTTATCGCTGCTTTCAGTACTTCGGCTCTAGGTGCTCCTTCAGCCTCTCTCCCATCCCAGCTCCTAGTTCTACGCCTAAGCTCTAGTGAGTTATGTGGAGTCCTACCATGCTCCCATCTCTCTAGGTCCCATGCCTTTCCATCTTCTCGGGGTGGATGGTGAAACACTCCTTCGCGCCTCATAGCCCCGCATTCCCCATCCTGTCTAGGTTCTCGGGATGCATGGTAAGGCATCCCGTTACTCCCTCTTTCTTCTCCATGCATCTGTGACCTCTGATCACTTGATGTATGACGTGATCTTTCGCTGTTCCCTCTTTGCCAGTGTTGTACATCTTTCCCAGGTGCGTGATGAGTGCACCTAAACCTATCTCTGTACTCTTGTGTTCTTTGGTCTCCCTCGTTTTGCATGAGGCGAGACATCTCCTCACACTCCATACTCCTATCATTCTGCTCCTGCTGTTCCCTCCGATCTATAGGACGTGTAACTCCTCTATTCTCCTGACTTTGACCTTCTCGCCCCTGACTGCTTTCGCTAGCCCCGCAATGAGATACAGTCCCGTTACCTCGACTTTCCCACTCGGGTTCTGTTCTTGACCTATTACTCGGGGTTACTGCGGACCCATCCCATTCTCTCAAATCAGCTCTTAATTCTGTATAGGATTTCGGCCGTGGTCCCCTCAGGTCCATCGGTCCTCTCTGACCTCCCTCTCCTGCGTTGAGACCCACAGTTGTATCGAATGGGGTGTTCCACGTTACCGATCCTGGCAATTGTTTCCATGCATTTGTCACGTTATTCCTCCTTTCCATCTCAATCCTTTCTCTATCTAACCGCCTCTGTTCTTCCTCTCTGTCTCTCTCAGGGTTATAGATCGATACTATAGGTCCTATGGTGACAGGCACTTAAAGAGCGTCTGGCAATCCAAAAGACTCAACCTTTTCGGTGGTTGGCGTCTTCTGTACCACAAACCTTCCCACTACACTCTGTACTGTATTATGTTGAGGTGTCTCCTCTCCTTTGATAGGTGTCCATTCCGATATAGGGAGAGGTGTAAACCCCTCTATGGCCGCCCCATCTTCCCTTGCGAGTCCTCTATCTTCAATTTCCCCAACTCTCGGAGGTGGTCTGTCTATCAACAATCTGTTTATCACATTGTCCTCCAATTCGCTCTCCTCATCCTCTTCCATGAGGTTCCTCCCTCCTACCACCTCCCTCATTGGATACAACTTCTCTACCTCAATAGCCTGTACCCTCCATCTCTTTGCCTCCTCGTCCCATTTAGAATCTCGCACTGCTCTTACCGATCGAGTCAATCTTTGTTGACGCCTGTTCAAATTCCTGTCGTGCGCCGCCCTAATCCATGCATTAAGGGCCTCAAACTGGGTTGGTCTAGGCGGGGGTTTCAATGAGGACATGGTTGCTTTTAACCGATGTAACACTTCTAACTTAAACGTCCCATACTTTGGGAACTGCATTTCTTCATTTCCTTCCGTAAGCTTATTCCAAGCCCCAATCCATAATATCGTATGCAGCCCCACATTCGCTGCCATATAATGAGCTGGTGTACCCTCCGGCGGTGCCTCTTCCCCGTAATAATGTTCACTTCTTTTTCTTTTAAAAATCCCTTTCAAACACTTAAAGCACTTCATGATTTCTCTTTTCTCCGCGTTTGTTTACTTCCTGATGACAATCTACCAATCACCGCTCTGCTCTCGCTAACTGGCCTATCCGAGCGCGGCTTTTCTCCGACGTCACTCTAGCCGCCCAACCAGAGCGCGGCACTAGCTAACGTCACACCAACCGCTCAATCACAGCGCGGCTCTAACCGACGTCACCCGTCCCCCTTCGCAGCAGTTCCCCTCCTTTTTCAGCTCGTCTCCCCGGTCATGCATACATCCCATTCATACTCTGAAAAATGATTACTTCCGTCCAATCGATCACCTTTCTTGACTGTACGCCCACAGTCTTTCTGTAGTTGTCACCTTAACTTGACGAAATGTCTTTCCGTTTACTTCCAGACAATCGCCTTCTCTGATAGGTTACTCACACACAGTAACTTCCGACCAGCGTCCGTTACTCATACGCTCACTCTTACACTCCCCCTATTTCGGTCCCACGGCGGTCAATGGTACCTAATGACTTCCGTACTATGGTCGACAACTACTCTGGATGTTCGATACACCCAAAACCACTTATGCTCTGGCCTGAACTTAAGATTTCCCACCAGTTCACCCGTTTACCAGGTAACCAGTTCACCAGGTTGCGCGCGCTCACAACCTTCTCTCAATCACACTACAGGCATTCAACTTCGCAAGACATTACAATCCAACCACCACACAAAACACCGCAATCTGTTCACGCATGACCCTTGTTATACTCACTCTCCTCCGATACTGCTGCTTTTCTCGCACCGTCTGCACCTTCGGCGCACGATTCTTCTGCTGCTCGTCTCTCGATGTCTAGGGGCCTTGGGGTAAACTAACCTATCTAGATTACCTTCCTCAAGAAGATAACCATCCTTAACTGCTACCAACTGTTAACGCGGGGTTTCTGGTCTATAGTAACCTTACCAGATCCCAAACCAAGTCGACTGAATCGTTGGTACCTGTCATTGAGTAAAAGGCAATCTACTACTAGGTCAATCAGTTAAGAACTTACACCACTCTAAATAACCACTGACCAGCGATAAAGTTTAAAGATTTAATATAAAGTCAAAGATAATTGAAGATACAAACTTCTCAAGATGAGGTTTAAAAGGTATACTGGTATCACTACAAACATATATTCTTTGAATAATCTGAGTCTACAAAACAAAATAATGGGAACAAGTTCGAAGATCATCAGAGTTGCAAGAATAGATACAAGTTGCAACTTAAGAGTCATTACAGAAAAGAAAATTCAGGTTAGTCTGTCCCTACACTAGACTAAGTGACATCCCTACTTAACAAGATCTTTACCCAAAAGGTGTCAGCCGTGGTGACTTCCTAAGAAGATCACACACTTCTCTTAGTCTCTTCTGTAAATCGGTCTCCTGTGATCAGCCTATCTGCCTACCCAACCGCTCTCTTAGGCTCCCAAAATCATCTGCTCGGACTCTTCCCCGGGTCGCTTTCCCTAATACAAAATCACATTTCCGATAGGAACGCCCCTCGGGACGCCCCTCACGTGGTATCGATTTCAGCGGCAAAACTCCATGATGATACTCTTCGGGACCCTCGTTAAAGTTGACCTTGGTTCCCAGGCTTCTTCTCCAGTTCGCTGGTACCCCCTGAAATTCCTGAAACCTCCTACAGGCCTGCGCCAGGCGCCACTGAACAAAGCTCCATTCATTACGACTGATTAGGACCCCTCGCACCTGCATTCAGACCATCCTACAGTGGGCCTCAAATTCCAGACTCCACCATATCTATAGGCCATAAAACATGTGTAAAACTCTGTACTTGGTGCCTCTCGACCTCTTCTCTAACGAGCACATTGCAGATCAAAGAAACGACATTATCTGTTCAGGCCTACTTGATTTACATGAAGCGGGTCCCTGCATTCTGAAAACATTTAACTTGATTTAAACAGTATTTTTAACTAGCACACGTTTCTATAATGTAACACATCTACAAAACCTATATTTCAGTACTAAATTCGAAAATACATTTTGGAAGAACCATGTTAACCCCACCTCACGTCATTTTAGCAGCACTTTTATATTTACTGTGAATTGCCATGAGGCCTACACAATTTAACTGGTTTGCAAGGTTTCACTTTCCTCTTACATGATCACTTAACATGAGAACGTGAGGTTTTCATATTTATTCTGACATTTCTACATTAGTCTTCACATTGCTATGGTTATTGTTACCCTACTTAAACACTCTATACATTTCACTACTGGGTATAAGACACTCTTGTGCAAAGTATATTTAAACTAACTACGTGCTTGTAAATATGGTGCACTTATACATTTTTTCAGATTTGTGCTCTCTCAGTGCCAAGATGCTCCTTTGGGATCGAAGTCACGCCCTACAAATATGATATTCATCCATTCATATTCCTAACAGTGATGTTAATTTGGTGGATACACTGAAATGATAATACTAGGCCTATGTCTCCTACCTAGGAAAGACAATGCCTCATTGATAGTAAAACCTGCAAAAGGTTTAGATGTAGAAACAGAGTAGGGTTGTCAAACGCTCATGCTCATCACAAGTGACTCCAAGCAGATTGGTTCCCTGGATAGTGATCTCACACATACACCTAATGAAGCCTGAGAAATTCCGTGTAGTGATCAAGGGAGATACCATGAAGCCAAAAAACATAATCCTGAGGGACCCAGTTCTCTTTCTTTAGGAGGTGATATAATGGACGCTATTTTTGTGAATACTAAGCATAGGAGTGGCCCTAGACATATGGGCAAATCTAATAAAACTAAGGCCAGATATACTAATCATTTTAATGGTAACGATCTACAATTTTTTTGTTTGCGAGTGTTAAAATGTTATCACAAAAGTACTAAAATCATTTTTTGGAGTCAGTAAAGGTTTATGACTCCTAAAATGGCTTTGCAAAGGGATATGGATTCGAGTTTAGAAGTGGTGTGCAGAAAATGCCCCTTCAAAGTTGTAAATTGGTATGTGATGTATCGATGTTTTCCAACTGTATTACAGTCGCAAAAGATTACAAATTTATCAACTCCTAATTTCAGGTGGTAATGCATTTGCAAAAGAGAAGGGTCCTCTTCAGGTCCATTCCCGTTTGTGAATCTTAAAAAAACCCATTTAAAACATAGTCCCATTTCCTTTAAGAATAATGTGCTACATTAAAACAGTTTGCTTTATATAGAGTCAATCACGTAAATGACAGTCTTCTGCACCTCACAGTCCACTTTCCCTGTGATCACCTCCAATAATAGCAAGTCGTAATGTGGAATCTCCCTCATTAATATTCATTAGGTAGGTCAGATTGCATCCCACTCCAAATTAGAATTTACGTAGCAACCTATTAGTACATAGGTTGGTTTGTAAAATACTTTATTGGTTGCAAAAATACTGGCTGCAAATTGTGACCAGATCTGGGCGAGCAGTACCCTGTACATCTGTACAATTTTCTGCCATGATTTAAAAATGAGGTTCAGCTGTTTCACAGAATGGGTTTTGAGGAGGAATCCACACTGCTTGGCTGCCGTGCTGAAATCTAAGCACAAGGCAGTTTGTCATGTATCATGGCTACCTGCACCCTGGAATGGTTCAATTCTCATACCTGTATTAAGAAGGCAGAACATAGCACTCCCAGGAAATTTCCATTTGCTGACTACTTTTAGGTTTCCAATTAGGTCATTGCTCAAACTCTACACATGAAAATCTCAGAATGGGTCGATAAATAAGGATTATTTCCTAGCTTCCAAACCGGTTTGGGGATAGGCACCCCCGCCCCCTCCTCATAACACTGTGATGGTTACCAGCAGAGCAACTGTTGATGTTTTGTAAAACTTGAGATAGCTTTTCATGCCATCCCCTCTGTGGCACACGTTAAGCCTGATGGGCAAGATCGATTTAAACACACCAAAGGTTCTTCTAGTACAACTGGGCTGTGATACAATGATTAAGTGACAAGAATGGTGCTTAAAAGGCAAGAGCCACCTGAGAGGTCAAGCAAGGGAGCACGCTCACTCCCTCTTTTTGTATCAGTTTGTCGGGACCGTTTGATGGATCTAGACTTCCAATGGCCATCTTGGCTGAAGTTCCACGATGCCCTGGCACAGACTACAATGCAGGGATGTTTAAGGTTTACTGAAGATATGGAACCCTCGGGGAGAGGATGTTGCCTAGCGGCTAGGGCGGTCAATCTTCAAGCTTGGGAGCCGGTTTTGAGTCTCGGCTAGGACTCTCAACAGCCTGTGATTCTGAGCAAATCGCTCAATCTCCCCGTGCTTAACCAAAAACAAAATGAATGTGTCTTCAATACAACTGGTGCTCCTGTAAAGGTCTCTGATACCTTTGGGTCTAGTTCGCCCTAAATAAAACTCCCCCCCCCCAAAAAAAAGGTATGGAACCCACCTATCCATCCCTCGGTCATTTCCTACAAGTCAATAATCATCCTTCAACTAAACCATAGGAATCCTACTTGGTGCTTTCAGAAGAGCTGATGTTTCAACAAAGCATAAGGTGTATTCTCGAGGAAAGTGCATTCCTTAAGTAACTCCTTTCTATTGCAACCATTAGGAGTTTAGCTGAGGTTTGTCTTTGCCAGTAGGGAAATGCCACAGATGTTCATGCTACTGGTATATGCTTAGGACGTTACTCTTTTAACAGTGGTAGAGAATGACATAAGTCTGAGACAAATCATCAGCAAGGTGAAGCAAAGATAATGATATGGCCTACTCGTTGTTGACCCAGCCTTTATATGTGTATTTTATTAATTATATCTATGGGGTTCTGAATAATTACAAGCAATACGAATATCTGTCCCAGAGTGGAAGGCACTCCTTCTTGATTCGGTTACGCCATGTGCTGATTCTAACAATAACCTCGACCCGGAAGGGCTTTCCTGATAATGAGCAACTCTGTCGAATCGTTGAGGTCGCACTTAAAACCAGGTCCAATTCAATGCTAAGATATCATTATCCTGAACAAGGGTATTAATGTTGAGGGTATGCTACTAAGGGTCATATTATCAAGAAAGGGCGATACATTATCGCCGCTTTTATCGGCAGGAAACTGCCGCTAAAGCGACGATAATGTGCTTGATAATACGCCCTTGTGAATTCCCATAGAAGCCCAGGTTCTGGTGTTAACCTGGGCTTCTATGGGAATTCACAAGGGCATATTATCAAGCACATTATCGCCGCTTTAGTGGCAGTTTCCTGCCGATAAAAGCGGCGATAATTTATCGCCCTTTCTTGTTAATATGGCCCAACATTTTTATATTTGTCTAAATAGGAAACTTTTATATTTCTTAGCTGTATGTATTACTAATGGAGTGGCCGAATAATTTTTAACAAAAAGTGTGACTCGCAAAAATGAATTGCAGCCATTCTTGTTAGATTTCCAAGACAAAATGTGCACTGCGTCATCCTTTACATAAGACAATTAAAAAATTGATTAACCTTGCTGAAACGTCTCTCCTTTTAATTATAACTTTACTGGAAATATAGTTCATGATTGCATAGTAGGGCACTATATCACGCATTACATGCAATAAAACATAACGCACGCAGTGCTCTATGTAAAGCTGAAGCTATCTCACACACATCATAATTCGTTCCCCACAAATCCACTGTGAACTAATGGGCATATTTACAGGGGATTGTGCCACTGGAACGTCACTTTTTTTGACGTTCCGGTAGTGCAATGCTCTGCACCATATTTACAAAGTGGCATTAAGCCGCTTTTTGTGGCTTAACGCCGAATTGTAAATATGGTAGCCTTTCATGCATGTATCTGCATGAAAGGGGAGTGCAACGGGTGTTGCTGTGGACATTCCACTGCAACATCCATTGCATTTGACACTGCCCCAGATTTACAAGGAGGTGTACATCTGAGACAGCTCCAAAAAATAACGCCATGCAATAGCAGGCATTAGAATGGCAAAACGAGGAGAATTACTTGTTTTGCTCTTTGTTTTTGCTTTTTCTATGTGTGCTGCATTCTGCAGCTCACCTAAAAAGAGCAAAATGGCATAATGTTTGTTTATGTGCAGTACGATGTCCCTTCCTGCACATAAATTAAATATTTGCGATTTGCTACTTCTATGTGTGCTGCAGAAAGCAGCACACTTCTGCTGCACACAAAGAAGTAACAAACCGCCATTATTGATTGCTTATGTTCAGGAAGGGACACCTTCCTGCACATAAACAATCCTTCCCTGCAATGCAGGCAGCCTTGTACTATGGTGCAAGGGAGTCTGTGTTGGTGCTTGGCAGCTATTTTTAGCGCTATGGAAAACACAGGGGTGCACCTTATTGTTGTAAATACGGTGCATCCCTGCGTTCTGTAAAATTTACCGCAGCTCCGCGCTCCATCATTTCCACGTAAATATGTCCTTAAATATCCAAAGATTACGTAAGGACGGTAACGTAGGACTGGTTTATAAATATTACTGTGACTTTGTTGGTAATGTATTAAATATTTTTAAACAAATTAGCTGGCACACATGGCTTAGCCTTTTATCCTGTGTATTCTAACATTTCAGAGCTAACATTTTTTTTTTAATAGTTTAAACTTGGACTGTGTACGTAGTCATCCTTTCTTCCAAGCGCCACTTATTTCTTTAAAGTGGCTCAATTTACTCCTTTGTGCAGTCTTTCAAGCCTTTAGTATGGGCCACCTCAGAATGATTGCATGTTTTAAATATGGATTCGGCACCCCATAGCAAGATTTCTCAGGTGAAGAGGTAATGAATGGATACTGACAAGGGAACAATTACTGAGAGTGAATTTATACAGCTGCAGTGATGGAACTAGTGAAAGTGAAAGGGTACTTAATTTCTGCAAATCTGCTCTTTTGGTAAAAACATGTGGTTAATTCGGCAAAGGTAACTATTTACTTAAAACTACTCAAGAACCCACTGTATAAAAGACGACAGGGTTAATTAGGTCTCTTTATATTGAACTGGTTTCCAGAAATCGCCGGAACACTCTTGGTTCACAGAAAGTTTAATAGGATCCATTCCAATAATGCTGATGAAAGAAAGAATTCAATGCACACATTTCAGGGTCAAAAGGATTTTGAAAAAAAAAGAATCTCACACTGTTGCACGATTTTATGGTACGTACTAAGTTGTCAATGGACTATAAAGGTGAAGAAAATTGCTAAATCATAGAGATAGACGTTTTTCAATGCCCAAATATACAGAATAGCGTTGGTCTCCCATATCTAACTGTTAGTGTGTGAAATCAGCAGCACGCATGAACTATCAGGTCTTGGTTCTTGTTTTCTTTGCCCATACATAAAGCTGAGCACTACTGTGCAACTTATGCACTATCTGGGCTGCGAATCTGGAAACAGCTTTGGGACAAAAAGGTATCTTTTTCTACTGAATTTACTACATATATGATTTATGCTATAGGCATCTGAACCTTATGCTGTAGGCGTCTAAAGCTTTTTAGTGTAAGACAAGTGAAATGTCTTTCAACATGTTTGTTTTCTGCTGGATAGGTTGGTCTAGTTTAGTGTGCTTTATAAGATTCAGATATTAAATGCTGATTATAAATGCTTCACTTTTTGTGTTTTTGTGACATCGATGCTGCTGGCACCAGCTGAATGTTGATACTACTTATGAAATAAGGTGTGTCATAATCCACACAGGCACTTTTTGATCCAAGCTAAATAATTTCTCTAAGTATTTCCTCTCCTCCAGAGCTCGAATCCCACCTGTGGGAGAAGCAGGGGCGGCTCCTCCACATTGGAGGAGGAGCTTCGCCCCACAGGTTCAGAAGCAGCAGGTGAAAAATAAAACAATATTCTATAATTGTTTTATTTCTAATTTGCCGGCTCTGAGTCAGCATGTGCAGGTAGGGGGGGCATGGAAGGGGGGAGGAGAACTGGTTTGTGCACTTATAAAAGTGCCTTCTCAGGCTGGCCAAACACACATGCACACTTATGTTTCCCCAACTGGGCTGTCTTGAACTGTATTGTATTGGTGGAACAGCACGGACTCACTGTCCTGAGAGGTGGGTCAAACCAGCCTACTCAAGCCAAACCCTGCGCTGCTCTCACAGCATGAGAGCAGTGGGGGGATTGCACAGGGAGTCTCTGCTGCTGTCCCAGTGTCTGCTGGGGCTGGGAAGCAGCAGAACACTGAGGCACAAGGAGCGATGCGGCTGGCAGCTTCAGGTAAGTGCTTAAAAAATATATTACCCCACCTCGCTCCCCCTACCGCGCTCCACCAGGCCCCCTCCACCCGCCCACCACCTCTTCATTGTGTTGGCTGCCACTAGGGAGATGCACCGCAAGGGGAGGCGTTACAGTTTTTTTAAGTTTGGTTTTTTGTTTGTTTACTTGAGAGACATGCCTGTGGAGTCTGGCAAGGTCTCCATGTATATTTTACAGACCCAGGTTAGTTGTTTCTCATTCAGCATGAAGGAGAAACATAGGACTTTCATGCAGATTCATAAGTTAAATGCATATGAGTACCCAAGGCTACTGTAAGCGTACAGATGAAGAGACAGCAACATCAATGCAATAAGAGCAATGTTTTTGTATCGTGCCTGCTCAACTCTGCAGTAAACCTTCCCCACACTCTGCCTCTAGAAACTCAGTAAGCCTGACAAACTTCTCCAAGATAGCTAGTAATACAATACAAATATGAATGCCCTTTTAAGAAAGTTGACAGGGGCTCAGAAGAACTTATAAGCTAATAACTGAAAAATGTTTTAATTTGATGTGAAGTCTTGTCACTGTTGAAAAGAACAAAAGGACAGAGGAAAAGGAATAAATAAATGAGGCTTTATAACTCTGAGCTGGATCAACAATTTCCTAGACATAGTTTTGGTATCACCTTTCTGTCAGTTGATTTAAATAAGCCATGGGAAACTAAAACATCAACATTTCCTCCTACTATTTATCTCATACGCTAAATCAGGTCAAGCATTTATTTAAAGAAAGTATAATGGACAACACTGTGGTCTCACTAACAGTGTCCACTTAATTCTGATGGGGCCGATAACATCAGCTACTGGCCCCATCAAAATTATGAGATCCACAGGAACACTGAATACCAGATAACTTTCACTAATAGGTTTTCGCTTTTGAAAGTAGCTGAAATATCTACTTAAAACCCCAGGCTTAAATCAGGAATTAGCATATGATTCGAACCCAGAAATACTGATTCATCCATTCATTCACACTTCTTAATTGACATTGTTAGAACTCGGGTGTCTGTTTAGGAGAGGTGTGCACCCTGTCCAAGCAGGAACCATAATCCTAGTCAAGTCTGATACACACCATAAATTAACTTGTGCTCACCTTCTGGTAGCTTGGCACAGAGCAGGCAGGTTTAACTTAAAAGTCAGTGTGTAAATTATTTGTGCATCTCTTAAAAGAGTTACACAGTGAAAACACTACAAAACACTTCACACCAGTTTAGAAAAATAGATGATATTTTTCATAAGAAAAAAGAGCAAAAATACAACAATTATAACCTGAGTTATGATTTTTTTTTACAGAATGAACTGTGCTTAACAGTATAAAGCATCAACAGGGCTGCCTGGTTACGCTAGATTGGGTCAAATCCAAAAGTTCAGGCTGACCACGATGAAGCGCAGGTCCGGTGCAGGGACTAACCTTGTCCCACTGCAAAGTACCTTGTTTGTGTCATTGAAGAAGAACCAATGCGTGGAGCAGAAGAGACGATGAGTCATTGTCGATCATTTGGATGTACGTGAAGCGTCAGTTCTGAGCTGAGAAAAGTCAAAGATGCATCAAAGCTGTAGGTGATGCACCGCTGCCAACAGTGAATTGCTGTACTCGATCCTCACAGCAGCTGCGAAGTATCATCAAAGGAGATGCACAGGTTCCAATTGGCACAACAATGGTGATGAGTGGATTTTGGCCGTTGCAGCACTTTATCCACTTCCAAGGGCCCAGAACTGGATTGCCATCACTTGGCATTGCAAGACTCTCAGATGGCATAGTCCAGGTGCTGTAAGTAGATGGGCTGGACGTCATTGATGTCCCCAAGACTATTAAAAGGGGCTAGCAAGCCAGCCCTCTAGTTCTGGGTTTGAGAGATGCAGGCCCAGTCCTTCTCACACCCAGGCAAGGAGGGCAGCAGGTCACCACAAAAGAGCAGATGTCCAGCAAGGTAGAAGTCCCGCAGAGTGGCAGTCCTTTCAACTGCACAGCAGTCCTTCTTCCTGGCAGTGTGCCCACAGGTCCAGAAGTGTACTGAAGTCATGGCGTTAGAGGTACAGTACTTATACCCAGTTGTGCCTTTGAAGTGGGGTAGACTTCAAAGAAGGCCTTGAAGTGCACAGAGGTCCTCCCTTCCTGTCCTTGCTCCAGACTCACTACAGGGGGGCCTGCAGTCCTTTGTGTGTGAACAGGACACAGCCTATTCACGTGTTAGTGTCAGTTCCTCACTTCCATCCTGCCCAGGATTGCCCATCAGAATGTGGATGGTCCATCAGCCAAACTTAAGCTCCCTTTGTGTGTGGCTGTCTAGAGAGAATGCATAAAGCCCAGCTGTCACCTACCCTAGACAGGTATTCAGAGACAAGCAGAATGCATGAAATGAATAAAGTAAGAAAATGCCAACTTTCTAAAAGTAGCATTTTCATAATTTTCAATTTAAAATTTGACTTCACCATAAGTCAGAGTTAAATTGTGATTCCAGGGACACCAAACTTTGGGGTCCCATATCTTCCCAATTGAACATTACAATTATAAGGTGTAATAAGGTAATCTGAATGTTAACCTCCGGGAGAGATAGGCCTTGCAGTAGTGAAAAATGAATGTAAGAATTTTTCACTACTAGGACATGAAAAATGTAAAACTACAATTTCTTACATTTTATGTACACCTCACCCTGCCCTTGGGATGACTGGGGTCTACCTTACAGGGAACTTCAATGTGTTATAAAGGAAGGTTTGAGCCTGACAAGATGGTTAACTTGCAAGGTCAGCATGGCAGTTGAAAACTACACACACAGACTTTTCAGTGGCAGGCCTGATAAATGTTTTGAAGAGTAACTTAAGTGGGTGGCATAATAGGTGCTGCTGGCCTACTAGTATTATTTAATTTACAGGCCTTGGGCACATGTAGTGCACTTTACTAGAGTCTTATAAGTAAATTAAATCCAATTGTGGATAGGACAATGTTACCATGTTTTAAACAGAGAGCACATTTACTTTACCACTGGTTAGCAGTGGTAAAGTGCCCAAAGTCCTAAAGCCAACACAAATTAATTCCACGAAAAGAAGAAGAGGGAGGGTCAATGTTTGGGGGGTCATGCAGAAAGGGCCATTTCCAACAGACCTAAAAAGTATAACTTGTAATGGACCTGATTTTACACATCTTAGGATTTAATGTTACTCCCACTATTTGTTACTCCGCAGTGATGAAATCCTGCCTTTTTCATGCGACGAGGGCCTTTGTAGCAAAATATATCTAAGCCAGATATAATATGTTAATAAGTGTAGGCCTGATGTAAAAGCCATATAAAAATAATGCATCTCAGAAAGTACAGAAATTGAATACTAATGTATACAGGTTAGAAAAATTATAAATCTAGAACAAATAACTAAATCAATTTACAGACAAATCTGTAGAATCAAGAATTGAAATGTTTTAATACAACAGAATAGCAGATTCCAAAGGTATCAACAACTAAACCCTCATCTTTGCATCTGTGATTCTTAAACAGTGATGAGTACTGCATATATTTTATGGTGATGAAAGAATAATACACCAAACCAAGTAGGTAGATGGTGAGGCGTTCTATTGGCCCCAGTCTCCACAGCCTCCAGTCTCGACCTCAAGTCTCCAACTGATTCATATAGAACCTTCCCTTGGTTATCTTTCACCCTGCAATCCACACCCTCTAGCAATTCGACAATAGAACGTGAATGCAGTGTGAAGGTCACATCATCACACCTTTATAGTCAAATCTTTAATTGAGTTGAAAGACGAGTAATAAAGTGTCTGTAAACCCATGATAATTATTTTAGATTTAGATGTAAAATTGTCATAACAGAGGCATGACCCCATGCTCAGTGGCGTAACACAGGCCCCCGTGTTGCGGGAAGAATCCCGAACTGCAGGCTACCCTAAGCACAGTTCACTGGTTAAATCTGGAATGGTTGCCCCTACATGTACCTTGCAGGTGGACCCCATCAATTTTCCTTACACTACAGTCCATGCTGGTGAAATCAGGTAGCATCCTCATAGGTAACTAAATTACGAATTAATCTTCTGTGGCAGCATTTAGCATATGTACCATCAGGGGCAAGCAAGACAAAATGTGTCTCCTAAACATTGTGGCCACAACAAGTATTGACAGAGTTTAGTTTTCTTAATAAACACATTAAATCAGTGTATTCTTCTCAGACAAATTACATGATTTCCCTGACATCTGTAAGGAATTGTTTGGCCAAAAGAAAAATATTTTCACAGTAGCTACATGTGATTAAAATGTTCACCGATATTCAGGAGCTTTTTGAGGTTTGGTGGGATTAGGTTGGCCGACAAAGACTGAGGAGGTTCTGAGGAGGTTAAAATGATGGCCCACCTCAATGGGGGCAATAAGTTAAAAAAGAGCGCTTCATATTTATGAAGTGGAACACAGAGGTCGAGGTGGGAAAGAACATCAGAAAAACACCTGCGACTAGTGGTATATTAATATTGGTCAGCAATAGACATACAGGAAAGTCTGGGCCTTGATGGTCAGGATTCAGATATTTTTAGACTCTAAGCTTTTGGGCAATGGTCTGAACAGAGAAAGTCAAAGCAATGGCAAGATGCTGAAATACCAGCATTCTGAGGACGAGGAATAGTGCTACCTATTTATGAAAAAGCAGACTTGTTAGGTTGCTAAAGAGCAATTATCTGAGAACCTGGTGATGAAATGGCTATTTAACACTGTTAAGGCATAGACTGCTAAGGTAAGGTATTTCCTTTGATCAGCCAAAACATCACACTGGGTACTAAACAATCAGTCATTGCATAATATCTAATTACATTTGTGAAAAAATACACACGGGCAATGCAATGCAATTTGACTCTTGATTTGTTAAACTTCACACAATGCTATGGCTATGTTAGAACCGGGGTCTCTAGTTGGCCGGGGTATGTACCCTAGTCCAAGTAGGGACCACCGTTTCTGACAGGGTAGCTTGGCGCAGAGCAGGAAGGCGTAACTTAAGAGGCAATGTGTAAAGTATTTGTGCAACACACATCAACAGTGACACAGTGAAAGCACTTACAAAGGACACTACACCAATTTTATATAAAAATAAAGTTATCTTTATCTAAAAATTAGGCAAGATCCAATAAGGCAAGAATATTCCATTTACAGTCAATGGTTCCCCACAAGTAATGCCTATGAGGCGATTGCCACCAATACCAGGTAGTGAATGTCCCTTAGATGGGCAGTCATGGGGAAACACAGTTCTTCAAGTACAGTAGATAACACACTTCTTAGTCCTTACGAGCTTGTACCCCTTTGGCAGTACAGTGTTTAGCATCTTGGTTAAAACAGTTCTTTAAGTGGTGTGGAATGAGACCCGAACCTTCCGTAGTTTAGGAATTACCCGCACTGACCCATATGGTCCCCGCGTGATGGTGCGCCTCGTGCAATTGAACCATTACATGCCTGTGATGTCTCTGGGGCCCACCGGGAAGGGGTTACGTTTTAAAACACCCAGGAGAACCGGTACAAGTTAGCGGGCTCGCTATGCAGGAAGAGGAAAGGGCCCACAAGTCGGCAGCAGCCCCGCAGTCCTATGTGACCTGGGGGTGGTCCCGCCCTTAATGATGAAGGCGATCCCAGTCCCGGTAGACACACAACATTAGCTAGAGTCCCCGGCAGCTATGCTCACTCCTCCGCCCATACAGTTTCCAGCCCGCACCCCACCAGACAACACGGCAGGCAGGGCCTCAGCGCACACCCTAAGGGGTTACCTGAGATCCAGGCAAAGTGGTCACCGTCCTGGATTTCCTCTCCGCCCTGGGGCTTTCGGTCCTGATTGCGATCGGGCAGCCGAGGAGCGGGGAAGCCATTTCTGGTCTCAGCACGACCTCGCACTGGGACGAGCCCCCGTTGCCGGGCAACGCTCCACGCCGGCACCAATCTCAGTGCGGCTCCTCACTGATGTCAGAGGGGCTGTGTACAGGTTTCCCAAGACTCCCGAGCCGTGACGGTGATTTCGGGAGGAGACTCAAAAGCGGTCCTGGTGTGCTTTCCGCCCGGGCTGTGGTGGTGACTTCAGGAGCACTTCAGTTGAGTTTGCCCACTCGGGTCCGCAGCGGTGATAGGCACAGTGTTCTCAATGCCCCAAGGAAGTGCAGACTCACACACCCAGCGCCACGGGGGTGATTTGAATAAGGCACACAGTCCGGGCCGGCGGCAGTGATTTTCAGGCTTACAGCGCTGCAGGGGCAGTTTATAAAAACAGATTGCTGTTGTCCATTTTGTTCCTTTATGCAGCAAGGCAGCTTCACAATGTTGCAGGGACGGTCTTTGGTATCTGTGCTGTCCTGGTGATCCCAGTGACCAGGGGATCAGTCCTTCCTCTTGTGGAGACACTCTGGCGATGTCTTGAGCTTTCCTCTAGCAGTGCAAGATCAGCAGGCAGGCAGGGCAACTCACTAGCTTGGGGCAGCAGTTCCTGAGAGCAGTCAGCCTCAGTAGTGTAGCAATCCTCCTAGCGCAGCAGTCTGTACTCCAGTAGGGATTCTTCCAGGTTCAGTAGTGTAACAAAGATGTGAGGCAAGGACCCTCCTTGTATACCCTACAGTCCAGTTACTAGAAGGGTGCAAATGTCTCTGGGAGGGCCTGGGGCAGGGGTTTCTGGAAGAGTCCAGGGAGTTCTGGGATGTTCCCTGCCTTTTCCTGACCTGGTGTTTACAGTGACGAAAGGCTGGGCCGTTAAGGCTAGAGTGGGCAGCCAGTCACAACGCCTTCAAGTGGAGAAGGTGTGATTCACCACTCCCACCTCCCAGCCCAGGCAGACTATCAGTATGCAGACGTGAGGGGGGAATCCGCAGAGCCCAAACTAAGTGTAGGCAGAGAAGTATCTACTTTCCAAAAGTGGGCTTTCTAAAATAGTATGCCCAAACCCTATATACCATTGGAGAAGGTTCCCTGCCCCGATTCCAACAAGACCTAACATTACATACTTATTAGATCCCAGTCAGAAATTATCCCATGGGGGGGTCCCCAATGTTAACCTATGCAGGGTTAGACCTCACTTCGGTAGCAGGGGCCTGTGGCAGGTATGCCAGTGTCACAATGTTTTAGGGGAGAGCACCTGCACCACATCACTGTTTAGCGGTGGTAAGGCGCCCAGAGTCCTAAGTCCAACAAAATGTAAGGTAAAAATGGGATGCAAAAGACCACCCTAAGGCTGATAGGTACAACAGGCTATATTAGTATGTCAGCGCTGAGCGGGATATTGACAACATTTATTTATTGTCTTATATATTAATTCGTAGTTTTGTACACTAAATAACTTTGTAAATTAGGTGCGTGATTCCTAACAAAACTCACATATTCCAAAGCAATAATCCCTAAAGCAATTATACAGTCGGAGTTTCTTATTGTAGAACATGTTTAATACTCTAAAATCCAATCTATTACTTCTCTCAAGGTCTTCCTCATTGTTCCCTCTATCAGAATTAAAACCTCAGAAAAACAATGCAAGATGATAGCACTGTTCTATGCACCTTTCAATTATTTTCTCCTTTCCCTAAACTTGATCAACATTTCATCAATTGTGGTCTCAACTAGGTATAACACAACTTAAGATATCATTTATAATATTTGTGCCCTTGAGTCTTTATCACAGTGCAAGAGGAGGTATTTATGCAAATAACATGTGTGTACCGATCTTGAAGACAGGTTGCCTTAAGTTAAATGCTGATACACATTATTGAAAATGTTGTACTCGTGCTGCGGCATTTACACTGGCTCTTGACATTTTGATTTTGTAAGGTTCTGTCTTTAAATAGTTTTTGTCCTGAATTTTTATGTGTATTGTGATCATTACTATGGTAATCAATGCATTTCTGCTTGTAAATACATTATAGGGACTGTGTTTTAACAGGTTTTAAATGTATATGTTGCTATTTTCCCTTTTTTAATTCTCTTTTTATGATGAAATTGATTATATCCAGCAATTGTGATGTTTGATCGAATAAAATGTTACTTATGTGTATTTCTTCTGGAAAAATACAAAAATACAAGAAACAATTTTGTCCCCAACAGCTGAAATCCGATGCAGATAAACAAGATGGGTCTTACAAGTATGTCCTGACAGGCGATGGTGCTGGAGAACTCTTCACCATTGATGAACACACTGGGGATATTCATGTTATTAAGAAGCTCGATCGGGAGGAGAAAGCATCCTACACCCTAAGAGCCCAAGCTATAAACAGGTACACTAACCTACCCATGGAACCAGAATCTGAATTTATCATCAAAGTGCAGGACATCAATGACAACGCGCCACAATTCCTGCAGGGACCGTATACTGCCAGCGTGCCCGAGATGTCAGCTGAAGGTAGGCCAATGATTACCATTAGCAATAAATAACAATATAGATTGCTGAGCGAACATTTTTAAATTTTTCTGGTTTGTTATGTGGCAGTTAAAGTGAGAATGAAGAATGACGATGAATATGCAAAAGTTAACACTAGGTTGGTTGCTTAAAATCACTACAATGACTTCCGAATCTCAAATCCCGGTATTATTTGTCCAAAATAAGTGCTATCATACCTTAAAGTATATGCATTCCCAGTCACATGCGTGCATCGTGTGAGCCCAGATCAGAATGGTTATTTTACATGATTGCAATTTAAATAAAAAAATTAAAACTGATCTTAAAACTCACTTACTACTAACTCCTAGAACTGTATAATGCTGTTCTTTTTAGTGGAAAAGAAATTAGGCAAACCCATAGCCTGAGGGACATAGGCAATCTGATGTCAGTCATTAGATTGGCTCCTGTTATGATCAGTATAGTGAAGGTCGAACCAGCTGTTGTTTTTCTTTGACTGCAGTAGTGAGACTTGTGAATATGCTTCATTCTGCTACTCTGCAATCACGAAAATATACATTCAGATTGAATAATGTGTCTACATGAAAGTATGCTATTTTCAAATGTCATTAACTCTTTCACCTTGATGAAGTTCTGTTTGAGTTATTATGCTAGTAAAAGATGAACATTTTACCTTCTTACATTTCAACTATTCAAATTAATTCTTCTGGTATTTTTTTCTTAAATGGCACACACTCTTTGGAGCCATCATTTATCCCGGTTTTCCTATATAGGAATAATATTAACAGAGTGTTTTTTCCGTAGTTTTTTTATGCTTTGTTTGTCACTTGTGATATACAAAACACTGCATTGTTACACCACTTTATTAATAATGTTGTATCGCCTTCGTCATAATGTTCTTTGTATAAATCTGATTGCTAATTGGCCTTGCTGGTTGTTCTCCTTTGTATTCCTTCTTCAATTTTGAGCCCTATAAAGGATCCTCCGAGACACAGTTTTGTATCAACTAAGCAAAATACTTCTTACGTTCAACTGTTTGGAGCTCCTAATAGTAGATACTTTTTTTGACAGATATCGGTGCTTTTTACGTCTAGTCTAAACGTTGTGTTACCTGCTTTGCAAATCTCATGTGTTTAAAAGAACTCATAAAAGTGTATATATCAGCCCTTTTAATCCATTGGCCTGTTCAAGTCGCATTCACATGTTGCTTCTGTCCACCACAGCATAAAGAGCAGAAAAGTTTTAAGGCACGGACAGAGTGCGTAGCTGCCCAGGACCCCAACTTCCAAGGGGCACTTTGGGAAACTGACCTTTCTATCTATTTGATGTCTGTCTATTCTATTTCTCTATCTGAACCTCTCTCCCTCTCTACCTAGCATTACCTGTAACTCAGTCTCTCAGTGTGATCTAAGGGATATTTGGCAAGCCAAGCAAGACATATTTCAACTAATTTTGTGTGACTGTGTTAAACATGTAATGTAATATTGTTTGGCATCATTCGGGCTTGAAATGGGTAATGAATCCAACTTTGTTCCATATAGGGACCCCCAAAATATATTGTGCCCTGGGCCCCTAAAATCTTTCACATGACATTGATAGAACATGGTGCAATAGGTCAGCACACTTAAGTCATTGCCTCTCTTCACTGTGAGGGACCACAATTTTCTTCTGTCTGAAACGTTTGTCAACCATTGCTAGAGCTATTAGGCCTGGAAGCAGCCTGTATTTGCCAGTGAAAACTAATACAAATGTATACTAGCGTAACTTCACCTTATTTCACAACATACAAGACACACATTAAAAACTTCAATAGTGACTATCATTATGAAAAAACAACTTTAGCACTGAGTAAAGAGCTATTTGAGAAGCTGCATAAAGAGTTAGTTGTTTTTCAAGGGAGCATGGCTTGCACAGCCAAGATGGCGGACCCACTCTAGCAAGGCTCCACTACAAAACCCCATTTATCCTTCTAATATCCTGTACATCACCTACCATCGGCGACTTAGACTCTAATTTCCGCACTCTCTGCCCTATCTGGCATCATTGGAGACCTTTCTTCCACCCCATTGGGGTTGCAGTCGCTGTCTGTGGGTTGAGACGCCATTACCCTGCTGTGGCTGATGCCAGGACCTGAGACCTCTTGCCATGCTACCCACACAGATAGGAGCCTTGTGGTGTGGATCGTGGTCTGCGTCCGAGTGCGCATCTCACATTTCTGCTGCTTGCATCTGGGCACCCCAACAGTGTCTAGGAGGTGGTGTTGGAGACTTCTGATGTAAGGCCTACGCTCGCACTGACCGGGCTGGCAACTGTACGGTATCACAGTAAGGCCTGCATTTCCTTTGAGGGCCGCATGCAGTACTGTTTCCTCCACATGGGAACCTCCCTTCATCACCTGCTTTGCCGAGCCTGCTGACCCCTTCTGCCTTGTCAAGGCCACTTCTCAATGTGACCTTTAATGTCGTGGTGACACAGCCTGCATACCACACTGCCTGACGGAGTGTGTACTCCCAGCCTACATATACCCACCAAGGGACCCCCTCCTCATTTTCCCCACCCTGCCTCTGTCAATTACTACTGCAGGACATTGCTGCTGGCCTCTTGGGCTTGCAGTGTGGATCCAACGGTACGGGCTGTATAGGACAGTGCTGGGGTGATACTGTGTTCCTGCGTAGTGCTGCCACAATTTCTCTGCCTGTGCTTCCTTTGTTGACTTGCAGCTGGCCTCCATTTGGACCCCCACGTTGCCCTGCTGCAGTCCACCTGTGGGCCCTGTGTGGCTGAAGTCAGGAATCATCTGTTTGGGCCCCCCCCCGGGAGTCTGACACTGGGAAAACTGCGACCTGCACCACACCTATTCTTCATCAGCCCCTCATCCCTTGGCTTTCCATGACCCGCATGAATGCCCTAACTTACGCGGAGCACAGGTGAGGCTACTTGGATGCACGCCCTCATTCTCCTGTCTCTCATTTAACTGGGCAACGTTGCTGAGGGGAATCACTGACCAAAGACACTTGGACACACCGGAATGCTTGTGCTACTGCGTCTACTCATATCCAAAGGCACCAGCAAGCCACCCCTTTCATACAGTGGCCTTGAGCTGGTGCTGCACAGCTGGCGGTTGGGGGGGGTGCTTGGGGGAACCCCCCTGACTACCACTGTTGGAGCACTTTTACCACATTATACCTTTGCTGGCCCTTTGCCCCCTGGATTGCTATACCCTGCATGGTTGGCTCTGATGGAATGGAGCAAGATTGATTCTCCTGGGAATACACCCTGCTCTCTTTGTTGCTGTCCGTATTGGTGTCCATTTTGTTATGCGCCATAACCTGGACAGAGCCAACACACTGGGCTGCTCATGATGTGTCATCTGTGACGGTCCACAGGTGTTGGCAAGCAGGCCCTCTTTCACACACATATTGTACCACCATGGGCCGACTACGTCCTGGCACCCAGAGTACACCTTCACATCCATCTACTGCTACCGGCATGGCAGCTGGGGGCCCTGATCATTCAGACTACCTCAGCCATCCCCCATCCGTTGGGGACAAGTTAGACATCGTCTTGGAAGTGCTTCGGAAGACCCAGGCTTCCCTGGAGAGGACCGAGCTTCTCTAGAAAACTAGATTGATAATATGTCAGTGGACCCCACAATGCTGCACACAGACCAGCGCAAACTGGGTCACAGAGTCCACACTGCTAAACAAAATCTTTCTGAACTTCAGCCGAGATCCGAAGTAATGAAATCGTCCCTGCAGACATTTGTGGACCAGGTTAATGACCTGGAATGTAGTGCATAGGATGCGAAGGGCTGCACCAGGAGGAACAACGTCTGTGTGGTTTGCCTCCCTGAGGGGGCTGAGAGGCAAAACACAGTTGCCTACGGTGAGCACTGGCTATGAGGTCTACTCCCTTCCACTGCTCTCTCACAGTTCTTCTCAATTAAATGGGCTCTCTGTCTTTCGGCATGAAACCCCACACCTGGCTCCAACCCTAGACAACTGTTATTCCGCTTCTTCCATTACCATTATCGAGACTCCATCATACAGGAAACTCGTAAAGTCAAAAACATTGTTCTTGATAATGCCGGTGTTATTTTTTTCCGGACTATACCATGCCGCTGCAATGACAAAGAAATGGCAAAGGAACTCCTTCTTGGCTGTTAAACATCGCCTCTGCAAACTGGATTTGCAATACTCACTCTTGCAATACTCACTCTTGCTCCCTGTTCACCTTTGTATGATCCCTGAAGAGGCAACATGCTTTCTCGAATCCCTGGGGGATACCTGGGACTTACTGGTATTATCTGGACTCACAACTATCTGGACTCACAACTCCTCGCAACTACTCGCAACTCGCAACTACTCGTCAATCTCCATCAGAGACTGCGGCACCTCATGGCCCTGCTGGGTGCCACTGCTGTGAAGCACACACCATCCTGCTAGCAGATGACCCATTCAAGAACACCTAATCCCTCTAGTGTTTGACTGTCTGGGAGAAATTCACAAAGTCTATCAATTACACCCAGTCATGTGACCCAGGACATGCTACAGGCACAAAAAGAGCTAAGGCCAGAATTATGACAACTTTATAAGAACGGCTTTTCACAAATTGTGATAAAAACCCAATCTTGCCATTAAATAGGACTTTCCACCACAATTCCAAGGACATCAAACTTGATATAGCTACAAGCTCCCAATTGGAAATTACAGCTTATTAAATATAATATGGAAACCCCAATGTTATCCTACAGAAGGGGTAGGCCTCACAGTCATGAAAAAAGAATATGGGAGAATTTCACAACCAGGACATGTAAAACATAAAAGTAAATGTCCAACCTTTTAATTACACAGTACCTTGCTCTATGGGTTACCTAGGGGCTAACTTAGAGGTGACCTAGATGTATTTAAAGGAGAGTTTAAGGCTTGGCAAGGATGTTTAAAGTCAAAATAGCAGTTTAGAACTGCATCCAGGGTGCAATGGCAGACCCAGGACTTGTTTTAAAGTGCTACTTAAATGGGTGGCACCATAAATACTGCAGGCACACTGGTAGAATTTAATTTATAGGCCCTGGTTATATGATATGCCACTCTACAAGGTACTTATACGTAAATTAAATATGCCAATTGGGTATAAGCCAATGTAACCATGTTTTAGGGGAGTGAGAACAAGCACTTTAGCACTGGTTAGTAGTGGTAAAGTGCACAGAGTAATAAAGTCAGTAAAAAGTGCAGGGTAAAAGGCAAAGATTTTGGGAAGGCCCTGCAGAGACGGTCAGGTCTAAAAATGCCTCTGTATACTGTTCAAAGTCTAGCTACAGCTGCCTTATTAATTGCTTTAGATTTACTCTTCTTCCTCATGACGTGATGTACTTGGGCCTTGAGACACCACAATTCTGTTGCATACCACTGTGGTCTAGCTTTCCCTCAGACTAGCAGCCTCTCAGGGTCAATTGGTGACATACATTATTCAAGCTAGAATTATGCCTATCAATCCATTCCTCTGGTGTTTCATGATCAGTTTCAATAGCAAGTTAAATTTCAGAATGTGTTTAGTTTAAATTCATTTTATGAACTTTCCTAAGGGCCCAAGCAGCAGGGTTGCTGGGCCAGCACTCAGCACCGACATTGCACTTCAGCAATTAGTGATTTCTTCTTGGAAGAAAGTTAATATCAAAATTAAGGACAGCAGTCTAACACAACTGGTGATGTCCCTTATAGATGAGCAACCTTAGTTCATATAAGTGATGCTGTTAACCGTTGCCAGATAGGCTATATTGAGTGACACCAAGCCAATAACACAGCAGACATGGTCTATCATAGACTACCTTTTTACAGTAGGTATCTGCCTCAATATATAATGGGTCATTTAGAGTTTTCCGCAGTGGGAGCACATCCATAAATTGAAAGTGTCTTGCCAAACTAAACTAGAGGTGGAAGAACTGCAGTGTTTCTGACAGTGAAGCTGACCTTGACTCTGCCACTGGAAACCTCTGCCCGGAAGGCCACGCTCCACCTGCTTCTTAGGTCATGGTGATGGTCACTACACCCTACTGAGGACAGAATGATCATCCCTATATTTCCCTGCATGAGACTGCCATTTAGTGCATGGCAGAGTCATGGCGTGAAATTAAACAATGACCACAACATGCAGGGAAAAACTCCTAGTACTTCAGGCCATTTATTTTGTGATGAGCAAGGTTAAGCAAACATAGCTCCAGCTTGGGAAAGTTCAGTGCCTTCATGAAGCTACCACATCTGGTGCTTCGCTAAAGTAACTGATATCCCTGCCTGTCTGGTGGAGATCTCTAAATGTGGTGTGTGGCCATGGTTTGAGTTGGCCTGGCAGGCGGCTTGGTCCCCCATATAAGTGGCCCAAACAGTGCTTCCAGAAACGTTATATTAGGTTTGACATGTTAGTGAGACAGAATCAATGATTCAGTCCAATTGCATTGGCCTGGAAATGTACCATTGAACTTCAGTGTAGCATCAGGATCAGGTCAGTCACACAAACAGTTGTGGCGGTCTCTTCACAATGTACAGTCTTCTGTGTTCTGGTTAGGAACTCTGTGATCAGCAGCAAACATAAGCAGGAATACACGACAGGTAACTCCTCAGTGTCAATTCACTTCAAAATCTCCACAGGTGTCCTGCAGGCAGTAGATTTGTTACAGTATAGCACAGCTTTCAACTGTCTTTCAGAGCTCTTTGTCTGCCTGTACTGGTTGTTACCTGTGTACAACACTACAACCATGGAGCCCAGTTCTTATTTTACATATTCTTCAATCATCTGTTAGGTTTCAATGTTTATATGCAGAAAACTCTCTACACCATGGGTAAGTGAAGGGTGGAAACTTATACAAGTCATGGTCTGACGATTCTTCTTCTGTGGTTGTTGTAGAAGAAACATAGACTCCTCAAGCTCCACTGATTACAGATCCACTGTAGCGTCTAGAGTAGTACAAGTGCCCTTTGTACTAAACGACAGAAAATGGTCTATTCTGAGTCTAGCTCAGGATATCCTGTTAACAATATTCACTCTTATGCAGCTAATCCTAAAGACTTAAGTAAGAGCCCTTTGCGCCAATGTAGCGTCACATTTTTGTGACACTCCAGTGGTGCAAACCACAAAATTATATTTAGGATGCCACACAAATTGACTTTGTATGGCCCGAATGACCTCATAAATATGGAATAAGGCCAGGCAGCAAAAAACGCTGTGTTACCTTATTCTGCGCTAGGGAAGCATTTCATGGGTGCTGCAGTGGGCGTTCCCATATAACACCCATAGGTTTTCACGCTTCCTTGGACTTACAAGACAGTTTAAACCTGGGGATGCTCCAAAACCTTATGCTTCCCCTAGGGAGGTGCAACGAGGAGAATTAACTTTATTTCGCCTAGTGTTTTCCCCTTTCCAAGTGTGCTGCATTCTGCAGCGCGAATAGAAACAGGAAAAATACTTCCAGGATTGTTTTTATGCAGGAAGGTGCCCGGTCCTGTATACAAACAATCTTACTGACAACACAGGTACCCTTTTACCATGGTTCAAGGGTGCGTGCCTTGGCCTAGGCTTACGAAATGGTGCCTGAGCAGGGGGAAAGGACAGCGATGCACTTTATTTGATTACGGTGCCTTCCTGCCCATTCACTTTGAAGTAGGACAGCACAGCAGGGTGACTTACTGTGCTGCGCTACGCCAAATACCCATACATCTGCCTCATTGTTTTCTAAGGTCCTACTAAAAGAAAGGACTTCTGAGTTCTCCGGCTTTTCCTGTAGCTCTTTCAAGCTGATGAGAAATTGTAAGTTTAATATGAAATTCTACCATCCAGAAATGGATGATAAAACCAGAGTCTAAGTTGAAATTCTTGATCCTACAACAGGTAGGAATGCTTTCTGTTGTAACTCACTTACATTTAGGCGCATTACAAATGAATCTAGGTAAATCTTGATTTACATGCTTTGGTACACGCCTTGTAGATCCCATTAAAAAATGTATCTATTTTAATCGTTTGTATTATCTGAATTCGGAAACTAAATGTTATTTCTCTGTAGTATCTCAAAGACTTTGGAGTGGCCGAAAAACATCTTCTGATGCTACGTCATGCCCTGGCTGTTCAGAACTACCTCTCAGAGATCCATGTGCATTTGTGTTGGGATGGATTACCCGTCTCTTATTGGTTATTTGAAATTCTTATCGTCACTGACAACGGTTGCAGTCTCCTGCAGCTGTGCTGCTCATTACTCACTCCTCACGTTCACACTGCTTGCTTCAACATTAAAGCCATCTGCCATCAGGTCCCACACAACACATCCTCAACATGTGACAAGCAGTGAGAAACATGAACTGTAAATAATATTCTCTAAATAAGAAATGTTCCTGAGTATGGAGTGAATTGTAAACTCTCAAAGATAGCAATTGGTTGGATACACAAATTCTCTGGAACCCCAAAGTAACCATTAGTTGTGCAAAACACCGTTTAGAAGTATAAAGTGACATTCCTGATTTAAGGGATCAGGATTTGGGAGATTTAAAATCTTCAATGGGATTTGGGAAATATGAATATTCACAAATGATGAACACTGTTAGGTTCCCTAGCTTGTCTAACAGGGGGGGAAATAATTTTCAAGGTGTGAATAGAGAGCTAAGAGCCCCATACCTGATGTGTATTGGAGAACTGGTTTGTTTTTGGGAAAAATAGATACCCAATGTAGAAAAAAATATGACATAGTAGGAATCATCTCTTTTTTGCATGAAGAAATATAAGGGCTCATTATGACTTGAGTCCGTCCGCGACCATCGAGGAGGAGGGAACCTCCGCATGGCCTGCGGAGTTCCCTCCTCTCCAATTAGGATGTGACCGCCACATCCTCTATTTTTAGCATTGCGGCGGGTGCAGCTTCAAGCTGCACCCGCCGCAATGTTAAAAATGCATACATTGCATTTGTATGCAGAAAGCAGCAGGCACCGCGCGTTGCCTGCCGATTACTGCATACAAATGCAGGGGGGTACCATAGGTACCCCCCATGTGCACCCCCCCCTTCACCCAGGGGGCCCGCAACGGGCCCCCCGCAGTGAAGCTCTATATGCTTTTCCATGGCGGAAAACCCGCCATGGAAAAGCATTTCTTTTTGGGCATCCTAATATGGCTGGCGGTGTCCGAAGGACACCGCCACCATATTAGGCCTTTTCCGCCGCGGTTGTAAGCCAACCGCGGCGGAAAAGCTGCGGACGTAAACCTGGACCCACCAGCCATCCTAATGTGGCGGTGGGTCTTTGGTGGGTCCGCTGCGGTTTTTCCGTATCCTCCGGGCCGGCAGTGGCTTCCGCCGGCCCGGAGGATACGGAAAAACCGGTATCCTAATCTGCCCCATAGTTTGGTACATTTCCATGTGTGTAAATGGGTATGCATGTGAGAAATCTTTGAGATCTGTTTCAAACTTTTTCAGTACGAGAACTTCTAGAATTTGTTCAGACTTCCTCCAAAGTAGGAAATGCACTTAATACATTGTCACAAAACAACAAAACTAGGCGTCCGTTTCACAAAGATTGTGCAAGTGTTCACTATTGTATGAGTCTTGCATTCTGGGAGTAATCCAAGAGTAGGACAGGAGGACTTCTGGCTTTTTTCAGAAATTGATGAGTAAACATGAGTCTTCATGAGTAAATTAATATACCTGTTTTTGTGCATCAGGCCCTAAATTTCTGAATTTTCATGTGGCACCACACTGAGTCAGGCACAATGTGTGGAAGAAGAGGCTGAAAAAAGCTGATTTGATGGCAAATCCTAGTGATGCGTGGCACAGCAGGAATTTGAGGATCTACGTTGCAGTTATTGATGCAGGTCGTGTTTTATCCTTCAGTCAGGAGTCATCAATATGCGTCTTGAGCTGACTTTGTTACTGGAACAAAGCAGTGACCAGAAGCGCACAAGTCGGAATCCTGGCACTGTTGACTCAGCCTCCCGACTGTCAGTAAACTGAGTATCAAATTGCATAGCTCTCATATACGGCACACAGAAACTGTTGAATTGCTGTTTTATGAAGTAGTATATAGAAAATCATATTTATATTACTGCTTTTCAAGTTGAACAAAGGAAAGCAATCCCTCAGTCTTGAACAGTGATGGGCCCAGTGAAAACATTGTTCCAGTGAGGCGCGACTGTGCAGGGGGACTTTATAAAAGCAAATCAACTGATGAAGATGAAAGATGCAAGCAGAGCCTGGCATCCATTTTCACAACGCATTTACTAAATGCTACACGTCCCAACGCATAATTGACATAAAATACCATTTCGGAATTAAAGATAGGCCAATTGCCTTTCTGCTCAGAAGAATCACTTCTCTTCTTTCCATTAAGGAAGTCTGGAGACATTCTGTGTTAATTAAAGGCTGCAGAACCCAAGCTCATTAGCACCAGCTCAATGTGGCCATAAGAGGGTCAAAGAAACGGATGCATCACCCTGTATAGACGTGCATTATTCGTCTGTGTAGCAGCGGCGCAGAGTGAGCGAGCAATCTGGGCTGTAAATGATTATCTACTTCCAGGAACTCCTGATTATTCCCACACTGCATAAGGAAGATAAGAGAGAATTTTTTATCTGCGGCGCTCAGTTCTTAAAAGCGCGATATATTGACTCCATTAGGATGACACGTTCCCCATCACTTTCCTATCATTTTAATATTTGATTGTCACCTGCAGAGCACGCCAGGAAACTGCCGTCGTGCTAAGGATTTAGAGAGAAAACAAACAAACTGTTTATTTATGTCACCTTGCCTCCGAGGAAGAAAACAACATATAGTAATGGGTTATTTACTTACTAAACAGATGCAGGCAGTTCTTTATGTTAGAGGTGAAAACCTCGCATGGGAATCTTTGTTGCATGGTAATGTATTGTCAGGGGTATTAATACACCCTGTAGTTAGGGCTACAATCAAACTAGAACTATTTATATACTTTGGGCCTCATTTACGAGCCCCCTAGTCGCACGTTTGTGCCCCCAGAACATCACTTTTTTGACACTCCGATGGTGCAATATGCTGCAGCATATTTGCAAGGGCACGCAAAGCCACTTTACGTGGCTTTACATGGCCTTGTAAATATGAACCCCTTTCACGCAGAACTCGCGTGAAAGGGGCGTTCTATGGGATTTGCTGTGGCTGTTCCCACGTAACACACATGGAATCTGAATAATTCCTAGATTTACGAGGAATTGTAAACCTGGAAATGCGTCAGATTCTAGTTGCCAACCCAGGTCTGGCATTAAGGAGAAATATCTTTATTTGTTATGTTAAAGGAATTTCTTAAGAGAACGTACACCAAGCAGTTTCATGGCACTGGGGTCCGGAGAGGGTGCAGTATTTCTCCTAGTTTGTTCCTCTTTCTATAGAAAGAGGAAAACAACTCTCGTGATTGATTTTGACTAGGAAGGTGTCCCTTCCTGCACAAAAACAATCATCCCTACAACGCAGGCACCCTTGCACCTTGACGCAAGGGAGCCTGCATTGGTGCATGGCAGCCATTGTGCGCCAGTGCAGGGGAAGAGGACAGGAATGCGCCATAGATACGGCACATTCCAGCCCTTTTCTTTTGACAAAGGGCAGTGCAGGAAGATTTCTTGCAGCTCCGCGCCAAAACCTCGTAAATGAGGCCTTTTGTGAATAATTATTCCCAATCTATTGGAGAAAAGCTTGCTGGCTTTATCTGATCTTGTGTCTTTTTGTGGTTGTAATTTTGACTTTCTCAATGCTTGCAAAGAGGACTTAGGCCCTCATGAAGAAGGTGGTGGCCGTCATTCAGTCTGCCTGGGCAGCTGAGGGATGTACACCAATGGCACCACCACCCTGGTGGAAGACAGACAACCATACGTAAATATCTCAGCCAAGCAGTCAAAGATCTCTCTGCCTTCAGCAGAGGCGCAATGCGGCAACTCAAGATAGGTTGTGTGATGAAGATTTGTAAAGAACGCTATCACCTGAGAGGGGACCCAGTAGCCATTTATCCAGTAAAGGTACTGAAACTTTGCTGAGTGTGTGTCATGTGTAATGCAGCCACTAAGCAATGCCTTCTTTTTTTTAACAAATAAAAATTAATGTCCATGATACGCTACAATGTTTCTTCCAGTGTTTGAGAGACATACCTTCCGTTTTCTTGTTTGGTACAGCCAGGATTTCCCTACTGACCCTGACCAAGAGAAAAAGTATGTGGGAATATATGCCCTAAATGGGGTGGACAGCCTGATGTTTATTAACTAATATAGAATGGGCTATTGGTGAATGGTCTTCCCTGGTGATGCCAGAATAGGCTCTGCCATCAGAATCATGGGTGTTCTCTTTAGTCTTGAGTGACAGAACTGTGAGTTTGACTGATGATATCAGACATATTTTTGATGGCGTCTGTTATGACAGACTTTAATTAAAAAACTACGTGGATTCAGATCAACAATCGTTTACACATATGCTTTGAGCAAATTTCAGACTTTGTTGGGTTCATCAAAACCTCAGTGATTACTCATGGTAAGTGGAGACTGCCTCAGCCCTCCTTGGAGTATGTATATATGTATATTTGCACATTCAGAAATAAAATGCAGATCTGCATTTGCACTTTGCAACTTATTTTACCATTTAATGTTATTGTTTAACAATGGAGGAAATAATTTCCTCCATGGAGTAAATAATACACATATGTGTACATGTATACAGACGCCTACAGGTAAAATGTGTGCTTCTTCCTCTCTCACTGTCTCTCTCTGCTTATATCTATATATAGATATGCACATATAGAACACATAACTGCTATGTGTTTTTATATTACAGTATTTTTCAATTGATTTTAGTACTCTTTAGAAAGGTTTGAATACGTTGAACGTCATCCATTTAGAATTCATTGTTTGTTTGAGACTGAAGATATGTCTATCAATGCTTTGAGAAATGTGTGTTATTGTTGATGGGGATAATATGCTAATATTTAAAATGTGCTTTGTGCAACAAAATGTTTTATTGTAAGTTACATATTAAATACAAAGCTCATTGTAAGCGAAAAAAACATGCCTTTCAAAATGTGCTTTTCTTTAGTTGTACATTGACAGCCTGGAGAAAGAGTTTAAGAAGCCATATACTTAGGAAGAAAGTGAAGTCAAATGTGGGATAATTTAACTTTTTGAAGGAGTCCATGTTTATAATGTTTCTAATCATAAACTCAGAAGGAGCTCAATGATAGATGCTTACATCAAGGATTGTCTTGCAAGGGTGAACTGTCAGGTGTGCTAATTAATACTCTGTGAGCAGCAATGTTATTTTGAAAAAAGAAAAGTTGTGTTAACAGCCCATTTCGCTTTTATATTTGTTTATGGAAGCTATACACATCCCACAAATTAATTCAGTACATTGAATTACAGAAAATAATTCACACGTGAGGCTTTTTTCCTGACAAATGCAAGGTTTGACTGTCGCCCAGTCAAAAAATGGCTTACCGCTGTAAGATATATATAAATATATATATTACCAAGTGTATGTATATATATATATATATATATATATATATATATATATATATATATATATATATATAAAAATTCACTGAAAAAACCATAGGTTATAGACCATATATAGTTAGGAATTAGCATTTACAAAACCTTATTTTACTCACACAAAACCATTGAAATTCCATATATAGTTAGTTGCACTAACTATATATCGCGCATCCGCAATCCACTGCTGATGATGTCACATATTACATCATTCATGACATGGTCAGTGGCATCACTGATGACATCACTGATGACATCTCAAATGACATCACTGATGACAACATCCAGTGACTGTATGTTTCTGTAAAGTTAAAATATGTTTTACATATTGAAGAATGAGTAGATGTATAAGTGTCTGAATGAAGGTTTTAGTAGGTGCGTGGTTGACTGTATGAGTGAGTGATTAAATGCATCCTACTGAATGCATAGGTTAGTGACTAAACTGTGTGAAAGTTTGCATCAGTATGTCTGTTGTTGTGCAAGCTGCTGCATGTGTTGATCAGTAGCTATATGAGTGGCTATATGGGTTATTGATTGGTTGGCCAAGTATTTGTATGGGAGACTGAGTGTGTGTGTGGCTGGTTGGGAGGTGTGTGACTCTGTGTAGATCAATGTGTACTTGTATCAGTGATTGTATAAGAGAGTAAGTATGTGTTAGTATATGTTTGAAAATGTAAGGTGCTCTATGTTTAACTGTATAGATTAGAAAATGGAGGTGTGATTGATTCTTTGCATGACTGACTAGGTGTGTGAGTAACTCCATGGATGAGCAACAGAGTGTAAATGTCTGTATAGGTGTATGAGTGCATATGATAGTGTTGTAAAGATGAGTGATTGTATGTATGAATGATTGTATGGATGAATGAGTGAATGTGTGTGTAGACGTAGGAATCAGTGAGTGCGTATGTAGTAACTAGTATTGGTGTGTCAATGGTTTCAAAAATTATACTCTGTATTTAACACTGGTTGTAACAGAGGTTATATTAAAATGTGAGGAGATGCATTGTATTGTCACATGAATGATATCATCAGTGATGTGGTCATTGATGTCAAATGAGATGTCATCAGTGATGTCATTTGAGATGTCATCAGTGATGTCATCAGTGATGTCACTGACCATGTCATGAATGATGTAATATGTGACATCATCAGCAGTGGATTGCGGATGCGCGATATATAGATAGTGCAACTAACTATATATGGAATTTCAATGGTTTTGTGTGAGTAAAATAAGGTTTTGTAAATGCTAATTCCTAACTATATATGGTCTATAACCTATGGTTTTTTCAGTGAATTTTCAAGGTTTTGTAAATGCTAATTCCTAACTATATATGGTCTATAACCTATGGTTTTTTCAGTGAATTTCATTGGTTTTTTAACAGCTAATATCTGTAGCTGTAAAATGTATTCTTCTTTAAATCCAAAAATATATTTTATATGTTTATAAATATTTTTTTTTTTAATATTTTTTTTTCTTCGTTCCCGCTTCGCGAATCGGGAAGCTTCCCGTTAGCTGACCTTGATGCCGCGAAATAGACCGCGAGCCGGTAAACGTTTCTTTACCGCAAGTGCCGCGTTAGAAAACAACATCGTGACGCCTCCCGTCCGCATGACGTTTCACGTTGTCGCGTGATACGTCATATGACGTGCTACGTTAGCGAACTGGTACGCGAAGCGAGTCGCAAAGCGCAGGTTTCTGGAAGCAAACCGGGAGGCCCTGCAAAGCGCTTAACGTAAACACAGCAGGTCATGTGACTTGGTAATAACACTTTTCATTGGTTCATTTCACTTTTGGTTTCCTAATGATGTAAGACTAGGTCATATAATCTAAAATGAACACTTTTCATTGGTTGAGAACTCTTGTTTTTCCCAAATGATGAAAATCCCTCCTTCTTTCCTCACTCTGACTTTCATCATTGTGAGAGAAAGACCCTTTGTGATCACTGAGCAATGGCTTCTTTAGTAGCTTCAGCTGGTGCTTCCCCACCACCTCCACCACATCCAAGGAAGAGTGGACCACCTGCTCAAGTTATAATTCAGCAAGAAGAGGAAGAAGAGGAAGACGAGGAAGAGCAGGATGAGAGGCAGTTTTTGCCTGAGGAGCCCAGGACGTCTCACCGGAAAGAAAACTTCATTTGGCAATTTTTTAAAATTCCCAAAGGTCAGAAAAAAGTAAATGCAAGATACGTAACTTGCCTTATATGTCAAGATAGACTGTCCAGAGGAACCGAGAAAAAATACAGTTTCGGAAACTACACAATGCATCGCCATATGACTAGGTGGCATCCTAACAACTACAGTGCTGCACAGTTTCGGAACGACCTAGATAATCTCCCTATTATGGCCAGAAGATCTGTTGTACCGGAAGTAACGGGACCAGAGGGCAGGGAGATGGTGCCAAATATACAAATGAGATTTGGTGAAGTAAAACACATCTGCGTATTTTGCGATGGATTCATTTGCTACGGAGAAAGAAGCATCACTCTGATCAACAGAGCTATTGACTATCATATGCAAGTTTGTACGAAACGCCCAAAATAATAAATACTTTTTTTTTGTTTTGTTGCTCCTGTTGAGCCCTTTACAATGAATCGTTTTCATTGCCCCCTCCAAGAAAAACCCAAAAAAATATAAAACTGTTCAGAAAATTCAAAAAAAGTAAAAAAATGTTCCGAAAAATAATAAAAAAAATATAAAACAACAAAAACAATAAAAAAAAAAGTTCTTTTCAGAACTACCTCCCCGTTATTAAAAAATTGGTACAATATTTGGAACTGTGCCAACCTCTATTTCTCTTAGTTCGCTTCCCAGTTCGCTCGCCGGTACGCGAACTGGAAGCGAACCAAAAACAGTAAGTATAAGGGAAGGAAACAGACACTTATGTTAAAAGAAAGACAGCTATAGGGGAGTAAACTAGAGATACTATTACCCGTAATCCACTGCTGATGATGTCACATATTACATCATTCATGACATGCTCAGTGACATCATCAGCAGAGGATTGCGGGTTTTTTGGCAACGTGCCTTATCCACGGTTTAATAACGCTGCCTTTTGCTTTATATAAGTTTTCAAATTGTATGAAATATATACCAATAGGTCGTTATGAACCTTTAGGTAGTGCTTTTCTTCATGAGGTCTGGTCGCTTCCATACACATACAGATGTTTCAAAGATGATCAAGAAGTTTATCTGAATGGAGAGGAATGCACTGAGACGCCAGATCATTCACTAATGTGTAGGCACATACAGTTACACGGTTCATGCAACAAACACCGACCAAATATGGCTTGCGTGTTGCAAGGCACGCCAGTTCCTGCTATCATCCCCACGTTCAAATTGTTGGAAAATGGTAGTTATTTGATGCTCAATAATGAAGATTGTTCTGGGTTAATTAAAAGTATTCCTTTTATCGTAACAGTAAGTGAACGGGTTATTTGCTGCAGAAATGTTCTATTTCCTCCCACACATGAACATAGGGAGTTTTCAATCTGGCCACAAATACCAACCTTGGGAGCAGATTTCAACGGCATGGCAAGAATAAGAGCTCTTTTGTCTCAGAGAGAGGTGGCCTTGAGTTCGGCCCGTGAAACTTTCGTGCTTCACATAGCGAACACCCGTACAGAGGTGCAGACCCTTTTCAATTCAGATTTGCCTTTCAATTTCAGCAAGATGGTTCGGACTATCTTTAACGCATCCTCCACAAAGGCCCTGGCGCACTTTTTTAAAGTTGTTACCAGTGGTCTCGTGACTTCATTTGAGAAAATCTTTGGAGTCATCCCTGCTTTCTTTCATTCTATTTTCTCCACTCTGCTTCGTGGATTGCCATTTTTACTTGCATTACCAGCGGACGCTCTTGTGCTTTTTTACATTTTTAAATATGGATGTCCCTCCTATGCAACCTCCCGCCCTGCAGCTGCTGACACTGTTCCGCAATCGCATGCTAGAATATTATGGCACAATGCCGTTGGCGATATTAAGCACGGCATATGGATTATCTTTTCGATTCTCCTACTTCACCTGTGTCCAGCCTGTATTTCACTGCCTGACCTGTGATTTCGATTGGGCCATTGATTTGTGTCTCTGCGGACCGGTTTCTCCTGACGTCGACTTTAATCAGCTGATGACTCCTATCATTACTCACGAGTTGGTTTGTCCTGGCGAAAGGATTATGGCTGTGGCATTGATGCATGGACTAATTGGTCCCTGGAATTTCCTGGCGGCAGCACAGTCTTTCTTGGAACAGAGCTTTGTTGAAAACCCACCGAGCTGTCCTCTGATGGTGATAGAGGATCCGGTGCTGGGAGAGCACGTATGTTCTTTTCCGCTTTTAAATTGGATGGCTGAACTGTATTCGGATGAAGACGGTGACTTCCTATTGGAGGCTGTTGCAGCTTATTTTGCATACACAGTTATGTCATAGACCTTTTTCATGTTTGATATGCTGAGTACTAGCATTTCATTGACAATTCATTGACTTATTTGTCAAGTTTTTATTATTTACCTTGCCTATTGGCTTAAGACTCGATAAAGTACTTGGCTGTTTTATTTTTCTTTAGCATTAAATTTTCCTAGTTTTTAATGCTTTACCTTGCGGACCGTCCACATATAAACTTGCAATCTGCTCTCATGAGATGGCACTTCTATTATCTTATTCAGTTCGTTTCCGGATCATGGGGAGGTGTCATCTAGGTCCTGGATATCTTTACACCGTGTTAAGTTAGCATGGGCTCATTACCGGTTTAAACGCCATTTTTCCTTTTTTGCAACTTCTGCACACGACACTTAGTTGTTGCTTTAGCTTTCAACCTAGTAGTTCATCGTGGTTTACATGAGAATAATATGTTATTGCTCTACTATCTGCTTTGCTTGTTAAACTATATCTGTACAGCGAGTGCTAAAGTTTCAAGAACAACACGATACAGAATTGTTATGAGGTCTGATCTCCACGACTTCATACTCATAACATAAGTGCAACTTCTGCCAATTCTGGGCATGAGGCGGGTTTTATATTACTTTGCCGAACACACATACACAACACTTGATGCGGTTCACATGAAGAGAGAGCTGGTGTATGCTGATGTGATTCCTTCAAATCTAAGACACTAAAGTATGGGCACGCCCTAAACCAACACAAAGAGACCTTCTTAGCAAATAATATAATATGTGTATTAGGGAGGGTGAGATATAAGCAGCCGCGGGCCGTGGAGGGAGTTACGGTGAGGCAGGGAGGCGGGGAGGGGGAGAAGCAGGGTGGAGCCCTCTCCACCCTGCCCCTCCCCCTCCCCGCCTCCCTGCCCCACCGTAACTCCCTCCACGGCCCGCGGCTGCTTATAAGTGTTGCTAACTCTTATTCATTTACAGCATGTTAACATACTATCACCATTCGCTTTTTATGTACTAGTAACTATGCTGGTAATTTTGCTACTGATAATATGTGTACTTGTATTCTCCACCCTGCTTCTCCCCCTCCCCGCCTCCCTGCCTCACCGTAACTCCCTCCACGGCCCGCGGCTGCTTATAAGTGTTGCTAACTCTTATTCATTTACAGCATGTTAACATACTATCACCATTCGCTTTTTATGTACTAGAAACTATGCTGGTAATTTTGCTACTGATAATATGTGTACTTGTATTATCTAAGATACTACGCCTGAGAAGACGGCATTAGTAAATAAACATTTCAAATACACATGTGTTCTTCTTAACTCCATGTTCTGGTTTCTAAGAAATATATAACGACTGACTGTTCATGAGTTCCACGTATCCTGAGGTACTATAAGTTCATATTCTGGATTGTCTAAACATTGAGAGTTTGTTATATCCAATGTGACACTGTACCTAGCTTGCTAAGGGGTTTTTGATTACTAACGTGAGTTTTGGGACACCCTAATTCGCCGAGGTTCCAATCCTCTGTCCACAGTTCTGTGTGAGAACAGAAACCCTGCGACAGGGGCACCCCCGACCCTTGCTGGAGCTTCATCACACTTGCGATACAACTCCAGCAATGCGCCACCTTTACGGCACAGATACATCACGCATCTGTGCTGTTTTTGCCCCATGATGCGCCGCATTGTAAATGCAGCACACCATAGGTGACGGGACAGCGGCACAGAATGACTAACACATCCCTGGTGATGCGCCAGTCATCATAAATCTATCCCTATGCTTCTTATCTTGTTAGAGATGAACCGCCATATGTATCATCAAAGTTTTTTGCATTTCCTAAATAGCGAACTTTAAGGAATAAATAGCGATTCTTTACCATTCCTAGTTTGCGATTAGCTATTTGCTAATTACAAATTACCCATTCATTTCCTTCATTTCCATAGGGCGGTTGGACTCACTTTTAGCTCGAACGGCTGAATGGATTTCCACGAAACTTGGCAAAATTGTAGGGACTGGTAGCCCGATGTGCCTTTGCTATGTCTCAAGATATATGCTCCAGTGGTTTTTACGAAAATTAACTTTGAAAAATATATATTGGGCTACATTGGCCTATATATATGTTGGAGCCCAAATGTAGCCCAATGTAGCCCAATGAAGCCCAATGTAGCCCAATGTAGCCCAAAGATGGCCGCCAGAGACAAAAAAAACAAATGTAGCCCAAATATCAGCCAGATGTAGCCCAACTATAGCCCAGTGACAGAATGACCAATCAGCTTCGCAAACCTCCGTTACGCGAAGCGGAGCGCTGTTACAGATATATATCTTTTTTTGAACGTTAATTTCTCAAAATCCACTGGAGCACATATATTGAGACCTAGCAAAGGCACATCGGGCTACCAGTCCCTAATATTTTGCCAAGTTTCGTGCAAATCCATTCAGCCGTTCGATTATTATTATTATTTTTTTTTTGCCCCGCGGGGCCCTTTTAAAACCTCCACATCAAACATAGGGGGTCAGCGAGGATCTACTATGCCCCCTTATAGTTATTTCCCCCTTTGTTTTGGCCTCCTCTTGTCTCTCGATCCTACCGAGAGACAAGATGGCGGCCGCTACGGACTTTTTGGAATGTTGACAGACGCCAGAGAACCAATCAGCTTCGCTTCACAAAGCTCTGTTGCGCGAAAAGTACGCGTCCTGGGACGCTGCCAGGTCCGCTGTTACAGATATATATCTTTTTTTAAACGTTAATTTCTCAAAATCCACTGGAGCACATATATTGAGACCTACAAAAGGCACATCGGGCTACCAGTCCCTACAATTTTGCCAAGTTTCGTGCAAATCCATTCAGCCGTTCGGGCTAAAAGTGAGGCCAACCGCCCTATGGAAAACTCAATGTTAAAAACACGTTTTGGGACCCCCCTTTTTCTCGGCCCCCCCTTGACGAACCCCCCCCAAATTTTCAAGGGCTGCTCAGAAACAAAATGTGCCATTTTCCTGAAAATTTCAGCCAATTCCGTGCACAAACGCCAAAGTTATTAGACATAGAATTTTCAAAAATCCCATAGAGAAAAAATCCTAACTATATATACCTACTGGCGACCGCCAGTAGGTAATATATATATATATATATATATATATATATATATATATATATAAAAAGCTCCAATCTCCTGATGTCATTGTCTCTCAGGCAAAGTAACGGATACGGACCACAAAATCTGTGCAAATTAATTTATTTTGTGCAAAGAGTCGCCATGACACGTTTTGCGCTACGAAGAGCGCTTGATCACATGACATAGTGAAGTGCCTTTCATTGGTTTAAATACAGTTTGAATACTCTCATTAGCGATTGGTTTTTGATGACATACATATTCAACTGACATCGAAAAAATACTACGTATGAAAACTACAATTATGTCCTCTATATTGTTTTCTCTTATTGCATACATTCGACCTAATTTCGGTTTAAAGTATCAAATTTACATCTGCATTACAAACCAATATTAATTATCTGTGCAAACTGTGTTAAAGTGAAAAAAAGATTTTAGTGCAAATATAAAAACATTTGAGATATGTTTTGCAGCACCCAAGTTCATTAACCATTGTATATCATGAATAACTGTTTAAATACATTCAGGTTGTTTGTAGAAGGGCTCGAGGTGATACAAAGTATTTTATATATTTATATAAAACAAAATTGGGGCCCCAATGTTGTTTTATCTCAGTGAGATGATACATTACAACATAATGAGAGATAGATATTACTCAAACTCATTTCAAGGACAGTGAACTAATCAGGTGGCTGATTTCTGATGTAATTCAGGCTTACTGGTTGATATTACGGTTTAAATACCCAAAGATTAATAGAAGGGGATCTATAATATTTATACGTTTTTATTTATCTAGATTGTATCCTAGTTGGCTAGTATAAGGGATTTTTTTCCATTTATTTGCCAATGGTGTATCGTAAGAGGCTAAAATACCCTAACGACCACACAAAGTAACTGTTACACAATAGAAAAAAGGCTAAAAAAATAAATTCTATGTTGAATATAATATTTAGCTAAAAACTATTGCTACATAGGTGATTGGAGAAGTGCACTACCTTTTTGCCAAATTTGGGGTAATTCCATTCAGCAGTTCGAGCTGTAGCCTGTCTATGGAAATTAACATGGGGAAAACGTGTTTCGGGACCTCCCTTTTTTCTCAACCCCCGCTTGACGAATTACCCGCAAACTTTCAGGATAGGAGCTGACCTGGATAAACTTATTTTTTTGGAGAATTTCGCGAAGATTCGTCAAATGACGCCAAAGTTATTAACAGATCAAAAAATGCTTTTCCAATGGAAACTAGGTTCTAACTATAACTACCTACTGGCAACTGCCAGTAGGTAATACATATCTATATCTATATCTATATCTATATCTATATCTATATCTATATATATATATATCTATATATATAAACACAGACTGTTGGCTGAACCTTTGCCTCTGTGTCGGCGGGCTCACGGCAGGGGTAGCCACCCCCAAAAATCAACACACTCCACCAGCGTCGTCTTTCTCGTACTTTCAGAAAGAAATAACACAGGAGCCGTGGCCTCAATAAACGGTGCAGATTTAATGCGGATACAACGTCCTACGCGTTTCGGAGTAAGCCTACTCCTTCATCACGGGCAAACTTTGTGCATAATAGTGTTTGTTATAAAGTAAAAAAATATGTCACGTGATAAGAAACATAAACAAAATACTTTGCCATTTACATACTTTTCGCCGGTGTTAACCTTAAAAGTGACATTATACCTCTGGTTGTTGTAGTGAAAACAATAAATCACAGCTCTTGTTTGACCCCGACTGTAACTATAAATAAGTAAGTGTTCGTGACCTGCGCTATTACGTACCGCCCATCTCCTTTACATCAGGAAATAGCATATTACTAACAGTACTGAGCTCAATGACATTTAAATAATAAATTGATCATGTGCACCACTAACACATATTATATTTCAAACATAACATGTCGAAAAAAATATAACATTTGGAAAAAGGATTTTAAAGCGACCTAGCTGATAGAGGAAGCGAACCCTTGACCTCAAAAGAGTGTCGTTCATGGTGAACCAGCCCGTTACGCTATATGTTCACCCTGTTTGCAAATAGCTGAAAGTTACCCGTCATAAAGCAAACAATCATACGTTTTAAAGTAACTGACGGGACAGAAACATAGTATTGCCCAAGTGGGCTGACGTGCTTGCTGTGCATACAAGAAAAAACAAAATAATGCCCCTGTGGGTCTGAATAGTACATTCAGAATTAGTATTAACGAAAAAAGTTCATTGCGCAAGTAGGTCACTTATCCAGCCCATGTGGGCAAGTACTCAATGCAGTGCCAGCGAAAGTCTTCTTAGTCAGGTTTTGTAACACCTATGGACAATAGTAAAGGCAACCTATTAAAAACTTCATAATCAAAAAGAGAGTATCATGAAGAAATACACAAAATTCTAAAACAACATGCAGAAGTTCATGAAGCAGCAACAATCTCAAGACAAAACTCATAGTTTCAATATAAGTGTACTGACATTTCCTCGTCCATATTCAACCCCTGGGGCACCATGGTGTTGAACCTTATGATAAACTTGGACTCCAATTTCCTAAGCTCCAGAAGTCTATTCCCACCCCTTATATTGGGGGGGATACAATCAATGACAGCAAATTTCACAAGATTGGCATTACTCTTGTGGTGTTCCTGAAAGTGTCGGGCCACTGGGTAGGTTTTATCATTTTTGCAGATGGCTCTCAGATGTTCTAATACACGCTTTTTACCTTTATGAATAGTGCTACCAATGTAGTATTTGGAGCACGGACACTTCAGGGTGTAGATGGCATACTCAGTATTACAGTTCAGATGTTTTTGTATAATCCATGGGGTCTCATTGTTGTTAAGTTTGAGTGATTTTACGCTGCTGCTAAATTTGCATGCCTTGCATTGGTTACATGTAAAGAAACCTTTAACTGCATTGGGTTTTTTAGGAGTGGAAATCATGTTACTGCATAGTTGATCCCGTAATGATCTAGGTTTACGGAATGTTAGAGAAGGATGTTCACCTATACAATCTCTTAGGTCATTATCTGTTTTTAGTACATCCCAAAACTTGTTCAGGCTTTTTTTCACTTCCCATGCATGAGTGCTGTAAGTGGTAATAAATCTTACTGTATTTTCAGATTTCGTTAGGGATTCCGATACTTTGGGAAATAACAGGTCTTGCCGGTTAAGAGTTTCTACTCTAGAGATGGCTTCACTCACAACCTTGAGGCTATAACCTCGTGTCAGGAATCTATCCTTCATGATCTCCTTCTCCTGTTCAAACTTATCAGCTGTGCTGAAATTTCTACGTGCCCGTAGTAGCTCGCCATAAGGTATACTGTTGATTAGGTTACGGGGATGGCAACTTCCCGCGTGAAGCAAGCTGTTGCCAGCCGTAGTTTTCCTAAACAATGAGCTGACAATTCTATTATCAGATACCTCCAATTTGAGGTCCAGAAACTCCATGCTGTCCTTACTCATCTGATGTGTGAATTGAAGATTCAACTCATTGTTATTAAGCAGCTGCACAAACTCAGTTGCTTGTGTAGCAGTGCCATTCCACACACAAAAAATGTCGTCTATGTAACGTAGCCAGAGGACGGCGTGGTCTTTGAATAGCCTGATGTTCTAGACTACCTGTTCCTCCCAGCGACCCAGGTAGATACCCGCAAAGCTGGGAGCAAAGCAGGTTCCCATCGCCGTCCCCTGTGTCTGCCTAAAGATGGTATTGTCGAAAAGGAAAAAATTGTTACTCAAGCACAATTCTACCATCTTGAGTAACATCTCGGTGTGTTGAAGAAAGCCTATCGGTCTTTTAGTGAAAGATTGTCTGCAAGCCTCTAGACCTAGATTTTGCGGAATGCTGGTGTACAGACTGCAAACATCTAGGCCCAGCATTAAGTAGTCAGGAGACCACTCTATATCATGAATGTGGCGCAGGAAGTCACTGGTGTCTCGGACAAATGATGGAAGTGATTGTACCAACGGTTGTAGAAAATAGTCTACATACTTGGATGTGTTTTCCAATGCACTTCCACAGGAGGACACAATCGGTCTCCCTGGTGGCCTCAGTGCATTTTTGTGTACCTTAGGGAGCAAGTACAGAACCGGAAGTTTGGGATATTTACAAGCCAGATATGCAAATTCATCATTACTCAATATACTGTTATCCCTCCAGTTAATGATTTGGTTACTCACATACAGCATTGCTTGATCATATTCAGTTCTGGAACTAAGACAATACCTACTGGTGTCGGATAGTTGTGCATGCCCCTCTTGTTTGTACATTTCAACAGGCCAGATGACAACATTACCCCCCTTGTCACTTGGTTTGATAACAAAATCATGATTGGATTCTAATCCTATCAAAGCTTTATACTGTTTAGCAGTTAAGTTATTTCTGATCGACTTCTTATATGATTTGAGTTTTTTAAACTCCTTGATCATGCCTTTCTCAAAACAATTAATTGCTTCACAGTTCACTTGGGGTAAGAACACAGATTTCGGTTTAAAAGGTGTGGGGGCCACCAAATCAGTTATTGGATCATTGTTGGCTAAATTCAAGACCGGATCCACATTCAGCCCACCCATTCTAGCTGAATCTTGGACAGTGTGTAATGTCTCAGTGTCTCCTATTGATGGTCCTACAGGGTCAGTTGCTTGTTCCCTAATACATTTGTCCGGTTTGTGTAGAAACCATTTCTTAAGTTTTAATTTCCGTATATAGTGGAACAAGTCAATTCTTGATGCAGTGTAATTAAAATTGGAAGTCGGACAAAATGATAATCCTAACATTAATACCTCCAATTCATCTTCACTCAAAATGTAATTAGAAAGATTTACCACTGTTTTGGTCTTCATGTTTTCTTGGCGAATTTGCCCCTTGTTCTTGTTCCCACTGGGCTGTCTGTTGGCATAGAGTAATTTGGCTTTGCTCCTCCTCTTCCTCCTCTTCCACGCCCTCTTGCCGGGCTGGCGCTGCTGGTCATGGTGCTCGACCTTTCTTTTGCCAGTAGCTCGTACTCCTTTAAAAAGCGTGCTTTTAATATTTCAGCATCGTTGTCACTTCCTTCATGTCCGTTTTCCCCATCACATTGCATGATTAATTGTGTCAGAGGGGAAATTTCATTGGTAGCGGCAGCAGATTCCGTAACCTCAGTTGTCTCCAAGGGTATTCCCTCCTTTGATTTAGTCTGTGTGATTTGTTCTTTTCTCAGTTTTTCAAATTTCTTGCCAAAGGTTAGAATCTGGCCATTTTTATAGTCTATTTCATCTCTCTCAAACTTGGATAATTTCTTCAATTTAATTTCCTCCTCTAGTTTTTCTAAACGTTTATTCATTTTGTCCGTCTCAGTACTGAATTCTTCATCATTCAGTAATTCTTTTAGTTTGGCAATCAATTCTTCACTTTCTTGTGTTAATTAGATGCTCTCCTTTTCGGCAGATTTTATTAGTAGTTTTAGCATGTTTAATGAACAGTTATGATTGTTTTCCATCCATGCTGTTATTAGTTCAGGATCAGGTTGCTGGAGCGTAGGGGTTATAAAAATACGCAAACCCCGTGGAATTCGATTACTTTCTAGATAGTGTTGGAGTGCTGTGGCTTCCCACCACTTGGACTGCTCTTTCTTGAGCACTCTCCATAGCGTATCCCACAGCTTCCTCTTATCTTTAACACTGTTACTGGCGGTTCTGGTAGTATCCCCACCATTTTCAATTCGAGTAGTTTTGTCAAAAAGTCTTGTTGCGGCTTGCTTCCGCTTGGTGTTTCTTGTATCTGCCATTCAGTACGACCGGTGTACCTGGTCGTATTCTATATATATATATATATATATATATATATATATATATATATATATATATATATATATTACCTACTGGCTATAGCCAGTAGGTATATATAGTTAGGATTTTTTCTCTATGGGATTTCTGAAAATTCTATGTCTAATAACTTTGGCGTTTGTGGACGGAATTGGCTGAAATTTTCAGGAAAATGGCACATTTTGTTTCTGAGCAGCCCCTGAAAATTTGGGGGGGGTTTCGTTAAGGGGGGGGGGCGAGAAAAAAGGGGGGTCCCAAAATGTGTTTTTAACATTGAGTTTTCCGTAGGGCGGTTGGCCTCACTTTTAGCTCGAACGGCTGAATGGATTTCCACAAAACTTGGCAAAATTGTAGGGACTGGTAGCCCGATGTGCCTTTGCTATGTCTCAAGATATATGCTCCAGTGGTTTTTACGAAAATTAACTTTGAAAAATATATATTGGGCTACATTGGGCTATATATATGTTGGAGCCCAAATGTAGCCCAATGTAGCCCAATGTAGCCCAATGTAGCCCAAAGATGGCCACCAGAGACAAAAGAGCCCAAATGTAGCCCAAATATCAGCCAGATGTAGCCCAACTATAGCCCAGTGACAGAATGTCCCAGAGTGTTCTAAAGAACAACTAGAGCGCTAACAGTCTTACTTATGACAAAAGTATGGCACACCTGAAGTCATCTTGATTGGAATAAAGTGTTAACACTTAAAACATTTAATTTGCAAAGGAACAAAATGAGGGGGTTCATTTTGCCATAGAAATGTTATATATATATATATATATATTCACTGAAAAAACCATAGGTTATAGACCATATATAGTTAGGAATTAGCATTTACAAAACCTTGAAAATTCACTGAAAAAACCATAGGTTATAGACCATATATAGTTAGGAATTAGCATTTAAAAAACCTTATTTTACTCACACAAAACCATTGAAATTCCATATATAGTTAGTTGCACTAACTATATATCGCGCACCTGCAATCCACTGCTGATGATGTCACATATTACATCATTCATGACATGGTCAGTGACATCACTGATGACATCACTGATGACATCTCAAATGACATCACTGATGACATCACTGATGACATCTCATTTGACATCAATGACCACATCACTGATGATATCATTCATGTGACAATACAATGCATCTCCTCACATTTTAATATAACCTCTGTTTCACCCAGTGTTAAATACAGAATATAATTTTTGAAACCATTGACACACCAATACTAGTTACTACATACGCACTCACTGATTCCTACGTCTACACACACCTTCACTCATTCACCCATACTATCATTCATACATACAATCACTCATCTTTACAACACTATCATATGCACTCATACACCTATACAGACACTCACAGTCTGCCACTCATCCATGGAGTTACTCACACACCTAGTCAGTCCTGTAAAGAATCAATGACACTTCCATTTTCTTGTCTATACAGTTAAACATAGAGCACCTTACATTTTCAAACATATACTAACACATACTTACCTTGTTATACAATCATTGATACAAGTACACATTGATCTGCACAGAGTCACACACCTCCCAGCCAGCCACACACACACTCAGTCTCCCATACAAATACTTGGACAATCAATCAGTAACCCATATAGTTAATCATATAGCTACTGATCAAAACATGCAGCAGTTTACAGAACAACAGACATAATGATGCACAAATTAAGACACTTTAGTCACTAACCCATGCACTCAGTGAGACACATTTAATCACTCACTCATGCATTCAGTCATGCACCTACTAAATCCTTTGTCCAGACACTTATACTTCCACTCATTCTTCAATATGTAAGACACATTTTAACTTTACAGAAACATACAGTCACTGGATGTTGTCATCAGTGATGTCATCAGTGATGTCATTTGAGATGTCATCAGTGATGTCATCAGTGATGTCACTGACCATGTCATGAATGATGTAATATGTGACATCATCAGCAGTGGATTGCAGGTGCGCGATATATAGTTAGTGCAACTAACTATATATGGAATTTCAATGGTTTTGTGTGAGTAAAATAAGGTTTTTTAAATGCTAATTCCTAACTATATATGGTCTATAACCTATGGTTTTTTCAGTGAATTTTCAAGGTTTTGTAAATGCTAATTCCTAACTATATATGGTCTATAACCTATGGTTTTTTCAGTGAATTTCAATGGTTTTTTAATAGCAAATATCATAAGCTGTCGAATGTCAAGTACGTGGTAAGTGAAAACATTTTCGTGTTTATGCACACTGATCTGCTTTGAATGGTGCCCCCCCCCTCATTTCTATTAGGAGTACTCTCTCTTTGCAGATAGTGAAAGGTAGTTAACGCAGGTCTTTGCCCCCATTGTAATCCGTCGTGCCTGCTTCTCTCTCCATTTGATTCATTGTTATCCAAGTATTTACTGTTTTAGAATTAGTTCTCTTTGGTTCATTCTCTATTTACAAACAAACACAGAGTCGCAATACTCTGTTTAGTCTTTGCAGATAACGAAAAATCGTGTAAAAAAAAAGAAAAGGAATCGAGCAAAATCAGTAGGCCACTAATGGGATCTCTTTTTGACCTCGCTAAAATAGAAACATTAGGAACAACCCCTCATGACAAATACAAAACTAGTGAGATGAACTGAACTCCACACAATGATGGCTGCAAAACAGCTCTGCTCCGCCACCCACCCCGCCCAAAATAACGATAAAGAACGGCTGCCATGATTGGTTGCGGAATGACCACGACGGAGCTACGAAATGGTGCTGCTCTCATGCTAACCCCAGCTTCAGTCTGAAACATCCAGAAACACTGTAGACTACCAATTCGATCAGTTCCGGTAGCGCCCCAATGTAACCCGGTAGAGAAGAACTAGCCCTCCCCTCTTTGACTGATGGTTCTTGTTGCCTGTCCCTTCTGTTGTCATTTAACAGAACTATTTAGCCTGCTGAAAGGGGTTGTGTTCCGACCGCTGGTTGGTGGAGACATTTTGACTATATTCTGTACCTGCGTTGTCGCGTAATGCGTCATATGACGCGCCGCGTTAGCGCATCCGGAAGTCATCCGGGGCGCGCAGCGCGTAACGTAAGCATAACAAGTCATGTGACTTGTTAATAAAACTTTTCATTGGTTCATTTTACTTTTCTTATTGTAATGATGAAAGGCTTGGTCATATGACCTAAAAATTACGCTTTTCATTACTTCCGAACATTATTTTTTCTTAAATATATGTTATAATGTTCCAGGCTAATGTACTTTCCCGGAAATTTTACAACTGTCCTGCAAGTAAAATATATTCTTTTTTCGAGAAAAAGAGCGTTTCTTCGTCCCATGACGGAGCCGTTGAGCAAAAGAGGGTCGACCTGCTGTCTTAGTCGCCGATACGCCTGAATATGAGATTCTTATCGATCACTTTATGTTGCAGGAATAGAAAACACAACAGCCCTTGACCATTTATCTTTACTGCGTTCCTTCGTATTATACCTTTTACCCTTCATGTAATTGGTCTGCTTTATTTCACTTGCCTTTTAATGATTCTAAAACAGTGACTATTATTAAAAACTTTACCAATGTATATACTACTACCATGTTTTCTTTTAAAAACCTTTATTGTGAAAATTTCATTATACAAATACGAGCCTATAACCACGTGGGCCGGCCACGGAGCAAACTGTAATCGTATATGATGAATAGACATTTACACTGTAGAGGAACGTAACGGGCGGGCCATTAGGTTGCAAGAACTAAGGTGTCTAACAGTTACGGAATCGGTGGACGTACATTTTATAATTAAAATACGACAGGGCCAGTTACAATAAAATTATCTAGATATACATTTGCGGGCAAGTACCATGGGTGACGTTAATTCGAACTTTCAACAGTACAGTAATCAATAACACATCAGAACTTAATATCAATAGGGATGTCGAAATATTCAATCAATTCTCGTCCCCGCCCGCCATGTGCTTCAAAACTGCATACGTATCTCGTGATTTCAAGGTTCTGCAACCAGTACACAACAAGGAGTTACGAGTCCCATTTATTCTGGCGCCATTTTGGGCGAGGACGGGCAGGTCCAGGATATAGTCAAAATGTCTCTACCAACCATCGACTATGATGATGTTCATATGCTGTATTTATTAGAGTAACACTCAGATGTCCACATGAAATAAATTTGCCACAATCTAAACATGTCATTTTAATCTTTCCAAAGTTCTTCTAAATATTTGGGACCGTTTCCCTTGCCTCTGAAGCTCTCAGTGCCACTTCTTTGATGAATGTACTAGCAGGTCAGGGGTTCTCCTCCAAATCTCTCTTTTATGCAGCACTATAATTAATTGGTGCCACCTCTCCATATGACGATGCATGGTATAGTTACCACAACTATATTTTTTTTCGGTTCCTCTAGAGAGTTCATCGTGGCAGATGAAGCGTGTAACGTACCGGGCATTTACCTTTTTTTGCATGTACAGGAAAGGAAAAAAAAATCGAGCGTCCGAGTTCTAAGGTGTCCCAGGGCCATTTTAGTGGACCAGGCCCAAATCCAAAGAACAGGCCGCCATTTTGAGAGTCCTGTTGCAGCCGCCTGTCGCTGTAGCATCAAGAGCAGCCGAAACTCAGCTGAATGGCAACTGAAACGGTAAAGGGGCGCCCCACTACAGCAGACGAGCCAGGCCCAAATCCAAAGAACTGCTATCTCACAGGCTAATGGGGCGACCCACGCCGAGTTTCAGCATTGTAGGATGACCACACAAGTACAGCAACTTGCTAGACATCACCTCGGTGCCATCCGGATCTCGGCGCCCCACTGCAGATGAAGTGCCTCAACTATGAAACCACCACGGTGACATCCGGATCTTGGCGCGTTGTGCTGCCTTCGGCCTATTCGCACATCGGTCCGCTACTGACGCCATCTCACAGGCTAATGGGGCGACCCACGCCGAGTTTCAGCATTGTAGGATGACCACACCAGTACAGCAACTTGCTAGACATCACCTCGGTGCCATCCGGATCTCGGCGCCCCACTGCAGATGAAGTGCCTCTCAACTATGAAACCACCACGGTGACATCCGGATCTTGGCGCGTTGTGCTGCCTTCGGCCTATTCGCACATCGGTCCGCTACTGATGCCATCTCACAGGCTAATGGGGCGACCCACGCCGAGTTTCAGCATTGTAGGATGACCACACCAGTACAGCAACTTGCTAGACATCACCTCGGTGCCATCCGGATCTCGGCGCCCCACTGCAGATGAAGTGCCTCTCAACTATGAAACCACCACGGTGACATCCGGATCTTGGCGCGTTGTGCTGCCTTCGGCCTATTCGCACATCGGTCCGCTACTGACGCCATCTCACAGGCTAATGGGGTGACCCACGCCGAGTTTCAGCATTGTAGGATGACCACACCAACTTGCTAGACATCACCTCAGTGCCATCCGAATCTTGGCATCTCAACGCCTAGTGGTATCTTCCATACAAAAAATATTGTTACGCTGCCTTTGGCCCCATTCGCACATCAGTCCGCAACTTAGACATCACCTCGGTGCCATCCGGATCTTGGCATCTCAGCGCCTTGTGGTGTCAGTCAGAAAATATTGTTGTGCTGCCTTCGGCCTATTCGCACATCGGTCCGCTACTGACGCCATCTCACAGGCCAACGGGGCGCCCCACTCCGACTTTCAGCATTGTAGGATGGCCACACCAGTGCGGCAACTTGCTACACACCACCTCGGTGCCATCCGGATCTTGGCATCTCAGCGCCTTGTGGTCTCTTCTACACCGGAAATATAGTAGAAAATATTGTTGCGCTGCCTTTGGCCCCATTCGCACATCGGTCCGCTACTGACGCCATCTCACAGGCCAACGGGGCGCCCCACGCCGACTTTCAACATTGTAGGATGGCCACAGAAGTGCGACAACTTACTAGACACCACCTCGGTGCCATCCGGATCTTGGCGCGTTGTGCTGCCTTCGGCCTATTCGCACATCGGTCCGCTACTGACGCAAACTCACAGGCCAACGGGGCGCCCCACGCCGACTTTCAGCATTGTAGGATGGCCACACCAGTGCGGCAACTTCCTACACACCACCTCGGTGCCATCCGGATCTTGGCGCGTAGTGAAGCTGCAGCAGCTGCAAATAAGCTTCAGACAGTGTTACAACCGCTGCTCAGAACTCTCAACTATGACACCACCTCGATGCCATCCGGATCTTGGCGCGTTGTATTGCCTTCGGCCTATTCGCACATCGGTCCGCTACTGACGCCGCCTCACGTGCCAACGTATTTTCTCCGCATTTTATACCCTATGCCGCATAACAGGTCATGTGACTTGTTTATAAAACTTTTCATTGGTTCATTTTACTTTTGGTTTCCTAATGATGGAAGGCTTGATCATATGACCTAAAAACAACACTTTTCATTGGATGAAAACTTTTTTTTCCCCCCAAACGATGAAAGCCCCACCTTGTTTCTGGATGTTTCAGACTGAAGCTGGCGTCACCATGAGAGCACCACCATCTCGTAGCTCCGTCGTGGTCATTCCGCGAGCAATCATGGCAGCCGCTCCCCACCAGAAGCCTGCAGGAGTCGGGGCCCCCAAAACTTTTGATGAATTCTCAAGGCGGAGGGGACGCTTTCGAGAATGGGGTCCAAGACCTAGCAGACAAGCGTCCGATTTCCAAGGTGTCCCAGGGCCATTTCAGTGGACCAGGCCCAAAAAGGAAACAGCCTGCCGCCATTTTGAGAGTCCTGTGACAGCCGCCTATCGCTGCACCGCAAGAGTGGGCGCAACTCAGCTGAATGGCGGATTTTGACACAGTGGACCAAAAGCGGACGGAATGGCAACTGAAACGGTAAAGGGGCGCCCCACTACAACAGACGAGACTCCACCTGGAGAGGCCCGTTCACGCCGCCTCCCCCGGGGCGCTCCACGCCGTTATTCGGAGCAGCATTGTAGGATACCAAAACCAGTGCGGCAACTTACTGGACATCACCTTGGTGCCATCGTTCTGCTGCCTTGGAACTATTCGCACAACAGTTTGCTACTGATGACCCACCCCCCGCGACGCCCCACGCCGTTATTTGCTGGGTGGCAACTTACTAGACATCACTTTTGTGTCATCTAGATTTCGGCGCGTTCTGCTGCCTTGGAACTATTCGCACAACAGTTTGCTACTGATCACCCACCCCCCGCGACGCCCCACGCCGGAAATCTGGACGTTGTGCTGCGTTGGGACTATTCGCACAGCCGACCGCTACTTCGTTGTTTTTCTCTAAAAATGTTTATATGTTATTACTATTTTTGTTTTCTTGTATATATTTATAAATTATTAAAGTTTTATAATCTTACTACTTTGTCGGAGTGCTATATATTTTTAATGTGACACATAATTGTAAAAACTTTGATGTACAAAGAGTCATCCCTGGAATCTTCCGCTTCACGCTCGGTCCCCTCCCCAATCACAATACAGAATGGTTTTCAGATAATAGCAACGCTTCTGCTGTGACGGATCTCATCGAGTGTGGGCCTTGATCTACTATAACTCCTTTGAAGACGGGTGATTCTTTACAGCTGTGGCCATAAACTACATCTGCAGGGCTAGCTGATAGCCTAGGACCGGCCTGGACAATCGGACACAGAGGAAAAGGAGTGTCAGAGGGTGCGGTAGTGAATAGGGCGAAAGGGAGGTGTCGGGCGGGCACAGGGTGTGATTCTCAGGGAAGAACAGCGCAGATGGGGGGAGGTTTATTACCCATGCATAAAACAGAGAGCGGGGGTGACCACTGCCTGGGGGAGATGCTTGCGAGGGTGGGGAGCCATGCTAAGGATCGACAGCGTTCACAGAGTGGATCTGGTCAAGGCATCTAAAATGGCTGCCGTGCACGACAAAAGTGTGGCATTTGAAAAAAGACAAGATGGCGCACACAATGTTTTTCAACAATTCCTGATTTCCTTCGAATCGAACGTTAACAGACGTTGGGGCATATTACCAAAGTTAAGCGATATTTATCCCTAACGATGCATTGCAAAGATTTTTTTACCGTCAGAAATTATCGCAGATAAACCTTGCTATTATCAAGGTTTATCGCAAATACGATAAAAAACGAGCGCAATGCATTAATGTCGCTGAAAACTCCGCGATATTCATGCATTACCGAGCTAATGCTCTTAGCCATGTTATCCACCTCCCATTGGATAACATGGCTAAGAACTGCTCAGGGCAGCTGTTACTTTTTGGAGATATTCGCGCTTATCTCGAATATTTCCAAAAGTTGATAATAGGAGATAGCGATGTTAGCGACTGTTTCCAGTCGCTAACATCTTGGCATGCCCACTTTGCATGTCATTAGTGATAAATATCACTCACATGCAAAGTGGGACCCAAGATGGTCGCTATCTCCTACTAGCCGTCGCTAACTGGTGTTAGCAACAGCTAGGTAATACACATATAATTTTATCTCCGCGAAGCGGAGCGCTGTTACAGATATATATCTTGTTTTTGAACGTTAATTTCTCAAAATGCACTGAAGCACATATATTGAGACATAGCAAAGGCACATCGGGCTACCAGTCCCTAATATTTTACCAAGTTTCGTGCAAATCCATTCAGCCGTTCGATTATTATTATTATTATTTTTTTTTGCCCCGCGGGGCCCTTTTAAAACCTCCACATCAAACCTAGGGGGTCAGTGAGGATCTACTATGCCCCCTTATGGTCATCAGCCGTTCGATTATTATTATTATTTTTTTTTTTGCCCCGCGGGGCCCTTTTAAAACCTCCACATCAAACCTAGGGGGTCAGCGAGGATCTACTATGCCCCCTTATGGTCATTTGCCCCTTCGCTTTGGCCTCCTCTTGTCTCTCGATCCTACCGAGAGACAAGATGGCGGCCGCTACGTACTGTTTGGAATGTTTACAGACACCGGAGAGCCAATCAGCTTCGCTTCGCAAAGCTCCGTAACGCGAAAAGTACGCGAAGCGGTGCGCTGTTACAGATATATATCTTTTTTTGAACGTTAATTTCTCAAAATCCACTGAAGCACATATATTGAGACCTAGCAAAGGCACATCGGGCTACCAGTCCCTACAATTTTGCCAAGTTTCGTGCAAATCCATTCAGCCGTTCGATTATTATTATTATTATTTTTTTTTGCCCCGCGGGGCCCTTTTAAAACCTCCACATCAAACCTAGGGGGTCAGCGAGGATCTACTATGCCCCCTTATAGTTATTTCCCCCTTTGTTTTGACCTCCTCTTGTCTCTCGATCCTACCGAGAGACAAGATGGCGGCCGCTACGGACTGTTTGGAATGTTGACAGACGCCGGAGAGCCAATCAGCTTCGCTTCACAAAGCTCCGTTGCGCGAAAAGTCCGCGAACCAGAGCGCTAACCGGTCCGCTGTTACAGATATATATCTTTTTTTAAACGTTAATTTCTCAAAATCCACTGGAGCACATATATTGAGACCTACAAAAGGCACATCGGGCTACCAGTCCCTACAATTTTGCCAAGTTTCGTGCAAATCCATTCAGCCGTTCGGGCTAAAAGTGAGGCCAACCGCCCTATGGAAAACTCAATGTTAAAAACACGTTTTGGGACCCCCCTTTTTTCTCGGCCCCCACTGGACGAACCCCCCCCAAATTTTCAAGGGCTGCTCAGAAACAAAATGTGCCATTTTCCTGAAAATTTCAGCCGATTCCGTCCACAAACGCCAAAGTTATTAGACATAGAATTTTCAAAAAACCCATAGAGAAAAAATCCTAACTATATATACCTACTGGCGACCGCCAGTAGGTAATATATATATATATATATATATATATATTACCTACTGGCGGTCGCCAGTAGGTATATGTAGTTAGGATTTTTTGAATAGGGATTTCCGAAAATTCTATGTTGAATAACTTTGGCGTTGATGGACGGAATTGGCTGAAATTTTCAGGAAAATGGCACATTTTGTTTCTGAGCGTCCCCTGAAAGTTTGGGGGGGTTTCGTCAAGCGGGGGCCGAGAAAAAAGGGGGGTCCCAAAACATGTTTTTAACATTGAGTTTTCCATAGGGCGGTTGGACTCACTTTCAGCTCGAACGGCTGAATGGATTTCTATGAAACTTGGCAAAATTGTAGAGACTGTTTGCCCGATGTGCCTTTGCTAGGTCTCAAGATATGTGCTCCAGTGGATTTTGAGAAATTAACATTCAAAAAAATATATATATCTGTGACAGCGTCCCGGTTAGCGCCCCGGTTCGCGTACCAGACGCGTAACGGAACTTCGCGAGGAGAAGCGGATTGGCTCTCCGGTGACTCTCAACATTCTAAACAGTCCGGAGCGGCCACCATCTTGTCTCTCGGTAGGATCGAGAGACAATAGGTGGAAATAAACGAAGGGGGAAATGAATGAAAGGGGCAAGGTAGACCCCTCCTGACCCCCTAGGATTGATGTGGGGGCTATTAAAGGGCCCCGCGGGGCAAAAAAATAAAATATTTTTTTTTTTCGATTTTTCGCGGTGGAAGCGCTACCCGGTACGCGAACCGGGTAGCTCACCGGTAGCGTAACGGGAGTCCGCCATCTTGTGTTTCGGACGAATTTAGTCACAAGATGGAGGATAAACAATGTTGGGAATGGGTATAAGGGGGCACGGGAGACATATCCTGACCCCCTAGGTTTTCTGAGGGTGGCTGAGGAGGCCCATATATGTAAAAAAAAACCACCTTTTTTTTTCAAATTTTCGCACGGTTAGCGCCCGGACCGCGCACCGGGTAGGGTTCCGGAAAGCGTAACAAGGGGAAAACCAAGGGAAATAGTAAAATAATATTTTAGAGTGCTTTGAGGTAGGGTAGCTCTGAATAGAGCTGTTGTGTTGTGTGGGTGATGTAAGTACTAACATGTAGGTACCAATGAAGAGTCTAAAATTCAATGTACACTGTCTCCTCTGTAGATATTTTGTATGTTCTAATATGGGTTATTTAAATGTAAATGTGTGGAAAAGCACTTCATGCTTTAAAGCAATTGTATTTTTTGAACTGATTGTTCTTTCCTCTTAGTCCTCCTCTTTGTTTTTTTTTCCCCACACTCTTCTTCAGCATGATAGTTGATAAATTTGTTCCCTCAAAAAATTTATATACATAAAAAAATTATATTAAATAGATATAAAATATATTTTTCCTTTAAAAGAAGAATACATTTTACAGCTTTTGATATTTGCTATTAAAAAACCATTGAAATTCACTGAAAAAACCATAGGTTATAGACCATATATAGTTAGGAATTAGCATTTACAAAACCTTGAAAATTCACTGAAAAAACCATAGGTTATAGACCATATATAGTTAGGAATTAGCATTTACAAAACCTTATTTTACTCACACAAAACCATTGAAATTCGCATATATAGTTAGTTGCACTAACTATATATCGCGCACCCGCAATCCACTGCTGATCATGTCACATATTACATCATTCATGACATGGTCAGTGACATCACTGATGACATCACTGATGACATCTCAAATGACATCACTGATGACATCACTGATGACAACATCCAGTGACTGTATGTTTCTGTAAAGTTAAAATATGTCTTACATATTGAAGAATGAGTGGATGTATAAGTGTCTGGATGAAGGATTTAGTAGGTGCATGACTGACTGTATGAGTGAGTGATTAAATGTGTCTCACTGAGTGCATGGGTTAGTTACTAAACTGTTTTAATTTGTGCATCATTATGTCTGTTGTTCTGTAAACTGCTGCATGTGTTGATCAGTAGCTATATGAGTAACTATATGGGTTATTGATTGGTTGCCCAAGTATTTGTATGGGAGACTGAGTGTGTGTGTGGGTGGCTGGGAGGTGTATGACTCTGTGCATAGATGTGTGAGCAGTTGATTCACTAGATGTATGGGTTCAAAAGTGCATGTGGAAACAGCTGTATGGGCGGTTGACTGTGTGCATGAGTGTATTGGTGAGTGAATGGATATCTCAGTGCTACATGTCAAAGTAAGTACATATGTAAAACACAGTACATGTGAGAGTTGACATATATAAATAACTGTGCATAAGAGCCAGTGAATGTGTGAGTGGCTGTATGGATCATTGTGAACTTGTATCAGGGATTGTATAAGAGAGTAAATATGTGTTAGTATATGTTTGAATAAGTAAGGTGTGTATAACTGTATAGTTGAGGAAATGGAGGTGTGATTGATTCTTTGCATGACTGACTAGGTGTGTGAGTAACTCCATGGATGAGTGACAGTCTGTGAGTGTCTGTTTACACTGAGTGTATCTAAGGTTATATTAGAGTCTGAAGAGGTTCATCGTATTATCACATGAATGATGTCATCAGTGATGTGATCAGTAATGTCAAATGAGATGTCATCAGTGATGTCACCAGTGATGTCATTTGAGATGTCATCAGTGATGTCATCAGTGATGTCATTTGAGATGTCATCAGTGATGTCATCAGTGATGTCATTTGAGATGTCATCAGTGATGCCATCAGTGATGTCACTGACCATGTCATGAATGATGTAATATGTGACATGATCAGCAGTGGATTGCGGGTGCGCGATATATAGTTAGTGCAACTAACTATATATGCGAATTTCAATGGTTTTGTGTGAGTAAAATAAGGTTTTGTAAATGCTAATTCCTAACTATATATGGTCTATAACCTATGGTTTTTTCAGTGAATATATATATATATATATATTACCTACTGGCAGTCGCCAGTAGGTAGTTATAGTTAGGATTGGCTACCATAGGAAATCCCCAACATTCTATTGGGAATAACTCTGGCGCCGGTTGAGGAATTTGTGTGTAATTTTCAAAACTTTTGGCAAGCTCCGCTCCGCTCCTTCCCTGGAAGTTTCGGGGGGATTCGTGAAGTGGGGGCTGAGAAAAAAGGGGGGTCCCTAAACGTGTTTTCCCCATGTTAATTTCTATAGGACGGTCTGACAAATCTACAGCCCGAACCGCTGAACGGAATTACGCCAAACTTGGCAAAATTGTAGGGACTGGTACGCAGAGGTGCCTTTGCTATATTTGGTGAAAATTGCTCCAGTGTTTTTTTTAAAAATTAACTTCAAAAACACATATATATCTATAAGCGCTCTCCGAGCGCTCACAGGTGCGCGTACCGGGGAGCGTACCCGGCGCGCTACGGGAGTGCGCGAGCAGGAAGCTGATTGGCTGTCGGGTATCTGTCAACATTCTAAACAGTCCAGAGAGTCGGCCATCTTGTGTCTCGGTAGAATCGAGACACAAGAGGTGAAAAAGAAAGGGGGATATAATTAAAAGGGGGCAGAGTAGACACATCCTGACCCCCTAGGTTTTCTGAGGGGGGCCTAGAAGGACCCTGAAGGGCAAAAAACCTTTTTTTTGGTTGAAATTTTCGGGGGGTAAGCGCTGGATGCGTTCCCAGGTGCGCGCTCCGGTACGCGCACCCTGAGCGCACCACAGGGAAAAACAGTGTAAAATATTATAGTAAAAAAAGTAATTTAGAGTGCTTAGAGGTAGGGTAGCTCTGAAAAGAGCTGTTGTGTTATGTGGGTGTTTTTTGTACCTACAAGTAGGTTCCAAAGCAGAGTCTTATATTCAAGAGGAAAACTCTATTCCCCTCATCTGTAAAAGGCACACCATCTCTCCTATAGATGTCTTGCATGTTGTAACGCAAGTTGTTGTGGTAAATGGAACCCATACCATAGTCTCTGAGGAAACCAGAAACAGATTTATTCACATGTTTCCTTCCTTTCTCAATCTGTGGACAAAATTGGTTGGACCAGTTCCATTTTTGCCTTTGGCACATATTAGAAAATACCAAGGCAGTTTTGGGAAAAAGTGACATCAATTGCCCAAAGATGTCCTTTAAAAGCATTTCCAGACCTACCCCAGTCAAAGTGCCCAGGTCATTACCACCACAGTGTGCAATTATGAGGTCAGGGTGTGGTAGATGCATAAAGGATTTTACCAATGGTATCAATTGGTGACTTCTCAATCCTCTCTGTCCAATCCATACAATGTCCACATTTGGTAAATCAAGGTTGTAAATACCTCTGTTAGCTGCGTATTTTTGACTCCAGTGGACAAAGCTATGACCCATAAACCAGACTTTTGGCATCTTGAAGGTAGATGTGCTTGTATTCAGATGAGTTGTGGAAATGAAATGGCAGTTTGAAAGTAGGAGTTATGTAAAAAAGTGGTTGATATTCAGTGCACTTGAAAAACATCAAATGATAGGTGCTTTCTTAACATTCTCCACTGAAAACTAGGGTTAAGGCTTTTGCTTTTTGAAAGAAGTCATTTCAATGGTTGAGGAAAAGTCATTTCAAGAAACATTGCACATGATTAGCTGGTACATTGAGTGGTCAAACACCCTTGCTGCTTTTTTTTGCAACATAGTATGATGAACCTCTGAACTGTGTGCTGGGTGAGGAGGGAGTTACCATAGTAACAGGCGAATGAGCACTGGGGGGATGGGTGAATGTTATGTGACTTTCAAAGTGTTCAAAAGTACAACCAATTAAAATGTGCAGTTTCTTACTCCACTTCATTAACTCCTTCTCTTACTCCTTCTGTCCTCTTACTTCTACACTCCCCTTCCCTCATTCTCTCTCTGTTAGCCTCATTCTCTCCGTCCCCTTAGTCTCTCACTCCTTTTCTATAACGCTCACTCCCTATAACTCAGCCATACTCCTACACTCACCTTCTTTCAGACCTTTTCCTTTACTTTCCTTCCTCTGTCGTCCCATCCTTCGCTCCTTCACTCTTTTCCATTCCCTTACTCCCCTTACTCCATTTCGGTAACTCCTTCTCCCAATCCCTCTGTCCTCTAACTTACTCACTCCCCTTCTCTCACTCTCTCTCTGTTACCCCCATTCTCTCTGTCCTCTTAGTCTCTCACTCCTCTTCTATCACACTCACTCCCTATAACTGAGCCATACTCCCACACTCACCTTCTTTCAGACCTTCTGCTTTATTTTCTTTCCTCTCTCTTCCCTTCCTTCACTCCTTCACTGTTTTCCATTCCCTTACTCTCCTTACTCCACTTCACTAATTCCTTTTCTTACTCCCTCTGTCCTCTTACTTCTACACTCCCCTTATCTCATTCTCTCTCTGTCAGCCTCATTCTCTCCGTCCCTTTAGTCTCTCACTCCTCTTCTGTCACACTCACTCCCTATAACTCAGCCATACTCCCACACTCACCTTCTTTGAAACAATCTCCTTTACTTCCCTTCCTCTCTCTTCCCATCCTTTGCTCCTTCACTCTTTTCCCTTCCCTTACTCATTCTCCCCGTCCCTTTAGTCTCTCACTCCTCTTCTGTCACACTCACTCCCTATAACTGAGCCATATTCCCAGACTCACCTTCTTTCAGACCTTCTCCTTTCCTTTCTTTCCTCTCTCTTCCCATCCTTCGCTCTTTCACTGTTTTCCCTTCCCTTAGTCTCCTTACTCCACTTCACTAATTCCTTGTCTTACTCCCTCTGTCCTCTTACTTCTACACTCCCCTTACCTCATTCTCTCTCTGTTAGCCTCATACTCTCCGTCCCCTTAGTCTCTCACTCCTTTTCTATCACGCTCACTCCCTATAACTCAGCCATACTCCTACACTCACCTTCTTTCAGACCTTTTCCTTTACTTTCCTTCCTCTGTCGTCCCATCCTTCGCTCCTTCACTCTTTTCCCTTCCCTTACTTTCCTTACTCCAATTTACTAACTCCTTCTCTTACTCCCTCTGTCCTCTTAGTTCTACACTCCCCTTCCTTCATTCTCTCTCTGTTAGCCTCATTCTCTCTGTCCCCTTAGTCTCTCACTCCTCTTCTGTCACACTCACTCCGTATAACTCAGACATACTCCCACACTCACCTTCTTTCAGACCTTCTCCTTTACTTTCCTTCCTCTCTCTTCCCTTCCTTTGCACCTTCACTCTTTTCCCTTCCCTTACTTTCCTTACTCCAATTTACTAACTCCTTCTCTTACTCCCTCTGTCCTCTTAGTTCTACACTCCCCTTCCTTCATTCTCTCTCTGTTAGCCTCATTCTCTCTGTCCCCTTAGTCTCTCACTCCTCTTCTGTCACACTCACTCCGTATAACTCAGACATACTCCCACACTCACCTTCTTTCAGACCTTCTCCTTTAGTTTCCTTCCTCTCACTTCCCTTTCTTTACTCCTTCACTGTTTTCCCTTCCCTTACTCTCTTTACTCCACTTCACTAATTCCTTCTCTTACTCCCTTTGTCCTCTCACTTCTACACTTCCCTTCCCTCATTCTCTCTCTGTTAGCCTCATTCTCTCTGACCCCTTAGTCTGTCATTCCTCTTCTATAATGCTCACTCCCTATAACACAGCCACACTCCCTCACTTATGTTTCTTTCTTCCCTCACTCAGTCTTCTAATCTCACTTTTTCTTTCACTTTCTCTGTCTCTTCACTCCCTTACTCACCTTGTCTCACACTCACTTGCCTTTATCCAGTCTGTATCTCTACTCTTTCCTAAATATCACTGCTCTTTTCTTACCCTTCTACACCCCCGTTCCTTTACTACATTTTCTCCACTTATCCTCATTCTACATGTTCCATCTCCTTCTCGTCACTCACTTCCAACACTCACCTTCTTTCAGTCCCCCTACTTCACTTCCCTTCCCCTCTCGTACCTTTCTTTTCTTTCTCACTCATTTTCCTCTCTTCTCTCACTGCACTCCACTTCAGTTACTCTTTTTGATTTTTTTAAGAATACAGCTCTTTTTTGAGAATTGGAGGTAGTTCTAAAAAGAACTTTTTTTTCTTCTTTTTTCGTTTTTTCTCAACAAAAACAAAAACAGGGAATGGCAAACTGCTCAACAGGAGCAAAAAAATAAGAATCAAAATTAGGGGTGGGGACGGCAGCGGTGATTTTCTCGGGTTCGGACAATGTTCAAAATACTTTGTTCATCATAACAAAGTAATTCATCACAATCTTTGCATTTGATTGTGATTCCGTCGAAAACAGGCTGAATATTTGGAATCAGCTGTTCTGGTCGCCCCCTCACCGATACAGTTGCTTCTCCAGTTGAAGTAGAAGCACCATCCCTTGGAGCCTCTTGTTGCCAGAGCCCTGACACTCTACCGGGCATAGTTCTGGGGGTGCCTCCTCTGAACGTGCCGAATCATGGTCGAATTACCAAATGAGTATTTCCTGGTAGGGTCACCCCGTGACAGGACCGTATGACATATTCGGCACTCCACCTTTGGAGCATTTACTTTTTTTTGGTCTGCAGGGATTGAGAAAAATTTCCATATGAAATGCTCCTTTACTCTAGGCTGAGGAGCCTCTTACTCTATGAACCCATCTGAGTCCTCACTGCTACTGGTGGGTCTAGCAGCCATGATAATTCCAAAAAGGGTAAGCAGCAAAAAACAGGTCTTTCAGTCACAAAAGTGAAAGAAGAAGTGAAGGAAATGGGTGGGGTTTTCATTCTTTGTAAAAAAACTGTTAGCAACCAATAAAAATTGTTATTTTAAGGTCACATGACTTGACGCGCTTACGCTGCGCGCACCGGAGCGCTTCCGGGGACGCTTACGCAGCACGAACGCGGGCGCTTCCGTGGGCGCTTACGCGGGCGCCTAATTGACGTTTTGCTAGCTTTAGAAAAATGCAAAATCATTTCCATTTTGGAAATCAAAAATACTACTTTTATAAGTATGGTACTGAATGTCTTGCATTATTATTTAGTTTTCATACATATTTTTTTTATGAACGCAGAATTAGCGCTCTCGCTGCGCTCTCGGGAGAGCTTACCGGTGCGCGCACCCTGAGCGCTCCAAGACAAAATGATACGGGTAAGCTTACCGGTGCGCGCACCCTGAGCGCACCAGGAAAAAATTATTTAAAAAAAAGAAAAATACAGTAAACAAATAATTTAAAAAAAAAAATTATAATTAATAGTTATAAAAAACAGCTTATAAAAAAAAAAATCGTAGGTTACAAAGTCGATATACAAAGGAATTAGCTTTTAAAAAAACTATGAAATTCACTGAAAAAACCATTGGTTTCACAAACGTTATAGTTAGGAATTAGCATTTAAAAAACCTTTGAAATTCACTAAAAAAAAACCATAGGTTTCACAATCATTATAGTTAGGAATTATCATTTAAAAAACCTTTGAAATTCACTGAAAAAACCATAGGTTTCACACTCGTTATAGTTAGGAATTAGCATTTAAAAAACCTTTGAAATTCACTGAAAAAACCATAGGTTTCACACCATTTATAGTTAGCTGAACATTTTACTCATACAAAACCATTGAAATTCCCAGGTTATAGTTAGTTGGACTCACTATAACTCGCGCGCCCGCAATCCACTGCTGATGATGTCACATATTACATCATTCATGACATGGTCAGTGACATCCTTGATGACATCACTGATGACATCTCAAATGACATCACTGATTACATCACTGATGACATCTCAAATGACATCACTGATGACATCACTGATGACATCATCCATGTGATAATACGATGCACCTCCTCACACTATAATCTAACCTTTGATACACCCAGTGTTAAATACAAACTACCATTCCTGAAATTATTGACACACCAATACCAGTAACTACATACGCACTCACTGATTTCTAGGTCTACACACACATCCACTCATTCACCCATACAATCACTCATACATACAGTCACTCATCAATTGAACACTATCATATCCACTCATACACCTGTACAGACACTCACACACTGACACTCATCCAGAGAGTTACTCACACACCTAGTCAATCAATCAATCATAGCATTTATATAGCGCGCTACTCACCCGGGAGGGTCTCAAGGCGCTGGGGGTGAGGGGTATGTTACTGCTCGAACAGCCAGGTCTTGAGTTGCTTCCTGAAGGAGAGATGGTCTTGAGTTCGCCGAAGGTGGGTGGGGAGGGAGTTCCAAGTCTTGGCTGCCAGGTAGGAGAAGGATCTTCCTCCTGCGGTGGCTTTGCGGATGCGTGGTACGGTGGTGAGTGCGAGGCTGGTAGATCGTAGCTGGCGGGTGAGCGTGTAGAGGGTCATGCGGTCGTTGAGGTACTTGGGGCCCAGGTCGTGGAGGGCCTTGTGTACGTGGGTGAGGAGTCGGAACGTGATCCTCTTGCTGACGGGGAGCCAGTGCAGGTCTCTCAGGTGTCCGGTGATGTGGCTGTGTCGGGGGATGTCCAGGATGAGTCGTGCGGAGGCGTTCTGGATGCGTTGGAGTCTTCTCTGGAGTTTGGCTGTGGTTCCGGCGTAGAGGGCGTTCCCGTAGTCCAGTCGGCTGGTGACGAGTGCCTGGGTGACGGTCTTCCTGGTTTCAGTGGGGATCCATCTGAAGATCTTGCGGAGCATGCGCAGGGTGTTGAAGCACGAGGAAGAAACGGCGTTGACTTGTCTGGTCATTGACAGGGAGGAGTCCAGGATGAAGCCCAGGTTGCGTGCGTGGTCCGTTGGTTTGGGAGCGGTGCCCAGGGCCGGGCGCCACCAGGAGTCGTCCCAGGCGGAGGGTGATGATCCCAGGATGAGGACTTCTGTCTTGTCTGAGTTCAGTTTAAGGCGGCTGTTCCTCATCCAGTCGGCGACGTCTTTCATCCCTTCGTGTAGGTTGGCTTTGGCGGTGGTGGGGTCGTTGGTGAGGGAGAGGATCAGTTGGGTGTCGTCAGCGTAGGAGATGATGTTGAGGTTGTGTTGGCGTGCGATGGCTGCGAGGGGGCTCATGTAGACGTTGAAGAGGGTCGGGCTGAGAGAGGATCCCTGTGGTACGCCGCAGATGACTTCGGTGGCCTCGGATCTGAACGGAGGGAGGCGGACTCTCTGGGTTCTTCCGGTGAGGAACGAGATGATCCATTCCAGCGCTTTCTCTCGGATTCCGATGTTGCTAAGGCGCTTCACTAGGGTTCGGTGGCAGACCGTGTCGAACGCTGCGGAGAGGTCCAGGAGGATGAGGGCCGCTGTTTCCCCGTTGTCGATCAGGGCTCTAATGTCGTCGGTGGCTGCGATCAGGGCGGTTTCGGTGCTGTGGTTGGCCCGAAAACCGGACTGCGAGGGGTCGAGGGATCCGTTCATCTCGAGGAAGGCGGCAAGCTGTTTGTTGACAGTCTTCTCGATGACTTTGGCCGGAAACGGAAGGAGCGAGATGGGACGGTAGGTCTTGAGGTCGGTGGGGTCCGCCGTTGGATTCTTCAGGAGGGCGGTCAGCTCGGCATGCTTCCAGCTCTCCGGGAAGGTGGCGGTGTGGAAGGAGGAGTTGATGGTGTCTCGGAGATGGGGTGCGATGGTGGCGTCGGCTTTGTTGCAGATGTGGTGTGGGCACGGGTCGGTTGGTGATCCTGAGTGGATGGAGTTCATCGTGCGGGTGGCGTCTTCGGTGGTGATCGGGGTCCAGTTGCAGAGGGTGGTGGTGGCGGGTGTTGGTTCGGTGGTAGGGTGTTTGGTCTGTGCGTCGAAGCTGTTGTGTATGTCGGCGATCTTGCGGTGGAAGAACGAGGCGAGTGAGTCGCAGAGGCTTTGCGAGGGGGTGATGTCGTTGATTCCGGCTCTGGGGTTGGAAAACACTTTTACGATGCTGAAGAGTTCCTTGCTGTCGTGGGCGTTGTTGTCCAGTCGTTCTTTGAGTGCCGTCTTCTTGGTGGCGCGGATCAGCTGGTGGTGTTTGCGGGTGGCGTGTTTGAGGGCGGTCCAGTTGTCTGTGGTGTGGTCAAGCCGCCAGGCTTTCTCGAGGGTGCGGCAGTTCTTCTTGGATTCCTTGAGTTCGTCGGTGAACCAGGGGGTTTTCTTGCTGCCGGGTCTGCTGGGAGGGTTCTTTAGTGGAGCGAGGTCATCGGCGCAGGCGGTCAGCCACTTGGTGAGGTTGCTGGCTGCTTCGTTGGGGTCCGTTGTGCTGGTGGGAGTGTTCTGGCGGAGGGAGTAGGTGAGCTGCTCGGCGGTGATCTTGCTCCAGCTGCGGCGGGGGACTCGTTGCGGTTGGTGGTGGGTTGTAGTCCTATTGAAGCTGAAGTGGACGCAACTGTGGTCTGTCCAGTGGAGTCCGGTGGCGTGGCTGAAGGAGACGTGTTTGCTGGAAGAGAAGACGGGGCCCAGCATGTGTCCGGCGTAGTGGGTGGGGGAGTTCACCAGTTGCTTGAGTCCGAGGTTGGCAAGGTTGTCCAGCAGGGTGGTGGTGTTTCTGTCGTTGTTGTTCTCCAGGTGGAAGTTGAGGTCCCCTAGGAGGATGTAGTCGGTGGAGGGGAGGGCGTGCGGGCTGATGAAGTCTGCGATGTCTTCGCTGAACTGTGTGCGTGGTCCCGGTGGTCTGTAGACGAGGGTGCCTCGGAGGGTGGTCTTGGGGTCGGTGTGTATCTGGAAGTGCAGGTGTTCGGCGGCAGTGAAGGTTGCGTCGGAGTTGGTCGAGATGCGGATGGCGTTCTTGTGTACGATGGCAATGCCTCCTCCCGTCTGGTTGACGCGGTCCTTCCGGGTGATCTTGTATCCGTCCGGGATGGCTGTGGCGATGTCGGGCGCTGAGGAGGCGTTCATCCAGGTCTCGGTGAGGAAGGCGACGTCCGGTGCTGTCGCATCGAGCAGGTCCCAGAGTTCCACGGCGTGCCTGTGGACGGAGCGGGTGTTCAGCAGGATGCACTTCAGGTGGTTGCTGGTTGTGTTGGACTCGGCGGTAGCGGTGCAGGTCCGGTAGCAGGTGAAGCGTCAGGTTTTGCAGGCGAAGGGTCCGAGGGTGCATCTCGGGGTGGCTCGGTAGCAGGCAGGGTTCCGGCCGGTATTGAGTGCGTTGAGAGTGGCGGCGTCGTAGGTCTGTCTTGAAGCCTTGCATCGGCGGTGGGGATCAGGGATCATGGCGCTGGGCGCGGTCCAGGCGCGGACGGGCGCAGACGGGCTTGCCTTTGGCGCGCCTTCGGCGCACAATCGGCGCTCCCGCTACGCGTGACCGCTGCGCGTGCGTGAGTGCAGCATAAGAAGGGAGCCGGTGGGCGGAACAGCTGGTTGGCGGGAGCGGGGCGGCGAATGGGCTTGCGGGGGGCGGGGCCACAGGGAGGCAGCGGCGGGAAGAAGCTGGTGCGGGCGGGTGGCTCAGCGGCGGCTGGGTCGCCCGAGCACGAAGAACCAGGAAGCGGCAGCAGGCAGGAAGCGTCAGCAGGTAGGCAGGCAGGAGCAGCAAGGAGCGTGGGGGCAACTGGGCCTGATCACAGGCACTGTAGTCGCTCCTGACCCGGTGGCGAGGTCCCCTTAAGAAGGGAGCCGGGTGGGCGGAACAGCTGGTTGGCTTGAGCGGGGTGGCGAATGGGCTTGCGGGGGGCGGGGCCGCAGGGAGGCAGCAGCGGGAAGAAGCTGGTGCCGGCGGGCGGCTCAGCGGCGGCTGGGTCGCCCGAGCACGAAGAACCAGGAAGCGGCGGCAGGCAGGAAGCGTCAGCAGGTAGGCAGGCAGGAACATCAAGGAGCGTGGGGGCAACTGGGCCTGATCACTGGCACTGTAGTCAGTTATGCAAAGAATCAATCACTCCCATTTCCTCAACTACACAGTTATAAACATTAAACATTACTTATTCAAACATATACTAACACATACTTACTCTCTTTTACAATCACTGATACAAGTACACATTGATCCATACAGCCACTTACGCAATCACTGGCTCCCATGTATAGTCATTTACATATGCCAACTCTCCCAAGCACTATGTTTTACATATGTACTTACTTGCACATGTAGCACTGAGATATCCATTCACTCACCAACACACCCATGCACATAGTCAACCCCCATACAGCTGTTTCTACATGCACTCTTAAACCCATACACCAAGTGAATCAACTGCTCACACATCTATGCACAGAGTCACACACCTCTCAGGCACCCACACACACTCAGCCTCACATACAAATACTTGGGCAACCAATCAATAACCCATATAGCCACTCATATAGCTACTGATCAACACATGCAGCAGCTTACACAACAACAGACATGATGATACACACATTCAGACAGTTTAGTCACTAACCCATGCATACAATAAGACACATATAATCACTCACTCATACAGTCAGTCACGCACCTTCTAAATCCATCATCCAGACACTTATACATTCACTCATTCTTCAATATATAAACATATTTAAACTTTACAGAAACACACAGACACTGGATGATGTCATCCGTTATGTCATCAGTGATGTCATTTGAGATGTCATCAGGGATGTCATCAGTGATGTCATTTGAGATGTCATCAGTGATGTCATCAGTGATGTCACTGACCATATCATGAATGATGTAATATGTGACATCATCAGCAGTGGATTGCGGGTGCGCGAGTTATAGTGAGTCCAACTAACTATAACGTGGGAATTTCAATGGTTTTGTATGAGTAAAATGTTCAGCTAACTATAACTGGTGTGAAACCTATGGTTTTTTCAGTGAATTTCAAAGGTTTTTTAAATGCTAATTCCTAACTATAACGAGTGTGAAACCTATGGTTTTTTCAGTGAATATATATATATATATATATATATCCATCAATCCGAAGGTAACCCCCGGGTTTGTCCTCATTGGAAAGAGCCACTCAGCAGGCAAGTATGTTCTTAGGCATTTATTTATGAAAGCTGCAGCATCTCGTCTGACAAACCGGCATTCAAATATCACAACAGTCCATATGCCGACGCGTTTCGTGCGTTATACGCACTTCTTCCTGGGCGGACTTTAAATTAGCTCACAGCAATCCACGGCACCTGAAATACTTGTGACACTCGCTTAGTAGGGCGGGGACAGCTTGCGCTGTCTTCTGGTCAATCGAGTGCAGTGGCAATGAAGTTGCTGATACGCTGTTATGTTCAAATTAATTTCTCCATTGGGTTGAAGCAAGTTAGTCTTTTGGGAGGCTGCACTGTAAAACCTTCCATACAGCCCTCACCTGCACCTACAGCTTAACGTGGTTTCACGCCAGCCTGGACTGTGAAACACAGCGGGGTTCTTTCCGCGGCTGGACGAGCCGCTGCATATCCATCAATCCGAAGGTAACCCCCGGGTTTGTCCTCATTGGAAAGAGCCACTCAGCAGGCAAGTATGTTCTTAGGCATTTATTTATGAAAGCTGCAGCATCTCGTCTGACAAACCGGCATTCAAATATCACAACAGTCCATATGCCGACGCGTTTCGTGCGTTATACGCACTTCTTCCTGGGCGGACTTTAAATTAGCTCACAGCAATCCACGGCACCTGAAATACTTGTGACACTCGCTTAGTAGGGCGGGGACAGCTCGCGCTGTCTTCTGGTCAATCGAGTGCAGTGGCAATGAAGTTGCTGATACGCTGTTATGTTCAAATTAATTTCTCCATTGGGTTGAAGCAAGTTAGTCTTTTGGGAGGCTGCACTGTAAAACCTTCCATACAGCCCTCACCTGCACCTACAGCTTAACGTGGTTTCACGCCAGCCTGGACTGTGAAACACAGCGGGGTTCTTTCCGCGGCTGGACGAGCCGCTGCATATCCATCAATCCGAAGGTAACCCCCGGGTTTGTCCTCATTGGAAAGAGCCACTCAGCAGGCAAGTATGTTCTTAGGCATTTATTTATGAAAGCTGCAGCATCTCGTCTGACAAACCGGCATTCAAATATCACAACAGTCCATATGCCGACGCGTTTCGTGCGTTATACGCACTTCTTCCTGGGCGGACTTTAAATTAGCTCACAGCAATCCACGGCACCTGAAATACTTGTGACACTCGCTTAGTAGGGCGGGGACAGCTCGCGCTGTCTTCTGGTCAATCGAGTGCAGTGGCAATGAAGTTGCTGATACGCTGTTATGTTCAAATTAATTTCTCCATTGGGTAGAAGCAAGTTAGTCTTTTGGGAGGCTGCACAGTAAAACCTTCCATACAGCCCTCACCTGCACCTACAGCTTAACGTGGTTTCACGCCAGCCTGGACTGTGAAACACAGCGGGGTTCTTTCCACGGCTGGACGAGCCGCTGCATATCCATCAATCCGAAGGTAACCCCCGGGTTTGTCCTCATTGGAAAGAGCCACTCAGCAGGCAAGTATGTTCTTAGGCATTTATTTATGAAAGCTGCAGCATCTCGTCTGACAAACCGGCATTCAAATATCACAACAGTCCATATGCCGACGCGTTTCGTGCGTTATACGCACTTCTTCCTGGGCGGACTTTAAATTAGCTCACAGCAATCCACGGCACCTGAAATACTTGTGACACTCGCTTAGTAGGGCGGGGACAGCTCGCGCTGTCTTCTGGTCAATCGAGTGCAGTGGCAATGAAGTTGCTGATACGCTGTTATGTTCAAATTAATTTCTCCATTGGGTTGAAGCAAGTTAGTCTTTTGGGAGGCTGCACTGTAAAACCTTCCATACAGCCCTCACCTGCACCTACAGCTTAACGTGGTTTCACGCCAGCCTGGACTGTGAAACACAGCGGGGTTCTTTCCGCGGCTGGACGAGCCGCTGCATATCCATCAATCCGAAGGTAACCCCCGGGTTTGTCCTCATTGGAAAGAGCCACTCAGCAGGCAAGTATGTTCTTAGGCATTTATTTATGAAAGCTGCAGCATCTCGTCTGACAAACCGGCATTCAAATATCACAACAGTCCATATGCCGACGCGTTTCGTGCGTTATACGCACTTCTTCCTGGGCGGACTTTAAATTAGCTCACAGCAATCCACGGCACCTGAAATACTTGTGACACTCGCTTAGTAGGGCGGGGACAGCTCGCGCTGTCTTCTGGTCAATCGAGTGCAGTGGCAATGAAGTTGCTGATACGCTGTTATGTTCAAATTAATTTCTCCATTGGGTTGAAGCAAGTTAGTCTTTTGGGAGGCTGCACTGTAAAACCTTCCATACAGCCCTCACCTGCACCTACAGCTTAACGTGGTTTCACGCCAGCCTGGACTGTGAAACACAGCGGGGTTCTTTCCGCGGCTGGACGAGCCGCTGCATATCCATCAATCCGAAGGTAACCCCCGGGTTTGTCCTCATTGGAAAGAGCCACTCAGCAGGCAAGTATGTTCTTAGGCATTTATTTATGAAAGCTGCAGCATCTCGTCTGACAAACCGGCATTCAAATATCACAACAGTCCATATGCCGACGCGTTTCGTGCGTTATACGCACTTCTTCCTGGGCGGACTTTAAATTAGCTCACAGCAATCCACGGCACCTGAAATACTTGTGACACTCGCTTAGTAGGGCGGGGACAGCTCGCGCTGTCTTCTGGTCAATCGAGTGCAGTGGCAATGAAGTTGCTGATACGCTGTTATGTTCAAATTTATTTCTCCATTCGGTTGAAGCAAGTTAGTCTTTTGGGAGGCTGCACTGTAAAACCTTCCATACAGCCCTCACCTGTTAACGATGAAACAATGAAGTTGCTGATACGCTGTTATGTTCAAATTAATTTCTCCATTGGGTTGAAGCAAGTTAGTCTTTTGGGAGGCTGCACTGTAAAACCTTCCATACAGCCCTCACCTGTCACACGTTAAGCTGTAGGTGCAGGTGAGGGCTGTATGGAAGGTTTTACAGTGCAGCCTCCCAAAAGACTAACTTGCTTCAACCCAATGGAGAAATTAATTTGAACATAACAGCGTATCAGCAACTTCATTGCCACTGCACTCGATTGACCAGAAGACAGCGCGAGCTGTCCCCGCCCTACTAAGCGAGTGTCACAAGTATTTCAGGTGCCGTGGATTGCTGTGAGCTAATTTAAAGTCCGCCCAGGAAGAAGTGCGTATAACGCACGAAACGCGTCGGCATATGGACTGTTGTGATATTTGAATGCCGGTTTGTCAGACGAGATGCTGCAGCTTTCATAAATAAATGCCTAAGAACATACTTGCCTGCTGAGTGGCTCTTTCCAATGAGGACAAACCCGGGGGTTACCTTCGGATTGATGGATATGCAGCGGCTCGTCCAGCCGCGGAAAGAACCCCGCTGTGTTTCACAGTCCAGGCTGGCGTGAAACCACGTTAAGCTGTAGGTGCAGGTGAGGGCTGTATGGAAGGTTTTACAGTGCAGCCTCCCAAAAGACTAACTTGCTTCAACCCAATGGAGAAATTAATTTGAACATAACAGCGTATCAGCAACTTCATTGCCACTGCACTCGATTGACCAGAAGACAGCGCGAGCTGTCCCCGCCCTACTAAGCGAGTGTCACAAGTATTTCAGGTGCCGTGGATTGCTGTGAGCTAATTTAAAGTCCGCCCAGGAAGAAGTGCGTATAACGCACGAAACGCGTCGGCATATGGACTGTTGTGATATTTGAATGCCGGTTTGTCAGACGAGATGCTGCAGCTTTCATAAATAAATGCCTAAGAACATACTTGCCTGCTGAGTGGCTCTTTCCAATGAGGACAAACCCGGGGGTTACCTTCGGATTGATGGATATGCAGCGGCTCGTCCAGCCGCGGAAAGAACCCCGCTGTGTTTCACAGTCCAGGCTGGCGTGAAACCACGTTAAGCTGTAGGTGCAGGTGAGGGCTGTATGGAAGGTTTTACAGTGCAGCCTCCCAAAAGACTAACTTGCTTCAACCCAATGGAGAAATTAATTTGAACATAACAGCGTATCAGCAACTTCATTGCCACTGCACTCGATTGACCAGAAGACAGCGCGAGCTGTCCCCGCCCTACTAAGCGAGTGTCACAAGTATTTCAGGTGCCGTGGATTGCTGTGAGCTAATTTAAAGTCCGCCGAGGAAGAAGTGCGTATAACGCACGAAACGCGTCGGCATATGGACTGTTGTGATATTTGAATGCCGGTTTGTCAGACGAGATGCTGCAGCTTTCATAAATAAATGCCTAAGAACATACTTGCCTGCTGAGTGGCTCTTTCCAATGAGGACAAACCCGGGGGTTACCTTCGGATTGATGGATATGCAGCGGCTCGTCCAGCCGCGGAAAGAACCCCGCTGTGTTTCACAGTCCAGGCTGGCGTGAAACCACGTTAAGCTGTAGGTGCAGGTGAGGGCTGTATGGAAGGTTTTACAGTGCAGCCTCCCAAAAGACTAACTTGCTTCAACCCAATGGAGAAATTAATTTGAACATAACAGCGTATCAGCAACTTCATTGCCACTGCACTCTATTGACCAGAAGACAGCGCGAGCTGTCCCCGCCCTACTAAGCGAGTGTCACAAGTATTTCAGGTGCCGTGGATTGCTGTGAGCTAATTTAAAGTCCGCCCAGGAAGAAGTGCGTATAACGCACGAAACGCGTCGGCATATGGACTGTTGTGATATTTGAATGCCGGTTTGTCAGACGAGATGCTGCAGCTTTCATAAATAAATGCCTAAGAACATACTTGCCTGCTGAGTGGCTCTTTCCAATGAGGACAAACCCGGGGGTTACCTTCGGATTGATGGATATGCAGCGGCTCGTCCAGCCGCGGAAAGAACCCCGCTGTGTTTCACAGTCCAGGCTGGCGTGAAACCACGTTAAGCTGTAGGTGCAGGTGAGGGCTGTATGGAAGGTTTTACAGTGCAGCCTCCCAAAAGACTAACTTGCTTCAACCCAATGGAAAAATTAATTTGAACATAACAGCGTATCAGCAACTTCATTGCCACTGCACTCGATTGACCAGAAGACAGCGCGAGCTGCCCCGCCCTACTAAGCGAGTGTCACAAGTATTTCAGGTGCCGTGGATTGCTGTGAGCTAATTTAAAGTCCGCCCAGGAAGAAGTGCGTATAACGCACGAAACGCGTCGGCATATGGACTGTTGTGATATTTGAATGCCGGTTTGTCAGACGAGATGCTGCAGCTTTCATAAATAAATGCCTAAGAACATACTTGCCTGCTGAGTGGCTCTTTCCAATGAGGACAAACCCGGGGGTTACCTTCGGATTGATGGATATGCAGCGGCTCGTCCAGCCGCGGAAAGAACCCCGCTGTGTTTCACAGTCCAGGCTGGCGTGAAACCACGTTAAGCTGTAGGTGCAGGTGAGGGCTGTATGGAAGGTTTTACAGTGCAGCCTCCCAAAAGACTAACTTGCTTCAACCCAATGGAGAAATTAATTTGAACATAACAGCGTATCAGCAACTTCATTGCCACTGCACTCGATTGACCAGAAGACAGCGCGAGCTGTCCCCGCCCTACTAAGCGAGTGTCACAAGTATTTCAGGTGCCGTGGATTGCTGTGAGCTAATTTAAAGTCCGCCCAGGAAGAAGTGCGTATAACGCACGAAACGCGTCGGCATATGGACTGTTGTGATATTTGAATGCCGGTTTGTCAGACGAGATGCTGCAGCTTTCATAAATAAATGCCTAAGAACATACTTGCCTGCTGAGTGGCTCTTTCCAATGAGGACAAACCCGGGGGTTACCTTCGGATTGATGGATATGCAGCGGCTCGTCCAGCCGCGGAAAGAACCCCGCTGTGTTTCACAGTCCAGGCTGGCGTGAAACCACGTTAAGCTGTAGGTGCAGGTGAGGGCTGTATGGAAGGTTTTACAGTGCAGCCTCCCAAAAGACTAACTTGCTTCAACCCAATGGAGAAATTAATTTGAACATAACAGCGTATCAGCAACTTCATTGCCACTGCACTCGATTGACCAGAAGACAGCGCGAGCTGTCCCCGCCCTACTAAGCGAGTGTCACAAGTATTTCAGGTGCCGTGGATTGCTGTGAGCTAATTTAAAGTCCGCCCAGGAAGAAGTGCGTATAACGCACGAAACGCGTCGGCATATGGACTGTTGTGATATTTGAATGCCGGTTTGTCAGACGAGATGCTGCAGCTTTCATAAATAAATGCCTAAGAACATACTTGCCTGCTGAGTGGCTCTTTCCAATGAGGACAAACCCGGGGGTTACCTTCGGATTGATGGATATGCAGCGGCTCGTCCAGCCGCGGAAAGAACCCCGCTGTGTTTCACAGTCCAGGCTGGCGTGAAACCACGTTAAGCTGTAGGTGCAGGTGAGGGCTGTATGGAAGGTTTTACAGTGCAGCCTCCCAAAAGACTAACTTGCTTCAACCCAATGGAGAAATTAATTTGAACATAACAGCGTATCAGCAACTTCATTGCCACTGCACTCGATTGACCAGAAGACAGCGCGAGCTGTCCCCGCCCTACTAAGCGAGTGTCACAAGTATTTCAGGTGCCGTGGATTGCTGTGAGCTAATTTAAAGTCCGCCCAGGAAGAAGTGCGTATAACGCACGAAACGCGTCGGCATATGGACTGTTGTGATATTTGAATGCCGGTTTGTCAGACGAGATGCTGCAGCTTTCATAAATAAATGCCTAAGAACATACTTGCCTGCTGAGTGGCTCTTTCCAATGAGGACAAACCCGGGGGTTACCTTCGGATTGATGGATATGCAGCGGCTCGTCCAGCCACGGAAAGAACCCCGCTGTGTTTCACAGTCCAGGCTGGCGTGAAACCACGTTAAGCTGTAGGTGCAGGTGAGGGCTGTATGGAAGGTTTTACAGTGCAGCCTCCCAAAAGACTAACTTGCTTTAACCCAATGGAGAAATTAATTTGAACATAACAGCGTATCAGCAACTTCATTGCCACTGCACTCGATTGACCAGAAGACAGCGCGAGCTGTCCCCGCCCTACTAAGCGAGTGTCACAAGTATTTCAGGTGCCGTGGATTGCTGTGAGCTAATTTAAAGTCCGCCCAGGAAGAAGTGCGTATAACGCACGAAACGCGTCGGCATATGGACTGTTGTGATATTTGAATGCCGGTTTGTCAGACGAGATGCTGCAGCTTTCATAAATAAATGCCTAAGAACATACTTGCCTGCTGAGTGGCTCTTTCCAATGAGGACAAACCCGGGGGTTACCTTCGGATTGATGGATATGCAGCGGCTCGTCCAGCCGCGGAAAGAACCCCGCTGTGTTTCACAGTCCAGGCTGGCGTGAAACCACGTTAAGCTGTAGGTGCAGGTGAGGGCTGTATGGAAGGTTTTACAGTGCAGCCTCCCAAAAGAATAACTTGCTTCAACCCAATGGAGAAATTAATTTGAACATAACAGCGTATCAGCAACTTCATTGCCACTGCACTCGATTGACCAGAAGACAGCGCGAGCTGTCCCCGCCCTACTAAGCGAGTGTCACAAGTATTTCAGGTGCCGTGGATTACTGTGGGCTAATTTAAAGTCCGCCCAGGAAGAAGTGCGTATAACGCACGAAACGCGTCGGCATATGGACTGTTGTGATATTTGAATGCCGGTTTGTCAGACGAGATGCTGCAGCTTTCATAAATAAATGCCTAAGAACATACTTGCCTGCTGAGTGGCTCTTTCCAATGAGGACAAACCCGGGGGTTACCTTCGGATTGATGGATATTCAGCGGCTCGTCCAGCCGCGGAAAGAACCCCGCTGTGTTTCAAAGTCCAGGCTGGCGTGAAACCACGTTAAGCTGTAGGTGTAGGTGAGGGCTGTATGGAAGGTTTTACAGTGCAGCCTCCCAAAAGACTAACTTGCTTCAACCGAATGGAGAAATTAATTTGAACATAACAGCGTATCAGCAACTTCATTGCCACTGCACTCGATTGACCAGAAGACAGCGCGAGCTGTCCCCGCCCTACTAAGCGAGTGTCACAAGTATTTCAGGTGCCGTGGATTGCTGTGAGCTAATTTAAAGTCCGCCCAGGAAGAAGTGCGTATAACGCACGAAACGCGTCGGCATATGGACTGTTGTGATATTTGAATGCCGGTTTGTCAGACGAGATGCTGCAGCTTTCATAAATAAATGCCTAAGAACATACTTGCCTGCTGAGTGGCTCTTTCCAATGAGGACAAACCCGGGGGTTACCTTCGGATTGATGGATATGCAGCGGCTCGTCCAGCCGCGGAAAGAACCCCGCTGTGTTTCACAGTCCAGGCTGGCGTGAAACCACGTTAAGCTGTAGGTGCAGGTGAGGGCTGTATGGAAGGTTTTACAGTGCAGCTTCCCAAAAGACTAACATGCTTCAACCCAATGGAGAAATTAATTTGAACATAACAGCGTATCAGCAACTTCATTGCCACTGCACTCGATTGACCAGAAGACAGCGCGAGCTGTCCCCGCCCTACAAAGCGAGTGTCACAAGTATTTCAGGTGCCGTGGATTGCTGTGAGCTAATTTAAAGTCCGCCCAGGAAGAAGTGCGTATAACGCACGAAACGCGTCGGCATATGGACTGTTGTGATATTTGAATGCCGGTTTGTCAGACGAGATGCTGCAGCTTTCATAAATAAATGCCTAAGAACATACTTGCCTGCTGAGTGGCTCTTTCCAATGAGGACAAACCCGGGGGTTACCTTCGGATTGATGGATATGCAGCGGCTCGTCCAGCCGCGGAAAGAACCCCGCTGTGTTTCACAGTCCAGGCTGGCGTGAAACCACGTTAAGCTGTAGGTGCAGGTGAGGGCTGTATGGAAGGTTTTACAGTGCAGCCTCCCAAAAGACTAACTTGCTTCAACCCAATGGAGAAATTAATTTGAACATAACAGCGTATCAGCAACTTCATTGCCACTGCACTCGATTGACCAGAAGACAGCGCGAGCTGTCCCCGCCCTACTAAGCGAGTGTCACAAGTATTTCAGGTGCCGTGGATTGCTGTGAGCTAATTTAAAGTCCGCCCAGGAAGAAGTGCGTATAACGCACGAAACGCGTCGGCATATGGACTGTTGTGATATTTGAATGCCGGTTTGTCAGACGAGATGCTGCAGCTTTCATAAATAAATGCCTAAGAACATACTTGCCTGCTGAGTGGCTCTTTCCAATGAGGACAAACCCGGGGGTTACCTTCGGATTGATGGATATGCAGCGGCTCGTCCAGCCGCGGAAAGAACCCCGCTGTGTTTCACAGTCCAGGCTGGCGTGAAACCACGTTAAGCTGTAGGTGCAGGTGAGGGCTGTATGGAAGGTTTTACAGTGCAGCCTCCCAAAAGACTAACTTGCTTCAACCCAATGGAGAAATTAATTTGAACATAACAGCGTATCAGCAACTTCATTGCCACTGCACTCGATTGACCAGAAGACAGCGCGAGCTGTCCCCGCCCTACTAAGCGAGTGTCACAAGTATTTCAGGTGCCGTGGATTACTGTGGGCTAATTTAAAGTCCGCCCAGGAAGAAGTGCGTATAACGCACGAAACGCGTCGGCATATGGACTGTTGTGATATTTGAATGCCGGTTTGTCAGACGAGATGCTGCAGCTTTCATAAATAAATGCCTAAGAACATACTTGCCTGCTGAGTGGCTCTTTCCAATGAGGACAAACCCGGGGGTTACCTTCGGATTGATGGATATGCAGCGGCTCGTCCAGCCGCGGAAAGAACCCCGCTGTGTTTCACAGTCCAGGCTGGCGTGAAACCACGTTAAGCTGTAGGTGTAGGTGAGGGCTGTATGGAAGGTTTTACAGTGCAGCCTCCCAAAAGACTAACTTGCTTCAACCGAATGGAGAAATTAATTTGAACATAACAGCGTATCAGCAACTTCATTGCCACTGCACTCGATTGACCAGAAGACAGCGCGAGCTGTCCCCGCCCTACTAAGCGAGTGTCACAAGTATTTCAGGTGCCGTGGATTGCTGTGAGCTAATTTAAAGTCCGCCCAGGAAGAAGTGCGTATAACGCACGAAACGCGTCGGCATATGGACTGTTGTGATATTTGAATGCCGGTTTGTCAGACGAGATGCTGCAGCTTTCATAAATAAATGCCTAAGAACATACTTGCCTGCTGAGTGGCTCTTTCCAATGAGGACAAACCCGGGGGTTACCTTCGGATTGATGGATATGCAGCGGCTCGTCCAGCCGCGGAAAGAACCCCGCTGTGTTTCACAGTCCAGGCTGGCGTGAAACCACGTTAAGCTGTAGGTGCAGGTGAGGGCTGTATGGAAGGTTTTACAGTGCAGCCTCCCAAAAGACTAACTTGCTTCAACCGAATGGAGAAATTAATTTGAACATAACAGCGTATCAGCAACTTCATTGCCACTGCACTCGATTGACCAGAAGACAGCGCGAGCTGTCCCCGCCCTACTAAGCGAGTGTCACAAGTATTTCAGGTGCCGTGGATTGCTGTGAGCTAATTTAAAGTCCGCCCAGGAAGAAGTGCGTATAACGCACGAAACGCGTCGGCATATGGACTGTTGTGATATTTGAATGCCGGTTTGTCAGACGAGATGCTGCAGCTTTCATAAATAAATGCCTAAGAACATACTTGCCTGCTGAGTGGCTCTTTCCAATGAGGACAAACCCGGGGGTTACCTTCGGATTGATGGATATGCAGCGGCTCGTCCAGCCGCGGAAAGAACCCCGCTGTGTTTCACAGTCCAGGCTGGCGTGAAACCACGTTAAGCTGTAGGTGCAGGTGAGGGCTGTATGGAAGGTTTTACAGTGCAGCCTCCCAAAAGACTAACTTGCTTCAACCCAATGGAGAAATTAATTTGAACATAACAGCGTATCAGCAACTTCATTGCCACTGCACTCGATTGACCAGAAGACAGCGCGAGCTGTCCCCGCCCTACTAAGCGAGTGTCACAAGTATTTCAGGTGCCGTGGATTGCTGTGAGCTAATTTAAAGTCCGCCCAGGAAGAAGTGCGTATAACGCACGAAACGCGTCGGCATATGGACTGTTGTGATATTTGAATGCCGGTTTGTCAGACGAGATGCTGCAGCTTTCATAAATAAATGCCTAAGAACATACTTGCCTGCTGAGTGGCTCTTTCCAATGAGGACAAACCCGGGGGTTACCTTCGGATTGATGGATATATATATATATATATATAAAATATTATCTACTGGCGGATGCCAGTAGGTAGTTATAGTTAGGACCTTGTTTCTATTCAAAAATAATTTTTTCTTTCCCAATAACTTTGGCGCCGGTTGACTAATCTTCACGAAATTTTTAAAACTGGTGGGGCGCTCTGGTCAGCTCCTATCTTGGAAGTTTCAGGGTGATAGGGCAAGCGGGGGCTGAGAAAAAGGGGGGGTCCCAAAACATGACTTCTCCATTTTAATTCCAATAGGAAAATTTGGACACAGATACAGCCCGAACTGCTGAACGGATTTACACCAAATTTGGCAAAAAGGTAGCCCTTGTTTCAGAAAGAACTCTTTTTGTTAAATGCTGTAAATCCGTTCAGTAGTTCCTGAGAAATTAAAAAAAAGAGGTTGAAAAATGCATTTCCCATAGGAAACATTAGACACGGCTACAACATGAACTGCTGAACAGAATTACACCAAATTTAGCATAAATGTAGCCCTTGATAAAGAAAGAACTCTTTTTCTTAAATGGTGTAAATCTGTTCAGTAGTTGCTGAGAAAATAGAAAATTAAAAAAAATCGATATATAGAGGCATGGACGATCTGCGCACCCTCCTGACCACGAGCTTTATGCTAATTGGCTGTCAACCAGGAAGTGTTGGCAGCCATCTTGTGCCTCGGTAACTGAGGCACAAGAATAAAGAATCACAAAAACAAGAAAAGGGGCCAGGGTAGAAACACCCTGACCCCCGAGGCCTGCTCAGGGGATCCCACAAGGACCCTCAGGGCCAAAAAAAGCTTTTAAAATAAAAATCAGCGAGATCCGCGCACCCAGCGCGAATTTCATCGAATTTGTTTTTTTTTAAAACAAAGCGCTGGCTCCTCGCTTCGTTATTATTTAGCCCCTGGGTGGGCCAAGTCCCGGAGGCATTCAAAAGTGTAATGATGGGGGCCCAGGGAGGCCCCCGCAGCCCCAGGGTCCGCCACCCCCGGAGCTTCATATTTTTATTATGTGGGGGGCCTCCAAGGTACCCCAAGTCCCGGGGACCGCCACCCTGGGGCTTTTATTAATTATATTCACGGGGGCACACGGCCCCCACTGCCCCGGGGACTGCCACCCCCTGTATGTAAGTTAGATGTAAGTTGGTGGATCTGTGGTTGGTGACAGGCTTGTAGGGATATGAATCTGTGGTTCTTGCCACATCCTGTAAGAAACCGGAACAGAACCAGGCATGGAGCCGGTTAAGTAGGAGGGGAGATATCACCATGAGGCAGGAAGAGATACCCCAGTAAGGGACACTGCTGGCAGCCACCCAGCGAGGGCACGGGGGCGGGATCTGGCCCGCTTAGGACCAATCAGAGATGTAGTTCACGGTAACGCACCACCACCTCTTAATTAGCTAATTAATGAGGGGGAAATAAAGTCCCACAAGAAATGTTATTATTATGACATTATAGGTAGAAAAGGCCTGGCTTCCATTTTAGCGGTTCTGCCGCTGCAGGCTGATGCCACCACTGCCCACTAGCTGTCCCGGGCCCAGCCTCGCCATACTGCCAGGTGCGCCAGCCGCTATAAGGGCACATGCAGGGGCGAGGGAGCCGGAACCTCGGTGATAGGCCAGCTGCTGCCCTAGCATCCGTCCATCACCACCCCCTTTTGTACCGCTTTGTTCGCCATAAGTTGACAGGGTATGCTCAGACGTGAGTCCCTTGCTCACTTTGCCTCTGAATTCAAGCAAGACTGACTGAAGACGGCTGTAATGTCAGAAACCGGTCCTAGGAAGCTTGTTTCCAGTCCACGGAAGGCATGGCTTGGCAGTTCGGGCTGGACTGTTCCCATGAGGCACAGGGTCATGCTGCTTTGCATATGGCCATGTCTTTACTGGGGTGGCTAAAGAACGGTGATGGATTAAACCCAAATCTTTTGACTGGGTGTGAATGTTTGATTGGTGCAGATGCTCCGTCCATCACCACCCCCTTTTGTACCACCCTAGCATCCTGGCACCGTGCTTGGCACAGCATCCGCCCATCCACAGGGGACATCGAACGCACCTTCACCCTCCCTATCGTAAATGTACAACTTGGAAGCTGTGGGTGCCTATCCTGCCCACAAAGGGCTCAGGGCACTGCCTGCTCCTCGGAGTGTGCGGGCGGGAGTAGGCCCGCGCATGTTCTTGCAAAATGGGGTGGAGGAGAGCACTGTAAAGGGTCCAGACAGGGGACAGCACCCATCCATCCCTGGAGCCAGCATCAGCCCCCAGAAAGCAGGGAAAGCCTAACTGAAATTTATGATTGCTGATTTGATTCGTCTCAGTAGCAGGGATTTAAAGCACATCCCATCCTGCTCCCGCCCCTGTCTGTAAAGGCAGGAGCAGTCAAGCTGCCCGCGGGGAAAGGGGGCGAAGGCATACATATTTATTTTCCAAACTGGAACTGGGTGCTTGAGTCACACAGGCGGGTCGTGGGAACAGAGGGTGCGAGATGCCAGTAAAGATGGCAACACCAGCTGCAGCCTGAGAATGAGGCCAGTGTCTTCAGAGAGGAGATCGCCACCCACTGCCCCTGCCAGCACTGCCACTGACAGCAACAACACAACTACTGACCATCACACTCTTGCAAGTGTGTCGCTGACTATTCCAGGCCTCTCAAGCTACAAGAATGTCAGGGCTGCAGCTGTTGATAATTTTTTTATGTATATTCAATTATTAACAACTGTTGTACTTGTCTCTAAATTAAACAGGCAGCACTGCCATGTGGCAGCTTGTCATAAGTGCCTGTCTTGACAATTACGTGCCGGTGTCGAGCAACGGAAACAACCGGCTCAAATTAAGCACTGAATTGGTGATGCTGTCATAGCGTGACCAGCGGCGGTGCACCCAGCATAGGTGGGGCTACCACAGCACGACCATTGGCCATGCACCCAGCAGAGCTAAGGCTACCACAGCACGACTAGTGGCCAGGCACCCAGCAGAGCTGAGGCTACCACAGCACAACCAGTGGCCGCACACCCATCAGAGCTGAGGATACCACAGCACAACCACTGGCCACGTATGAAGCAGAGGCCACCGCTGACCTCCGGGCACAGGTGAAGCTAGCGCAGCGTGACAAGCGGCCATGCACCCAGCAGAGCTGAGCCTACCTCAGCACGGCCAGTGGTCACACACCCAGCAGGGGCCACAGCTGATCTCCAGGCAGAGCTGAGGCTACCACAGCACAACAATTGGCCATGTACCGAGCAGAGGCAACAGCTGATCTCCCGGCACAGGTGAGGCTAGCACAGCATAACCAGCGGCCATGCACCTGCAAGGGCCATAGAAGGCAGACTCCAAGGAGCTTGCCAACCGCTCCTGGCCCAGTGTAGAGGGTTGAGCACAGACAGGGTGGACCCAGGCACACTTAGGGCTGTGATCACCTACAGTGAAGTAGCCACATGTGTCCAAGAAAGATACCCCCTGGAAGTACACGAAGACATGGCCGCTGAGGGAGGCTTGTAGCCATCGCTCCAAGGGTGATGAGTGACCGCCGACTGGGCTCCGAAATACAGGAAATGGTTATGCAGATGCAAATTCACAGAATCCCCTTTTCTCTCCTTGGCTTTTCATCCTAAGAAACATCACATGTTGTGGTGCGGGTTCCTTCGGTGTTACTTGCTCAGACTTCCGCATTGCACGTCCCTGGCCTCTATGTCACTGCCACTTCCAGAAGTTAGTTGAACCCCCGTACGCACACACCGCATGTTTGCTGAACTCCGGTAAGACGATCCTGGGCTTTGTAACTAACCTCATTGTGGATTTTACACGTTTCAAACATGTGACGGTCAATTATTTCTTCCACTATAGTAAGGATTTTTCCAACACCTGCCGGTGGACGAGTGGATCTGTCTTCCGTTTGGGTACCCAAACTCTGAAGACTGGTAAGAATCGCCAACCTTGCCAAATTTAGATAGTACATCCATTAGTGCATCTTGTTGCACATTGATTTGTTCAATTTTATAGGTTGCAGAATAGAAACGGTAGACTGAAACCTTGTGTCCGGGTCCACTGCCCTGTAACGCAACATATCGACAGTAGGGGTGAGACTCTTATGACATTTTTGATTCATTCACCTTAAAGCTAAGGTTGAACAACAGCTTACAATTTTACTTTTCCAAGCAGGCAGCCCTCTTCGCTGTGGTGCTCAAGAAAATCCCCTGACAGTTTGATCTGAAATGAAAACACCCTCCCAGTACTATACATTTTGAATAGGTGAGTATGATCACACACCGTGAGCGCAGTCTCGTTAGCTCTCTGTTTCAGCCCGTCTGATTTCCCCATGTATATCCTGATTAGGATTATTCTTTAAATTCCCAGGTTAAGGCCAAATCTTGAAAAAGTCTCTGCTCTCATTACACGTCTAGGACTCCCAACGTTTGGTAAGCCGATGTAGGGACTGTTGGATCAGTGGGCGGGTCTCTCTGTATGTTGTCCTTAGTTGAACAAATTTTTTTTGTCTAATATGCGTCACTCACGTTTGTCCCATTCCTTCACAGATACTACAATAGGCCCTGAAGAGAATCCCTGACGATTTCTGTGGGATTCGAAACGCGTAGGCCCTGCCACATTTGGTCTGCGCCAGCATCTAGGCTCCCAAGTAGTTGAGCCTTGAGCTTGAATGTGTACATTACCTTGCAGTAGTAACCACAATGAGCTTTATTTTGTTTTATTAGAGACATAGGAATGTACTAAAGAAAAACTGTGTACTTCATTAGTATTGAAAAGACGTGCAGACCGTGGCCCCTTTCTCTAGTCACCTTGTATATATATTGTATTATATTCACTGTTCTTTGGACTGTGTGAATGTGTTTTGGTTGGTTGTGATATGTCTGTGATCCTGAATGTATGATTGTATGTAGAATTATACATCTATGTCCCACGTGTGTTTTTAGAAAAAAAAATTCAGTACTTTGTTTCAAAATTGTGTAATATATTCCTTCAAAAAATTTTCAAATTAAAAAGCTATTGATTAGCAATTCCCATTCTCGAATTTCTTTTCTGGATTTGGATGAATATTGTTTATTGAAATCATTCACATCAGTATTGGCACTTCTGTTCTGTTTTATAATTACTGTGGCTCAGCCTTACTGACTAGAGCCAGCCCCTAGTTGTTTCTTGCTGTTTTAGCGGGTGCTTGCCCGCGAGGCTGCTTATTTACATCTCATTAGGTTGAGACAAAGGTTAAATTGTTTTTTCCTTTTTCTGTTAGGTTGGAATTTATTACTATATTCTCACCTTCTTCTGACCTTTTTTCCATGCATGTGATTTATTTTATTTGCTTTTTCTATTTTTTCACTATAATTTTTGTTTCCTTCAAGTGATGGCAGAAAAAGACACTTTTGCTTATACGGAGGACCACATCAGGAATCTGCTCAGCGATCCACCTGTCTTTGCATCGGTTGCCTTGAGTGTGACAGCAACATTCCTCAATGAATCAGATAAGTTAATCCGCCTAAAAAAGAAGCAGATTAGAACGGACCTTCATGGTCATTTTCTATTGCAACATCTCCGAGAGGGAACTATCCCAGGTGGGTTACAAATCAAAAACATCCCAGTAATCTTCACTGAGGACCCTATTTTTAAAAAAGGCTTTTCCCTTATTGAAACCAAATGCAGCAGGGACCTTATGGTCCTGACAGTGGAGACAGCGGTTAGGATCTCTAGAGAAGAACTAGCTGAAATTGCCAAATAGGAGGCTGAAATCAGCAATAACCCTACCATAGCTGACGCAAAAGCATTGTTAGACAAGGTGGCAAAAGAGATACAAGAATTTAAGGACTATACGATCACACAGAAAACAAATCAGTTCGAGAAAGATAAAAAAAGCTTTTCATTGGATAATATATATCCATATCTCCAGGTAGATTTTTACTCTAAGGTTGAGTCAAGACGCTATCTACCAGACAACCAAGGGAGATCTAGAAAACAATTTCTTTCTTTCTCTGATACTTCATCTTCAGGTACAGACAGTGACACAAGTGGGAATTATACCCGTCCCAATAGGAATCGCAATTGGAATCCCAACCAACAACAGCAAAATCAATCACCAAATCCTTTTTTATCGAGAGGCCAGACACGCCCCTGGGGCAGGGTGAGATACACGATCCCCTGGGAGATGAAAACACGACAACAACACTACAAAAACTAGGAGTGTCATCAATTTTTAACCTCTCTCAAAAGGTCCTTACCCCAGAAGAAGAAAGTATTTTAGCTAAGGGACTGTCGTTTGTTCCTTCCAAAAGGACAGACTTCGTGAAAATGAAGTCCGAATTCATTGAATTCTGTAGAAAACTGAGACTCACCTTATTCTTCAGTGACAATCCCATCCAAAACACTGTTGAAGTAACGGGTCTAGGAAATAAATCGACCTTTTGCCCACCTACCAGTAAGATCCCGAAAGACCTGGTGATCTTCGAAAAAAGTGTTCTGTCTGCAATCTCGGCGATGGAACAGGAAAGAAAATTTGTTAAATTTAATACCACCAAAAATGAGATGACTGCACTCAATAATTTAAGAAATGACACCTCTATTATAATTAAGCAAGCCGACAAGGGCGGGGCTATAGTGGTATGGGATGCCAATGACTATACTACTGAAGTCATGAGGCAACTGGAGGATTCCAGTTGCTACCGAAAAATAGGTAGAGACCCGGCGAAAGACCTGCAGAATGAACTGTTTGCTTTAATACAAGAAGGTTTCGAACAAGGGTTTGTGGGACCAAAAGAACTTGAATACCTGCAAATCAAACATCCAAAAATTCCAATGTTCTACGTACTTCCTAAGATTCACAAAAATCAAGACAATCCGCCAGGCAGACCCATCGTGGCAGGATGTGGTTCTCTGCTTGAGCCGATTTCGAAGTACGTAGACTCCTTCCTCAAAGAATTTATGAGTCAGGTAGTTTCCTACTTACAGGATACTACAGATTTTATTAATAAACTTGAGACAGTGAATTTTCGTGAAGAGACGGACACTTTGGTCACCTTAGACGTGACGTCTCTATACACTCAGATTCCACAAGATGAGGCAGTGGCGGTGCTATCATTCTTTTTAGATTCGAGACCCAGACCCACGCGAGTACCCACTAAATTCCTGGTAGATCTTGCATCATTCGCACTAAGAAAAAATTACTTTTGCTTTAATAAGGAATTCTATTATCAAGTCAAAGGGGTGGCCATGGGCTGCCCATTTGCGCCGGAGCTAGCAGTACTTTTTATGTCCATGTACGAAAACACCTATGTACACAACAATAACCCGTTTGGCCACCACATTGAGACGTGGCTGCGATTTATTGACGATGTGGTCATGGTTTGGACAGGAGACAGTAACACCTTGTCGACGTTCCATCAATGGTTGAACTCAAGGACTCCGGACATACAATTTAGCCTCTCCCAGTCAGCCATCAAAATTCCATTTTTGGATGTAGAAGTCTTTCCCAAATCAGGCAAACTCGCTACCACTTTATTTGTTAAACCCACTGACCGGAACAACGCTTTACTATTTGACAGTAACCACCCTAGAAGTCTCAAGGAAAATCTGCCCTACGGACAGTTTCTGCGTGTCCGCAGAAACTGCACGTATAATGAGGATTACCACCATCATGCAGACAATTTGGTGTCCAAACTGTGTGATAGAGGCTACCCCAGAAAGCTAGTAAAATACTGCATGACGAGGGCAAGATGGACACCCAGAGAAACACTCCTGGAACGCAAGAAGAAACTAGAGTTGAAACGCCAAGTGTGCGTCACCACCTTTTGCCCAAATGCCAATCAGCTAAAACGGGTCATTAGACAAAATTGGCACCTGGTAAAGAACCTGGATACCAGCCTAAAAGAACCCCCACTATTCGCTTTTAAGAAAGAGAATAGTGTAGCCAACCACATAGTGCGAGCAGCTATGCCAATTCAAACACAACCGACACTATGCCAAATGATGGGTATGCCCCCGGTGACAGGACACCATAGATGCGGGACTTGTCTCTGCTGTGAAACTACACTGGAAGGGTCATTATTCCAGCACAATGGAATTTCATGGAAGCACGAGGCTTTTAGTAACTGCAAATCGAAATTTGTAGTATATGGTATAAAATGTCCTTGTGAACGCCTCTACATCGGCAAAACAAACCAAGAAGTAAGACAGCGCATTTCCCAACATAAATCAAGACTGAAAAGAAAAGTGGAAAATGCCCCCCTAGTATACCATTGGACAAGAATGCAACACCAAATCAGCGACTTAAGGTGGACAGTCTTATCCAAGGTTGAAAATGACCCCCGCGGAGGAGACTTGAACCTTAAACTTTCTAAAAAAGAGGCCTTCCTTATAGTCAAGTTTGATACTGCAATATCACGCCTTAATGAACTGAGCGAAATCTACAAACTATAAGATCGTTGCTGTATCTAACTGGTAGTGTCCCTATTCAGGTAATGTCCCGTGGTTTATGTCATGTTTATACCTTGACGTAGAGATCAGCCTCTGTCTCCCATGGTCGGTGCACTTATGATCCACTCTACGCAGTGGACCCGTTGTCCACTTCCGTTTGTAAATAGTACTGATTTTTGTTCTGTAACATCCTTGGGTTTGCTTCAGATCCTGATACATCTCGAGCTTTCTCCAATCCCCACTACTCCGGGAGTTGTGTAAGTCCCTCCTCTATTTCTGACTGTCTCCGAGCGTGGTGATTACTTGACACTCCCCTTCTGGGTGGGACGTACAATCTGGCCCGCTATATAACTATACCTCCCTGATTCTGCTTCCCGACGCATGCGCGAGTGAATAGTGCCGATTAGAACGCTACCGGTCCGTGTGACCGCCGAAACTATAAGTAAGTCCTTAGACTATATTGAGTGTTAGTCTCAGCCGTCGTGCCCTTAGAGTCATAGATACTCTTGTTGTTCTCATAGATCATTACTAGACTACCGGCGAGTTGATGCCTGCCGCTCGATTGCGCAACTAAGTGCGGGTTACATTCCAACGCTGTACCCGCCTAGGTAAGAACTGGTTTCTCTTCGATTCTTGGCAGCATAATAATTTTTTCCAAGACTTTGTGCCTCACAGGGCTTCTCTTGTTTTGTTTTAGTGAGTGGGCTACAATGCCCCGCCTGCGCTGTCATTAGTTGAACCCCCGTACGCACACACCGCATGTTTGCTGCACTCCGGTAAGACGATCCTGGGCTTTGTAACTAACCTCATTGTGGATTTTACACGTTTCAAACATGTGACGGTCAATTATTTCTTCCACTATAGTAAGGATTTTTCCAACACCTGCCGGTGGACGAGTGGATCTGTCTTCCGTTTGGGTACCCAAACTCTGAAGACTGGTAAGAATCGCCAACCTTGCCAAATTTAGATAGTACATCCATTAGTGCATCTTGTTTCACATTGATTTGTTCAATTTTATATGTTGCAGAATAGAAACAGTAGACTGAAACCTTGTGTCCGGGTCCACTTCCCTGTAACGCAACATATCGACAGTAGAGGTGAGACTCTTATGACATTTTTGATTCATTCACCTTAAAGCTAAGGTTGAACAACAGCTTACAATTTTACTTTTCCAAGCAGGCAGCCCTCTTCGCTGTGGTGCTCAAGAAAATCCCCTGACAGTTTGATCTGAATTGAAAACACCCTCCCAGTACTATACATTTTGAATAGGTGAGTATGATCACACACCATGAGCGCAGTCTCGTTAGCTCTCTGTTTCAGCCCGTCTGATTTCCCCATGTATATCCTGATTAGGATTATTCTTTAAATTCCCAGGTTAAGGCCAAATCTTGAAAAAGTCTCTGCTCTCATTACACGTCTAGGACTCCCAACGTTTGGTAAGCCGATGTAGGGACTGTTGGATCAGTGGGCGGGTCTCTCTGTATGTTGTCCTTAGTTGAACAAAAATGTTTTTGTCTAATATGCGTCACTCACGTTTGTCCCATTCCTTGACAGATACTACAATAGGCCCTGAAGAGAATCCCCGACGATTTCTGTGGGATTCGAAACGCGTAGGCCCTGCCACATTTGGTCTGCGCCAGCATCTAGGCTCCCAAGTAGTTGAGCCTTGAGCTTGAATGTGTACATTACCTTGCAGTAGTAACCACAATGAGCTTTATTTTGTTTTATTAGAGACATAGGAATGTACTAAAGAAAAACTGTGTACTTCATTAGTATTGAAAAGACGTGCAGACCGTGGCCCCTTTCTCTAGTCACCTTGTATATATATTGTATTATATTCACTGTTCTTTGGACTGTGTGAATGTGTTTTGGTTGGTTGTGATATGTCTGTGATCCTGAATGTATGATTGTATGTAGAATTATACATCTATGTCCCACGTGTGTTTTTAGAAAAAAATTTTTTTCAGTACTATGTATCAAAATTGTGTAATATATTCCTTCAAAAAATTTTCTAATAAAAAAGCTATTGATTAGCAAAACCCATTCTCGAATTTCTGTTCTGGATTTGGATGAATATTGGTTATTGAAATCATTCAGATCAGTATTGGCACTTCTGTTCTGTTTTACAATTACTGTGGCTCAGCCTTACTGATTAGAGCCAGCCCCTAGTTGTTTCTTGCTAACTTCCAGAACCCAGGCACAGCCCACTGCTGGCACTGAAAATAAAACGCAGCCAATAGTGGGCATGTGAATGTTGGTACTGGCAAGGCACCTTGTGCAGAGCTGCCAGGGTTCATGGTCCTGGCCACTGAGGAGGATAAGGCGTGACCTTTGGAAACAAGAGAAGGGCCTTTAGATAAGAAAGCTCCTGGACAAATTAAGCTCTACAAAGTCCAGCCACGTGACCACAGGCAGCAACCCGAACATGCACAGGGTGTTTTAGAGGCAAACCTGTGCCATGGCAGGTCGAGCTGGATGGCACGGTGCCATTTCAGTACGTGTAGAGACCACGCATCGGCAATGGCAGTGAGTGGGGCAAATGATGGACCACTGGTGTGACCTGGAGGGGCAGGAGGCATCCATCGATAGTGGACCATGGGCATGGCTTGAAGTGGCCCGGGTCCCTCCGGGTCTCAGACCCGCTAGTATTTAAAAATTAATATTAAATGAGTCTGTACCAGGCCCTATAGTCATGTCGGTAAGTTTCGAAAAAAATACCCATGGATTTCTTAAGTGTGAATGTAAAAACGTTAGGGTGATGCGCGTCGGCGGTTTAGCTTCTGTTTCTATTTCACGCTTTGCTGTATCTTGCATTACCCAAGATTGTTGGCTATTTCATTGTATTTTGGTGTATGTGACGTTCAGTATCCTAAGTACCCGTGCAAGTGGCACACTTTGAACTGATTTGCGTCCAAATGTTTCTGTCGGCCTCGATAGAGAGCTCTGGAGTTGAGGCTGAAGGCACTGTGACGGACTCTCACATCACCTGTCACTGGGTCAGAAAGGTGTTCAAATAACGTGCCCATCCAGTCCCTGGCCTCTCTGCAGAGTGCTCAGAGCAGTTGTGATGTATTCCAGTTACAATTGTGATTCTGTGCAAATGTGGGTGACGGATGTACAGTTGTCAAAATATTGACAAAGCAAAGTAACAGAAAATTCAGCGCTTGCAGGGGTGGGTGCCTTGTGTGTCTAGGGGTGGTGAAGTGAAGGATATACAGGAATGTGTAGGAGACACTGACAAGAGGGTGCTGAAGAGGGCCACACCATCACGGAGATGTGGAGAGAAAATGGTGAACATGTCTAACAAAGTGACCATAACGTGAGTGATTGAGAGACTACACCTTCCACAGGCTCAGAGCTGTTTATTCACCCTCATAATTTCAGAAATATAACATTTTCAATATTATCTAAAACAAATATTGCTCTTACTCATTTCTCTTAAACAGCTAACAAGCATTGGCAAAGCTGGCTGCAATAACAGAAAGTGAAGGGGGCACTATAGACATCCCTGACACGTGGCTAGCTTTAAGCCACACCCTAATCACTTAGGCCACTCCCCATTTTAGAGACCCCCACTATTTTCATCCTGCTTAGTCATGTCTGGTGGGGGGACCAGGTAGTGTCCAGTCTCTTGGGCCTGAAGTGGACATCCTTGGAAAATGACAGGTTGTGGAAATCCAAACCGACATCTTGTGTAACATTTCCTTTCCATCTGTATTTTCAACGACGGAACTTACCACATCTATGTGTTTGAAAGCACTGAACTGGCAGTCTTAGACCTTTTTTACAACTGTCTTTGGGGATGGCGCATTTCACATACCGGTGTATGAAAGAGAGTATAGACTCATCAATGTCTGTTTCAAATTTTGGTGCATTTTTTATCCATACCAGCATCTGAATATGAGGAGCACCTCTTGCTTATTACACTTTATGCCAAAAGAAATCAGTTACTTCCCCAAGAGGAGGATTTGTTTTGTTCCAGATGAAAAACAGCATGGCTTGAAACCTGTGGTTAAAATATCTAAAAGCATTAGCAGGCTCCAAAGTCAAAGTTCTCCTGCTGTTTTCACATTGATGTACTTAATATTTGATTTCAATTCTCTCAAAAATTCAAGCAGGTCATCCTACTCGTACTCAGCACTACTGAGTGTCAGAAACCAAGTAAGTGTACCCAGGTATCTCAACATACATTTCGGTTCTCTATGACAACTATACCAATACTTGTTGGTGCCACATTGGCACACCATCAAACTAATCAAGTTGTTTTCAAATTCTCATCCTTCCTATGAACTTTATCAACAAATTTCTTTGTGGAGAGATTTTGTAGGTTAACTCCTGTCTTCAAGATGTGGTTTACAGCATGATAGTCCAGACAAGTCACTCTCAAAGAGAAGATGGAATATGTATGAAATACAATGGCAAAATGTAGGATCCACAGAATATTAATAAACTTGAGACAGTGAATTTTCGTGAAGAGACGGACACTTTGGTCACCTTAGACGTGACGTCTCTATACACTCAGATTCCACAAGATGAGGCAGTGGCGGTGCTATCATTCTTTTTAGATTCGAGACCCAGACCCACGCGAGTACCCACTAAATTCCTGATAGATCTTGCATTATTCGCACTAAGAAAAAATTACTTTTGCTTTAATAAGGAATTCTATTATCAAGTCAAAGGGGTGGCCATGGGCTGCCCATTTGCGCCGGAGCTAGCAGTACTTTTTATGTCCATGTACGAAAACACCTATGTACACAACAATAACCCGTTTGGCCACCACATTGAGACGTGGCTGCGATTTATTGACGATGTGTTCATGGTTTGGACAGGAGACAGTAACACCTTGTCGACGTTCCATCAATGGTTGAACTCAAGGACTCCGGACATACAATTTAGCCTCTCCCAGTCAGCCATCAAAATTCCATTTTTGGATGTAGAAGTCTTTCCCAAATCAGGCAAACTCGCAATCACTTTATTTGTTAAACCCACTGACCGGAACAACGCTTTACTATTTGACAGTAACCACCCTAGAAGTCTCAAGGAAAATCTGCCCTACGGACAGTTTCTGCGTGTCCGCAGAAACTGCACGTTTAATGAGGATTACCACCATCATGCAGACAATTTGGTGTCCAAACTGTGTGATAGAGGCTACCCCAGAAAGCTAGTAAAATACTGCATGAAGAGGGCAAGATGGACACCCAGAGAAACACTCCTGGAACGCAAGAAGAAACTAGAGTTGAAACGCCAAGTGTGCGTCACCACCTTTTGCCCAAATGCCAATCAGCTAAAACGGGTCATTAGACAAAATTGGCACCTGGTAAAGAACCTGGATACCAGCCTAAAAGAACCCCCACTATTCGCTTTTAAGAAAGAGAATAGTGTAGCCAACCACATAGTGCGAGCAGCTATGCCAATTCAAACACAACCGACACTATGCCAAATGATGGGTATGCCCCCGGTGACAGGACACCATAGATGCGGGACTTGTCTCTGCTGTGAAACTACACTGGAAGGGTCATTATTCCAGCACAATGGAATTTCATGGAAGCACGAGGCTTTTAGTAACTGCAAATCGAAATTTGTAGTATATGGTATAAAATGTCCTTGTGAACGCCTCTACATCGGCAAAACAAACCAAGAAGTAAGACAGCGCATTTCCCAACATAAATCAAGACTGAAAAGAAAAGTGGAAAATGCCCCCCTAGTATACCATTGGACAAGAATGCAACACCAAATCAGCGACTTAAGGTGGACAGTCTTATCCAAGGTTGAAAATGACCCCCGCGGAGGAGACTTGAACCTTAAACTTTCTAAAAAACAGGCCTTCCTTATAGTCAAGTTTGATACTGCAATATCAGGCCTTAATGAACTGAGCGAAATCTACAAACTATAAGATCGTTGCTGTATCTAATTGGTAGTGTCCCTATTCAGGTAATGTCCTGTGGTTTATGTCATGTTTATACCTTGACGTATAGATCAGCCTCTGTCTCCCATGGTCGGTGCACTTATGATCCACTCTACGCAGTGGACCCGTTGTCCACTTCCGTTTGTAAATAGTACTGATTTTTGTTCTGTAACATCCTTGGGTTTGCTTCAGATCCTGATACATCTCGAGCTTTCTCCAATCCCCACTACTCCGGGAGTTGTGTAAGTCCCTCCTCTATTTCTGACCGTTTCCGAGCGTGGTGATTACTTGACACTCCCCTTCTGGGTGGGACGTACAATCTGGCCCGCTATATAACTATACCTCCCTGATTCTGCTTCCCGACGCATGCGCGAGTGAATAGTGCCGATTAGAACGCTACCGGTCCGTGTGACCGCCGAAACTATAAGTAAGTCCTTAGACTATATTGAGTGTTAGTCTCAGCCGTCGTGCCCTTAGAGTCATAGATACTCTTGTTGTTCTCATAGATCATTACTAGACTACCGGCGAGTTGATGCCTGCCGCTCGATTGCGCAACTAAGTGCGGGTTACATTCCAACGCTGTACCCGCCTAGGTAAGAACTGGTTTCTCTTCGATTCTTGGCAGCATAATAATTTTTTCCAAGACTTTGTGCCTCACAGGGCTTCTCTTGTTTTGTTTTAGTGAGTGGGCTACAATGCCCCGCCTGCGCTGTCATTAGTTGAACCCCCGTACGCACACACCGCATGTTTGCTGCACTCCGGTAAGACGATCCTGGGCTTTGTAACTAACCTCATTGTGGATTTTACACGTTTCAAACATGTGACGGTCAATTATTTCTTCCACTATAGTAAGGATTTTTCCAACACCTGCCGGTGGACGAGTGGATCTGTCTTCCGTTTGGGTACCCAAACTCTGAAGACTGGTAAGAATCGCCAACCTTGCCAAATTTAGATAGTACATCCATTAGTGCATCTTGTTGCACATTGATTTGTTCAATTTTATATGTTGCAGAATAGAAACGGCAGACTGAAACCTTGTGTCCGGGTCCACTGCCCTGTAACGCAACATATCGACAGTAGGGGTGAGACTCTTATGACATTTTTGATTCATTCACCTTAAAGCTAAGGTTGAACAACAGCTTACAATTTTACTTTTCCAAGCAGGCAGCCCTCTTCGCTGTGGTGCTCAAGAAAATCCCCTGACAGTTTGATCTGTATTGAAAACACCCTCCCAGTACTATACATTTTGAATAGGTGCGTATGATCACACACCGTGAGCGCAGTCTCGTTAGCTCTCTGTTTCAGCCCGTCTGATTTCCCCATGTATATCCTGATTAGGATTATTCTTTAAATTCCCAGGTTAAGGCCAAATCTTGAAAAAGTCTCTGCTCTCATTACACGTCTAGGACTCCCAACGTTTGGTAAGCCGATGTAGGGACTGTTGGATCAGTGGGCGGGTCTCTCTGTATGTTGTCCTTAGTTGAACAAAAATGTTTTTGTCTAATATGCGTCACTCACGTTTGTCCCATTCCTTGACAGATACTACAATAGGCCCTGAAGAGAATCCCCGACGATTTCTGTGGGATTCGAAACGCGTAGGCCCTGCCACATTTGGTCTGCGCCAGCATCTAGGCTCCCAAGTAGTTGAGCCTTGAGCTTGAATGTGTACATTACCTTGCAGTAGTAACCACAATGAGCTTTATTTTGTTTTATTAGAGACATAGGAATGTACTAAAGAAAAACTGTGTACTTCATTAGTATTGAAAAGACGTGCAGACCGTGGCCCCTTTCTCTAGTCACCTTGTATATATATTGTATTATATTCACTGTTCTTTGGACTGTGTGAATGTGTTTTGGTTGGTTGTGATATGTCTGTGATCCTGAATGTATGATTGTATGTAGAATTATACATCTATGTCCCACGTGTGTTTTTAGAATTTTTTTTTTTTCAGTACTATGTATCAAAATTGTGTAATATATTCCTTCAAAAAATTTTCAAATAAAAAAGCTATTGATTAGCAGTTCCCATTCTCGAATTTCTGTTCTGGATTTGGATGAATATTGGTTATTGAAATCATTCAGATCAGTATTGGCACTTCTGTTCTGTTTTATAATTACTGTGGCTCAGCCTTACTGATTAGAGCCAGCGCCTAGTTGTTTCTTGCTAACTTCCAGAACCCAGGCACAGCCCACTGCTGGCACCGAAAATAAAACGCAGCCAATAGTGGGCATGTGAATGTTTGTACTGGCAAAGCACCTTGTGCAGAGCTGCCAGGGTTCATGGTCCTAGCCACTGAGGAGGATAAGGCGGGATCTTTGGAAACAAGAGAAGGGCCTTTAGATAAGAAAGCTCCTGGACAAATTAAGCTCTACAAAGTCCAGCCACGTGACCACAGGCAGCAACCCGAACATGCACAGGGTGTTTTAGAGGCAAACCTGTGCCATGGCAGGTCGAGCTGGATGGCACGGTGCCATTTCAGTACGTGTAGAGACCACGCATCGGCAATGGCAGTGAGTGGGGCAAATGATGGACCACTGGTGTGACCTGTAGGGGCAGGAGGCATCCATCGATAGTGGATCATGGGCATGGCTTGAAGTGGCCCGGGTCCCTCCGGGTCTCAGGCCCGCTAGTATTTAAAAATGAATATTAAATGAGTCTGTACCAGGCCCTATAGTCATGTCGGTAAGTTTAAAAAAAAATACCCATGGATTTCTTAAGTGTGAATGTAAAAACGTTAGGGTGATGCGCGTCGGCGGTTTAGCTTCTGTTTCTATTTCACGCTTTGCTGTATCTTGCATTACCCAAGATTGTTGGCTATTTCATTGTATTTTGGTGTATGTGACGTTCAGTATCCTAAGTACCCGTGCAAGTGGCACACTTTGAACTGATTTGCGTCCAAATGTTTCTGTCGGCCTCGATAGAGAGCTCTGGAGTTGAGGCTGAAGGCACTGTGACGGACTCTCACATCGCCTGTCACTGGGTCAGAAAGGTGTTCAAATAACGTGCCCATCCAGTCCCTGGCCTCTCTGCAGAGTGCTCAGAGCAGTTGTCATGTATTCCAGTTACAATTGTGATTCTGTGCAAATGTGGGTGACGGACGTACAGTTGTCAAAATATTGACAAAGCAAAGTAACAGAAAATTCAGCGCTAGCAGGGGTGGGTGCCTTGTGTGTCTAGGGGTGGTGAAGTGAAGGATATACAGGAATGTGTAGGAGACACTGACAAGAGGGTGCTGAAGAGGGCCACACCATCACGGAGATGTGGAGAGAAAATGGTGAACATGTCTGACAAAGGGACCATAACGTGAGTGATTGAGAGACTACACCTTCCACAGGCTCAGAGCTGTTTATTCACCCTCATAATTTCAGAAATATAACATTTTCAATATTATCTAAAACAAATATTGCTCTTACTCATTTCTCTTAAACAGCTAACAAGCATTGGCAAAGCTGGCTGCAATAACAGAAAGTGAAGGGGGCACTATAGACATCCCTGACACGTGGCTAGCTTTAAGCCACACCCTAATCACTTAGGCCACTCCCCATTTTAGAGACCCCCACTATTTTCATCCTGCTTAGTCATGTCTGGTGGGGGGACCAGGTAGTGTCCAGTCTCTTGGGCCTGAAGTGGACATCCTTGGAAAATGACAGGTTGTGGAAATCCAAACCGACATCTTGTGTAACATTTCCTTTCCATCTGTATTTTCAACGACGGAACTTACCACATCTATGTGTTTGAAAGCACTGAACTGGCAGTCTCAGACCTTTTTTACAACTGTCTTTGGGGATGGAGCATTTCACATACCGGTGTATGAAAGAGAGTATAGACTCATCAATGTCTGTTTCAAATTTTGGTGCATTTTGTATCCATACCAGCATCTGAATATGAGGAGCACCTCTTGCTTATTACACTTTATGCCAAAAGAAATCAGTTACTTCCCCAAGAGGAGGATTTGTTTTGTTCCAGATGAAAAACAGCATGGCTTGAAACCTGTGGTTAAAATATCTAAAAGCATTAGCAGGCTCCAAAGTCAAAGTTCTCCTGCTGTTTTCACATTGATGTACTTAATATTTGATTTCAATTCCCTCAAAAATTCAAGCAGGTCATCCTACTCGTACTCAGCACTACTGAGTGTCAGAAACCAAGTAAGTGTACCCAGGTATCTCAACATACATTTCGGTTCTCTATGACAACTATACCAATACTTGTTGGTGCCACATTGGCACACCATCAAACTAATCAAGTTGTTTTCAAATTCTCATCCTTCCTATGAACTTTATCAACAAATTTCTTTGTGGAGAGATTTTGTAGGTTAACTCCTGTCTTCAAGATGTGGTTTACAGCATGATAGTCCAGACAAGTCACTCTCAAAGAGAAGATGGAATATGTATGAAATACAATGGCAAAATGTAGGATCCACAGAATATTATCTGGTTGAACTGTACTCAGCTGCTGGTATTTGTACGGCACGGTCATCATACCAGCCACCTTCTCCAGTGGGAGTTAGTTGTGTAAAACAGAGAGCCTCTAAACTTTTCTCCCACACACTCACATTAGCTCCTTTTGCTTGTTTCATTTGAAAGATATCAATAGCATCACAAACAATGTCTTTAGAATGCTGTGGATGGATTCTGCAGTGTTCAAAAATGTATTCTGATCTGCATCGGTCCACTTTTTTAATCTATCCACTTGATGGTAATGTTTCATCCTCCACACATGTTTCATCTTGAACAACATCAACATTTTTGTAATAAATATTATTTTGTACCAGGTATTATTTCATTAAGATCCACTAACTCTTGTGAGATTTTGTTATCCTTAGTAGGCACACCATTTACAATGTGGCCCCGCTCTCCAAGCCGAATTCTGCCCCCCGGACACAATCTCATGGGGAGTTAGGCCTTTTTTTTCTTCTTCTTTTCTTTAAATGGAGGTGGCTGAGCTGCCCCCCATTCCTGGGCCATTTTCGACCTCAAGGGCCCCAACCCTGGGGCCAGGCCACCTGATTGGGGACCATAGGGGGGAGCCTGAAGGCCCCTGCAGTCCCTGCCTCTTGTGGGAGTCAGCGTTGCTTTTACACACAGAGAGCTGCTGACATGCAGCTCCCTGTGTGTAAAAGCAAAGTGCTCTGCTTTTAGCAAGCAAGAGTAAAATGCTTTTTTTTGCTCAAAGCAGAGCACACTGTTTGCTATGGCATAGCGGGAGCAGTGCTCCCATGCCATAATAAACTGCAATGTCCGGGGGGTGGACAACCCAGGACATTGCTGGAGCCAGCCCTGGGCCATGTTGGGCTCCTGGAGGGGGGCCACGTGCCCCCCTTCTTTGTTCACATTTTCCCTAGGGAGCTGGTGGTCCCTGGGGCCAGGCGTCGGCAACAGATCGCCTAAATTATTGCATTTGTGACCCTGGGAGGGTGCGGTCCCTGGGGTAGAGGGGTTTGCGATGGCCACTGTTATTATTGAAATTAGCACCCGGGAGGTGGCAGGCCCCGGGGCACAGGGGTCCACGAGGCCCACCATATTGTTTTAATTAGCTCTGAGGAGGTGCCGGTCTCCAGGGCAGGGGGGTCCACGAGGCCCCCCCCCCACATAATCAAAAATAGCCCCAGAGATGTGGTGGTCCCTAGGGCTGGAGGTGGGTCCCGTGGACCCACCCACATTTATAATGAGAAGCGTCCCGGGGAGATATGCGTTTTACCCCCAGCCGGGTCCCTTATGGACCTGCACCATATCTGGGGGGTCACGGTATTCCTACACTGCCCCCTTTCCTTTTTTAAAACTTTTCTTCTGGGACTCAGCTTCAAGCCGAGTCCCAAGATGGCTGAAAACACTTCCTGGTTGAAGTGTTGACAGCCAATCAAATTTTAGTAGGATTCACATGTTCACTGCAAGGACTCATGTCCCCAGATATCTATGTTTTTTTAAATATTAATATCTCAAAAATGACTGAACAAATTTACACCAAATCACAAAAAGCACACTTTCTGGACCAACATCTAGCATTCTGTCTTTTTTCTTGGCCCCCGCTTGAAGGATCATGCGAAACTTTCAGTACAGTGGCTGAACCACACAAGGGAAGTTTTGTGAAGATTTAGTTGACATTTGTCATGTGGAGCCAAAGTTATTGGCAAAAACAAATCCTTTTCCTATCGAAAATGTGCTCCTAACTATAACTACCCACTAGCAACCGTCAGTAGGTAATATCTATATATGTATAAATTGCCTACTGGCAGGCACCGTTAGGTAATTATATTTATGACCTAGTTTCCATAGCATTATTTGTTTTGACAATAACTTTGGTTCCCTTGATGAATCTTTCAAAAATTATACTTCATTCGGTTCATCTGCTGTGTAAGTTTTGGGGTGATGTGTCTAGCAGGGGCTGAGAAAAAGAGGGTCTGAATATGTGTTTTCCCCTTGTTTATACCCACAGGACCTTTGAACAAGCCTACAGCTGAACTGACAGAATTACACCAAATTTGAGAGAAATGTAGATTTAGTTACGCACCTCACACTTTTTGAAATATGGTGTAAATCTGTTCAGTAATTTTAAAACAGTGGTCTCCGACCTTGTCTGTAGTGAGAGCTACATCTGATCAGTGAGAATTGTCATGAGCTGCTAAAGGTCAAGCAACTTGTGCATTTTGACAAGCGACCCCCCCGCCCAGCTTCACTGACTTTAAGTTTAATTTCTTCAGAGCCCATACTGTGGTTATTTATCAAAATACTTAGAGTTCTTGCTTCAAGACTTTCCAATTAATAGCTGTCACTAAAGTAATCATTTTAATGCAGTTCAATTATCAAACATACAAGAAAATCAATCTTACCGTCAACGTGGAACTGTTTGATGTCCTCTAAAACTGTGTAATCTGGAAGCCTGGGAGGGCAATTCTGAAGAAGTCATTATAGTAGTGAAGTAGTCACAGTACGTGGCAGTCAGCTACTGAAAAGCTTTGATGAATCATAAATACAGATCAATTCAAAGAGATATCACTCTTCGAGTGCATCTGTGACAAGATGGTTGTGCTTTTCAATGTCCAGACCAGTTGAACTTCAGCTTTATTTTACACAGCTATTAGGACCGGAGCATGAAAGAAAGTTGTGATTTTGTCTTCTACTCTGCATTCTTAAGGTTAGGTTTTAACATTTAGTTTTTTTTGCCACCAGTCATGTTGGCAATTATATTCTCATTGCTCCCAATACTGTTTGTAATGTCAGTAAACTAGGCCTGCAGTATACATTGCTTTGTTCTTGTTCAACTAATAAAAGCAATTTGAAAGATGCTGAAGATTCTTCTCTAGCTAGTTTTTTTCTTGATGTCAATAAACCAGGCTGGCAGTAAAGTAAACCTGTGGTAGCCACCCTGAAATGAAATAACACCACATTGCGGCTGGCTGGTTCCAGACATGAATTGTATTTGTTATAGTGGAGCAGCGACACAGCACAGCCTTATACAGTAACCATCGGACTACAACTGCCAACCGTTAAAGTCATCATTCCCCAGTGAGTCCTACCACATTCTATGGAACACTGATGATGTTTTTCCATGGACCTTGCAGGTATGGCTCACAATACTACATTACTTCTCTGAATAAATAACTAAACAACCAACAAAAATATGTTATAGAAATGTTAGTACAAATTTACATAAACATTAAATCCTAGTATAGAACTTAGAAATAATAATGAGCACAATTCAACAAACAAGGCAAAGGGAAAAAATGGTTACATACAATTGCAGGCAAAATCCAACTCATGTAAACCTGCTTGGTAACCTCCTTACACATGTACTCCTGCGAACACCTCCATCAACATCCTGTAAAGCTGAGTGGCTGACCCCATCATTATTTCCCAGTGTAGTGGAACAACTGGGACCACCTCTCTCATTATGTTCCAACACAAAGTCTCCTTGGGTTCTCCACACATTCTGGTCATGACCACACTTCACCACTCTCCTAATGTTCTCTTAACTGATTCCATTGACTCTTACAGTATTCCCACAAACATGTGAAACACAACTGGTCCACTAAACTTTTTTCCTCCCTTCTTCACACGAGCTCCTTTCCTGATGATAATGACTTCACCTTTCTTCAATCAATATTTTTCACCCTTGAACAAGCATTTTAGTTTTCCTTTAGCTTAGTTTTGGCTAAGGTTGTGTTACTGTAAACTGTCACATCATGCTCCTCTAAGGACACACCATATTTTATCCTTCTTCCCATCCAACTCAGGCATACCTTTGTGTAGGGTTTCCTTCCCTTTAATAAATCAAAAAGAGATACCAGCGTGCAACTCTGGAGGCTGGTGCGATAAAATCAAACCTTAGAAGTTACCACATTCTGCACAACACACTTGTTCGCAAGTGCCCACCGAACACACTGCACCACCACTCTATTCATGCCTTCAACTTGACCATTGCTCTGGGTATGATATACAGATGTCTTCAAGTGTTTGACATCTCCTGACTTTAAAAAACTGTTAACTTCTTCATATACAAATTGAACAACATTGTCACATAATAAAAACTGTAGAAATCCCTCTCTCATGAAAACAGCATTCAAAAATTCAATAACTGCATTGGGCTCAGAATCAAATCAAATCAAATCGAAGCTTTGTGGGTAAAACATTTTACTGGAATATTTGGCACGACGACTCAAGACCACCGTACTCAAAATGACAAGGAGAGGATAGGTCAATCTCCTGTGCAATCTGTTTTCCCCATAGACCTTGGAATTACTCACCTGGAAGTTGAGCGAGCATTATTGGCCAGTAGGGGGGGAAAGGCTCCTGGACCAGATGGTGTCCCAGTAGACCTTTTTAAACACAAGCTGGACCTATGGACCCCACTGTTGACCATTGAAGCATCCTGCGCAGTGGGGCTTGTAAAAACATGGTCTGAGTCTATTTTGGTCCCGATTTTTGAAAAGGGTTATCGTCAGTCCCCATCCTGTTACCGCCCAATATCCTTGTTAGATACCTTAGGTAAAACAATAGGGCGGATTATTCTCGACCGATTAAAGCAATGGGCAGATGAAAATGACAAACTTTCCGACATCCAATTCGGGTTCAGAGCAGGCCTGGGTACCACGGATCAAGCATTAAACCTGACTCTCCTTATCGGTAAATATGTTAATGCAAAGGGTGGGAACCTCCATATGGCTTGCGTAGACCTAACTGCAGCCTTTGACTGCATAAATCATTCCAAACTATGGTCTATTTTGTTAGCTATGCGAGTAGAGCTTCCCTTGTTAAATTCTTACGGGAAGTTTATTCCAATGCTACAGCTAGGGTGAGATTCGGTAAAAACGGCAAACTCTCAGCCTCATTTGGAGTAGAGAGGGGGTAAGGCAGGGCTGTGTCCTGTCCCCATTCCTGTTCACCCTATATACTATTGGTTTGGAGTGTGCAATGTTAAAGGGGTGTCAGGACCTACCTTTATTCAATAAACGCCCAATTCCTGCCCTAATCTACGCCGATGATGCCGTGATTCTAGCTCGAACCCCGCTAGACCTTCAACTCTCCCTGATGAGATACCATAGTTTTATGGCAGAGTGGGACCTTAGAATAAACATTAAGAAAACTTTTATTATGTCTATAGGGCCCAGATCTAAGAAAACTAAGGATATTTTTATCGAAAACATTAAACTAGAGAATACTAAGACTTACCCTTATCTGGGCATATTAATAGATGATAAATGCTCATGGAGGCAGGCTATTGAGGCCAGAAAATTACTTTTCATTAGGGCTACACTAGCATTAGTCAAGTTTGCCCAAAGGTTAGGAAAGAGACCCCCAATGGAACTGATTAGCATTTACCGGGCAAAATGTCTAACCATAGCGACTTATGGAGCCGGGGTATGGGGTTACAGTAAGGTGGAAAATCTTCAAAAGGTAGAGAACAACTTATTGAGATACCTCCTTGCTGTACCCAAAAGCACCTCAACATATAGCTGCCACCTGGAACTGGGCGTCCCGTACATTACCGATGTAATCAAACTTCAACCAATCCTGTTGTGGCACCGTATATGGTCGTCCACAAAAACTGTTTTTAGCCAGGGACTATTACGAGATTGTCCCTTCCTGGAAAATGGTTACAGGATTACTGGTTAGCTTACATTAAAAACTTTCTGAACGATATAGGATTGATAAGGTATTATCATTCTCCCTTATCAATCTCAGAGATTCCTAGAAAAGGGTTTAAATAATTGTGTTTGACTCACCTGGAAAACTTACCATTGACATCTGAAGCAGCTAAAACCACCGTCCAACACATGTTAACAATCCAAACCACTCTAAATATGCAGCCATATTTAACCTTTGAATTGAGTGGTTTTGAAAAAATGTTGTTAACTTGTTATAGGTTGAACATATTTCACCGATTGATCTCTTTCCCAAAAACTAATGACTGGTCAATTAATTTGATATCTTGCCCCTGTGATGAAGTCTCAAACCAATCAACGATGCATGCAGTTTTATTTTGTAAGTTTTATAAAGAGCCGAGGAAGAGATGGCTAATTCCACTATTGAAAACCTTGGGTTTACGAAGATGTCGCCCTGCTTATATTGTGCTGCAATCTTTGGAAGACCATAACCTCGCAAAAACCATTGCACAATTTTTGAAATTTTGCGTGAGGCATAGATCAAACCTAGGTTAAGGATATGTAATGTGTTTATAGTATAAAATGTATCCTTTTTTATAACTCTATCTATTCGACTGCAGCTTTTGCCTGTGAACTTTTGCCTAGATTGCACTTGAGCACTTTACTTACCGGTACCGTTCGTCAACGTGGAAATCTTTTAATCATTGTTTTTATGTAAATTTTATATGTACTTTTATGGTGTTTCTACATCATGAACACCGAATAAAGGGCTCAGAATCAAACTTCACTTCTGGCCACCTAGAATACAAATCAACTAAAACAAATGCATAGCAACATCGGCTGGGAAGAGCATGAAAAGAACCAACCATATAAATTCTTACTTTTTCCTATGGACCAGAGGGACATTCAATTGGCTCTAAGAGTGGTTTCCTCACCACAAAACATTTTTCTGATGAAGCACAAATAGCACATCTGCTAACAAACTCATCCACCTCCCTGTCCAATGATGGCCACCAAAAGGTAAGCCTTAGTCTATGCTTTGTGAATGCACACCAAAGATGCCCCTCATGAGTTAACTTGATAAGCTGGCACCTTAAACCCACAGAAGGTACCAGTTTCTACACCCTGAGTAACAAACGCTCCTTATCCAAGAATGTATCAGCAACTTTGCAAAATGGGTGGCATGACACTTCAACTGTTCTCTCTTTCGGCCATCCCTCAGAGACATACTTGATTGTTCGCTTCATGACCTCATCAGTCTCCATCTCTGTTCTCCATTCTATTTCAGGAATGGCTCTCATTTCTTCTACATCAATAGCTGCAATCAGACAACTCTCTTTAGCCTCTTCATCCTCCAAATCATCTTTGTCAGAAGATGCACACCCAGTAAAAAAGTCAGTCCTTGCATTTTTCACCCCTTGAATGTGCAAGATGTCAAAATGAAACTGCAATAGCTTAGTAGACAGCCTAGCTATGCGAGGCATTTGGGCTTTCGCCTTATCTCTACTTATCATGCTAACGAATTGTTTGTGATCTTTTTTGAAAGTGAACCTGGTTCCACACACATAAGTTTTGAACTTTTGACTAGCCCACAATAATGGCCCAAATTCTTTTTCGATGTTGGAGTAATGCGTTTCTGGCTCCCAGAGTGTTCTAGAAGCATACCCAATGATAAGTGCCACGCCCCCTTCGCTCTGTGTATGAACAGCCTTCAAACCATGATTGATTGAATCAACAGTAATACAACAACTCAGCTTTGAGCACATTTGAACTCACCAACTGGTGCTTACTCCAGTTAAATGCCTCATGACACTTACTCAAAGCACTTTTTTAAAAAGACCTGTTAAAACTTTGACGTGAGTGTCAAAATCAGGAATGAATCTGGCATAGAATTCACTCAACCCCATAAAAGACTTAAGTGTTGTCTTGTCTATTGGTGCTGCTGTATTGATGGTGGCATCTACCAAACCTAGTCTCGGTGTGATACCATCACCAGACACCAAGTGCCCCAAATACTCAACCTTATCTTTGAGTAATTCACATTTCCCCATTTTGAGCACCACCCTGTTTTCCTGAAAATAGACAACACTTAATCAAGAATCCTATTGTGCTCATAAATGGTTGGTATAAAAAACAGAACGTCATCCTGAAATGCCGCCACAGCTTTGACCCCTTTCAAAAGTTGATACATCACCCTTTGGGAAGACGCGGCGGATGAGGTCAAACCGAATGGCATCCTGCAGTATTGGACTGTTCCCACTTGTGAAACAAATGTGGTAAAATGTCTCGAACTAGCCTCTAAGACCACCTGGTTGTATGCTGAGGCAGGGTCGAACTTCCTAAACCACTTTGCCTCCCATAATGAGTGTCAGCAAATCCGAAATCTTTGGCAGAGGATGAAAAACCACCCAAATAGCTTTGTTCAGGCTACACAAATCTACACAAACCCTCAAGTCTCCATTGCATTTGAGTGCAAATAACCAATGGGGACAACCAAAGTGATGACGCAGTGAGCTCTATGATTCCTTCATCACACAACCCTTGTAACTCCTTCTCTAGATCTCCTCTAATAGAGAATGGGATGCTACGTAACTTGTGTTTTATGGGATTAGAGCCCTCTTTTACCTTGATCTTGTGGCAAAATTCTTTAATGGGAGCTATGCCCTCTGAAAATACCAATGGATATTTCATCTTTGACTCCTCAATCTGGTCTTCACAAATAACTGATACCTGATCTTTATTGCCAGGTCTTGAAATGCCCTTGATAAGTCCAACCCATGATTGACAACCCTTTAATTGCCGCATAGATCTTGCCACAGATGGTTATTTCCCTGAAAACCATAATTTATTTGAAAAACCCCGCTAACTCAATTCTCCTGCCCTCCTACAAAATAGGAGAAAAGTCCAGATGTTCGAGGGAACTATATGGCCAGTTTTCCTTGCAAAGTTCTTCAGTAATCATTGTGATCCTGGCTCCAGAATCCACTAACAACTTGATTACCTTACTCCCCACCACTAGATCAATGTAAGGATCCACACACTCCGATGTTTCCATGGTCACAATTACTTCTTCACCAACAACCAAAACCAGATCCTTTAACTCATTCTTTATGTGGTCAAGGCAGGTGTCGGACTCATGCCAGGAACTATGCATGACCACATTAATCCCAATACCGGAGTTTCTTTTAGTCCCCTGACACACCTTGGCGAAGAGACCAACCGTATTGCATAATCTGCAAGTTACAAACTTTGCCGGGCAACCTCTATCTTCCTTAACGTGTGCAGAGTTGTCACATCTGTAGTAAACCTTTGTTTGGCTAAATTCCAGTCTCTCTATTATCCATATTTCTAGTGACTCTGGCATCATTGCTGTCTCTAATTTTCACCACATTGACAACTTCACTCTTATCCTCCAATTCTTTCACGGATATTTGGGACGTCTCGATACGCTTTGCAATGCGTAATGTCTCCTCCAATGTAGGATCTCCCAAAGACAATAACGTCTGCTGTATAGTTTTAGTTGTGCCATGACTCTGGAATTGGTCACAAACCAACTGATCTGTGAAGTTTCCAAAGTTACAATCTGCAAGCAACCTTCAAAGCGCAGACACATAAATATCCACATTTTCACCTGAAAGTTGCTTCCTCATGAATAATTTATGGCACAACATGACTATATTGGGTTGTATGTCAAATCATGTCTCCAATGTCTTTATGGCATTCAAATATTCATCCACAACTTCACCCTCTGCCCATGCCACCGCGTGTATGTGTTTTGAAAATAGGGCGGCCTTCAAACACAATTGAGTGTAACAACCGGCATTTCTTTTGTTTTGCTCTAATTCTTGATGCACCAATAGCGCCTAAATAGGTCTAGAAAGCATCAAATCAATTCCCCTAGGTAACAGGTGATTCACCAGAAGAATGCAAAAATTGGGGTGTAGGCGTCACTGACTGTATATTCTACCCAAATGGAAAGACAACTAAAATGTCACAAAAATCACCCCCCATATTTTTTTTAAAAGCAAACCAGTACAATGAAATTCAAAGTACAGTGTTCATATCACTGATGATTTTGCACGATGTATGTGCAATGAAACCAGGAACCAAAACCTTTGTTGATGAGGCATTAATAAAAAACGGTGTAAAATTGTACATATTACTTCTGTAATTCTCAAAAATACATGTGCATATATACATATATATGTTTTTTTTAACAATGTACTGTAAAACGCTTGCCAAAGTGTGCCTGTCATCGCAGAATGGCCCCACAAAGTGAGTGTGTTTTTCCAACAATGTTCTTTAACACGCTTTACAAAGTATGTGTGTCACCGTCGCAAAATTGCCCCACAAAGTGTGCATGTCACAGGAATATAATGATACTTTCCAATGCACACATAGCAGAACATGCTTCGTAAAAGTGTGCGTGTCACTGTTCGAACAAGACAAGAAATCTTGATATGCAAGTATGCGCACGTCTGACAATAACTGTTCCCAAAACAACACTCGCCTTAAATCCACGTATTATATTGCATTACTTAGAAACTGTCTTTTAGTACGCAATGAAAACAACTGGTGCATAAATGTTGTCCGCCATGCTTCACCAGCTACCATTGCCAACTCCTAAAATGGATGCCATCGAAACACACGTTGTACGTCGGCGTGCACTTCCTATGGACGCATACAGCAAGCGCCAGCTGTGCCCTGTATGGAACGCAGATGCCTTCAAGATGGTAATGGACATATACACTTGAAATGCATGGCCCAACACCGTGCTCCCAGTCGCAATAAGAAATTCCTCAACATGGGCTCTGTTTCAAATGCCTTACAACACTACGCCTCATAAACAAGGTCATCTTATCTGTTTTCCTCTGCAGTCGTCGTAGTGTCTTTCGCAGGCTTCTGTGCTGCTCCACTCCGATAGTCACCAAGATAAATGTGGTAGTCGCCCTCATATGAAATAACACCACATTATGGCTGGATGCTTCCAAACGTGAAGTTTATTCATTATAGCTGAGCTCTGGCACAGCACAGCACAGCACAGCCTCATACACTAACCATTAGGATCCAAAGGTCACCTGTTAAAGTCAACATTCACCAGTGAGTCCTACTGTATTCCATGGAACACTGATGAGGTGTCCCACAGACCTTGCAGGTACGACTCACAATACTACAAAACCCTGCTTTTTTCTTATTCTATGCAGCTAATAAAAAACTGTAAAGATTCTGAAGATTCTTTTCTCCGACTACTTTTTTCTTGGTGTCTGAAACCCTGACCTCCAGTATACACTGCTTTGTTCTTCTTCAACTAATAAAAAACTTTGAAAGATGCTGAAGATTTTTCTCCATGGCTATCTTTTTTTGTGATCTCAATAAACCAGGCCTGCAGTAAATGCTGCTGTGTTCTTATCTCGTGCAGTTAATACAAATTTGGAAAGGTGCTTAAGATTCTTCTCTCCAGCTATTTTTTCTTGCTATTAGTAAAGCAGGCCTACAGTACACATTCCTTTGTTTTTGTTCAACTAATAAAAAACATTCTAAGATGCTGAAAATTCTTCTCTACAGCAACTTTTTTTGGGTATCAGTAACAAAAAAGATACCTGGATTTTTTATTTCACCAGTAACTGTCACTGATAATGTATTCCTTGCAAATGCATACAAACCATTTCAGTGAGAGACTTGACACTGCCTAGTGTCCACCAATACCCTGTAATCTGTGGTATTGACTGAGAGGGCATCTCTAATGGAGTCATTCAAATATTTGTCAGTCAGAAGTGTTAGAAACTTAGGGGGTCATTATGATGGCGGAAGGCCCGCCACTCCCAGGCGTACGGTAGTGGTCCTTCTGCCATCAGACCGCGATTTCTCCCCGCCAAATTGGGATGGCGGGGGGAATCAGACCGTGACCATGGCGGGTGAGACCTTCCGCCACAAATCCACCACAGGCAATCGTTCCGATTGCCTGGCGGAGCAGTCACCATCCGTAAAATAGGGGAGGTGCCTAGCAGGCACCGTCTGCCAAATTACAATGCTGCATCCCCGCCAGCTGGTATATTTATTTATTTATTACCTATTTATGTATTTATTAGGAAGTTTTATATAGCGCTGGCCAGACCCAAGGGTATTGGAGTGCTTTACAACAGATTTAAGCAGAAATCACATAAGAAAGGCATAGTCCAACATAAATGTTCAGAGAACCCAGTGTGCTGAGAGTCATTGAGGTGGGGAAGTCCTGAGATAGCCTTGATGAACGCACAGTGTCTTGGGCTCAACCTCATTCCGGGAGAAGGGAACGAGGGGGGGATCGGGGAGGTTGGACGAGGTAGGTAGAGGTAGAGTATTGTCAAAGGGCTGTAAGGTGCCTGACGAGGTAGGTTGAGGTGGAGCCTTATCGAGTGGTTGCCGAGTGTAGGAAGAGGTAGGTTGTACTGGAACATTGTCAAGGGGCTGCGACGTGCAAGCATGTGCGTTTTGAAGGTGGCTCTTGGTTCGGGAAGGCACGGTTGAGGTAGAGGTCTTTTAGGAGTCTTTTGAATTTTATAAAGGAAGGGATAGTCCTGATATAGGCTGGGATGGAGTTCCAGATTTTTGGTGCGTTTCCAGTGAAGGATCGTGCAGTGTTTTTTTGTTGGCATGTTTTCATGGGGATGAGTAGCATGGTGTTAGAGCTCCTGAGGTTTTTGCAAGGCCGGATTTCTTGAGTTTGGAGGCCAGGTATTCCGGTTTCCCTGTGTGCAAGGCTTTGTGCGTGAGGCAGGCAGTTCGAAAGCTGGCCCGCATTTCGACTGGGAGCCATTTTAGTTCTCTCAGTGCAGGTGATAGGTGGTCATATTTCTAAATTCCAGTGACCATTCTGGCAGCTGCATTGAGAGTTGTTGTGAGGGGGGCTAGATGGGATTGAGCTGTACCGGTGAGGATTGCGTTCCCATAGTTGAGTGTGGATAGCACCAGTGATTGGGTGGCTTGTTTGAGATGCTTGGGTGGGATGAAGGGCTTGATTTGGTTGAGGAGCTTTAGATTGAAGAAGGCACTCTTCGTGGAGATCTTCATTTGTTTGTCCATGTTCAGTTTCGGGTCTAGGGTGATTCCTAGAGATTTTACCGAATTAGCCAGAGTGAGATTACCATTGAGGGCATTGACTGCTTTTAGCCACTCTATGATTTGAGGGTTTTCTTCTTTGTTGGAGATAAGGAGGAATTCAGTTTTGTCTTGATTGAGTTTAAGGTGGTTTGTTGATAGCCAGTGTTGAACTTCTCTAAGAGTGTTGTTGAGTGTTAGAATGTTGTTAACGGAGGAGCTCTGGCTGTCATCTGCATATAGATGGAAAGGAATGTTGGCTTTTTTGAGAAGGGTGGTGAGGGGTTCCATGTATATGTTGAACAGTTGAGGGGAGAGCACTGAGCCTTGGGGGACACCTCTGCTGATGGGGTGTAAGTCGGACGTAAAGGTTTAGATTTTTACCCTTTGGGAGCGGTTGTGTAAGAAGGAGGAGAACCATTTTAGGACCACCCCGTCCGCCCCTACTCTATCTTGGAGAGCCTTGATGAATAGATTGTGGTCAACCATGTCAATGACTGCCGATAGGTCCAGGAAGGTGAGTAGGCAGCTTTGGTCAGTGTTTAGAGACTTGTGGATATCATCCACGATGTTGAGGATCAGAGTTTTGGTGCTGCAGCCTTTTCTGAAGCCCGATTGGTGGGGATCTAGCAGGTTGATGTTGTCCATGTGCTGGGTCAGTTGATGGAGAACACATTTTTCAAGGATTTTGGATAGACCCCAGGTCACCCCCCACGCCGCACGGCTCCTCGTAATTGCCCGAGTCTCTGCCCCGCCGCTGCCGAGGGTTCACCCCTGGTATCTGGTAACTGTGTTCTCCCTCTCTATACTTTGTTGTACTTTGCTGTGTTTTTTCCCTCTGTACTTACTGTGGACTGTAGATTGTAACTTGTTTTTGTAGCGGATTGTCAGGCGCTCCTTGCGCCCCTGCCCTTGTGCCCCCCGCGCTCCCCGCTTCCCGCCGCTGCTCCCCCGCGGCCCGCCCCCTTTCTCTTCTGTTTCCCCTGCCCTTGCCCATTGGCCGCCCCGCACCCGCCCCCCAGCTGCTCCTCCGTCCCACTTGGCCTCTTATGGAGGCCGCGCGGAGCCCTCACCGCCGGCGTGCCAAAGGCAAGCCCGTATGCGCCGTCCACACCTGGACCGTGCCCAGCGCCAGAGCCCCTGGCCCACGCCTGTGCCAGAGCGCCCGTCTTAGATACGACAATACCACCCTCAATGCACTCAACACCGGATGACCACCCGCCTGCTACTGAGCAACCCCGAAGCGAACCCACGGACCCTTCACCTGCCAAGCCTGCAAATTCAACTGCCTCCCAACCTACACCCCGCCCGTCGAACCCAGCAACAACAACAACCACCTCAAGTGCATCCTCCTCAACACCCGCTCCGTCCACAAACACGCCATCGAACTCTGGGACCTCCTCAACACAACGGCACCAGACTTCGCCTTCCTCACGGAAACCTGGATGAACACCTCCTCGGCCCCCGACATCGCCATAGCCATTCCGGATGGCTACAAGATCACCTGGAAGGACCGCATCAACCAAACCGGAGGAGGAATCGCCATCATCTACAGGAACACCATCAATGTCACGACCAGCGCCGAAGACACACTCTCCACCACTGAACACCTACACTTCCAGATCCGCACCGACCCCAAAACCACACTCAGAGGAACCCTCGTCTACAGACCCCCGGTCCCGCGCACACAATTCAGCGAAACCATTGCCGACTTCGTCAGCCCGCATAACCTCACCAGAATACACCCTCCTAGGGGACCTGAACTACCACCTAGAGAACAACGACGACAGCAACACTACCACCCTGCTCGACAACCTCGCCAACCTTGGACTCAAGCAACTGGTGAACACCCCCACCCACTACGCCGGCCACACGCTGGACCCCATCTTCTCCGCCAGCAACCACATCTCCTTCAGCCACTCCACCGGACTACACTGGACCGACCACAGCTGCATCGATTTCACCTACAAGAAGACCACAACACACCACCACTCGCTACAGATCCCCCGCAAATGCTGGAGCAAAGTCACAACAGACGAGGCAGCTCACAATCTCACACAGTGGATCACCAACTGCGCCGACAACCTCACGCCGCTGAAGAACCCCCCAGGCAAGAACACCTACAGAAAAACTACATGGTTCACCGACGCTCTGAAAGACTCAAAGAAATCATGCCACATGCTCAAAAAAACCTGGCGCTATGAACGGACGACAGAAAACATGACAGCCCTCAAGAACGCCACTCGCGAACACCACCAGCTGATCCGCACAACCAAAAGGACATCATTCAAAGAGCGGCTGAACAACAACACCCACAACAGCAAGGAACTCTTCAGCATCATAAAAGAGCTCTCCAACCCCAACGCCAGCAACAATGACATCACACCATCACAAGACCTCTGCAACTCCCTCGCCACGTTCTTCTACCGCAAGATTGCAGACATACACAACAGCTTTGACACCCAGACTCCGCCTCCAGTCTCCAAACCAATGACCCCCACCACCACCCTAAACGACTGGACCCCCATCAGCACAGAAGACACCACCCACGTCATGAACACCATCTACTCCGGCTCTCCCTCCGACCCATGCCCCCACCACATCTACAACAAAGCAGACGCCATCATCGCACCCCACCTCCGAAACGTCATAAACAACTCCTTCGCATCAGCCACCTTCCCAGAGAGGTGGAAGCATGCAGAGATCAACGCACTTCTGAAAAAACCCACATCGGACCCCAAGGACCTCAAGAACTTCCGCCCCATCTCTCTTCTTCCCTTCCTGGCTAAAGTCATCGAGAAAACCGTCAACAAACAGCTGACTGCATTCCTCGAGGCTAACAACTCGCTCGACCCATCCCAGTCCGGATTTCGAGCCAACCACAGCACCGAGACAGCCATCATCGCAGCCACCGACGACATCAGGACCCAGATGGACAACGGCGAGACTATTGCCCTCATCCTCCTAGACCTCTCAGCCGCCTTTGATACCGTCTGCCACCGCACCCTAACAACCCGCCCCTACAACACTGGGATCCAAGGAAAAGCACTGGACTGGATCACCTCGTTCCTCTCCAACAGAACCCAGAGAGTCCGCCTCCCACCATTCCGATCCGCGGCCACCAAGAACATCTGCGGCGTACCCCAAGGCTCCTCGCTCAGCCCAACCCTCTTCAATATCTACATGAGCCCCCTCGCCGCCATCGCACGCAAACACAACCTCATCATCATCTCCTACGTCTACGACACCCAGCTGATACTCTCCCTCACCAAAGACCCAACCACCGCCAAAACCAACCTCCAGGAAGGAATGAAGCAAGTCGCGGAATGGATGTAGCTCAGCTGGTTGAAACTGAACTCAGACAAAACGGAGGTCCTCATCCTCGGACAATCCCCATCCACCTGGGATGACTCCTGGTGGCCCACTGCGCTGGGCACCGCATCATCACCCACGGTCCATGCACGCAACCTGGGATTCATCCTGAACTCCTCGCTCACGATGACCAAACAAGTCAACGCCATCTCATCCTCCTGCTTCAACACCCTGTGCATGCTCCGAAAGATCTTCCGGTGGATCCCCACAGAAACCAGAAAGACAGTCACACAGGCCCTCGTCACCAGCCGACTGGACTACGGGAACGCCCTATACGCAGGAACCACAGCCAAACTAGAGAAGCGACTGCAGCGAATACAGAACGCCTCCGCAAGACTCATCCTCGACGTCCCTCGCCACAGCCACATATCGGCCCACCTGAAAAACCTGCACTGGCTCCCCGTTAGCAAGAGGATCATGTTCAGGCTCCTCACCCACGCACACAAAGCACTCCACGACATGGGCCCCGAATACCTCAACAACCGCCTCTCGTTCTACTCTCCCACCCACCAACTCTGCTGCACCAGCCTTGCCCTCGCAACCGCCCCACGGATCTGCAAAGCCACCGCCGGAGGACGATCATTCTCTTACCTAGCCGCCAAGACATGGAACTCCCTGTCCGCTCACCTACGACTGATCCAGGACCATTTCACCTTCAGAAAACACCTCAAGACCTGGCTGTTCGAGCAGTAGCGCCCCCCCCCCTCTCCCTTTGCACCTTGAGACCCTCGCGGGTGAGTAGCGCGCCCTATAAATGTATTGATTGATTGATTGATAGACAGGGGAGATTGGAGACAGGTCTGAATTTGTTCAGATCGTTGGTGTCTAGGCCTGGCTTTTTCAATAGTAGTGTGACTTGGCCGACTTTGAGGCAGTCTGGTATGACGCCAGTTTTCAAGGAACTGTTTATCATTTGGCACCAGAGTGTGGCAAGGGAGAGTTTCATCTTTTTGGTCAATTGGGTGGGTATCAGATCGAGAACATGGGATGCAGGCTTGGAGGAAGAGATCAGTTTAAGAATCAGTTTAAGAATCTCAGCTTCAAGTACGGGTCGAAGGATTTCCAGGCTTCCGTGGGGAGCTTGTGTGTGTTGCTTTCGATTGTTGCAGTTGGGTTTTTGCAGGAGGGATTGAGGGATTGAGGTTGATGTCTACTGATAGCTCAATCTTGGTGACTTTTTTGTTGAAGAAGTTGGCAAAGTTGTCACACAGGTCTTTGGAGGCCTGGATTGGGGTTGCGGAGGTCTTGGAAGTTTGTTGCCTGATGATGTTAACGAGTTCCCTGGGCCTGTTTTTCGCGTTGTCCAGAGCAGCACAGAAAAAGGTGTTTTCGGGCTGCTTTAAGTTGATCGCGAAGGCTCGTAGAGGGATTGTTACTCCATAGGCATTCTGTAGCTCTAAGTTGCCTCCTTTCATCGTTAATGTCCGTGTTGAACCAGGATATGGAAGGAATGTTCCTGTTTTTTTTTAGTTTTAGGTGGGCTAGTTGGTCTATGATGGATGTCATAGTTGTGTTGTAGTGGGATGTGAGTTCTGTTTTGGAGAGGCCATCTGAGGAGATGGGCAGGAGCGTGTTTATCCTTTCTTCTAGGTCGGTTAGGTTTCTCGTCCATGTGGGGGGGTCTTGGATGTGGGGTTGGTACATGATCAGTTGCAAGACATGGAATAGGATTAGGTGGTGGTCTGACCAGTCAACCGGTAAGATGTGATCTATTGTGATTGTGTGCATTGGGCGATGATAGCATCCAGGATTGGTCCTTAGTTATGGGTTTCTTCTCAGCAGTGCAGTGTGTAGTTGTTGCTGTCTAAAAGCTCACTTAGGTTTTGTAATATTGAGCTGTTCCAATGTAGGTTGAGGTCGCCCAGAATTAGGTTGTCAGTGTCTCAGCATGAGCAGTGAGCAACCAGGACTGATAGATGCTCTGTGAAAGTAGTGGTGTTGCCTGGGGGATGGTATAGGAGGTGGCAGTGTAGTGTCTTGTTGTTGCTTGAGTTAATGTTGGTGGTTAGGCATTCAAAAGTGTCATAGTTGAAGATATCTATTTCTATTTCTGTCACTGACATGTTGTTGTTGTGAATGATCGCTAAACCCCCATCTCTTTGGGCTTTACGGTCTTTGTTAATGATTGTAAAGCCAGGGGGTATGAGAGTATCCATGATTGGAGGCAAGCAGTTGTTTAGCAAGGACTCTGTGGGGAAGGCCATGTCTATGCTATGGGATAGGATGGATTCTTCTATCTCTGTGGTGTGTTTGGTGGCTGATCTGCAGTTTATGAGCATGCAGTTGGTAGGCGGTGTCTCTATTTTTGGTTTCTTACTTAGGGGCCCATGGGGATGTTGGTGAGGGAGGTTGGGGGTCAAGGGGGTTTCGGAGTGGAGTGGTCTCTTCTGAATCCGGTTATCACCTGGATCGTGGATTGAGGGATGACCGTAGAGGGGGTGTCGTACGAGGAGGCTAGCTCTGCAGTTTTGTCCAAAGACATAGCCTCCGTGGTTCTAGTGGGTCTCAGAGTATGACTCGAGAGGGGGGATGGGATTCAACTGGGTCATGGGCCTTGGGGAGCCTTTGGTGTGGGGGGTTGGAGATGAAGGGAGTACAGTTGGGATTTTGGGGGTCTTGCAAAGTGTAGCAAGGTTGGTTAGGATTTTTTTAAAACCCTGTATTATAGTAGCTAGTTGGCTTTCAAGTAGGGAGAGACGTTGCCCCATCTCTTCTGGGGTTGGGGTGAGTGGGTTCTGAGCGGGGTCCTCCCAAGGGGGAAAAGACCTGACGATTTTGTGTTGTCGTCTAGTAATTATTGTGTTGTTTGTGAGGGCTTTACGATGGGACATAGGGTGCAGGGGTCATGTTGCATCATCTGCTTTCTTTTGCAGGTGGGTGTAGGACGGTGGTTGGAGGTCTTAGACTGTGTATCGTGGTCGATCGGTGTTCTTTAGGGGAGGTTGAGCGCGGGGGACTGTTTGAGGGTACGATTCGATGGGGGAGGGGGAGCCATGTTCTTGGTGCCAGAGGTGCAGGTGGTGTCTTTTGGAGGGGGATAGGAGTTTATGATAGAGGGTTCAGGAATGGCGTGTGTTTTGAACAGGGGGGTTCGGTTGTCCGGGTGGAAGGGGTAGGTTGGGCAGGGGAGATGTGAGTGAGGGAGTCCGTCCGGAGTAAGGGGAAGAGGGAGTCGAATGCCTCGAGTTTGTCATTTTTAGCTTGTTTCAAGACTGTGCCATTGGCGTAGATGTTCACAGTGGTGTTCTCACTCCGCGTCATGTGTTTGGGGATAGAGAATGATAGTTTGCAGCTGTGGAAAGTATTGGTAATTTTGGTAATGTGAAGTTGTGATCTGAGGACAGAATTCCACTTTTCTGGTCTTTCTGTGTGAAAAATAAGATCCATTTTTACTTGGCCTTTGGAAGAGCAGTGATATATGTTGCTTGCAGCAGTTTCCCTGGACTTTGGTGCTCTGGGTGTTTTCTCCATGACGGGACTGCGAGGACCAGCAGCCCCGTGATAGCCTGCATCTGTGTGCCTCTTCCCGCCCCTCCACCTGCCTGTACTTAATTGTCAGCGGCTACCGCTTCACGGAACGCGCGCGGGCGAAGCCCGGGCCAAGGGCGGGCCCATTTAAGCCCGTTCGAGACCGGATCAGGACGGGACGGGGCCATCCTCTTTCATCTGTAAATCAAGGTTAGTGCACCTAACGGAGTGGCAACTATATCAATACTTATTTAGAAAGTTTTCTTCCTCTTGTCTCCGTTATGGCCACCATTAAGGAACCGAAGGGGAGAAAGTCTAACATTAATGGTTCACTTATGGGCACCTTGGATAATTTTATTACTAGGGCATCATCCGTGCTGTCTCGTGAAATAGAACTGACTGAAAAAAGGTTGTCACTGGATCCCGCTTTTGATAAAAGGTCTTCTCTGGGCCCATTGTTGCATGTACTGTCCCCAAACCACCAATCGGGGACTGCCACTGGTTTAATAAGAGCTAGCAGTGAGGTGGGAAATCAAACGCAAGGCAGTGAAGTTCTGTGCATTTTATCAGATAGCACGAACACTGCACCACCTAGCATAAGCACAGCTCATCCTAATCATGAAGATTCTGGCCCATCAGACTCAAGGCCAAAGACGAGATCGAAACAAAACCTTAAACCCGAGGCCACAAAGGTGGTAGCAGAGGCGGGTGCCAAAAGGAAGTGTGGGGGCGCACCCTTAAAAAACAAAAAAGTGAAGATTCTAAAAAGGAACAATGAGGGCGATGGACTAAGTACCAGACTCCTGAACACACCAGCCACAAGCCAGCAGAATACTCAACTGGTTGCTGCTGAAACGAACTTTAGGGATGTAGACCCTGCAGAGTTAGGAACTGCATTTTGGTTGAAACTGGCACTCATTTTTACTAAAACTTGTCTTCCCATCTATGATAGACTCAATTTGATTGAAGACAGACCCCTGCATTTAGAGTCACGGTTTGATTCTGTCCAGGGACGGGTAGACCCACATGTTATGGGGGGTGATGGTACTTCTGATGGGTTGCAGCAAAACGTAGATGGAGCAGGCAATTCTAACTCTAATAACCTGCTCATTAACAATAATTTACTTGCTGCATCTCCCGTAGTGGTAAACCATAATACCCCCTTCAATGCTATTCCATTAATACTAAGGGAAAGCAATGTAGACAATAACAATGCTCTATCTGGAAGGGGCGTGTCAGGGGTGGTGCCAAGGGGTGTGGTCCACCAATTTTCACCTAGCGGAAACGTCACTGGGGATAGGCTCATAAAAGCTCTACCCCACATTGATATTCCCCCAGAGTCACTACCCTATGTGGTGGTGCTTGCAGGGGTGCCAGTTTTAAGTCAGGGGAAATCCGAGGAATATGCTGAACTTAAAAACAAATGTATGCATTGGCTCAATCTTAACAGGCCTCTCCCATTACAGGTCTCTGCTGAAATACTCTTTGTAAGACGAGTCGATTGGCTAGGGACAAGACAAAAAAACATTGTGGGAGACTGTGTAATAATTAACCTAAAGAATATTTGTGCTGTGGATCACACTTGTAATGGGGCCTCAGTTCTGTCTGGACCACAAATTCAACCCTTACATTTATCCTATTTTTATCCTGCTCCCTTGTGTGGCCTTAACGAAATAGAGGTGGGCACCCTTGGGGGGCTCAGAACAGGCAGCCTGACAGAGATCACGAGGGGGCACCAAATTGGCAGGGCTCATACCCATTTACCCCGTTACTTTCATTGTTTCCCCAAAGTAATAGGTTTAGTACTTTAGATCAAGTGGATTGACGCCTTAAGAGTCAGCGGACCGTACCCTCAATAATCAGCGATTCAGGCCCCCAAGTAGTGAGAGTGGGGAGTGATCTTGATGTTAATACTCTCTACACCCCAATCATTATTCAACAAGTGGGGGTCGGGGGTAGGGTGGCAACTAGGGATAATGTGGGGCAGATTAAGGGGAAGGATAACCCGGCTGTAGATATTGGTCCCCAATCTCCTGAGACACAGACGGAGGTAGGTGACACTATAGCGGAGTTGCTAATTGGCGGGGAGACAGAAAGTACGCAAGAAACCGTGAGGCCAATGGGTCTTAGTGGGGCAGAAACTGGTGAAGCTTCATATGTTGGGAATTATAGCCCAGTGAGAGAACTAGGTCTAACAAGTACCAGGGCAATAGAGGGTAGTATCAAAATCCTGTCTTGGAATCTGGCAGGGATCAGAAATAAACTATCCGTTCCCGAGTGGGGTCTTGTTATAGAAAAACACGACATTTGCTTGATGCAGGAGACGTGGGCGTTGGAAGAGACTGTAATGTTCGGATTTGCCACTTTTAATATCTTGGCTACAACTCGGGGAAGGGGCAGACCCTCGGGAGGCCTAACCACATTGGTGGGTACACACTTAGGTGCCAAAGCAGCCCATATTCCAACTGACTCACCTGACGTCCAATGTGTTCTTTTAACGCTTTTAGATTCCACCTGGATTGCACTACTTAACATCTATTCCAGGCCTACGAAGTGTGGGCAGGAATCTGGCACTATTGACACACTAATACAGTTTATCCTGACTCTCGATCCAACAGTAGCCCTAATAGTTGGCGGTGACTTCAACTGTCAATTTGAACCTCTTAGTAGCTTATATATGGGAGGATTAGCTGATGAGGACCAGTATTGGTGCATCCCAGATCCGCAGATACCACCTGCCAAAGCATGGACTCCTCTGGCTCTTCAAATCAAATCTTTCTCCCTTACAGCGTCCTTGCGGGCGTGTAATGGGAGGGTAGAACCAGATAGACCGGGCTCATCAACTTTTAATAGAGTAGGGCAAAACTCTATTATTGATTACATAATGGTTGAGCCCAGACATTGGGATAAGATCCTGGATTTTAGGGTGCACATGAGGAAAGACAGTGACCATAATGCCCTGGTCCTGACAATGAAACCTGGGAGTTTTGGGCTGTCTAACCCGGCCCCTGAGTCTAATGTTGCTCAACAGTCCCTCCTTCTAACTAATAATAGGAGGAGAGTTAAATGGTGCAATTTGCAGGGTTCTCCAGCCAAACTTGCTGGAATATACCAGCTGGCACTACCGCAGTTGATAGAAATGGGAGAGTTGGGAGCAAAGGATCCCATCGGGATTCACAGATCAAGATTTTAGAAACGCATAAGCAGTTGGTCGCTAAACTGTCTGATGTGTTTTACCCTCATGGTAGCAAGAAGCTAAGCCCAGTTCTAACTCATCCCTGGAATGATGCATCCTGTCCGAAAGCAAAAAAAGATCTGCTAACCGCAATAAAAGAAAAGGATAAAACCAGCATTAAACAATGTCGGATTAAGTATAACCAGGTTATCAACAGGGAAAAGAAAGACTGGGAGATGAATAGATGGGAAGAACTAAGATTAGCACTCTTACGAAAGGATTCCAAGTCATTCTGAATCCAAGTGGTTATCTGACTGCTTCTCACTGGCTATTTGACTCAGGATTCAGTCCTAGTTCGATCTGCATAGCCGCAATCTTAGGGGAGAGCGCCACGTAGGCATCAATGGATGTGAAGGATTACATTAGCAAGTTCGAAGTCGGGCCGGCCATCTTGGGGACAGGCACTGCGGAGCTCTGAGGTAGCTCACAGTCAGCTTTCTGTAGGTCACCCAGTGTCATTTAGGTGGTCGCTCCATGGTGGCTACGTCAGGACTCCCGTGGGTCCACTGTGGGGTGTCTAGGAGTTGCTAGCAGACTGCTGAATGTTGTTTATGCCAGTTCGACCTCGGGGCTGCCATCTTGGGGACAGGCGTTGCGGAGCTCTATAGTAGCTCGCAGTCAGCTTTCTTAAGTTTTCCTAGTGTCAGTTAGCTTGGTCGCTGTGTGGTCCCTACATCAGGATTCCCGTGGGTCCGCTGTTGGGTGTCTTGGGGTTGCGAGCAGTCCGCTGATCATTACTTTAGCCAGTTCGGCATCAGGGCGGCCATCTTGGGGACAGGTGCTGTGGAGCTCTGTAGTGCCTCGCAGTCTGCTGTCTGGAGTTCACTGCAGTGCCGGTTAGGTGGTCTCTACGGTCCTGGGCTGTCAGTACTTTTGCGGGTCCACTGTGAGATGCCTGTGACTTTCGAGCAGTCCGCTGACTGAGCCTTGCCTTTTTTCCTTTACTGCTTCTGTCTCCGGGCTGCCATTTTGTGGTCAGGTGCTGCAGAGCTCAGCAGAAGTTTGTGCAAACCTTTCCCCTGGTTCTTTCTGTGCCAGATTAGTGGAAGTTGCGATCCCGGTCCGGGACTGACGAGACTCTCTTGGGTCCGAAGTGGGTTATCCTTAAATCGATCCTCGTATCTTTGCTTCCTGATGTTGATGGCAGCTTGATTCAGGCTAGTCCGACTTGGGGATTATGCCGGTAAGTCTTCATTGTAGTGGGGGTATGATGGGGGGGCTGCATGGAATCTCACTCCAACAGTGATCCAAGTGCCCGGGAGCTCGGTTTCAGTGCTACCTCTTCGCAGCCATCTTGTATAGCATTATCCGATGAATGGCGGTGGAATGACCATTCACAGCCTGGCTGTGATTGGTTTCGGGGCCTCTTGTGTTGGGGGAGATATGGGTGCACTGGGAGGAGTACCCATGGTACACCTGCATTTCACTGCACTAAGTGGCAGGCACCGTGCGGTGCCTGCCACGCAGTCACATCCTAGTTTGGAGTGCGGGACCGCCGCATACATAGCAGGCAGTCCTGATCCCCACCACGATGTCAGACGCACTCTAGTTAGCCCGCCATCGTAATGACCCCCTTAAATTTGATAAAGTTCATATGAGAGAGCGCCGATTTACAAAGATAAGTTGAGCCAAACAATATGCTCTACGCAGCCTCCCCCAAAAGCGATTGCAACCAAGTGCAGTTTGTTATTTAGTGCACAGTTTGGTCGAGCGAAGTTGGATCCTTGGACCCAGTATTGGTATGAAGTTGTACTGTTTGCACTTTTGCCGCATAATCCGATGGTGGGGGCAGGGTGTGAGGGACCTAATTAATGTATTCTGATAATGTCAATTGCCAAATCTTATACTATTGTATCCTGGAATGTTCAAGGAATGGGCACGATGCACAAGCGGCATCGAATAGCTCCACAATTACATCGTCGTAAAGACCAATTAGTCTAGCTCCAAGAGACACACCTCGTGCCCTCAGAAACTATGAAATTGCAGAGACGGTAGAGGGGACAACTATATGCAACAGCCTATTCTGCCTTTTCTCGTGGGACTGCAATATGGATACAGGAGGGAATTCCCTTATGTCTTAGTGAGAGTAAAATAGATGACCAAGGAAGATATGTATTTTTAAGAGGAGGATTAGATGGTAGGCAGGTGGTATTAGTATGCATTTATGCTCCAGATATAGACCAAAAGGCCTTTTTATCACGAGTGTCCCGGGCACTCTCGGATTGGTTGCAGTACCCATGGATCTTGGGAGGGGACCTAAATGCAGTGTTTGATGTAGGACTAGGTCGCTCACAATCCCCCCTTACCGAACACGGCTGCTCACTCACAAACGACCGCTTTAACGAAATGGGCACAGGGACTGGGATGTACTGGATATTTGGAGGTCCCTGCATGCCAACATGCGAGAATATTCCTTCTATACCTAGCCGCACAAGTAGAAAAAACTGTCTAGACCACTTCCTATGTACACCTGACTTGTCGCCGACCATTAAGCAATGTACTTATTTGGGACAGACCATCTCGGACCATAATCCCATAGAATTAGTATTAAATTGGGGTCATTTCCCCACACCTATTCCCACTTGCCGATTGCAACCACTGCATTTAGAAGATCAGGTGGTTCATGCCACACTGACTACAGCTATTTCCACATTTTTTGTAGAGAATGAGGGCACAGCCATGTCAAGAACCTTAGAATTGGAGGGCTTTAAGGTCACGATTCAGGGAGTCGCCATAGGGTTCTTGGTGGAAATTATGAGTGAGACGGTTAGAGACATATCGGAACTAGAAAGTGCTTTGCAAGCTAACGAGATAGCAGCCCAAGTGAATGAGAAAGGGGCAGATGCCTTGCAGGAGGCCAGGATACAATATGCAGAACTGTTGGAATGGCTAAGGACGATCGACATGCAAGCGTACATACTTCGCACGCATGCAGAAACTGATAGAGCTAGCACATTGTTAGCGCGATTTATTAAACCTCAAATAACCCCCACCCCCATACTGGCAACAAGTTATGCCCAACACACATTGGTTGCCTCCCAAGCTGACATTAATCACACATTCCAAGAATTTTACACTAACCTATATACTGCTTCCCCTTAAACATGTCAGAAGAAATCACTGGCTTTCTGGCAGAGGTCGAACTTCCTACTATCTCAGACCCTCAGGCCGAGGAGCTGGAGGCTCCGATTACCGCAGTGGAGATCCATGTGGCCATAAAGGCATTGGCCCGTAATAAAACTCCAGGCTAGGATGGGCTCCCTGTTGAGTTTTATTCAACATTTGCAGAAACATTAGTCCCCAAGTTGCTACAGCTCAATACGACTTCACTCGCAGAAGGCTCCTTGCCCCCCAACACTAGGGAAGCACTGGTCACATCCTTGTTAAAGCCTGATAAAGTTCCAACTCACCTTAGGTCCTATATGCCCCTATGAATTCTTAACACTGAATACAAAATACTTAGTAAACTTTTGGCTCCTAGATTACTCCCCCTACTTCCCCAATTAGTGCACATAGATCAATGTGGGTTTATACCTCACTAAATATTCGCCATCTACATGCTGTGATCCATGCGGCTTCGTCATCAGCACAGTTTTCTGGGTGTCTATCATTAGATGTACACCAAGCATTCGATACTCTGAGCTGGCCTTATATGTTAGCTGTGTTGGCTAAATTCGGTCTTCCCCATCATATTGCAGATGAATTAAATTGCTCTTCACTAACCCTACTGCCTGTGCCAAGACTGGGTTCACTAACTCACCAATGTATTCTGAATATAGTGGTACATGCCAAGGCTGCCCCTTGTCACCTTTATTGTTTGCGCTAGCTTTGGAGCATCTAGCTCAACGTCTGCATCAAATCATGGCCCCATATGGTAAACCGCTGGCTGAAACAGTCCCTTCTGTGTCACCCTATGCAGATGACATGTTATTATATTTTAAAAATTTGAATAAAAATGTGCATGAAACAGCAGCGGAGTTTGCACGGTTCGGGGAAATATCCGGATTATGACTTAACGCCTCAAAATCTGTGGCATTTTCCTTTTATGATACGTATAATAGACCACACCTACAGTTCGGGCAGTTACAATTTAAGGTGAAACCCATAACTTTTACATATCTAGGGATACACGTTTACAGGATCAGTGCGGATACTATACACGGGAATGTGGTTAGAACTCCTAACTCACTCCGTTCCCAGATCTCTTTTTGGAATACCTTACCATTAACAGTGACGGTCGATTAACCGTGTCCAAATGGTCATGTTACCTAGACTCCTATATCATTTTGTGAACCTTCCGGTGATTCTCCCTGCAAGGGATTTTAAAACATTGTATACCCTGTTAGTGTCCTTGCTTTGGGGAACGGGTAGACATAGGCTAGCATTGGCCAAAATGCAGTTGCCTAGTGCCACAGATGGCATGGGGGCTCCCGACTTTAATGCCTACTGTATAGTGGGGAAATTACAACAGCTAGCATATTGGTTGGCAGGCCATACCTTATTTGAGATAGGATATACCCCGAACCGTTTACACCGTGGTATCCTCCAGGCGCAATTATGCCACGAGACCGACAAACTGAGAGATCCCCCCTTTCTCTTGCATGTAGCAATGCATTACTGGAAGCAAGCGCAAAAATATGCAAAAATACCTTTCCCATATGGGCCTAATATCCCGCTTTGTGGCTACCCACTAGGCTTGGGATTTTATCTAGTGCTCGGTTACAGAGTTGGACCCAGAATGGCATTGAGACGGTTTAAGATTTATTCTTAGATGGCAGCCTGATGTCTCATGAGGACTTTGTACATACTAATGTAGTCCCAGCAATCCTCTTTCTCACACATACAGCAGCTCTCGCAATATATCCAGAAATACTGGTTGGTGGATCAGAAAGAACCTCCCACCTTCCAATTGTTGAAGTCGATTCATATAATGGGGCATGGCCGCCACCTTGTAAGATGGCTCTACCAGGGCCTCTGGGAACATTTTGGCACTCCACTACTGACTCTCGGACAAAAATGGGAAACGTCCCAGGTAAGGGAATTGGATAATAGAGAATGGGCCTTGATGTTAGAGCACCCTTGACGGGTCTCCCGAAATTTCCGCCTAAAACAATACAATTATTCATACTCCATAGGGCCTACGTCCCCCAGAGGGCAATCCAGAAGATGTTTCCTGCTGGCTCTTCTGGCTGTCCAAGATGTCCAAACTATAATGCTGATTTTATTCACATGTTGTGGTCCTGTCCTGTATTGGGAGGGTTTTGATCGGAGGTTATGCAGAGCTTTCAATCTTAACGGAACACTTCCCTTGGAATACTATAGACGCATGCCTTCTGGGCCTATTCCCTCTACCCAAGAAGACAAAGCTACTGCGCCGCTTTGTGGGATTAGCCTTGATGCATGCCCAAAAATTGATTACTCATCGCTGGAAATCACTCACGGATCCGCGCGAGGGTAAATGGAGGGAGGAAGTCCTTAGATGGACCGCAGCGGAGACGGAGGTGCTTCATTGTGAAGAATATAGAGGGCTGAGAAAATGACCCATCTCCCTGGATTCAGCGCACTTGGTAGAACAGTTCAAAGCAAACACGGAGAGGGTGTTGGGGGGTTCTCAGGGAACGCTCGAGGTCCACTCGGATGATCACTGATTAGTGATGCTACGACCTGCGTAGTTTTCGGGGTAGCCGCCGTTACTCTGCCCCCTCCCTCGCCTTCCCCTCTACCCCCCTCCGCCTGCTTTGTGCCCCCCTTCCTCTCTTGTCTTTCCCACCTATATCGGACATGACTACCCCGTGGTAATATATACCTGAGTGGGGGTATTTTATAACACAGTGGCAGAGTTTCTCAGGTCCTTGTTAATAGGGTTGGTAATTAGGGGGTGGGAGTGGGTAGTTAAATAACGATTTTAACACGCTGATAATGCTTGATATACTGTGTCTGATATGTAATTGCATTAGTGTTAGTTGTACAAATGCTGAATATCAAGGGAATATAATGTAATGTGATATTATGTTTGGAACGTGAGGAAAACATGTGTACTTCCTCATACGAATGTTTGAATAATCAAAAATGAAAGACGTTCCTTGTAATGTGTATAAATGACTTGCAAAGCTCATTAAAATATGTGTTTAAAAAAATTGAGCCAAACAAGGAAAAAAGTTTCATTGCAGTTGTATGGGTGTTCTTATACTTTTCAGAATCCAGAAATGAATGTTAGATTGCCTTGCTTTCAATGCAATGTCATTTTGCAGTGTGACTATCTCCATGTCCATGGTGGCCTGAGTCAAGGTTAAGAAGCACACTCATTTTCTCAGAAATGTCACTAACATCCACTTCCATTAAATTGTTTCAAGTAACCATCACACAGGGTTCCATTTGCTTAAAATCACTAAATCTGTCACTGAACTCCTGATTAAGCCTCATCTGGAGTCTATTGTGTTTTTCGATGTCCAGAAACTTAGCCTCAGCTTTGTTTTCCGATAAGATTTGGAGCACAGAAGGAAAGTACCACATGTTTCTTTTCTGTACGTGCTGTATGAAAATGTTAAGTTTTGATTTTAATGTTTTCACAGAACTACTTATGTTGGTGATTGTCTTGTTTCTTCCTTGTAATTCGTAGTTGAAGACATTTAATTTTTCTGTCATATTTGTCAAAAATGCTAAATCGAGCGACCACTCAGTGTTTGATAACTCTGTGGTGTCTTCATTTCTAGACTCCATGAAAGCTTTGACTTCTGTCAGTCAGTCAGTCAAAAGACTTTATTCAATTAATTAAAATCATAAAAGACAATTTAAAACATTTATAACACATTTTAAAACATTTTAAAACACTGTATCACAAAAAACAGATTTACCTAAAATCCCTACAGATACAGAAGTTAAAATCCGTATGCAATCTTATCGGTGATAAAAAAGGCATTAATATCAATTTAATATATACAATCACAGTTGGCTTACATGTACACCCCTTCTGTTTTAAAGCCTTACAGCGGCCGCCAAAAAGCTGGCCACGCTATAAATATCTTGCGTACTCCTAAGCATTTGTAGGTACATCAGGGCCGGCCTTACTTGAACAAAGCCTTTCTCTCTCAGCAAGGGGATTAAAAATGTCTTGCGTCATTCAGAATAAAAGTCACAGAACATTATGAAGTGCATGGAGTCCTGTTGCGAAAAGTTATCACAGGCACATGGTTTTGCCAATTCTGGTTTTCCCCAAGAGGGGTAATCCCCCAGAGTTAGGTGTATCAAATTAAGGCGGAACCTAACCAACAAGTAGCTGTGAATTGGCTTTGTAACAATTTTTAGGTATGGTTCCATATTCAGTGAAGTTGTCAGCAAATAATTGGCTTTGACTCATGGTTTTTCTAACTCCAGGTTTTCCCGCTCCACTTCTAGAATGTTCCGATAGCTATGCTTGATCCAGCTTATGTCTTTTTTAGTTATACGGTCAGGAGATAAAAACAGTTCAGGACGTCCTAGTTTGATGCACGCCGCTCGAACGTACATCAGCCAGGGAATCCTGCTTACCATATCCAATTGAAGACAATCCCCCAATATTAAGTGATTTTAAGTAAGTTCATCATTAAGCCATGTATTTGCCCAAGCGATCAATGGTGCCAGTTTTAAAGAATCTGAAATATACCCCAGGTCAAGTTCAGTGTGTAAGGAATAGGTAGGGGTCGATTGTGGAACTGACAGTAGGGATCTGAGGAACCTATTTTCCACCACTTGATTCTGAGATGTTGGCGTGTAGCCCCATAAAGAAGCACCATAGGACCAATGGCCACACATTTGGATTTATATATCTTTAGTATTGCCTCCATTGATCTCCCTCCAAGCCGCTTACAAAACCCCAAAAGAGCCGCTGTTGACCTAGCTACAGTATTGCTTTTCAACTTGTGTTGAGGTCCCCAGGTGAATTTTTCGTCAAAAAGGACCCCAAAGTAAGTAAAAACTGGGACTCTTGATAGTACAGAACCATTACATGCAAAGGATTTTGTCTTGACCTTCTTCCTGCGAGACCCTGCCACCATAACATGCGATTTTTTAGCATTTACTTTTAAATCTAAAGTATCCATAAAGCCACCGAAATTATCCAGCAGCCTCCGAAGACCTATACCAGTACGGGAAAGTAAAACCGCATCGTCCGCGTATAGGAGGACCGGAATACCCGAATCCCCTATACGCGGCACATCCGGTGTAACCACCCCCAGTGATTTCTTCAGGGCATTAATGTATATCGTAAACAGAAGAGGGGCCAGGATACAACCCTGTCTGACTCCCCTTCTGGAATTAAAATGATTGGTACACCGACCTTCTCTGGTCACCCTGACTGCGGATAGGAGTTCCCTATGCAAGTCACTTAAAAAATGAACAAGTGGGGGGTCCAGTCCTATATTAAGTTGGGTCGCCCACAATTTCGATCGGTTGACTAGGTCGAATGCGGACGAGAGGTCCATAAAATCCATGTAGAAATGGCCCTTCTTTGCTCGAGTGTACTTGTTAATGAGAAGGTGTAAGTTTAAGCATTGGTCAAGGGTGCCCCTTTGTCTCTAAAACCATATTCTAAATTGGAGAGGACCCCCTTGCCCTCAAGCCAATCCCTCAACCTATATAGAATCACTCTGCCAAGAATTTTCACTGCAGAGTCCAAAAGGGAGATTGGCCTGTAGCAAGCCGGGTCACCTCTGTCCCCTTTTTTGAAAATTGGGACTATAATAGATCTAGACCAGGATGCCGGGAATCCCACTGTACTGGAAGCATTAAAAACGTTGGTTAGGATCTTTGCCCAGAAGCCCGGATGGGAACAATAAAGGTCTGCTGGTACCCCGTCAGGTCCCGGTGCCTTTTTTTTCGACATTTCTTTTATAGCTTTCTCTACCTCGCTAGCCATAAATGTTAATGTTCCTACACCTGCACAATCAGGTGCCATGTTATGGTTAGCCAGTGAATCCATATGTACACCGCCATAAATTTCGCTAAAATGATTAACCCACCCTACATCAGTGATGACGCAGTCCATATCAGCGTTATCTTGACCGGAGAGGAAAGGTTGGTTTATAATGGTCCAAAATTTCTTGCTGTCGCACAGCGACTCGGTAGCGAGGAGATTCTCCCACGCTTCCTCCTGAGGTGATTTTTCCGTGCAGCTATGTCTAGTTTGTATGATTTACGGGCATTTGCAACCAATATCCTATCCCTAGGTTTAGATTTTAGGGCTTGTATCAGGGCTCCATGTGCCTTTGTACAGCTGCTATCAAACCATTTATACTCCTTTTTCTGGTTTCTTTTGGACTCTAGCTCTAACTTCTTAGCAATATGTCCACAAATTTCTTCATATGCCCCAATGATCTCTGAGCTGGGAGCCGTGCTATCTAGGCAGATCTTCAAATTTATATTGGCCTCTATAACCAGTTCCTCCAGAAAAACCGCTGGTACGACTCTGTCCCATTTGATCCTTCTTCCTTGATCTGATGTAACCAACATTTCCATCCCCCCCTTACCAACTCATTTGAGCTGCTCCAGTCCCCCACATCCATCTCCAATATAATTGGGTTGTGATCACTAAATGTTGAGAGTTCCGTCCTGTACCCTCGCACCTTGCCTAATATCCCAGATGAAATGAAAATATAATCAATAATTGTAGAGGACCCTCTTCCTACAAATGTGGGGACTCTTTCAAGCCCTTCCTCGCCACCTGGTTCAAATAAATTCATAGTTGCTAAGAATTCTTCAAGGGCCTCGCCCAGGGAACTGTGCTCAAAGTGGGAAACCACTGCCCTTGGTGGACCACAGGGCTCACCCATATTACACTCCCAGTTGCATGGGTGTATATTAAAATCTCCCATTAAGATCAACTCGAATGCGGTGCTTTGATTAAGTCTATATACTGACAAAAATGTATCCAAAATGCCTATATGTTCATTACAATGTGAACCGGCTATGGAATAATAAAAATGTATTAAAAGATACTTTTGTGAGTTTACACAACTCCACTCAAGTATCAGAATGTTGGGGGTTTCTGATTCCAACTTTCTGAACACACCTTTAAGATTCAGTGTGATTAGGAAAAGTAAACCTCCCTTCGGTCTACCTAATAGCCCTCCCACTGCCGGGACGGCAAAGATTGATAACCCATCCATATTAAAGCTAGTGCTAACATCCCACGTTTCTTGAAGGGCTATGATACTGTGAAGCTTTACAACTTCACCCAGAGCTCATCTTGTATCTTAGATCTGACCCCCGCCACGTTCCAGCTGAGGAATTTACAGGATGCCATAGATTTAACACCCTCCTCTATATCCCCCTGGCATTGTATTGGCACTTCATGTCAATCATTTTGATCCAGATGTGACAGCGGGGGAAAATGATTTGAGAGCCCTATATCCATATCTACCTGAGGAGATCTAGCAACAATTAAGGCTGGGGGAACTATATTCGACCTTTGTATCGTCCCTCTCACTTCCCTGTGCCGGATATGGGAATCACTTCTGGTGGGTCTGTGTGGGGGGTGACCATATTGAGAATCCACGAGGGGATTACTTTGGGGGGGAATATGGGGGGGCCTAGATGGCGGGTAAAAATAACCTAAAGGGACCGGTCTTATGCCTGTATTGTCTAAATCTGAAGCATCCCAGAATAATCTATCCGCTACTGAGCGTGAATTAAAATTCACCACCACGCAATCCCCAGTAATATGTTTCGGGCGACGCCCAATCCATGCAACTCTTCTTGCCATAATAATGGCTTTAGAGACATCTAAGCCCCCACTACTGTGCTCTTCACACCAGCGGCCAGCTATCCTCATAAGGTCATGTGTGGATTCATAAGCGTCTTCCTCCGCTGGGGGGAACCCCGTGAAGACAGCTACAAATGGTGCCACTGCTGGTGGTAAATCCAAGATAGAACCATGCGTATTCCCCTGTCTTGCAAGAAGCGGGACTATGGTCTTAATGTTATTTGCTCCACAATGTGTGATCCCTTCTTTTACATTATTTGCCGAGCCAGATTGGCTACATACTGTATGATTTAGAGTAACTCCCTTGGCTACCCTTAAAACATGTGAAGCCTTTTGTGGGTTTGCCGCCCTCAGATTATCTCCTTGGGAAACCTTTGTCTGGATGGGGGTACAATTATTGGCTCTCTGCTGAGTGATAAATTGATCAATATTTTCACATATTTCTAACAAACCCACCACACACTTATTTAGTGTATCTACGATATCTTTGCCAATAGCTATTAAGGCAGGCTCCAACATTGCAGTAAACAATTCCTCCACCACTTGAGCCACAAGGTGCCTGCTAATAGTGTCAGAGCATACAGGTACAATAGTTTTAAATAGTCTTTTGTGGGGTTTCTTAGTCCGCCTACGCTTATGCGCTTGCGTTTGCAAAGGTGTATCCTCAGTTTCGTCACTATGCTCCTTCGGTACAACCTCAGCAACAGAGGGGGTAGGATTGGAGGCAGGAACTAACGATGGTTTAACGATAACAATATTTGGCTCCAATGGTGGTCCAGGAGTCTATGCTGAATGATTTTTATCTCGATCACTATCAGCAGAACACAATCCCAGTTCGATTTCCGCATTAGCTATTTCTTTACTGAGAATCCCAACAGCAGAAGTCAAACAGGATATTATAGAGTCAGTTCTCCTGGGGACCTTAGCATTTTTGCCCTCCTGTACCCCGGACATCTGTTGCTTTCTCTTACCCATCACAGGTGAAGGAGGATAGGCCCAGCCCAGCCTCTTCTAGCCCCTGATGGCCACAGATGGCCCGCCCTCTGCCTGGGCTCAGCCCGGCATCGCCTGCGCGCGTCCCGGGGGGCGGGAGGTGGTCCACGGTCTTAAGCACCTTCAGGCGCAGCGGTAGCGTCACAAGCGCGCCAGGACCCGGGGCTGCTGGGCAATGTAGTCCCCAAACACGGGGGAACCAGGAGAACACCTGGTGGGAAGTCGCGTTGCCGTTGCCGTTTCACTCGCGGTTGCAGGTTAGCGAGAGTCGCGTGTCCCGGCCTCCTCAAGACCCTTCTGGTGGTGAGTGTCCCCCAGTGCAAGCTCGGCACTCCGCGGTCTTAAGCGCCTTTCAGCCGCAGCGGTAGCGTCACGAGCGCGCCAGGACCCGGGGCTGCTGGGCAATGTAGTCCCCAAACACGGGGGAACCGGGAGAACACCTGGTGGGAGGTCGCGTTGCCGTTGCTGTTTCACTCGCGGCTGCAGGTTAGCAAGAGTCACGTGTCCCGGCCTCCTCAAGACCCTTCTGCTGGTGAGTGTCCCCCAGTGCAAGCTCAGCCCTCCACGGTCTTAAGCGCCACCAGGCGCAGCGGTAGCGTCACGAGCGCGCCAGGACCCGGGGCTGCTGGGCAATGTAGTCCCCAAACACGCGGGAACCGGGAGAACACCTTGTGGGAGGTCGCATTGCCGTTGCCGTTTCACTCGCGGCTGCAGGTTAGCGAGAGTCGCGTGTCCCGGCCTCCTCAAAACCCTTCTGCTGATGAGTGTCCCCCAGTGCAAGCTCGGCGCTCTGCGGTCTTAAGCGCCTCCAGGCGCAGCGGTAGCGTCACGAGCGCGCCAGGACCCGGGGCTGCTGGGCAATGTAGTCCCCAAACACGGGGGAACCGGGAGAACACCTGGTGGGAGGTCGCGTTGCCGTTGCCGTTTCATTCGCGGCTGCAGGTTAGCGAGAGTCGCGTGTCCCGGCCTCCTCAAGACCCTTCTGCTGGTGACTTCTGTCAATAGGGAAAGGAATCTATGCAGTATTTTTCCCGTGCAAAGCATTGGATCTGAGTATGCAGTAAATGGTCACCATACTCAGCTGATATTTTTTCAAGGAATAAAATTGAAGGTTGGGTGCTGCTTGGCCTTAGCACTATTGGATTATTAATTGTAACAACAAGAGTCATCACATGATCAAACCCCATTACCTTGACACACATTGCCTGTTGATGAAATATGCAATGGTAGTTCAATAATGGAGGGAAGCCTACATCTGCTTTACAATTGGCAATGAATCCAGAATGACGCCCTATCATTGCGGGTGCGCCATCAGTTATTATTGTCACTAACTTTTTCAATGGGACATTTTGTTTCACAAAATAATTCCTCACCTGGTTGTGGTTTTCAGGGTCAATAACATTAAAAATTACTCTTTATCAGTGAAGTCTTCAACAACCCTTCTAACGAACATTGCCAACGGCGCAGTATCGCTTGCATCACACTGAATTGAAAAATACTTGCATGTCTTTAAGTCCTGCCCAAGCTGCTCTATCATGTTAACCCTTCTTGACATAGTGTGTGACCCTAACTGCACATCTGAAATGTAAGACATAATTTCAGAGCTATTTTTGAAATCTTTGAATTAGGACTCTGCCATTAAAAGCATTGCTTCCTTCACAATGGTTCCATCCGAAAATGTTGCTTTGTGCTTGATCAAGTGATGAGTCACTGTAAATGATGCCTCACTTGATGCAGTGGCTTTCTTAGTTGGCTGAATCCAGAACAGGGTGCAAAAGCCAGCAGCAGCGGGTCCAAGGGACTCCAACGACCAGACTCCCTTGCTCCTCCCACGTCACTCTTCGCGCCCAGAGGCGCATTTAAACAGCGGTGAGCCCCCGCAGCCCGGGACGCTGAATCCAGGACAGGGGGCGAGAGCCAGCAGCAGCGGGTCCAAGGGCCTCCAATGACCAGACTCCCTCGCTCTTCCCATGTCACTCTTCATGCCTGGAGGCGCATTTAAACTGCAGTGAGCCCCCACAGTGCGAGACGTATGCAGGGCAAGCCTGGGCCAAGAGCGGGCCCGTCTGCACCCGAACGAGGCTGGGCTGGGCCAACCTTCTTGGTTGGCCACTTGCTTCAGAGGCGCTGCCTGAAAAGTAACTGATCAGTCCTCATACAAAGGATTTGGGGCCCCCAAGAGTCAAGTAAGAGGAAGTCAAGGACGTTGATAAGCAACTTCTGTTGACTGTATTTCTTTCTCTTTGAACTTGCAATTGCTCGAGAGCTTAACGGGTACATGGAGGGATCAGATAAGCCTCATTTTACGCATATGGGCAAGAGGAAAGCAACTAACACGGACCCTATTTCCAATAACAAAAGGACAACTATTGACTCTTACTTAGACAAAGCGGTGAGGGCAATCACACAGAAGATTGATAAAGCGGAGAGGAGATTGTCCATAGTCCCTATGGGCTCAGTAGTACCCGTATTAGCCCCAGGGACTTGGTAACAGTAATTGACACTGGCCCCAAGGTCAATTGATGGACAGCACACTGTCCGCAGAGGCAGTGGCACAAAAGAGAGGTGAAAGCGGCATAAGTCTCCCATCTCCAGCTATGGTGGGCGAGGGTCGAGGGTCTACCCAAATTGTGGATAGTAAGGGATCGGAGGAAGAGGTATCACCAGACCCCAAGAGATCACACAAAGCAAAGGAGAAATATGAGCCAGCAAGAAAAATAGAGACTCCAAAACCCCTGCTTAGCCAGACTGATATGGAGGAATTTTGGAGCTCGCTGAGGGCCACAATCACAAACTTGATGACTGATCTATTCTCGAAGCTCTGGGACAAGATGGAAAAAGAGCTATCAGACTCCAGAAAGACACTGGGGAAAGTGCAGAACATGCTGGAAACTATGTCTTATGCTCCAACCCAGAGTTGGGCTAGTTCACGAGGGCAGTGTGAGTTAGGAATCTACTCACCAAACCCAAACCCAAATAGGCCTCAGGGTGCTCGCCCGCAAGGGGGATCAGGTGATTGAGACGAGTATTAGGCCTAATCCCAACATATAGGAGGAAGAAGGAGGTGGCAGGGTTCTGAGAGATGGACATTTCCCATCATATTTGCAGGCAAAGGGAGGGGCAAGCACTAAGAATATTTATAGTGCAGGGTTGCCCGTGATCGATCTCCCCCCGGCCTGTTGCCCCTATACCATGGTGCTGGTGGAGGGGGCACAGTTTGGGAGTCAGGTCAGAAGAGTCCACAGTCAACCTTATTAATAAAGTGGCTCACTGGCTAGGGAAATATATCAGGTTTAATATAGAGGACCATCCTCATATCTTGATGGCAAGAAGGGTCACCTGGATTGGAAAATCAAGAAAGACCTTCAAATGAGATGCAGTGATCATCACCTTCATATTCCCAGAACTTGCCCTTAATATTTTGAGACACTCAGCTGAGTTCCCCTTTTATGCTTCAGACACCAAACCTCTGCCATTAGGTTTCTTTTATAGATCAGCTACCAACACCAGAGGAGTTAGTAATGGGAGAAATAGGAGTCAGACAGAGGGAGGAGTGTTCACCGATGAGAGGAGGAGTGGGCACTTAAACTTTTATGCTCCGCTGTCTGATCTTAACGATTCAGACTGACAGAGGGTGGGCATTGTATACAGCCTAGCTCAGTCAATAGTGACTGACTCCCAAGCTCAGCTAGCTATGCCCTCAGGGGAACTGCAAAGAGAGAGTAAAGATCTTCCCTTAAGTCACCACTATCAGAATCACCAAAGAGGACTCCAAGGCAATAAGATAATATCGGTTGGGCTACCCAGTTCCCAGGGAGGGAGCAAGATTAATCTAATTTCCTCGAATGTGGCAGGCTGGGTGCAAAATTTGAGGATGAAAAATGGATTCAAACCATATCTGAGTATAAGATCATTTGCTTACAAGAGACCTGGGAGATGGAAAATATAAATTTTTGGAGGGATATAAGTCATTCTTCCTCCCAGCGGAAGGTTCGAGACATAGGCGAGAGAAAGGTGGCCTAATTATCCTTTTGCCCTTGAGCTGTGTGGGTCAGTGATTCAATTAAACTGGAACTAGACAGTGGTGCTAGGAATACAACTGGTAGTAGGCAGAATGAAAAGATTTAAAATAATTAATTTTTATAATGCTAAAAATAAGAATCCGAGTGCTTCAAGCGTGAACGACCTAGCTGGGCTCCTAGACCAACTGCAGTGGGATGACCTCTCACTGGGTTATTTGATTGTGCTGGGGGATTTTAACTGTCATTTATGTCCAAATATTGGGCAAAATACTGGGGTAATTTTGTCATTTAGGAAAGCAGATGAGTGGCGCATGGAACACTCAGGAGAGAGTCAGGAATTAAACACTCTTTTACATAACTACAATCTAATGCTTACACTTTCAATGGCCGTAAAACCACCTTCTAGTCTTTATCCGCCTACCTATGAAGGGAGGGGCTGTGCATCCATCAGTGATTTCATTTTTGTGTCTTCAGCGCTGTCACATAGTAATAACGCTTGTAGGACTATAGAAAGCCCTTTTAGTGATCATAACCCTCTGGTTATGGGGATGCGGATTCAGTGGCCAAAAACAGACAATAGCCGGAGTGTGGGAGGAACATTAAAGTCATCTGACCAGGGGAGGCGCCTGCGATGGTCACAGGTTGACAGTACTGTTTTCTATGTATCCCTGTTTAGGGAGAGGCAACAGGAGATCCTGAAGTGCCTAGACATTGCACCATCTGAGGAGGCTGTATTAAGATCTTTTGACACCATAGCAAAGTCAGCGAGGATCTTCTAACTATCCCTGCAGTCACCTCCTAATCAGATAATCCGAGGTGGTTCAACAGGGAATGCTAGCATGGTCTGAGGTCCCTTAAAGCGGCACTGAAATAGACACCTCGTAGTAGTTCTAAGGTCGCTAATTGACGCAGGACTTATAAAAAAGTTTTGAGGGAATGGAAGTCAGTTCTACAAAAACAGGCCTGGGACGAACTGGTTGAGGCCAGTGAGTTGAAAGACAGCTTTTTATTTTGGAGTGTTATTCACAGACCTTGCTTCTCTGAACTGGACAAACCATCCATGTGTCATCATATTTCACAAGATCAGTGGCAGAACCACTTCCATTCAGTTTATATTTTTGGGGAGGAATCTCACTGTAATAATGCATGGGAACCCCTCCCATGTGATTTGTGTATCAAATTCCAGTTAAACAAGGTACTAATAGGCATAGAGGGACTGTCTAATAACAAGGCGTTGGGTCCAGATAGGATCCTCTGACCTGTTCAGAAGTAATATAGAGGTGTGGGTCCTTATTTTAACTAGGGTTTTGAATGCTGCTGTGTCATTGACCATGCCCCAATCTTGGTCAACAGCCATTATCGTCCCTATCTACAAGAAGGGGACAGAGACAACCCTAATTGTTATAGACCTATTTTGTTGATTGACTCGACCATCAAGGTCATGGGGTGGGTCATACTCAATAGGCTAGTGGAATGGGCAGACAAAAATAAAGTGATCTTGAAGGCCCAATATGGTTTCCAAACACGCAGATCCACAGTGGATCAGTGTCTGAACCTCTACCTGGTGATAGCCAAATACACATGCTAAAGCTGAATCCATTTACTTAGGTTTTATGGATCTCACTGCAGCATTTGACAGGGTGAACTAGAGCAAACTGTGGGCCCTGTTAGATGATTAGGGAGTAGAGGGCTCAATTATGCCCTGTTGTCCTTATATGCCCACACCACAGCTGTAGTATGTTTTACCCAAGAGAAAGACCTCACAAATGCTCAAGAGGGATGCCACAAGGCTACAGTCTTGCCCCTTTTTTATTCACATTGTATAATAACGGGTTGGAATCTGCCATGATATCCCTGTATGCTAATACACTGAGAATAAGCACAAGATCAGTACCAGTCCTGCTTCACGCAGATGATGTCGTGCTCATAGCACGAACCCCAAGAGCATTACAAATCTTAAATGGATTTGTTTCCTTCCTGAAGGGACTGGATTTGTCCCCCAATTATTCGAAGTCATTTGAGATGTAAGCGGGCTGTCGAGGGAAGAGTGATACTTTTTACAAGGCAGGCTCCCATAGCATAGCTAAAGTCCCAGATTTGAAATACCTCAGGGTTTTATTTGACACCAAATTAAAATTGAACATCCTGGAAGAAGAGAAGGTGGGGATCACGAAGAGGTCAATGAGGGCTATTGCGAGCTTTGCACATAGACTAGGCACATGGTCAGCCTGGGTGATTTTAAAATTATATTGATCAATTTGTGTTTCTAAAGTGGTGTATGGGAGTGAAAACTGGGGCTATAAGGGTATGGGGGAGCTTCATACGACACACAAAAAATATCTGAGATAGTTATTAAAGGTCCCTCAAGGTATCCTCGCCTATTCAGTCCACGCAGAACTTGGGGTAAGGCATGTGGCGAATTTAGTAGCTGTTAAACCCCTTCACTGCAGGGTAAACATTTGGGCAAAGGAGGAGGCCTCCCTTAATCATGAGATAATCTGGGACTGCCTCTCATTGGAGCATGCGCTTAGAATACCGTGGCTAAGATATATCAAAGACAGGTTGTGCACTCTAGGAAGACCAGACATGTTTACAAATTGTAGTTCAGTGAAGAGAGGCGATAAAAACCTAATCAATGATCTCTTTTTTAGCAAGGTTAGCATGGAACGAGAAGACAAGGAATTGTTAAAATAGTCAGTTAGAGCGCATGCTTTTGTGAAATCAGTGCAAGGAATTGAACACTACGTAACTATTTTAACTAGTGCTTATGACGGTGCTTTAATCACACGTTTTAGATTAATATATTCCATCATTTAGTGGCTGTCCCTATTGGATGTGTAGTGCAAACTGAAGATGTAGGACCCTGTGGCTGCGACAATAGGTCCCCACAAGACATTTTACACTTTGTCTTTTTATGTAAATATTTTACACATCCCCGGCAATTGTATCTTAAACCATATTTAAAAGATATGGGTTTTAGACAGGCTCGATTTGCGCTTTTGCACATGCAACTTTTGCAGAATGAACGAACTTTATTTGTGGTTACACACTTTTTAAGAGCAATGATGAGATCCAGGAAATCTTGGAACGATTAAGACAGAAAGGGGTCTTCTGTAAATTGTTAAATGTTTGAGATAGGCACCGAGTGATAACAGTTAGTATCGAGACTAATGCATAATCTAGAGACCCCGCAAGAGGAGTGTATAATGTGCTGTTACCCTCACAATGATGACAAAATGAATTAGCCCTTTCATTATGACTCTGTTATTCGTTTTTAATATCTTATCTTTTATGGCCATATGCTTTGCCGAATAAAGATTGCATTATTATTATTATTAGTTGGCTTTGTACAAAAATATTGCTATTTCGGCAATGCAGATTTCAGTTGATTTACTTTTTGTGCCCTTTAGGGAACTTCCTCTCAATATGCATGTGTATCGTTGAAAAATGCCTCTCAACATTACCCTTTCTTCCCACTGTAACTTTCGCTCCACAGTTTAAGCATACACTGTTATCTTTATTTTGTGTAAATAAAAATGTGTTCTACCACTTTTGATGGAAGTAATATGTCTTAGAGCCTGATTATGAGTTTGGCGTGCCTAGAGCGTGCCGCTGCACCAGCAACCCTCTCCAGGACTTCCAGATTCGACCACTGGCTGTCCACCAGATTATGAGTAATCTCATGGTCTGGTGGGCGGTCCTTTGGCGTGCCCATGGCAGTGCCTATTAAAAAGGCACAGTAATGGGAACACCAAAGCCTGTTCCTGCACAGCATGGACTGTAAAGTCCATGCCGTATAGGAAAGGGGGTGACTGTGCACAGAGGAGCAAAACATGTGCCCTCCTGCAGGCACACCTTAACCCTGAGGCCCCCTTTCTCTCTCTGCTGCAGTTCATAGCAGGCTCGATGCCATGAAAACCGTGTTGGAGAGGAAAATCATAATATGGTTGGTGGTGCCGCAGTGGCCTGCCAATCCTATTGCTGCCTCAAGACCGCTGCAACACCACCTGGGATCTCTGATCCCTGACCGTTGCGATGGTCTGACCGCCCAACTTGCAATAGTGCAGTCAGACCACCAGTGCGCCAGTGCCCACACTGCCACCATGACAACAGCGGTCTGCATTATAAGGCCCTTACTGTTTTGCCTTCTGGAGGGACCTGTCTCTTCATCTATGATTTTAGTAGTTGTTAATGCTGAAAATGATAATGAAGTCAACATCCAATCCATAACAGGCAAGAGTAGCACGGGGACACATATAATGATGTTGAATTTCAGTCCATTTGTGATTAGCAGCTATGCCCGGTAAATAAACAGCACTGTTGGAAAGTGAGATATTTAACTCACATTAGCTATGTTTAATTATGTACACTGGATGACTGCTTTTCACAAAGGGCCCTACTTTTGATTTAGCATGATCTAAGAAGCGTCATAAACTATGGGTTGTGTGGAGGTTAGGAGACTTCTGCAAATAGAAACAGGACTACAATTTGCACCATACAATGCACCCAATTTACAAAGGTGAAAGTTTTCAATTGGGTATTCCTACATATGTAGCAAACGTACTTTTTTGAATTAGGACAAGCTTTCAAAACTACTCCAGATAATGAATTCCATGACAGCTGCAGATTTGGTGACATAACCCTGTGACCTCTGACTTATGGCAACTGGGATCACCCACATTTCAAACCAATATCACCCTCCTAAAGAATATTCATTTTCCATTCCCTCAGGATCACCCTCTTAAATGCCTGCCTTGCACCGGCATTTTGAGTCAAGAAGTTCACACATACGCAAGGCAGATACAAATTCGGAATATCATTAAAATAAATACATCCATTTTTTTTGCTATATATAACATGAAAGCAACAATTACAAGTAGATGGCCTGGACCGAACACCTAACTGAGTTTTAAACCAAACATTGCTTCATTGGGTGAGACATGAATATGCATACTCCATATTACACACAGCTGAGTGAGGCTAGGGAATAATGTTATCTGATTATCTCATTATACTTAGGACTGAAAATGTCTCAGTATCAAGATGACCAGTTATTCCTTGGCTGACCCTGTTGCGAAGGGCAAGGTCATTGAGCACTGCTGCAATGAACTGCCCCAGTTCTTAGCTAGTGTCTTATCTACTTCACCAGTAGGCCACAGGCCACAACTCACCCAATGAAGCTCTAAAGGTGGCCAAGCCATTTCTATGAAGAAGGAAATACCCAGTGGGTGACTTGTACAGCATGAAACCAGAAAACCTGGGATCAGTCCTGGCTTCCATCTTCAACAAACTGTGTGATCCTGGCCTCAGTAATACCCAGCTAAGGCTGCTGGTAGACTTCCGCAAATACCAGAAATACCAATGAGACCTATAGAGCTGTTTAAAGCTGTCAGCAGACTGAAAATCCACCACCATACTGCATCCGATTACATGATAACCGCACCTTGGTGTTCATCAGGCAAGAAATGGAAAGACTTCCCACGTAGGATCACAAACTAAAGAAAACACTTATAACCACACACCCTACAAAGCATAGCTTGAGACAGTGTAGGTAAGTGCTTCAGGGCCACACATTGAAATAGTAAGAGCTATAAATGCTGCAACACAATGCCTCCCCTTTCTTCATTATCACACATACACAACAGCATCTTGAAATGCATCAATTCAGAGTATGTACTGAACAAAATGTCTCCTTTGTAACTATAAAGCTCCGTGTGCCAATAACAACCTAGGCCACATATATGGTAGGTGACTTTTCTTTCTTGTCAACAAACATTGAGGGAGTCCATGGTTGTACTACTTACTATCTCTTCTAAAAATGCCTCTCAAAGCAGTGATATAATCTGATGTTCCGAGATTTAAATTTTCTGCATGTTACAGAAAAACACTCTGCATTTTAATTAAAAGGTCATTTATTTGGCATTGGTTTCACTTAGCGTTGCCACCTCAGCAGTTTAGAAAACACTTTTAAATGTGTTCTGCTTTTGCATTAGAATCCCCGACTAAAATTAAAGTAAAGTAAACAAAAGGGAGAAAAGTTATGTTACAAATGAATACATAAGATTTTCTTTCATGTCTGGGCTTTTGCAGACTATTAAAACAACAACAACCCTGTTTGCATTATTTTATTTTTATTGACAAAGAATGCAAAGAATTCTCATGTAGTCAAATTTTAATCCAGGGCATATGAAAAACTTTTTTTTAAAAAGAGTCTGAAATGCTGCTTTATTTCAATGATTCCATACTCATTCCATCTTTGATTAGTTTGAAAACATCACAAAAACACACTCAGTGGTATATCCCATGATGATATAGTCTCTGAAGGACACTCTGCAGGTGACCTCCAGACACAGCAGAGGGTGTTAGAGGAGAAAGGAACACCTCTGGAAGCTACCATAAATGGGACAAAAGCTCCCCCCTAATTAGACTGGGCAGCTGGGTATGGGGTTCTGACCCCTGTCACTGGATAATGAAGGAAACTTGTGGTTGCAACAGGTATTAAGAAAACACCGGGCAGAGGGAAGAAACAAGCAAAAAAAGGCAAAACAGAAGGCAGAAAAACGAGCAGAAGAGGCAAAACAGAGGGCAGAAAAATTAACAGAAAAGGAAAAACAGAGCAGAAGAGAGCAAAACAGAGGGCAGAAAAACGTGCATAAAAGGGCAAACAGAGAGCAGAAAAATTAGATGGAAAGGCAAAACAGGGCAGAAAAAACAAGCAGAAAAAATAAACAGAGCAATAAACGAGCAGCGGAGGCACAACAGGGGGTAGCAGGTAGACAGGCAGCAGAGGGTAGTGGGCTGAGGGCAAGCCGGACAGGGGAACTGTCACAGCAAGATCTGGTACGACTACCTGCTCGTCGAGCTGCAGAGGCCAAAACTTGGCTGCTACATTGGCTGTGGGGATCACACTCTGACCCCCAAGTGTGGTGATTGGTGTTGGAGCACCTGCAGCATCTTGACTGTCTTTGCAATCAGCCGCTGAGCGAAGTCCCTGCTGCCTTGTGTCCCCGATCTGTGGCAGAAGAGTAACCTCTGATTGTGCTTTATTATGACAACCACCTCGGCAGCTGGGGAGGATTGGAGAGGATGTGGCCTTATGGCTAGAGCGGTCAACTTTGAAGCTGTGGGAACCGGGTTCGATCACGGCAACAACGCTCAACATCCTGTGATTTTGGGCAAATCACTTAATCCACCCGTGCCTAACAAAAATGAATGTGTCTGTCTGTAATGAAACTGGTGCTCATGTAAAGCGCTCTGATACCTGATGTCTTTGGCACTATATAAAAGTTTTTTAAAAAGTTTACAAAAAAAGCAATTGGAGCTAGCATTGAACCCGTTTCTCATGCCACCTAAGGGTTGTACACTCACACTGTGTGGCTGCTAGAATAGAGAAGTCCTCTCTCCTGTGTCCCTGTGCCTAGGAAAAGCATTTAGGAGCTGTGGCAGGACTCTTTTGCATCTGCACAGAAGGAGATGCATGGGCTTAGCGAGGATTGGCGATTTCCTCAGTGGGTGGTAGAGCCCTTTGGAAAGCACCAGTAAAGAGCCTGGTCCGCCCTGGTAAAAGCCTAATTGGCAATAGTGTTGATCAGTGGCCTTAGTGTGCCTGCTGGCCTGTCTAACTCTCTATATACCACCTCAAAGGGCCTCATATGATCAAAAGGGCGAAACAACAATAGTCTGGCTCTGGGGTAAAGAGACCTCAATGTCAACAAACAAGCTTCTGCAAACTCCAGCATACCCTACACTGTACATGTGTTTGGTGTGCTGTGTCACTCAACCCTGCTGCTGGCGCCCCAACTGCCCCTAAGCTGCCACAGATGAAAGTGCCCACATGCCACAGCATGTGGCTGTGCATGTGAGCTGAAGGAGAAGTACTGCTCCATTGCTAATCACGTGCTGGACATAGATGTCACGCCCAACAAATACTTGCAAGGGCCCTTATAGTTAGTTAAAGGAGCATGACACGTGATATTAATTTATTTACCACATACCCTTGGGGTGATGTTGGATCATGCACCTCCCACCATTTTTCTCTGCTGCAATCCACCACTTAGTAATCCACAGCATGCACCCTGCTAATCCACACAGGCACACGTCAGGATGATAGTACGGTGCCATGATGTGAAACACAGGTGGCACGTAGATGACACCTCTTCACCCCCCTCTACCCTGCCCCAGCTAAGCTCTTTAAAGCCTATCAGAGCAGGTTTTGGCGAGGGCAGACCATAGCTACAACAAAAGGCAAAAAAAAGACAATAATGGGCTACAAAATCAAAATGCCGCAATGAGCCACTCATAGGCCCTCTGCAAGCTATCAGTTGCTCACGATCGACCATTTGGAGACTCCTGTTAAAATTACCTAGACATATAGGGACGTGGATCCTCTGTGGATCCCTGTGGATCCACGGCGGGTCAATCTGTGGATTCACTTGCCAAGGAAAGAATTTGATTGGCTGGCAGCAAACTGGCAGAAATGTTGCGCCCACCATTTTCTTTTCTTGGAAAATGGTCCCCGGGACTGAAATATTGGCTGTAATGTTTATGAAGGGGTCAGGGTAGAGATTCCCTGACCCCATGGAGGTGCTATAAGTGAGGTAAAGAAGCAATTAATAAATGGTTCTGGCCCTTAGTCAGCACGACTAGGCCAACTCAATAATCCAAAAACAAGAAAAAGCCAATATTGATGCAAATTACACAGTCAAATCAAACAATCACTTGTGCCATTCAGAGTGATTGAAACCATCTTTTTTATAAAATATTTTTATTTTGTTTTATATTTCGTATTCTATTCAAATTTACTTTTAAGAAATCTTTTGGTTATTGAAGATTCGAAAAAACAACAAGTTTCAATGGACCAAACACTAATATTTACAATTCTAAGATAGTGAACAACATATAAGACAAAATTGAAGATTACATTAATATACAACAAATTTGACCATGCCCATTATCCCAGAAAGAGTGAAAAGAATATAAAGGAAAGAAAAAAGTAGGGAAGAAGCTCGGGAAAAAAGGAAGAATTACACGAAATAAAGGGGGCTTAATAATCCCAGAAAATGTTGGCAAAACAGTACGGAATTCAGGTTATACGACCTAAATCAGTCTTACATTGTTTATGAACCTGACACCTTTTATTTAATACCACCACTTGTTTTAACACCACACACAGAAGGTCTACGCGTTTCAAACCCTGTGTTTATTTATAGGTTATTTATGGGTTATCCTCAGGACCCGCCACCGCCATTAGCCCCGCCCCTTTTTCTCTTCTGTTTCCCTCCCCGCTCCCGCCTCCCAGCTGCTCCGCCCACCCGCGCACTTCGCCTTAAATGGCGACCGTGCGAACGCGCAGCGGTCACGCGCAGCGGGCGCGCCGATTGTGCGCCGAAGGCGCGCCTAAGGTAAGCCCGTCTGCGCCCGTTCGCGCCTGGATCGCGCCCAGTGCCAGGACCCCTGGCCCCCGAAGAGCCCGACCGACCCGCCTGACGTACTCCGCCGCCACCCTCACCGCTCTCAACACCGACCGACTCCCAGATTGCCATCAAGCCACTCCACGACGTACCCACGGACCTTTCAGCTGCCACGCCTGCAAGTTCTCCTGCATCCGGACCAGCCTCGCACCAGCACCCGCCAAATCGAACACCAGCAGTACCCACCTCAAGTGCATCCTGCTCAACACCCGCTCCGTCCACAGACACGCCATCGAACTCTGGAACCTCCTCGACACCACAGCCCCTGACGTTGCCTTCCTCACGGAGACCTGGATGAACACCTCCTCAGCTCCCGACATCGCCATCGCTATCCCAGAGGGCTACAAGATCGTCCGGAGGGACCGAAACGCCAACCGGATGGGAGGAGGCATCGCCATCATCCACAGGAACACCATCCGTCTCACGACCAGCACCGACAACACCCTGACCAGCGCCGAACACCTGCATTTCCAGATCCACGCCAACCCGAACACCACCCTCAGAGGCACCCTGATCTACCGACCCCCTGGACCACGCACACAATTCAGCGAGGACATCGCCGACTTCGTCAGCCCGCATGCCCTCCCCTCCGCTGACTACATCCTCCTGGGAGACCTCAACTTCCATCTGGAGAACAACAACGACCGCAACACCAGCACCCTGCTCGACAACCTCGCCAACCTGGGACTCAAGCAACTGGTGTCCACCCCCACCCACCTCGCCGGACACACACTCGACGCCGTCTTCTCCTCCAGCACAGACATCGACTTCAGCCACGCCACAGAGCTTCAATGGACGGACCACAGCTGCGTCCACTTCACCTTCAAGAGAACGACGACCCACCACCACCAACAACAGGCCACCCGCAGAAGCTGGAACACGATCACAGCAGACCAGCTCGCCACCTCCCTGAGCCAGCACCCTCCTGCCAGCTCAGCGAACCCCAGCCAGGCCGCCGACTACCTCACGAAGTGGATCAGCAACTGCGCGGACGAACTCGCCCCACTGAGGACCCCGCCCAGCAGACCCGGCAGCAAGAAGGCCCCTTGGTTCACCGACGAACTCAAGAGCTCCAAGAAGAACTGCCGAGCCCTCGAGAAAGTCTGGAGAAGGGATCCGACACCGGACAACAGGACCTCCTTCAAGCTTGCCACCCGGAAACACCACCAGCTGATCCGCGCCGCCAAGAAAACAGCATTCAAGGACAGGCTGGACAACAACGCACACAACAGCAAGGAACTCTTCAACATCGTGAAAGAGCTCTCCAACCCCAGCGCAGGAAACAACGACATCACCCCATCGCAAGACCTCTGCAACTCCCTCGCCTCATACTTCCACAACAAGATCGCGGACATACACAACAGCTTCAACAACCAACCAACGCACACCATGACCAAACAACCACCCCCCACCACCACCCTCCACGCCTGGACCCCGATCAGCACCGAAGACACCATCCGCACGATGAACTCCATCCACTCCGGATCGCCGACCGACCCCTGCCCTCACCACGTCTTCAACAAGGCCGACGCTGTCATCGCACCCCATCTGCGAGACATCATCAACACATCCTTCGACACCACCATCTTCCCTGAGAGCTGGAAACACGCCGAACTCAGCGCTCTACTCAAGAAACCAACAGCGGACCCCACCGACCTCAAGAACTACCGCCCCATCTCGCTCCTCCCGTTTCCAGCCAAAGTCATCGAGAAGACCGTCAACAAGCAGATGGCCGCCTTCCTCGAGACGAACGGATCCCTCGACCCCTCACAGTCCGGCTTCCGAGCCAACCACAGCACCGAGACCGCCCTCATCGCCGCCACCGATGACATCCGAGCCCTGATGGACAATGGAGAAACAGCGGCCCTCATCCTCCTAGACCTCTCCGCGGCATTCGACACAGTCTGCCACCGCACCCTAGTGCAGCGCCTCAGCAACGTCGGAATCCAGGACAAGGCGCTGGAATGGATCATCTCCTTCCTCGACGGAAGAACACAGAGAGTCCGCCTACCACCGTACAAGTCAGAGGCCTCCGAAGTCATCTGCGGCGTCCCTCAAGGATCATCTCTGAGCCCCACCCTCTTCAACGTCTACATGAGCCCCCTCGCGGCCATCGTACGCAAACACAACCTCAGCATAATCTCCTACGCCGACGACACCCAGCTGATCCTCTCCCTGACCAACGACCCCGCCGCCGCCAGAGCCAACCTGCACGAAGGGATGAAGGAGGTAGCCGAGTGGATGACGACCAGCCGCCTGAAACTGAACTCGGACAAGACGGAGGTCCTCATCCTGGGCTCTTCACCCTCCGCCTGGGACGACTCCTGGTGGCCTCCCGCCCTGGGCACCGCACCCAAACCGACAGACCATGCACGCAACCTGGGCTTCATCCTGGACTCCTCCCTCTCCATGACCAGGCAAGTCAACAACGTCTCCTCGGCGTGCTTCAACACCCTACGCATGCTACGGAAGATCTTCTGGTGGATCCCCACCGAGACCAGGAGGACCGTCACCCAGGCCATCGTCACCAGCCGACTGGACTACGGCAACGCCCTCTACGCCGGTACCACCGCCAAGCTCCAGAAGAGACTCCAGCGGATCCAGAACGCCTCAGCCAGACTCATCCTCGACATCCCACGAACCAGTCACATCTCCGGACATCTCAGAGACCTTCACTGGCTCCCCGTCAGCAAAAGAATCACCTTCCGCCTCCTCACCCACGCACACAAAGCCCTACACGACCAAGGACCGAGCTACCTCAACAGCCGAGTCAACTTCTACGCTCCCAAACGCCACCTTCGATCAGCCAACCACGCCCTCGCCGCCGTCCCCCGCATCCGAAGAGCGACTACAGGAGGAAGGTCCTTCTCCTACCTGGCTGCCAAGACCTGGAACTCCCTCCCGACCGACCTGCGCCTGACCCAAGACCACCTCTCCTTCAGGAGGAAGCTGAAGACCTGGCTGTTCGAGCAGTAGCGGCACCCCCCCCCCCCCAGCGCCTTGAGACCCTACGGGTATGTAGCGCGCTATACAAGTGTCATTGATTGATTGATTGATTGACCTGGGAAAATGAGTTTATTAAATTCCTGTGACTGCACCCATAATGCTTCACAGCTGATGTCATTTCAAACAGGTTTAACCTACTTTAAAAAAATGCTTGTTGGCCCATATTTAAAATCCTTTAAGCAGCTACCACAACCTGGGTCATTTTCTGGCACTCCACTCAATGGTTGCCAATGTTCTTCAGCGTCGTCCAGACACCGTTAAATCAGCGAGGCGAGGACTTCAGTTCCTCGAGATTGCAGCTGCAGTATGCCTTCCTGTTTGATTTGACTGTGTAATGTGCATCAGTATTGGTTTTTTCTTGATAAGTGAGGTAAAAGCATTAATTATTATATTAAAATGTATGTTAATAATTTATTTGATGTTTTCTGAGATCTGTGGACCCACCCGTGGGGTGACAGTTCCGGCTGGACTGTTCCCATGAGGTACAGGGTCAAGACTGATTTGCATACAGCTGGGTCCGAAATGAGGTGGCGAAGTGAGCTAAAGAATGATGATGGATTCAACCCAGATCTGTGACTCAGGGTCAGTGTCAGAAAAGTTTCAGCTCTCCGTCCATCATCTCCTTGTGTTTGCTCTGTGGCTGGAAGCAATGCTGGCTCCCAATGGATGAAGGAGCTGGCTGAGGCACACCGGCGGCCCCCAACGAAAGAGTGCAGGGTGCCCTGGGTAGCTGCTTGTCCACTCCTTCTCTAACTTGCTTACAGACCCAGGGGTTGCAGTCCTCTGAGGCAAAATTGGCTGTATGCCCATTAACATTCTGCTGGACCCCTGGGAATGAGGTCCCTTGGGCCAATATATGCCCAAAGAGGGTTGCCTCATGCCCTCTTCCCCTTTTAACATGCTGCCAGCCCCGGGGTAGTTGGGCATGCCCCCTCCCCATTACACATATTGCCGGGCCCCAGGGATGGAGTTCTCGAACCCAAATCATCCTGTGGAGGGGGCAGCATGCCCCTACCTGCTTCAAAATAGAACACACCCCTGAGAATGAAGTTCCCTGGGGCAAAATCCACCCAGAAGGGGGATTGTGTGTCCCCTCCTCATAACAATTGCAACAGTCCCCCACAATTGTTTCCCTGGGGCTAAAATCATCCCAGGGAAGAGGGCCTCATGCCCCCCATCCCATCAAGTATTGCTGGGCCCCAAGGAATGGGGTCCATGAGGGAGCAATCAGCCCGGGAAGTGGGGCCACGTGCCATCTCCCCATAAAAATTGCACCAATATCAATGTTAGTAATTGTGCTGTTATTCTAATTTTAAATTGAACTTTGCTGCTAACCTGTGCTGCTACATTAATTTTAAAAACAAACTCTGTTGCTAACTTGAGCTGCCACTTTATTTTTAAAACAAACTTTGCTGCTATACTGCAATTTTAAAAATGAAACGTAGGATCACTTTCACTCACTCACCACGCATCACAGGGAGTCCTGGCTGGATAATCTAGGCTGCCAATTTGCTGAGGGTGAGCTCTAGTTCCTGAGGGGGCATTCTTGCATAAATGATGCATACTGCATGGACGCCAGCGTTATTAGGAGCGAGGAGATGCTAGTATGCTGTTTTACTCTTGGTCGTACTGCACTGGGCTCGTTTTGAGAGTGTTGGGAGAGTGTTTTAATGTCAAGGTTAGTAATTGTGCTGTTATTCTAATTTTAAATCGAACTTTGATGCTAACCTGTGCTGCTACCTTAATTTTAAAAATGAATGAACTCTGCTGCTAACTTGAGCTGCCACTTTATTTTTAAAACGAACTTTGCTGCTATACTGCTATTTTGAAATTGAAACGAAGGAACACTTTCACTCACTCACCACGCATCACAGGGAGTCCTGGCTGGATAATCTAGGCTGCCATTTTGCTGAGGGTGAGCTCTAGTTGCTGAGGGGGCATTCTTGTAAATATGCACGCTGCACGGACGCGCCGAAGGCGCGACTAAGGCAAGCCCGCCTGCGCCCGTCAGCGTCCCGGAAGCGACTAGCGCCAGCCATGCTGTGCGTTTCCCGCTGGAGCAGTCTCACGGTCATCCGACTTTTAACTGCGCTGAACTGTTGAGTATTGGCTCTCAGATGGGTAAGTGTGGGAGACACGGGATGGTGTTGGACAACCTCAGCAGTACTTGTAAGCTGTGCAACTTTAGCATTGGCTCCGAATTGGCTGATAGTGTCCCGCCTAATCCCATCCCCACACCCTTTGAGAATGCCTGATGCATACGAGCGGCTCTAATTAATACCCACTCCATGGTAAAATATGCCCCGGACATCTTTGAGCTCTTATCAGACACTCAGCTGGATCTACTATTCATTACCCAGACCTGGTTTAATGAATTCTCGGCCCGGTCATTGTTCTGGCCATCCCTATCGGGTATAAAATAGCAAGGGCCGACCGTAAAATAGGTAGAGGAGGGGGTAGAAGTAGTGTTTAGGGACACTTGGGTTTTTACGCAGGGTGAGACTCAGGGTATTGGCGAGGGCGAGGCGCTTGACTTCTCCCTCACCATATCCCCACACTTTACGCTGGGGGGCTCCCTGGTATATCGTCCTCCAGGCCGCCTGGTGCCTTCTTGAAGGCTTTAGTGTGCAGAGGGCCCTGCAGTATTCACATTTTCTGTTGCTAGGAGACTTTAACATTCATTTCTGGTCTGTGTTGAGGCCAACAATACGAGGAAATTGAGCGATTCATTGAAACTGGCTCAACTGTCCCAATGGATTAGGTCCCCATCTCATAGGTGGGGCACACGCTAGATGTAGTCTGCTACAATTTCCCTCTAAGTGCTCAAGAACCTATTCCAGTCTCTTGGTCCGATCACTTTTTAATTCACTTCTCTTGGGCCTTTCAGATGCCTTATCCAGCAAAGAAAACTACTCAGGACAGACCATCTAAAAAAATAGAGCCTACTGCACTATGCAGAGTTCTTCTGACACTCGCCCTATCACGTCCAAGGATTTGGTTGGCGCTATAGAGTGGTTTAATAATTGGATCTCACAGGCTGTGGAACATCTTCCTCCACCTCTCCCTAACAAGCTAGTGAGACACACCCCTTCCAAACCTTGGTTCTCCATGGAGCTTAAGGAGCTAAAGCAATCCTGTAAAAAACTGGAGCGCAGCTGGAGACAGTCTTACTGCCCACTGGCTGAAATAGCTCTTAGGAAATTCCAGAAAGAATACTATGCTGCTATCAAGACGGCTAAAGGCAATTTTTATACGGAGTGCATTGCTCAGTCCAAAAATACCTCAAAAGAAATGATTTCCATCGTTCAAAGTTTTCTGAAGCCTTGCGCAGAACGTATTGCCTTCCCTGCCTCCAACTCTTGGTGTGAGAAGCTGTCCAGCTTCTTTGAAGATAAGATTCAAATGATCCAGGATAGTTTTAGGATGAGTAGTCAAGGGCAGGAGGGACTCGCTAGAATGCTCTGGCCTCAGATTCAGCCCCCCTCTCTCTGATGGGTTTTTCACCCATATCCTTGTTGGATTCTCTGGCCATTCTCAGATCCCTGAAATCTGGTTTATCAGCCGATCCTTGTTTAGCTAGGTATTTAGCAGCAGCTGCTGAGGGGGGTGTGGGAGCGCAGGTTTAATATACAGGCGAGGAGGCTGGATGAGTGTTCGAACAGGTAGAGGTTTATTTTCAACAAGCTTAGGTGCAGGTAAAACAGATGTCCGGGCGTCACAATATTCCTCTTCTGGTGAGTCTTCCTCTCTGAATAGTGGGGTGGAGGGCGATGGTTCAGGCTCCTCGTCTTCAGAGTCGAAGGGTGTTCCCCGGAGGCTCATAAAAGAGGAAAGAGAAGGAGCCGTCAGAACACCAGTTACCTAACTTTCAGTGTGGTAACCCGTCACCGCACCCTTGGAAGTGTTCAGTATTATGCACAATTAGGGCGTGGAATCAGTGCTTATGGAAGGAAAGGGATCAGTGAGGGGGGGGGGAACAAGGAATCAAGTAGGGAGCCCACGCCTCCAACGTAATGCCGTTTAAACCACGATAAATCCTACTGTAGGTATACTCAGGTCATCTTATCACTTTGAGCATAGGCAAACAGTAACCACATTCAGGGTTCATTCAGGGTTCGCGCTTATTGCAATAGGCAGTAGTATGCACATCAGGGTGAACTGCCCCTTACCTCACGCTCCTCCCACCACCCTCCATTACCTTCCCACCTCCCTCCAATCCTCGTGGCAATCCCACACTCACCGGCCCCTGCCGCAAACTCTCCTGAGTCCGCGGCCGCTCTTCAGCGTCCTCCGGTGGAATCCACCACTCTGTCGTGTATTTCTATAGGTTCTGAATCGATCCCCCTATTCCTGACCCTATTCTGGTTAAACTACCTAGCTAGTTAACTAACAGTCAGCCCATGAGGCAAGAAAACCCCCATGATGCAGATACCGTTATCTGACGCAGTCACACTACGGCACAGGAACGTGTTATCTGATTAGGTCATAACGCTTGAGATCTAATTAGACAAGCGACATTCCTCCAGCCCCTGATAAGGCATACGACGTTCTCATAACAAATCAAACCTATGACAACCTGGATAATCCGTGCGGCCATTGTTTTGATTTCACAGAGAACTTTAGTAAAGAATGTGCTAACGAGCAAGTCGTATGACATCTTTATTGACGTACCTATGTCCATCCTTACGTCAATCCCGGCACCTTTAAGGTATAAATATTGCCGACCTTGCCCTATGCAAACACACGCGTGGTGACAAGACGGAGCAGCCATACTTGCCGAAGCCGAGAGCAGAAGCAGACCCCGCAGGCAACAGCCCCGCCTTCCTGACGCGCTGAGAGACGCGCTGCTATCTCAAGCCGAGAGACCCAGCACCGGCGCTTCCGGGTAGCCCTCGCAGGCAGCCTGGAATATCGAGAGCAGAGAAAGAGATACCATTCCTCATTCATCCTAAATTCCAGGTACAGAACTGAATAACCCCTCCTAGAGAATTCTTTAGTTATTCACTTGGCAAAAACAAACTTAACTTAAACTGTAACTTTCTATTCCCGCCCACGCATTAGACTTAGGTCAGGTACACGGGGTAGGCGTATTTAGAAACACCAGTTGAGTACGTTTAGTCAAATGTATATGTGTATGTAAATATATTTTAATCATTTTAAACATCATATGGCTCAGAAACCATATCAATGTTTTTACAGTATTATTTTATACTATTGCTTCTAATGTATGCACTTTACTTAACTATAAGTATTGCAATAATATCGATCCATTTCTCTTGTACGAGAAAAGAGACTGATCAATAAATAACACCTTTTATTGAACACGCCCGTCTCTTCCTTTTCTCTACATTCTGATGAGACTAAGAATGCACGTACTGACTGAGTAAAATAATTGCCTTGTGCTCACACGACTCTTGAGATTGACTCTTGATTAGGGGAGAGCAAAGTTGTCATGTTCTATGGTTGTCAGAAACTAAATCCCTTCTTGTCTAATCAGGGGAGTTAATCCTTCCTTGAACATTCGAGAAAGTTTCTAGCGAACTCTGAGCTTAGCTGGAAAACCCAAAAATTAAGTCTAGTATCGACAGTAGTAGACCTAGTTAACGTCTGGCCTAGGCCTTTACTGCTGTAGGTACTATTCCAATGCGCAGAGCCTATTGGGAAAATAGGAGCTACACTACATGGCGCCCAACGTGTTTGGAAAGGGCGATAAAACTAACGTAAGACATTTAGAGTAACTCAGTCGTGCTTTCTCACTCAGACCCCTTTTCCCAAATACTCCAAAGACGTCTGGAGTGGGTGAAAGGTTATTATATCCTCCAAAACCTCGCAGGAGGGAACTCCTATGTATGGTTCTTGGTCTAGTCAACGTTGAAGGATAAAACAGTTCCAGAATATTGTGCATCTAATCTCTGTTTCCATAAGAAACCTGATCTGCAAACAAAAATAATACCATCCTGTCAGTAAAATGGGAGACAGTGATGGAGAAAGAGAGGCAATTAGATTAGCTACTGAAATAGCAGATGCTGATGCTACCATGCAAGCAGCAGACGCGGATATAATACTCATTCCGGTCATTAAAAGGAGATCTATAACCTTAAAACTTATAGAAAATGGACTGACACCTAGAGGTGGCACAGTCATATTCGTAATTGAGGCACACGAATATCGGCAGACAGAGGTATACTATACATGGATACATTTTCCAGCAGCAAATGCTGTAACAAAGTACTTCCACTATTACAAAATAGAGGAACCTCCTAATGAGTACACTCCTTTCGAGGAGGTGGAAGTACCACTCAAATTTCAAGAGCATTTGCTCTTATTTGATGGCGCCCTAAAACATAACAATCACATTACAAGGCTCGGTCCTTTAGGAAGACCAGGAGCAACGTGGCCGGTCCTAGCCGGATACACACCACATCCAGACATCGATAGAATGCCTGCAGCAGAGCTGTTAATACAGCTAAAACAACTACTAAAAATTCATAGACAATTAGTTCAGTATGTAATGCGGACTTCAACAATTCAGCCAGCGATTAAACTACCACAGCTGACCCCTCACCAGGGGAACACAAATAAAATTACACCACAGAACATCCAATCCTGCCTAGGTAAAGTTCCAGCTAAACGGGAACAGATACCATTCTGGTTGGCACAGAAAATTACCCAAATAGAGGCGGTGTTTCCTGACACCACCCGCTGGAAAAACACAGGATTCTGACTATATGTCTCCCAATGGGAATCGCACCACACATTGAGGACTGTGACACTTGGGGTACAGTCTTTGCTTCCATCTATACAAAAACGCACGGTGTTCCATCCATTTCGGTAATACCAGATGTGCTAAAACAAATTCAAGATGAATACGGTCCAGAACCTGCTTTAACTCTTGGTATGAAATTACTGAAAGACTTCAAGCAGGTCTCGGCTATATTATTAGCCAACATAAAAGGTGAAGCAGCAAACGTGGCGATCCGCCAGAGGTTAAAAGAGACAGATATAGCAGACCAACCAGCTGAAATTGCCAGAATCATAGAAAAATCCTATGAAGAACTAGGCAGAGATAGTCTAGGTGGAATACCAGTAAAACCGCAACTGACTACTAGTCCAGAAAAAATATTTTTTAATAATAATAATTCACCAAAAAAGAACTGGGATGGAAACAAACAATCCAATCCCAAAGAAAAGAAATTCCAGTCCAGAGGAAGGTCTCCTAGGCGAAGAGAGAAATCTCCAAACCCGAGACAAAGGTCACCCCAGAGTGACCCCTCTGGGAATAGATATAACCTTAGAAATAGGGATAATATTAAAAAACCTGATAGATATCAAGACATTGATACACGTCCCTCTCAATCTTTTCAGAATTCCTCGCAGAAATCGGAAAGAAGAGGACGATCAGAAGAGCACGCCAAGTCCAAAGACAAGGAACCTGCTCAACTGAAAAAGAAATCACAATTTCCAAAAAAGAAGGTAGCCAGTATCAAGGTAGTTAAAAATGCCGAGAATACTGAGGACACAACTGAAAAACGGAGAGTGGGCTCAGACAATGCTAGACAGCGCAGCAGAGGTGAGCATAGCTCGCAAAGTCCTTATGAATCATGTGGAGACAGTGGACACGAATGAATACCTTCAAGTGGAAACTGCAGATACCAGAGTTAGCAAGCCCCACAAAATATACGAGATAACATTACGTATAGAGGGAGATAAGACTAGGAAAATTAGGGGACTATTTTGGGATAACCTCTCCAAAGGCTATGACATCCTTCTAGCTGAAAAAGACTGGCCACCAGAGTTTGTCAGGGAGTGCCCTCATGGCGAAGAAGTAATTATGCCTGCCTTCTCGAATCAAATACCGATTCATAAAAAATATACACTTGCTAGAAAGTGGGCAGTGGCCTTAGCACCTGCTTTATATAAAAATCATGCAGGATGGGATGAGGATTCTCCTCCTCACAAAGTCCAGTTAAAATCACAACCAACTGCACAAAGGCAGTACCCAATTAAGCAAGAAGCTAAAAAACAAGTAAATGAAATACTAGATCAGCTAGAATACCAGGGGGTGATTGAAACTTGCACCTCACAAATGAACAATCCTTTGTTTCCGGTCGCCAAACCAGACAACTCATGTCGTCTAGTTTTGGATTACCGACACCTTAACACATGTTGCAAAACCTTTGCAGTGCAAAACTCACACAGTGCTGCACTAATGAATAACATAGTGCGCAAAAAATACAAAACAACCTTGGACATCTCCAATGGATTCTTTTGTCAAAACATAGCACCAGAGAGCAGATATTTAACAGCTTTCTCAGTAAATGGCACTCAAAAACAATTCTGTCGGTTAGCCCAGGGGTACAAGAACAGCCCGGGGGTATTCTCAGCGAGAGTAACAGAATTACTACAACTATATGATGATGAAGCATTATCTTATGTCGATGACATTTACTTAACAGATGATGACTTGGAGACTCACTTGAAAAGAGTGAACACCATAATACTTGGTTTCGCTGCAGAGGGTTACAAATTCAACTTCAAAAAGTCCAGAATTGCCCATCTGACGGTCCTATTCTTAGGATATGAGTTATCAAGTGAAGGTAAAAGCCTGGCAGACAATTTCCTAGAGAAATGTGCCGTTATCCAAGCTCCTAAAACACTAAAAAACCTACAGTCAATTCTAGGCTTCCTAAATTTCAGAAGAACATATATTGCAAATTACGCAGAAAGGGTCAAACCCCTTTATGATCTAATTAAACCAGACTTTAAAAGATCCAGTTGGACTCAAGCACACACAGAAATTTTGAGATCCTTACAAACAGACATGCTAATTAAAACAAAATTAGAAACCCGTGATAATACACGCAACCTTGTGATCCGAGTCATCCCAGGGAGATGCGGATTCACATACCTAACCTCTAATGAGGGAGAAAAGGTACCAATTGCATTCAAATCACATTTGTACACAAAAGCTGAACAGAGATTCAACAACAAAGGAAAAATTGTTCAAGCAGTTCAAACCGCAATAGCTAGAGAAAAAGACATAGCTGACGGTAGACATATCACAGTCAGAACAGCTGAATCAGCCTTTGAGGCATTAACAACACCGTGTAATTTACCAACAACAACATTGGATCCAGAATGGTTACAATGGGTAAATTCAATCACAACGGACAAAGTATATTACTTCTTTGATCCAGAACTAGAAGAATTGGAAAATCTAAAATATGAAAAGACGTATCCTCTGCCAATCGACATTCTGCCTCTACGACATTACGCCTGTGTAATCTACACAGACGGACATGCTCAACCGTCCGTTTGGGGAGAACAAGCATACAACCCCACATGTGAGATTACAAAAGAAGTATGGCGCGGAGGTAAATTAAAACCTCTTTTAACAAAATCACACTCAGTAGAAACTAATTCAGAAAAACAAACTGAAATAATCGCATTGAAAATGGCGCTAGATAATGCGGATCGCGAATTCCCGACACTTATAGTGTCAGATTCATATTACTGCGTCAAAGCATATAACAAGGATTTGCAGACATGGATTCAGAACGGTTACAAAGATGACACAGATGCACCAATAAAGCAGAGACTGCTCTGGGAACAAATAGCTCTTTTACAAAAAGAACTACCAAAGACTCACGTGACTCACTCACTGAGTCATCAGCGTGATGGCGTTCACGTTGTAGGGAATTCATTGGCTGAAGCAGCCGCAGCGGCAGCCACTAAACTGGCTCCCGTAGATCGAAAAAAGCGTACATTAAAATACATTGACGGCGAAACATTGCTGGCAGTGAAAACGTCATCAAAAGGCGACTGCTCAGCGTTACCGATCAACTATCCACTCAATTACACATACATCATAGATGCAAACTCCGTTCCTTTTGCTCGAATCCCTGGAGTGGGGGATAGAGTGATTCCAAACATGGACAGGAGACACTTGTTAATCGCAGACGCACATATGGGCGAGGGTCTCAGACACCTTAAATTAAAAGATTCTCTGGAAGAATTACAATCACGGTACTGGTGGCCAGGCATGAGCCTGCACTACACCATGTTTGTAAAAAACTGCCCAAACTGCAACAGAGATCGCAGTGGGGAGAGAAGCAGTTTAATACCTCGTCGTATCAAGGCAGATAATATTACCAACAAAAAGAATGGCTTGCGATTAACATACACAGGCTAGTTCCACTTATAATGTAGATCCACAGCACTCGGCTGACGTCCGGACTATTATACAAGATTTGCGAGTCTAAATTCCATATACGCTAAGAGCATGCTACGTTCGACCATTTCTTTCACTCAGGCAATCCAGCCTGGGGGGGAAACATGGCCAAATGAGCACAGCCCAGCGGGAATCTTCTCACTTCCTTCCTGAGGGTATGGGACGGTGTAAAGAAAAAACCAAGGCAGAAAGCAATCTATAATAGAAAGGATATTAGGTTCGGGAGCTGGGTGGGTCAAACATCTAATAAGTGTCCAACGTAGTCTAAATAACTTGCCAAGAAATTCTCTGAAGGGATTCAGTCCGTACGAATTATTATTCGGAACTAGGATGTTGATCTCTGACCTTGATAGTCAGACTTCAGTGGTAATAGAAAAAACCTTTGATGTCAAAGACCGTTTGGCTATTTTGCAGGACTTAAACAAAACAAGAAAAGACCTGAGCAACATACAGTTGAAACAACAGCCAACGACCACTGAAGATTCACCACCTGTCCCAGCAAGACCTGTCTGGATTCCAAAAGTCGGGGATCTAGTCAGGGAGAAAATCGCGGTAAAGAAGGAATTTGGGCCTTCTTACAGAAAAGCAGTTCCTGTCTTGTCTGTCAACGGGACAAGATCAGTTGTACTACCGCCACTTGCTGGAAAAAAGGAGAACCGAGTTGTATCCATCGACCTGGTAAAACCACAACATGTGGCCGATAACAAACAGTAGGCCAAGTGGACTCCCAATAAGTAGCAGAACACCAAGGTTTGCTACCAGTACAGAGGTCCTATCAAAGAGGCTCATCACATTCGAAACGCCTACAGAAGAACAACAAGGACTATGCAACAATGCAATAGAACTAAGACCTCTGAAAACCCAAATAAAGACATTTAGCAGAGAGACACCAATCTATACTGAAGTACCAAGTGAACATGCAAAAAACAAAAATCCTGAACCAATTGGAACAATTGATAGAACTGCATCTGGTTACTTCATCAACTTCGATGATTCCTCTGACGGCTTCAGTGAACAAAAGACACAGCCATCATCAAAATCCCTTAAAGACAAAGCAAAGGACCTTTTGAAACAACTAAAAGAAACATATCTGATTTCTCCATGGATTGAATTTTGGGTGGGTTTTGGTGCATTTATCCTCATACTTTGGCTCATCATGGTATTTACTTTGGGACGCTTCATTGAGGGAAAATATGCTAAAATGGACACAGCAAGTCAGAACATCAACTTGGTCCTCAAACCACAGACATCTTCACACATCGAGAAAAGAGAACTTTCTTCAGAACTTTCTTCAGCCAACTTCACAGCAATTCCAATACCTGGTGGGGTAGCCTGGGACAACACTGACTATGAAATTTATGGTCCGGTCGAGATCCTGAAATATCCACACCAAATCAAGATCTCCTTGAGTGATTTTGCAAAACCAAACTCATTTGCTGATGATTGGGACTTTGAAAGTATCAACAATATGATGTCTGACTTAGTAATGTCTGCTAAATTTACAAAACATGATTATTTGCAAGGTTCTACAAATTATGATAGTATGTATTGCTATAACCATTATGGTAACCATTTCTTGCATAAATCTGCACAACCTAGAAATGTTTTAAATTATAATCAATGGGAACATTGTGCTACACCTCCAAAAGGGAGCTCTAGAACCGTTTATGACAAATATTCATATTTTTCAGGTTTTAACATAACTAATGCTGAAACATTTTATTACATATTGTCAAACAAGACAGGGATGAAAACCATGATAACCAACACAAAATTGATATACTCAGATTCATTCTTTGAAAAAATGAATACTTTTGGATTTGATTATTGGGACAAAAATGTTGATTTGAAAAGTGTTTGGGGTACAAAAGAATGGCAAGTACAGGGTTTAGAAGCTTTGTTTAGAGCCTGCATGATCCCAGAACAAATGATATTTTTAAATGACACTGTTCAACAAACCACCTGTCTTGGCTTAGCCAAAATCAAAGAGTTAAATAACCTGTCTATTCCAAAGCCAACAATGTTTAGCAATAGCTCTGAAACAGATGAAGAAATAGACATAAACCATATACTTAACCAAAACAGAACACATCCTGATTGGAAACAATGGTTGATCTGGCCCACAGATACAAATAACTGTCAAGATAGATTCCTGAATAAAACACAGGGTTTCAAAATGACCAGGCCAGACCCTAGATATCCTCAAAGACATCACCCAGGGATAATAACAACCTACAGTGTGGGCAAATTATGCCTTCAATGGCTACAAACTTCCACACTGCCTGAAATTAAGCAACACCTAACTTTACTTACTGATGGTGCTGACTTGCGTGATTTCATACTGGGACCACGCAAACAGCGTCAAAAGCGTTTCATAGCAGCCTCTGTATATGCAGCATACAATGAGGCCTGGAAGGTTACTCAAATTGAGACAGCAGAGAGAATACGTGAAATTGATCGTATTAATTTGGAAAAATCACTTTCTGTAGTGGACAATGGGTTAATGACTCTGTCCTCCAGAATTTTTTCATTGGACAGCATTGTGTCTTCAGCAATCGATATATTATCGCAAGACTTACTGTTATTACAACATGGACAGTCACAATTGCGTTCTATTGTACAGCTTGGCTGGACGTTACAAAATCTGCGTTCAGGCTACGTGCCTTGGCGTTTAATCAACACAACGTCACTATTCCAAATCTTTAACCTTACTGATAGACAAATCGGTATGGCGCAGAAGGGTGCTGATTATACAATCTTGAGCATTGAAAAACTAGAAAGATTACCAATGACAATGTCAGAACGACCTGTCAGTGAATGGATAATCCACGGAATCATAAATATTCCAATCTCAACCTTCAGGTTTCAATACTGCCAAAAATATATACAGGCTGGCATGTACGAGAAATTGGGAAAGGGGTACCTTAAAACAACTTGGAACCTGCCCTATTCACATGCATGTGTCAGTAACAAAGGACAGAAAGTGTTTCTTAGTGGCAACAATTGTGCTATGTCACTAAGCGGCACACTTCTGTGTAACGGTATTAGTTTGCACGGAGCCTGTGAAGGGAATTCATACAACCTTTCATGTCACCAGCAAGGCGCACCTGCAACTGAAATAGAACCATTCTTTCAAAGACTCTATAATGGGAGTTACATTCTTATTGTAGACCGCAGATGTTGTAGTCTTATGCCCGGGACTCCTTATCTCGTCACTACGACGGTGAAGGTCAAGTGCTGTGGACGTTCTTTGTTCCCCAGCTCCTTTCCAGACAGGGAGGCAAGGGCATGGCCCGGTTTGAAAATTACTTCTATTCGAATAGATACTTTAAGCAGAATGAAAACAGTGCTTCTTCAGACGCCTACAAGGCTCACGTCATCTAAAGAAACGTATGATCTACAAGTCGCAAGGACGACTGCAGAGATACATACATTATTATCAACCAATTCCCCCGTACATTTCGCGGAAATCCTGAGCGAAATCTTAAATATTTCTGATACCACTGGGGTCTCAAAGGTATTTAAGACAGTATTTTCGATGGCATTAACACCATTCAAAGCCATACTGGGTATTTTTCCAGATTTCGTCCATTCGATTTTTGGCGGACTTCCCCTGATCCTAGGACTAATTGCAGGAATCCTATTCCTAGTCCTTATTTTTCGTTATGGCAACCCATGTCACAGATCAAACTCTCGCGACAATGGAAGATACGATCCTAGCCATTGGATACCGGGACCGGATATCAAAAATCCTGGGACTCTCCCGGCTTAGAGACCTAAACATGACTTGGTTTCTATCATTCCGACCAATGTGGCAAAGGTGTGTTTTACCTGTACTAAGGTGTCTGCTATGCGGAGAAGAATGCGTGTTAGACACCTGTCTGACGCTACAATCGGATGCGCCGGTGGATGCAGATACACTGTTGGTTCCTACCAAGGTTCACGCACTGTGCTGCCCTCAAAGGCTGCCAATTCTGATGACGGCATTCCTGGAATCTTCACCACTGCGATTGAAGAGTAGTGAAGTTCAAGATGAAAGCAGCATCGAACAGGTACGACCTTCTGTCAGCAATGCAAATCAGAATGTCAATGGAGACAATCATGCGCACGAATGCATGGTTACCCCTATTTCCGACTTAGAGGAACTTTCCCATGAAGCTGTTGACAGTTTTTTCGAAAGCCTGAATGATATGATGTTCTCTCCGGAACAGAAATAGAGACTTTTGAGTAAACTCGCACACGGCGTTCCCTGAATTCGGCCTTCAACTTTAAAAATAAAGTCACATGAACAATTACAATCCAGTTCACGGACAGCAACCTTTTTCAGCAAGCCCTTAAAATATTTTTCTATATATTTTTTCCCCGGGACACTGATCTTCTGCTTAAAGTAAGAAACTATTCCTAGAGAACTAAGATTTCTATTTTTAGATACTTTATATAGACTTTAGCTGCCCGCTGGTATGTTCACAAAATATATTATGTGATGAAATGGTTTCGACTTTTCTTTCTGTATAGCCATATTAAGAGCCATTTCATGTGTATTTCTCATATACCAACAAGCAATAATGCATAAAATGCGTGCTTACTTTTGCATTTAATTCATAGCTTAAGTGCATACAATATATGACTGCAATTTTTCAGTATATTTGAAAATTTCAAAATGCATTTATGTATTTTGGGGTGGTAAGGTATACACTATACTCTATAGTATGTTGTACTATGTTATACTATGCATAGATTAGTAGATATGACCATAGTTAGCGTGGAGTGGGTGTCGTGTATTTCTATAGGTTCTGAATCGATCCCCCTATTCCTGACCCTATTCTGGTTAAACTACCTAGCTAGTTAACTAACAGTCAGCCCATGAGGCAAGAAAACCCCCATGATGCAGATAACGTTATCTGACGCAGTCACACTACGGCACAGGAACGTGTTATCTGATTAGGTCATAACGCTTGAGATCTAATTAGACAAGCGACATTCCTCCAGCCCCTGATAAGGCATACGACGTTCTCATAACAAATCAAACCTATGACAACCTGGATAATCCGTGCGGCCATTGTTTTGATTTCACAGAGAACTTTAGTAAAGAATGTGCTAACGAGCAAGTCGTATGACATCTTTATTGACGTACCTATGTCCATCCTTACGTCAATCCCGGCACCTTTAAGGTATAAATATTGCCGACCTTGCCCTATGCAAACACACGCGTGGTGACAAGACGGAGCAGCCATACTTGCCGAAGCCGAGAGCAGAAGCAGACCCCGCAGGCAACAGCCCCGCCTTCCTGACGCGCTGAGAGACGCGCTGCTATCTCAAGCCGAGAGACCCAGCACCGGCGCTTCCGGGTAGCCCTCGCAGGCAGCCTGGAATATCGAGAGCAGAGAAAGAGATACCATTCCTCATTCATCCTAAATTCCAGGTACAGAACTGAATAACCCCTCCTAGAGAATTCTTTAGTTATTCACTTGGCAAAAACAAACTTAACTTAAACTGTAACTTTCTATTCCCGCCCACGCATTAGACTTAGGTCAGGTACACGGGGTAGGCGTATTTAGAAACACCAGTTGAGTACGTTTAGTCAAATGTATATGTGTATGTAAATATATTTTAATCATTTTAAACATCATATGGCTCAGAAACCATATCAATGTTTTTACAGTATTATTTTATACTATTGCTTCTAATGTATGCACTTTACTTAACTATAAGTATTGCAATAATATCGATCCATTTCTCTTGTACGAGAAAAGAGACTGATCAATAAATAACACCTTTTATTGAACACGCCCGTCTCTTCCTTTTCTCTACATTCTGATGAGACTAAGAATGCACGTACTGACTGAGTAAAATAATTGCCTTGTGCTCACACGACTCTTGAGATTGACTCTTGATTAGGGGAGAGCAAAGTTGTCATGTTCTATGGTTGTCAGAAACTAAATCCCTTCTTGTCTAATCAGGGGAGTTAATCCTTCCTTGAACATTCGAGAAAGTTTCTAGCGAACTCTGAGCTTAGCTGGCAAACCCAAAAATTAAGTCTAGTATCGACAGTAGTAGACCTAGTTAACGTCTGGCCTAGGCCTTTACTGCTGTAGGTACTATTCCAATGCGCAGAGCCTATTGGGAAAATAGGAGCTACACTACAACTCTTCACACCAGGACTCGTCGGTCTCTTCTCCCTCGATGTCTTCTCTCCTGGGCTTCTCCTCGCTGATTTTTCTGCAGGCTGTCTCCTTCCTCGCTGCTCCTTACGACGCCGTCTCCCGCTCTCCAGCTTTGTGTAAATGCCCGCCCTCTTCCTCGCAGACCGCCGATTTCATTGGTCGTCCGCGATGCCTTCCGAAGTTGTTGCTGTCCTCTTCCGGGTCCTGCCTCCCAGCTCTCTGTGGGGATACGAAAAGACGACATGGATGCGGATCGGGAGTTTCCTCGTTCCGGTCGTGAGCCTGATCATGAGGTATTCCGGCCCATGGGACCGCATCGGTGAGTAATTTCTCACATCCCCTTTCCCTTGCTGTCGGCTCCTGAGGAAATCTAGAGAAAAAGTCCACATTTCTTTGTTTGCTTCCTTTCCTGTGTTTGGTACAAAATCGGTAAGGTTGTAGTGAAAGAAACCACCTGAGTACTCTCTCGTTATGGCCCTTATTCCTAGCGAACCATTCTAGAGGGGCATGGTCTGTATACAAGGTGAACTCCCTGCATTCAAGATAATATCGTAAGGTCTCTATTGCCCATTTGATGGCTAATGCTTCCTTTTCTATAGTGGCATAATTTTTCTCATGGGGAAACAACTTGCGACTGATGTACAAAATGGGTTTCTCTCCCTGAGGTGTGTCTTGGGATAATACCGCCCCTAAACCCTGGTCTGAAGCATCGGTCTGCAGGACAAAGGGAAGGGAATAATCAGGACTGGTTAACACGGAGTCGGATGTCAGACGGTGTTTCAGGGTCTCAAAAGCTTGTACTATCTCCAAGGAAGGGTATTTGAGTAGCTCTTCTGTCTTACAATTTTTCTGGAGCAAGTCTGTTAAAGGGGCTGCCGTCTGGGAAAACTGGGGAATTAATCTACGGTAATAACCAAGTAAACCCAGAAAGGCTTGTAAATCCTTTTTAGTACGGGGTAAAGGAATCTGGGATATGGCTGTTAGTTTGGAAGCCTGTGGTCTGATTACTCCTTCCCCTAACAAATAGCCCAAGTACTTGACAGTTTGAGCTGCTAGATGGCTTTTAGCAGGATTTATCCTTAAGCCGTAGTGTCCTAGAGCCTGTACTACATTAGTAAGATGACATAGATGTTGTTCCCAGGTCTCGCTATATATGACTATGTCGTCAATATAGGCACCCGCGTATTTCTCTTGTGGTTGTAAGATGATATTCATAGCTCTCTGGAAAGTAGCCGGAGCTCCATGCAAGCCAAAGGGTAAAACCTTGAACTGGTATAACTCATCAGGAGTAGAAAAGGCTGTTTTTTCTCTATCCTCGTTCCTTAGGGGAATTTGCCAATATCCCTTACATAAATCGAGGGTACTAATGTACTTGGCTTGTCCGATTCTTTCCACCATTTCGTCAACCCGCGGAAGGGGGTAGGTGTCAAATTCTGATATCTTATTGACTTCCCTGAAGTCGATGCAAAAGCGCACCGACCCGTCCGGTTTAGGAACCAAGACTATTGGCGAATTCCACTCGCTTATAGAGGGCTCTATGATGTCCATCTGTAACATTTTCTGGATCTCTTCTCGTATAGTTTGCCTACACGCTTCGGGAATGCGATATGGTCTGAGTCTTACTCGCTTCCCGGGGACAGTCTTTATCGCATGTTCAATCAACGTGGTTCTACCAGGGGTGGTGGAAAAGGTGTCTTGTAGAGGTCTTAAAACCTGTGATAGGTGTTCTCGTAGAGACTCAGGTAACTCAGGGTCTATACATTGATCAAATGGGGATGCCGATATTCGGGCCATGTTCACAACGGTTGGAACCGGGCCTTCCTATTTCTTTAATAAATTAACGTGATATACCTGGGATGTATGTCTGACTGGATCCAATTCAAGGCGATAGGTCACAGGAGTGACCCGGTCAATTATAGTATATGGGCCTTGCCATTGTCCTAACAACTTCTGATCTGAGGAGGACATCATAAGCAGTACCGATTCTCCTACTTTGAAAGTCCTTTCTTTTGTCCCTTTATCGTACTGTTTCTTTTGGGCCTCTTGTGCCCCCTCTAGGTTGTTTTTGACAATGGTCCTAATCTGACCTAAGTGTGTACGCAGATTTGATACATATTCCGTAATGGGCTTGGAGTCACGTGGTTCTGTTTCCCATTTTTCTTGTGCCATTTCTAACAAGGTACGTGGTTTATGACCGTACAACAATTCAAATGGAGAGTACCCTGTGCTTTTTTGATCCTTGCACCTAATAGTGAATAGAGCCAGTGGTAACATGTCTTCCCACTTTCGGGACTCTAAAGCCAGACGTTTTTTTAGCGTAGTTTTTATGGTAGCATTGTACAGTTCGACTAATCCATCCGTTTGAGGATGATAAGCCGAAGTACGAATTTGCTTCACTCCTAACTGGGTACAGACCTGTTTCATTAACCGAGACACAAAGGGTGTCCCTTGATCAGTCAAGATTTCTTTTGGAAAACCTACTCTAGAAAAGACCGTGATCATGGCCTTAGCGATATTGGATGCATCTGGCCTGCGTAGTGGGTATGGCCTCTGGAAACCTCGTAGCGTAATCTACCATAACGAGCACTTATCGGCACCCAAAACGAGAGGGTAACAGAGGTCCTATTATGTCCATCCCTACTCTCTAAAAAGGCTCATCAATGATAGGAAGTGGTTGAAGGGGGACCCGGGGTGGATGGTATCTGCTATTTCGCTGACAAACGGGACACTCCCTACAATATCTTTTAACCTGTTGGTATATACCGGGCCAATAAAAGAGTTCTAAGATCTGTTATTCGGTTTTCTCAGCCCCGAAATGTCCCCCAAGGAGGTGGTTGTGGGCTAGATATAATACTTTCTCTTTAAATGGACCTGGAACCAACAGTTGGGCTTTCTGGGTGGGGTTTCCCTTCCGATATAACAAACCATTCTTCGTAAAGAAATAAGGACCTACATGCTGAGGATCTTCTTCTTTTAATGCTTGACTCCATGCTTCCTGTAGTACAGGATCATCTTGTTGGGCTGCATGAAAGCTTCTGTCAGCCTCCCACGGATTGTCATCCTGGAATACAGGCAGTACTATATGATTCTGATTCTTCTCCGCTCTTCTTTGTCTTTTGCTCTTTCGTGCTTTGGCAGGAGGCCATTCTTTTTCCTCTTCCTGTGCAAATGGGGCATTGGCCCACCATTCGTCCGCTTGGTTAGGTTTGTTCTGTAACAGTTGTGACAACTTGGGATAGTCATTTCCAAGAATAGCTTGTTCGGGTAACCTAGGTATTAGACCAACGGTCAGGGTGGTTCCGGTATCACCAGCGTGTTGTATCTTTACTTGAGCGGTAGGATAGGGTTTAGTATCCCTGTGTACACATCGTATAGCGACTGCTCCATCAATCGGACCAATATTAGGGCCTAGGTCTTGTGGGCGTACCACACTATGTAGGCATCCTGTATCAGCCAGTGCAGTTACCGGTTGACCATTCACTGCAACCGTGCAATGATAGGGAGGTTGTTTTCTTTCCGATGAGGAACAATAATAATTTCGAGCCACCCCGATTTCCATTGGCTCTTCTTTTTCTTTTTTTGGACAAAACCTTGCTTTGTGTCCTATACCCCCACATTGGAAACACTGCGGTCCCATCGGGGCTCTAAAGATGGGGGTTCCGGGCACGATGGATATTGGCTCTGGTTTCTTGACCACTGGGGGTCGGGGAGGTCGATGATTTATTTGTCCTCCTGTTCCTCCCGGCGCTTCGTCGCTTCCTCTCTGCAGGTCTTGGGCTCTACTATAAGCACTGGCGATCTCCACCGTTGTTTCAAGGGTAAGGTTGGCTTGTTGGCGTACCCATTTTTGAATACGGGGGGTGTAAGGAGGTCAAGTATTGTTCCAAATAGATCTTAGCCATAATCCCATCCTTGTCGGTCGTGGCTGGTCTTAACCAGCGGTCCGCCATATCTTTTACCCTGAAATACAAAGCCCGGGGTGTCTCTTGTGGTTCTTCTTTCATTTGTCGAAACTTTTGACGGTATGCTTCATCGTCAACCCCCAGGCGTTCCATGATGCATCTCTTAATGTCAGGATAAGTAACTCCTGCTTGCACTGTTGCCGCTTGGTACGCTGCCTGTAAATCACCAGACAATAGAGGACCCAAGTATTGCCCCCACTTATCTGCGGGCCACGATGCTGCTGCTGCCATTCTTTCAAAATTGTTAAAGAAATAATACGGATCTTCCCCACTCACATATCTCTGTAACACCACTGAGGGCAAAGTTGTGGGACCTCTCTGCTGTCCTAAAGCCTCTGTCAATTTAGTCATGGCTGCATCATGGGTTTGTCCTTGTCCGGAAAGCACTTGTTGTATTTTACCTCGGTATTCTTCCACTACAGTCAGGAAGCGCTCCATGACTTTCCCCAGATGTTCTTGATTTTCTGCCATTCTTGCTAGGGCTGCCTCCATAGCGCCTTTAAATCCCACTTCTGACACCACTTGTGGGAGCGCAGGTTTAATATACAGGCGAGAAGGCTGGATGAGTGTTCGAACAGGTAGAGGTTTATTTTCAACAAGCTTAGGTGCAGGTAAAACAGATGTCCGGGCGTCACAATATTCCTCTTCTGGTGAGTCTTCCTCTCTGAATAGTGGGGTGGAGGGCGATGGTTCAGGCTCCTCGTCTTGGGAGTCGAAGGGTGTTCCCCGGAGGCTCATAAAAGAGGAAAGAGAAGGAGCCGTCAGAACACCAGTTACCTAACTTTCAGTGGGGTAACCCGTCACCGCACCCTTAGAAGTGTTCAGTATTATGCACAATTAGGGCGTGGAATCAGTGCTTATGGAAGGAAAAGGATCAGTGGGGGGGGGAAACAAGGAATCAAGTAGGGAGCCCACGCCTCCAACGTAATGCCGTTTAAACCACGATAAATCCTACTGTAGGTAGACTCAGGTCATCTTATCACTTTGAGCATAGGCAAACAGTAACCACATTCAGGGTTTGTTCAGGGTTCGCGCTTATTGCAATAGGCAGTAGTATGTACATCAGGATGAACTGCCCCTTACCTCACGCTCCTCCCACCACCCTCCGTTACCTTTCCTTCTCCCTCCAATCCTCGTGGCAATCCCACACTCACCGGCCCCTGCCACAAACTCACCTGAGTCCGGGGCCGCTCTTCAGCGTCCTTCGGTGGAATCCACCACTCTTCACACCAGGACTCGTCGGTCTCTTCTCCCTCGATGTCTTCTCTCCTGGGCTTCTCCGCGCGGGTTTCTCCGCAGGTTGTCTCCTTCCTCGCTGCTCCTTCCGATGCCGTCTCCCGCTCTCCAGCTTTGTGTAAATGCCCGCCCTCTTCCTCGCAGACCGCCGATTTCATTGGTCGTCCGCGATGTCTTCCGCGGTTGTTGCTGTCCTCTTCCGGGTCCTGCCTCCCAGCTCTCTGTGGGGATACGAAAAGACGACATGGATGCGTATCGGGAGTTTCCTCGTTCCGGTCGTGAGCCTGATCATGAGGTATTCCGGCCCATGGGACCGCATCGGTGAGTAATTTCTCACAGGGGGTCAAACCCGAATTTAATATTATTATTAACATATCGCTGCAGACCGCCACAGTTCCAGATGAGTGGAAATAGGCTTAACTGCTCCTGCTGTTAAAAACAACCCTCCTTAAATCCTGCTATGTTGGCCATCTACCAACCCATCTCTCTCCTCCCAGCAGTGGCAAAAGTGTGTGAGAAGGCTGTCTACAAACAACTTTCCAACTTTTTTGAGACTTCCAGTGCTCTCCACCCAACCCAGTCAGGATTTAGGGCCACATACAGCATTGAGATGGCACTTGTGGAGATGTCGGAGGCTATTAGAGAATGCTTGGATGCAGACAGCAGAGCGGCCTTGATTTTATTAGATCTCTCTGCCGCCTTCGACATGGTCCCTCATTGTCAACTTTTGGCCCGCCTATCTAACATCGGAATCTCTGGCCTGGCTTGGGATTGGATTACATTTTTATTTAGAGGATAGAACACAGAAGGTATGGCTGCCCCCCTTTTCCTCGTCCCCAAGAAAGGTGATTACGGGAGTTCCGCAAGGCTCCATCCTGAGCCCCCTTCTCTTCAACATTTACATCACGCCTTTAATCTATCTGGTGGAGGAGCTGGGAGCTAAGATCATAGCTTACGCAGATGACACTCAGCTCCTCTATACGTGGAAGGAAAAAGACTTGTCCCTGGACTAAGCCAAAAACTGTCTCTTAGCCGTTTTTGGCTGGCTCACAATGGCTCAACTCAAATGCAATGAGGACAAGTCTGAGGTCCTTCTTTATGGGTCTTACCCTCCCCATTTTAGAGAAGGACTATGGCCTCCAAACCGTCATGGCGGAGGTGCGGGGAGTAGCACAATAAAAATATAGCACCTTTGAAATCTCTGGGTCCGCTGTCGTCCTTTTGAATGTTCCTTTGACGTCTGGTTGCTGCATATACATATATATATATATATATATATATATATATATATATATATATATATATATATATATATGCACAACCTTACATAGAAAGTCCACCGCCGGAAATGCAGCGCTTCATGCGACTAGTATGCATCCTAAGCATCTAATATCCAGCATTCCATACGGTGAGATATTGAGACAAAGGAGGATTTGCAGTACCACTGATGATTTTGATCTTTGCCTTAATGAAAGGATTTTAAGATTAAAGCCACAAGGATATACCGATAAAGTTTTGCTACAAGCAGTTGATAAAGCCAAACTTAGATCACGAGAAAGTCTTTTTAAAATTAATGATTCCATTGAAATTGACCCTACATATCCGGTGGCCCGACACTTTAAAAGTAGTCATAATAATGATGTGGCCTGCCTAAAATATTATGTAGTTGGAGCTGTCCCTAAGATGCGTTGAGGAGGGAATAGAGAACGCTTACTAAGAAAATTGGAAACCAAAATGATTTTGGAATTTGATAGTAAATGGCCCAATGGATTAAATAATATGGAAAAAATGCACAATTTCCTTTAAAAATCTTTCTCCTATATGTCTGCTTGCTTAAGCTTTTACCCATCTAAATCTGGCTTTTCTAATAATTTAATTTAGAGGTGATCTTAATATATAGGTTCCCTAATATTAAGTAGAATATGCTCATTCACCTACTACCTAAAAATAAATTATATCTTTTTAGAGTATTTCACATCGTGCCATCTTTTGATACTATATTTATATTTACTTTATATATTTTTATGTATATTTTTATATTTATCCTCATTTTATATCTCCTTTTTAGCACTATTTATACTGTTATCATGAATTTTAGAAGGTTATATATATATGATTTTAACAACTTTATCCCAGGGATCTGGGATATCTTATTGTTATAAATATTGGTACACTTCTTAAATCATGCAGTCTGCACTTTATATAATGCTTCTATTTTGCACATGATTTGCACAGTTTTTTGCACTTTTTGAACCAATTGCTGCTTTGCTATTTTGCACCATTATTTATAATTGATAAGATATTGTATAAATAATTGTAGCCTTTTAATAATATGACCTGAGGAAACGAAAAGAGAAAAGTGATTGCATTTAAGCGATTATTTGGGTTTATGTACTTTCACAGTGAGTGCCATACACTATTAGATATAAATGGGTTTGGCTGATATAAAAGCTACATTGAATGTTTACATTTAGAAATTGTTTTTGGTACAATTATAATATGAATTATTCAGCAAGAAAAATGACATGTATGTCTTCACTTTCTATGATCACATGACTAGTTATGTAATGGAGGAGGGTGTGTATCACTAGCATTTAAAAAGCAACAAGAGTTATGACAACTACAGTGTGAACAAGGGCTTTCTGAGCCTGAAACGCGTAGCTGCTCTCTGTTTTGGGTTAAATAAACCAACGTACTTGAGCCTTGTGGTCCGACTCCTTCTTCGCCGGTGCTGCTGTATTTGCTTGCTGGAGGCTGTTGGAGCGTTCTTCGTTGATATATATATATATTGACACGCAGGTCTTCATCTTTCGATATGATTGAATTTGGATTTATCCGGTGATATTTTGTTACAGACAATATGACGGTAGAATTGTAGGCAGTCTTGGATTTATCCAATGAGAGTGATGTAAAAATGATTGTTTATTTTTACACAAATATTATGACATTCATGCACTTTACATGTTTTATATTCTTAATAACATGTGTAGATATAATGAGTGTGCTATATGTTGCAATCCTGCCTACTGAATATGGAACTACAAAACTACTTTTGTGGCACAGCCAGTCTGTTGTCTATACATATTACCACGTGACCTGTGGTGTCAGACAAGGGGAGTGGTTGCTTATACTTTAAATGGTAGATGTTGTTTTAAACATTTTACACGTGAACAAGGGCGTTAGGGCTTGAAACGCGTTGTGTGTTTGGGTCTCTCTAATAAAGAAGATTTACTGCCCAGAAGAAACTACAGAGGTCTGTGTCTCTTTCCTCGCCTAAACCGCCGTGTGGGGTATTTGGAAGTGGTTTGAGTTTTCAGGATATGAATATATATATATATATATGTATATATTACCTACTGGCGGTTGCCAGTAGGTAGTTCTAGTTAGGACCTATTTTCCATAGGAAATCCGCAACATTCTATTTGGAATAACTTTGGCACCGAATGACGAATCATCTGGAAATTTTCAAAACTGGTCGGGTGCACCGGTCCGCTCCTATCCTAAAAGTCTCAGGGTGATTTGTCAAGCAGGGGCCGAGAAAAAAGGGGGTCCCAAGACATGTTTTCCCCATGCAATTTTCCATAGAAACCTTTAATCGCAGCTACAGCTCGAACTGCTGAACGGAATTACACCACATTTGGCTGAAAGGTAGACCTTGGTTCAGAGTCATGCCTTTTTGTTAAATGGTGAAAATCGGTTTAGTAGTTTATTAGATATTAAAGGAAAGAAATACATATATATATGGGCGGAGCCTAACCACATATCTCATCGTGAGATCTGATTGGCTGTCAGCACTTCATCCAAGAAGTGTTGTCAGCCATTTTGGGACCAATATACATTATAGCACCTCATTAAAAAGCATTGCAGTTAATAGAAGATTTTAAGACTTTAGTTACATTATAAATCATTTGTTGATGGTACGATAACCATTTTAGGAATTGTGGTGTGTTCTAAGGTGATTTTACCACGTGAAAAAGCCTTCTGCTGGGATATCATGAATCATGTTTGAAAGAAAACTATTTTCTCATGCTTTTCCCACAGAGGTTTGGAAGGTGATCTATAAGCTAAACTGAGAGCATATTTTCTGTAAATTCACATTATCTTTCTCAGTCTTGTGAGAATGAAGTCTGACATTCTCAGTAAAACATGAACATCCAACAAGGGTAGAGACTGTCAGTTGATTCCTTTGTGTTCTACTGCACCTTCCCAGAGTGTTCTAAAGAACAACTAGAGCATTAACAGTCTTACTTATGACAAAAGTATGGCACACCTGAAGGCATCTTGATTGAAATAAGGTGGTAACACTTAAAACATTTAATTTGCAAAGGAACAAAATGAGGGGTTCATTTTGCCATGGAAATTATGAATAGTGCTACAGAAAGAAAAATTAGGGCACAGTTTGACTTCTCAAATCCTCTTCTATTTCATTAAAAAATTCTGACATGCAGACTGAAACATGCACTTTGAATACCAGCAGCAGACTTCCCTGGTGAGCAGTAGCTTTACTACAATGATCTAATGAGCAACTAGAGTGCTAACATTCAGAATTAATGGAAAAGTGTGACACGTCTGATGGTACCAAAGTAAACATGCTTTGAAAATGCAATAGGTCTCACCCTCGTTTAAGTTAAAGTAATTCTGTTTTTAATTAGGTGGCTTTTTAGCTTTGCTTGTATTAGTGTTTTTCAAACTTTCATGTACATTACATGCATATGTATGCATATATGTATATGTATGCATGCATTTATATTTGTATTTATATCGATATGTATTTTAAATATATGTATATATATATTTATGTATATATATATATACACACATACATAAACGCATATGCATATATATATGTGCATATGTGTGCATGTATAGAGAGGTAGAGAGAGGTAGAGAGGTAGAGGTGTAGAGGTAGAGGTAGAGAGGTGGAGAGTAATAGAGAGAAATGTAGAGAGAGGTAGAGAGGTAGAGAGTAGAGAGTGAGTAATAGATAGTAGAGAGTGAGTAGTAGAGAGTAGCAGAGAGAGTAGCAGAGTGAGTAGCAGAGAGTAGTAGAGTGAGTAGTAGAGAGTGAGTAGTAGAAAGTAGTAGAGAGTAGTAGAGAGTGAGTAGTAGAGAGAGAGTAGTAGAGAGTGAGTAGTAGGGAGTAGTAGATTGAGTAGTAGAGAGTTAGTAGCAGAGAGAGAGTAGTAGAAAATGAGTAGTAGAGTGAGTAGTAGAGAGTAGTAGAGAGAGAATAGTAGAGAGTGAGTAGTAGAGAGTAGTAGAGAGTGAGTAGTAGAGTGAGTAGTAGACTGAATAGCAGAGAGTGAGTAGTAGAGAGTAGTAGAGAGAGAGTAGAAGAGAATGAGTAGTAGAGAGTAGTAGAGAGTGAGTAGTAGAGTGAGAAGTAGAGAGTAATAGAGAGTGATGAGTAGAGAATGAGTAGTACAGAGTGAGTAGAAGAGAGTGAATAGTAGAGAGTGAGTAGTAGAGAGACAGTAGTAGAGAGTGAGTAATAGAGAGTAGTACAGTGAGTAGTAGAGAGTGAGTAGTAGAGTATTTGTATTTGTAATTTGTAATTGAATTTGTAGGGTGTGCAGCTACCCACAGGGGGTCTCCCGGCGCCAATAGAGTAGTGATTACGCATCGCAGTTGTTATTGAGAAAAGAGACAGGTTTTAAGGCCTTTGCGGAATTTTAACAAAGATGGTTCAAGTTTCAGTGTGGTCGGAAGAGAATTCCACAACCTGAGCGCAACACAGGAGAAAGAGCGGCCGCCCATTCTCGCCAGTTTGAAGCGCGGAATCCGAAAGTTGCCGTGAGCTGATGATCTGAGAAGACGGAATGGAGAGTGTTGTTGGACAAGGGCCTGGAGGTAACGTGGGGCCGACCCTTACTTGATTTTATGTATAAAGCAAAGGGCCTTAAATTTGACACGGTTAGCGATACGGAGCCAGTAAAGGTCTCTGAGAACGGGGGAGATTGAAGATCTCCACGGGACCTTGCAGAGGAGCCGAGCGGCAGAATTCTGCACAAGCTGAAGTCTCCTCTGAAGCTCCGTGGTAACTCCTAGATAAAGCACATTCCCGTAGTCCAGGCGAGAGGTGATTACCGCCTGGACCACCAGGCATCTTGTCCCCACTGGAAGCATCCATAAGATTTTACGGAGCCACCCCAGGATGGAAAAACAAGTGGCTGCCACCTTAACCACTTGCTGCCGCATAGAGAGCGAATCGTCCAGGACAAAGCCAAGGTTGCGAACCTGGATCACTGGAAGGGGTGGAGGGCCCATTTTTGACGGCCAGTGTGCAGGGCTCCAGAGATTTTTTTGCTGGCCCAAAATGAGCACCTCCGTCTTGTCTCCGTTCAGTTTCAGGAGGTTCGCCTGCATCCACTCTGCCACTCTGCTAAGACCTAGTTTAAGAGCAGATGGAGCATTTGCTGCGGCCGAGGAAAGGGAGAAAAGGATCTGAGTGTCATCTGCGTATGAGTAGAGGGAAAGACCAGAGTCTTCCACGATGGTAGCTAGGGGTCTCACGTAGATATTAAAGAGCATAGGGCTCAGTGAAGACCCCTGCGGGACACCATCCACAGATGAACGGACAGAGGAGGAGGAACCAGTAGTAGAGAGTGAGTGGTAGAGAGTGGTAGAGTGAGTGGTAGAGAGTGAGTAGTAGAGAGTGAGTAGTAGAGAGTAGTAGTAGAGAGTAATGGAGAGTGAGTAGTAGAGAGTGAGTAAGTAGAGAGTAGTAGCAAATGAGTAGTAGAGAGTGAGTAGTAGAGAGAGTAGTAGAGGGTGAGTAGTAGAGAGTAATAGAGAGTGAGTAGTAGAGAGTGAGTAGTAGAGAGTGGGTAGTAGAGAGTAGTAGAGTAGTAGAGAGTGAGTAGTAGAGAGTAAGTAGTAGAGAGTGAGTAGTAGAGAGAGTAGTAGAGAATTGTAGAGAGTGAGTAGTAGAGTAGTAGAGAGTAGTCAGTCAGTGTCAGTGTCAGTCAGTCAGTGTCAGTCAGTCAGTCAGTGTCTGTCAGTTAGTGTCAGTCAGTCAGTGTCAGTCAATCAGTGTCAGTCAGCGTCAGTGTCAGTCAATCAGTGAGTAGTAGAGAGTAGTAGAGAGTGAGTAGTAGAGTAGTGGAGAGTAGTCAGTCAGTGTCAGTGTCAGTCAGTCAGTCAGTGTTAGTCAGTCAGTGTCAGTCAGTCAGAGTCAATCAGTCAGTGTCAGTCAGTCATTGTCAGCTAGAGCAGCTCTGCTGACCTGGTTCTCTGGCTCTAAAGCAGCTCTGCTGACCTGGTTCTCTCCCTCTAAAGCGGCTCTGATGACCTGGTTTCTCTGGCTCTACAGCAGGTCTGCTGACCTGGGTCTCTGGCTCTAGACCAGCTCAGCAGACCTAGTTCTTATGCTACAGAGCAGCTCTGTCGATCTGGTTCTCTGGCTCTACAACCGCTCTGCTGACCTGGTTCTCTGGCTCTAAAGCAGCTCTGCTGACCCGGTTCTATGGCTCTAAAGCAGTTCTTCTGACATGGTTCTCTGCTCTAGAGCAGCTCTGCTGCCCTGGTTCTCTCCCTCTAGAGCAGCTCTGCTGCCCTGGTTCTCTCCCTCTAAAGCAGCTCTACTGACCTGGTTTCTCTGGCTCTACAGCAGCTCTGCCGACCTGGTTCTCTGGCTCTAGAGCAGCTCTGCTGACCTAGTTCTATGGCTCTAAAGCAGCTCTTCTGACCTGGTTTTCTGGCTCTAAAGCAGCTCTGCTGACCTGGTTCTTTTGCTCTAAAGCAGCTCTGCTGACCTGGTTCTCTCCCTCTAAAGCAGCCCCGCTGACCTGGTTCTCTGCCTTTAGAGCAGCTCTATTGACCTGGTTCTCTGGCTCTAAAGACGCTCTGCTGACCTGGTTCTATGGCTCTAAAGCAGGTCTGCTCACCTGGTTCTCTGGCTCTAGAGCAGCTCTGCTGACCTGGTCACTTGGCTCTAAAGCAGCTCTGCTGACCTGGTTGTCTGTCTCTAAAGCAGCTCTGCTGACCTGGTTCTATGGCTCTAAAGCAGCTCTGCTGTCCTGGTTCTCTGACTCTAGAGCAGTTCTGCTGACCTGGCTCTATGGCTCTAAAGCAGCTTTTCTGACCTAGTTCTCTGGCTCTAGGCAGATCTGCTGGCCGTGTTCTCTGGCTCTAAAGCAGCTCTGCTGACCTGGTTCTCTCCCTCTAAAGCAGCTCAGCTGACCTGGTTTCTCTGGCTCTACAGGAGCTCTGCTGACCTGGTTCTCAGCCTCTAGAGCAGCCCTGCTGTCCTGGGTCTCTGGCTCTAGAGCAGCTCTGCTGATCTGGGTCTCTGGTTCTAGAGCAGCTCTGCTGACCTGCTTCTTAGGCTCTAGCTTTTATGGTCGCTTTTATGCGACCATAAAAGCATCTCTTTTGATGCTTTTATGGTCGCAGCCGCATGGACCCTTCACACCTCCTTGGTCGCAGGCGCATGGACCCTTCATCTCCAGATGCATTTTGTACCCTGCTGGAACTGCCAGAATATGGTGTAACAAGTTTAGCCTGAAACGGGTCATAAGAAATCTGTCCTGGGGATTGTAAATAAGGTACAGATAAGGTTTCAAGCCCAAACACAACTTTGTTAACTGGTGAGTTCTCACTGTTAAGTTGATCAGCTCCCTATCTTCCCTATTTGATGTTACTCTATTTAAAAATTCTAACTTTATGGGGCCCTCTTTCTTAGATAACAGTTTTGTTGGTTGAATGAAATATTCAGCATGACCCATGGCCATTAGGTTTTCCTTTATATATTTGAGCCAAGGAATATTATGGCCCTGGGCCCGGGCCATACATTCCTAAATTATCTACTGCCTTAACGCCGCCTCTGGATTTGTCCATATTTTGATCGAGCATGCAAAGGGTTTTCATTGCAGCCTGTCACACAGATGGGCTATTCCCAGTTCCTCATGAACAACGTAAGAAGGTGTGCTCTGAGGGACTTTCAGTACCCGCCGCAAGTATTTATTTTCTTCTATTTGTAACTTATGTGTGTCTATAAAGCCCCAGACCTCACTGCCATACAGGACTTTGGCACAACTTACAGAACTGTAAAGGTTCAAAATTTGCCCTGGGGGCCATCGACCTAACCTCTTTGCAAAATTCATAGTTGCCCCTGTGGAGTTAATTAGCGTATGACATTTCTCCTCTACAAGGGCTTTAAAGCTTAGGCGGCTATCAAATAGGATCCCCAGATATGAAAATGACTTGACCTTTTCCAGTCTGTGTGTGCCTATTGTGTACTTAGTTTTCCTTGTTGGTCCTTTCCCTATCTCCATAACATATGATTTAGTAAGGTTCGGTGACAAGTCTAGACTATCCATAAAATGGACAAAGCCGTCTATAAGGCACTGCAGTCCGCGCACAGTGCGGGCCAAAAGCACTGTGTCATCCGCATACAGTAACATGGGAATCCCTCTCCTTCCTATCTGTGGGCAGTCCACCTCTAAGGCTACCAGCGCCTGGGCTAAGCCATTTATGTATAGAGTAAAAAGGAAGGGGGCCAGGATACACCCCTGCCTCACTCCCCTTGAACATAGAAAGCGATCAGTAACATTTCCCTCCTCATCATATCTGACCTGGGCAGAGGTATTCTATTGCAGTGCTCTTAATATATTTACCAGTCCTGGGTCAACTCCCAAAGCATCCAATAGTTCCCACAATTTCTTCCGATTTACTCGATCAAATGCCGCCGTAAGATCCATGAAGGCCAAGTACATCGCCCCCTCACTGGCCACAGTGTACTTGCCTGCTAGGAGATATAAATTGAGGCATTGATCTGTAGTGGAGCGGCCATGCCTAAAGCCATACTGGGTGTCCGTGATAATCTCGTGTTCCTCCGCCCAATCAATCAATCGGTTAAGAATGGCCCTGCCTAAAACTTTCATGGTAACATCAATTAGTGAAATGGGCCGGTAGCATTGTAGGCTATTTCTATTCCCTTTTTTGAATATGGGGATTATTGTGGCCGTAGACCAGGACGTTGGCATTGTTGTCTCCACTGCAGTATTTATTACCCTGGTGAGTATGGGCACCCAAAGTTCTTTCTGGCTCAAAAAGGAGGTCTGGGGGCATTCCATCAGGGCCCGGCACCTTATTACGGGTTAGCCCCTCAATCCCCGCCTTTATCTCTCCTAGGAAAAAGATCATCTGTGATGGACTTACACTCCCTGGTTCTGCTATGATCAGATCAGCAGTACTACCATAGTTATAAAGGCCCTGATAGTGCTCGAGCCAGGTTTATGGAAGAATATGACAGGCCATCTTGGGTATGTTTGAATCCTGGAAGCACGGTTCATTGATGACTTTCCAAAAAGCAGTTGAGTCCTTTGTCTCTGCTTCTTCTCTCAGGTTTTCCCATGCCTGATTCTGCAGTGCGATCTTATAGCATTTCAATGTCTTGTTGTACCTTGCCCTACACCTCGACACCTTCATCCTATCCTTGGGTACACATTTCAGAGCTGACTTCAGTTCCCACAGGGCGAGGGTGCAGTCATGATCAAACCACCCGGTGTTGTTATGATCCTTATTAGTCTTTCTACTCCTAAGTAAAACCATCAATGTGTTGGGCAACACCCTCAAATGCCTTGATCAGGTCTGCCCCCTCGACTTCTAGGTCCAAACACTTCCAGACATTGGATTCATCCTGTGTCAGTAAGATTCTATAAAAGGCTTCACTGTCAATGTTGACCCACCTTAGTCTCCTGCCCTGGTTAGTGGCTTTAATTAGGCCTCCAGCCTCCCTTCGGTAGAGTTGATTTGCCGAATGTGAGTCTTTAATACACAAGAGCAGCGGGTTGTGGTTACTGAAAATGCTGACCTCTATCTTGAACCTTGTGACATGACATTTTAACGTGATTGTAACAAAAATAAAATCAATTATAGAACCCTTTCCCCAGCCTTTAAAAGTTGGGGTAACCATACTGTTTCCCTCCCCGCCAATCAGATCCATGGTGTGTGTGAGTGCATGACTGCCCAAGACCTTATTTAGCGCTCCTCCCTCCCTTATGTGATTCAAGGGCCATCCCTCTGCCATCGGGCAGGCCGACCAGTTCCCCCGGTTCATTCTTAAAAAGGGGCTCGGATGACAATTGAAGTCCCCGCTAATACCAGCTTGGAGCTTAATGCTCCTTGCTCCTACATTCCTGCCAGCCGGGCCCCCAATTCGGTTAGACATAAGAGGGGTTGCCCTGGAGTGATAGCGTTATAGAAATTAACAAGGGTTAGATTAAGGCCGTTATTGCGGTACTTAATTCCCAGTATGCAATCCGAAGCCCATCTTAGTTCATCCCATCTTCCTGGTAATCTAAGGTTGACATAGATGGTCAAACCACCTTTTGCCCGCCCCGAGGCTGACTTACGTGCTGGGACAAAGAACAATTTGTATCCTTCCATTGCCTGGGTATTGCTATGTACCTCCCACGTTTCTTGTAGGAGGATTATTTGATGTTTCTTTATATAAGTTAGCCAATTATGATTTTTAATTTTGGATAATAGACCCGCAATGTTCCAGGATATTATCTTAATCTCTCCCGCTATTTGGCTACCTACAATATCGATTGTGGGGCTAGTATGCATTGCAGGAGGTTTACCCAATTTGCCTGCATTTTCCCCTGGGCCCCTCCCACCAGGCTCTTTATCTCTCACGTTGGAGTTGGAATCGTCTAACTGTGTGCTGCCTGACCCGTCATGGTCACCTAGTTGGGGCCGCCCATCCCGCATGACTTCTTTCTCATATGACAGCCTCCCTGTCAGTCAATCTATTTCATTTAGGGCTGAAGCACAATGAAGAGGTGCATATCGGTTAGTTAGTGGGGCTATCCAGCCCTCCCCTTGTGGTGCAACCCAGTTCCGCCTGTAGTCACCTTGTGTGTTCCTATTCACCGTGTCCCTATAAAAAAAGCCCAGGGGGAGCAGTCTAATACTAGACCCTCCCTCCCCTTTGTGTTGACCCCTCGATTGGTTGTGAAGGAGGTCTTTAACTAGCTCTGGATGTCTAAAAGTTAAAATCACACAGTCGCCCGCAAAACTCTTCCTACTGCTTCCAATCCAGGCCACCCTCCTTGCCATCAGGATATGCCTGTGTTGTGCGATATTAAAACCTGTATTTTTTGCTAACCAATGGGCTGTCTTATTAATTAGGGGGTGCTGGGTTTCTTCCCTGTCATCCCCGCAAGTCGGGACCCCTACCATAACCACTGTGTAGGGGCATGAGGCTAGGGGAAGGTCCAGTGTCGGTAGGCCCTGGGTGCTCTGCTCAGGGTCGGCCAGTGTTGGCTCTATTTTATTGTCTGTTGCCCTTCTTCCCTTAGGGCACCTATGGACTGTGTCAGGGTGAGACGTATAAGTTGGCCAATTCTACTAATAACTTTATTCCCACTCGTTGTTCCCGCCAAAGGGCCCTTGTTGTTAACCTCTCTGGCCCTCATTACTTGTGGCTGGCTTGGATGTAGTGCGGCCTCTGATACCCCCTCCTCTGGCCCCGCGGTTCTGCCAGACACATTTCTATCCTGATCACATAACAAAGAAAGTTTTTCCTCAATCAACTTGATTTTCTCTAACACGGGCCCCAGGTGAGTGATAAAAAGTAGCTCTAACTTAGGCCATATTGAGTTTTCCACTCCCTGGTCAACCTCCTTCTTCCCACAATTTGAACACTGTGCACTATCTGTGGGTCCCACTGAGGTTTTGGCCCTACTCGTCTTTGCCACACCCCTCTTATTTGGCTTGGATCTTGGCGGGTGCTGCACCCTCCCCCCGATCTTGTGCCCTGGGTCCTTGTGTCAGCTGAAGGTGATGCCAACTGTATGATGCCTGCGGCTTTTGTAGCTCCTTTCGATCTTGTAACCACCTCTCCACCCTCCCTAGCCGTGGTCCCTGCACCTAGTTTGGCCCTGGGTGCTGCCAACTCTGCTCCCCCCTATTCTGACGCGTCAGTCACTGGTGCGGTTGGGTTGGGGTACCCTTCCGCCTCTTCGATCATAATGTGGGACTGATCTGGGTCAGAAATGGTTGGATCAGCAGGGTATGTAGATGAACCAACCTCCTGTAACATATGGGAGGCATGAACTATGGCACTTGTACTATTGCTACAATCTAGATTTGATTGGCCGTGAGAAATACCTTTACTTGGGGATTTAGACCTGACTATAGAACCCATAGATGATCGCTTATGGTCTAAAAGTGTGACTAGCGACAATCTTTTTTCTGTAAGCTGGATGTCATGGACTAACAGCGACTCTGCTCTCAGAAGAAAAGCATCAAGAGTCCCCTTTACCCCGCTCCCTACCCCTGCTGGTGTCACCTTCCGCTTACTCATACTGGTAAATGTTTAAAATAAAATACAACGTAGATATACTTTAAGATTAATCTAATCTTATAGTGCATACAATGCACAAAACGCTAAAAACTGGGATAAAATCTACAAAGGCACTGCCTCCGAGTCAGCTAATAAGCTGGTATATTCTGACTCTATGCCCCAGACTGTCCTGCTGTCTGTACAGGGCGCGTCAACGATGTACAAAAATCAGTCCGCTTATTACCTCTCAGAGTCTTCCATTCATCCCTTTATGAGTTGTCCCAGTTTTAAATGCAAGGGGGGTGGCCCGGGCATGCCCGCGCGCGTCCCGCGCTGCGGGAGCCCTGGGTGACCTTTAAGCGCCTCCTGGCGTGAAGAGCAGCATCAGCGGCTGCGAGAGATGCTGGGTGTTGTGGTCTCCAGGCTCACCCGGCGTTGATGCGGCAATGGCGGCCCTCGGCACTTGGCGCGCAGTCCTCCGTGGGCAAAAACAGCAGACAGCATACCAGGTAATTGGCAGGAAAAGGACTCCCGTGCTGCGGGAGCCCTGGGCGACCTTTAGGCGCCTCCTGGCACAAAGCGCGGCGTCAGCGGCCACAAGAGATGCTGGGTGTTGTGGTCTCCTGGCTCCCCCGAGGTTGATGCGGCAATGGCGGCCCTCAACACTTGGCGCGCAGTCCTCCGTGGGCAAAAACAGCAGACAGTACACCAGGTAATTGGCAGGAAAAGGACTGCCCACTTATACACATATATAGAGATTGACACATCAGCAGTCATCTTAGTCGGTTATGCAGTCATCCTACTCACTCATGAAAAAAAATCATCACACTTACATTTACTCACTAACACAATTATCCAACAACACCTCATTTATTCAAACACATAGTAACTCATAGTTAATTTGTTAAAAAATCACCATTACAATTATACACTCATTCATATAGTTACTCTCACAATCACTGACTCTTACATATACTTATTTATATACACCAACTCTCACATACAATGCCTTTTACTTTTTTACTTTGTTGAAGATGTACAACTAAAACATATATTCGCTCACCAACACACAAATAAATACACTCAGTCACCCAAACAACTGTTTCCACATGCACTCCTAAACCTATATACCTAGTCAATCAACCATTCAAACATATATGCATAGAGTTACACACACCCCATCCAACCACACGCAAACTCAGTGTCCCATACAAATACTCACCCAACTAATCAATAACTAATATACACACTCATGTAGTTAGTGACCAACTGATGCAGCATGTTATACAACAACAGTGACAGTGATGCACACATTCCCCTTAGAAATTCACTGAAAAAACCATAGGTTTCACTCACGTTATAGTTAGGAATTAGCATTTTAAAAACTTTGTAAAATCACTGAAAAAATGTGTTTCCTTTGCCTGACTCTCTGAGAGGAGACTCTGTACTACGTTTTATGGACATGTTTTTATGAGAAGTCTAAGCTTATTCCTTAAATTGTTGTTAATTGAGGTGAGAATATTTTCCAGTTTATTCTGCTGAAGCTTTAAGCTTATGCTTGAGTCTCTCTTCAGAACCATTCACGGGTTTCTGTCCTGACACCTTTATACCTTTTTCACATTTATCTCATCTTAGCTTAAAATAGGGATGTTTGTTAATGGAACACACTTGCTATAGTTACATGTTTAATGCCTATTCCAACTATTGAATAGATTAATCTTATTAATAAATTGTGGTTTATTGATTATTAACCTTTACTGATGATGACTGGAGATTAATACTTTAATAAACAAATGAATTACAAAAATAGATAACATAAAACCCTTTAACTCAACTAAATTCTCTTTATTGAATAAACTGAAGTAATAATAATTGATGAAGATTTAAGTTGAGATTTAATTAGACATCTCAGCTGACAACAAAAGCTTAGTTGGCCTGAGACTATGCGTGGGGTGCTTGGTGAGTAGTGATTGATGGCGGAACCCTAAGCTTCAGCAGTCAGTAGCAGAATGCTGGCACATGTCATGAGATAAAACCTATAATAACAATTAGCCTTAAGTTAAGAAATGCCCATGTCCTTAAACCCAAAGCCGAAACTTGAAGATTGACAGAGCTGCGATGTCAAAGGTTGTTGCTGCGGATAAGGTGTAAGCATTAATAGGGTCATGTGTCGCTTGTCTTTGCTGAGATATTGCTGTGATTGAGAATAAGTGGTGTGTAAGCACTAAATGTTGAGCAGTTGATGTAGCTAGCACACCTCAAGGTAGTCTAAGATTCCAGGATAGATAGATAGATAGATAGTTAGATAGATAGATAGATAGATAGATAGATAGATAGATAGATAGATAGATAGATAGATAGATAGATAGATAGATAGATAGATAGATAGATAGATAGATAGATAGATAGATAGATAGATAGATAGATAGATAGATAGATAGATAGATAGATAGATAGATAGATAGATAGATAGATAGATAGATAGATAGATAGATACAAAATAAACAGTTAAAGTTGTGTTTATAATTGTCTGCTAAGATTTGTGGTACATATTCATGATGCATCATCAATTTGCACAGTTGAGATACGAACTATAACGCTGTGACTGTACTAATATTGATTGGTGATAGTGGAGTCCCTTTTGTGCAAAAGGGGAAGCCACATCAGTAACAGTGATTTGCCGCTGGTCGAGATTTCATTTGTGTTTTTGTGTGTAAGTGTAGGGAAGTCAGACGGTGTTAAAACTTTATTTTTGATTGTTTTCTTGTATTATTGAAGTACTTTGATTTTCTTTAGTGGAGCAAGCAAAGTTATTTATTTATTGCAGTTGCTTTGAGTTGTTAAATGTTTGTATGAGGGAATTTTAAAAGAGGGTGAACTGCTGAAAAGAGTGAGAAAATACAGTGTAGAGTGCTGCAGTGAGATTTGTTGGTTGGTGTACTGTCACACTGCTACTGGTTGAAGAGGACAGAGTACCAGGCTGTCATAGGCATAGGTCAGTTGTTGACAGTGCCATGTTGAGATAGGTGAACAAGTCTTCAAGTATTAAACTTGTAGCAGGATTAGAGGAAATAAATTGACATTTACGGAATTAAGAAAAGAAACAAAACATTGAGTGTGATTGTTTCACATTTATTGTTGAATTATTGCAAACATTATGTTTTTAAAACTATTAGAGATTTGATGAAGGGTGATGTATGAGTCCCAGTAAGTAAAGGTGGAGACAGGCCACTGAAGAGTACACCAGCACATTACCTGACAACAAATGTAAGACTATGTCAGGGAGGGTCAGGCCCGAAAACAAACACCCACCTCATGCCACCTCTCCAGCTCACAAATACGGCGATATCACGGCGGGGAGGAGAAAGATAACCAAAGGGTTAAACCTTTCATCACAACCTCTCCTGTGCAGGTAGACAGTGAGCCTGACAACAAGGGTACCAATTGGATGTCCTGGACGCCAGAGAAAGGGGAGGCTTGTGAGATGGATGAATCAGCTACATGGAAGAAGGAGGAGGTCACACAAAGCCAGAAGATGCCGTGAAGGGGGTTTGAGGAGAAAGCCGGTGGCTGCAGGAAACAGAAATAGCTGAGAAGTCAGGGAACAGGACCCAGGATGAGAACGGTGCTCCAGTAGAGGACTCTCCAGAGGACTGGAGCGAAGAGTGGTGGACTTCCCTAGGAGATGCCTGCTTGCTGAAAGTGAACAGGACAGGGAAAGGAGGACATCAGGGACCACAGTGCAAAATGAGGTTGAACCATAGTCATGGTAGGGCCTCTGATGAGAGAGTGGGGAGGGACAGTGAGGAGGATAAGAAAACCCTCGCCGAACCGACAAACATGAGACGTTGAATTATGTTAAATTTTTTGAGGATACGTACACTATATGTAAGCAACAAAAGTCAACATATGATAATCAAATAAGACTGTCAAGCCCACCAAAGGAATCATTAAAACGGCTACCATTGGTTTATGCATGTTCTGTCCTTTGGGGCTCAAAAATAATGTTGTTTCCTTTATTCTCTTCATTTTTATTGTTATCCCACATAGGTAGCTAAGTAAAGAAGGACGAAAGAGTGTACTCTTGAAATTAAGTCCTTCTATGTTTTCATTTTGTCTCCTCTCGAACTGTACTTTGAACACTAATCCCGTGAGACAGTTATTTTCACATTTTCCTTTGGGTGTGGTGAAGGTCTCTATACAAAACAGAGAAAGGAAGCCCAAATACTCACCACCGCTCCTCTCTTTGAGCCTGCTTGGGAACCATCCATCTCCTGAAGACCATCCTGTAGGGGAAGAAAAAGGCTTAATCACTGCACTGAAGGGGATTCCAGATTTCCGACATTACTATTCTGTCCAGACTTACAACAATCTAATAAAATAAGTCAAAATTGAGAACCGTATCAGGCCTCCTAGCTTCTGTGTCCGCACATCCCTCTGACAGGCTACATAAATGTTATGGCTTCATCAATGGTGCAAGGTTACTGAGAATGAGGGTTCATTTAAATTGCCTCAGTATGATTACATTCAATTTAGAGGTCATTGAACATTGAGGGAGACATCATGCAAGGTGAAACAACTCCCTAGAACCACACAATATGAAGCACTAAATGTGTGGGAAAAACTAGCTCATGCTAAAGAGAAAGAGAAATATCAGAGTAGTGCGAAGAAACCTGTGCGAATGTACGCAGATGCGCAATAGGAAGAAGGACAGCAATGGTGAAGAAAAGTTGTGATCAAGGGAGGTGGAATGTATCCAGTTTAACTACATAGAAGGTAAAAATGTAAGGGTAATTCAGATTGAAAGACTATTTCCACCAATGAACCTGAACCTGTTGAAGTGGCTCATACTGTAATAACTCAGTGTGTTACTGCTTTAATTGTGACTGTTTTTGTATCAGTACCACAAGTCATGAAAGCACAGACATTGGCAAGGACAGTTGCAACTGCCCTAATAACAATTGTCCCAAATCTTGAGGCTCGAGGAGCCGTAAGAGGAGTAGATGTGACAGGGCTCATCCCGATATAACGCTAAATTCACATATTGCTGCCTGGACACCACCGCAAACTTTTCAATGACAGAGAGAAAGGAAAATGATTGTTTTTCTGACACCTATTTCACAGGGAGAGATGGGACAGCTTGTTGATGGGATTTTTACCCTGTGGTTTGAAGAAACTGCAGAGTCTAAGAGAGTGGAGAGATCAGAGTGTCTACCTGCAAGTCAAGAAGAGGCAAGATATTTAGATGTGAAGAAATTAAATGTAGTATTAGAGTAGATGAGTAGGGCATGTTTGGACATTTCACATTTTGATCGTTATCAGGAAAATGAACTGATATATTTGAGCAAAGATTTCATAAGCTGTGCAGCTACAACACATGACAGATTGACTGAATAGGCAAGAAAATATGAGGTAATCATTTGAAGAGTGTTCCATTTCAGAGAGGTTTCAGGGCACAATTCGATGATCAAGTTATTTTGACAATGAGGTCTTGAGGGATGAGGTTACACATTGCAGAATTAGTAAAATGCTTCAGTATATGGAGTGATTTTGATAGGTTAGAGAATACATGGGCAAAGAATCATGAGAAGAAAAAGAAGCCATCAGATGGAGCAGAAGCAAATAGTAAGCCACCACTAGCACCTCCAGATGAAGATGAGGCATTTATTTTTCCAATCAGGGAAATACCAAGTGGTGCTTATGTTCATGTGCTTTGGAGTAGAGGTGAACTTGCAACATTTACAAACAATTTTCTGAAACTCAGAGAGAATCCTGTACAGTGATATACACAAGTTGACAGATTTGTTAAAATTTTAAACGTTTTGTGGACCGTTATGAATGCTTTCTTTGATAATGTAGTACTGAGTGATTTGTGAACTAAGTGTAACTTAACTGTACAATGGCCACATTCTGAGGCTTCGAGAGATACACGTACTTGCGCACCCTCACCTGTGATAATGAGAAAAAACGATGTGGTGATTATCTTTTTCAAAGGCAAAGTTCCGGAAAAAGACAATGGTTGGCTAAAAATAGAACTAAGCAAGAGGCAAAATAGGCAGTGCATGCTTTTTATGTACTTTTGCGACAGGTGTTTAAACAACACAGTGGACAAGAAAATCCAGAGAAAAGTGATGTGGGGAGTTTTATATCACCCTTTGTTCCTGGGATGCGACCAGAGATCAGTCTGCATATAGAGCAAAACAGGATTTGTTGCACACAAAACCATTGGATGAGATTCTGAGGTATGCAAAATACTGCAGTGATGAGCAAGAAATTAAGCTGAAATGTTTGAAGGAGAAGGTTATCCTTGCACAGACAAAATAGGCGCTGAAAGGTTTTACGAATCAGTCATTTGGAGGGAACATTGGTGGAATGCAGGGGGCTGGTTTTCAAGATTTGGGTCAAGTTGCTGAAGAAGCAGTTGTTGCTTCACAGGGTAGAGGTGTTCAGATTGATCTGGATTCTGGGACAGACATTACAACATTGAAGAAATCGACTCCTTATCATTATTGTAACAAAATTGGGCAATGGAAGAGGCAGTGTAAACAGAATCCTAATAGAATGAGTGGAGATGGGCAAATGCAAGGAGCAAATCAAATTCAGATGCAGAATATTACAGTCCAGATGCCTGCCCAAAGAATGCAAATGCCAGTACAGTCACATGTTCCTTTAATGCCAATTCTGCAAGTCCCTACGGCCTCATAATACATGGGAAATCCTAGATTTAAAGTGAATCAGGTACCAAGAGCAAAACCAAACCCATTTCAAAATCAACCCATTCCAACAGTCCCCTATGTTGGAAAATGAGCATTTTGACTGATAATTCCCAATGTAGGTGCCTGAAGCGGGAGGAAGCGTGCGTACTTGGTGCAGCCTAAGAGGTAGACAAGAGTGAACCATTTGTAGAAGGAAAGGTAAATGGCCACCAATTGTTATTTCTCATTGACACCAGAGCTACCTGATCCACTGTTAGAACAACGGAAGTCCCAGACCTACTCCTCTTGAAAAAGAAGACCCAAGTTGTAGGAGTTACAAAACAAAATCCAGTTTCAGAGAAAGTGCCTGAAAAAATAGGTTAATTTAAAGAAAATCCTCGGTTGAAAATATGTGATTCTAGCCCTGTAAACCTATTTGTGAAAGACCTTTTGTACAAGTTAAATTTCACTACTTACTGCAAACCGGAGAGTGTTGAATTACAAATGCATGATGAAGATGTTGACTTCATCATCAAAGAAACTTTATTCGGCATTACAAAACACCATAAAAGTACAGTTTAAAATAACAGTGATATGTATATACTTTTTCTTTTCTTTTAAAAAAGGGTTCACAAACTATTCTATTTACAATACATTGAGCCCAGATCCCTCCCCCACATTTTACTCTTGTTTTCCTTGGGCACTCCTTTCAGCAGATCCCCCCTGTGTCTCTTAACTTAACTGCTAATCTTAAAAAACTTGTAATAGAAAGTAGGGTCAGGGGTCTTGTGCCATTTGTAAATATAGAAGGGCCACCTTAGCATGTTTAAATGTATTATTCTTTGGCAGTGCCTGGGCAATGAATAAAAAGGGCATAATATTACAAAATGAAGGGTGTCTTGCGGAGATCGTTGATCGCAGCTGCAGGGACCCTTTGGCTCAGCTGCACTAGTAAAACCTGCTGGGTCGGCTAATAAATAATGTAAAAGGTTGAGCCTAAAATGTGTGATTAAAAATCTATCCTGGGCGTTGTATATGAGGGCAAGGTATGGTTCCATTCCTTCACTGGACCTCACTAAGCCGTAGGGTTTGACTGACCTTTTGCCCCAATCTCTCTCTTCTCTGGAGGAGGCTTTATGCGTGAAAAACCTCTTCTTCACACTGACCCTATCCCGACCTGCAATTCCGGTTGGGTTTGAAAAGAGATCTTTACACCCGTCCATTTCGAAGGCGGCCTTTAGATACTTCAGCTATGGAATGTTCATTCCCCTGTCCCTACCTAGACAATCCATAATTATTTGTCTAGTTAGTTTTGCTTCAGGAATGTTCCAGATCTTTAGCCATGCTAACAGGGGTCTGACCTGAACCTTGTCCTCTATGTAAAAAACCGCACCCAGTTCTTCATGAACAATGTAAGAGGGAACACACTGTTGGACCTTGAGGAGCCTTCTCATAAATGTATTCTCCTCTACCTGTAGTTTCTCAGAATCAACAAACCCCCAGAGTTCCGCCCCATACGCCGCTTTGGAGTAGCAGATTGAACTATATAGTTTCATCATTTGATCTGGGGACCAGAGTCCGAGTCTGCGGCCAAAGTTCATAATTGCCCTTGTGCTAGACACTAGCTTATTGCAGCGTTCTTCAATTAGAGCTTTAAGATGTGCCCATCAAATAAAATGCCCAGATACGTGAAGGACTGCACCTTCTCTAATTTATGATCACCTATTCTATAGTTATAGCTTTTCCTAAGTTTGCTCCCTGTTTCCATTACATACGACTTGGTCAAGTTGGCAGACAAGTCTAAATTATTCATAAAATCCACGAAACCACCTATCAATCTCTCTAGTCCCAGTGGAGTGCGTGCCAGCAGGACCGCGTCATCTGCGTAGAGCAGGACAGGGATTGCTCTACTGCCTACTCTGGGTGAATCCACATTTAGACTTAGTAGGGCTTGTTCTAGACCGTTTATATACAAGGAAAACAGGAATGGGGCCAGAATGCACCCCTGTCGCACACCACTAGTGTAAGTAAAGGACTCAGTGCATCCGCCCTCTAGGTTATACCTAACTTTAGCCGAGGTGTTCCAGTTAGGGCTTTCATAATCTTTATAAGTTCATGGTCTGCCCCTAAATTACTCATTAGAACCCACAGCTTCTCCCTATTAACACAGTCAAATGCTGCGGTAAGATCCATAAAGGCTAAGTAGACCGCTTTATTGCTAGTGATAGTGTATTTAGCCACCAGTAAATATAAATGTAAGCATTGATCTGTTGTTGATCTTTTAGCCCTAAATCCGTTCTGGGCATCAGTGATAATATGTTGGTCCTCAGCCCAATCCATCAGGCGATTTAGAACAACACGTCCCAGGACTTTAGAGGTAACATCTATCAGGGAGATTGGGCGGTAGCACTGGGGACTGTCTCTATTCCCCTTTTTAAAAATGGGCACTATTGTGGCAAATGACCATGATCGAGGGAGCCCCGTGGCTATAGCAGCATTTATTGTTCTTGTTAGGATTGGCGCCCATAGATCTACCTTGTTTAGGAAGAGGTCCGGAGGGATCCCATCTGGACCTGGTGGTTTATTTCTCGTGAGACCCAGGATCCCAACGGTAATCTCTTCTAGGGGGAATTCGAGTTTAACGTTCCACACCTCCCTCCCCTCACCATTGTACGATGGCTCACTGTTCCCCAGAATATACAGCCCACTAGAGTGCTCCACCCACTGTTCCGGAAGAACATTAGAACCTATCTGCTGAATGTTCGCATCTTGAAAACAGGGATTGTTAATAATTTCCAAAAGGTGGTCATGTCTTTCTTTTCAGTAGCTGCTCTCAGGTCCTCCCAAGTTTGCGTTTGGAGAGCACACTTCCTGTGCTTTAATGCCTGCTTGTAGTTTAACCTACATTGCATGACCCTGTGTTTGTCCCTTGGGTTAAGTCTTAAAGCGCCTCTAAGATTCCTCTGTGCAAGGGAACATGCTTTGTCAAACCATCTAGGGTCATTTTTGGGCTTACCCTGTCCTGTCGTCTTTAAAAGGCCATCAATTAGACAACCTAATCCCTCAAATAGCTCCACTAGGTGTGGCCCTTCCACTGATAAGTCTAAGCAGTCCTCCAAAAGGTGTTTGCCCTCTATTTCTAGGGACCTATAAAAACTTTCTCCATTAATTCGAGACCATTTCAGGCGCCTGCCCTGATCGGTGGCCTTTTCTAAATTTGACCCGATCCCCCTTTTTGTGACTCTGCTTGTGTTTGGGTCTACTAGAGACAGTACTAGGGGGTTGTGGTCACTGAAACCACTCAATTCTATTGAGAATCCCCGTAACCTCATCTTAAGCAGTTGGGACGCTAGAATAAAATCAATGAAGGAACTGCAGCCCCTTCCTTTAAAGGTATGAGTGACCAGCTTGTTTGGTTCAACCACCAATAAATCCATTGTATGTTCAAGCATATGGGTTTTCATCATCCTAGTCAACTCCCTTCCCTCCAATGTGTGCTCGAAATGTGGGCCCTCCTCTGCACTGCTGGAGGTCCAATCTTCTTTAATAGTTAATTGGTTGGGGCACAAACGGCAATTGAAATCCCCCACGATTAAAAACATAGGTACCGCTGTCCCCCGCTTCTGCTCCGTCAACCCGCTTAGTCTTTCATCTAGCTCCCTCACTCTGGAACCTCCCGAGTTATAAAAGTTCATCAGGGTTAATTTAAGACCCCTCATTCTAATACCGAGGCAAATCATATTTTCTGAGTTCCATTTTAGATCAACCCAGCCCCCTTCCATGCACAAATCTACAAATATTAGGAGGCCTCCCCTTGCTCTTCCGGCCATGGATTTGTATGCCGGGATCCCAAACGATTTGTACCCAGCTAGGTGAAAGTTAGAATGGTCTACCTCCCAGGTTTCCTGAACACAGATTATTTTAAATTTGTTGATGTATTCTAACCATTCCCGATACTGAAACTTGGCTGACAGGCCAACTACATTCCAGGATACTCGTTTAATGGTGCTCACTGGTGTGTTTACATGAGGGCCAGTGCCTGAAGTCGGTCTATCAATGCCTTGGGCTACTTCAATTCTAGGGGTCCTTCTTTTACCTGGGGCTAACAGATACGTATTCGATATTACTCCCCTTGCATGCTCCACCCCGTGATTTTAAATTTGGAGGAGCCAAAATCAAGACTATTTCTTGACCTGTTTTCTCTCTCTGTAGTCAGTCAACTTCACTGAGGTGTCGTACCCGGTGGAGTGGTGCATATATATTATACAATGGGAGTACCGGCCCTCCCCCCTCCCTCATTAATGTTACCTGTTGACCGAATATGTTTCCTCCCCCTGATACTACCGACAGTGGCATATTCCTTGCCCCAGCCGCCCCTACTCTTGGCCTTCTTGGCTGGCCAGTCATATCCTTGTGGCAGTCCAAGTGATCAGAATTCGATGTGTAGTCTGGGGGCCTGTAAAAATAGCTGAAATCGCGGACCTGAATAAGAGATCGTGAGTGTGTCCAGGTACCCCAACAGACATGGTCCACCACCTTAGGGTCATTAAAATGAATGACGATACAATCTCCAGCTAAATGTTTTGTCCTGCCTCCTACCCAATTCACTCTCTTTAAATAAAGAATTTTACATTTTTCATCTCGGGCAGTGGTCAATTACTATTTAGCCAGTGTATTGCCTTATTTTTTAACTGGTTGTAAGATTCAGTTTTGCCCTCTTCCAATTCCGGTACACCGGTCAGAACAGCCACATAAGGTCTACAATCTGGGGGTAGGTCTAGGCAAGAATCTAAGTTCTTAGCTACATTCTTGTCCCGGCCCCTCTCATTACTGCTACTTACTGCATATATCTCTGTGGGGGAACATTTCCGCCACTCATTGTCCCACCCCTTAGATTATCTGGATCCATAGGGTGTACAACCGGGCCCACAATTGATGACTATAGCATTGGGACATACAGCAGGATCCCTTCCTCCCTCCCTCCTTTATTCCATTGCAGAACCACAACTTGCTACTTTGTTTTCAATGCCTCCCAAAGTGGACATTATCAGACTTTCCGTTTTCTCAAGTCTATTTTCGATTGATGAAAGTCTTTTCATTAGTGGCTCCAGGGAAGATGATATGAGAGCCCCTATTTTCTGCCAATATAATTCCTCAGTCAGCGGTAAGCCAGTTAAAATTTCGTCCATACTTGTAGGATTTGCTGCGGGCACTATTTCATGTGGGACTTGAATGATTGGCAGGTCTGTTTGTGGTGGCTCTCTCTGTTTGCTAGAGTTAGTGATTTGGGGCTTCTTTCCATTATGCTGAGTGCCTCCTCGTGTGCCTCCTCTTTTTCTCTTGGGTGCCCCCCCACCTGTGATTCGTAGAATCAGAGGGCTCCTTATGGACTTCTGCCACGCACATAACCATATTCTTCGATGAGTCAGGCAAATTGCTACATGGTAGTGTAGAGGGTTCCAGGGGTTCTCGAGCTCCAGTGGATAATACCGGGGTTTGCTGTGAGCTTACATAGTCAGACTGGGAGCCCATATCAGGTACAGATTGGCAGTGGCATTGTTTTTCCGGTGAGCACGCATTCAAAATACCCCCCAGCGATGATCGTTTTGAGAACATGGGCTCAATCGAGAGACGCCGCTCCATGATAGCAATCTCATGTGTGAGCACAGATGTGGCCCAAGTTATAAATTGGTCGAGGGTTCCCGCAACATACCCAATTCCCCCTCCTTTCCTCCCCCTTCCCTCCCGTGCTACCATATTAGGTAAGCTCAATTACAACTAATTAAATGAAATGTATTTGCAATTGTCTCAAATACTGGCATTAGGTCCACTTACTGATAGGCAGCTCACCCGATTCTGTCCAAGACCTTAGAGGGGGGGGGTCAGCCCAGCCTACCCCTGTCTCGAATGGGCTGAAACGGGCCGGCCCTTGGCCCGGGCTTGGCTCGGCGCGCGCCCGCTCACGTCCCGCAAAGCGGGGGCTGCGAGACGTCAAGTAGCGCTGTGGGCGGGTTCAAGGCACAGGTGTGAAGGATTGCAGGGCTCTTTGTCGTTGTGGTCCCCTCAATAAGCTCGGCGAGGCTCCAATAGAAGGGTGGCCCAGCCCAGTCTCCTCCTGCCCAGTCTCCTCCAGTCACTTGGGATCAATGTAGGTGGTGTGTGCACAGCTGAGGCTGCTGTTATTTGTCGTCCCCGGTCAGCTTCTCACTCCTGGCCGAGACCGGGATCAAGATTACCCCCAAGTGACTCCGTTGGCGGTTACAGCAGACACCAATAGCAGCCAAAACCGATGCAGGATCCAGTGGCAGACAGGAGTGCAGGTAAATAGAGCTCCCCTGCCGCTTTGAGATGTTGACTTTAAAATGGCCCAACAAGAAACAGGATTGTACCTAGTAAGAACTTTTGAAGGTTTACCCCCTGGTTTAAAAGATAGAGACAGTGGATCCAGAAGTATAGGATTTTACAATAAAGGACATCAGACTGATTAAAGGCATAGAACCTGTCCAAATCATAGTAAAAATAAATGTGTTTTTCCCAAGAACACCTCCATATAATTTGATGCCAGTGACCATTGCAGGAATAACACCAATGATTAAAACTGATAAAACAGGTAATTTTAAAAGAAATATCAGAAGCCCTTGCAATTCACCTATTATTTGTTTATAGAAACCCAATAGGAAATACTGGATTGTACAATACCTTCGAAAGAATAATAATATAGTTGTTCCATGTTGTCCCATGGTACAGAATCCAGCAACAATACTTTTCAGATTTCTTGCACTGCAGAGTGGTTCAGTGTTCGTGGATCTCTTAACATATTCTTCTCTATTTTTTGCATGTTTAGTGATAGAGTTTTGGTATGAAGCCCAGTTCCACAAGGGTATACAGAAAGTCCACCAATCTTTAATTAGATCATGAAAAAGTATCTTGAACCTCTCAAGATGCCTTGAAACTCAGTTCTTATGTAGTACATTGATGATCTACTTGCGGCATCAAATACACGGGCAGCTTGCAAACAGGATACACTTGCGTTTTTATACCATTTGGCTGAAATGGGCATAAAGTATTGCCAAACAAACTGTTATATTGTCAGAAGGAAGTACAATATTTGGGACACATAATTGAAAAGGGAACTAGAAAAGTGTCACAAGAGAGAGTGGAAACCATTTTACCCATGTATCATCCAAGAACTCAGAGAGAAGTCAGAATACTCCTGGGAATGGTTGGATACTGTAGACAGTGGATACTAAATATTTCCCTAGTGGCTAAGCCTTTACAGAAGTTGACATACAAAGATGTGCCTGATCTATCTCCATGGGACAACGATTGCGTGAAAGCTTTTCTAGAGCTGAGAGAAAGTCTCTGTCATGCTCCAGCACTGGGAAAGCCTGATTACAAAAAGATGCTCACATTAGTTTGCAGTGAGAGGTAAGGATGCACTCTCTCAGTGCTTTCTCAGATGCCTAGAGATTCATGAAGACCTGTGATATATTTCTGAACTACATTTGACCCTGTTGCGACAGAACTGCCCGGCTTCCTTAAAGTGGTTGCAGCCATTGGTGTCAGTATCGAGAGATATGAGAGCATAGTGATGGGACATTCCTTTTTCCGTGATGGTTCCCCATTTGGTGGAGCTAATGCTCACATGTACTAAAACACAGTATTTGACAAACAGCAGAGTCACAAAATATGAACAGACACTTGAGAACATTATAATTGAGAGATGTTCCATGCTGAATCAAGCCACCTTGTTGCCTATTCTTGAAAACAAAGTTGATGGGGATGAAGTTGAGTATGATTGTCTGGATTTCACGTACATATGCACCAAGCCAAAATCAGACATAAGAGATAAACCCATTGGTGAGCCCAACTATATAATCTTTGTGGAAGGCTCATGTCTGTGAAACAATGAAGGAACTCTGAGAGCAGCCTGTGTGGTTTGCACAATACAAGAAGTGGTAGAAACTGAATGGCTTTGTGGTGATATCTCTCCACAAGTGACAGAACTGATTGCCCTTACAAGAGCATGTTACCTTTCAGTTCAAATGAGTGTGACTATATTAACAGAAAGTCAATATGGCTTTGGGGTTGTTCAATACAATGGACAGTTATGTTCTCAAAGAGAGGATGAAGCTAGACAGTGAAACCCTATAAACAACAGCACCTGACCCGCTATCCCCATGTCATATTCGTACACTCTCGAACTACCCAGAAATTCATGTGCGCACTGTAAAGCACCCACTGTTAAAATGCGATACCAATACAGGTATATCACAGTTTAAAAAAGAAAGCAAAGGTGCACCACCAAAAGCCAAGACAAGGAAATCATTTTTTTGATCCGTGTCCACAAATGTATTCCTCAAAGTTCTTCTTTTATTTGACACAGGTTTAAAACACGACCTACATGATCTAAAACAGCTAATGCATTTCGTTCCACCAGAGGACTTCTTCAGGGCTGTAGGGTTTAACAAATATAAATACAAACATGAATATAAATAACAAAGGACATTAGACAAGAAATGAAACACTGTACAAAAAAAACAAATTTTGACCATAATTAAACTGTACATTAATTTGCATCGACATACAAATCATGTTCTGGCTGGATGTAAAGCACTAATTACATTCACAGTATAACTACTGTCATCATACCAACAATAATCAAATTAGATGTTTGTGAGAGCAGCAAGACAATAGAAAGGTCATAAAGAAGCACCCTTATTCTGTTATTTACATGGTGCAGGCAAGGCCTGCTTATTTTGTACATACAGGAAGAAGGAACGTATGTGGATAGGAATAAGAAAAGAGAGAACCGCAAGAAAGAGGGAAAAAAAGCTTATATTTTTATATACTTAATGCCCAAGAGAAGAAATAATAAACCCAGGTGAAAGATGCGCCAGTTAAGGGAGTGTTGCAAACCCGAGAGCATTCCCAAAAACTATATATTGGCTTATAGGGTGTACCCCTCATAGTAAGTCTGTAGAGTTATTTTTGTTTTCTAAATGAAAAGATGGAGAAGTACACGGAGCAGAAGTCAAAAGGATAAAATGATTTAACCTCTGTACTCACTTTATAGAGCAAGCAGGACTTTGGCTATGCACACAATTAGATATATCATATCATTATCCCCTCCTTTAGCACATATAAGTGCTATTATTATAATAATATGGGTAACAAACACAGTTCTTCTGTCGCTATACATCATGGGCCTTGGAAGCTAAGAAACTTGACTTATTTACCGCGTAGCTTCTCATAACTGAGTTATATTCTCAGTACCCTACCTTAGGGTATATACCATTATGTTATTCTGGAAACACACTACCTTAAGATGGAGGCCGCTCTGGTATATATCTCTGAGAGCCCGACGCTTTTGTTCGCTCCTGTAAAGATTGATACTAGTGGTCTTTAGAAACTACGAATTTTGATCAATTTACTGTGTAGCATACTTCTTTTAAATGATATCCTCAGCACTTTACTTCCATTTCTTATAGCACTCTCATTGAAAAATACTATGTTAAAACGGCGGCAGTCCTGGTCTTAACTTGTGAGCAGCTTGATCTATTCATTTCCCTCTGTACAGCAGATTGGAACACATTCACGATGTATGTTTATTCGTGAATATGGAGGCTAAACATACGACATGGAGCTAGCGTGATCTTCCTTCCGCTCTTCATATTTGTGATATTTTATACACAGAGGAATAATAAAAGAGAGAACCGGAAGAAAGAGGGAAATACAAAGCTGTCACAGGTGTTCCATGTCATGGAACACCGGTGACAGCACATTCAGAAGAACAACAAAGGGGTGAAGAACGGCTAGATCTCACACCAGTGCAAGTTCCTAAAATATCACAGAGTGATGTGGAACTACACTCTTAAGAAACTGTTGGAGTTCCACAAAACAATTTGAATGACCTAGATGAAGGAACAAGTGTGAGACAAGAAGGATGAACCTGGAGATTCAAATGGCCAAGTAGTAAAAGACAATTGAGATTAAGTTTTTCAATTGAATGAATACCACCTACAATCATCGAAGGAACAGAATCTAGCTGTATAACTGACATAGAAGAAGACTACTGGCCCATCTCACTACTCTGCTAGCCATCAAAATTGCACAAGGAAGTGATCAGCCAGCAACTCACCCAACACCTTGAAGACCACAACGTCCGGGACCCCTCCCAGTCAGATTTTTGAATCAACCACAGCACTGAGATAGCCCTGATTGCAGCCCCAGTGACATCAAAGCCCTCCTGGACCACAGGGAAGCAGCAGCCCTCATCTTCCTGGACCCTTTCCCCACATTTGACACCGTCAGATCACATGGATTCAGCATAAATTACGCCTGGGTAGAGAATTGACAGTTCTTCAAATGGCAGAGTGGGTTACCTAGCACCATTCACACTGATTTTTAGTGGCATGTGTTTGTCCCGCACTGTAAAATCAGCACAAATGCTGTCAGGCACAGTGTAAGAGGGCGCTGACTCTTTCTGCCGCTTGAGTAAAAGTCCTACTTGAGCGGCAGCTTCCTCATTGCGAGAGGAATGTTTCTCAACACGAGCGGTAGCGACCATCTGCGACTGCCCACGTTGAGAAATCTAGCTGGGAAGTTGTCTAGCATTGGATTTTCTTTGCTCAACAACTTACAGGTGGCGAGGGTGCGCAGGGAAAATCTCTACATGGAGCCGATTTTTTTTAACTCTGCGGAGCACGGAGTGCGAAAAACTGCAAACTTCGCAAACGGAGTGGAGTTCACCGCCCAGCCTTAACATAAATCCTATGTCAATGACATGCAGCTCATACTCTCTCTTTCTGAAGACACCTCCACCACAAAAGCTAACTTCCACAGATATATGATGAATTTCGAAGATGAAGGAAAACTCTCTTAAACTCAACTCAAAGAAAATAGAAGCACTCATCTTTAGGAACAACACATCACTGTGGAACGACTCATGGTGGCCCACGGAGCTTGGCACACCCTCGACCCAACAGACCGCACCCACAACTTCGGCATCGTCCTGGATAACAACCTGTCCATGAAGAAACCAGTCAATGCCTGCTTCCACACCCTTGGCATGCTCCACAAGATCTTCAGGTGACTCCCGGTTAACACCAGAAGTACTGCAATGCAGGCCTTGATCACAAAGACTGGACTATTCAAACAAGCTCAATATAGGAATTACTGCACACCTACTGAAGAGACTCCAAACAATACAGAACTCAGGGGCAAGACTCAAACTCAACCTCCCCAGAAGGACCTACATCATACCTCACCTCAGGAAAGTACACTGGCTTCTGATCAAGAAAAGATATCATCATCACCATAAAAACTTTATTTCCATAAAAGCGCAGATAAAACACAGTAAATTACATACAACTCATAAAAAATAACTATTGATCTACATAGGGAGCAAATGGCACATTTTTATATAAAAAAGTGAGTTCCAGTCAAGATTGCTTTGCTAGATCGATTCTTCCTCTCACCAGCCTTGACACAAGTCAAAGTGACATAAAATACGTGTACAGAATACAGGCAACATAAGACCACTGCATTAAACAAACAATGAAGTTCCAAAAAATACGTATGCATGACCAGTAAGATAGTATTGTCAAAGAGTCGTCTTTGCTCAGTTGCAAATGACAATAAAAGTGCAAATGCAAAGTTTTGTGCAACATAATGACAATTACATTGATTAAAAAAGGCAATATCGATTAAATGCATGAGCAGTGCCTGAGCCGGAAATTGACCATGACGATCCTCCTTTGTAATTCATCTGAACCGCTGGCCTAGCTTAAAGTGCTATAACAAAGTGCTCGTACAGAGCTTACAGTTACGTTAACATTTTTGCTTTGAACTTGGATCTCGCATTCTATGATGCATCTACAAAGCTTGGGCTGAAAAAAGTTCTTGCAATTGCAAAAACGAACATTTTAGGATCATCATGATGACCCCCGCCTGGCAGCACTCAAATTAACTAAAAATAAAGAAATATAAAGCCAAAGGGAAGTACAACGAATAATGATTAAAAAAGTGAACAAGAGATGTCAGTTCAAGATGCTGGCCGGCGCCTACAAGGCCCTGCACAAATCAACAATAACCTAACCTTTCAACAACCATCCAGACAACTCCATCCTACCTCCATCGCAGACACCCCATGGGTCCATTCAGCCATCAGGGGAGGACGCTCTTTGGCAGCCACGGATTGGAACATCTTCCCCCTGCACCTCAGGACCACACCGTCACTCCAATAATTCAGAAGGGATCTAAAGACCTGGTTATTTGAATAAACAACTTCATGCACAACTTCAACAACAAGTAATTAACTGTGCTAAAGTCAAGAAATAAAGAGACTGACTTATTAAAAAGAACTAATAAAATAAATAAAAATAATTAAGAAGAATTCCCTTGGTCCAAGGTTGCAGTAGAAGAGTAGGGAAAACACATAAAGAAGTAGACGGAGTAAGGTTAGGGTTGGTCCATCAAGATTATTTTGTGTAACCTGAATGAATTAACTGCAAATTACCTTTTGAAACAAAGAAAAGCATTTGCTTTTATACAAATAGAAGTTAAGGCAGAAAATGTAATCTCCTTTCTGCTATATTTCACTCAAAGGTCCGATTGTAGACAAACATGAGTTTCCTTACAAAAGCTAGATGTAGGATCCTATTAGGTGTCAGAAGAACCCATTTGCTGCTAGGCCTTTCACCCTCGTGCTGAGCTTTTTTCTGGCTATTTTGGGGGAGGTCAAGTTTAGGCCTCCAAACAGTTTGTCCACTTAAGCTATCCATGCCCAATTTTCGTCTTTTTTTCCAACATCCTGGAAAGCCTAAAGGAACACAGAGTTTATGGATACCCCTGCAGGGGTCTGAGAAATTAGCCAAAATATAGCTATATTTTGGCTTTTGTGGGAAAATTAGATAAAAATGTGGCAGAACCTACTGTTTTTTTCTGCAAATGTCTCCAATGAAGCTATTGCAGTGCTCAAAATCACCATATTCACAGCTTTCAGGAACAGGCAGGCTTGAATCAGAAAAACACATTTTTCAACACAGTTTTGCCATTTTACTGAGAGATTGCCCATTTTTCCTATTTTTGTACTTCCAACCTCCTTCCAGTTAGTGGCGGAAACTGATGTAAAACCTATGGTAGATCCCGGAAAAGTATACATTTTTGTACATTAGACACCATTCTGAATTCCACTAGGGATTATTTGTCTAGATCCTTCCTGGCTTTTCCAAAAGAAAGTAAAAGTTGAAATGAATAAATATTGAAATTGATTTGAAAAAAGCAGCCATTTGTGTCTACGTTTTCATCTGTAGCTTCTTCTTACTATGGTAGATTTCCAAAAGCAATATACTGCTACGTCCGCTGGTCTTTTCTGATTGTAATGATATGCCCTTAGAAACGAAAATCTAAAGAAAATTACACACAAGTAAACACAATACACATATTGCTTAAATTCAAGGAGAATTTGACACACAATAAAAATATGCTGCATTTACTACACAATAAAATCAAAATCCCAGGAGATGAAATACCAACTATGACTACAAACACAACAGTTCTAAATAAATTCATCAAACAACCACCAACTGTGAACAAAAGATATGTTTACTTTTACTCTCACAGCTTCTCCAAATACTTGCCTTGCAGGAGGTATGATTTAAAACATGCAGGCACACATAGCCCAGGATTAGAAGGACACTCAAGACTGTACATTTGACTCTCCTTTTGCATGTCTACCTTTTGCACATCTCTTCGGACACAACCTCTACCTCTCCTACAGGGAAAGTTTTATTTGGGTGTGGGAGGAATATAATAAGGAAAGTGATGAACTTTAAATCTAGCCACATCCTTCACCACTCCAACTCTATAAACACTTGCCTGCCCCACTACAATAAGACTGCCTATCACAGACAGCTGAAATTGAACAAAAGTCATCTTTGAGTCTGGAGAACAGTCCCTGAATACAACAAAAACATTGAAGGTTGCCAAACAAAACAAATGGACAACCAGCTTCTTATACCAATTGTATTACTTACAAACAGCTCTGTAAGGCTTCAACCTCTGATCTACTCTATCGAGGACACACATGTGCTTATTGTAGTCTAAAATGCACACGGGGTTGCACACTTCAGCAACCTACCCTACACAGTGACAGGTGAAGTACTTCTTCATGAATGGTTATCAGCATGTAAACATCTCTCCTGTCTGAAAGTTGCACCATTAGAAGTTCATCACTATGCAAGGTCCTGCACTGTCTCCTCGGACGTTTTTACATACAAGCTCTGTAGGGTAACCTTTACGGTTAGAGTGGATTGTACCACAAGTGTAGAAATCATCTATGTATTAATGGTGACCTTTGTTAAAACGTCATCTACCTAGTTTGCACACAATTTTCTCACTGACTACAAACTGGATGGACAACTAGGGAGGTCAATAGAAGAATCCCTATCAGTGTACACCCTGAAATTATAGACATATCCAGCACTACTCTCAGACAGCATATGCATCTCAATTCCATAATGTGCCCTCTTGTTAGGAATATGCTGCCTAAAAAACAAATGGCCCTTGAACAGGACCAAAGACAGATCCACAGCTTTATCCTTACCTAAAACATAGATCTCTGAAATGCGATATACAAAATCATCAAGAATCTTGAAGAGATGTCACAATCTAGGTGATCCTGTGGCAATGCCAAAGCATTATCAATAAAATGCTGCATCCGAAGCAGGAGCAAATACTGATCATGACTCATGGTTGCAGGAAATGTAGCAGTTGCCATAAAGGAACTAGTAGACGAATATGAAGTCAACAACGTCTTTCTTATCAATCTCATCAACAAAGTTGGACCCCATCTTCACTCCATCTAGATTTGTGGGAGTCCACTGGGTAGCTCTAGAGTGGGGCTTAAGTTTACCACTGCTGTCCCCCCAAACACTGTTCAGCATCCACATTAGTCTGGTCAGGAATCTCATCCAAAAATACATCGGCCATAAATAACTGAAAACAATAATGTAGACAAAGATTTTTAGTATCCACTCTACACCCTACCACACCACTAAAGGCAGGCATCATAGGCTGCTCCATGTTTGGGGCAACCCAGAGATCAGCACTACCAATAAGAACCCTTCCAGCACCAGGCTGCAAGCCAGATTCCTCTTGCTGCACTATCAACATTTCAGTGTACTCCCCACTGATTATGGCTACATCATCAGGCCCTTCCTCGGCACTGACAGTGTCTTTGTCATCAGACGATTCCTTTTGAATGGAAAATTCACTTGCAGAATCTTTGACTTTATCCTCTGCCACAGACAGAGTGTCAGTCTTGGAACCCTGGTCAGAGGAAAATTCAAAAAGCAAACCAACAACCTGATGAACAAACAACCTGCGGTTAGCCATAATCCTTACACATAAACGTAATGCAACAAATATGCCAACAATAACCAACACTGTGTAAAATAACTAATAAACAAAGTGTGGCTTAATCAAACAGAAAGTACAACTACTGGCATATAGGAATCTAGAAGGAAAAGTCAATGTATACAAAGCACACAAAGACCTACATACTCAAAAATGATACCATTCGCTTGCCAGAGACAGCTAGACTCAGGATCAACTGCAACTACTCTGCACAGACATAGCAAGCACCAACAATATCCCCTGAGAAAGCCATATTGCATAAATCCAAGGAGAATTTGACACACAATAAAAATCTGCTGCTATTACTACACCATAAAAAATACATTCATGCCGGGCAATGATACTGGTTTGAAGTAAACAGTACAAAAAACATTTTCTTGCCAAACACATGCAACTACACAAACTGCAAGCAGAAGTCGCCACCTAGGAAATCAAAAGCTTTGCACTCGAATAAAAAGGAGAAATCAAATATTTAGATCACAAATACAAATGATGACAAGAAATACAACTGACCCTTGAAATTGGGGGCAGATCAGCATCTCAAACGTCTGATCTGCCTCCAAGGGGGGCACAAGGCAAAGGCAACAAAATTGCCACCCTGGAGGGCAGTGACCCTTACCCCAGCCAAGCACCACTTCACACAGACCACCATCTAAATGACAGCCACACACATTGCCAGTGAGAAGCCAGTCTACACACACAATCAGTCAAATTCCCAGTCAAAACACACCACCAGCTAAATTCCCAGTTCAAACGCCTAATCAGACAAACACAATCCCACACACACCATCAGCTAAATGCGAGCCACAAACAACACTAGCCAAAAGCCAATCCACACACACCACCTGCTAAATACCCAGTTCAAATACACCATCAGCCAAATGCAAGTCCACACGCACTGCCTGCCGAATGCCAGTGCACATACAGCCAGCCAAATGCAAGTACATGTGAACTCCAGTTCACACACACAGAACATTTCCTGGTGTCTAGTGGTTTTCTGCCCGCCTAAAAATATGTCTGATCTGCCTTCAAAGGGGGCAGAAATGGCTGAAACATTGCCCCAATAAAGGGGAGAGACCCTTCCCCAAGGGGTCGCTCTCTGACATACAAATACAATTATCCCTGTTGTCTAGTGTCATTCTGCCCCGGCCTAAAATTATGGCTGATCTGCCTGCAAAGTGGGCAGAAATGGCCAAAATTAGTGCCCACAATAAAAGGGAGCAGCCCTTGCCAAAGGGGGCACTCCCCAAAAGAGAATACAATCTACTGGGGGCAATGTCAATGCATTCCTGCTGCACAATCAGGGCCCCACCCATGAGTGGGTGCTAGGACGTCTTGGAGCCAACCTCAGCACATGCCCACCGTGGTGGAGGATGGCTCCAAGCCATCCTTGGCACATAAGTGGTTAACAGTTATACTAATAGTAATCATAACTTTTTTACTGGGATTAGACTTTTACCAAAGATGAAGATGCCTGTACCTTCACATGAAACTACAACATTTACACACAGAATAGATTAAATAAAATTAAAGGTTTCATTTGTAGATTATTCAAAATATGAATTTTCAACTAACGTTTACTCTAGATTAGTTCAAGAATATACACAAGCTTTAGATGCTAAAGCTTGTAATGTCTGCACACATTTACCTCCTTCAGCCACAGACGAGGTGATTTATTATTACATTTCACTGTCATATATAACTACATGCAGCATACTGCGTAGCCTATTTTATAGACAGAAATGGTTTGGGTATTACTTTTCAGATAATGACAAGATTCTATCAAAAGTACCCCTTCAGAAAAGCATGAAATTACACCCACAGGCACAAGATCAAGACACTACATGATATTTCTTTGGATCACCTACAGTTATAGACACAGTTAAAGCATATGAAAATAATTTGACCTGTTTGATGAAACAATTAGAAAAGACATACATTTAGTCATTACGTGAAAGGAGATCTCATATTTTTCTAAGTAATGACAAAAATTACGTTTATAAGAATGTTTGAAAGAAAAATGCTGAATACAAACAGAAAATGCTATATCCAAAATTGATATTAGACAGACGAAAAAAGTGTAATTATGTGTTTACAAAAGAAGAAATCAATTTAGAAAAAGACACATAGGGATTAGTAGTTGTAAGCACCGTTTTGAAGTTTTGGGAGGACCTGTTCAAATTCTTACAGGAGAAGAAGCAGTTATTAAATGGGTTGACATTGTTTGTGGACAAGATGCTTATTTCCTGGCACCACCTGATTCCGAGGGTTGCTATTTAGATTTATTGTTTTCTAAACTGTACAATGTAAATAGTATAGATGCTTTAACCATGACACCATCTTGTTGACATGACACAGTTAGGAGGAGACATTTTTGACGCAATCATACCATGGGTAGTTTTAAATGATGAAAAGATTAGAGAGCTGTCAACAGCAGCCGATAAATGAGAAACTAGTATTTCTGGTGCTTTGCTGGCTGTTAACACAGAATTAGTGGCTATGAGATCAATGGTTTTACAAGATTGATTAGCCTTCTGCATTTTACTGGCTGAAAAAGGTGGAGTTTGCAAGATGCTGAAAGCTCAGCTTTGCGGCTCATACACTCCTGATTAGAGTAAGAAGTTAGAAGAATTTGCAAAGAAGATTTCTGATTTTAAACCTGAACTAGAACCGTTAGAATCTGCTGGTATATTGGAACATTTTGGCAAGGCAGCTTCTGTTTTTGGTAATTTGTTTGCAATGGTAGGAAGGGGAGTTTTTAAAGTCATTATTTAACCAGCACATTTTATAGGTGCTTACTTGAGAACCATATATGTAGTATATAAAATAGTTAGTTGCTGTGTACATAGAAGGAAGAATAAAGAAAGAAATGTAGAATTGGGAAGAGAATTAGAATTTGAAGAGAAAAAGAACAGGAAATACAAGAAACTGAGGAAACTTGGAAAACATAAAAGTAAAAAAGAAGTCTAAACAGAGAGAGTGGGTGTACTGTAACGATTTGTGTGTGAAGAAATATGGTTTTCCTCAGAGGGGGAAACTGCTAGTGCAAATTTAATTATTTACAAAATGCTTTACAAAAATGCAATGTGCATAATTTAATCTTAAAAAGGAAAATGCTCAATGCAAATATTGTACTACGCAACTGTACGTATTGCCTATAGCTCTGTAACCTAGTAATAAGGCTTTAATTTTTTATTAAATTGACATATGTAATCATACCATGTTTTAACATGAACGCCGATTAATACTGAAATGCTTGCTTTTCACTTTAATCAACAATTGTGCAAGCTGTTTTTCTTCTCTTTGATGCAGACATTGCATTTTTGAAAGCTAGAGTTTATAAGTTAATAAATGAACATTTATTGTATTAGATGACTGATATTGAAGCTCACACCACAAAATGTTTAGACAACAGGAGGATGATTCATGGGAAGATGATATTACAAACAAGAAAGGATGTATCCGGAACATCCAAGGGTGCATGGCTGATTGTACTCTGGTGAGAAGATGAAGAGTAGACCATTTCCCAGGAGTGTGCTGATATTGTATGCGTCAGCATGAAGAAGAGAGAAACATTTATTTTACAAACTTAGAAATCATGTTTTATATTAGTGCATATTCCTCGCTCAGAGTAGGAGACGTCATTTAACTTCTTTGGGAGGAGACTCTGTATTGAGTTTTCTAGACATCTCTTCATGAAAAGTTTTACATTATTCCTTAAATTGCTGTTTTTTGAGCTGAGAATAATGCCCAACTTATTCTCCTAAAGCTTTATGCTTATGCTTGATTCTCGCTTCAGAACACCTCATGGGTTTCTGTACTGACACCTTTATCCCTTTTTCACCTACATCTTGTCTTCGATTTGAATAGGGGCATTTCTTAATGGAACACGCTTGTTATATTTACTTTTTTAATGCTTACTCCAAATATTGAATTGATTCATCTTATTAATAATTATCGATTTATTGATTTTTAACCTTAACTGATGATTATTGGAGATTCATACTTTAATAAGCGAATTAATTACCAAAAGAGTTTAAATAAAACCTTTTAACTCAACTGAAAATTCTTTGTTGACTAAACTAAAGTAATAATAATTGCTAATGGTTTATGCTGAGATTTGATTTGCTGTCTCAAAGATCCTTCACCCTGAGGCTGTGCATGCGGTTCTTGTTGAGGAGTGAGCGGCGGAACCCCGAGATCCAGTACATTCACACTTCAAATCTGTTTAAACATCATTTCAAAATATTGTACTGACATGAGGTCAAGATAGACAATATTAAAACAATCACCTAGCTCAAAACAAAAGTATGTGTACAGAAGTAATAAACCCCTCATATAATCCTAGGGAATGGGATGGACTTCAAGTAACCATGAATAAAAGGGCCACATTTGAGTTCGTATTTTGAAAATTGATCCTGGCTGTGAAAAAAAAACACTGAGAATTACATTTGTTAGGATTTTGTTGCACTGCTACTATATTCCATACAATATTTAAGGCAGGAACATGGCAAGGAATCATGATGTTGGAAATGGTGTGCTGCATTCAATCAATTAACCAGTCACTGCTTGTATAACGGAGCTTATCACCCATGAGGGTATCCATGCACTGGGCTGCGGGTCTCAGATGAAGAGCCAAGTCTTGAGTCCCTTCCTGAAGTCTGTCAATGAGGGTGATGTTCAAAGGTGGATGGGAAAGGTATTCCAGGATTTTGCAGCAGGGTGGGAGAAGGATCATCTTCCAGTGCAGCAACGGTGGATGCACAATATCTGCATGAGGGCGAGGTGAGCGGAGCAGAGGTTTCTGGAAGGTTGGTGGAAGTTCAGGTGGTGGTTCCCGTAGGCTGATCCTTGGTTGTGGAGGGCTTTGTAGGCATGAGTCAGAAGCTTGAATTACCATTGTTTCTGGATGGGGAGTCAGTGGAAGTCTCTGGTGTTTGGTGATATGGGTAATTTTGGGCAGGTTGAGGATCAGTCTGGCTGCTGCATTCTGGATCATCTGGAGTCTCCTCAAGAGTTCCATGGTGGTGCCTGCATAGAGTGCATTGCTGTAGTCCAGACAGCTGGTGATGAGGACCTGCATCATTGTTTTACTGGTGGTAATGGGAAGTCATTTAAAGATTCTGCAGAGCATGCTGTGAGTGTGGAGGCAAGCTGAGGAGATGGTGTTGTCCTGCTGTTTCATGGAGAGTTTGCTGTCCAGGATGATGCCGAGGTTAAGTGTGTGTGTGTGTTGAAGTGGGGGTAGGTCCGAGTTCTGCTTGCCACCAGGAGTCGTTCCAGATGGAGGTGTGGCTGCCGATAAGCAGCACTTATGTCTTGTTCGTATTGAGCTTCAGGCAATTGTCTTTAATCCAGTCTGAGATGTTCTTCATGCAGTTGTGGAAGTTGGTTTTCATTGTGGTGGGGTCCACTGAGAGTGAGAGGGGGAGCTGGGTGTCTTCGGGGTAGAAAATGACATTGATGTGGATTCTGATGATGTTTGCTAGTAGTGTCATGTAGATGTTGAAGAGGGTGGAACTGAGGGATGAACCTTGCAGGACACTGCAGATGGGGCTCTTGGGCTGTGAGGTGAAAGGAGGGAGATGAATTATCTGGGTGCGCCCCATAAGAAAAGATGCCATCCATCTAAGAGCATTGCCTTTGATTCTGATCTGATGCAGGTGGTTGATGAGAGTGTGGTGGGAGACGGTGTCAAAGATTGTGGAGAGGTTGAGAAGGATCAAGGCGGCTGATTCACCTCTGTCGAGTGTGGTGCAGATGTCATCTGTCACAGCAATCAGGGCAATCTTGTGCTGTGGTTTGCTCTGAATTCTGACTGGGGTGTCTTGCTGGTTGTTTGTCTCCAGGTATTTGGTGAGTTGGAGGTGGATGGCCTTCTCCAGGACTTTGGGAGGAAATGGGAGCAGCAAGATGGGGCAGTAGTTCTGGAGGTTGTTGGGGTCTGCAGAGGGTTCCTTGAAGAGGGGTCTGACCTCTACGTGTTTCCAGGCATCGGGAAGGTGGCTGTGGTGATGGAGGCATTGTGAACAGTGGTGAGGTAGTGGCTGATCAAATCACTTCCAAGGTTGAAGTAAATGGGGGCACTTGTCAGTGGATGCTCTCTAGTTGATGGATTTCATTAGGGACGTAGTGCTCTATGCACTGAGTTGTTTCCATGTATCTGCATTAATTAATGTAATGGGTCGATATTATCCAGGTTCTTTCGGGTCCTTCCCTTTTTTTAGTAAGATTACAATGTCTGCTCCCGCCCAACTGCCTGGGATTGCCTGCCCTTGCTGAATTCCTTTGAACGTTCTCGCTAATTCTTTGAATATTGAGGGTAAAAATATTTTATAAAATTCTCCTGGAATCTGGTCGGGTCCAGCTGCTTTCCCATTTGGTAAACCCAGTATAGCATCATTTATCTCCTCATCGCTTATGTCGTTATCCAGGTAATCTCTGTCCTCTTCGCTAAGTGCTTTACCCGGGATGTTCTCTAGATACAGCTCTATTTCGCCCCTATCCCGGACTAACTCCTCTTTGTATAACCTGCTATAATATACCCTAAATACCTCAGCGATTCCCTTATCATCAGTGATTATCTGGCCTGTTTCATCTTTAATTTCCTTGATTTCGCTTTTAGCTACTCTCTGTCTTGTTCGTGCAGCTAGCGTGCGTCCTATTCTTTCACTGAATTCGTAACTCCTCTCTCTCTGCGTGTCATACAGTCTGGCGGCCTTGATCGCCACCTCTTCCAGAGCTGCTGCCCTAGCTGCTGCTACTTCTAATAGTCGTTCAGTGAGTCCCCGCTGTTCTCTGGTAGCTAGCTCGAGGCGTGCTTCTGCCAAAATCAGGGCATTGTTCAACCGATCTCTTTCTATTTTTTCCCTCCTCTGTTTAGCAATGGAATAGCTAAGCGTCTCCCCTCTAATACAGGCCTTGAATGTGTCCCAAGCATTCCCAATGTTGGTGCTCCCTCTATTAATATCCCAAAATTGTTTAATCCATGTATGCATGTATGTAACATAATCATCGTCTTTCAACAAACCCCTTTCGAACGTCCATGATCCCACCACCTTCTTAAACCCTACTCCTTCTATTGTTAGTTTTAGAGGGTTGTGATCTGACAATATACGCGGTAATCTCTCAATTGTTGCAATATTTAATAATACCCGGGAAATAAAAAAATAATCTAACCTAAAGCATTTGTGGTGGGGTGCTGAATAAAATGTATATCCAGGATCTGACTGTTGCTTGACCCCCCATACATCATACATTCCATTGTTTCTTGCTAAACTCTGTATTGCCCTGCAGACTCTTTTCTTTCTTCCCTTGTATTGCCCTGTTGTATCTATATCTAGCCCCTTGGCCCCGTCAATATTAAAGTCTCCTGCCAAGATCACCCGTGACGCCTAAGATGGCAACTCAGTATCCAAAAAGAGGAACAACTCTGGGTCATCCTCGGTTGATCCGTAAACAGAGCCTATGGTAACCCACTCCTCTCCTATAAAACACTCGATCAGGGCACATCTCCCCCACTCATCCTCAAACCTCTTCCTCGTTTTAATGTCTGTATGTTTGGTTAGTACAGCCACTCCTCTAATTCTCGCCCCCTGTTTTGAACGTGCTAATACCCCAGATACCAAAATATTCTCAAAAATACAGGCAGCCAGATTCGCCAGAGTAATCACTCAACTGGTGAGTGTCAATCAACACGGGTTTATACCTCACAGAGATACTACAACACATGTAAGGAAAATGATAACACTGTTTGATATTCAGGAAGGGGAAGGGAAGCCAATGGCCACTTTGCTACTAGACGCTGAGAAAGCATTCGACAGGGTGGCATGGGAGTACCTGTGGGCTGTTTTGAGAAGAGGGGGAGTGGGCGAAACATTTATTAAAGTAATACAAGCACTCTACTCAAACCCAACAGCATGTGTCAGGATAAATACAGGTCGCACGAAACCCTTCAATATTACCAGGGGTACAAGACAGGGGTGCCCCAGTTCACCATTATTGTTTGCAATGTATATAGACCCTCTAATATATAAATTAGAACAAAACGCAAGAATCAAACCACTACTTACTAAGAGGGGAGATATAAAGGTTCTTGCATATGCAGACGACATAGCGGTTATAACACCCAACCCAATGGACGCGATAAGGGAAATAGAATTAGAGGCAGAGCTGTTTGGGCGAATAGCGGGATATGCACTGAACAAAAATAAGACGCAAATTATTAAAAACACACATACAGACTGCACAGACACACGGGTGGTTAACGAAGGTAAATATTTGGGTATTAATATTACAGCAGATTTAGGAAAATTGGTGGAAATTAATATCACTCCAATTCTTACAAAAACGAAAAAAGACCTGGATAGGATACACAATCTGCACATGACACTTGTTGGAAGGGTTAACTATGTGAAAATGAACCTGCTACCCAAAGTGCTATACTTGTTTAGAACAATTCCGCTGTTCTTTAATTTGATATGGTTTAAGAAACTAGAAAATATGGTAAATCGCTTCGTATGGGCACAAGGGAAGACAAGGAGGGCACTGAAATACATGTCACTACCTTATGATAAGGGAGGATGGACTCTACCAGACCTCAGGATGTATTATTGGGCAGCAGCTTTGCAACAAATGACTTGTTTACTGGGAGGGATTGAAGGAGAGGAGGAATTACATACAGGGTCTTTAGAAGTGTATGGCTTAATTCTGGGAGATGAAACCAATAATGCTTTCCTGAGATATACGGAGCCAAGCTACTTCAAGCGAACTAGGTTTAAGACATTGGAAGCCGCCAATAAGATCTGGAAGGCATTTAAGAAGAGTTTTGGTTTGGGTAGACTTCATGGGTATACAAGATTAGTAGGGGACTCAACATTACCCTCGGATATTTTCTCGGACGTAATCTTTAAAGAATGGGTCAGACAAGGTATTAGCAACATGGGAGACTTAATGGGGGAATCAGGGGTACGGCAATTTACAGAGCTTCAGCAGGAATTCGGGGTTAGTAATAGGACTTTTTTCAAGTACTTACAGATAAGAAGTTTTTTAGGTAATAAACGTGGCGGTCAGGCGGGATTCAAGGAGAACCCAATATTACAGATGATCGAAGCAGAGCGGCCATGTATAATTAAACGGCTGTACGCGGCATTGATGGAACATAGAGGGGACGACTTAGGGAAGTACGAGACTAAATGGATGGAGGCACTAGGAATTTCTGAAGGGATATTTACAAAATCACTAACCTTGGGGCATGAGTTATTATGTTTGGCATCATTACAAGCACAACATTACAAAACTCTGTTTAGACTTTACTATACCCCAGCTAGGATCGCACAGTGGGGAGGAACACAGGGGGTGAGGTGCCCGCGATGTGACAGTTCTGAGGCGGACATAATTCATATGTTCGCAGGGTGCCCAATCCTCTCACCACTCATAAATAGTATTGAAATGTTCTGCGATAAATCATTGGCCTTTAAAGTGAAATTGACACCTGATGTAATAATACTAGGCCTTGAGGATCCTAATATACAGCAACATACTGCAGGTGGTTTCATATTCGTGGCAATGGCCGTACTACGTCTTTGCATTGCGTCTGTATGGAAGGATAAATTGGCTCCCTCTTTTCAGCAGTGGCTGGCTAAGCTATTGTACATGCACAACCTTGAGAGGGCTATCTACGCTAGAAAGGGGAAAAAAGGGAAAGTACTTGGGTTACAGTTGTGGAAGCCGATTGCCGATTGGAAAGATAGGATGTTAAATGTATAAGGGGGCAATGCAAGGTAGCAGGTCTTGAAGAAGTGAATGTTAAGTCCTCTCTTCTTTCCCTTACTTTAAATACTTAATGTTGTAGTTGGTAGTCTTAAATCAGGATTTCTTTGTCGATTCTGTTATTTTATATCATATTTTGAAAGAAATGTTATTATTGCAATATGTACCATCTGTAAATGAGAAATGAGAAATGACGAATTGTTGTCTGGCGCGGGGTGGGGGGGAAAAAACTGTTGTAAAATGTCAATAAAAATATTTTTTTAAAAAAAGTTGTTTCCATGTGGGGAGCGGGTGGTGGCAGTTGTCTTCATGGGAGTGGGGAGGCTGAGGAGGTTGTTGGGTTGGGGCTCAAAGTGATTGGTGACTACCTTGTTGTGGAAATGGTCTGCAAAAGCATTGCAGAGTTCCTATTATGAGGGGATTGCGTGGCATTGGGAGAGTTAAAACAAATATTGTGTATTGTTCCAGTGATGGTGAACTGGAGCAGGCTGACAATTGTGGCTCAAATTCAAAAATTGTTTTCTAATGGAATCAAACTAGCTGTGGACTTTTGCAATTCTATCTCCATACTTTAAAAAAACAATGACATACATTTTGAGGGGCTTGTTCAAATGTTAAGAATATTAGATACAAAAATTGGAAATCTACTGTCAAAATATTCATTGAGAATTGGTATGGGAAACAAGATCTCCTAAAAAGATTGTTATTCATTAGTAAAGGTTGTGAGTAAATATATAAAAAAGTTATTTGCACATTTTGTGTATAAAAACTGACATTAAAGGTGAAGACATTGCTATTTAGTAGATGGAGTGATTCAGAACCAGTTGGATGTCCTTTATGTTGTGTATTATTGTTGTATTGTAAAAAGAAAATGCATGCTATGTTTTGAAAGATATATTTCTCTCAATAGTGTATAATGAAAATGGAATCACAAGAAATAATTCAATCTTTGTCCTTGAAACTCTTGGTGGCCATAAAGAAATTGTGCAGGGCTAGGTGCAGATGTGCTAGGAGTTTGCAAAATACAGCCCTTGTACTAGCTCTTAACCTGGACTAGGACAAGAACTTACAATGCCTTGGAAAATGTTTTAAAATCAGATCTATATTGTATGAAGCAAATGTAGTGAATGAGGTAGTTTGCATAAAATAGATATTTAATTATGTTTTCCACAATCTAAAAATATTATTGAATTTTTATGAATGTGGCCAAATAATTTATGTTACCTTAACATTTCCCCACTATGGCAGCAAAAAAGCCAGACATTTAACAGTCAGTTCGAAAGGAGATACTAGCTGTGTTCTGCTGCCTCAGGGCTGCTCATTTGGGCTAATGGGTCTCAGAACTACTCAGCACATCCATTACTAAAACTAGCCCCTATCTCCTTGAGCTATGCATGTCATAATGACAGGGTGTTACATATAGACAGTTTAGCCAGTCACAGACCATTTGTAATCTAATGTCTTTGACTCGTCGATATAAATTGCTAATAAAATAATTTGGGAAAAGTTGTACCTCAATTTAGAACAGAGGGCAATGCTGTGCAGTACATGCTTGTGTAGGCTCCTAAATCAAAATCTTTTCCAAATCATACTTATTGCCCTGGTTAAAATCATGTGAAAAATCAAAGTGACTCCTCTGAAGGCAGATCATGATATGTACATGATGCCAGTAGTCCTCCAATGAACAGCAGTTTTTTTTTCTGCTAACCTTAGGTGACTACAAATCAGGTTATTCTCTAACCTAATTACCTTTCTGGGTAAAGGATAGCAGGAGGGTACCTTTAATGTAGCAGTCCAGGAGCAGACCTCCTGTCATCACATTCAAGGTTCATTGCCAGTAACTGGAGGAGTGTAAATTAATCCCACCAAGATGACTAAACATTTAATTACGAAGAGTTAAATAATGGAATAGCGAGTGTGGAGTGTGGAGTGGTGGAAGAAAAACACATACTTTTGAAAAGGAATAGTCATTCGTCAGTTCCAGCTTCTGAGAAAAACTTTGGACACTAGCTATACATTTAATCATATTTTGAATTGACTCCAAAATTTGGTTCACAAGAATTGGTCTAAACTTTCCTGCACTTTCACAGAATATTTGAGAATAATATGTTTTGATTCAATTGCCACATTCTTAGGCCCCCTTAAGATGAAAACCTTTCAAAACCAATATGAATGGTCAAGTAAACATTAAATTGCATTAGACCTCTATATCCAGTCATATGGCTATTTACTGTCATTATTTAAAAAGAGGGGATAGTAATCATTTAGTTTTTATTTGTATCACTCTTGTGTCATTAGAGAATAGATAAGACCACATACACAATCCTTTGCCCTTCATTTCAGTACATTTACATATAACTAGAGATTTTGATCCATGATTTCAAATGCATTTAAACTATATTCTTCTACATTCTTAAACCCCCTTTTCACATTATTAATTTGACATATGTATTTTGTTAACATAGAGGCTGAATTTCCTAAATTCGGGCTTATGGCTATACAAATTCTATGTTAGTCATACTAAGTAACCCAAAAAGGTGCATCTAACTTTCTAATTCTATTGTGTCTCCCGATTAAATTTACCAAACTTTTTTCTAAGGACCACATTACAGATATGCGTTTTGCCCACTGTGCACAACGGTGCAGACTTAAGTGTGTCCATTGGGTGCTGTCAAGGACAGTGTGGTTTGTAGTATCAAGCAAACTGTTCAAAAACCTTTATCCAAGGACCCCATTAGGGGACATCTGACTGCACGGCTTCTACATAGCGCACAGTCAGTGTACCTCCTGAGTACCTCTTTTTGTTCTGTGTCTATTATTTGGTGCATGTGCAAAGGATTTCATATTTTGCATGTACCCACGCCCCAATGCAAATGAGAGAATGCGCCCATGAGATCAGACTAGCACACATTTAGTGCCAGCATGATATGTATTACTCAAGGGGCTGCACATGTCACTGCAGTTTCTCTTCTCTAAACCAAAATGGCCCTGGGGTGCAAAACGTTGGTACAAACACCAATTTTGCCCCACCTCTGCCCTGGCACTTTCTATAATACAGCTCTCAAGATTCCAACCAGGCATTGAAGCAACCCATTTATTCCTGGAATAGCAAAAGGAGTAAAACTTTTATTAGGGGTACACTGTCAGTGTTCACATTACCCACCCCTTGGACCTGCTGTGGGATTTTTCTTCGGTGGGTAAAAAACTTCAATGGAATATATTTTCAGTTGGATTGGCTCCCATTTTTCACATGATTTTCATCTTTTGCCATACCAGATTTACCAGCACATTTTTGGGATTTTTCACAACTGCATATGGGAGACAACTGTGGCAGATCGAGCAGAGTTAAAATGGTGAACTTTGTCACCCACCCCATCTCTGATTTGGCACAACTCTAAATTGGTATTTACTCAATTCCTGGGAGATGCCAAACATTTACTTTAATTCTGGCATATTTTTCGATTCTTCCCTCTGCAAAGTTGGCCCTTAGTATCAGTAATCGCTCCCCATTTGCTTCCTACTTATGTTTCCTGTCTTTAGTTTGAGACATACAAAGCTTTGATTGTTTATCAGTGTGTTGCATAGGTCTCCTTCGTCACCACACATTCTCTAGAACCAGGTGCACAGGATTGCTTCATTGATTATGTTGACAAGTCATCTCATGCTCTTTACTCGATTTAAAAATCCATAAAAGATACAGCTTAATGCAATACATTTATATTGGAAAGATCAGAGACAATTTGTATGATGCAGTCCAGGCCTATAGATTTTGGTAACATTGTGTTGGCGAGATATCTATATAAAATTTTATATAATCAGTTTTTCATATGGGTAATAACATTTAAATGACACCTTGGGCACACATAGTTTAAACATATCAAAAATGTAAAACAAACCTGAAACCAATAAAGTGCAAATGCTTTTGACATCTTCTATCCTACCTATGGGCATTTCAACTAGAAACAACACTCCAAATGCTCACTCAATATAGGGCCAATAAAGAGCATAACATTCACTAACGGGGAACACGTGCAAATACGTCAAACACATTTCAAATTATGTTGACAATCTTATTCAATTTATGACAAGCCTCTTACATACTTCTCAAAATTGTTGATCATTGCAAAACAGCCCTTGTTTATAAAGTGAGGTAAGACCATGGGAAAAGGATCAGTGGTCACAAGAATGTCTAGTCTATTGATTTGGAAATGTAAAATGTTTTGCCGTTCTACAGATTTGCACCAAAGGAGAAATGTAGCAGATTGATAATAAAATCACATATTTCCTTCAATAACCTCTCTCATAAGATATTATGTGAATGTTGAGCTCACATCGGCAAATGTGCTTACGTATCTTCAACCTATACACAAAATGAGCTACCTTCCATCCCTTCTTTATAAACTAGTTGTCTCCAATGTTGAATAGTCAAGATTATGACTGTTGGGACGTTATATATGCCATTCTCACTGTGATACATATACTAGCACTTTCTGACAAATCAAGATCAAATACTGAAAGAAGCAATCATAGTGTTCTAAGTTATACCATCAGCTGATGCAATTTCTCTCCTCAATATTCATACCTAATCTTCATTAATCTTCAAAAACAGCGGTTCCTCTAAATGTTAACAACCAATACATACACAAACCCTTAATATTAGGAAGGTAATTAATGCAGTCACTCATATGAACAGACACAAAATATAGAGGAGACACTTTGCCAGGTACTGAAATACTGTATGCATGAGAGAAATGCAGTGGCAAGTGACTAAGTAAAAAAAACGCAGTTTTTGTGGTTACTAATGATATTAACACAGTATATTTGCACATTTATGTGAGATAAAACAAGTTAAGAAGCTTCATAACCTAATGAAAACAATATTTATTTTGTATCTGTTATTATACAGATGTAATAACCATTTACAATAACAGTATTTCGATTCATTAGGGACAGGTCTATGGCGTTTTAACCCAGTATGTTACAAGGGTTATCATCAGGTCTGTTGAATTCATTATGGCCTGGCAGAAAGTAAAGAGTCAGGCTAATGGGCCATGGTTCAGGTTATGGTGCAGTCCATCCAGTATGGCGCAGTTATAACCATTAACCACCACTTAAATGACAAGAGGGTCATTGGTAAAATGGTCCTTGTAGCTGGCATGGAAGATCCCTCAACTGTAGCAATTTACTGATATTTGATCTGCTTCCTTACTTGTCTGAAACGTTTGTTAAGCTAGCCTTCCACCAGATAAACAATTGTGAGGAAGACAATGGCTTCTTGGATCTTTTCTAAGCAGGTTTTAGGCCAAGATGATGCACTGACATTTTGGTGGTAACAGTCCTACTTACCTGTGCAGGTGGGTGGATAGAGGAATTGGGCATTAGTTCTACCACTTTTAATATGATTGACCACTCATTGCTGTTTTCTAAATTTGAATTTAAGGCACTGTAGAAGACTGATTAACTTTCTACCTGACATGCAACCAGAAAATATTCACTTTACTAACATTCACGTCTAAACCCAAAACTTTCACTTGTTGTGTTCACCAGGGCTCGATTTTATCACTTCTCTTATCTAATATTTATATGCACCATTTGCCCAACCTCTATCCTCTGTTGCTGCAAATTTTTATATGTACACAGACTAATCACATTTGGTCTTTGGTTTTGACTGGTGCGCTATTCAATCTTCTACAATGTCTCAAAGTCTTTTTTTGGTTCGGTAATGCATTACCCAAAAGTCTATGCAGTTATACATTTCTAAAACAGAAATCCTCATTTTACCACATGTACTGTGTGTCCTTTTCAATATCTCCAGGCTTTTTGTTTGATTCACCTTTTTCTAAAATGTATTAAAGCATTTTATACTTACCCACTGCACTTCTTTGCTGCACATGCTCAGACTGGTCACTTAAAAGTCTTGAAACTCCAGTGTATGTGTGCTCTATAAATAATGTATAACATAACTAAACCCATGGGTGCATAATAGCTGCTCCACAGGGAAGTCTGGAGGCTAAGAAGGATCGTACAAAAAAGTGTATGCTCCTCTGTGTCCTTGTGCAACTATATGTAAGCCAGGGAAGAACTGTCAATCACATTCATGTGTATATTAGGAAGGCTTTCAGTACCTGCAGAGCAGAATGTTTCTGTTTGGTAAGAAAACCACTTGGGTGGGACTCGTCACAAGTTGGACAGAGACATTCCAGCTCTGCTGACAGTGTGTGTTTCTAGCACACACACACAAGTGGTAATTGTTGGACCTGATATCCTTGATGTGATTTTCCTACAGCTTTTTGCCTTCAATCCTTTTGTTTTTGCTGGCATTAGTAATCTGCAGACTTTATAACTGCTAACCACTTCTAAAGTGCTTGTGATCTGTCCTTTAAACATGGTAAAATTGACTTACACCTAACTGGCACATTTAATGTATTTGTAATTCCTTAGTAAAGTTGCACTACATATACCCAGGGTCTGTAACTTAAATGCTACTAATGGGCCTGCAGTCATGACTGTGCCACGACCCTAAGTAGCCTTTTAAAATGTCTGAAGCCTGCCATTGCAGCCTGTGTGTGCAGTTTTAAACTGTCATTTCAAACTGTGAGGGAAAACCTCTTCTCTTGCTAAATTTGTATGTCTTGGTGGCACAAGTGTAGAAAACGAATAACCTGAAATAGTCATGAGAAAAAGTGAGAGAGGGAGCACTATCTTGTAAGGACGAGAGTCTTTACTCACCCACAGGTAACGTGTTTCATCATTGGATTTCCTCCTCACACGGGGACTGCAAGGTACCTAGTGTGGGCTACAACTCCTCAATAGCAAAAGGGGAGGAGCGGAGGTGCTTTAATTCAAGATGAGCAATGATAATGTTCTAGAGTGAGGGGCGGATTGCAAGATAATGTGAAATGTCAATAAAACTATCTCATGGTGAACAAACATTATTCTTTATTCTGGTGCCCCCATTGGAAAGGGTTAATATCATGAGAGGACAGGGGGTAATGAGACCACCCTTTCTTAAGTGGTCAACATGTTTTTGCCATAGGCAACCTAATAAAGTTCAAAGGCATTCGTCAGGACCAAAAAGTATGTGTCACTCTGCTATTATGAGTAAAATATCAAATATCAGCCATACATTAGACTTAGTTGATATCAGGGTGGTCCAGTTCAGGCAACAGGGTCCACCTATAATGCTGAAAAATAAATAAACAGTAATTACTCACAGTCATAGAGGCAAACTTTCCCTTAAAATGTCCTTACTAGTTAGACATAATGAAAGGTGTCAGTGCCAAACTTGTCCGTCACCATGATCAAACACTTTTGTAACAGGGTGATATTAAAAGGAATAAACATGAAGGTAATCTTACCGAAAGAGTGTATATAAACTCAGCTGTCAGTCATTAGTCCCCACGCATGTCACAGAGCTTAATGTGTTAACAAACAAACAGAAACAACTCCTCCTTGTTTTAAAAAATATTGATTAGAATGACTTACTCTTGAGGGACTATTAGGTCAATCGAATAGCTAGAAAGGGGAGAGAATGAGATGCAATATGTTCTTAAACCACCTTCTAGCTACTTATGAGCCACAATCTACAAAGAATAGGTAGCTGTTAAATTAATCAGGCGCGCTTCACCCATACGTCACTCTCACATGATAAATCTCCTTGAAAAACGTGTAGGGATCCTATGAAATCTACAGTACTTCAGGCATGCTCATAGGAATTGTACCGAATATATTATGTTGAGCCATGTTCAATGTGACACGGTCGCATACGGACGGAACCTCCAAGATGCCATGTCTAAGCCAGTTGTTAAGACATACTGGCAAAACCCCTTATAGGTAATTAATGCCGACAACTTGAATGGTTTGCTTGTAAAACGGGTGGACATCTCAAGTCCTCATTGAACATCAGCCCAGGTACATTAGCCATACCTAACAAGGTCGTATTTCGTATTACATCATATCGCACATACCTTCTAGGCTTCTGCTTGTCGTTGAACATGCGGGGCTGGTGAGAGGCAAAAGTATTGTGTAACTGATCTATTTCAAGGAAACTGCTTGTTTGACCTGGAAGTGGGGCAGCAAATCATAGGAATTGTGGTCCCTCAACTACACCTGGCTTGTAAGATCTGTTGTTTGTGTGAGTTAAAAAAAAAAAACTCAGTCATAGGCAAAAAAGACTTAAACTCAGTTGTCATGGGAATTTATACTGGATAGTGACCAAAGGAAAAGACAAATAGATGGAGAGGCGAGCTCCCCTTAGTATATCAGCACTCATTAATAAGAGAGTATGGGATATGTAGTCCACACACACAAACTCTAATAAAAACAAAACTCTTGCGTCATAGACCAACATGAAGTTATATCAACACACCAGTTCACAATCAATAGTGCAAAATGTAGAGGCCTAATGAATATGTATCATTATCACTATGTCGTGTATTCATGGATATATGGAGAGATTCAAGAGTGAAAAGTCCATTGGTTAGTCTTTCAGAATTATAGGCACATATCGATGTAAATGTGATGATATATCAGGGATTTCCATCGTTCCAGCTATATTGCAAGCCTCTTTAGAGAGAAGACCAAGGAATGTCAAATTCAAATTTCAAATTCAAATGCTTTATCGGGTATATAAAATATAACCATATAGCAGACAGAAAAATAAAAATTATACATTATAAAGCTTTGGGAATACAGTTACCTTACTAAACAAGGGCATGAACTATATCTCCATAAATAGGGTAAATGCAAAAAAAAAATTAAATGTGCAAACTTTGCAGTATTTCAATCATGACATCTTGCGGGTAGTTGATTACATTAGTTCCATAAGACGTTTGAATATAATGTCGGAATACACAATCCCAATTTTAGAGAGTAAAATTAAAATGACACATATAAATGGCAATAATACGAATTTCATATTAAATGTATAGTTTCTAATTCTAAAAAAATTCTGTTCAAATAATTATATATAATAATTATACAGATTTCATCTTAATTAAGTGTTCAATACAGCATTAAAAGCCAATACAAACGACAATATACAAATTTGTTAAAATTACAGAGGAATCATATTGTTCTAAATCATATAATGATCGATTTCCTACTGGAAACATATTTTAAAATGTAGGTAGCTACATAGAAACATATATCCGTACTATTCAGTTCGAACATTAACCGCAGGGCCTCTGTAGTAGTTCTTTTATTATATTTTAAAAACATAGGCTTTAAATATAATTTCCTAAAGGAGATATAAAATTTACAGAAAAGCATAAAGTGGCAACAACTCTGTTTAGATGTCCCATCACATGGGCAAGGCAAAACGCTGTTCCTTCCAGTGTGGGGAAAAGACACAAGATGGTGCACAGTGCCTAATCTCAGCCGTTGTCAATACGAAACGATGGGAACTTCTAGTAACAGATATCAGGTATTGCTGGAGGCCTTCTTTAGCGTTATGTTCTTCATAAAATGCATATGTACATTGACTTGCATATCTGGTGACCCTAGCCTTCTCTGCATTTTCCAGAAACAGATCTTTTAGCTCTTTTTTTGAGAACGGGACGCCCAGTTCCGGATTTAAAAAAGGGTCAAACTCAAAAACTGACTTGAACCAAAACCGGATGTGCCTAAACCAGGGGATACGCATGTAATGTTCCAATTTTAAACAATCTTTAATTACAGTTTGGGTGGATTCTGTTTCAGCTTTATACCATATAGACCTCCATAGGGAAAGTGGGCGTAATGTGGCTAGGTCTCCGATATAGGGTAAGCCTACTTCCCTATGTATGATCTCAATGGAAGCAGATGCCGGGGTGCATAATAAGCGATTCAAAAAAATGTTTTCCTGATGTTGAATCAGCTTACAGCTGTTAATGTTATGTCCCCACACACCGGCCCCGTACAGTATGGACGACAAACACCTCACAATTTAGATATGGATCATTTCTTTTATTCTGCGGTTCCCCAATTTAGTTGCGAATCTAAATACGCTGTTGGTGTTCCTAGACATTTTTAACTGTACACACTCCTGTTCACTGGTCCATCCCCCATCTCCAGGAAAGGTTATCCTAAGTAGCAGAATTTCTTAACGGTTTCTAACCTGACATTATCTAAAAAGAAGGTCCTGTTTTGTTTGGTCTTTTTCCCACATTCCATTGTAAACGTTTTACCTTTATTAATTACCAATTTCCGTTTAACTATGAATGTAGAGAAGTTGTCAATGAGATGTTGCAAACCATTTTAAGTACGCGATAAAAGGACCGCGTCATCTGCGTAAAGCAGAATTGGAATGGGCTTACCATTAATAAATGGCGCATCCACAGCGGACGTTCTAAGTGTCGTATCTATCTAATTTATAAACAATGAAAACAGAAGTGGTGCTAAGACGCATCCTTGCCTTTTGCCTCTGTTAACTTTAAAATAAGGGGTGCACTCGCCGGCCATCCCATAACGTACCTTGCATGTTAATGTATCATATAATCTGGCAAGGAAATATATGATCTCTTTGGGTGCACCCATATATATTAGTATGGGCCATAAAAGTGAGTGTTCGACCAAATCAAATGCAGAACTTAGGTCGGCAAAACATAAAAAAAGGCTTCCTTCCTTAACTGTTGTATATTTATTAATAATGAGGTCAAGGTTGATGCATTGCTCCATCGTACCAATCCCCCACCTAAAACCATACTGTACTGGTGATAAAATAGATTCCTCTTCTGCCCATGTTTCCAGTCTGTCTAAGAGAACTCTACTTAGTACTTTTATCGATGAATCAAGGAGGGAGATGGGTCGGTAGTTGCATGCCTCTGACCTTGAACCTTTCTTAAAAAGTGGTACAATAATTGATTGGCCCCAGGTCTGAGGAAGTTCAAATTCAATTGCAACATTAAAAAAGCGTGTTAGGATGGGTGCCCATAGGTCCATTTCATGTTTATATAGATCTATGGGTACACCATCCGGTCCTGGGGCCTTACCACCATTGCTCTTCTCAAGTCCTACCTGAACCTCATTCAAAGTAATGGATAGCGGAATGGTCGGCCATAGGCCAGGAGTATCTAAAAACAATCCACCTGAATTAAAAACCTTAGAGTAATGTTCTATCCATGCTTTGCAGTTAACATTGGAAGTTAATACAGGTATAGTGTCATTCTTTAGAAATGGGCAGTTAATTATCTCCCACAGTACTTTGCTATTTTTTGTGGCTGCAGCCATGTCTACATTTTGCCATGCCTCGTCTTGTAACTGTTTTTTCCTTGCTGCTAACGCTGCTTTGTAAACATGCCGCTTTTCCCTAATTTGTTCCGGGTCTCTTGGTTTTATTAGCAGCGCATGTTTTAGTGAAGACAAGGCTTCTGTGCAATCTTTATTAAACAAGCCCGATTGTTTGGCTCTATATTTATGGTTCTTACCAGTCAATAGACCCTCCATTGTTACATTGATCTTGTTGATCATGAATAACATGATTTCAGGGTTAGGCAAGTCTTTAAGACAGTAACTTATTTCGGCACCACATTTGGCATTTACTTCTGCTAGGAGTTTATTAGGGTTGATTTTTGCCCACTTAATTCTGGGTCCATTTGGTCTAGAGGCCATGATTTCCTGTGCCGGTTTACTGTAGGTTTGAGTTTTAAAACCCCAGCCATGTAATATCAGTGAGATACTATTGTGATCACTCACTGCTTGCTCCTCTATCCATAAATCACAGTACGCAGTACCACTCGAAACTAGTATATGGTCGATGTTGGAATCGGAGTTCCTACCCTTAAATGTTGGACATCTGATGTTACCCCTCTTTTTAGAGCAGTCCAAAAGTTCCAAATCTAGTTTGGCGGCTAAGCTATTCAGTGCCAGCCCGTATGTATCATGTGGAAAATGATTATAAATTATTGTACTTCTGTCCACATGGTCATAGATGGTGCCGCAGATCCCCTTCTGGGCATCTACACAAACTTGCAAATTAAAATCTCCTACCCAGAGTATGACTGGGCAATCTCTATAGTCTACGAGAAGTTTATCTATTGCTGTTTCTATATCCTGTACCACAAAGTCTCTAATGGCATTAAAAAGTTATTATAAAAATTAACAATCACTAAATCATTAGTTTTTTGGTGCTCAAGACAGATTATAAGTGCATAAGGGCCAACATCAATGCGTTTACCTATTTTAAATTCTGTAAGCCCAGTAGAAATCAGGGTCAACAGGCCACCCTTGGCCCTTATAGCAGCGGAATCTTCGGCATTTATATAGAAGGATGTGTAACCTTCAACGGTAATTTGGTCTCTATGCCATGTCTTTTGGAGACATATTATGTCATGCCCTTGGGTAATAAACTCATTCCAAAAAAGAGTATTAAATTTACTATTTATACCTGCTATATTCCAGGCTATAATATTCAATCCATCTCCAGTTTCATGTACTGGTTGATGTAGAAGTGGTAACCTGGGACTGGTTGTATGGGTAATGTCAATTACAGGCGTATTATTATATTTTAATGAAGCATTCGCCTCTATGCTAGTAATTGTTTCCAACCCGCTTTGGTTTCTATCCGGGTTGATGGGGGAGTCTGCATTCTGGGCTATATCTTTCATAGTATTTCTTCTGTTATCTGTTTTTCCTTTAACGGGATGCTGGTATAACATATCCATAACCTGCCCAGCTTCATGGCCTTCTTCCTGCCCCTCTTCCTGACCATCATTTAAAGCTTGAACCGTTTTTGGGTATTTCCAAATTCACTCCATATTTCGTACCCCTCCAGACCATTTTGTTATTAGGCTCAATGGCTTCCGGTGGGATCAATGTTATGTGACAGTCAGTCTACCCCCTCTAAATTTGAAAAGGGCTCGAATCGATTTGATAGGGGTAATTGGAATATAGCCCTGTCAAAGGGATTTGCTACATATGGCTCCCTTCTATATACATGGCGCGGGGGGAAGGGTGGGCCGTGTTTTATGCCAGGGTAAAAGTAGGTTATATCTAGCGTTTGGATGTCCCCCTCTCTCCCGAACCTTGGTTCCCTACGGATGAAATCGACCACCCAGGGATCTTTAAAGCTTACAATGACGCAATCACCTTCCAGGTCCTTGGCAGTGTTCCCTACCCAACTTACCCTCCTAACATTTAGTATCTCCGTACTAGAGAAGGGGGGGAGTGTTCTATTAGTAGTAAGCCAGTAAGTGACTTTATTCTTCAAATCCCTATGTGTTTCCCGTTTCTCCGTTCCAATCCCGCGAACTCCCACCATAATAATTGTGTAGGGTACTGCTTCGGGAGGGAGGTTTACACAGGGAACTCGTTGGGGGATATGCTTGTTGGTCATAAGGCCCTGCCCCTTGGGCTGGTTTTCCGCTGTTTGAACACGCGGCTCAGGTTGTTTCTTCGCCGTAGCGCCTGTCCTCACAGCTTTATTTCTAGCAGACCCCAGTGAGTTAGTGTCTGGCATGCTTTTGTTTATAGTAATTATGGCAGGTTGGGTAACTGGAAGTGCAGTGATATTAGTTTGCATCGTTACACTATTACTGCTGGGGACAGTGGTTGGTGGGACAGTAGTAGGTAGTGAGGCCTTTGAACTTTTTAGGACTGTTGTTATAGTAACTAGTGGTTGTATTTCCAGAAACTAAATTTTCCAGATGATCTAATTTGGAATAAATCAATTTTCTCCTTTCAATCAATGGTAGCATCAACGATCTAACCAACTTTTCCATTTTCTCTAGAAGCCTTTCTTCGCTACAACCTTGAGTGACTGGTTGGGGTTTGTCAATAACTACTAGAGGTGAACTAAGGGGCTGCGCAGGCTGTCGAGGGACCCTTTGTACTTTTTTGCGCCTCTTTACTGTGACTTTCTTTAATGGGCTAGCTCCTCTTTTTATTTTACCTGGTGGGTCAGTAGTACTAATATTAGTAGTCTCTAATATAACGATATTAACATGCACAGTAATCGCAGGTGTAGGTGACAACAATGCTGAAATAGGTGATAGGGGTGGTGAGACACAAGAGGCACGAGAAGCCAAACTAGTTGGTGTTGAATTTAGTAATGAACATGCCTCAGCATTATCAATTTCCCCTTGTGTGAGACTAGATACTGGGCTCAGAATGACTAATGGTGTATTACTTTGAGCTGGTTCGGGTGTGACAGATGATCCAATCTTACCAAGAGAGGAACGTTTCCCTGTCAGAAGATCTAACGACAAACGCTTCTCTACTAGCGCTATCTCTTTCTCTATTACCACTTTGGCCTGTGTCAGAAATTGGTCGATAGTGCCAGTTGCCACCCCCCCAGTAGATGCGATGGTGACCTTACGGTCTTTCCTAAGTGACCGAACCATAATACAACAGGAAAAACGATATAAATTAACACGCAATATATAGGTAAGAGACCAAGGTACAAGTACCTAAAATAGTATATGCTGTGTCCTGCACGACAGAGGGGTGGCCCAGCCCAGCCTCCTCTGGCCTCTGAGGGCCTAAGAGGGCCCGCCCTTTGCCCGGGCTTCGCCCGGCGTCCCGCGACACAGGTATCTCGCGCTTATGTAGCGCCTCCGGGGGCGGTGTCTGCCGGTGTCGGCTCCTGCCGCAATAGGCCAAGGGAGTAGTAGTCCTCCGCTCGGCGGCCGCAGATGTCAGTAGCGGCGGCGGGAGGACTACAGCGCGGTTGCAATTGGCCCTGTGCAGGTTGTGTCCGCAATGGTGTGGTGAGCAAAGGCATTGTCCCAAACAACGGAAGGTAGACACCCGCTCCACCGGTATCGCGCGCTTTTGTAGCGCCTCCGGAGGCGGTGTCTGGCGGTGTCGGCTCCTGCCGCAATGGCCCAAGGTAGTAGTAGTCCTCCGCTCGGCGGCCGCTGATGTCAGGAGCGGCGGCGGGAGGACTACAGCGCGGTTGCAATTGGCCCTGTGCAGGTCGTGTCCGCAATGGTGTGGTGAGCGAAGGCAATGTCCCAAACAACGGAAGGTAGACACCCGCTCCACCGGTATCGCGCGCTTTTGTAGCGCCTCCGGAGGCGGTGTCTGGCGGTGTCGGCTCCTGCCGCAATGGGCCAAAGGAGTAGTAGTCCTCCACTCGGCGGCCGCAGATGTCAGGAGCGGCGGCGGGAGGACTACAGCGCGGTTGCAATTGGCCCTGTGCAGGTCGTGTCCGCAATGGTGTGGTGAGCGAAGGCAATGTCCCAAACAACGGAAGGTAGACCAAGGAATGTCATAATTTAGACCTTTTTGGTGACCCCTAAGTCTAAAACCCCAATGTTGTTCTCTGTGGAACAGCACTGTATCCAACTAGCGCATATGGGTAGTATAATAGGATCTACCTAACACAATCCATGTAATGCCACTAACCATATAGCCAAGGTGTAAAAAAGGTCTTGTCAGTTTGGCATTTGATTTTTTACACCATATTAAACTTTTATTTTCAACTATCCTGATTTTCACTTTGCAAGTAGTCATACCCACATGTATTAATCCGCGGGGACACATGATGAGGTAAATGACAACCCATGAATTTCAGTTTTTGTGAGACTGTAAAACCCATGGTGTCTTCAGTACAATGTAAATCTGTGCGGTGTGTTGAGTCAAATTACATAGGGAACATGTCCCACATGGAAAGTGATCTTGTACATAATTTCTTGTCCACAAGGTCTCATTCTGCAATATATTCTGTGGTCTTGTGTAGACCAACATGTCCTTTGTGTTACTACTGCTTGAGTGCAAACAAAGTTTCTCTTGTTATTTATCGCCTATGTTCAAAATGTGCCACTTGCTATTGATTGTTTTTTTACAGTGCTTGTTATGTTGCTATAATATTAACATAAACCAGTCTCTCTGATTTTCGTTTGGGGAAGGTTTCTAACAAGGACTCCCTATTGCTATTACGGACCCGTTTGCCTGCTTTCTGGATCACATTCCTAGGGTATTGTTTCACTTTGATATTCTGACTCAAGTTGGCTTCATGTTGTTTACATTTTTCAACCTCTGTACAGTTTCTCCGGAGCCTCAAGAACTGGCCTACCGGGAGGTTGTCTTGTAAGGCTTGTGGGTGAAAACTACTGTAACAAAGTAAGAGAGTTCCAGGCCATAGGTTTCATGTAAAGTTCTCTGCAAATGCCACCTTCCTTAGGATATGGAAGGAGGTCAAAGAAAAGGAGATCTGTCTTGCTGTATTCACAAGTAAATCTCAAGTTTGTGTTCAAGTTGTTAAGCCATCCTGAAAAGCATCAAGTGATGCACGGTCTCTCTCCCAGATGACCAAGATGTCATCAATATAACTTTTCCACAACTTAAGGTTCATCTGGAAGGGATTGTCTGTGGTATAATTATGAATGGTTTCAAACCAGTGCATTTACAGATTCGCCATGCTTAGGGCACAGGTATTCCTCATAGATGTCCCAGTTACTTGCCAGCACAGTTGATCTTGAAAGGAGAAAGGAGAAAGGAGAAGAAAAGTGGCTCAGAACTCGGATTGCTCTTTACCTTTTAATTGAATTCACTTCTTTGTATTACCTGATGTTATGTAGGGGTTGCTAGCTAAAACGTTATTTTTATTTGCTACATCATGTTTTTATTAAAACTATACAAGCTCAGACTTCACTGTGAACAGGAAAATTCATCAGCCTGCAAAAAACATTGTTGCAAAGCTTTTATTTAGGAATAACGTGTTTGGTCCTAATTTGAAATAGTTCTGAGATGTTGTGCAAACAAGGTCGCTAACTTGATGGAAAAACATAACTTGAAATACGTTTAGATCTTATAGTAGCTATTAGTTTAAGTTTTTTGCACTTCCGATTAAGGGTTAACTGAGAAAATGTTTCAACGAATAACTGCATTTGTGTGGCTACTTCAAGGCAGCACAAATTAATTTTTGCAATATTTCCGCATGAGTAAATGGTTATGTATCCGAGTACACTATTTTCACTTAAAAACTCATCGGAATATGTAACTCTAGCAAAATCATGTGTGAATCCAGGTCTTCTTTTGAGTTCCCAGATGCTTAGAAACTGCTTGTAATGTAGGTATGGGCTTATGAGAGTAAAATCCTCACAATACTTTCTGATTCAGGCTGATAGCGTCATAGAACATCTCAAGGGCCAATTAATAAAAAATGAAAACTGCACCCAAAGTTTAAAAACTCAAATGAGCACATATTTTTGTTTTTTTAGAAATTCACAACGGTTTCCAAGATTACACCTATGAACCAGCAAAAGACGCATTTCCCAAAAACAAAAATCTTTTTTTAGAATGAGAAAATAAACTTGTTTATATATGTTCTAGTGCAAATCATTGAGTAAATGAAAATGTATTTGCGTATTATTTTTGCCTGTACACAAACTCTCTAAGAATTCCCCACATTAAACACTCATGACCTATCCTTGAGAGAAGGTCTGTTCGAAGCATTTGTACTTGCCTGAAGTAAACACTATTATTAATTTTATTATCACCTTTTGGAAATTGTGAAAGAGGCTTTACAGTCAGAAAAATGTAATTTTTATACATAAACTAAAATGACCTATGCAAACCACTTTTTCAATATTGCCCTCTCTGTTTTGTGTTAAATGCAAAAGATGGCTCTGCCACAAATAAGGTTTTAAAAAGCCTTCACAAATATCTAGAAACAACACCAACTCTTATTATTAGGCTGCATTGTGGCCTTCGAAATGTCAATCTTACCGAAGACCCTATACCTTTTTCAGACGCTCCCGGTAACCCCCCAGAGGGATACTCATCACAATACAGAGAGAATTTCACCGGCTTGTTTGACAAGGGCTCAGACCGCGTAAGAGCAGACATCTGAGCTACATGAGCCCCGGAGAGGGGGGACTAGGGATTCCAAATCTGCCGCAGTACTTCCAAGCGACACAGATGCGATACCTAGTAGAGTGGTATAGGAATGAATCTGAAAAGCACTGGCTTTTTCAGTACCCAGCGATTTCTAAACTTCCTCTTTGGAAGGTACCATTCCTCAAACGTACCGAAAGGCCCCGAAATCTACGGGGATACCCCATCACAAAGACTATGGGGAAACATCCATTACAATGCATTCATTACAACGACCTACCTTTACAACGCAACTGTTTCAATGCAACTGCCTCTACATCGCATGCCATAACAATGCATGCCATTACAACGCATGCCACTACATCGCATGCAATTACAAAGCAAACCATTACAATGCTTGCCTTTACAACGCATTATAAGTTAAGTAATGGAGATTTTTTTAGTATTAGGGTGGGTATAGGTTTTGGGGTACATGGCAATAGTAATTTTTACCCCTACACTATCCAGCACTTTCCCTACTGTTGCACTCACTGGAGTGGGAATAGTAATTTTTACCCCCACACTATCCAACACTTAGTAATTTCTACCCCTACACTATCCAACACTTATCCCACTGTTGCACTCTGGAATGGTAATAGTAATTTTTACCCCTGCACTATCCAAAACTTACCCTACTGTTGCCCTAAAAGTATTATGCATTGTAATGGTATGCATTGTAATGGAAGAGGGGTTGGCCTAACGGCTAAGGCGCTCGACCTCGGACCTGGGGATCTGGGTTCGAGTCTCGGTAACGACGCCAATAACCCCCTGTGATTCTGGGCAAATCACTTGATCTCCCCGTGCCTAAAAAAAAAAAAAAAATGAAAGTGTGTCCTCATGTAACGTAACTGGTGCTATGTAAAGCGCTCTGATAACTGATTCGGTTCGGTTCTAGTTCGCGCTATATAAAACTCCCAAAAAAAAAAAAAAAAAAGAATGCATTGTAATGGTCGTTTTTAAAAAGGCCTTGTAATGGCATATGTTGCAATTGCAGTTGCAATGTAAAGACCGCATATTTGGTAGTATGTAGCTTCCAGGTGAGGAGTCACTACATTCCCCTCCCCAATGACACCACTGTTTGAGAACAGGGATTTAAGCCCCAGTTTACAAAGGGGAGCATTTGAGGCCCACATGTTCAACAAAGATGGTATAATCCCCTTCCTACAATTATGCCAACAATATAATCTACCTGAAACCGAGAAGCTACGCTATCTTCATGTACAGCATTGGCTCCTCCACCCATCTAACTCTCACATGGTAGGCAGACAGCTCAATCGATATCAAAAGTGGTTAGTTACTAAAACTACAGATAAACGACTGATCTCCAAACTGTATACACTGTTGAAGCAGCCTACCCCCTCACAGCTCACACCCAGCCAAAGAAGATGGTCACAGTAACTTGGGAGAGAGTTATTTACCAAAGAGTGGGGTGAAATGGATCCTTTGGCATCTATTATGTAGTACCCGAAATGTTGAAACATGTGCAAGAAATTTTCTGCTTCTTCTTAATTGTGATTTCTAGCCGATTAATAGTTGAAGATATACATGCTTGTAAGATGCAATGATTTCTATTGTTAATTAACTCAATGTGTGAAAAAGTGAAAACCAAATAAAAAAAATGTTGAAACAAGAGTGGGGTGAGATTTACAATAGAGCATGACACACAGCCCGGGACACATCCAGTAAAGAGACAGCTACCAAAACCGCCACATACTGGTACCTGACCCCAGTGCGCCTCAATAAAGGTAACCCAGAGAGAAACCCAGATTGCTGGCATGGTTGTGGTTCAGCAGGTACGCTCTTGGACCTGCTCTGTGAATGCCCGATCCTTACAGTGTACTGGACCCGAATTTTAGACGAGATAGACACACATTTTGATACTCAGATACCCGTTTCCCGCATACACAGTCCTGGCCTTGCCCAATCCACTAACCTATCCAGTCAAATCATGTAAAGGAAGACAGATTGGATTGGCACTGCGGGCAGCGCTCCAGAATATCCTCACTCACTGGGGGACTCCTAACAGCCCTACAGACTTAGGGGCCTATTATGATCGCGGTTTTCCCGCATCCTCCGGGCCGGCGGAAGCCACCGCCGGCCCGGAGGATGCGGTAAAGCCGACGCGGAGCCTCGAAAGCTCCACCGCCATATTAGGATGGCTGGTGGGTCTGGCATTCCGTCCACAGCTTTTCCGCCACGGTCGCCTCCCGACCGCGGCGGAAAAGCTTTAACATGGCTGGCGGTGTCTATCAGACACCGCCAGCCATATTAGGATGGTGTGAAAGGCATGCTTTTCCATGGCGGCTTTTCTGCCGTGGAAAAGCATACGGACTTTCACTTCGGGGGCCCTTTGCGGGCCCCCTGGGTGAAGGTGGGGTGGGGGTGCACATGGGGGGTACCTATGGTACCCCCCTGCATTTGCGTGCACAAAGCAGCAGGCACTGCACGGTGGCTGCCGCTTTGTGCATGCAAATGCGATGCATGCATTTTTAACCTTGCGGCGGGTGCCGCTTGAAGCTGCACCCGCCGCAATGTTAAAGATAGAGGATGTGACCGCTACCCTGGCGGTCACATCCTAATCTGCACAGAGGGAACGCCGCAGCCCTTGCGGACGTTCCCTCCTGCTCAGGGGTCGCGGACAGACTCAAGTCCGTCCGCGATCATAATCGGCCCCTTAGTTTGGCTACATAGAATTTGGCACATTCTGGGGATGAAGGGGATATCTGCCACCCTCTCGACCTTTAAGACCTCCCTTCAAGAGATATGGCGCCCATTCCTCGACCTCTTTTCTACTGAATATAGAGAGCTCACATGCCCTAAATATTTGTGCACCCTTCTCTTCACCAAACAGACCTAGATTCAATCATAAGCAGAATTGAGAGGATCAATACTTCTATATACAACTGGTATGCTCTACTTCGTTTCTGCGAGTACTGGGGGTGGAGGGAGAGGTTTTGTTGTTCATTTTTAGGTTATGTTACTTTGTTACTGTCGAGCGCTGAGACGCTCATTGTTTCGACTTGCATGAACGACATGTACAACAAATAAGGTCGCACATGTGATGTACTCTTATCTCTTGGATGCATGTGAATAAAGGATTTAAACCATAAAAAGCCTTCACACCACAGGTAAAACCTCCTTGCTAAAACATCCATGTTCTCAGACGAATTTGCCTCATGTTAAAGACTGCATATGACAATTTCAAGTAGAAACATATCAATCCACCCATGTAATGACTCCACAGTACCGACTATCAGTATATCATCGAGGTAAGTGTACATACACAAAGGTGTATATTTACAGCTCCAACTCCACATCTACTTACCTTGATAACATAGTGCAAGTAGATACTGAGGAGCTGATATATGGTGATACTAAAACAGTGATATTGTGCCGCTCTGCCACATTACGAATGAAAGACCTGATGCTCTAACAGGCTGGGGGCAAAAATGCTAACACTGAATTTTCGAGATTATTCTTTCATTGTTTGTTGCAATTTATGTACTAATAGGTTGCATCATAAAATCTCTAGTCACTGAATAGCTTGTACATAAATGTAATTAGGCAGGTCATTTTTTGAGACCATCTGTGATTAGCTGCAAACCCAAGGGTGGTGCCTCTGCAGTCTGCCATCTCGTTGTTTGCTTTCCCAAAGCGGAAACATTTTTCTGCACTTTAATGCAGACCATGTTACTTACGCAAACAAGTTCTGATCTTGAAAAATGAGAATTTTTTCCATTCGGGAAAACATCAGTTATCAGTTACCCATCATGACTCCCAAAGAAGTAGCTGTCTAACAGTGGCAGTCCCATGTCCAAATCAGTTACTACCTCCTTTGAGCTGTCGGTAAATGTTCAAGTGTTTGCAACTGGAACTGTGGTTGCAAACTATACATACACAACATACCCTCCCTAACATACACAATCGTAGCTAGGAGGAAACACCCCTTTCAATCCCTTTACAAATCATGATTAGGTATGGATTGATAAAGCCATTTTTGAGAGTCAGAAATGTTTTTTCAACTCACAGCATGGATATATTTCAAAGCAAAAAGTGGTATAGCAGTCTCAAATCCTATGTTTTTTCGAATCATAGGGTTTGCATCAAAAATATAATTGAGATGTTAGTCATCAGGTATGTTCAGTAATATGCTAATAATTATGGAAAACATAGATAAAAAAACAATAAAGTTAACATAATAATTGATAACAAACTACACAATGTAATAGCATTAAAGCCCTGGTCCTAGACACATCAAAAATGCTTCATTTAATTATATCTCTAAATATTTAGTGTGGATTATATATGTTGACTAAGACTTCACAAAGTCTATTATTCGATTTCCTAGACTACCCTTTACATTTATAACTTCTTAGCCACATGTATATGTGAATGCCTTGTGGTAAAACTGCCAAAAAAGTGAGAGCGACGAGGGATTGGATTTCTCCCTAGACTACACTTTCAAAACTGTGAAAGAGCTTTGTTGCAAAACAGATACATTTCCCTTAGGCTGTATGAACTAGAAGGCTGTTTCTCATAACCAATGCATGCATTTCAATGGTCGTTTTTAGAATTATGTCATAATGCAAGGATGCCTAAAGCCAAATAGCTTAGGTAATGTGTTCTTTATAAAAATGCATAATTTCTAGTGATGACTTCAACTAAAATCCCTTTTGGTTGCTTCCTGTTCTCGCGCATTTTCTTCTATTATGCCCAGAATATGTTATTGAATCACCTGCATTCTGCTTTGCTTGCTCTATTTTGCAGGCATTGTCTTTTAGTGGCAGTATTTGCATTTCTATTGTTATGGTGCTATCCAACAAGTCGTTTGATTGAATGGATAAACATTAGTTGATTACTATAGATCATGTTACGTTCAACCTATGTTATTGTTAACGTTTAAAACCATTTTCAATATGCAGTTCATTATACCATTCCTTCCATCTTGTAGATCCGGTCTTTCACAGCAAAGGCCTGTGTGAAGAATGAAGCGCAGTTCCATTATTGAGTGGAAAAATGCAGAATCATCTTAGAATCCTGTTTGTTCTTTGCTCTTTAGTGAGATTGACCCTTCCCTAGAGAGCAGGCAAGAATTTTGAAAGCCAATAGGCATAGATTTTTTTTAGGGTAAGTGTTTGGTAATGTGTGTGTTGCCCCTAGCTTCATTAAATAACATTATCATAATGAAGCGGTCAGAACCTCTTTCAGAGGGCCATGAGGAAAGCTGGAGCTACTTTTCCCAACCGTGGGGACTGGGGCGTTTTCCTCCTGCTGGTGTAGAGACAGAATATTGAGCATAAAATGTCGAGGTGTACAGATATCGAGTTGGAAATATCGTGGGTCAGAAATATCGACAGCAACAATATTGATGTTAAGAATATCGAATTCAGGTAAGTAATATCGATTTTAAAAATATCGAAGTATTTAATATCGTTTGCAAAAATATTGGGGGATATGTGCAATAGAAGTGGCGGAGCGTGTCATTAGCCTCCTGGGCTTAACAACACTCTCTGTCACTTCAGAAACTCAAGGCTGTACCATATTTACGAGAATGTAGTGCAGCCTTGCGTTTACCCCTGTGATGACGCTAAGATTAACAACTTAGCACCAACAGAGGCACCCTTGCTTCAGAAGGCAAGGGTGTCTGTGTGCAGGGGAGGAGTGGTTATGTATAGGAAGCTGTCTCTTCCGGCACATAAACAATCCTAAAATGCCATTTTGTAACTTTCATGTGTGCTGCTTAATGCAGCACACATGAACGTTACAAAATGGCATTAAAAAAAAGGTTTGTTTATGTTCAGGAAGGGACACCTTCCTGTACATAAACAAACCATGGCATTCTGCTTTTTCCATGTGTGCTACACAAGGCAGCACACATGGAAAAAGCAAATACAAGGAGAAATAATGCATTTTTCTTGTTTCATTAACTTTCGACCAGGGTTTTCCTGGTCTTGATTTGGCGCTGCCTCCTATGTACGCAACCCTTGTACATAGGGGGCAGCGTCAAATACAATGGGTGTTGCGGTGGAATGGAACTCCCACCACAATACCCACTGCGTGCCCCTTTTTACACTAAACATAGCGTGAAAAGGTGCCTTATGTACAAGGCAGCATTAAGCCACCTTAAGTGACTTAACGCTGCCTTGTACTTAAGGCAAGGCCCCTTTCGCCTTGGGAAAGTCATGAAAAGTGACGTTCCTGTGGCAATAGAGGTTTGTACATATGCCACATAGTGTTAAAACTATCATTTTTTTATTATTGTTATCTATTTTAGTGTATATTTTATATGCATGTGATGTATGTTTTTGTGGATTAGTTTGTATTTTTAATATATGTGTTACATTTTTGTAATATTTTGTGCTTTTAGTTCTGTGGTGGGTTGCGGGTTTATAGGGGAATAGGGTGGGAAGAAATGTAATTATGTTAAATGTATTACATTTTTTTTTAATATGAATTTTGTGCTTTTAGCCCCGTAGCAGATTATGTGTTCATAGGAGAATAGGGTGAGAAGTAATTTAATTATTTTAAATGTATTGATTAATTTGTATTCATTAATATTTATGTTATTGATATTTTATAGTGTTAAATGTGTAAATTAATTCATCATTAATTAATTGATATTTGGTTGTTAATGAATTTAATTAATTAATTATTAATTAATTATTGCAATTATGTAATTAATTTTAGCTGTGTGTTGTGGTGTTTGTAGGTATAAATGGTGGGAAGGAATTAAATTTTAGTTAATGAATTAATAATTGGTTGTTAATTGAATTTAAATAATTAATTGTGAATTAATTATGGTATTTGTCTAATTAATTGTATGTGTGTGTTGTGTTTGTAGGTGTAAATGGTTTGACATAATTTATTTTATTTTATGAATGCATAATTGGTTGTTGATTAATGTTAATGAATTAATTGTTAATTAATGATGTTATTTGTATAATTCATTTTAGGTGTGTATTGTGGTGATTATAGGTGTAAATGTTGGTAAGTAATTAATATATAGTTGTAGATTAATGTTAATTAATAGATAAATATTTTTGGCAATTTTTAAAAAAAAATTGTTATATTTATTTTTAAAAGGGGTAAAGGGTGGGTATTAAATACATTTTAATAATTTATTTGTTAGTTGTTAATAGTAATTGATTGTAATTTTAAGATACGTTTTACAAGTGTTATATTATTTTATAGTTTAATATAGTTTGTGTTGTGCAATTTATAGTGTTAAAGTGTGTGTAGTCGATTCGTTTATAATTTTTTTACCAGCAAGAATTTTTTAACTGTTTATTAATTATGTAAAATATGTAAATACATTTAATTAAGAAATATGAAGTGTTTCATTATTGGTGTGGTTTTATAGGTTAGGAAATTAAATAAATACATATATTTTGCCATTAAAAAAATTATTTTGCATTTTAAAATTATTATTTATTGGTACATTTATTTATTATTTTATTATATATCGTATACGTACGTTTTTGTGATATGTAATTACAATGGTTATATGTGTTCTTTTTATATGTTTTAAACATTTAATTTTTATTTTGGAAATATCAAATAATAATTTGCATTATATTCTTGATTTTTTAATATATATCTATATATATATATATATATATATATATATATAGATATATATTATTTGTTTAAGTTTTTCAGTGAGAATAGTAATTTACTACAGTATCCAGCACTTTCCCTACTGCTGCACTCATTGGAGTGGAAATAGTATTGGAGTGGAAATATTATTTTTCCCCTCCGCAATCCAACACTTTCCTTACTGTTGCACTCACTGGAGTGGAAATATTCATTTTTACCCCTCAGCTATCAAACACTTTCTCTACTGTTGCACTCGCTGGATTGGGAATAGTAATTTTCACCCCTCGGCTATCTAACACTTTCCCTACTGTTGTATTCTTTGGAGTGGGAATAGTAATTTTTACCACTCCGCAATCCAGCACTTTCCCTACTGTTGCACTCAATGGGGTGGGAATAGTAATTTTTACCCCTCTGCTATCCAGCACTTTCCCTACTGTTGCACACACTGGAGTGGGAATAGTAATTTTCATCCCTCCGCTATACAATACTTTCCCTACTGTAGCACACACTGGAGTGGGAATAGTAAATGATACCCCTCCGCTATCCAGTACTTTCCCCACTCTTGCACTCACTGGAGTGGGAATAGTAATTTTTTCCCCTCTGCTATCCAACACTTTATCTACTGTTGCATTTACTGAACTTGAACATTTAATTTGAAAGACTTTTAAATACTTTAATGCTTTAATTTATAATATAATGTTTTTATTCGATTTTAAGTTATGTGTGTATTTATATGTATATATGTATTGATAAAAATGTTTTAAATACAATTATAAAATAAATTAAAATAAATAGTTTATTCATTGTTTTAAAGTAAATATACATATATTACATTTTATATACATAAAAAATTTAATTTCATTTATTTGTTGTATTTATCAAAATGTATATTAAATCTAATTGATTTTTTAAGTTAATTTTTTTCATATATATTTAATATTATTTTTTATATATATTCAAGTTGATATTTTGTACAACTACATTTTTTCCATCAATATTTTTATTATATGTTTGTACTTACAGTATTAAATATAGGATGTTTATATTTTTGACATTGATATAAAAAACTTGATATTTGTTTATGGGGATATTTTGGGCGTTGGCATTCTGTCAGTGACTCCTGATTTCTCAGGGTTGAACTACTATGGGTCCTTCACAACTACGCCAAATGCTCCTCCTGCACTTGACTCTCATTGGTAGTGTGGGTCGAGCAGTCCAAGGCTTCTCGGGGGGGCACTGTGCGGGTAGATGCAGGGTGTGAACACAGGCTCACAACTCAAAATATGTTCAGTAGGAGCAATAAATAAAAACAAGCATTAGAAATGCAATCGGGCTCGGATTTATTTGAGTTTGAGCTAATGGCATTGTAAATGCCAATGTCTTTTTGCCATGAGTTATGGAGTGTCTGCATGTGGTGTGTAGTGGAAGTATGTTTGTTGAATTGTAATTTTACCAATGGTGGCATGCTGTGCTTTATATGAATATGTTTAAAAGTAAAGTGTACCATACTGCGATTGCTTGGTGGAAAAGTGCACTGCCGGCTGGAGGTGTGTGTGCCTGGTGGAAGGGTGCACTGACGGCTGGTGGGTGTGTGCTTGGTAAAAGCGTGCACAGATGGATGATGGTTGTTGATGTTTGTGCATGGTGAAAGCATTAATTGACGGCTGGGGGTGTGTTGTTGTGTGTGTTGTTTTCTGTGTGCTGGTGAGTGTGTGGTGGTGAGTCTGTGGGGGTGAGCCTGGGGAGTGAGTGTGGTGGTGAGTGTGTTGTGTTGAGTGGTGACAAGTGTGTGGTGTTGAGAGACTGAGGTGTGTGGTTTGTGTGTGCGTTATGTGTGTGTGGTGTATGTATACACGGTGCGGCTGGAAAGGCGCTCCTGACCCGTGCAAATCTCTGCACATCACACCCCCACAGCCACAGAAACCCGACAAAGGGCTGCCGGCCCGAGCGGCTGATTAAGTCTGCTTACAAGCGGCATACCTCCTGGCAAAAAGAGTTGCATGGCAGCGAAGTCAAGCGGGCAGTCAGACTGTGTAGGGCACGTGTTTGTGTGTGTCTGACCGTTTGTGTGGGTGGTTGTCGGGTTTGCGTGTGGATGCATGTTTGTTTGGCTCCGTGTGTTTATGTTTATCGGCCCCCTTGTGTTAAGGGCTTGTGTGTCTGTCAGCGTGTTTGTGTGTGCCTACATTTCTGCGTCTGTGAGTTTCGGCATGTGTGGGCATCTGTGTGCGTGGGGGTGGATGTGTTTGCCTGAGTTGTTACAGTGTCGATGTTTGCGTATTTGTGGACACCTGTGTGGGCCAGTGTGTGGCTGTGTTTTTGTATGTTTCTGTTTGTGTGCGCATGTGTGGGTCTCCCTGTGTATGTGTGTGTGTGTGTGGGGGGGAGGGGTGCATGCGTCCCTGATTCTGAATGTGTGCGGTATGGGTACTGTGTGTGATGGAAAGATCTGGGGTGTTTATAAAGAAGGTGTGCACGTGTCTGCTAGCCACACTTCATCCACATGTAACTATTTGCGTGCTATGAAGTCTCTGCCTCCGCTAGAGTCGTCTCAGCCCGATTCTAAGCCGCCGGTCCTTAAACGCCGAGACGCTGGAGCTGGCTGCACGTATGCAACGAAAACAACTCCAGCAGCAGCGGCTAAAACAAACTAAAAGTGTAACTCTGAGCTGAGCTGGAGTGAGGGCTGAGCGCTGGGAGAGGCGTCGGCGTAGCGCGCACAGACACACGGCACTGCCAGCTGACAGAGCTGGAAAGAGACATCACGCTAAGATCAACACTGTCAGCCCCACTGGTGGCCAAAAAGGGCATGGGCGGCGCGGGACACCAACGGGTTAAACCAAACAGCGGGGAGGGGTGTCCTGCGCTGAGTGCAGGGGCGCCTGCGAGCTCCCAGCAGGGGCAGAGCGGTGCCCTCTGCCACCCAGGGGTCCGCCGCGCGCACGCAGACACCGGGGTCGCCGGCTCCGGGAGGCAGCTTCCAAATGATCTCATCTCTCCTTTCTTCCCCGACACTATTAATGCTCAGATGGGCAGAATGAAGTGAAAGTACGTGCAAGTCATGTGTAAACTGCCTCAGCCAGGGGGCTTTTATCCCGGCGTGTATATTCCAGTGGTGCCCATTTATCTACCCCCGTACACACGGCACCCCCTGCAGCTCCTTAGCTCTAACGAGCCTCGTTAAGATCACAATAATATTCCACCCTCTAATTGCTCGTCCCATTCAAAACAAGAACGGGGTTCGTGTCTCGGCAACGACGCTCAACATCCGTGATTCTGGACAAATCACTTAATCTCACCGTGCCTAACAAAACAAGGAAGCTGCGCGCTGAGCGCTGCAGAATTGTGAACGCGCCCGGCCATCTGGATTCACTAACGGAGGCACCCTGACAGCTCCTAATTATAATTTATGTACTTCTTTGCGCGAGCACGAACGAAATATGCCCAAAATGGCGGAACAAAACTACATTTACCCTATCACTTCAAGCCTATTAAAACGAAAACACAAGGAAGACGAATCACTGGCCAGATGACAGAAAACCCTAAGGAATGTGTGGAATTCCTCTCACCAAGGCCCTAGGAGATACTTCTTTTTTTTCTCCTTTAACATTAGTTCTCGAAACTCCTCCCAGTTTCACTGGGGAGGAGTCCGAGCCCTAAAAAAGTATTTATATATGAACACAAGGTGAAATACACGATACACAAAATATAAACAAAGACCTCTTGAGGTCAGTAGTGTAGTGTTAGATAGGCAGGTGCCTGAGTCACACTTCACTCTCTCTAATGGTAGTGGTTATTCCCCGTTCACAACAGGTGACATTCAGGTTAGGCCCCACTAGAGATCCTAGTCCTAGGATCCCATGCCAAGCTAACTTTCTTAAAAGTCATATGTGTTCATGTGCCCATGGCTTTGGGAGCCAGAACAAGTTCCCTTAGGCCCTTTTGCCCCGTGATCAATCTTACCCTCTTCCTTAGGGTTGATCTGTTGGAGCCCCTAGGAGTGTTCCACTCTCGGGCACTGCGGTTGGTGTGAAGCGGCTGCTCATGGTGAGTTGCACTTTTGCTGTTGCAGGAGCAGCATCTGGTCATCCATAGCGCTTCCTCCTTTGACACTGTAAGTTCCTCTGATCCTTTACATATGTGGGGGAAATGATTTCTCATGTTCCAATGCTTCATTTGGGGTTCCGGAACTCACAGGTGACCATGGCATCCTTTCTTCTCAGCATAAACAAAACAAGGTAATGACTCACAGCAGCCCCCAATATCATATGGGGTCACTGACTTTACTCTACATACGGGTGACTCCTGATTTGCACAAAAGAATCTTCATGGCAGCCTCCACTGGCATATGGGGTTGCTGACTTTACTCCACACACATGTAATAGCCTGATTGGCATGACAGTAATGCAAGCTTCACAGTGGCCCCCTCTGGCATATACACTTGCTGACTTTAGTCCGCACATGGACAATGGCCCGATTGACATGGCAGTAATGCAATCTTCATGGCGGCCCCCTCTGACATGCGGGGTTGCCAAATGTATTCTGTACACGGGTGAGAGCAGGGTCAGCATGGCAGTAATGCAATCTTCACAGGGGCCTGCTCTGTCATATGGGGTCATCAACTTTACTCCACACACAGATGATGACCCGATTGGCACAGCAGTAATGCAATTTTTATGGTGGCCCCCTCTGGCAAGCGAGGCTGCTAACTTTACTCTGCACATGGGTGATAGCCCGATCGACACAGCAGTAATGCGCTCTTCACAGTGGCCCTCTCTGGTATATGGGGTCACCAAATGTAATCTGCACATTAGCTATGGTCAGATCAATGCAGAAGTAATGCAGTCTTCATTGTGGTACCTCTTCTGACATAAGGGGTCATCTGCTTTACTCCACACACAGCGGGCTGTGACCCGATCAGCACAACAGTAATGCACCCTTCACAGCTTTCAATCCAGCATACAGGGCTGATAGTTTTATTCCGCACTAGGGCGATGGCCCAATCTGCATGGCAGTATTGCAGCCTTCACAACAGCCCTTACTGGCATACATCATTGGCGAATTTTCTGTGCACCTGGGCAATGGTCTGATTAGCGCAAGAAGGACTAACTTCTCAACAACCCCCTATGGCATCTGGGGTCACCAAATTGAAGTTGCACACAGGTGACAAGGCGATCAGTGCAGCCAGTGCTTTCTTTGACCTCATGAAGGGGATCCAATCTCCAGTATCCCCCAGGGAACACTTGTCTTGGCAATCAAACAGGGGCTGGTGCTCCAGGCACCAGGGCAGGTGGTTTCCATTTGCTTGGTTGATGCCCCCTCACCCACCTGGGAGAGTAGCAGACCCTAATTCCCAGCCCTGGTCACAAATGAAAGTCTTGCACAGTTTCTCCTCACACAGCCCGACTAGCTGTTTGGCAGTTGACAATTTTGGTGACCTCAAGCTCCCATTCTTATTGTCCATTTGAAGCACAAATGTGATTTACTATCTGAGTCTTTGAAGTTTGTGTTGAGCGTCTGCTTCCTTTTGAAGTGCGCACTGCTCTGCCCTTTGTCCGGAAAACAGTCTGACATAGCAGGAGTGACTCTAAATTGGATAGCAATACAACACAGGCCATGGGAGTGACTAAAGGTTCACAACTGAATGTCAGCACAGTGATATGTGCTCAAACGTTTACCCCAGGACCACAGCCCTACTTTTTATGATTGTCTTACCCGCCTTATCTCCTTCCTTAGATGTGGCTAGGTCCCTTTTCAGTGACCTTTCCCAGAATCAAAGAGCACCCTTTGAAGTGTACCAAAGAGCCTGGCTCATCCCTCCTGTGGTGTGTGTTCTACCCAGCTCTCAAGAATGCAGCAACCTACAAAGCTGTCTGTGGGAATCCTCTATATCCTCATGCTTCTATAGTTAGCCCTGTGTCTCCCAAAATGGAACCCGGTGTTTTCCATGCATAGTACTAATCAAAGGCACAAATACATCTAGCACACGCATTCAAACACCTGCAAGCTGCACAGCGCTACATACTAATGTATTGTGAGGTAAGCGCGTAGCAGCAGGACTTTACAGGAGAGGGCCTGTGGGCCTCAGTTTAGCAACAGTGATAAAAAAGTCTGTTAACTCCTGCTGATCACTACACGGTATGCTGTGACCGCGATGCTTGTGATCATTAAATCATGGTAAAAGCAGCAGTCTTTTAACATCATTAGGTTGGTGCTTTGGGCTCCACTCTTGGTCAAGCAAGACTGCAATCCATGATATAGGCCAATGTCATGCTTACACACATGATCTGTGTTCACCCATGACAACAAAAATCGACACTGGACATTCAGATAATATAACTGGGACACTCAGAGCAGGGGAAGGGTTAGAATTAGGGGTCTCTATTTGGCAGTGGTAGGCACCCTATCCAAGTTGGGACCCTTCCTTCTAGTCAGGATAAGGAAATTTCACACCTAGATAAGTCCTGCTCACCCCCTTGGTAGCTTGGCATTAGCAGACAGGCGTATCTCAGAGGCAATGTGTAAAGTATTTGTACATAACACACACAGTAACACAGTGAGAATACTTCAAATGGACACCACACCAGTTTAGGAAAGTAAAATACCTGTATTTAAACCATACAAGACTAAAACACCATCATTCAACATACACAAATCAAAATGTGACTTTTAAAAGGTTTCAAGAAAATCTGTTCATAGAAATCTAAGGATGTGTGATTTTTACACAAAGTGCCTTAAATGCATCAAAAATCACAAGGCAAAACAGCCGCAGAGGAGGGAAGCGTCGAAAAACACAGCAATGTGTCAGTTCCTGAGTCCTTGAGGATGCAATGTGATGGTTCTGCTGTAAGCAGGAGAAGTGATGCATCAAATCCGGACTGAAGGGGGATGTGATGTGTTGATTCCAAGACGGTTCTGGTCTGCGTGTGCTGCGACGATGATGTGTGGCGCACAGACATAAAGCGTGGAAATTTGAGACATGCTGTAAGTCGATGCAGTGGTGGTAAACAGGCGCTGCATTGATTTCTTCAGCCGCATAGCAGGGCCTGCATGGGGGTCAGTGCAGGGGTCTCAGACTTCAGAGACGGTGCATTGAAATCATCATGCTGTGGTTCTTCGGGCCACTGACAGGTGCTGCGTCAGTTTCATTACCCGCATGGGCTGTGTGTCGGGATTTTCTACTGCATGTCAGTGCTGCGTCGGAAAATAAAGACACAAGGTTTCTTCAGTTCTTTGTAGATATTTGCAGCAGGAACAACCTCTAAGGGCCCAGAACGGGAAATGGCACAACAAGGCAGGTCTGAACTCCCAGCAGTGGAGCTCTAGGATGCTGCAAGTGAAGTCTTTGGGTCTCAGACTGCTTAACAGGAGGCAAGCTCTACACCAAGCCCTTGGAGAATCTTCTTAAGCAGGATACCACAGTAAGGCAGCAGTCCAGTCTTTTCCACTGGCCACAGGCAGAAGTAGCAACTGTAGGCCAATCCAACAAAGCAACACACAGCAAAAGGGCAGTACTCCTCTTGGCAGCTCTTCAGCTCTTCGTGGCAGGGTCCTCTTAGTAGAGAAGCAATCTAAAGTTCTGGAGTTTTAGGTTGAATACTTATACATCTTTTACCCTTTGAAATCTTTATTCAGAAAGTCTCTCTTGCTCAGTAAAACCAGTTCTGTCTTCCGTGGTCCAGCCGCACTACAGGGGGTGGAGACAGTATTGTGCAAGGCAGCCACAGCCTATTCAGGTGTTAGTGACAATGCCTCCCACCACTCCAGCCCAGGATGACTCATCAGCATATGCTGAGCATACCTCAGCTCTCTTTGTCTGAGTGGAGTAAATAGACAAACAAGCCCCTGTCAGTCTAAACCAGACGTTGATTCCACAGGCAGTCAGAGGCACGGGATGGTTCCAAAAGAAAATGCCCATTTTCTAAAAGTGGTCTTTTCAAACATACAATTTAAAAACCACCTTTACTAAATTATGTGTTTTCAATTCTGAGCTCACGGAGCTCAAACTCCAAATCTATACCTCTTCCCAATTGAAAGTTGCACTTGTAAAATGCTACAAGGCTGTTCCAATGATATTCTATGGGAGAGTTAGTCCTTGCAATAGTGAAAAACGAAATGCATAGTATTTCACTATTAGGACATGTAAAACACACCACTACATGTCCTACCTTCCACATACACTGCACCCTGCCCATGGGGGTACACTGGTCCTACCTTAAAGGTGACTTACATGTAAGAAAAGGGAAGGTTAGGGCCTGGATAGTTGGTGCACTTGCCAGGTTGACAAGGCAGTTAACACTGTGAAGCAGACACTGCAGTGTCAAGTCTGAGGCACATTTGAAAGGCTACCTGTGTGGGTGGCACATTCAGTGCTGCAGGCACACTAGTAACATTTGATTTACAGGCCTTGGGCACACATAGTGCACGTTACTGGGGACTTACCAGTCAATTAAATATGCCATTCATGGATAACCAACCATAATCACAATTTACACAAATAGCATCTGCATTTTATCACTGATTAGCAGTGGTAAAGTGCCCAGAATCCTAAAGCCAACAAAAACAGGTCAGAAAAAAAGGAGGCAAAAGGCAAAGTGTTTGGAGACAAACTTGCAAAAAACAGCCAGGTCCAACAGGAAGCAACATCTTGGGCTGTGCCATTTTAAGTCTTGGAGTAAAGACGTTTTTCTGAACAGATTGCATTGGCAGGATTAAGCTGTACCCTCAAACAAAAATGTTATAAACAGGAGCCAGAAGATGAAATGTGAGTTCTATGTAGTAACCTTAACACACATACACAGCAAATCATCACTGTGCACACTTTTGACAAAGGGCCAGTATTTTCATTTAATTTTTAAGAAAATCTACATGTACACACATTCTTATTTTAGGAGCAAAAAGCTGTAAACCTAACATTGTTATTTTGTAAGCAAAGTAAGACACATATGCAAGAGTGATTAGTACAAATCTCTAATTATAGAAGACATATACAGCCTGATTCATGAAAACCGGAATCTGCGATTTTCCAATTGCGATTAACTGCGAATCGCAATTTAGAAATCGCAGATCGGTATTCATGAATTTTTGCGATAAAAAAATGCGATTCGCACGCGGCCGCAAAAAGCGTTTGCGATTTTCAAAAATCGCAGAATAATCGCTATTTTCGGCAACATCCGTGTAGGATTTGCGATATCGCAAATAGCGATATCGCTAATTGCGAGATCGCAAAATCCCGAGATCGGGAAAACGGGAAGTCGCATTTCGAGCACAGTGATGACATCACAACCAGGAAGCAGCCAGTTCCCACCCCCATTCACCACAGTGAGGCAGACCTCGAGGCAGCAACTGAGTCAGCTCCTGCAAGGACACCTGCACACTTGGAATACCACACCCAATCTCACTGCAGCAATGGCAGAGGAGGCTGTGCCAGGGCCCAGCAACACCGGGCTCAAGAGGAAACTGAAGTTCTCCGAACAGGAGTTGGAGCACCTCATCGAAGGGGTGGTAGAGAACCACTCTAAACTGTTTGGGAAAGAGTCAAGGAGGGTGCCTGAGCAGGAGAAGTGGAGAATCTGGGTCGGGATAGCGGCCACAGTTAACTCCGTGGGCGTGGCAGACAGGTCACTTGAAGAACTAAAGAAGAGGTGATACGACCTCCGAGGTCGTGCCAAGGAGAAGGTTGCCGAGAGGCTGGGAGAGTCCCTGGCCACTGGAGGGGGAGGACCTACAGTCCCTCCAAACACCACCATGGAGGACCGCGTCGAGGACACGTTGGAGTCCGAGGCGTGCATTGGAGTCATCAGATTGGACTCATCCCGCCCCACCCAAGAGAGCCAAGGTAAGTGGCATGCGACTGCGACCCTGTCCCCTATGAATGGCCATTACCCTATAGCCTCCCATAATGTTCCAAAGTCATGCCATCGGTGCACATTAGGTAATGCCCTAAAGCATTGTGGGACATGTAGTGAGGCCACAATGTACAAGTACCCCAATGCAGCCAGACAGGTTCCAAAGTACGCAATGCCACAGCCAGTCAGGGAATGTCATCCAGCATGCATGTAGCAACTGCACGTGTGACAGATACATGCAACTAATGGACGTCCACTTCCCCTCACAGGTGGCGCAGACAGCAGCGACAGTGACAGGCTGCTCATCGATGAGCAACCACAGGATGCGGAGGAGGTGCCGTCACAAACACATCCAGCACCAACAGGCGCTGCACCTACCCCTGCAGCCAGGCCCACAGCATCAGCGCCAGCACCAACAGGGGCTGCACCTACCCCTGCAGCCAGGCCCACAGCATCAGCACCAGCACCAACAGGCGCACCACCAACCCCTGCAGCCAGGCCCACAGCATCAGCGCCAGCACCAACAGGCGCACCACCAACCCCTGCAGCCAGGCCCACAGCATCAGCGCCAGCACCAACAGGCGCACCACCAACCCCTGCAGCCAGGCCCACAGCATCAGCGCCAGCACCATCAGGCGCACCACCAACCCCTGCAGCCAGGCCCGCAGCAGCTGGAGCCTCCACATCTGCTCCAGCGACAGCGGTGACACAGCGCCCACCCACTGTGGGCAGCCAGCAGAGCAGGCATGGCAGGGCTCGCCTGCAGAACAATGCACGCAGCGGCAGGAGGGGGGTGGAAGTGCGATTGCCGAGCATGAGCATAGAGCGTAGAATGCTACGCATTCACCAGCTGCAGGCACGCCGGCAAGGGGCCATACAGATGCAGCTGTATAATATTGGCCGCAATGTGGCAGGTGTGGGGGAGAGGATGGACCGCATGACGGCAGCCATGGCAGGTGTGGGGGAGAGGATGGACCGCATGACGGCAGCCATGGAGGCCAACACTGCTGCGCTAATATCACAGCGCAACACCGCCCGCCGCCACCACCGGCAGCTACTGATGCGGCTGTCGGCATACACCAGGTAAAACTACGTGATCGGCAATGCAACATCCCAGCTATCGCAACGGTCCCTGGCGCAGCAGCAGCAGCTCATCCAATGCTGCGAGGATGTGGCCAGAGTATTAGAGCACCTCACCACTGCCGTTATGGCACTCCACCCCCCTGTACCTGGCAATGTCGGGGGGGATGATGCCAGCGAGGGCACCTCAAGTGTGAGCAGCCAGTCTGCCTCACAGGTAGCGGTGTTACGACGTAGCACCAGGCCCACTGCAGGGTCACGTGCGGTGGCAGAGGAGGAGCCGGAGAGGCGCTTGAGTGATTCGCGCCGGAGGCCCACCTGACTAACATGTACTTTTACAGGCACAGGCTGACACTATAAGCCTGCCCTGTGTTTTGGACGCAGCAGTATGGGGCAATACTGATTGCATAGGAAGGCTGGCAACTTGCACTATTATTGTGAATCAAACAATAATATTTATTCTTGCATCATACATTGGCGTCCTGTCATTATTTCCATTTGCATGCAATTGTGATTTGTTGGGTGAGGGGAGTGGGTGCACTAGAAACTGTTCATTGTGATGTGGTTGCGGCGTCTGTGGCCTTCAGCTGGGTTCTCCCCGCGTGCATGACGCCCATGTGCAGGTGGCCGGTCGTCCCCTTCCGACTCACTGCCAGAGATGTCTACAGGTATCCTGCGCTTGGTAGCAATGTTGTGTAGTATTGCACAGACAGCCACAATGCGGCCTTTCACAAAGGACAAGGGAGACCCTACTCACGAGGAACCAGGGCGATTAATTATATCAAGAACATTGGTTCCAGTGGCGTAATCTAAATTGATAACTTTTAATTGTTATGCTCAATGGCAATGATTATAACAAATGAGGATTGAAAATGGCGGAAAGAAATGCACTCACAATTATATTGTATACTTTCAACTTTTATAGACTCTTATTGAAGGAAATTTTTTTTCATACATATTGATTCATAGGAAAAACACAAACAGTACATAAGGGTGCAGTGTGTCCCAAGTGTGTAAAAAACAACAACCAAACTCACAGTACATAAAACATAAAGGCTCAAAAGGCACAGTGGTTTCAAACTGAATATATATATTTTGGAAAAAGACCCAGAAAAATTACTATAAATATAATGAGTGAATCTACACAATCATAGGCACTCTCTTTTAAGGGTTCTTTTTCACGTGGGCGTCGACGGCGTTTCGACCCTATGGGATTGGGGTCTCGTCAGGACAGGAAATTATAGGACATCTAAAAATTAAAATACAAAAGGGGCTATGAGTCATTGTATGACCGTGGTATATATTAATTTAATTAATTTAGAAAAAGTGGGGACCTAAATACCTGGTTTCTATTCCTATGATCACCCATGCGTGGTGAAAGGAAAAAGATTCAAACACTTACAAGTGACCCAGCCGGGCACTGTTGGATTTTTCGAAAAACAAGAGAGTAAAGGAGTAGTTAGTGAAAGATTAATGCCATATGAGTAATTTAGGCAAACAAGCACCATACATAATTTTGGTACTTACCACTTGTAGTGGTCGGGAATGCGCAGTATGTAGCGCGCAGTAATAGAGTTTAAAACGTTTGATGATGTAGGTAACACCTATTGAAATAATATATGCCATAAGTACATCGCGTTTAAGAGTAATGGTCCATCTAACCCCATAGTATAGAAGTAATTACCTGCAATGGGTGTGCCATATATGAGATATCTCAATGATATCCAATTCCGTGTGTCAGATTATGCATCAGGTTGGGGTAAGTTCGTTTTCAATTTTATCAAGGGTGATACAATGCGGCAGCACACATCAGGACTGTAGTACATGGCCCCACCTGTCTTGTGCAGTATGCGGAATCTGCTCTTTAGTAGCCCAAAAGTCCTTTCAATGCAATTCCTTGTCCGTATGTGTGCAACATTGTAACGCCGTTGCTGTGGTGTAGCAGGGTTGAGGTATGGGGTGAGGAGGTATTCACGGAGGGCGTAGCCACTGTCACCTGAATGAGAGGAGCAGAGGGTGAGTGCCTGTGCAGCGCAGCTACTTCATCGCAATGTGACATTGTGGACAAAGTTTGCTTACCAAGTAGGTGTCCTTCCCCAAAGTCTCCCCTGGCCAGTCGTGTGTGGAGGCCGCTGTGCCGGAATATGAATGAGTCATGGGTACTCCCTGGGTACTGTGCCACTATGTCCGTGATGTATGTCTTAGCATTGCAGACCATCTGGATGTTGAGGGAGTGGTAGGACTTGCGATTGCGGTACATGTACTCTGTTGCAGCTGGTGGGCAGATGGCGATGTGGGTACAGTCAATGCATCCTATCACATGTGGGAAATGGGCAACATTGTAGAATTGTAGCTTGGTCGAATCCAAATCCTGTTGGCTGGTGGGAAATTTGATGTGTTGGTGTAGCTGGGTCAGCATTGCGTCAAGGAAACTCCTTAGGCAGCGGGACATGGTGGGCTGGGATATCCCCCCAGCAACCGCTACTATCCCCTGGAAGCTCCCAGAGGCCAGGAGGTGCAGGCTACACAATACCTGGACATGTGTAGGCACGGCATTGGTCCGCCTTGTTGGGTGCTGCATCAGGGGGTCAAGGTCCTGTATTAGCTGGATTATCATTTCCCCATTCAGGCGGTACTTTGCATATATTTGCTCTCTGGTTTGTCCCAGCAGGGTGAACCGCTGGCGGAATATCCTGTCCTGGATTCTGCGTCTCCTCCGTGCTGCTCGCTGTAGCCTTCGCCGCCTGACCACCATGTACATTCCTGGCATTGTGAGACTCCAAATGCTGCTGCTGATTCTCCTTATGTGTGCTTGGTCAGGCCTGCACCTGTTACTGATTGGCCAACGGTTTTTCAAACATTTTTTTCAATGGCTTTTATGGTTACCACCTGCTTTGGGTTGTCCTTAATTTGCGCCTCGCAAACAGCGATTTTGTTTTTTTTCCGCTATTTGCGATTTTTCATGATTACCGATTGCGATTGTATAGCGAAATCGCAATTTTTTTCGCAGTATCCGTGGTTTGTCGCATTTTCCGATTTGCTAATGCTCTCCTGCCGGGATTCTGCGAATCTATTTGCGAATTCGCTATTATGTGTTTGCGATTTCGCTATTTTCGTGGTGAATGCCGATTGGGGAAATTGCGCCCGCAATAGCATTTTCGCAGCTATTGCGAGCACAATTTTGCTTCATGAATCAGGCTGTAAGGCATTGAAAGAGTATGGCACTTCTTTACCGAAAAAGTCATAAATCAGAAGTTAAAATGTTTTACACCAGGAAAGTAAATACAGCAAAGAAATGATTATCCATTTCCAGCTGTGCATCATTTGGCATGTGCATTCTAACAACATCATTACCCAATACACCATCATAAACTGGACACTGTAACTAACAACGTAATGCCATTTCCTTGATGGACATCTTATTCAGGCAGCAGTAAACCACGAAAAACACATGAAAGCCTATGGCTGATGGGAAATGTTCAAAAGCCCATTCTCTTTTTGTACAACTTATTGTGTTTTTTCCAAGAACTGAGGATTGAGGTCTACCACTATCTAATGCTCTCTGTGCCCAGCTCCGCTTTACTCGGTAGAACACCAGGACACTTATCGCCTGTTGCAGGGTATATCATTTCCATGTCAAGCCACTAGAATCCATTTTTGAAGATTGGCTTCTAATTGTATATATTTTTGGCACCTAATGGAATGGCTTCAGCCAGCTTCATGTGAGCGGAATTGAGACCGCTTTTAATATATTTCATATCTTGATGAATTCATCGAATTTCCGTCTTTCATAAGAACAGTCTTGGAAAGACTGTTATGATGCTCAAATGACTTACCAGGTCCTGATGATGACCGCGCAATTGATTAGCGGTTGAAACGCCGTCGACGCATTGTGGTTTTTAAAATTCTAGGAGGACACATAATCTCAGTATATGTTGTACCCCCATTTTTTCAACAGATTTAATTGTTGTTTGCCACTTGTCTGGTGTTCTATGTGATATATTGTTATGTAAAGCAGCTATTCCCTTTTTTGAGCGTGTATATTTATAATAAAATGTGAAATATATTTTTCTATACATTAGTGGTATTTGAATTGATGTATGTATTCTTCCCTTGTTGCTTTTTCCTTTCCTTTTATTCTTGTCTCTTTGCTCTTCTTTTTCTATTACCAATGTTAATTTGTTTACAATAAGTTATTTAATGTGTGTTTTTTGTTAATTGTCTCCTGAACTGTTGTTAGGATTATTCAGATCCAAAAATAAATCATTAGACACAGCAACAAATATCCCCTGAGCATCTGTGAAGGAGTTCTATTTTATAACACCCATTAAGCGATCTAAAAGCAGCAGTAATGACAACAATTGAAGCCCCATTTCAATGATAATGCAATGCTTTCCTTTACAAGTGATTATATTCTGTTAAATGTGTACCTTGGATATCTGCACCACAGATCGAACAACTTAAGAGAGAGGAGCTAAAGAAACAATAGGACAGGCATATCTTTTTATGTGCGGAGTTCTCAGCCCCAACTACAGAATTTTACAGTAGTAAAATCACTATTAGTAAAATTAAACTTGTAGTATGTGAATACCAAAAAGTAGTAAACTTACACGAAAGTATAAGCTAACCTTTGTGAATCAGGCCCATGGTGTGAAAATATCAACACAATAATTATTTTCTGGATTTGAAACAATGAGCAGTGAGATTGAAAAGGTCCTCTTCCAGATGCATGTTTACTGACCCTTGGGGACATAGGGTCATTATGCAAACCAAGGAGGAGAAATATTCTGCAGTTAGGTTGGGGAAATAGCCTTTAGCATGGTGAGAATAGTATGATAATGATGAGAATGTGAATATAGATAATGTAACTGACAGAGAACATTAAAGTATAGGCTTGTGCACAACATCAAAATTAAAGCATCTCACAAATATTGTTACATTTAAACTATTGGGGAATCGAATCTGCAAATGTCCTGAATTTCTGCAGCTTGTTTAACACAGTGGATATTAAATGAATGTATTTAGGTAGTGTCAGGGGGATGCTTGAAATACCCACACCTGAATTTTGTTAGCCTTCATAAATATTTTACATGCCATTCCTGTCCGGAAAGAAAAGTAGATTTAGGAATAAATGTCTTTCTTAAGCGGGAAAGTATATTCAATGCCCTCAATATAATGAGCGTTTCGGACAAAAGGCATCCTGTATCTGTAAAAACATCTTATTCCAGTTTTTAAAAAGTGAGAGCTAAAGCTTGTGTCCCTGTATTTACTCCTGTGGGTTGTCAGCCCCACGTAAAATATCAGGAGACTATGACAGGACGTGTGTGCAAATAAATCTGTGACTTTACACTTACATGGTTGTAACATTAAAATTACGAAAAAAAGTGCTGCTCCCAAAGACGGAGGCACGGCCCTCCGGGCAGGAACGCCTTGCTAAAATAGGTGAACATCAATAGATTTGCAAATTTTTGTGCATTCACGAACTTTTGCAAATCTCCACCTCACCATGTGTCCAATCGGGGACTAAACACCTGTCAAGGTCAGCAGTAAACCTGTAACCTTGTTAAAGTGGTGAGGAAACCTAGTCCAAAATTAGTGAGGGTATAGGAAAAGGGGTTTCCCAAGGAGAAAAAAAAAATACAGTAGCAACTGCATTTGCATCTTTTGTATGATTTGAATTTCGAGTGTATATTAGCAAATGCATGAATGAAATTCACTGAAGAATTGCGGAAGTACCCCAGGGAAAATTCTGGCAGTCACATTTTCAAAGAGGCACTTCTGAAACCCATTGTGAATTCCCCATAAAATTCCACTCTTTTCTCCATACATAAAATAACGACTGATGTTTTATTTTTTTGGTTAAATCAAAAATTGTTTTTTTTAAATCTACTATTTATACAAATCGTACGTCTGTCTCGATCTATGACTTTCAACATATGTTAGTGATTTTACCTCAAGTTGTTAAATAATTAACTGAAATTAAACAGGGGTTTTTCAAGAATTCAAACCTAACATTTAATTAGTTGATTCTTCTCATCAAAACAAAGCCAGGAGGTATGCATCATGTCTTCTGATAGGAAAAAAAAAAAGGTCACCATGACAAAGAATTGATCATTAATGTGTGTTCAACATGATGCAGTCTCCTTTTTTCTGCATTGCACTGTCAGGAGTACTTCCTTGTTTATTTCCCCTCTCACTCCATGTAAACAGCAATAATTCTGAAATAAAGAATGCATTAGTGGAAGCGTGTAATTGAAATGCTGTTAGAGCCGATCATGAATAATATAGCTTGACTTGTTTGTACCCCTTTAAGGGGACGACTTACAGTTACAATGTCAAAATAAGCATTACTCTTTGCAAAATGTACTTTTATATTTTATAAGCACACTTGTGATACATTTATTAAAGAAATTGTTTAGCAAATTATATTAAAATGTATACTCTAAAACAGAATACGGAATATAGTTTAATGTTTGTTAGGGATGACAGCTTTTATTCCACCACCTCAAGTAATGTGTCATGTGAACCTGGAAGGTCGCAAGACCACCACTTGCCCCAGCTCAGGTAATCCGCAACTAACAGTTCTGTGTTGTCCCAAATGGTTGTACATATATTTTTTATAATATCAATACTGTAGATTATTTCTGTTGGCCAGTAAATAACACCACCACATAGTGAGACCCTTCATTGTATCCCCAGACGTACAAAACTTTGAAAACGTTTCATTCTTGCTTTAAGAATTCATTATAAGGGTAGGTGTTAAAAACAAAAGCCTCATTAGTTTGAACAACATCCCGAATGGCTCCTAGAGATTGAGGGGCCAATTTCTGAGAATGTTTTGCAATGCAGCGCAGCAAGTCACCTTGCTGCGCTGATCTGTGTCACAGGGAAAGGGGTGAATGCACCGGATTTAAGGTGCTACAGTGCATTCCTGCCTTTTTCCCTCTGCTTGCGTACATTTGGCAGCCTAGCACCAATGCACCATGGTCCAAGGGTGCCTGCGTTGCATGCAGGATTGTTTTTGTACAGGAAGGAACATCTTTTGGCACAAAAACAATCCTAAGAGGCATATTCCTCTTTCTATGTGTACTGCAGAATGCAATACATATAGGAAAGAGGAAGCAACGAGGAGCAATAAAGATATGTCTCCTTGTTACAGCTCTCCTGGAAGGCATATCTGTTTGGCACCTTTCCAAGTCTACCAGTTCCGATAAAAACCACGGAGTTGCGTGGGACCACCCACGCAACGCCCATGGAATGCCTTTCCAGGGAAGGGTAAAGCAACGCATTAATGTGCACTGCGTTGCTTTACTCCAGGTTTATGGACAAACTAAGGGGCCGATTCCGATCCTGGAAAAACGCTGTACAAATCGTGGTATGGAGCGTTTTCCCCATACAACTCGTACTTGTAAGGAGGCCTCTACAACCTAGGAAGTACGATCCGTACAAATAGACGCACTACATACAAATTGTAAAAAAGACCATACAACTCGCATATACAAGCAATTCCGATTCGGATTGCTCTGTACACAACGTTCCCATGTATTCCCGGCAGCAGTTTACAACCCGGCAAGTACGATTCGTACAAACGGCACTCCATACAGCTCTTTTTTTACAAGAGCCAAAAAGTGCCGGAAAAAACTTGTACGCCCCGAAGACAGTACGAGACAGACCCCCTCATGTACGCCTCGTACACCCCATGAATACAGGGGTACGATGCGTATGTACGGTGCGTACGGATGGCATGGAAAGTGGGGTACGGTGCCTACATACGCGATGAAGGGGTACTGGTCGTGTACGCACCGTACAAGCACCGTACCCCAAAATTGCGTATGTACGCACCGTACCCCAAAATCGCGTACGTACACACCGTACCCCAAAATCGCGTATGTACGCTCCGTACCCCAAAATCGCGTACGTATGCGCCGTACCCCAAAATCGCGTATGTACGCACGTACCCCAAAATCACATACGTACGCACCGTACCCCAAAATCGTGTATGTATGCACTGTACCCCAAAATCGCGTACGTATACACCGTACCCCAAAATCGTGTATGTACACACCGTACCCCAAAATCGCGTACGTACGCAGTGTAGCCCAAAATCGTGTACGTACGCACCGTACCCCAAAAACGTGATTTTGGGGTACGGTGCGTACATACGCAATTTTAGGGTACGCTGCGTACGTATGCGATTTTGGGGTACGGTGCGTACATACGTGATTTTGGGGTACGGTGCGTATGTACGCGATTTTGGGGTACGGTGTGTACATACACGATTTTGGGATACGGCGCATACGTACGTGATTTTGGGGTACGGTGCGTACATACACGATTTTGGGGTACGGTGCCTACATATGCGATTTTGGGGTACGGTGCGTACATACACGATTTTGGGGTACGGTGCCTACATATGCCATTTTGGGGTACGTGCGTACATATGCGATTTTGGGGTACGGCGCATACGTACGTGATTTTAGGGTACGGTGCGTATGTACGCAATTTTGGTGTACGGTGCATACGTACGCGATTTTGGGGTACGGTGCGTACATACGCGATTTTGGGGTACGGTGCTTGTACGGTGCGTACACGACCAGTACCCCAAAATCACGTACGTACTTTGCGTACATGGGCGATGTTGGGGTACGCACCATACACACGCCTCGCATGTGGGGGGACCCCTGTACGCCTCATACCCCTATACGACCCATACCCCGGTATGAGTCGTACCCCCAGAACGAGTCATACCAGGGTACAAGGCGTATAGGGGTTCGCTTCGTTGCCCGGTACAAGTCATTCCCCGTATACAGGCCATTTTCCATACAAATCGTATGCTGACAACCCGGTACGAATCGTACTTGACGGGTTGGACAGCCTTTTTACAAATTGTATGGTCTTTTTTACAAGTCCGGGTCGTACAGCTTTTCCCGATCCGATTTGTAAGGATTGGGCCGATCTGTATGTATTTTTCCCGTACGAATCGTACTACACGGGTTGGAAGGGACTTTTACAATTTGTATGGAAAAAAATACAAATCCTATTTGTATGGAAAATAAAAATCCAGGATCAGAATCGGCCCCTAAGTGTCACGCAAAGAGGCATTGCATGGCTTCATAAATCACATGTAAGGTTTGCGTTGCTCTTGCAAAACGTTGTGTGGTGCAAGAGTAAAGCAAACGGCTCATAAATAGTCCCTTGAGAGTATTGTGCAAACCCTAACCTTCTCAACAGGGTCCAGGAAGGGTCATCACACCGAGAATTTTTTTTAATACGAGGCAAAATGGTGCATTTTAAAGCCCAATTTTCAAATAATTTGGACAAATAGATACATAGTTTATCAGAGTCTGAGTACTGATGGACTCTTCTATATTTTGAAGTTAAGGACAGTGAAGTACAGTAAGTTAAAGTTGTTTGCTACAGGGTCATGCAGTTTGCCCTAAAGTGAAATGAGAAATATCAGCCCAGAGTTCTGGTCAGAAAATCTGTAGATCAACTGCAGGACTTATCATGTCTCTAGAGATTTTGAATGGCCATAAATTATGCTTAGGAATTTAAGGACCAAAGTCCTAAAAAAGTTTCAAGTACTACATTGTAACTGTGAGAGCAACGCCGTTTAATGATCGTATTGTCTTTTACATTATTCTTCTATAAAATGTTGTATATATTGTGTTATTGTGCAGGGGTATCATTTTTGTAATTTTGTAGAGTTTGTTTTATATGATGCAGTTTCTATAATTTTTTCAAGTTGGGATTATTTTCAATATTAGTCAAGTTTATGTTTTGTGTAATGTAGTACTTGAAACCTTGTTATGATTCTAGTCTTTACTTTACCCCAGGTTCGGGTAATAGGGCTGCCCCTGTTTGTTGTAATTATTTAAGGAATTTAAGGAGACACTACATTCAATTGTATGTTAGCTAATGATTTTATAGCACCAGAGATTACTTTTCTCAATAGAAAAGGATATTCATCCAGTAAACGAGGGTAGGATTGGTGTACGCAACCTAGAATCTTACTATCTGGCCACCATCTGGTCTATTTGGGGAGATGGCTAGTACTAGATTTGGACCCCGAGAGATTGGATGTCATGTCTCTAATATGTAGTGGAGATCTTGTGCAGATGTTGTTCAGTAAGGCCCTGATTGCAAGGTGGTTGGTATATTCCAACCCGTGCATTAACCCTGTTTATCCACATATTTTAATTGTGAGTTGTTAGATAATAAACACATCCAATAAATCAACCTTCGTTAAATTTCGGGTGATCAAACCTTCCAAAATGTAACTGTTGAATACCATACAATATTTGCTATATCATGCAGACACAAACATCTGCATGTTATTCCCCAACAACTCGTAATAGGTGGTAATTATTGCACTCAATAAATAATGCACCCCGTGGAAACATTATTTATGTTGTGTGATAAATACCAGCTATACTCATAATCAAGGCCTAAGTCAAAACTGATGGCACCCTATTCTAGGGCATTGTGAGTGATTAAGGCTTGCACATAAAAGCTGGCAATAATTTTCCCCAACTCTCCATGCTTGCCGTTGTGGTCACTATTAAGATTGGCAACAGTAGAGGGGAATCACAACACATAAACATGACTGCAAGCTGGCATTAGGACCATTGGGAATCTGTACAATGCTGAAACGCGCCTTACATTTGAGGAGCTCTTAGACGGCTATGGGTTACACACTGGCTAATTCTTGACATACAGAGCCCAGGTGGAGGTTATCAGAGAAACATGGGATGGTGGGGTGACTTAACCTCCTATGTCCAAGGCATTATCCACCCATCTGATGCACAGAATACAGTGTAAAGTGGTGACAATAATGCACCGAGCATGGGCACCTGCATTTTATTCTCCCACAGCTACACTGAGAACACTGTGGGAACAAAAGATGGGAGAGTCCATTACAAATAAAGAATGGAGGCAGATGCTAGATTATACCAAAACGGTAAATAGGAACCCTTGCTTTAAATACACACAACTCAATTATCTGCATTGTATATGTATGTATCCTTGGCGCGGCTGGCCAATGGGTGCCCATGAATGATGATGGCATGCCCCAGATCTTTAACATATTTCCAAGACCTTTTTCATATGGTTTGGGAGTGTTCCCTCATTGAAATGTAGTGGACATTCTTGTTTTCAGTACAGACAGAACACTCTGGTAGACACTTGGATAACACTATTGCACTGTGTTTACTGGGCAGTTTGTGAGAACGCCTGCATCTAGGGGCCTGCCTTAATTTTTTGGATAGCTATACAGTAGAAGGCGGCTGCAGCTCCTTCAGAGCTGCTCTGGAAAAAAAAATTGATAACATGGACTTCTATGGAAATAAATGTTATGAAACACACACAAAGACAAGCAGGAACTGGTGGGACTATCCCTCAGTGGGAGACAATCCTGCTTGCACTTCAGGTCAAGACAGATGAGATGTCCCCCTAAATAGGTAATGGAATTGCACACTTCTGTTTTCATTAGACACACCATTGTTTAACTGAAACCTTGCACTGGAGGACGGAGGAAGATGTACCTTTGTTGTAGCAAATGACAGGTGAGGGTGCTGATACCGGACAATGATGAAAGCGGGAGGTGCACCAATGGATTTAGTTCACCCTACATGATTTTACACATACAGACAAGTGTGTGATGTGTAGGTGGGATGTGGATGCATTTTCTTTGTGAGGGGATGAATACAAAGGTGATTGGGTTATAGTTATGCAGTTGTTACAACAGAAGTAAAAGTAAATGGGTCAGGTTGTTTCATGTTTTGCAATATGAATGGAACACACATATGATGAACACATTATTGATGCACTGCTTTATTAAAGAATGTATGTTGCACACAAAAACTCAATTTATAAAAAGCAATGATAATATAAAATGCATCAATTACAATGCATGAATCTGAAACTTCATTATTGCTTCATGCTTAAAACATAGAGGCAATCATTATTAACCAGTTCAGTGATTTTTGATTTGGCTGCAAAAAATTATCTGGCCAAGTATCAGTCACACAACCTCCTTGAAAGTCTATTCAGAGTGATGTGGAAATATTTGACCTTGAAAGGCCCATTGGAAGTTGCAGTCTGAAACAAGCTAGCTACCCAAAGGAGGACTACTGCAGTGGACTACAATCTAATTAAGGACAGATGCTTTTAGTCCCAGATATCTGTGAGGTGCTATTTTCTGTAAATTCTAGTTTTTGACAAGCACTGGTGGATTTACTGCTCACTGTGCTGGCTATTTCATCTTCTCAGTGAGACCCACTCATGCCCTCTTTCTGTTTACAGATTAAGGGAATTTATGATGCCATTGTGCATTATACAAAGAGTCAGTGTTAATTTTCTAAAGGCTGGCCTCTGTCATGATGGGCGAAAAATAATGGACTGGAATGCAGTTTTGATTGATCACCAGTTGCTCACATTGATTCTAGCATCCACCCATCATCTTGTTGTTTGTTGTAATTCACAATCCAAATGCAAGATGTATACCTAGATGTGGGTCCTGTCCTCACTGTGCCATATGACCCATCTGTACCCTACTGAAGAGGCCCAGATAGGCAGAAACCAGGATGTGGTTCCTTTTGGAGAGGGACTTGCCTTGCAGTTCGGCATGGGCAGTTCCCACGAGGAGCAGGGTTAGTATTGATTTGCATAAGACAGGCATCTGTCTCTACCCACAGTTATGCTTTTAGGTGTTTTTTTTGCTTTTGCAATGTCTGCCTGAGCCTGATCTAATAGTATTCCCATTTCGAACTACACCACTGGGACAAGTTACAAAGTTGATTGGCCAGCTGGTAGTTCAAGGCTCCTCCTGGACAAAAGTCCCATTTATTTGAGATTTGCCTTCTCCTGGTAGAGGAAGGAGGCTGGAGAGAGAAATCTATACAGAGTGATTAACTGACAAGCTTGTGTAATCTCTTCTTAGAGGTACAAAGGGGGTACTAGGGGAATTCTGGCCCCAATCATCAAGGGTTACATTTGAAGTCTTGGAACTTAGAAACCAGTTTTGAGGGTCAGTTAGGGGAAAAGGCAAGACATGGAAAGTGCTCTGTCAAGGATAGAGGTGGCATATATGGGTTAGACAGAGATGTCAATCTTGATGAAGGAAGGACCCACCATGTGGACAAATCCATGACTAGAGAGGACCGCTTGAGACTCTGTTGGACTCTGGCTTCAGGTCAAGTGCCAATGGCCTCATCATTCCCTCTGGAGGACATTACAGATTGGGCTTGCTGTAGGCCCTTAAGTAAAGGGTTCCTTGGTGGACCATTTCTGGAAACAGGTGCCCCAGACTCATGCAAGACACACACATGCCCTTGAAATGGCAGGAGGTTGTGTTATCTGGGAGTGCAGGCAGGCAATGCAATCTTCTCTGTGGGCCAAGAGGTGATGCTGTTGGAGGACCCTGGACCAATAGTTTAGCAGAGGGTCATGAACAGGTGGACATACCCCTGAGGTTCTCCCCCAGTGGAGGAAGAGCAGTGAAAACCGGCACCAGCAAATTACTGCAGTTATGGAGGCCAAGTAACCCTAAACAGATACGATTGCTGGCTAGGGAACTCCACCAAAATTTTAACAATGCAGACCCTGTGGAAAAAGGCCCAACAGGGCCTTAAATGGCTGCCTTTGTATTGCCCCTATCATGAGTAGTTTGCCATATTTGGTCTACGAGGCTGCCAGGCGAAGAAGGCCTTACCATCAGGGGTGGCTCCTCAATGTGGGCGGAGGAGCGTTGCCCCACTGCTTTCTCGCAGTGCGAGAAGCAGAAACATAAAATGGTATCATAAATACCATTTTATGCTTTTGCTTCTCGCACTGTCACAAAGCAGAAGGGTTTGGTTGTGGGGGGGCGGCTGGGTGAGTCTGCTCAAGGGCAGGGGAGGAGTAGCTTGCCCAATGCTGAGGGCCCTGACTGTTTGGTCGGCCCTCTGGGGCCGACCAAACCAGTCATGCGCACTCCCTTTTCTCCATGTAGGCTGCATGCAGCCTACATGGAGAAAATGGCTTTCTCATAGACGTCTGTGTTATCGGTGTCCCAACCTTAGTGGAGGGAGGCTGCCTGCCTCCTGTTCCTGCGGAGGCAGGAAAGCGAGAGTCAGAGCTGGACCTGAGAAAACACAGGACCCAGGAAGTGTAAGTTTTCTTTTTTTTTATAATTTAACCCCCCTACCTGCATGACCGCCCTTCCCTCACGACCACTCCCCTGTCCCCCCACCCCGTACGGCCCCATGCCCACCCCAAACGCGTGAGCCATGCCGGCCACAACTCCTTACCATGTTCAGCAGTTTCTGGGTTGTTTTCCAATGAGGGTCAGAGTTCAAGGGGACGAACTGGGGAAGAGTATGCCACGCTCCGCATTCACCTTTTTCTTATGTTATCCCAGCTGAGGCCCAAGACTCTGCTGTAAGCGCTGTCCCACTTTAATTGATTATTACCCCAGGTTACAGTTGGGTGCACTGGTCAATGTTCTTTGCACCTTTGGAGAATGAAAGAAATCTTTTTCCCAGGAACCCTCTGGCCTGCACCATTATCCCTGTACTTGGAGGGGGCTTATCCAGGTGGGGGAAGCTTTGCACATTCCCACCTCTACACCCTGTGCCATGTCTAGAGCAAGTAAGGTGGCAGTAAGAGAAGAATGAGAGGTGTATTCCATGTCTGACTGCTCCAGCCTGTGAAGGGCAGTGGGGTAAGCCTTTGGGCGGCGCAGCACTTGGGACTACAGCACAACACTATCCCCACAGTGCCCAGGTACCCCAAAGTAGAGAGCATGGGCACCTGTGGAAGTAAGTACTACTGGAAAACAAAACAAAAAATAGAAACACACTAGCTGGCACCAGTTTTTACAAAAAAAAGTAAAGCCAAAAGGATAGGAAATATTTTCTGGTACTTCAAGTTTGGGAGAAAGAATACTCTGAGGCAAACCGCAGATCCCAGGGGACAGGAACTCCTTTAATTTGCATTTTTTGGTGAAGTGCCTCAAGATGACAGGGCTGCAACATGAAAAGTTGAGCTTGGGTAAGGGAGGAGGGAACAAGAGCATCATTGGGCCCCTCCATGGATAAAGAAAACCTCTTAGTATAGTTTTTGGCATTTGGAACCCTAATTCTTCTTGGAACCAGAATCCATGACCATGGGAGACGGTTTTGGGATTGTCAAGTATACATTGAGTAGGGGTGTGGTTCTAGAGCCCCTCTTATACATAGATCTTTGTTGTAACGTTCTCTGAGAATGTTGTTTATTTGTGTAAACATAACAGAACTATGACATCGAAATGTTCACCATCTCAATGCTTTAAATTGTGCACCTGAAAGTTAAAAAACCGTGAATGCTCTTGATACAAATAACAATGTGAGTTATCTTTAGTGGATATTTCTAGTAGCATCTAAAATGTTGAAAGACATTACTTCTGAAGGGCTTATTTTTTGCATTTGACAGGTTACACACTGACAAAGCCAGTTGACCTGACTTTTAAAAAGCGCCCCATACATGTATTAGTTGCTTGGGGAGTATTGTGTTTCTATCAGTTAGGTGTTAATGGGGCACAGACCATTAAATATGCCTCAAGCATACAGTACATTTAGAGGGTCACTTGACTTATCTGACCTGTTATTTATTGTGCAGTATCTGTAAGTTGTGTATCCATTTAGGTATTTCCACCTGAGAGGCTGTATATATATATATATGCTAATTGCATTGTAGGATTTAGTTTGTTTTGTAATAAAGTACGTTTCTATTTTTTTCAAAACAGCAATGATTGAACAGTGACCTATATAAAGTACTGTTGGCTTATTGCTTAGATGTATGCATCTAGCCACAGCACCTCCACTGGGTAATCCTTGGACTGCTCACCATCACTGCTTTGCGAGTGCTGAAAAAGCGTACTTGGTTTCCGGTTTGGAGGTTTGCCTTATGAGGGCCTCAATACTCCAGCGGCTAAACATCCCAGGTGCCACAATGGTTCACAGGTACTTTCACGAAACCCTGAATCTAATTCCATTCTTTGAGTGACAACATCCCAGGTCAACAGCTCAAATCCTTAGTCCTGCCTGGAGTGGTTGAGAGAATAACATCATGTTTAGCAGAATACCTAAATGAAAACTTAGTGGATATGCATGATGCAACAATTATAATTTCTACATTATGCAGGGCAGACATTTGACTGTTCGTGAAAATGCTAGTTTCTTCTTTCGCTGAGCACATGGACTTTGACTAAAATATGGATATCAGTATTTCTTAACGGCAATGTCAATATAATAATAAAGGTGCACTTTCATCAGTAACAATGCCTTTAGACCATTTTTACATGCCTTTTCATTCCACTAAAGTGTGGCTAGCCAAGAAATGCCCCTAATGCAGTTTGGTTGGATGAATTGCTGACTGGATTTTAGCTCCATATTCTGTGGTAACTAAAGTGCAATCAATTACTCATTGAATTGCGTGAAAGGGTAATTTGGGCATTCTCCATTTTCTAAGAGTTGGGACAAAACAAATGTTGCCTTTTCTGCATTATAAACCAAGATTTTGTATCGATTTTTGGGACACTATTTTGCTGGATGTGGGTCGCTCTGTATTTTATGTTATGTTATGTTATGTTATGTTATATGAGCTTATATAGCGCTCAGCTGCCCCAGCAAAGGGGCGTCCCGGCGCTTACACTCACACAGACCTATCCCGAAAACCAGAGCAGGGGATTCAGATACGAGCCAATGACAGAACTACTGTGGTGGACAAAGATAGGTTTTAATCGCTCTCCTGAAATCCATCAGGCCATCCATGCCACGAATCTCAAGTGGCAGAGAGTTCCATAATTTTGCCACTAGATAGTGGAAAGAGGGCCCCCCTGCTCTACAACACTTTACGCGGGGGACGATTATCACTGTAAAACAATAGTAAAGTGTCTGTGCTTTCCCTCCAAAACATGTGTGTACATTGAAACTTCCTGTTTGACTTAATTAACGTCCATATACGTTCACTATAAAGGGTGTCTAAAGTGCTCCTGCAGCATTGAAAGTTAGATGTCATATGTGAGCTGCATTGTATATTTAAACCCACCACATATGTGACAATAATATATTTCTGCAAGGTGCTTCAGTGTGCCGTGGCTTGGTTACAATTTAAATGCACTTCAGTGACGATGGCAATTGAAAATGCCTTTGTCATGTAGGAAAAGCTGATGTTTATATATTCATAAGTTACACTGAAAGAGTGCTGTACAAGTCGACAGGGTAAAGTGCTAATATAGAAAATAGGTATACTACAAATTAAAGTTAGTCTGCCCACAAAGGGAAATAAAACCCAAATACTATTTCACAGTGTAGGCCTGGTTGGACTTTTCCCTGATAGACCCTGGTGAGATTGCAATCGTTATTTTTCTCCTCTGGTTAGATGAGGGCCAGAAAAGTGCTTCAAAGTTATTTCCTGCTTACTTTTTAAAATCTGACTGAATGATGAAATATGATTTTTGATAGCTGAAGCAGAATAATAACTTTATAAAAATGCACTTTAGACAGCCTAAGACATAATGGGCATCACACCTCAGAGCTGGAAAACACTTTATTGACCTTTTTCTGAGCACAGGAAGGGCCAATGGATATTACTGCTGACCACTTAACAGGGATTAGCTATCTCAGAGTGCACAGAAGCTCTTGGCAGAGCAAAGAGCAGCTTTAACATTACCTCTTTAGATGCAGATTGGGATTCTCCTTATACCCAGGACTCTCCTAGACAATTAGGCTCCAGCCACAGTAGGAGTAAAAAACAGTTTTAACCTGTTAGGTAGGGGAGTCACTGAGAAGCTGAAGACAGGTCTGCTTAGTGGCAGCGTGGCCTGGCATTTTAAAACAGGCATTCCTGGGTAATTTTGCAGTAAGGCAAAGAAGAGCTGCAAAAGGAGTTGGAGGACATCAAGAAAGTAGTTTGAATTTGGTGGTAGATTTTCTCCAATCACCCGGTAGTGCACAGGATATATCTGGCACCTCAAACACCACCGCCTCAGAACATTCCTGGACCTGGGAAGACTCCATCCCAAGAAGAAGGCCCAGCTGGAATTCTGGCCCAGCTGGAATTCTGGCTTCTGACTCCTGACAGTATTTATTTTAATATCATTGAATGGACACATTTTAATGACTCTATTGAAGCCCTCCCATAATCACAAAGATATCACCCAAAGATAGCAAAGTAGATAAAGTAAGCCCACCATATCAGCTGACATTTGTATTTTAGAAATGTTATTATGGAACCTCAGATCACAGGGAAAATATGTTTTTATGTAAATAAAAACTCTCTTTGCTATAGAATCCCTGATAGTAAAGATTTCTCCTTGCTGTATGCTGTAGTGAGTGGAAGACAATTGTGACTGACACCACAACAGACCCATGGACAAAGAGGGCTTGATGAAATCCCCCGTTAAGTAAGTAGAGTATCTATATAAATTTAGGAAAATCAAAGGGTCTTGGCAAGGTTTTGGCAGACACCGGACCTAACAACCTGCTGGCAAGGCCAAATGACCTGCACTCTGAGATTCCATTGAGCTTTGTGCTTTTTTATTTTTTCAGATTGATAGAATATGTCATGTACATCCAGCATCATGATGTAAAGGTACATATATAATTATGGATGAGCAGCTCTCAATAATTGGTTGTGCTCCACTGAGTGTTTCCAAGGAATGTCATGAACCCTGGGAGTACCATTTTTTTTCTATGATTCCATATGAAAGATAGAGATGGAAAACGTTCCATTATTGACAATTACTTCACTTACAATTTAATGTTGCTTGTACCCCCAGATGTCCACCTACAAATGCAGAGGGGAGAAGTCGTGGGGTCCAGCATATGACTTCCCTCACCAGCTTCACCCAGCCTGCATTCCTTTAGAATCTGTAAATGGTGTCCTATAACCCTCTCCCAGCTACATGTGGCCTTTCATATCTCTTTCCCTGATAGTTTAATATACCTAAATACCAGCTCTAGCTACCTTGTCATACCTCTCTCGACATCCCCTCTTTCAATATTAAGAAATAAATACCTAGCATCCTCTCATCCTTCTTGTTGCGCTCTGTGGGGAAGATTTACAAGCCCTTTGCCACACATTTACGCTGCCGTTGCGTCACTTCTGTGACGCAGCGGTGGTGTAAACCATGTGCCATGTTGCACCTTATTTACAACATGACGCATCTAGGGAGATGGGTCACGTTGTAAAGCCCTGCACCACATTAAACCTGCATGAGGTTTAATGTATGCAGGGTGGGCGTTCCGTCGGAAAAAGCCTTGGAAAAGTGACGCAGTGAAATCTACAAGATTTCACCGAGTCACTTTTCCGACGCTGCTGTGTCAAAACCCTGCGCCAGCTTGAAGCAGGCGCAAGGCGTGACACAGCATGTTAGGTATGGGCAGCCCCTGAGCATTGCTGGAGTTGTGTCGCGCTTGCGACTCGACTCCAGCAATGCGCAGCCCTTAAGCCATCAGATGCATCACTCATCTGTTTATCCTTGCTCTATGATGGGCCGCATTGTAAATGCGACGCATCTGTGGTGGCGCAAGGATAAACTTGTGTTGCATCTTACCTGGTGCAGACCTGCTGATATGCAGGGATGCGCCAGTCCTTGTAAATCTGCCCCTGGATGTTTATACCCCTCTCCTATCCCTCCCATTTCAAATGAAGAGCCGAGAGGGATTGGCAGTTTGACAGTGGCTCTTTCACAGCTATGTGCAAAAAAGGCACATGTATGCCTTCTCACTAGTATATCTGCACTTACTTTGATTTGGCAGGGAAGATGGAGGTTTGTGATCGTAAGCTAAAGGAAGCTAGTGAAAGCTCTTCATAGGACAGTGGGTGATTAGATTGGCATTAGAACACATCTAATAAAATGCCCCCTTACTGATTCAGTTTAAACATACTTGAAAATTCAGGCCGATACAATTGTCACCTACTTGTGCAGTAAATGGTTTGTTATCCATATTCATAGAACATATTGTTACCACAAAGACCACCTTTTTTCTCACATAAAGTGAGACGTGTCTGAAACATATTTTGCATTGAAGCACATACTTTGACCGTTCTTATTATAAAAAATAAAACGAGAGAGGATTTTTTTGTGAATCAAGTCATCGCTATGAATGTGTCATCAGGATTAAAAAGCAAAAACAGACTTTTCTTTTATTTGTAGGAAATGATGGCTTTGATTCCAGTTAATTCGTTAGGAGTAGGGCACTTTAGATTGTTAGACAAAATGGATGCAGAGGTGCTCCCTTATTGCAAATTTCCACAGAATAGGGATGAGTGGGTGGAGAGAAGAGTCATTACCAATCAATATTTATTCGGTCATCCAGTCATCGTATAAGAACCGAAATATAATAAAATCACACAAAATACATTAAAAGTAGGCTTTCCTGTTTTCAGTTTCTTTTTTTGATAAATTCTGGTGTTTTTTTTCAGTGTTTTCAATTTCTTAAAAAACAGTTGTTATCAGTGGTTACACATTTTCGCGCCACTAAAAAACAACAGAAAAACGTGTTTTTCCGGTGTTTATGGAACGTTTTGTTTTCCTTATTGCTTGCTTTCTGCACTGAAAGAACATGGTATATAGACAGTGTAGTTATAGTGTATATGAGGTCCAAATAGATTTTTGCAAATTAATCTTATTGTAGTACACCATACAATACTTCTTCAGTGAGTCTTTGGGTCATGTGCGCTCGCTCTTTCCTTCCCATGTAAACTTCTGTGAAAAGGCCCTCTCAGCATTCTTAGCCCATTGGGCTGAGAACCATCAGCTAAGGGACACAGTTGGGATGACTCTTTCTTTGATGCCACATAAAGCACGAAATGATAAATATTTGCGTTTTAGTTCCTGTGCATTGGAAACCAGTGCTCCAGAATGGACTAAAAAGTCAATAGCATCCCTCATTAACTCTTAAGATTGTAAAGATACCATCTAACAAGTGGCAAGGATCTACTACAGGGAATCACTTCAGCTCGGTATCAATTTTGACAGGTCATCACACAACCTTTTTATATACGTAGCTGAATCATTGCAAATACAAACAATATCACTCCAATCTTTGTTGAACTTGGAAATAACCTTTTTTGCAGAGCAATACAAGTGACACTGCGTTCCATGTTTTCCAAAAGTCTGGTGTCATGTTTTCACCACTATCACAGATGCTTGGTGATATATATACTTGTCACTAACCTTGCATTGAATGTTTAAAGCCTGAGGTGTTGTCAATTCACCTACAATCAATACTGACCCACTAGAAACTATGGTATGATGAATTAAGGGTTTTTACCCATTCTCGGTGGGTAAATGTGATGACACATATTAGGAAAGATTTTTATGAAACCAGCCATTTTACCTATCAGTGAAAGAATCAAATGCAGCCAAAATATCAAATATGAGTTTGATATTTCCTGATTCTCGATAGTTTATAAAATAATTAAACTAGACCTAAAACATGAAACTAAACCCTGCATCTTTAGACCAAAGGCCTCAAAACTGAAAAATAAAAGGAAGAAGAAACGATATTTTAGTGGCATCCCTAAAGAACAAAACTCAAGCAGAATAATGTTAGCAAGTCTTTCTTACTGCTACCTGCATAACAAAGTTACATTGCATTGACCCCTTCAGGAAGAAAAAAATGACTTTCACTCTCTTTTTCCTTTCTTTGAATGGCATTTAGTTTGTAGTTGTCCAGGTGTTTTTTTCAGTGTTTATATGTTTTCACCGGTGAGGGCTATTTTTCTTTCAGAGGGGTTTTATCAGTTATTATAGATTTAAACCTAAATCCCCACAGCCTAATTAAAAGCAATACTAAAAATTGTAGCCTCATATAAAATCGTAAATCCATAAAACATAGATATAACTGGCAATAATAAAATGTCATGCAGGCGCAGCCACAACAACCCAAAGGTGGTGGGGCGGGTGGAGAGAGCGTGGGGGGCTCGCGCAAGGGGGTGTTAGAAATAAATATAATTTTTTTAACATACCTTTAGTCGCCGGTCGCCTCCAGCGTTACATTGCGTCACACCATATCTCCTCTTCCTGGTCCCAGCACCCCCTGGGACAGACTCCCATCCAATCCCGATCTGCAGAGCAGTGCGTGGGCTAGCCTGAGTGGGCTAGAAAGAAGCACCGCTCAGGCCAGAGAGTCTGTGGGGGGTTTCCCCAGCCTCTCCTCCTCCCCCCTCCCATGTCTCGGCCGTGCCCCTCCCTACAGCGCTGGCACAGAGCCAGCAAATGCAAACTAAAACGATGCAAGAACATTGTTTTGTTTTTCATTTGCTGGCTCTGAGCCAGGCATTGGGGCAACGCCCCTCCGCCATTTGCGGAGGAGCCGTCACTGATTTCATGATACAATCGCTAATCTTTTGCATTTAGCTCGCTGTATATAATTTCTAGTTTAAAAACAAATTGTTACTGTTGGCAATGTCTGTAAAAACTACATGGCAGCCCAGAACTGTCTTAAGTGAGCCTGCTTCAAAAAATATAAAATAAGTGTTTTTCTTTGTAATTAATAAAATTTGCAGAAAATAATAAAGTGCAGTGTGCTTTGTTCGGAAAATAAAGCACATGGACAGATTAGCAGCAAACATACCCTGTCTGGGGTATGAAACAAGGAAGTGAACAGTGTTCAACTGTAGTCTGGTTAGCAAGAATCTATGTTGCAGTTTATTGACCCATGTCAAATAAGGCTCGCTGTCAAGGCAAGTATATATTTGAGCATGAACAGCGACAGTGGACTTTCCTGCATTTTTGCACATTCTCTCCTCCACTCATTTGGTTAAAATCTGTTTGGTCAATAATCTATAAAAAACTAGCAGAGAAAGTACATGGATTTCTAAACAATTAACTTAGATCCAGCCAAATACATATCTTATATATGTATGAGATCCAAGGTGTATTTAAGCCCTTTTTAGACAGTCCTCTATAATTAATAGGATCTCTTTGGTCCAAATGTTCAACCACAGCAAGAGCGGTAGCAACTTCACATTGTCGCGTAGGTACCCTAGACCAATTTCAGAATGGCATACATAGCTGCTAGTAGACTTAAAAATGGCTAGTAGCCTTTTTAAAAATAAATGTATCACCTTCTTCGGCCCAGGTTGGTCGCACAGGCACCATTCACAAGCCCCATTTGTGGCCCCTGGACAACACTTATCTATGTAGATTGTAACCTACTCTTTAATCGGCCTGCTACTCATTCTGGCTACAAAACCTAAGATGGCCTCTATGCTCCTTACTAATGCACCTACCCTGCCAGTTTCCAAAGTACCCCTGGTGAGTCTATCTTCACAACATATTCTCAGGTAAGGATACCAAGATACCTAGCTTAATAGTAAATGTCTTACCTTTCTTACCTCAGGATCCAAAGACCATTATATGAGTTTTTGTTTGGTTTACCATCAGGTCCATAGTGTTTATAAAGCCACAGAAATTATCCAATAATCACTGCAGACCAATCGTAGTTCTGGCCAATAGGACTGTGTCATCTGTATAAATTAAAGCAGGTACACTGCCATTGTTGACCATGGGCCAATCAATGTTGTAATATAACATGTATCTTTCCAGACCGTTAAAATAAATTGCAAAAGGAACTGCGGACAATGTGCATGCCTGGTGCATGCCACAATCAAGTGTAAAGGCCACAATCAAGCTTAAAGGCATCCGTTATTTTACCCTGCTGGACCATAGCCGCCATACCACACACTGGCATTAGCTCTAGATGGAGCTTCCACAGAAAGTTTATGATACTCTGCTCGACCCCTAAACTAGTCAAAATTTCTCAGAGTTTCTATTGACAGAACCAATGGCTGAGCTCAGATCCCTAAAAGCTAGGTACACTTTGCCTTCCTTTGCTACTGTATACTTATTAATCAGAAGATATAGGTTGGGGCACTGCTGGACAGTACCAATGTATGTGCGGAACCCAAGCTGGAGATTTTAAAGCAGGTTGTTGTCAGTCACCCAAGTTTCATCTTTGGGGTATTTCTCGTAATTGTTCATTTGTCGGATCAGTTAACGATTATTACTACTTCACTCCCCTATTACATGTTGGTGCATTCACCTCCGTTGTTCTAACTATTCAGTTGTCATCATAAGGCAGGGAAACAGATTGAGTATCGGTTGACTCAAAGTTGCTTTAAGTCATGATAACTGTAGAGGTTTTACCTGTAGTTTGGGGAGCCTTGAGGCAGTTTGTACCTCTGAGTGATATTATTCTTTTGTATAGTGAGGCATGTAAATCAACAGGACTATATTAGCAGATGCAAGTATTAGTTGTCAAAAGTTCAGTACTACACAACATCTTTGTTGACTACAAGCATTTTTACCAAGCCAGACACATTCCAAATCTGCCAAAATTCATTATTTGGCAATCTATAAGTGTGAAGAAAAATTAGATATTGATGCATTTCAACCCATCGGCTTGTTTGGTATAAGGACTGTAATCAGGACATTGTCTTTAAGGGTGGTAGCAGATCAATTGTTGTAAATATGCAGCAATGATCTTTCATCTTTCAAATATGCAGCAATGATTGTTTCTTCAGCTCCATCTGTGAAGTGTTCCATTCTGGAATGGTATTATACGTTTTGCCATTGGTGTGCAACGGGCATGTTTGACGACTTTGTGTGCTGCCTGGACACAATAGTATTACAGAAGGAGCTGCCAGACAGTTGGGGGCGCCCTTCGGTAAAACTGATAGTACAGACACACACGTAGCACCAGCACTATCATGAAAAGGCATTCTCTCATTTACATCAGGGCTTGGCCCCATGCAAATACGGAAATCTCTTTGCCTCTATGCCCATGCTGTATTATAGATGCGGGTGCAGGCACCAACAAGCCCTCAGGAAGCATATTCACAGTGAGCCACAAAAAGGTTGCGTACTGTCAGTGTGCCTGCTAAAGGAAGCTCTTTTGAGGGGGGGAAAGTGGTTCCCATGGACCCCCAAGGTATCCGGCTGTAGGCGGGTGCAGTCACTCACTGCACCAGCCTGCATCGGGATTTCTAACCACATTGTAAAGTGCAGGAAGGTTGCTGACTGCACAGAAAACATGGGGCAGCTTTGAAGCAGCTGCTCTGTATTTTACTGAATGTGCGTTCCCTTGGGCAGTGCCAGTTCATGGCTGACCTGGGGGAAGAGGATTCATTATTATAGAGTGCACTGCCACTGTTTGTGCCCAGCACACCTTTTTATAGATGCGCAGTGGAGCAAACAGGGAAATTGCGCCCTATGCGTAATACAGCCACAGATAGCCATAACAGAGTCGCAGGTATGATGCAACAGGTTTATCTCAGGCTACAGTTACATATTAAATTAAATTAAAGAAATTAGTCCCATCCTCTTTCAGATGAGTCATCTAATTAAAGACCCCTGCTTATAAACAATTTATAAACAAGTTGCCCCATTTCTTCACATCCTTTCACAGTTTGTTCTGATGAACAAGTATTGCGACATCCCGATGACGACTATTGCTCTGCTACTATACTTTAAAGCAAAGTCCTGAGGAAGACCCAGTTTCCAACCTTATATGAGGGTTCAAAATGCATTAGCTCGTAATTTTCTTGCAACACTTGTTGAACCACACAGTTCACACTTGCCTGCTAGGTGCTGCAAATTGGTAATTATACTTGCAATCCAGACTTAATGTGCGCATAGTGGTGACATTTGAATACCCACAATCTGCAAATGACAATTGTTGCAAAATGGGTTCCGCTAATTTAATGCACCTAGGGGCATATTATCAAGGGGGTTTATCTCCGCTTTTTGGCCTTAAACGCCAAGAAAGCGGAGATACAATTATCTCCCTATTACCTAGCTGTCGCTAACACCAGTTAGCGACAGCTAGTAGTAGATAGCGACCATCTTGGGCCCCGCTTTGCATGTCAGTGATATTTATCACTAATGACATGCAAAGTAGGCGTGCCAAGATGTTAGCGACTGGAAACAGTCGCTAACATCGTTATCTCCTATCACCAACTTTTGGAGATATTCGCGCTAAGCGCGAATATCTCCAAAAGCTAACACCTGCCCCTGAGCAGTTCTTAGCCATGTTATCCAATGGTAGGTGGATAACATGGCTAAGAGCATTAGCTCGGTAATGCATGAATATCGCTGACTTTTCAGCGATATTCATGCATTTCGGACGATTTTTATCGCTTAGGAGATAAACCTTGATAATATCAAGGCTCCTAAGCGATAGAAATCGCCGCAGCTCGGCGATAAAAATATCGCCGCTAAACCAACATAGCGATAATTATCGCTAGTTGTTGGTAATATGCCCCTAAATTTTCAGCTCTTTGGATCACCCGGTTGTGGACTTGTTACTGTGGGTGAGTCTCACTAAATGTGTGTCACCCACGGAATCACAGAGCAAATGGACTGCATATGTTTACCGCTAGTGTCTGACTTCTAAGAAAAGGCCACTGCAATGCAGCTAGGATAAGAGAAACTTGGCTGGTTATATGGAAACACATGTGCACACGTGTGTGAGCTGGATGTATGAGACTACCGTTGTGTGTAGCCCAGTAACTGTGCATAGGTAGCCTGGTGCAGAGGGGTTTTGCAAGGCTTAGATATTGACCTAGAATCTGCCTTATAAAATTAGTGGGCCCTTATAGGTAAAGTCATTGGGATTTACAGCAGTGACCCTTTATTATGCATATAGGGGCAAACCTGCCTAAGAGTGCAGTTTTGCTTCCCTCAGGTCTATAAAGTCCTATGAGGTATGAAACTGGGGTAGAAACAGTATGCTCAGTTCATATTCGCAGGTCGCAAGAACAAACATCTTTATCTTATGGGTCATACAGAATTGTCATATTTCTCTGGCTGAGCTCAGGATCAGAGCCCAGGTCTTTTGTCACCCTGCTTGGCCAAGTTTTGCATTTCTCTCCAGCACACAGTGCTAGGACTAGAACCAGCCGGGGCCCACTGAACAAAGGGGGAATCCCAGACAACTGGAGCCAACACAAGAGGGGGCTCCTCTTTGATGAGCTGAGACCCCCAAGAGCAGATGTGACCAGTGGCTACTAGATTACGCAATTTTGATCTGTCCCAGCATGCTGTGCAGGAGGGTTGGGACAGTGGTGGAGATGTGATGAGTCACCCTAAGATTGGCAAGGGGTGCCCAGCTTCTAGAACCTTACACCCACTTTTGAAAACTCTTGCACAAGGTCAAGAATGGTTCTGTTTGTGCTTGTTGCTGCTGGACCAAGGGGCTGCGACAGCGATGAACAACTAGACGAAGAAACCTCCTGATGCCCAAAAGGATCAAGGACTATGCCCTAGTTGACCTCAGGACCAGTGGGTGTCTCCAAGGATCAATAAGGCTGCCCCCTTAGATCCCATCACAAACAGAGACAAAGACCAGGAGGAAAACGGACTTAAGGAGCCAGTGGAACCAGCTCCTCACAATGTGTGTCACTTTTGGGCCAGGAGCCCTGCTAGAACAGCTCCTGGTGTCTTGAGTTTGCCACCAGGAACACAATGAGCCTAAGATTGTCCAAATCATCCCAACTGGGCCCGAGTTATTACCTTTTAAATGTTGGCAACCGTTGATCTTTTTTTAAATAGAGCACGTGGGGCTATGCTGTGTGGCAAGGAATTACCAATATGGTGGGCCTTGGCCCGGGGGTTTATTTATATTTAACTTTACCCATGAGCAATGGCTATCTCTCCCCTAGATTCAGCTGGTGATGGCGTGTGTTGCAAAATGATTTCCACCCATTTTATACGGCCAGATTTTTTTGCTTTTTGGATCACCCGGTTTTTAACTTTTTACTATGGTTTATGAAACGGGATCCTGGCCGGCCAGGGCTCGCGCCAAAGTCAGTCAGAGATCACCATTCCCATGTCAGGGCAAGGGAGTTACACACCAAGATAACCCCTGCTCACCCTCTAGGTAACGTGACGCGAGCAGCAAGGCTAATCTCAGGGGCGATGTGTAAAGCGTTTGCGCGCGCACCCAGCAACAACACCCAAGGCCCACCACAAAGGAAACTCCACACAAAGTTATATAAAAAATAGCCTTTGTATTATAGTAAAACACATTAGATAAAAACACACACTTTAGAATGTGCCAACAGGCACGGGCAGAATTTACAGGGGATTATGTACAGGACAGGGCCACATGCACCGCTGTCAGGAGTATGCACTTTTAGATCTAGCACTTGTTGTAATTAGCACTTTGTAGGAATAATAATTCTTGTAGGTATAACACTTAGCAGATAGAACATATAATGACTGTAGCACAAAAATAGTATATGTAGCACACAACCAGTAATTACTGGTAAAGGGTAAATACCTCCTACGCAACCCTAACTACCTTAGGAAAATAACGCAGGGAACTAGGACCTTATTAGCAGGACCTATAGAAGAAAAAACAATCACCTAAGCATCAAACACATAGCAAAAGGAAGGAAGCAAAACACCTGATGCATAAAACATTCAGAGGTGCAGGTAATAACAATTGCGCAGAAATCACATTAGCAAGTAAATAACCCATTGCGCAAGGTGCACATAAGCGCAACACTAGAACTGTCCCTCAGGCCAACTGGCCTCGCTAGGGCTGAGATGCCCTTAGTCCAAAAGTCAGGGCAGGCTGCGCAGGCAGCCAAGAACAAACTTAAATGTGGCAACTGCCCACTAAGTGCTGGGCAGCTGAAAGGCAATATGAACACACGCGTTGGAGCCTCGTGGGCTCAAGCAACAATGGGGCCAACCACAACGTGGAAGCCTCGTGGCTCTAGCAACAACTATGCCCCGGGTGGAGCCTCGTGGGCTCAAGCAACAATGCGGGTTAAACACAACGTGGGAGCCTCGTGGCTCTAGCAACAACTACTGGGGCCTCAGGAGCCTCTCGGGCTCTACATAACAAATTTGCCCCAATGACGTGTGAGCCTCCTAGGCTCGAAGAATGAATGGCCCCGGTCATTGGAGTCCCTCCTTGGGGGACTCAAAATATGCAACTATGCCCCCTTGAGCCTCTCAGGCTCGAACACAGAATGCGGCCGTCGTTGGAGTCCCTCTTCAGGGGACTGGAGAACGGAAATGCCCCGGAGCCCTCTCGGGGTTCTACACAAGAATGCCTCAATGCTCGTTGGAGCGGCCCTCTGCCAACTGGGGCCGCTCGAAGCGAAAGGAAACTGCCCTCGGACGTGGGCCGACTCGAGCAACACTCACCGGCTGCTGTTCTCTCCCTCGGGACTGTGGGGCTCACCGGCGAAGCTCTGCTGGCTTTCCCAGACCGGGGGAAGCAGGAAAAGGCGTCGGCTGGTCTCCTCACTCTGCGGCGGGTCTCTCTCTTTGGCTCGAGGGGCTGGCTGTGTTCTCCAATGGCGGCGCGGCCCTTTAGACGAGCCTCCAAGCTCTGGGGCGCGCCAGCCAATCACAGTGCGGCTCTAGCGACGTGCTTCCAGGCTCAGAACCGCCTCAGCCAACCACAGCATGGCCCTTGGGTGGGGAGGCGGGACAGCGCCTCGCGAAGGATCGGGCCGGCGGTGGTGATGCGGGGATGAAGAGGGATAGGCTCCCTCCGTGATAAAATATTAAAACGGGGTGGCACCCGTGATGGTCTGGCAATACCCGGCGGGGTAAAACGAGGGGTAGGCTCCCTCTAGGCTATGAACAGAAAGCGCTCCCAAGCGCTAGGAACAAAAAATAAAGCACTCTCAAGCGGTAAAGGCAAATAAAGCGCTCCCAGGCGCTCCAAGCAAAATAGAGCTCCAGCAAAGTTCTGGAGGCAGGCAGGGGGGCAGGGCTGGGCCCAGAGCTAGCTCACTGGGCCTCCAGGCAGGGAGGCAATCCAAGTGGCAGTCCTCCTGGTGCCCAACAGCAGCAGCAGCGCGCCTCAGATAGGATCCTGAAAGAGACACAGCCCCTTATTATACTACTAAATCCTTTGTCTTTGCTCAGGGTGAGGGGGAAAAACCAGTCGCAGCTGGTTTGTGAGCACTCTTGATGTGCTCAGTCCCTCACTCTATTAACAGGCAGGACTAGGGTCGTTAGACGCACCACAGGGGGCAGAGGCAGCATTGTGTGGGGAAAGCCCAGCCCTACTCAGGACCCAGGTGCACCCCTCCCTCACATCACTCATGCTAATCTCTCCACTCACCACTGGGCAGACCCCTCATGACTCATGGAGCCTGGCACCCCAGCCAGCTCCAGCCAATCACACGCCAGCACATTTACTGCACACACACACCAATGTCTAGAAGTGGCACTTCCCCACTAGACACATACACCCCGCATACATCATTGCGCAGCATTCAATCTCACGAGTTCGCACATACCAAACTCGAGCCTACACTCCCCACACATCAGAAATTAACATGGACACACACATTCCCCATGCATTCCTATGGGAGGGCAGGCCAGCCTCACTACATGCACGCACTTTACTCTGGGACACAGGGAAAAAGTGCGCAGAGACCAAAAATCACTAACACAGATCACATACTAAAAGCAAAAAGATCAGGGATGAACCATCCAGAAGGGCCAAGTCCAACACAACCCCCTTCCAGCCAAAATGCAGGCTAGACCAATCACCACCGTGATGGGCTTCCCTGCTTGGGGCGATAAAACAGGGACGCAGGCCCGCAACTGCAGGGACACCCTCCTGTTCTACGCCACGGTGAACCCCTGGGGTTCCTTCTAAAACTACTGTAGGGACTAACTGGGCTACCCCACTGGTACTCCCCAGCTGTCCTCGGCCAGGACCAGGCCCTTGGCCACCCAGGTGCCACTGGTTCCTGCCTACTCACAGGGTGGGGGATAGTAACCCCTGGCGCATAGTAGCCACTCTCCACTCTTCCTGTCTGCAAGACAGGGCTAGACTGCCACTGGTTCTTCAGCCTAGGGTCTACAACTTCAGGCGGACCAGTAGACTATGGGAAGGCTCTCCTTCCCCTACCTCTTCTTCTAGGGTTCCCTTTCCTCCTGCGAGTGGTACCCTCAGAACGCCATTCTCCCAACCTAGGGTTTAACCCCTCAGGTTGCACCGGGGTCAGAGGTGGGCTCTCCCACCCTCTGCACCCCTTTCCAGAGTCCTGCTCCCTCCCAACCGGGGCGGTACCTCTGGAAGAAAAACCGGTCAGGACACTGATTACAGTTGTCCCACCCTTCAGGTCAGGCTGAATCTGAACCTGGCCTCCCTACCTCTGGCCTAAAACCTTCGGTGGAATAATTGCCTGGCACTCCAGGACTTCTGGGGACTCACATACTATTCCCCAATCACTCCTTTTGCTGGACTCATGTACCCTCCCTACCGGAGCGGTACTGCCAGACTCTAGAACCATAGAAGCTCCGCTTACAGATGCTCCAGGTCCTCTACCCACTAGGAGATCTCCCTCAAGTGGACTAACAGGAAAGCCCAGGTTCCCAACCTGGTGTTCCCTAAAGAAACCATCCAGGCTCCTAGGCAGGGCTTCGGGCGTCTGGGGACTCTCGGTCACACACTCACTCCCGCTCCACTGAGACAGGCAGTAAGCCCCTACACCCTCCTTACTATACTGGGACCTAGCTGGGCTACTCTGACCCTCCTCCACCACACTGGGCTGGAGGACACCTGACCAACTATTGTTGGAATCACTCACTAATGACTCTAAAGAACGTCTAGCACTTTCCCAGCGGTCTGCTTCATCTTCAAGCTCACATGCTGTAGACAACCCACACCCTAACAGGTGTTGGCGCAATCCTAGCGAAAAACAACTGAGCAGGTGCTCTTTGACAATCATGCCGAACAATACGTCAAAATCATTTGTCTTGTGAACCTTTACCCAATCAAACAGTGTCCCACAACATACTAAAAGCAAAAAGATCAGGGGTGAACCTGCCAGAAGGGCCACGTCCAACAGGTTAGTCTCACTATGTGTGTTTCATCCACAGCAATCACAGGGCAAATTGACTGCACATGATTATCACTAGTGTCTGTTCTTTTAAGTATGGCTCCTGCAATGCAGCTAAGGTAAGGGGCACTTGTCTGGTTGCACCTGAACTTATTTACACATATGTGCAGGTTTCACGTGTGAGACTACCACCGTGCATAGCCCAGTAACTGCCCATAGGTAGCATGGTGCAGAGGGACTCTGTAGAGTTAGCTATTGACCTGGGAGTGACATTATAATATTAGTGGGCACTTATAGATAAAGTCAGTGTTATTTACTGTTTTGTCGGCAGTAAATATTTTAAACAAATAGGGAGAAAGCTGCCTAAGAATGCAGTTTTGCTTACCTTAGGCCCACAAAGTCCAAACAGGTATGAAACAGGTATGGAAAATGTGTGGCAAGTTCATATTTGCAGATCTCAAAACCATAGGTCTCTTCAAATGCCAGTGAGTCTGGCCCTGTTACACCCCCTGAGAACCAGCTAGGGGAAAGACCTGGACTTCGGCTTGCAGAGAATGAACAGGAGGAAAGCTGGAGTAGGGAACCAGTGGAACCTGCTCCATGCAAGTAACACCACAATTTAGGGCAGGAGGCATGGTGGAACTGCTGCTGCTTGCTAGAGCCAGCATGAATAAAATGAGTCCAAGATCATCAAAATTATACCAAAGGTACCCGAGTTATCACCTTTCAAAGGTTGGCGACCTTTGAACTTTTATGAAACAGAGCATGGGGGGCTCTTCTGCCCACTGTGGGCCAGGACCCGGGAGTCAGTGCATGATTTCAATATATATTTTTCACGGAGGGAGCTTGAGTGAGGCCCCCTCCCCATTTCAACTTTGCCCCTAGGTGGCCCATCTCCCAGAGGGCCAACACAAGATGCTAATATGGGGCCCTGGGACACCACGCTGGGAACCCCAAACCAAGATAAACAAGGGGGAGCACCATCATGGACGCCTCTAATGTTAGTGGCATTGTCCCAATCCCAGCACCTGTGTCTGGAGGCAGCGGGCAGCCACTAACAAATGTAGAAACCTACTCACATGGTGTGGGCCGGTAGAAGAAGCCTGCTGACTTCTGCGTCAGCCGGAGGTAGAAGGCAGAGGGCGAGGAAGTTGGCTGGGGTCGCAGGGGCCTTGGGGCTCCTCCACCAGCCCCACCACACACACCGACCATCTTAGGTTGCTCCTGGTGGTAGCAGGCACCCCTGGATTAGCAAAGGAACACAGAGAGAAAATGGCTTCAGACTACCGAGCACAATGGGACGACTTGCTGTTCAAATATTCGGTGCTCCTGGCTGGAGCTCTCCATAATGCCCAATGGGGCTTTGGTATTATCACATTCTTCTTGCTGTGTGATGGGCACAGGACTGCAGGGGCACCACAAACTTAATAATTAAGTGTTGTAGGGGTTGCAGGAGTTCAGCGGTCCCTCCACTGGAACTTCGAAACATTGAAAACTACCGACCCTACGTTTGTGGGGTCCAGGAATCCATGACCCTCCAGGATTCCCACTGATGTTTTTAAAGCATTGGCAAGGATAGCACTTTTGCATGGAGTACAGAGCTCTCTAGGAGCTGGTTTTGTGGTTGGATGTTATGTGGTTTGAAGGTGTATAAAGACAACATTTCAAATATAGCATCCTATGATTGCTGATTCTATGGATGTATTTTATTGTGCCCTTTAGGGGCTGTTTTTATGAATGCATTTTATGTGGCAAGAAAGTATATAAAAACACACAGACATGTCATGTTTATTTTAAAATGCATTAATGATAAAATAATATTGGCAGTGAGTACTGATCAAGGCTGATATGCTTTTTTGATATTCATAATTACATTTACACATGGTTATTACTGATTTTGTATTTATGCACAAAATGATTATGTTTGTACATGTAGATTGTTGTTCTTGTAATATAATGATCCCTTTATAGAGACAATGGGACAGTTTTATCTAAAGTGATATATCCCATATTGTGATGTGCAGTCTTGTATAAGTGAGGTGCACTGTGATTCTGAGGGTCATGACACTTTCGGGGTCAAATGTGATTTCATAATGCCATCTAAGGTATTTTAGTATGCCTTATGTATATATTTGTTAATTAGTTTGTAGTATTTAGTAGTGTGTGTGTGTAATAAATGTATTTTTCCTTTTTCTAAAGAAAAAACGCTAACTGGACAATCTTTTTTTGGGTGGTGATATTGCGTGTCAGTGAATGGTGCTTACTAGCCCATACCACCTCCACTGAATAGACCTTGGCATGTTCTGCTTTGCTTCCATGGGAGAGGCAAGTGATAAAATGGGTGTTAGGTTCCAAGTAATATTACGTTGTGGACCTGTTACTTGTGAGGACCTGACATCCTGCACAACTAATAACTCCATTTCCTGCACCAATATAATTATGTTGCTTGTGCAAAAGATGATTAACATCATTCAGGCAGTTTAAATTAATACTGCAGGTAATTGTTGGCATTCGTACCTCTTTATTTTGTAAGTTATTCTCTCCATTTTGCTTATTCAGATGACTTTTAAGAACAGATTCAGTACAGATAAGAGTCTCAGTCCCAATCACAAGATGGGTAGATCATAGGTCACTAGTCACCTGGGACATTTTCTGTTGAACAGTCCTCCAAACTGAAAAGGTACTCCCGTAAAGGGAAACTCTTCAGTGTCTGATAGCTTGAAAAAGTGCATGATCAACTGTTTTTATTTTAATAATATCATTTAATAGATTATTTTTAAAGTCTCAAGTTAAACCCTCCCATTTTTGTAAATATATCACCCAAAGGCAGCGAAGTAGAAAAAGTATGCACAAAATATTAGCTTGCCTAGCAATGAATGCATGTGTATTTTATAAATGTTTATATTATTCAGCTTGCTTTTGAATGATTAATATGTAATTTTCTTCCTCCCGAATCGATTTCATAGTGGTTTATAGTTCATGATTTAGACAAAATGATGCTTACTCTTTTATTCCTGCATTAGGAGTACTGCTGTCAATGCTAGGAAGCAGAACAATTTCATTCAGGTTTCTGTGAAGTAAGCATTTTTCTACAAATGATGGAAGTTTACATTCTTCTAAATCTACATCACATTCTAGTGTCCTTGAAAATAGAACATTGCAAGTATCATACATATATCTGTTTAAATTAAAATGCATGTTGCACATTATTTTTCTTACATTATTCCTGCAATGAAGATACATTCCAGCAGATGCTAGGGGAATTTCGTTTCTTGGCATTCTAACATAGAATGCAAGAGATGTCGGCTGGGCTGACGGGCATCTCAAAATTTGGTGGGCAGGTACTCCTTCAGGCGAAGGACAACTTTACGCTGTTGCACTGACGGAGTCAATTCCCATCCGCCAATCTCTAAATCAGGCCCTTAATCTGTTCTAATCTTATTTGAGCCTGTTAGGCCAATCTTGGTCAATTAAATAGGGCTCTAAAGGCAATCAGTTTTGCTTCTACCTCTTTGAAGGACGGGCCTACAGATGACAGTATTTTATTTGCCAATAAATGCAAGTCATAATTAAGAGAGTGACTTTTATGATTTTAAAGAGTTGACATGTTTAGATGTCCTAATTTCTTCAAACTGTACTCCCATATATTTGTAGCTATTCATTCTCTCAATCAAATACCATAAGTTATTCCTATTAAATTCCTACTGCATTTCACTATGTATATTTTAGCTATATACTCAACCACCCCATTCTATAAACAATATCCTGCTAATGCTGTTGATGTACCACTGGAATATTGAGTTCAAAATATTATGGTGCCAGAATGACGCATGACACGGCCTAAATATTGACACCAAGCTGTTATGAATGTTAGAGAGAGAGAGAGAGAGAGAGAGAGAGAGAGATATTATTGAAAATCACTGAGCAGTTCAGGGACCATATAAGGGATCGAAGCTGTAGGCCAAGTTCCTTAGGTCATGGAATTGCATCATCACAATTTATTTTATTTTATTCATTTGTTTTATTTGATGAGCTTTATATAGCGCTGGCTAGACCCAGAGGTATCAGAGCGCTTTACATAGGGTTACACATTGTTACAAAGTTACATCAGTTACAAGTTTCACATTGTTGAAAAAGATAAATCAGTTACAAGTTACCTCAGATGACGAGATTAAGGGAGCATAGAAGGGTAGGGGGGTAAGGTAAAAGGGGTAATGAGGACGGAGATAAGGCGGAGAGACGAAGGAAAGTCTGCCCAATGTCCGGCTGGGTAGGTGACGGCCGAGGGGGAGTCCACAGCCTATCTCCTCTATAGCTATGAAGGTAGCTCCACCGGGCGTCGCAAATCTGCATCACTGTCTAGTTCAGCATCACTGTCTCTCAGTAAGATGCACAGATGGAATTTTTATACATGAGGTAGGATTTTTGCAAGTTCAGATGAAAGGCTGTTTTACATTGTGAATGAGTAGTATATCCTTTGCATTGCACAACAACAGCGACTGGTTGGTGAACCAGTTATTAGTGATCAGGCCATAATTTAATTTGCTGTTTTAGTAGGGATGTTTTGAAACAGAGAACAGCGTGCAGATTTTCTTTTTATTTAGTTAACGTATTTTGACATCCATAGCATGTAAAGAGAAATAGAGGTTACTCATTTGCTTTGGACTCATCACCATGCACAGCATATGAGGGAGCATTCATTGTGAAATTACCGGCTCCTGCTTAGCATTTGCACTTCTCACATTACAGAAATGGCCAGTGTTTAATTTGTAAAATAATAAGTACCAGGGCCTTGAGTAGGAGGCCACTGCAGCTTGTACCACTCATTTCCCCTGTCATTGCTGCTATTGATGGTACTAACACAACTATTAACAATGTATCTCACCTGAAAGTGTGCAACTTAATATTATTCCAGGTTCCCAAAGCTAAATGAATGGCTGGGGAGGCAGGTATTAGTAATTTTTTATGTATGTTGTATTCATAAACAACCGTTGTTCTGCTCCCCTCTAAATTAGATGAGCAGGCCACCATGTGACAGACTGTCATGAGTGTGGTGTGGACAATTGATTGCTGGTGCCGATATCGAAACCAATAAAGTGTTAAACAATTTTACATTGAAGTGTAAGTCACTATTAGGAAGGGACGTACATCAGGCCCTTTTTTGGGGGGGACAAAGCAGACCCGACCAGAGCAAAAAGAAATGAAGCAAAATAGTGAATCATTACAACAGGTACATTTATATGAATAGCTCGTTTGTGCAATGTAACCCCAACCTCAGAAATGTATTTCTTTATGTCAGCATACATTGTATTAATGTGTGTTCTTGCTCGTCATAGGGTTTAAGTTTGTGTTCACATCAACATCGCGTTGGGGTGGTTGTTTAGGAATGTTTCATTCTCAGTAGCGGTCGGCAGTAGGTGTTTCTGTAGGGCGGTGACGTGGGCAGGGGGAGGGACAGGGTGGGGGGTAGTAATGTATGGATTACGGAGTTTTACAGGTAAGTAAACATTTAAATAAATAAAACGAATTTCGTTGAGCGCACTGCATCATCAAATGTAATGCAGTGCGTGCAACGAAATTTGTTTTATTTATTTAAATGTTTACTTACCTGTAAAACTCTGTAATCCATACATTACTACCCCCCACCCTGCCCATGTCACCGCCCTACAGAAACACCTACTGCAGACCGCTACTATTCATTCTTCTTTTTGTTCTATCAGTAGAAAACATTAATTTACACCCTTCCTACTTATAGCTATGTGCAGAGACCATGTAACACTGCATCTTCGTGATTGCGTTGCTTCAGCCTTCAGCATCCGATACACGAGGAAATATCGATCGAAGCCTTTGGCACCACACATGTAGTTGCATTTGAGTAGACACCGACAGGGGCCCCGTCTTCCATATCCAAACCTATGGCCCATCTGCACTATAACAAGTGCATTATATCCTAAAGGACATATAATGAGATGGACAGGATAACTTAATTGAACTCTCTCTCATGTCCCTCAAGACTGCGTGCCATTCAATTGAACGCAAGGCTGTAAATATGTCTCCTATACCTGTATTGACCTCTTATTTTATCTTTACATTTTTTAATTATCCTGATTGTATTTGCAACTTGTTAGTTTGTAATTCTCCTTATATAACGTACTCGGTTGTTTGTAAAGTGCTCTGACACCTTTGGATAAAGTCTGCGCTATATAAAACTGCATTAAATAAATATAGTAAATACAAATCAGCCACGTTTGTGGGGTAGTAATCTGTCCACCAAACTCTAAAACAGTCATTAGTCTAGTAATTTGCAGATAACCTGGTAAACGTGACCTCAACTTGCTCTGAAAGTGCCCAGTAAAACCGAGAAAGGGGACGCATGATATTGGACGTCACTTGATTTGCGAAATTTGAATAACACTTTTTTTCTTCATGAAGAAGTTGGAATTTCATTTTTCTTAAACTGGTGTCTCTGCGGGGGACCTTGCAGGATTTGGCACGTTCGGGCTGATATCTCCGCTGCCACGGATATTACATATATTTTTTATATAATTATATTTCATAAAGATAAGTGCTGGACGGACACCGGCACACCTCAGGCGCAGCGCGCCCATGCCTTGACAGCGAACACCTTAGTTCCCCGCTTCTCTTGTTCCACAGATAACATAATTGCATTTTTACTCATCGCAATGAACAAATACATGCTTCCAACTGGGAAATATTTCATGTGTACAGTCGCTTGCGCTACAGCTGACCCAGATATAAACTCCAGCTGTCCTTGTTGATTACCTGCGAGCCCTACAAAACCCATAGTCTCTGTGATGATATACCTTCAAAGAATATGCAAAGTCCCCGTGCTCCTTTGTGCGGTTATTACAGACAGCAGCAGTATTACAATGCATTACATTCACTATGCAAAACACGAGTCGGTAATTTTCTTTCGTCAGGCCGTTTCAGAATGTTTAATTCAGCTGGCCCGGAACATCTCCCTGGCCGCCATGCTGGCACCGCAATATGTATTCCGCCTGGAGGGCGCTCTGCACTTAAAACAAATATTTCTCCTGAAAAAAACACATTGGCCGGGGGATTCAAGACCAGCAAAGGTGTTTTCCTCGCATGGGGGGTCAAGAAGGATTTATTGCATCTTAAGCCCTAGGACTTTCTTTTCCTTTGAACCCAAAGCTTTCAAATATTAGTTTTGGTGCCGGGGGTTCAGGATCAGACATGACCTGACTGAATGAGACCCCAGAGAGTGCAATCCTCATATTGCAGGCACGTAAGCAATCTCTTTTCTTGTGTTTCTGTAGCTTCGGATCCACCGGCCTTAATCCTACAAAGCGGAGCGTTTCTTTTTGAATTTGCTTCTCCTGCGCTGTTTCTCTCCCTGGCCTAGATGTAACATCAATCAGGCCCCATATCCATAACATTAGCCGCGTATATACCTCCGCGGATCTGCGCGCGTGCGTGATCAGATGACCCGCATTAGCTTCAGCGCGTAGAAGTGGTAATCTTCATATGCTAACCATGGTAACAGTGGCACAATCCAGGTGGCCTTCATTTCCTTTCGAGCGTCAGGTGCGGCTGTGACATTTATTCACTCGGGTCTTTATGCAGCAAACTGTTCTGTGAAAGACTAAAATGATGTTGGCGTAGTAAATTACAATAGTTAAACAGCAGCGGGGGAATGCGCGGGAGGCGCGTCTTGCGTCATTGCGTGCAGGGCCAGTTACGTTCGGAACGCGAAGGCCCTTCAGTCTGAGGTGCGAGGGATCCCGCTTTCAGTCAACGCCGGAGAAGAGAATTTATTAACAATGCTGTAGGAATTGGAGAGTTATTTATATCTCTCAGAACCAGGCTTGTTATTCAAGAAAAGAGATTTTCCACACTTCAACATCTGATTAACAGCCTCGCGCGCACTCTATCTCCTACTTTCGATAAGGATTGACAGAATAATGCGAGACGCTCTATAAATAACTTATTGATGCCGTGCAAAAATAAACCGTCGTGCTCCGTCCCATAAATATAGAGAGGAGTCATTTCTCTCAAAATACAGTGCGGCGCGCTGCCTGGCTAAAAACAGAATTTATGCTTCACCTTCACGTATTGCCTTGGCTTTTCTTTTATCACTTGAGTTATTCAGGGTATTGATGGATGTTTCAACCCTCAACTAGCCAAATGTAGGAAGCCACAGTGCATATTTAAATGTAGCCAAAATTTGGCGTGAAAGAACGGCTCACAAGAAATGTACCGATTTACCTGTTTACATAGCGTAGAATAAATTAATAATATTCTGTTTACATACTGTATAAGAAATTTATAATATTCTAAAACCAGTCAGCTTCTTTTGGACTTTGGAACATTTTTGCAAGATTATTTTATTTGAAAGCAAGTTATCTTGTGGATTTCTGCTACCAAAGATGAAGACATATAATTTTACCCCATGTGTCGCCTCGAGTCTAGTCTGTGGCTTGACAGCTCATTTGGTGGGTTTAAAGTTTGCCGGTTATGAGACATACATGACTCTGAGTGACATCATAAATCAAGATTAAGGAGGCAGTGTGTGTGTGTGGCTGTGCCCACCATAGCTGATTAGCTTGACTCAAATATGCCTGCTTGCCTAGATACAGTGAAAGGGAATCTACTATGATCTTGGAAGGCCTGTTAGAGACATAGGTATTTGTGACAGACTGTCAGCTTTTCTGTCTCCGCCCAGGCTAGTCTGAAACATGTTCTCAGCTATGAATGTTCAACAGTAAAGTCACTGGCATTCAATGACGTCAATTTAAGGGATGTGCAATCTCATGCAGACAACTCAGGAAGTGATATGAAAAGAGGTCATGTCAGAAGGCGTGATCATGGAGCTAGCAGAGAGTTGGATACTGATGCAAAATGCAGAGTTTAAGAAACAAAAACAATGTATACATTAGGTCACTGTGCAGTACTGCGCAGTAGAGTGTACACTAAACTCTGTCAATCATACTTATCGGCTAATACGTCACGAGACAGACAGACACACACACAGACACACACACACCCACACAAAGACACACACACACACACACAGACACACACACACATGCACACACACACACACACACAAACACACGCAGACACACAGACACACACACACACATAGCTCTCTCTGTCGTCCTGACTCCTGCTGGTGCCCCTCGCTGCCTCTCCTCATCCACACAGAGCTGGATGCTGTTTCCTGATCAGTGCCACTGAGTGGAAGGTAGAGGCGTGGAAGCACGTCGGCAGCATGGGGTTAGGGAAGGCATGATTGCCTAAGGTGAGGTATAGGAGGCAAGTCAGAATGTCTGGGAAAGAACGCAAGTTCGCGCAAAAACTCACTGTCCACGACTTCTTAGTAGCAAGAAAGGCCACTTTATTAAGACAGGTGAAAAACAAACATCTTAAAATCATATTTCATTTATTTATTTAATAAACCAAAATTCCTTCAGCTTAACTGAGCATCCTTACTAAAGAGTAAACCCCCCACCAAGTTAACCCTAACAAACCCATAAACAACTAACTCTTGTAGATACCCCCTCCTTTCCTTTAACTGCCCTTTGAGGATGGACCAACCTGCTCCAGGCTGCCCACCCCCCACTAAAAACCCGCCTACCAAAAGAAGAATTCAACCTGTCTTAGCGTGGCAAGCCTAAAAAACTAAATCAGCACCAAGAGCACTGAAAATAAAAAAGGCCTAAAGTGAAAAAAGAGGGAAGGGTGGGTGGGGCAAAAACAATCTCCGCTACCCGCCTCCCGCCGGCACAGTCCTTATCGCTCTAAGCTGGCCCTATTTATCCCCTCTGTCCCTCGCGCTACCTAATCAATCACCTGCCCGTGGCCAGCCCTCGTGCGAACCTACCCAGGGAGAAACCGGCTCGCGCACGTCTCTCCCTGGGTCCCCCCTGGAAATACTCAGGCAGTGTGGAGGAAGGGGAAAGCAAGAGAGACAGGGGCAACCTGGTATTGCCAGTAGAGGAGATGGAATCTGAAAGAGACTTGTGTGACCCGGGGAAGAGGCAAAAGGGAGGGAACTGGGCAGAAAGAAGCAGGCTTTGCGGGGGAATGGGAAAAAAGAAAAAGACTTGTGTGGATGGGGCAAGTGCTGAAATGACAATGCCTCTAGAGAGAGAGAGGGTGATGGGGCACTTGGTGTGATAGGGCAGTCAGTGGCAGGGACAGAGGTGGGCCATGGGTTAATTCTGGTTGTTCTTAGGGACGGGTGCATTGCAGTTGCTATTGGTGGAAGATTCTTTGGCAGAAGTGGCATCTTCCTCACCAGAAAAGAGATAGCTTTTTCCCTCCTAACTAGGAAGGCTAGCAGGGCCTCCATTTTACCTTCTGCAAAGTTCCTTTCACCTGCTTAAAAAGAAGGTTGCCATGGGTCATTAATTTATGAAATGATAGCCACGTGCTTAGCCCCTAGATACGCGCCTAGAAAGTACATGTGAGACAAAAACTATAAAGTGCACACAGCCTTACAGTAGCAAATTGTGTCATATAATGGCAATCAGACAGTATCATAAATTAAAAAGCCTGCAACTCAAGTTGTATCCAAATACACGGTGTTTGACAGATTTTGGATGACAATATAATTTAAAGGAAGGTCACCAATCAATACTATAACATCGGAATGGTGATTCAGCTCCCTTTTCCCAAAAACACATTTTTATATTCATCTCAAGGTTTCCAATTTGTTCCTTATATTTTTGGAGGGCTTAATTAAGTGTATGTGAGAGAGTGAGTGAGCGTTAAAGTGAGTGAATTGCTGTGCTTACAGTGTGATATATCAACTAATGGTCTCAATGTACCCACTATATTATTTCAAATAGGAAATTTGAACAGCAATGATTTCATTCAACATTCAATGGCTGAACGAGAAGCATTTGGCAGGTGTGTAGCAGATGTCACTTCCCGGTCCATGCCATTCATCACATTCAGATCACTTAGCTTTAAATTTAATTTAAAATCAGAGGCAGTGAGAAGATTTTTTATCAATATTTCTAAGCGCTTACCTAGGAGCAAACGGCTGCACCATGTCTGCAGGATAGGCTGTGATACCATGTTGTGAAGATGCCTGTTGACCAAACAGGTAAGCTTCAACTAGATTGTGTCACTGATAGACTTTGAGAGACAGTCCCCTTTGTATGCCATATGAAATACTAAGAGAAGCCATGTGTGAAAGGTGTAGATCAAGAAACCTGGGAAGAGTAGAATAAAAGGTCATTGCCATAATCCATTTAGGAGTTCATGCCAGCTACTACTGCTGAGGACGGAGACACATCAACATCCATGAAAAAACATGCAGTGTTCTAACATTTAGACATTGGGAAACCGTTATCCACAGCGGGTAGGTTATAAAATGGAGACTCTATTTATTGTGGCTCACATAGCGCAAACTGTGCAGCAAAGAAATAGGGCATCGAAAGCTATGGGGATTTTACCATATGTCGGGAAGAGGAAGGAGAGGAGTGGGCAGTGGAGACACAGTAACTCGGGTGGTGGGGTTGTTCTGTGCTGTACGACTTGGTATACACTCAAAATATCGAGTTTTTAATATCGAGTTACATTAATATCGAGTTAAAAATATAGAATGGACACAATATCGAATGGACAGAATATAGACTACAAAAATATCGAATAGAATAGCATTAATATCGAATCAAAAATATAGAATGGACAAAATATCGAATGGACAGAATATAGACAACAAAAATATAGAATGACGGAATATAGACAACAAAAATATAGAATGGACAGAATATAGACAACAAAAATATCGATTTTGAGGTAAGTAAGTTAATATTATTTTTTTTAAGTATTTTTTATGTTAGTATACGTGTGAAAAGTGTATATTTATTTCATAATTTATTTTAATTAATTAATTTTATGGTATTTAATTTTTGCGTAATATAATTCTGTAGCGGGTTGTGGGTTTATAGGGGAATAGGGTGGGAAGTAATTTAATTATAATTCATTAAATATGTTAATTTATTTATTGGTATTTATTTTGAATTAATTCTTAATTCAATTTCAATTCAATAGAGACTTTATTTCGGTTTTGTTTCAAACCATAAAAGTGCACATATAAAATACATTGAACATTTCATGTTTAAAATCACATTTACAAACGGACATAATATACGTATTTCATTAATGAGTAAGTAGGCGAAATCAGCAATAAAGTGCAGTTAATACTGGGTGTACAACATGATATAAGGTCTTTCAATAAATAAGCTCAACATCCTTTAGAGGCGTAGAATCACTGGTCCAGGCAATTTCTCAATTTAACAGTTAATTTTAAAAATTCTATAACATGAAGAACACTGTCACTGTGCAAAAGCTGTAGATACATAAGTGCTGGTCTTATTTGATTAAAATTTAGTTTCTTTAAAAGAGCAACAAGGTAACATCTGCGTGGGTATTCATAAAACCTACATAAAAATATAAAATGGAGCTATCCTGTGGAGACTTCCCGTCGCAGCCACAGGGAGCAACAGTTTTATTAAAAATATCCGACTTAGGTCTAATTAAAAGATGATGAAAAATATTAAACCTGAACCTCATCAGCAGAAATTTTTCATGAGAAGTGAAGGTACATGTTAAATATAGTTCCATGGTGTCACAGGTTTTCAACATAACATATTTCCTAACATTAGGTTTCATGAGCTCTTCCCCTTCTCTTTGGGCCCTCCTGTCCATATAAAAAGCCCGCTTAATTGCTGCCACATCTCCCTTTACAATCCCACAAGGGTTTTCAAACAGATTCAAATATCCAAGCCTCAAAAAGCAAGATTTCAGGTATTTTAGCCAGGGCACGCACATGGAGTTGTCCTGAGACACAAGGTCTTTCACAATCAGGTGGGTAAGCGGAATATCTTGGTTTAACCACAATTTTACCCAACATGTCAGTGGTCTTAGCGCAAAAATACCGGATAGGTACTGAGTCCCCAGTTCTTCGTGTACCGCTAAATTCGATGTGCTGGCTGGAACACAAAGGAGACGTTTTAAGAAATTTTTTCAGTAACCTGTAACTGATCACCTCTTACGTAGCCCCATAACTCACTGCCATAAACAGCGGTAGCTATTGGTTTTGCATTATAGAGTTTCATCATTGCAGTATTTGGCTTCTTCCCCAATTTTGTGGCAAAATTAAAAATAGAGGCATTTACCCTTGTCATTTCCCCTTTCTTTCTTGCCACATGAGGGCCCCAGCTAAGCTTTGTGTCAAATATGACACCTAGATATGAAAATGTTTGAGTGATGGGGATCAGAACATCATCTAGTTTAAAAATAAAGTTATTTTTCGGTTGTCGGCCAACATGCATTATATATGATTTAGAATTGTTGATCAATAGGTCTCTGTTGGTCATAAAGATATTAAAAGCATTCAAAAGTGCCTGGAGACCCTTTTCCGTTCTAGAAATTAAAACCGCATCATCTGCACATAAAAGTACAGGAATACCCCGCCGGCCAACTCTGGGGCAATCTGATTGTACCTCCTGTAGTGCAGCATCTAAATCATTGATTTAAAAATTAAAAAGAAATGGGGCCAGGATGCAGCCCTGGCGCACTCCCTTTTTGATGTTAAAATTACCAGTGGTTTCCCCATTTGTTGAGTACTTAACATTTGCACTGGTGTTACTGTGCAAGTCCACCCAAAAATCCACAATCCCTATGTCCACACCTTTTTCCCGCATGGTCTGCCACAGCCTACCCCTGTTAACACAGTCGAAGGCTGATGACAGATCCATGGAGGCAAGGTGGACAGCTCCCTTCTGCACGACAGTATATTTGCTCAGTATAAGGAAGAGATTGAGGCACTGGGTTATGGTGGAACGGCCTTCACAGAAGCCATATTGGGAGATGGACATAATATTATTGTCAGACGTCCAACTTGATATACGCTGCAGTAAGATCCTCCCCATGATCTTGACCATGGAATCTATTAATGAGATCGGACGATAACAAAGGGGGCTGCCCTTGTCTCCTTTCTTAAACACAGGGACAATTGTTGATAAACCCCAGGACAAGGGACAGCCCACTATAGCAGCTGCATTGAATACAGCTGCCAAGATGGGTGCCCAAAAGCCTGGGTCTGATTTGTTAATATCCGGTGGGATTCCATCAAGTCCAGGGGCCTTCCTAGCTGTAAGTCCTTCTATGGCATCCATTACCTCGCTTTTATCAAATTTAATTATACCTCCCCTAACATAAGGTAAAACATCAACTATGACAGGGCCCGCTGAGTGATACAGTTTTTTAAAATGAAGTTCCCACTCCTCCCTAGTTATGCAGCACTCTAGACCATCACCCGGGTCTTCCGCCAGGAACGGTCTTTTAACTAACGCCCAAAATTTAGTGCTACAATTAAAGGTGGAGGGGTCAAGTATTTCATCCCAAGCCTCTTTTCTTAAAAACTCCTTACGGGATGCAATAACAGACTTGTATTGTTTCAGACACAGTTTTACACCCTCCTGATTTCTCTGAGTGACTGACAGGGCTAACCTGAGATTACGTGCGGCTTTAGAGCAATCGTGGTTAAACCACCTAGGACCCCCTTTCACCAAGTTCTTTGCGGGGCCGTCATCAGTTCTGACACCTTCTCTGACAAATTCTGATAGGCAATAAGGACCTGCCAGGGATCTCCCCCCTCATGTGTACAATTCTTAATATCTTCAGTACATTTATCCACAATGTTTTTGTAAAGAAGATCTGGGGTAACCATTGACCATTTAAGTCGCCGCCTCCCATCTGTTGTACACAGCCTACCTGAGCTGCAGTTCTGATTTCCCTTGTTAACCCAAGGTCCCTTCAAACTAATTATAAGAGAGTTATGGTCACTAAGTTCACTTTGCTCAATGCTGAACAAATCTAGAAAAGTCTGCATCGTCAGTGAGACTAACATATGATCAATAAAAGTGCCCCTGCCGTGCCCTTTGGAAGTAGGAAGATCAAAACATTTTTACGGGTCCCTAAGTGTCATAGTCAATGAGAGGTCTAAGTTGTTCATTAGGTCATTGCAAAATTCCCCATCCACTGTATGTTCCATGTGTAAGCCTCCCAGGCGCTCATAAAACAAATCGGTTAAACATTTCTTCAGTGGATCACCGCAAGGATGCACATTAAAATCTCCCATGATCATAAGGTTATGACTAAAATCTTTCATAGAAGTAGAGATAAAAGAATTCAATACAGATATTTGATTAGTGCCTGCACTATCATTAGTTGCATTATAAAAGTTCACCAAACCAGGCCGACAGTTTTCTCCATATAAAACTAAGCCCATCACTCCAGTATACTGAGATTCAATTCTACGCATTTTACAAGGGACTAGAATAGAAACAAAAATCCCAAGTCCCCCCTTTGGTCTGCCTCTTATCGATGGAGTGGCTGGCACATAAAAAGCCTTGTACCCTTCCAGGAAAAGATCACACTCCACCTGCCAAGTTTCTTGTAGACAGATGACCTTAAATTGCTTGATATAATTAACCCAGTTTTCATCAGCCATTTTGGCAGCCAAGCCCGCAATATTCCATGAGACAACAAAACATCCAGATACTATGTCCGGTGAGTTCTCTACGAGTATAGGTTCACCTGAAGCCACAGTGCCCTGAGCCGCAGGTACCTCCCGCCAGTCACACATCTCAAGTCCCGACAAAGCATCATACCTATTCTGTGTATTGACATTATACCCATAATGGTAGCGTCCAGCACTAGTAATCCTATTGTTGATTTCATCCATGTCTCCAGGCCCGCATGGATTAGTAATGTTATAAATAAATTGTGTGTCCATGGCAGGGTTCTGAGGTTCAAACACCAGCCTAGTTATCCTTTGTTGGGGGGTGGGTTTGCACAGGTGTGCATAGAAGTACCCCAGCGGGCGCACACAAATACTGTTCTCATTATATACTAGTGAAGATGCTCTTAAGAGGACAGATGCCACATGTTGTGGATGTTTAAAATTTACAACAATGCAATCCCCACTTCCCAGCTTTTTGGACGGGCCTACCCAGTTCACCCTCCTTACTGCCATTATCTGATCTGAATAGGAAATAGGAAAGCCACAATTTTTATTAAGCCATGCTACTGTCTTATTTTTCAATGAGGCATGAGATTCATCATATGGTGAGGCGGGATGTGTGCCACAAGATGGAACATTGGTCAATACCGCCACAAACGGTGCACAATCAGGTGGTAAGTTCAGGTATCGGTTATTCCTGGGGGGCCTTGGAACTGGTCCACTTCGTGGGGCTAAATTGGGTTGTGTCAACAAAGCAGGTACTATTGGGACGACGGATGTACTTAGTGTCTGATTCACAGTAGTGGCTACTGCAACAGTACTGCGAGTGTTCTGATGGGCTTTAGCACTCGCCACTTCCTGCCCTCTTCCCCCAGCCTCTACCCTACCACTGGTGGGTACAGCCAGGTGTGCAGACACTAGGCCGCCCAACCTAGCCACTTCCGTGGCCAGGGTCTCTATCTGAATGGTCAGTGGTTTAATCATCTCCTCTAATTTCGATACAAATTTTACTTCTAGCTTTTTAATAAGAGAAGCAAACTGTTCAACATTTAAGTTAAAACCACTATCATTATTTCCAGTGAACACAAAGGGATGTATGACACGGCTATTAGTTTCTTTCCCATCCAAATCCCTTTTTCTAGTGCTATGTTTTCCCCCCCGCTTTTGATGTGCTATCCTGCAGGTTCGTATCGGCCTAATGACAGGCAGAACTTCGCCTTTTTCCTCGCTTGTCAGGGCGTGTTGTTCTAGATGTATCTCAGCAGTCACCGTAGTGGGCGTCTGCGGATCTACTCTGACGACTCCGCTCATATTTGCCTCAGCATCTAAGGTCACCCTTTGCGGAGACAACTCTGGCAGATCCAGTATTGGAGTTCCCTTCCCTAGTGAACCACGTCAATCGTTGTTAATCTGATTTATTTTCTTCACCATATAGTTATCAATGGTGCCGGGGCCTATTGCTGATTTATCATTTTTAGGTTTAGACATCTTATATAAGATCGTATAAAAGCCACTACTTACTACTCACTCACATGAAATACACCAATATAATAAAAAAAATAAAGTCTCACATGGATAGTACAAGATTAAGATCCAGATAAAAATAATGTAGGGTCCCTGGCCTCTGACTGCCACAGAGGGCCCGCCCTTTGCCCGGGCTTAGCCCGGCACGTCCCGCGCGCGTCCTCGCGGGACGAGGAAGTGGGCGTCGCTTTATGCGCCTCCTGGCGCTGCAGGATGAGGTGGGAGGCGTCCTTAGCGTGAAGGCTGCTTGGGGCTGTAGTTCACTTCTTCTCCCGACCAGCGGAGCCAAGCCCAGCCAGTCGGAAGTGCAGGGGAATTGTCTGCGGCGGAGCAAAGCCCGGCCGCGCCACAGCCACGAAGGTCAGACAGCACGCCTCAGCGGAGCAAATGGTAAGCTCGGCCGGCGTGGTACCCCTCCCCAAAAACTGCCACCAGGTCCTCGGCAGTGGGCGTCGCTTTATGCGCCTCCTGGCGCTGAAGGATGAGGTGGGAGGCGTCCTTAGCGTGAAGGCTGCTGGGGGCTGTAGTTCACTTCTTCTCCCGACCGGCGGAGCCAAGCCCGGCCAGTCGGAAGTGCAGGGGAATTGTCTGCGGCGGAGCAAAGCCCGGCCACGCCACAGCCACGAAGGTCAGAGAGCACGCCTCAGCGCAGCAAAGGGTAAGCTCGGACGGCGTGGTACCCCTCCCAAAAAACTGGTAATAATTGGTAATTATTTTAATTAATTGATTAATTGATAATTATGTACATTTTATTAATGTATTTTCTGTAGCGGGTTGTGGGTTTATAGGGGAATAGGGTGGGAAGTAATTTAATTATAATCAATTACATTTTTACATTTATTTATTGGTAATTAATTAAAATATAATTGGTAATTAATTTTAATTAATAGTTCAATTGATAATGATGTTAATTTTATTAATTTATTTTCTGTAGCGGGTTGTGGGTTTATAGGGGAATAGGGTGGAAGTAATTTAATTGTAAATAATTAAATATTGTTATTTATTTATTGGTGTTGTTTTGTTGTCATTTTTAATCATTTTTTAATTGTTAATTAATTGTTAATTGGTGAATAATTTGTATTAATAGGTAATTATTTGTAATAATTATAATCTTTTTGTATTGTTAATTGATTAATTATTATATTATATAAAATTGTTAATTACTTTTAATTAATTTGTATTTTGTATTAATATTTAATTTATTTTTATTCATATATGAAGTATTTACTTTCCCTACTGTTGCACTCTTTGGAGTGTGAATAGTAATTTTTACCCCTACGCTATCCAACGCTTTCCCTACTGTTGCGCTCACTGGAGTGGGAATAGTAATTTTTACCCCTACGCTATCCAATGCTTTCCCTACTGCTGCACTCTTTGGAGTGGGAATAGTAATTTTTACCCTTACGCTATCCAATGCTTTCTCTACTTTTGCACTCTCTGGAGTGGGAATAGTAATTTTTACCCCTACGCTATCCAATGCTTTCCCTACTGTTGCACTCCCTGGAGTTGGAATAGTGATTTTTACCCCTACGCTATCCAACGCTTTCCCTACTGTTGCACTCACTTGAGTGGTAATAGTAAATGTTACCCTTTCCGCTATCCTACGGTAAAAATATTGTATATTTTTTATTAATATTACGTTTATATATATATATATATATATATATGTGTATTAACAAATCAATTTGTATTATTCTTTTTTTACTTACATTAATTATTTATTAATTTAAAGGTTATTTAAGTATTTTAAGTATGTTGAAGTTAATTATATTTATTATTTCATTAATTTTTTATTATTTGAAGCATTTTAAAAAATTCGATATTTTGACCAACTATATTTTTTACATCGATATTTTTGATTTGATATTTTTGTACTTACCTGTTTGGAGATAGGAGGTCGATATTTTGGTATTCTATATTTTTACCTCGATATTTTTGTAACTCGATATTCTTGACGTCGATATTTTTACCCCTACGCTATCCAATGCTTTCCCTACTGTTGCACTCTCTGGAGTGGGAATAGTAATTTTTACCCCCACGCTATCCAACTATTTCTCTACTGTTGCCCTCACTGGAGTGGGAATAGTAATTTTTACTCCTACGCTATCCAACACTTTCCCTACTGTTGCACTCTCTGGAGTGGGAATAGTAATTTTAATTCTCCCGCTATCCAACGCTATCCCTACTGTTGCACTCTCTGGAGTGGGAATAGTAATTTTTTCCCTCCCGCTATCCAACGCTTTCTCTACTGTTGCACTCACTGGAGTGGGAATAGTAATTTTTACTCCTACGCTATCCAACACTTTGCCTACTGTTGCACTCTTTGGAGCGGGAATAGTAATTTTTACCCCTACGCTATCCAATGCTTTCCCTACTGTTGCACTCTCTGGAGTGGGAATAGTAATTTTAACCCTCCCACTATCCAACGCTTTCCCTACTGTTGCAATTTCTGGAGTGGGAATAGTCATGTTTACCCCTACGCTATCCAATGCTTTCCCTACTGTTGCACTCTTTAGAGTGGGAATAGTAATTTTTACCCCTACGCTATCCAAGGCTTTCCCTACTGTTGCACTCTCTGGAGTGGGAATAGTAATTTTCACCCCTAAGCTATCCAACCCTTTCCCTACTGTTGCATTCTCTGGAGTGGGATTAGTAATTTTTACTCCTACGCTATCCAATGCTTACCCTACTGTTGCACTCTTTGGAGTGGGAATATTAAAATTTACCCTGCCGCTATCCAACGTTTTCCCTACTGTTGCACTCTCTGGAGTTGGAATAGTAATTTTTACCCTTACGCTATCCAACGCTTTCTCTACTTTTCCACTCTCTGGAGTGGGAATAGTAATTTTTACCCCTACGCTATCCAATGCTTTCCCTACTGTTACACTCCCTGGAGTTGGAATAGTAATTTTTACCCCTACGCTATCCAACGATTTGCCTACTGTTGCACTCACTGGAGTGGTAATAGTACATTTTACTCTTTCCGCTATCCTACGGTAAAAATATTGTAATTGTTTTATTAATATTACGTTTATATATATATATATATTTTATACTTACATTATTTATTTATTAATTTTAAGGTTATTTAAGTATTTTAAGTATGTTGAAGTTAATTATATTTATTATTTCATTAATTTTTAATTAATTTAAAGCATTTTATTAAATTCGATATTTTGACTAACTATATTTTTTATATCGACATTTTTGATTTGATATTTTTGTACTTACCTGTTTGGAGATAGGAGGTCGATATTTTGGTATTCTATATTTTTACCTCGATATTTTTGTAACTCGATATTCTTGACGTCGATATTGTTTCAGTGATCCGTACGACTTGCACATATAGTACACACATTAAGTTTAGCAATAAAGTTCAATGACGGAGATGGGGTGGGAGTAAAGGAACTGGGATGGGGGCTTTTCCAGGATGGTTTCTCATCTCCTTCATTAACAAGAGGAGTGATCTTAAGACTGTTGTATGAGAGTTCCAGGTGTCTTGCCATATACATCCTAGATTTCCTGATTTCAAGTATGGCAGTGATATGACTACATGCACTTATGCTTCAATGGCTGTCTTAATCTTTTTCATCAGATAAAGTTGGATGCTAGAGTTGTCTTCCTATAAACAACGAAGCTGGACCAGACAGGATATGAGTTGGCAAATTTAATGCGAGAATGTGGAATTGTCTGAAGACTGGTCCGATACTGTTTTGCATGTGAAGACCTCTGACTGTAATTCAGCTGCATTAAGGATGAGCTCCCGCGGAATGAGGTGGATTCAGGGGGCTCTGGCTTGTACAGCTTACCTCAAGAAAAATGAAAAAAGACCAGATGCTGGATGACCTTCATGAATTCTGATTCCAGTAGGAAAGGCTTCACTCAGGATGAGTTGCGATTGATGCCATACAACATATGTCCTATGTAATATGTGAGTGATGAATGTGAGTTTCACGGCAATGTAGAATTCTTGGGACTGGACGGTGTGGGCAAGTAGGAGTACACCAGTCAAAATTCATCTCAGAGAGCTAATCTTGCAATGTTGTTATTTGCAGTCAATGACAATTAGCGCACATTCTGTTAATCAGGGTTCAAGTTGAGGTAGCCCTTTGACATCCGGATTGATTGTAGAAAGGCAGTCACTTTAACTGGTCAGTGTCGTAGTTAGAAGAGTGTTGCAGGTAGTCTGCATAATGATGAGGTCTGGGTGCCATATCTGCCAGCTGTACATCAAAGGGCCACATACATAGGTTGATAATGACTGGCAAGAGAATGGTGCCTTAGAGCCTCGATCACAAAGAACCCATCTGGACAAGTTGTTCATTGTTCTCCAGGTATGACCTGTACCATTACATTATGATGCCATTAAAGCCCATTAGTGTGAGGGGTGTCAGAGATTTTCTGCACTATGGAAATCGGGATGGTGCCCTTGTCATTCAAGGCACCCCCGAGAGATTGGAGAAGTCCTGCCAGATCATCTGTGGAGAGGATTTTGAATGTGGTCTATTTGGACATTTTACAGGGAGCAATCAATTTGCCAATTGTAGGGGAAAAATGTGTTGTGCCTATTCTGTTGGATCCTGCAAATGCGACTGTTAAGACGTTACTGATTGCAGTGCATTTCTTTTTGCATTATTCGACTGGTGATTTGACATGGACTTTATACAATTTTTGATCACATTGAAGAAGTGGACTTAGCCTCCTTACTAAGCTGGATGCGAGTTGCATGGAAATCAGATACCTAGCTCTTTATTCTAGTGTAGAGGCTTGGCTTTCCTACCATGGAACTTCTGTATGGCATAGTCTAGTAGTGCTCTCTGCAGACCAAGTTTAATTTTGTGGAGTAGGGTTTCACCATGGGTGTTGCGGTCAGACATCATTACCTGTTACGTACTTGAAGGGATTGTTCATTATCGTTGATGACTGTGTATGTCCTTGGTGGGTAGGAGATATGTGTAGCAGATCAAAGGCAATGGCAGCTTTGGCAGTCCATGTTACATGTTATAGTGGGAGGAACACAACGTTTAGTAAGGACATGCATAAGGGAACCAGCATCTCCCACTTGGTGTGGGTGTTCATTTGACAGAGTGATGTCTGCAGCGAACAGCAGTTTGATGATGGCACCCTTCATGCCTTGGTGAATACATTGCCTAGGAGACTGAAATCTCCAAGCAAGATGTTGAATGTGTAGCTAGTTAAAGCTCCACTGTTGAATATATATTTCTCCATGCCAGAGACTACATGCATGCAAATGACATGGAACATGACAATGTGCAAAACGGAGGAGGGTGGCAAGCTATGAACAAAAAGGATCTAAACATCGGTTACTGCTGAAGTGTGTATTTTAACGATAATAGACAAACAACTGTGATGCAATACCCTACAGTTTCTCACAAGTCATTGTGGTGTATGATGTAATCTTGTGGGATCAAAACATTGAAGATGCATGTGGTGCTAGATGTCTTTACAGATAAATATGTCTGCTGAATGCCAGCATGTATCGTCAGTGTTCCTGTTGTTTGGGCAGTAAGCGGGATGCTGACGCGATTTGATTGTTTAACTGTGTATATATGGAAAGGCACAGATGTGGAATTTGCATTTGTTCAATGCTTTGGATGACACACAAAGGAATGGTGAGCATCCATGTTGGGTTACTGATGAGAATAGATGTGGAGATGCGCAATATGCGGTGCAAGACCCAAGGTGCCTAGCACTTTGGACCTTTTCGGGCCTTCAAGACCCTAACAGGTGATTCACTTGACTTTGGCCATCCCAGGCTTCGTCTGCCTTTGTTTTCATCCAGTCTTTACTTAGCCCTCCCTATGCTCACTATGCTAAGACAAAGATGTCATGTGAAGCTTCTTCAAAGTGATATGCACCTTAATTGAATAAAGTCAATTATCACCATGTCTAAACAAAATCAAGTGACAAAATTAGCATACTAAGCATTAAAGTGAAGCTACAACTTTTAATATGAGAAGCAGCAAACATGAATTAATAGCTCTGCTTATGTAGTGAGTAGCTATAGAAGGTTCCATCCTATTTTTTTAATTTTTTTTATATTGTATCTTGGGAATTGTACTTTTTGTTAAGTTACTTATAGATGCAACAAGAATGCAACTATTGCGAAGCATCTTGTATAACACGAATCGTTGCCTTGTTCAAGCATGCACTTTTAATTTAAATAAAAAAGGAGCGCTTTCTGTTCCAAAAATGTACATTTTACTGATAAGCAAAAGCCCAATCTTTGCCATTAGATTTTTTCGGCATCCAAACACTTCCGAAATGGTCAGAACATTTTTCATGGGTTATTGGTTGGTAAAAGGAAAGTGTTTAAGCGAGCTTAAAAAGACAACATAGTGTGATTAGATCCAAATCTTATAAATCGACCCGGCTATCTTGTCTGACGCAAGTGCACGTTTTTGATTCTGCTGGAGTCTGAAAAAATAACCCCGCCATCAGATGTGTATTCTATGATATCCGAAAACACAATGCGTCACCTTATCATGTTGCTTCGTGTGCGTCACCTGGCCGCGGAGCCTGCATCCAATCACAGCCGGGCTACAGGTAATCATCTCGAGGGAGATTAGGCCTCTAACATGTCTCACTGAAATGAAATGACCGGGGGCAAAAAAATATGACATATTGAAGTGCCCTAGGAAGTATGTGTACCAGCTGCTCAAACAAAACATTACAGCGGAAGTAAAATGACGCACCAATGACATCTGGGTTTCTTATGTAGTTTTCATGTACAGGCTTCCTATCGTCCTAAACGATATCGCTGGACCAATCAATTATAAATAACGTCATTATTAAAAGCTAGCGTTTTCCCGAGACATTCTCACTGCAGAAGTACGCCTGTTTCCTTGGGGTGAGTACATTACCGGAACCTAATTACAGAATGAAGTCTTGTCTTTCAGACGCATGGGCCTATTTTCTTCCGCAGTGGAACAATTTCATAATAAAATGCCCAAAGGTCTTAAGCCGCCTCACGAACGCGCCCTATTTCATGTCTGCCACGCTGGCGAGTAATCCGCTCGTTGTAATCAATTTCCATCATCAGATTGTTTGTCTATAAATTCAGTGCAATCAGCTGCAAGCACTGCTAAAATTAGACATGATGCCACACTTATAAAATAGCCACACACAAGGGTCTTGCAAATTAATATTAATGAAAAAACATAATTAAACGCCAGACTGCATTGCAGTGCTTATCGTTAAATTATTATACACCCACTTGGCCTGATGGAAATGTCCACAATCAGACTAATATAAAAAAAATGCATTTTACATTAGTACAGTAGGCAATTCAAGTGCCAACACAATAGCAGGGGAAAAACATGATGATTCCCAGGCTCAATCAGAAATAGGATCGCTAATAGGCGAGTACAGGCAACTCGGGGATCTGTTAGTACTGTATACTTTAATAGGCTGAGCAGTTTTTCATCTGTGATATTAGACACTTGTTGATATTCAACTCAACGGCTGCCATTTTATCGACCCAGGAAGCTTGTACAGCTAAGAAGCCCCTTAGGCCTGAGGCATGTGATCACATGAGTAAACAACGACCCAGTCTGTAGACACACTTGAGCACTGAGCCATATTTTTTGCTTGATGTATTCCTATAGATGCAGTAGATCAATAAGGGTGTCTTAAATACCTCTGGGCCACAGTCCTAAAAATGTTACTGTTACCTTATCTTCCAGAAAAAACAGCGATTTACAAGTGTGGCAACAGCACCTTTGCATTCCCTCTAAAAATAGATCGGCATCCTTTAAAATATGCCCCGAATGTAACCTTTTTGGTGTACATTTGATTCCAAGTTTTTTTTCCTTAATTTACTCACATTTTGGTCGCCTTTGTCCTTTAAATGGAGCAGCACATTGTGACATGAACTTTCAAATTGTCCAGCGTGCATGCACGGATTTTTTTGCACCCATGACTGCCTATTACAATAAGAATTTAACCGGAAGTAGAGTGAGGTTTTCCGCCCTAAATATTTCAGCAAATAATACTTAAGGCTTCGTCCCACAAAATCTGGGTGCTAATAGTACAGGTGAGTCTTGAAAATCATCGGACTATCTCACTATAATTTTTCTCTTCATTTGGTTTCTGGAAAAATGTGGTTTTTGATACATTATATGAGAATTATTATTCCAGATTATCCTAACAGGAATAAGGGGTCATTACGATGGCGGGCGGACAAAGTCCGCCTGCCACCGTAACGAAATGCGGGACCGTCCGCCAGGGGTGCGGCGGTCCCGCACCTGCAATTAGGATGCCACTGCCACCGTGGCAGTGGCATCCCCCATTACCAGCATTGTGGCGGGCGGTGCTCACAGCACCGCCCGCCACAATGCTGGGAATGCATGTTGTGGATTGGCATGCACAAGGTGACAGGCACCGCGCGGTGCCTGCCACCTTGTCCATGCCAATGCCCCCATGTGCACCCCCCCATAATCCTGGGGGTCCGCTACTGACCCCAACAGCGAAGACTCCATGCCTTTCCATGGCGGCAACGCCGCCATGGAAAGGCTCATCTCCGCCCTTATCATAAAATCGATGGCGGTGTCTTACAGACACCGCCACCATATTGTGGCAGTTTTCCGCCCGGTCAACGTGTCGTCCGGCGGAAAAGTGGCAGGCGCTCTTCCCATCTGCTGCAGACCCCCATGCCATCCTAATGCGGCGGGGGTGAATCATGGACGGATGAGGGGCGGATCGCCCCAGACAGGCTGGCGGTGGCTACCCCCAGCCCGGCGGGGGCAATCCACCCGCCATCCTAATGGGCACTTAGGTCACTGAAGTGTTTTCATTTGAGATACTCATAGCTGGTGAGACTCTTTGATACTTAAGTTTTGGCTCCACCTCACCTGGGTTCTCAAATATCCTTACTTTCAATTTCATATGTATTTCATTTTGTTTTTAATCATTGGATGATCGAAATGCAGCTTGTTATGTGTCACAATCAGGTGTAATATCAGTGGCAGCTCCTCGAGCGAGTGCTGAGGGGCGGTGGGTGGGCAGGGCGGGGGATGGGGATAGTAAACTCTGGGATATGGCCAAACGGACTTAAGCAAATAAATTAAACAAATTACATTGCGCACCTTTCAACGCCAAATGACGATGCAGCGCGGGCAATGTAATTTGTTTTGTTTATTTACTTTACTCCGTCCGGCTGTATGTCGGAGTTTTCTACCCCCCACCCGCCCGCTGACCCACAGCACTCCCTCGAGGAGCCGCCACTGGTAATTATGTGTATTATTGTGTAATAGGGGCATTTATATTGAATCATTCTGTGATGCTCACCGAAGCTAAATGACTGTATTTCAGGAATAAGATATTCTGCTATTATTATTTGAGTTTGTAAGCATTATTTATTGTGAAACTTTTGTTTCTTGAGCACCAACCATTGAAAAAAAAAAAAAAAATATATATATATATATATATATATATATATATTACCTACTGGCGGTCGCCAGTAGGTATATATAGTTAGGATTTTTTCTCTATGGGATTTTTGAAAATTCTATGTCTAATAACTTTGGCGTTTGTGGACGGAATTGGCTGAAATTTTCAGGAAAATGGCACATTTTGTTTCTGAGCAGCCCTTGAAAATTTGGGGGGGGTACGTCAAGGGGGGGCCGAGAAAAAAGGGGGGTCCCAAAACGTGTTTTTAACATTGAGTTTTCCATAGGGCGGTTGGCCTCACTTTTAGCCCGAACGGCTGAATGGATTTGCACGAAACTTGGCAAAATTGTAGGGACTGGTAGCCCGATGTGCCTTTGCTAGGTCTCAATATATGTGCTCCAGTGGATTTTGAGAAATTAACGTTCAAAAAAAGATATATATCTGTAACAGCGGACCGGGCAGCGCTCCGGTTCGCGGACTTTTCGCGGTACGGAGCTTTGTGAAGCGAAGCTGATTGGTTCTCCGGCGTCTGTGAACATTCCAAACAGTCCGTAGCGGCCGCCATCTTGTCTCTCGGTAGGATCGAGAGACAAGAGGAGGCCAAAGCGAAGGGGCAAATGACCATAAGGGGGCATAGTAGATCCTCGCTGACCCCCTAGGTTTGATGTGGAGGTTTTAAAAGGGCCCCGCGGGGCAAAAAAAAAAAATAATAATAATAATCGAACGGCTGAATGGATTTGCACGAAACTTGGTAAAATATTAGGGACTGGTAGCCCGATGTGCCTTTGCTAGGTCTCAATATATGTGCTCCAGTGGATTTTGAGAAATTAACGTTCAAAAAAAGATATATATATCTGTAACAGCGCTCCGCTTCGTGTAACGGAGGTTTGCGAAGCTGATTGGTTCTCCGGCGTCTGTAAACATTGCAAACAGTCCGTAGCGGCCGCCATCTTGTCTCTCGGTAGGATCGAGAGACAAGAGGAGGCCAAAGCGAAGGGGCAAATGACCATAAGGGGGCATAGTAGATCCTCCTTGACCTCTTAGGTTTGATGTGGAGGTTTTAAAAGGGCCCCGCGGGGCAAAAAAAAAAATAATAATAATAATCGAACGGCTGAATGGATTTGCACGAAACTTGGCAAAATTGTAGGGACTGGTAGCTCGATGTGCCTTTGCTAGGTCTCAATATATGTGCTTCAGTGGATTTTGAGAAATTAACGTTCAAAAACAAGATATATATCTGTAACAGCGCTCCGCGGAGATAAAATTATATCTGTATTACCTAGCTGTTGCTAACACCAGTTAGCGACGGCTAGTAGGAGATAGCGACCATCTTGGGCCCCACTTTGCATATGAGTGATATTTATCACTAATGACATGCAAAGTGGGCATGCCAAGATGTTAGCGACTGGAAACAGTCGCTAACATCGCTATCTCCTATTATCAACTTTTGGAAATATTCGCGATAAGCGCGAATATCTCCAAAAGCTAGCACCTGCCCTGAGCAGTTCTTAGCCATGTTATCCAATGGGTGGTGGATAACATGGCTAAGAGCATTAGCTCGGTAATGCATGAATATCGCTGAGTTTTCAGCGATATTAATGCATTGCGGTCGTTTTTTATCGTATTTGCGATAAACCTTGATAATAGCAAGGTTTATCTGCGATCATTTCTGACGATGCTTAGCGGTAAAAAAATCGTTGCTAAGCATCGTTAGGAATAAATATCGCTTAACTTTGGTAATATGCCCCAACGTCTGTTAACGTTCGATTCGAAGGAAATCAGGAAGTGTTGAAAAACATTGTCTGCGCCATCTTGCCTTTTTTTAAATGCCACACTTTTGTCGTGCACGGCAGTCATTTTAGATGCCTTGACCAGACCCACTCTGTGCACGCTGTCGATCCTTAGCATGGCTCCCCACCCTTGCAAGCATCTCCCCCAGGCAGTGGTCACCCCCGCTCTCTGTCTTATGCATGGGTAATAAACCACCCCCCATCTGCGCTGCTCTTCCCTGAGAATCACACCCTGTGCCCGCCCGACACCTCCCTTTCGCCCTATTCACTACCGCACCCTCTGACACTCCTTTTCCTCTGTGTCCGATTGTCCAGGCCGGTCCTAGGGTATCAGCTAGCCCTGCAGATGTAGTTTATGGCCCCAGCTGTAAAGAATCACCCCTCTTCAAAGGAGTTATAGTAGATCAAGGCCCACACTCGATGAGATCCGTCACAGCAGACGCGTTCCTATTATCTGAAAACCATCCTGTATTGTGATTGGGGAGGGGACCGAGCCTGAAGCGGAAGATTCCAGGGATGACTCTTTGTACATCAAAGTTTTTACAATTATGTGTCACATAAAAAATATATAGCACTCCAACAAAGTAGTAAGATTATAAAACTTTAATAACTTATAAATATATACAAGAAAACAAAAACAGTAATAACATATAAACATTTTTAGGGAAAAACAACGAAGTAGCGGTCGGCTGTGCGAATAGTCCCAACGCAGCACAACGTCCAGATTTCTGGCGTGGGGCGTCGCGGGGGGTGGGTCATCAGTAGCAAACTGTTGTGCGAATAGTTCCAAGGCAGCAGAACGATGGCACCAAGGTGATGTCCAGTAAGTTGCTGCACTGGTTTTGGTATCCTACAATGCTGCTCCGAATAACGGCGTGGGGCGCCCCGGGGGAGGCGGCGTGAACGGGCCTCTCCAGGTGGAGTCTCGTCTGTTGTAGTGGGGCGCCCCTTTACCGTTTCAGTTGCCATTCCGTCCGCTTTTGGTCCACTGTGTCAAAAGCCGCAATTCAGCTGAGTTGCGCCCACTCTTGCGGTGCAGCGATAGGCGGCTGTCACAGGACTCTCAAAATGGCGGCAGGCTGTTTCCTTTTTGGGCCTGGTCCACTGAAATGGCCCTGGGACACCTTGGAAATCGGACGCTTGTCTGCTAGGTCTTGGACCCCATTCTCGAAAGCGTCCCCTCCGCCTTGAGGATTCATCAAAAGTTTTGGGGGCCCCGACTCCTGTAGGCTTCTGGTGGGGAGCGGCTGCCATGATTGCTCGCGGAATGACCACGACGGAGCTACGAGATGGTGGTGCTCTCATGCTGACGCCAGCTTCAGTCTGAAACATCCAGAAACAAGGTGGGGCTTTCATCGTTTGGGAAAAAAAAAAGTTTTCATCCAATGAAAAGTGTTGTTTTTAGGTCATATGATCAAGCCTTCCATCATTAGGAAACCAAAAGTAAAATGAACCAATGAAAAGTTTTATAAACAAGTCACATGACCTGTTATGCGGCATAGGGTATAAAATGCGGAGAAAATACGTTGGCACGTGAGGCGGCGTCAGTAGCGGACCGATGTGCGAATAGGCCGAAGGCAACACAACGCGCCAAGATCCGGATGGCACCGAGGTGGTGCCCAGCAAGTTGCAGCACTGGTGTGGCCATCCTACAATGCTGAAAGTCGGCGTGGGGCGCCCCGTTGGCCTGTGAGTTTGCGTCAGTAGCGGACCGATGTGCGAATAGGCCGAAGGCAGCACAACGCGCCAAGATCCGGATGGCACCGAGGTGGTGTCTAGTAAGTTGCCGCACTGGTGTGGCCATCCTACAATGTTGCAAGTCGGCGTGGGGCGCCCCGTTGGCCTGTGAGATGGCGTCAGTAGCGGACCGATGTGCGAATGGGGCCAAAGGCAGCGCAACAATATTTTCTGACTAGAAGACACCACAAGGCGCTGAGATGCCAAGATTCGGATGGCACCGAGGTGGTGTCTAGCAAGTTGTGGGACTGGTGTGGCCATCCTACAATGGTAAAAGTCGGCGTGGGGCGCCCTGTTGGCCTGTGAGATGGTGTCAGTTGCGGACCGATGTGCGAATGGGGCCAAAGGCAGCGCAACAATATTTTCTGTATGGAAGATACCACTAGGCGTTGAGATGCCAAGATCGGGATGGCACCGAGGTGATGTCTAGCAAGTTGCTGTACTGGTGTGGTCATCCTACAATGCTGAAACTCGGCGTGGGGCGCCCCATTAGCCTGTGAGATGGCGTCAGTAGCGGACCGATGTGTGAATAGGCCGGAACCAGCACAAGGCGCCAAGATCCGGATGTCACCGTGGTGGTTTCATAGTTGAGAGGCACTTCATCTGCAGTGGGGCGCCAAGATCCGGATGGCACCGAGGTGATGTCTAGCAAGTTGCTGTACTGGTGTGGTCATCCTACAATGCTGAAACTCGGCGTGGGGCGCCCCATTAGCCTGTGAGATGGCGTCAGTAGCGGACCGATGTGTGAATGGGGCAAAGGTAGCGCAAGAATATTTTCTGAAGAGGAGACACCACAAGGCGCTGAGATTCGGTTACCACCGAGGTGATGTCTAGCAAGTTGCCGCACTGGTGTGGCCATCCTACAATACTGCTCCGAATAACGGCGTGGGGTGCCCGAAGGGGGGGGGGGGGAGGCGGCGTGAACGGGCCTTCCTAGGTGGAGGCTCGTCTGCTGTAGTGGGGCGCCCCTTTACCGTTTCAGTTGCCATTCAGCTGAGTTTCGGCTGCTCTTGATGCTACAGCGACAGGCGGCTGCAACAGGACTCTCAAAATGGCGGCCTGTTCTTTGGATTTGGGCCTGGTCCACTAAAATGGCCCTGGGACACCTTAGAACTCGGACGCCCGATTTTTTTTCCTTTCCTGTACATGCAAAAAAAGGTAAATGCCCGGTACGTTACACGCTTCATCTGCCACGATGAACTCTCCAGAGGAACCGAAAAAAAATATAGTTATGGTAACTATACCATGCATCGTCATATGGAGAGGTGGCACCAATTAATTATAGTGCTGCATAAAAGAGAGATTTGGAGGAGAACCCCTGACCTGCTAGTACATTCATCAAAGAAGTGGCACTGACAGCATCAGAGGCAAGGGAAACGGTCCCAAATATTTAGAAGAACTTTGGAAAGATTAAAATGACATGTTTAGATTGTGGCAAATTAATTTCATGTGGACAGATGAGTGTTACTCTAATAAATACAGCATATGAACATCATCATAGTCGATGGTTGGTAGAGACATTTTGACTATATCCTGGACCTGCCCGTCCTCGCCCAAAATGGCGCCGGAATAAATGGGACTCATAACTCCTTGTTGTGTACTGGTTGCAGAACCTTGAAATCACGAGATACGTATGCAGTTTTGAAGCACATGGCGGGCGGGGACGAGAATTGATTGAATATTTCGACATCCCTATCGATATTAAGTTCTGATGTGTTATTGATTACTGTACTATTGAAAGTTCGAATTAACGTCACCCATGGTACTTGCCCGCAAATGTATATCTAGATAATTTTATTGTAACTGGCCCTGTCGTATTTTAATTATAAAATGTACGTCCACCGATTCCGTAACTGTTAGACACCTTAGTTCTTGCAACCTAATGGCCCGCCCGTTACGGTTCTCTACAGTGTAAATGTCTACTCATCATATACGATTACAGTTTGCTCCGTGGCCGGCCCACGGGGTTATAGGCTCGTATTTGTATAATGAAATTTTCACAATAAAGGTTTTTAAAAGAAAACATGGTAGTAGTATATACATTGGTAAAGTTTTTAATAATAGTCACTGTTTTAGAATCATTAAAAGGCAAGTGAAATAAAGCAGACCAATTACATGAAGGGTAAAAGGTATAATACGAAGGAACGCAGTAAAGATAAATGGTCAAGGGCTGTTGTGTTTTCTACTCCTGCAACATAAAGTGATCGATAAGAATCTCATATTCAGGCGTATCGGCGACTAAGACAGCAGGTCGACCCTCTTTTGCTCAACGGCTCCGTCATGGGACGAAGAAACGCTCTTTTTCTCGAAAAAAGAATATATTTTACTTGCAGGACAGTTGTAAATTTTCCGGGAAAGTACATTAGCCTGGAACATTATAACATATATTTAAGAAAAAATAATGTTCGGAAGTAATAAAAAGCGTAATTTTTAGGTCATATGACCAAGCCTTTCATCATTAGAATAAGAAAAGTAAAATGAACCAATGAAAAGTTTTATTAACAAGTCACATGACTTGTTATGCTTACGTTATGCGCTGCGCGCCCCGGATGACTTCCGGATGCGCTAACGCGGCGCGTCATATGACGCATTACGCGACAACGCAGGTCCAGAATATAGTCAAAATGTCTCCACCAACCAGCGGTCGGAACACAACCCCTTTCAGCAGGCTAAATAGTTCTGTTAAATGACAACAGAAGGGACAGGCAACAAGAACCATCAGTCAAAGAGGGGAGGGCTAGTTCTTCTCTACCGGGTTACATTGGGGCGCTACCAGAACTGATCGAATTGGTAGTCTACAGTGTTTCTGGATGTTTCAGACTAAAGCTGGGGTTAGCATGAGAGCAGCACCATTTCGTAGCTCCGTCGTGGCCATTCCGCAACCAATCATGGCAGCCGCTCTTTATCGTTATTTTGGGCGGGGTGGGTGGCGGAGCCGAGCTGTTTTGCAGCCATCATTGTGTGGAGTTCAGTTCATCTCACTAGTTTTGTATTTGTCATGAGGGGTTGTTCCTAATGTTTCTATTTTAGCGAGGTCAAAAAGAGATCCCATTAGTGGCCTACTGATTTTGCTCGATTCCTTTTCTTTTTTTTTTACACGATTTTTCGTTATCTGCAAAGACTAAACAGAGTATTGCGACTCTGTGTTTGTTTGTAAATAGAGAATGAACCAAAGAGAACCAATTCTAAAACAGTAAATACTTGGATAACAATCAATCAAATGGAGAGAGAAGCAGGCACGACGTATTACAACGGGGGCAAAGGCCTGCGTTAACTACCCTTCACTATGTGCAAAGAGAGAGTACTCCTAATAGAAATGAGGGGGGGGGGCACCATTCAAAGCAGATCAGTGTGCATAAACACGAAAATGTTTTCACTTACCACGTACTTGACATTCGACAGCTTATGATATTTGCTATTAAAAAACCATTGAAATTCACTGAAAAAACCATAGGTTATAGACCATATATAGTTAGGAATTAGCATTTACAAAACCTTGAAAATTCACTGAAAAAACCATAGGTTATGGACCATATATAGTTAGGAATTAGCATTTAAAAAACCTTATTTTACTCACACAAAACCATTGAAATTCCATATATAGTTAGTTGCACTAACTATATATCGCGCACCCGCAATCCACTGCTGATGATGTCACATATTACATCATTCATGACATGGTCAGTGACATCACTGATGACATCACTGATGACATCTCAAATGACGGTCCCGTGAGAAAGGCCATTATTTTTCAGGCAATTTAAAATATCAACTTGGCTGGCCTTAGAGACAATTTCCAAACCATGAGATGTCCAGGCCATCAATAGGTCGCAATTTGACCTACTTCATGAATATCAATCAGGTAGGTTGCAAATTGTGGCTCACTACCATTTTCTGACATCAAAGGGATGGTGGCCTTTTGGGGTCAGCAGACCACCATGTCTGTAATCGCTTTTAAATACAGCAATCCAGATCGTTTTCCTTGAAGGTAAATGGAATGTATTAAAAAAAAGAAAAGTTCACAAACTTTTGTTAAGAGTAAGGTGTGTTCTCATGAACCAATGTCTACTCCTAGAAAATATGTTTTTTCAACATTCACAAAAGTTGAGTGTGTCCCTTGGGACCCCTTTCTGTTTACAAATGGCTTCCAGCTCTTTTGAGGTGTTAATGAAATATTAATATTTTGCAACTATATTATGGTTGCAAATAATAATAAATACCATAAGGTATTGATATTTGAAGTTGTACTTCCAAATACCAATTTAGTATGGTTTCTTATACTGATTTTATGATGTGGAAAACCTATTCCTAATCGATAAATGGATTTAGTGCATTTGATGTACTGAATCAGAGGGTTTACAAAAGCTAAAACCTTTTGTACATGAGACCCCAGGGACAGTGTTTACTCTGCACTATTTGCATATAATTATGAGAACACGTTGAGTAATTAAATTAGGACAAAAGCTAGGAGGAAAGAACAGCACAGAAACATATTAACTAAAATGTAGTGCTGCTGCTCTCTTCTCCAGTGCAGGTGCTCTTTCGGGTTGCTGGGCAATACTTGTGCTCCAGTTGTGTGTGTTATATCTAGCATAGCAGTACACTGTAACACACATGCAATGTTTGAAAAACATTTCTTCTTGTTAGTGCCTGCCTGGAGGAAGCATTATTTTTGGACGCAAAGTCCATTCTATCATTGTCAGTGGATAGTGCTTTGATTCAAGATAGGAATGCCCTTACATCACCGATGGAATGACCCCTTGACACAAACTAGCAAACGCAGCACAAAGCACTATTTGCAATACTTTTAAGGATGCCAAAATTATTTGCATTTGAAAGTAAATACTTTATCTCTTTATTGTGTTAGTTTATGTCACACTTTTTTTGATTTTGCACTGGTACAAAATGTGGCAAAATCTGTCCAAGAGTTGGATGAGGCATAAAACAAGTATCTTATTACTGCATAGTTTGCCTACGTTTGCTAAGGTTTCCTAGAGCAAATCTCACCAGGTTAACTCTGGCTTGGTAGAGGGAGTCAACCTCATCCTTATGCGACAAAGGAATGGAGGACATGCTGCACTTGCTATGCATTTGCGAAGAACTGTCGGGGGAAAGGTCTCATCTGCTCAAAGCTCATTTTAACTGCACAGGGATTCGCACCCGGGGACAGGCAGTGCTGGCCTGCTTCAAGTCTGTAGACCCACAGTTAAACTGCAGGCTGGTAAAATTTCTTGTACTGGTGGAAAAGAAAATGCCACACGCCAGCCTGAGCACTGCTGCCCTGGAAACTGATGCCGTAGCGAAAGCGAATAGCTGAAGCTCAGCATCCTCGTTCTCCTATGTCCCTCTGACATACACTTTGCTATTATGGGCACCACCAACACTGAGGTTTATCTCAGAAGGATGAACTGCACTTTGCACTTTCTGAAATTGACCCACAAGTATCACCCTTCTCAAGGGCAATGCTGACACTGAGGATCGTCCTCTTCTCAGCAGGCACACTATACTTTGCACATTCTGGAACACTCTCTTGGGGTATTACTAGCCCATCCCCGGAAGGACAGTTGGAACAGTGATAATAAGGTACATTTGGCTCATATAATTACATTGTATACACATAGGCTTTTTTAGCAGAACAATATGTGTTTTTCAAATGTTATAAAGTTATTTTAATTTATGCAAAGTTGTTTTATTTATCAAGTATTTATTCACTTTAATCCTGCACTATTATGCATTCTTATGATTTGTGTACTGAACTGTTTTTTATTAACTATACAAATATAAATACTTACTTAATTACAAATCCTTCGGCTGAGAGCAAATGCGGTACTGACATTCAAATGTGTCTCCAGTGCACCGATACTGGGTTGACATGCAAGCGTGTCTCCAGTGTCACATGCTGTGATGATATGCAGATGTGTTTCCAAAGGTGTGCAAGTCTTCAATTACTTCATGGACAAAGATGGGATTACAAACAATGAACACCTTGCTTGAACACTAATGAAGGCTTGAACTACACTTATGGCCCAATTATGACTTTTGGCGGTGCAGAGGCGGGAGACATGCCACCACTGCTCCCTCTCACTGCCAAGAGTCACCACCACTCACCGCCAGAGCGCACTGCCAAGACTCGCCACCGCCCGCCAGACTACAACTTAAAAGTGGTCTGGAAGGCAGATGGCGTGGCAGTTCCTGTCGCCTCTTTCAAAGGTGGCGTTGCCTTTGAAAAAGGCACCGCAATGGTAACGCCACACAAGGGCAAGGCATAGACTGTAACATCCATGCTGGGCAGGAACTGGTATACAGGAAAACAAGGGCCACCCTACTCAAATGGAACCATGGTATTTATTATATAACGAGGAACAGTGGTTGCTGTGGACAATGTGTATATATGGTAGTAGTTAGCTCAATGGCAGTATTCATGGGTGAAGAGATGTCAGAGAGAGAAAATAACCATATACAACAAGACACTTGTGAATATTAGCTATTTATGTAAATATGTAATAAAATTATTCAAGAAAGGTGCATGGTGTCCCAAGTGAACATAGAACCTACATCTTAAATTGTGACAATTTGCGACATAGAAATAGGTTTCAAGAATACAAAAAACAACCATAACATTAATATTCAATAGTTAGTCACAGCCTTCTAGTATAAAGGTAGGGACTGAGGAATGGTTTGTTTTAGAATTGTGCCAAGGAACTGGTGTGCATGCACATGTGGATGCACATGTTTTTCCCCCTTGTGTGCATACTTCTGGTCTGAGGCACCAGGGAGCCCTATATGGCCTCATATATTTCCTCTCCACCATGGTTTTTTTGGTGTTAGAATCACCATGATAAACTTGGCGGAGGGGAAACTCATAATATGCTTGGCGCAACCAGATGGCCCTGCCAAGCATATTGCGGCCTCGGGACCACTGCACCACCTCCAGGGAACGACTGTTCCCTGGCGGCATCAGCTGTCCCGTGAGAAACACCATTATTTTTCAGGCAATATAAAATATCAGCTTGGCTGGCCTTAGAGATAATTTTCAAACCATGAGATGTCCAGGCCATCATGTATTTTTTCAGAAGTGCTTTGTGTGATTTTGATAATTATAAGACAAACTAATTAGATTTGGGTTACATCACCCTGAAGGAAATGGATGAGGTTGTGACACAAGAGGGGTAGCTCACATGGACTATGGGGCACATGCATCAACCTATTTAGGAAGTGCAAACGGTGCGAATCGGTAAATTCGGCCGTTTGCGCTTCCTAAATACGTTTTTGGGATGCATGAAACAATGTTTCAAAATTCGCTATTTTTTGCATTTCCTAAAAATGCGAATGCATTTAAGGAATCGCATTTGTGCGATTCCTTAAATGCAATGCATCAATTTTTTTAAAAATGCGAATTTTGAAATATGAACTGTAAATTAACACGAGGTTGACCCTCGTGTTAATTTGCGAAAATCTTTAAAAAAGCAAAAAAATGCATTTTTTAAACTTTCATGTTACAGACACACATGTCCTTAGGACATGTGTGTGTGTGAAACATGCACTTTAAAATACATTTCAGGGGTGCAGGGGGGGTGGTCCTTTGGACCCCCCTCTGCACCCTTGCAATGCATCAACAAATTGCGAGTTAAAAAAAAAAAATGCAAAACGGCATTGATTCCTATGGGCCTCTAGGCCCATAGGAATCAATGTAATGCCATTCCTTAATTGCGATTCGCAATTAAGGAATCGCAATTTCCGAAAATTAAGAAATCCTAAAAACTTTTAGGATTTCTTGATGCATAGGATTTTGCAATTCCTAAATTGCGATTCCTTAATTTTCGCAATTTAGGAAGTGCAAAATCCTACAATGATGCATGTGCCCCTTAGTGTAAAGTCCATTGACATGATAGCCTTTACACTTTAAGAACCATGATGGAGGTATTGTTACCTAGTTAATGCCTCAAACATAGGGATGGGGAAGAACGCCTGCTGCCTGATAGAAGAAGAGAGTATAGTCTGCCTGTTGAATGAAATCATGGTCAGTTGTTTATCAACTTACGGAATATCTGTGTACAACGACTTGTTAGAGTCTCAGGTTTACAGCCATCTAGGTCTACTGTGAGAAGAGTACAATCTGCTGAGGAGTCTGATGCTGTAAGGTTATGTTATGTTATGTTATGTTAAGGGGGTGTTTGTAAAGCGCACTGTCACCGTGGGTATCATGGCGCTGAAGGGGTGCTGAGAAGAAACAGAGGAAGTTTAGCTGGGTTGTGGAAAGAGCCAGGTTTTTAGTGATTTGCGGAATTGGATAAGAGTACCGGAGATCCTAACTGGAAGAGGGAGAGAGTTCCAGAGTTTGGGGCCGAGGACGGCGAATCTTCGACCACCAGATCTACAGAGTTTAAAGGAGGGGACCACCAAAAGATGTAAGTGAAGTGATCTAAGATTGCGTGAAGGACAGTAGGGTTGGATGAGGGATTTCAGAAAAGCGGGGCAAGAACCAGAGAGAGACTTAAAAATGAGGCAGCCAAGCTTAAAGGCGGCCCTTAGGCTGACAGGGAACCAATGCAGTTTGACGAGGAGGGGTTTGGCAGACTGCCACTTCGGTATCCCGAGGGCCAGTCTCGCCGCCTGGTTTTGAATGATTTGCAGCCTGTAGATGGAACATTTGGGCAAACCATGATAGATGGAATTCGAAAAATCCAGGCGGGAGAGAACGAGGGCCATAATGACCTGTAGCAGGGCATCGGGGGTAAGGAGGTAGGCCACCTTCCTAATCCTGCGTAGCTGGAACATGCAGGAGGAAACCACCGTCCCCACCTGCGGCCCGAGAGAGAGCCCAGCGTCAATAGTGACCCCGAGGCTTTTCACCGAAGCTACCGGGGTAGGAGGGAAGCCAAGCTCTGCCGGCCAAAAGTGTGGACCCCAGTGGACGGCGCTCTTACCCGGCAGGAGGAGCTCCGTCTTTCCCGGGTTCAATTTCAGCTGGTTCTGACACATCCACTGAAAGATATGGGACATAACTGCCTGGAAGGTGGGAATAGCAGAGGGAGAGTTTAGAGAGAAAATGAGTTGTAGGTCGTCCGCGTAATTAAAGACGGTGACGTCCCACTGCCTCAGAGAAAAAAGAAGGGGGCGAAGATAAAGATTAAAGAGAAGAGGGGATAGAGAGGAGCCCTGGGGGACCCCACAAGGCAGGTGCTCCCTAGGGGCCCTGAATGTACCTAGGCTGAGAGACTGGGATCTCCCAGTAAGGAAGGATTTGACCCATGCCAACGCCAGGCCCTGGATGCCGGCCTGTTCGACACGGTGGAGAAGGATGTTATGATCCACCGTGTCGAAGGCGGCCGACAGATCTAATAATACCAAGGCCTGGGAGGTACCCTTGTCAGCTCCATCTCTCAAGGTGTCCAGAACGGCCAGGATCACAGTCTCCGTAGAATGGCCAGGACGGAAACCGGCCTGGTTGGCCTCGAGGAAGGTGGAACTCCCGATGAACCTCGAGAGACAGGCAGTGACATGGGCTTCCAAAATTTTAGAAAGAAAGGGTAGAAGAGAGATAGGACGATAGTTCGCCGGGACGGCAGGATCAGCTCCAGGCTTCTTCAACAGAGGCACTAGAACGGCCTCCTTGAAGGAGCTGGGTACCGTCCCGGAGAGGAGAGAAGAGTTAAGTAAAGGAAGGATGCAGTCAGGTAGGGAGTGGCAGATGTCACGCAATATAGAAGGTGGACAGTGGTCGTCAGGGGAACCAGACTTGATACGAACGGCCAAGCTGGCTAGGGATGTAGGATCTAATGGGGGGAGCTGAGTGATAGAAAGAGCATTATGAGGGGGAGTGGCGGAGTCAGCGCCCAATGAGGTGACCGGGATAGTGTCCTTAATTAAAACAATCTTCTGTAAAAAAAAAGTGCTAAGTGCATTACAGGATTCCTGAGTAGGAGCCTGAGACAGGAGCGTTCTGGAATCGGAGGTAAATTCGAGAAATTATAGAGCTTAAGGCGCCTAGAGCAGCGAAAGGCATCTGTCCATTAGAGGAACAGTTTAGTTAAACAGTGAAGCACCAGGAAGGCTTGTGGACTTGTTACCCACCTTCTGGAGACCTCACTTCTTTGAGGCTCGAATCAGTAAGGTTCTTTTGTACAGTTTCAGTAGAATCTGCATCACAAATCTAGTGATATCCTGCCCACTGTATTGCAAGTGTTTTTTAAGCCATGGCACATGTAATACAGCAGACAGGATAGCCACAGTATTTATTTTTTCAGAAAACAACATTCCACTTGAAGAACACTCTCCTTTTGCAAACACTTTTCCTATTGAAAGAATGTTAATTTTCAGGAAAGCCATCCCTAGAACCCTTCACATACATTCATTGGATACAGGCTACGATCTTATTGCAAGGAACAGTGATATTCTAACGATTAACTCTGGCTTTAAACGCTTTATCTATTTTTCTCCATTTGCATATTATTTGCTCATTACATATTTAATCTTTAATCCAACAAATATTTGGACTTAAATTTCCCTATTTAGAGTTATGTTTGTTTGGCGTGTTACATGATGTCCTATTACCAACGATTAGTCATGAGTGCCGTATTGGGAACTCCTTTAGGAAACTATTTAGAAATGTGTGCGAGATCACAGCTCACATTAAGCATGACATCCCTCTCCTTTAAAGCACACTTTACAGATTACCTGTAATATAGCAGTGTGTAAATGTATGCATTTCACCTTAGATGCAGCAGATAACATCTTCAGAATCATCCTTTATGGTTTTGAAAGTTATTGTACCATACTCTCAATCAATCAGTGAACTTGTAAAGCGCGCTCCTTACCCGTGAGGGTCTCAAGGCGCTGTGGGGGGGGGGGTACTGCTACTGCTTGAAGAGCCAGGTCTTGAGGAGCCTTCTGAAGGTGAGCAGGTCTTGGGTCTGTCGTAGGTGAGTGGGGAGGGTGTTCCAGGTCTTGGTGGCGAGGAATGAGAAGGATCTGTTGCCGTCGGTCGTGCGTTGGATGCGCGGGACGGCGGCGAGGGCGAGGCTGGAGGAGCGGAGCTGGCAGGCGGGGGTGTAGAAGTTGAGTCTGTCATTCATGTAGGCTGGTCTGGCATTGTGGAGTGCTTTGTGTGCGTGGGTGAGGAGTTTGAAAGTGATCCTCTTGTTGACGGGGAGCCAGTATAGGTCTCTTAGGTGGCAGGTGATGTGGCTATGGCGGGGGACGTTGAGGATCAGTCGGCCTGAGGCATTCTGGATGCGTTGTAGTCGTCGCAGGTGTTTGGCCGGGCTTGGGTCACTGTTCTTCTTGTTTCGGTCGGGATCTATTTGTAGATCCTGCGAAGCATGCGGAGGGTGTTGTAGCAGGAGGAAAAGATGGCGTTGACCTGCTTTGACATGGAGAGGGAGGAGTCGAGGATGAATCCTAGGTTGCGTGCGTGGTCCATGGGTGTTGGAGCTGCTCCCAGTGCGGTTGGCCACCAGGAGTCGTCCCATGCCGAGGGGGTGGGACCTAGGATGAGGACCTCCGTCTTGTCCGAGTTCAGTTTCAGACGGCTGTTCCTCATCCACTCGGCAACAGCCTTCATTCCCTCATGGAGGTTGTTTTTGGCGGTGTGCGGGTCCTTGGTGAGGGAGAGGATGAGCTGGGTGTCATCGGCGTGGGAAATGATGTTCAGGTCGTGCTGGCGGGCCACTTGTGCGCGGGGGGCCATGTAGACATTGAACAGGGTAGGGCTGAGGGAGGAGCCCTGGGGTACGCCGCAGATGATGTCGGTGGCTTCGGAGTGGAAGGGCGGGAGGCAGACTCTCTGGGTTCTGCCGGAGAGGAAAGACGTGGTCCAGTCCAGGGCCTTTTTCTGGATACCCGCTTCTTGGAGGCGTGTTCTTAGTGTGCGGTGGCAGAAAGTGTCGAAGGCGGCCGACAGGTCCAGGAGGATGAGGGATGAAGATTCGCTGTTGTCTAACTGGCACCTGATGTCATCTGTGGCGGCCATGAGGGCGGTCTCGGTGCTGTGGTTGCGCCTGAATCTGGATTGGGATGGGTCTAGGACGTTGTTGTCCTCGAGGTGGCGATTTTTTCGATGACCTTCGCTGGGAAGGAGAACAGGGATATGGGCCGGAAGTTCTTGAGGTCTTTGGGGTCCGCCTTGGGCTTCTTGAGGAGGGCGTTTACTTTGGCATGCTTCCAGTTTTCCAGGAATGTTGCTGTGTCGAAGGAGATGTTGATGATCTTCCGCAGTTGGGGTGCGATGGTTGTGGCAGTTTTGTTGAAGACGTGGTGTGGGCAGGGGTCTGACGGAGACTCTGAGTGGATGTTGTTCATGATCTTGCGTGTCTCTTTGTCATTGACGTGGGACCAGGAGGTCAGCTGGTTGGTGCAGGTGGTGTTCGGGGGGGTGAATAGTTGTGGGCGGGGCGGGAGACGAGTTGAAGCTGTCGTGGATGTCGGCGATCTTGCGATAGAAGAAGGTGGCCAGTGACTCGCACAGGTCTTGCGAGGGCGGGATGTTGTTGGTGTTGGCGCTGGGGTTGGAGAGTTCCTTCACTATGTTGAAAAGTTCTTTGCTGTCGTCTGCGTTGTTGTCCAGTCTGGCTTTGAAGGTTGATCTTTTGGCTGTTCTGATGAGGTGGTGATGTCTGCGAATTGTGTCCTTGTGGGCTGCGTGGCTGTCTGGTGCGCGATTGTGGAGCCATATCTTCTCCAGCTTCTGACATGCTCGTTTGGAGATCTGGTGCTTTTCGGTGAACCAGGCGGCTTTCTTGTTGTGGTGGTTGGTGGACGGTTTCTTGATCGGGGCTAGGGTGTTGGCGCAGTCTTCGATCCACTGTCTGAAATTTCAGGCGACGGCGTCTGTGTCGGTGGGGTTGGTGGGTGGGTTCTGGGTGAGGGTGGAGGTCAGTTGGTTCTCGGTAACTTTGCTCCAGCAGCGGCGAGGCAGCTGTTGGGTGTGGTGGTGCGTGGTTGTTTTTTTGAAGGTGAAGTGGATGCATTGGTGGTCAGTCCAGTGGAGTTCGGTGGTGTGGTTGAAGGCGGTATAGGGTGCTTGTGGTGAAGACGGGGTCGAGCGTGTGGCGGGTGGCATGGGTGCGTTCGGTGACGAGTTGTCGGAGGCCGAGGTTGGCGAGGTTGTCCATCAGGCCAGAAGAGTTGGCGTCGTTGTTGTTCTCGAGGTGGAAGTTCAGGGCCCAGAGCAGGATGTAGTCGGTGGAGGCGAGTGCTTGGGTGCTGGCGAGGTCGGCGACGGAGTCGCTGAAGAGGGCCCGGGGTACGGGGGGTCTGTAGATGAGTGTTCCTCTGAGGGTGGTGCTGGGGTCGGTGTGGATCCGGAAGTGAAGGTGTTCGGCAGAGAGGAAGGAGTCGTCTGCGAGGGTGTGGACCTGAAGGGTGGATTTGTGGATAATGGCTATTTCTCCTCCCATCCCGTTGGTGCGGTCTCTGCGGGAGATCTTGTAGCCGTCCGGGATGGCTATGGTGATGTCAGGTGCTGAGGAGTCGTTCCACCAGGTCTCTGTCAGGAAGGCAACGTCTGGGGTGGAGGTGTCAAGCAGGTCCCAGAGCTCGACGGCGTGTTTGCGTGCGCAGCGGGTGTTGAGGAGTGTGCAGCCGAGGTGGTTAGGCCTGGTCCTTGGAGGTTTGGTGGTTCTGTTGCAGGTTAAGTTGCAGGTGTGGCAGGAGAAGGGTCCGTGGGTGCTTTTCGGGGCAGCCTGGAAGCAGCGGTGGTCTCGGCCGGTGTTGAGTGCGTGGAGAGTGTTGGAGTCGTATCTAAGTCTGGCAGTGAGGAGTACGTGGGGTCCAGGGGTTCTGGCGCTGGGCGCGGTCCAGGCGCGGACGGGCGCTGACAGGCTTGCCTTCGGTGCGCCATCGGCGCGCCTACTGTGTGCCTCCGGGCAGCGGACGCCATTTGAGGTGAGGAGGCTGGGAGGAGCAGCTGGGAAGCGGGAGCGGGATGGCGGGGGTGTGTGGCCACGGGGGAAGCGGCGGGAAATACAGCGGTCACAGAATCAGAACAGGGGGGTGGGGGGAAGCAGGGGGCTACAACGGAAAACCAAGAGCGCGGTAGAGACCAAGGGAGGCGAACAGTCAGTGGAGAGAAAAAACAGCTAAGCACAATGTACAAACCAACAGTCTGCGGTGATCCTGGGCACAGGAGGATCGAACCCGCACTAGGAGCGCCAGCAGCAGGGAGAGAGCTCACAGGTGGCTCTGTTCGTCGGCAGGGGAGCGATCCGGCCCTTAAGCAGGGTCCAAGGTCACCCCTACCGTCGGGCAGTGGCCGTTTGAATGAGGTGAGGATGGTGGGAGGAGCAACTGGGAGGTGGGAGCGTGGCGGCGGGGGGAAGCGGCGGGAAATACAGCGGTCACAGTTGGCATACTATATATGGGAAGACATGAAGCACAGTATTTATGTTTTTATCTTGAATGTGTTTTTGTATAAAATTGTTAATATTAGTTTTGTCTTAGGGTTATGATATACAATGAAATGTATCAATATGTGTTATAATAGTATGTAATACATGCTTAGTTCTTATCAATTCGGAATTGAATTCCGAATTTTAAAAAATGTTTATTTTTTAAAACATGAGATAGTGTATCTGAATAAAATATTGTCATTATATAATTCTACTGTGTGATTATATTGTTGAATAGATCATGCCATATTGGGCATAGGATGTGTGTTGAAAGGAGTGGATATTATTGACGCATAGTGGTTTCCAGGGATTCCTCTAAGGCATTGTGTGGGTGTTCCCATATAATATCCATGGTATTTGATGCATTTGCAGATTTACCAGAACAGGTAAATCTGAGAATACGCCAAAAAGATACGCCTCCCTAAGTGTGGGTTTGTGAGAAATATCTTTATTTGTCCCAGTTACCTTCTCTTTCTCTGCATAATGTAGCACACATAGAAAGAGGAATTTGCCTCTCAGGATTGTTTTTGTTCAAGAAGGTGTTCCTTCCTGCACAAACCAATCATGCCTGCAATGCAGGCACCAATGCATTATGGTACAAGGGTACCTGCATTGGCACTAGGCAGCCAAAACAGCACCAGCACAGGGACAAGAGCAGGAATGCATCACATTCTTTTAGATTCGGTGCATTCCTTCCCTTTTCCTGTAACGCAGCATAGCACAGCAATATGACTTGGTGCATTGCATCACTTCGATATAAATAAAATTGCCCTGTGTTTTTCACATTATGGATTCCGTTTCATGACCTGCAGCCATACTGTTGGTGCGTTAAATGTATGAGTGTGCCTATGAAGTGTTTTGCGGTCTCTCCTCTTCTGCCAGGAGTAGCTCCATGTCAATAAGCAGACATGCTGCTCACAATGTTTCTAAAGCACCCTGTTCTGAAGCTACACTGCTCTATGCCTACACTGACTTTGTTCTACTCCGGCACCACCAGTGCCTACCTTTTGGGTGAACTCTGGTCCTAGGGTAATATTTGTTTTTCTACTAGTCAGCATAGGGTCCCAGAAGTGTACTTCGGCATGCCATCTCCACTCACTGCTGCTCGCATTAGCAAAGCATTGAGAGGGTGGAAGATGGTAGAGGCAGTGAGTATGGGAGTGGAACGGAGATTTGTTTGCGTGCTTTCAAAAACATTTGCTGCACTGCACACAGCCGCGGCCCGTGGAGGGAGTTACGGTGGGGCAGGGAGGCGGGGAGGGGGAGGGGCAGGGTGGAGTGTGCTAAAAACCGGGATATGGATAATTGCAGGTAAGTACACAATTTAATTAATAAAACGAGATTCGTAGCGCGCACAGCATCGCATTTTGCGATGCAGTGCGCGCTACAAATTTCGTTTTATTAATCAAATTGTGTACTTACCTGCAATTATCCATATGCCGGTTTTTAGCACCCTCCACCCTGCCCCTCCCCCTCCCCGCCTCCCTGCCCCACCGTAACTCCCTCCACGGGCCGCGGCTGACTGCACATCACATCATAGATGTGCCTACGCTAACCTCTACGCATATTTGCAACCTTAAATGTAAGTATGTGTCTATGCACCCATGTCGGCTTATTTCCATAAAACGCTGAATGCACACATGTCAAGATGGCCCCTATCTTTTTCTGACGTGGTCACTAGGATTAGGGCTCTTTTGGTCTGGTAGATTTCCCACCACAGAGGTAATAATTAAATATCTGGTCACTTCTTTGCATGCCTCCTCTCATTGAAGGAAGAAGCAAGCACCCATCAGGTAACTTCCATGCCCCTATCTCACTAATTTTTGTATTTACACGATCATTATCTAAGCATATGTCTACAGGTACATTTGTTTGCAGCTCTCAACACACCTCTCTCGTCTAATAAGTGTGCCCTGCTCTTCTTGCATTTCCTTCTGTGACAGCTAATTTCACAGCTCTCAATTTACCTTGCTATTTCTTTGGGCCATTTGCAAAGTATTCATAAGGCAAATTTGCACTGCTTTAGTCGTGTTAACAGTAGAATCAGCACAATGCAAAACATTTCTGTTACTTTAAAACAATGTAGTACTAAAACCTGCAACACTGTGGCCAAAGCAAACGTAACCATAGTGACACATGTCTCCATAATGATGTTTATATTCATGGCGTTCTTTGAGCCTTACCTTCAATAAAATTATACACTCATTAAAGAGCTTCTCTTATGGACAACATGAGAACCAAAAAGCATTATCATTACAGTACAGCTGATGAGATACATTGGGACATTACTGTTCCAAGATGGCTCCCACATTCAGGATCAGTCACCACGTTTAGTGAGCCTGCAGCGTCTTAGTAAATATCACAAAGAGTTTAGAGGTGATGCATACAGCAGACATAGGTCAATTATGAGAGCATGACCTGAACCACACAATATACCTGCTAAAGATGCTGTGTTCACTGGTCCTAGATTGAGATGACCAGCGGCCATGTAGTAGCTGATTTGTGCGCAGTCCATTACGTCATTTGCTTGGTTTTGTGGTGTGATCATGGCAGTTCTTTGCCTCATGCTAGTTGAACCCATCCAAGACATAATGAAGACAGAGTACAATGAGATAGGATAGAACATTCAAGGACAAATCCGCAATTGCCACCCAGAAGTTGTGTAACGTTGGTACTTTTTACTTTGCAACTGATTTCTGTCTGCTTACAGTATGAGCCAAGCAATGCTTTGCAGACCCAGTTCATGGTCACAGCCCACTGAAATGTAATTTTAACCAGCAAAATTGTTCCTTTTTTACCCCATTTTTCCTTTGACTTACAAGAAGCAGTACTGTGGCTACTGGAAGTTTGTGGCCACTGTAAGTTGCAATCTATGCACCCAGGATTTCGAACCACATCGCCATGAGAATGGCTTCTAACCCTCCACAGTTCAGAATAGAACCAAAACCCCTTCACTACAAAGAGCTGTACCTCCCGCACACAGTGGCTTTACTGGTATGTCAAGGGCCCTAATATGAGGAAGGAAATGGCCCCCCTGCTTGCTGTTTGAATTACAAACTATAGAAATAATCAGGGTTCGGTGGGCCCGCCATGCCTCTGTGCCCCGATGCCACTGCACATGCGGCACCAATTAAAGCTACATAAATGCCCACATAACGATCATAACATTTTGTTTTGCACACAATGTACAGAAATATATTGGTCTGCATCTAGGTTTGCACCTGATAAATACCTCCACATATATTCCACATACAACATTGATGATATTGTATCCCTTTTTGTAATTATCAAATTAAATAAGTGGCTTTTTAGTAGTGTTTAATTAAAAAAAAGTCTACCCAGGCTAACCAATCATAGTCACAGAATGACAAAAAAAAATTGTGTATTCAAACTTAATTCTAATTTCATTGAGTTAACAATCTTGGAAACTGTGCTAAATTAATAGGCAATCTAATTTACTCAATTATACCGAGATTAGGAAAAAAATTAGGCACAGGTTGAAACTTGATTCTAATAGCAATTATTGAAATCGCTTATAATGGACCCCATTATGAGTAGCTTGGTTTTCAAGAAAAAAAATACTGGCTCGGGAATAAACGTCCTCCACTGGCCACAATCTCCACCTCAAAACAGAGTATTGCAAGTAAAATCCATGGAATGGGGAATAACATGCAGACTGGGAGTACCAGAGGCAGATTTACTAACATTTCGCACAATGCAGTGCAGCCAGTCAATTTGCTTTGTTGCAAGAAAAGTAGACATCAGAAATGCAAAATATTTCCAAAGATATGGTGCATTTCTGCTGCCTTCTTGCACTGGCGCATTGTGTGCGGCCTAGTGCCAACACTGACACCCTTGCACCATATTGCCACGGTGCCTCTGTTGCCGGCAGGAGTTATTTTTTGCCGAAAAGGGCACCTTCCTGCACTAACACTATGCTTACATTCATCGCCCTTTTTCCACATGTGGTGCCTAATGCATCACACAAAACAAAGGAAGTGACAAGGATAAATAAGGATATTTCTTCTCAATACACCTGGGACAGGGAGGAGAAGTATTTTGATATATTCTCATGTATACAACCCTTTGTAAATCTGGAAATATGCCAAAAACATTGGATGGAGGCGTGGAAACACCCACACTCAACCCATGGAACAATTCATTGCTGCAAGGTAATAGAAGGAAGTAAAATGGGCTGCTTGCATTACCTTGGGTTTACTAAACCAGATATAGCCATGTAAGGTGTCTTTGTGTGTCTTAATAAATCCCAGTTAAGGGCTTGCTTTGCCTTGCATCAAGTGCCTAGTAAATCTGACCCGGGTCCTTTATAGCATGCACATTCCCATTTGCGGGGAATTTACAGAAGACAATAAACACCAGCTGTAGCAAATGTCCTTGGAAGCTCATGTGTTTTTACCAGTTTTTAAATAACAAAAATCTGATAATGAACACCCACACAATCAGAATTGGCATGGTCAATATAACCCCTGGGAATACCACACTAACCAAATCAGGATGAGGGCCCACAGAGACACATCTGCTGTTGTGAAGTACAACATATTTAACTCATTTCCACTTGGGAACAAGGATCCAAGGGAACATATTTACTGACCCAAAACAGATTCAATCCCCAAAACCTTGATATTACAAAAACACAAAGGAATCTGGTGGTCATAAGGGAATAACAAAACTAAGATAAAAGAGGAAATGCAACTACTGATCATGCAGCTTTCTGACAAATGTGTTAAGTTAATAAAGTCTGTTCAATTGAATGAACCCTTTGTAACCTAGGGAAGTGGCTGTTGGATTTCCATCAACTGCCCTTCATGGCCAGTGTCATCATCTGGAATTCAAGCTTCCCTGTCACAGTACCCCATTAGCCCAGGAGGTGACTCTGTGAACTAAGCCTATCATACAGAGAGCAGAAAACCAATAGGTCAATAACATGTACCTGATACGCTTACGATACCATATACAAAGGCCAAATGATGACAAAAATGCAGTGCAAAACAAGTGAAGTTTTAAAAAGGATATGGAGGCAAAACAAATAATTTTATTAGACTTTGCTTTCAAACCTATTAAAAGAATGCAGGGCGGCTTCCAACAAATATGCCGCTGATTTCGGTCTACTAGTTTCAGCCAGATTGGGCTTTTTGCCCTGGCTTTCTTTAGGACCCTATCAAATTCCAAGCTACTGCAATTAGTGAGAATAAAATCAAAATTGTACACACTGTGAAAATACAAAATACCTCCATGTAGGAAGGGTGAGTTTCACTCCTGTCCCGTGTGAGGTATTGGCCTCACCTCACCTGGTACAAACTCAGGTATTAGGAGACCCCGCCCTCTCCGTCGGTGCCTCGATCCCGACCCAAGTTCGTGGGAGGTCAAGTACAACATATGTCAGTTGTAACTAGTTATCACTATAATGGTAGGCACCTCGCACGTCGAGCTGTCCTCAGTGGCGTAGCTAGCCCTTGTTCCGGCCCTGGCACTCACTGCTTTTGCCGCCCAAGGGCTGCGGGAAAGAGTGGGGGGGTGGTGCTGGCAGTTTTTGAGTTGGCTGCCTGCGGCAGCCACATGAAAGAACAGGGAGGCTAGAGGTCACACCCCCCATAACTCGTGCCGCTCGGGGCGGACCGCCCCCTCCCCCCTTGGTACGCCACTGGCTGTCCTTGAGGGGATTTAAACAGATGAACTCTAGATCACAGCAGGTGTCAGCAGTGTAAGAGGGCGGGCCCTAGGCCCTCATGCTGGAAATGACTGGGACGCAGGACACACTGCTTACTCGGTGCAACTGGCCCAGAGCACGTGCGCTCGGCCTCTTTTATTGGTACTGTGTCACATGACCAGTGACATCAGTGGTGGGTGGGTGTTACGTGTAAATACAGAGTTAGCACTAGAATGCTAACAGATTCTAGGGCACTACATCCCTTCCCAAATTGGTTAAAAATTAAACCAAACTGAAGAAGTCCAAAACCTGTGGGGGAAGGAAAACACAGAAAATAACATTGGACTTGCGCTTTCAAAATGAGTCTCTTTGGCTGCTTGCAAGCCGCAGGCAGTATAGTTCTTGCGTTCAGGACCAACAGTTCTCAGTGGCACGGTTCGCAGTTGTTCGGTGGGTTCACTCTTTGTCGGTGCTGTCTGTCCGGTGTTCTCAGCTCTTCCTTTGCTTCGCTCTGTAGGTGATGAGAGATAGATGGATGACATGGTTGTCAACAGTCTTCTGGTTTTGTTCTCTCTTCGAGCTTTGTGATGTTTCCGGGCAGGCTTTAGTGTTGACTCTTGGCAGGTGAATAGAGTAGGTGCAACCATCCCTCTCACGAGGATGCCCCTCTCGCCGGTTTTCTTCTGCCACAAGATATCCGGGAGGACCTCTTTGCCAGGTTTCCACTGGACTGGTGTTTTCGGTCGTGTTGCTCTACCATAGCCTTCGGGCCGTGAGCAGGGCGCTCCACGAGCCTCACCGTCGTGTCCTAGTTCCACCTGAAGGTTGAGTTGTCGACTCTCTTCATTGCTCTCGAGGCTTTCATCCTCTTGGATCCTGCAGACGTGCTTCTGTAGATCTGTCTCCCGTGTGGGACTTGCTGCCACCAGAGTTCCTTGAGGCCTCTGCTTCTTGGGTTGCCACGGGTCGGTGTGGAGTAGTCAGTTCATCAGCTAGATGTGTGAGCACTCTCGTCATTCGATCTTCCGCTCAACCCCAGAGGTAGATGTCGCCAACAGTCTATCTTGCTCTCTTCTGCGTTCGCCATGTGGATGGATGACTCGTAGGTGGTTGTCTTTGTTCTGCTCTGCCGGTGCTCTTACCATGCTTGTTCTCCATTGCACTCCGGTGTTCCAGTGCCTGTCACCTTTCTTCTTTTCTTAGTGGCGGTGGCCACTCTGTTCTTTCTTCCTTCTTCTTAACCTGACAGTCGTGCCACTCTGATTACTTCTTCCTTCTTTTCTTCTTAGTGGCAGTGGCCACTCTGTTCTTTCTTCTTTCTTCTTGAAGTGACGGGGTGTCACTCTGACTTCTCTTTTCTTCCTATCTTCGGTGGCGGCGTGCCGCTCCGATCTTTCTTCTTCTCTTCTCCTCTTTTCGCAACGTACCCTGTTCCCCTTTTCTTCATCTTTTCTGGCCAGGCTTCCCCATGCAGCGCGCGCACTCTGCACGTGTCTTCCTGGTCTTGTCCTAGTCCTAGGACACTATCTTCTTGATACTCACTTCCCAGGGTTAGCGTCGCGACCTTCACATCTTCTTCCTGTTGCTTTCGTTAATTTGTGTGGTTGAAGTTCGTGGGTCTAGGTCGTCGGACCGTGCCTTGTCTGAACTTCTTGGACGTCGTGCTGGTCCCTTCTGCCGAGGTCTGGCAGGTAGGATTTGTGGTGCTGAGCTTCTTGGACCTCGTGCTGGTCCTTTCTGCCGAGGTCTGGCAGGTAGGATTTGTGGTGCAGAGCTTCTTGGACCTTGTGCTGGTCCCTTCTGCCGATATCCGGCAGGTAGGCTTCTTGGTGCGACCATCTGACTGGTCGACTTCGTGCTTTGTGACCAAGCTGAGCGGTCAGGTTGCTTCTGTGTTGAATCTTCAATGCTGCCGGTTGTCAGCGCAACGATTTTCTTTTCATTGCCGTTGAGTTGCTTTGGTGCGCATCTGGGTGCGCTCTTCATGTCTTCTCTTGTGACTTGCTGCTTTGGGCTAGTGCTATCCGCACTGCTGCGCATTTGCGTCATGCGCTTTCGCACATCCTGGTGCTGGGTTCCAGAACCATCGTTGGTTCGTGTGGGGTGTTCCTACTTTCGCCATTCTGTTGCAGCGATGACCTGTGGCCACCAGGCATCGCTGTCTTCTCTTCTGGTGTGGCGTAGATGCTTCTTGGGTGTTCGCTTCTGGAGGGTTACGTCACCACTCCATGGATCTTCTTCTGTTTGGTGCTGGTTGCGATTCTTGTGAACTTCTTCGCGTGGGCGCACTTGTCGTGCGTTCTCTTGGATATCTTGTGAGGAGTCGCTGCACTCCTGGCGCGCTTCTGGTGCTTCAGGCGCGATTCTTAAGTTCTGTTGTGTTCTTGTGCTTCCGGCGCGTTCCTGCGCCGTTTCCTCCCAGTGCCTTAAGTGTAGGTCTTGTAGTTTCACGGACTGTCTTCCTTTGCTGTGGCTGCAGGCTGTGTTCATTTTGCTTGTCCCAGGCTTGTCTCGCCTGTGGCATTTAATTTAGCTGTCATTGTCTTTCATTGTGGGAGGATGATTCCGCTTTTGGCCACTAGATGGCAGTGTAGGGTTGAGTTCTGGCAGTTCTCGGCCGTTTTTAGGTTTTGCCTAGCGAAAGCTGCGCTCTGCGCAGCTTTTCGCGCAGGCGAAATCCTGTTGAGAACTGTAGGGTGCTTTGGGTCGGCCCTCGTCATTGATTGGCTGGCTCCGTAAACGGAGCCTTGCCATTGGACGAGGGGCCTGTCCGTCAATGCCGGACCAGACACGGGGGCGTTCCTGACATTCTTTGCCTTTTGCCGACGTCACGCGACGCCGGGAACGCCCCCGAGTCTGTTCCGGCATTGCCGGCACCTCCCTTGCTCTACTGTCATCACCACAACACTGCGCCCATTTTATCCCAAGCTAAACACTCGGAGAGGCGCAGTGACCGGGTCTTTGAAGGCCGCTCTCCCAATGAAAACAAGTTTTCTCTCCGAGTCAGCACGAGCAGGAAGACGAGCAGCGCGCCTCCCAGCTGGCCTCTCGCATCAGCATCCAGAGCTGCCCTGCGCGGTGTGTAGCTTCAGTGGAGCTTCAGAGTGCAGAGTGGAGCTTCAGAGTGGAGCTTCAGAGTGGAGCTTCAGAGTGGAGCTTCAGAGTGGAGCTTCAGAGTGGAGCTTCAGAGTGGAGCTTCAGAGTGGAGCTTCAGAGTGGAGAGTGGAGCTTCAGAGTGGAGCTTCAGAGTGGAGCTTCAGAGTGGAGCTTCAGAGTGGAGCTTCAGAGTGGAGCTTCAGAGTGCAGCTTCAGAGTGGAGCTTCAGAGTGCAGAGTGGAGCTTCAGAGTGCAGATTCAGAGTGGAGCTTCAGAGTGCAGAGTGGAGCTTCAGAGTGCAGATTCAGAGTGGAGCTTCAGAGTGGAGAGTGGAGCTTCAGAGTGGAGCTTCAGAGTGGAGCTTCAGAGTGGAGCTTCAGAGTGGAGCTTCAGAGTGGAGCTTCAGAGTGCAGCTTCAGAGTGGAGCTTCAGAGTGCAGAGTGGAGCTTCAGAGTGCAGATTCAGAGTGGAGCTTCAGAGTGCAGAGTGGAGCTTCAGAGTGCAGATTCAGAGTGGAGCTTCAGAGTGCAGAGTGGAGCTTCAGAGTGGAGCTTCAGAGTGCAGAGTGGAGCTTCAGAGTGCAGAGTGGAGCTTCAGAGTGCAGAGTGGAGCTTCAGAGTGCAGAGTGGAGCTTCAGAGTGCAGAGTGGAGCTTCAGAGTGGAGCTTCAGAGTGCAGAGTGGAGCTTCAGAGTGGAGCTTCAGAGTGGAGCTTCAGAGTGGAGCTTCAGAGTGGAGCTTCAGAGTGGAGCTTCAGAGTGGAGCTTCAGAGTGGAGAGTGGAGCTTCAGAGTGGAGCTTCAGAGTGGAGAGTGGAGCTTCAGAGTGGAGCTTCAGAGTGGAGCTTCAGAGTGGAGCTTCAGAGTGGAGCTTCAGAGTGGAGCTTCAGAGTGGAGCTTCAGAGTGGAGCTTCAGAGTGGAGCTTCAGAGTGCAGAGTGGAGCTTCAGAGTGCAGATTCAGAGTGGAGCTTCAGAGTGCAGAGTGGAGCTTCAGAGTGCAGATTCAGAGTGGAGCTTCAGAGTGCAGAGTGGAGCTTCAGAGTGGAGCTTCAGAGTGCAGATTCAGAGTGGAGCTTCAGAGTGCAGAGTGGAGCTTCAGAGTGCAGATTCAGAGTGGAGCTTCAGAGTGCAGAGTGGAGCTTCAGAGTGGAGCTTCAGAGTGCAGAGTGGAGCTTCAGAGTGCAGAGTGGAGCTTCAGAGTGCAGAGTGGAGCTTCAGAGTGGAGCTTCAGAGTGCAGAGTGGAGCTTCAGAGTGCAGAGTGGAGCTTCAGAGTGGAGCTTCAGAGTGCAGAGTGGAGCTTCAGAGTGGAGCTTCAGAGTGGAGCTTCAGAGTGGAGCTTCAGAGTGGAGCTTCAGAGTGGAGCTTCAGAGTGGAGCTTCAGAGTGGAGCTTCAGAGTGCAGAGTGGAGCTTCAGAGTGGAGCTTCAGAGTGGAGAGTGGAGCTTCAGAGTGGAGCTTCAGAGTGGAGCTTCAGAGTGGAGCTTCAGAGTGCAGCTTCAGAGTGGAGCTTCAGAGTGCAGAGTGGAGCTTCAGAGTGCAGATTCAGAGTGGAGCTTCAGAGTGCAGAGTGGAGCTTCAGAGTGCAGATTCAGAGTGGAGCTTCAGAGTGCAGAGTGGAGCTTCAGAGTGGAGCTTCAGAGTGCAGAGTGGAGCTTCAGAGTGCAGAGTGGAGCTTCAGAGTGGAGCTTCAGAGTGCAGAGTGGAGCTTCAGAGTGGAGCTTCAGAGTGGAGCTTCAGAGTGGAGCTTCAGAGTGGAGCTTCAGAGTGGAGCTTCAGAGTGGAGCTTCAGAGTGGAGAGTGGAGCTTCAGAGTGGAGCTTCAGAGTGGAGCTTCAGAGTGGAGCTTCAGAGTGGAGCTTCAGAGTGGAGCTTCAGAGTGGAGCTTCAGAGTGGAGCTTCAGAGTGGAGCTTCAGAGTGGAGCTTCAGAGTGGAGCTTCAGAGTGCAGAGTGGAGCTTCAGAGTGCAGATTCAGAGTGGAGCTTCAGAGTGCAGAGTGGAGCTTCAGAGTGCAGATTCAGAGTGGAGCTTCAGAGTGCAGAGTGGAGCTTCAGAGTGGAGCTTCAGAGTGGAGCTTCAGAGTGCAGATTCAGAGTGGAGCTTCAGAGTGCAGAGTGGAGCTTCAGAGTGCAGATTCAGAGTGGAGCTTCAGAGTGCAGAGTGGAGCTTCAGAGTGGAGCTTCAGAGTGCAGAGTGGAGCTTCAGAGTGCAGAGTGGAGCTTCAGAGTGCAGAGTGGAGCTTCAGAGTGGAGCTTCAGAGTGCAGAGTGGAGCTTCAGAGTGCAGAGTGGAGCTTCAGAGTGGAGCTTCAGAGTGCAGAGTGGAGCTTCAGAGTGGAGCTTCAGAGTGGAGCTTCAGAGTGGAGCTTCAGAGTGGAGCTTCAGAGTGGAGCTTCAGAGTGGAGCTTCAGAGTGGAGCTTCAGAGTGGAGCTTCAGAGTGGAGCTTCAGAGTGGAGCTTCAGAGTGCAGATTCAGAGTGGAGCTTCAGAGTGCAGAGTGGAGCTTCAGAGTGCAGATTCAGAGTGGAGCTTCAGAGTGCAGAGTGGAGCTTCAGAGTGCAGAGTGGAGCTTCAGAGTGCAGATTCAGAGTGGAGCTTCAGAGTGCAGATTCAGAGTGGAGCTTCAGAGTGCAGATTCAGAGTGGAGCTTCAGAGTGCAGATTCAGAGTGGAGCTTCAGAGTGCAGATTCAGAGTGGAGCTTCAGAGTGCAGATTCAGAGTGGAGCTTCAGAGTGCAGATTCAGAGTGGAGCTTCAGAGTGCAGATTCAGAGTGGAGATTCAGAGTGGAGCTTCAGAGTGCAGAGTGGAGCTGCAGATTCAGAGTGGAGCTGCAGATTCAGAGTGGAGCTGCAGAGTGCAGATTCAGAGTGCAGAGTGGAGCTTCAGAGTGCAGATTCAGAGTGGAGCATCAGAGTGCAGATTCAGAGTGGAGCTTCAGAGTGCAGAGTGGAGCTTCAGAGTGCAGATTCAGAGTGGAGCTTCAGAGTGCAGAGTGGAGCTTCAGAGTGCAGATTCAGAGTGGAGCTTCAGAGTGCAGAGTGGAGCTTCAGAGTGCAGATTCAGAGTGGAGCTTCAGAGTGCAGAGTGGAGCTTCAGAGTGCAGATTCAGAGTGGAGCTTCAGAGTGCAGAGTGGAGCTTCAGAGTGGAGCTTCAGAGTGCAGAGTGGAGCTGCAGATTCAGAGTGGAGCTGCAGATTCAGAGTGGAGCTGCAGAGTGCAGATTCAGAGTGCAGAGTGGAGCTTCAGAGTGCAGATTCAGAGTGGAGCATCAGAGTGCAGATTCAGAGTGGAGCTTCAGAGTGCAGAGTGGAGCTTCAGAGTGCAGATTCAGAGTGGAGCTTCAGAGTGCAGAGTGGAGCTTCAGAGTGCAGATTCAGAGTGGAGCTTCAGAGTGCAGAGTGGAGCTTCAGAGTGCAGAGTGGAGCTTCAGAGTGGAGCTTCAGAGTGCAGAGTGGAGCTTCAGAGTGGAGCTTCAGAGTGGAGCATCAGAGTGGAGCTTCAGAGTGGAGCTTCAGAGTGGAGCATCAGAGTGGAGCATCAGAGTGGAGCATCAGAGTGGAGCTTCAGAGTGGAGCTTCAGAGTGGAGCTTCAGAGTGGAGCTTCAGAGTGGAGCTTCAGAGTGGAGCTTCAGAGTGGAGCTTCAGAGTGGAGCTTCAGAGTGGAGCTTCAGAGTGGAGCTTCAGAGTGGAGCTTCAGAGTGCAGATTCAGAGTGGAGCTTCAGAGTGGAGCTTCAGAGTGCAGAGTGGAGCTTCAGAGTGCAGAGTGGAGCTTCAGAGTGCAGATTCAGAGTGGAGCTTCAGAGTGCAGAGTGGAGCTTCAGAGTGCAGAGTGGAGCTTCAGAGTGCAGAGTGGAGCTTCAGAGTGCAGAGTGGAGCTTCAGAGTGCAGATTCAGAGTGGAGCTTCAGAGTGCAGAGTGGAGCTTCAGAGTGCAGAGTGGAGCTTCAGAGTGCAGATTCAGAGTGGAGCTTCAGAGTGCAGAGTGGAGCTTCAGAGTGCAGAGTGGAGCTTCAGAGTGCAGATTCAGAGTGCAGAGTGGAGCTTCAGAGTGGAGCTTCAGAGTGGAGCTTCAGAGTGGAGCTTCAGAGTGGAGCTTCAGAGTGGAGCTTCAGAGTGGAGCTTCAGAGTGGAGCTTCAGAGTGGAGCTTCAGAGTGGAGCTTCAGAGTGGAGCTTCAGAGTGCAGATTCAGAGTGGAGCTTCAGAGTGGAGCTTCAGAGTGCAGAGTGGAGCTTCAGAGTGCAGATTCAGAGTGGAGCTTCAGAGTGCAGAGTGGAGCTTCAGAGTGCAGAGTGGAGCTTCAGAGTGCAGATTCAGAGTGGAGCTTCAGAGTGCAGAGTGGAGCTTCAGAGTGCAGAGTGGAGCTTCAGAGTGCAGAGTGGAGCTTCAGAGTGCAGATTCAGAGTGCAGAGTGGAGCTTCAGAGTGGAGCTTCAGAGTGGAGCTTCAGAGTGGAGCTTCAGAGTGGAGCTTCAGAGTGGAGCTTCAGAGTGGAGCTTCAGAGTGGAGCTTCAGAGTGCAGATTCAGAGTGCAGATTCAGAGTGGAGCTGCAGAGTGCAGATTCAGAGTGCAGAGTGGAGCTTCAGAGTGCAGATTCAGAGTGCAGATTCAGAGTGGAGCTGCAGAGTGCAGATTCAGAGTGCAGAGTGGAGCTTCAGAGTGCAGATTCAGAGTGGAGCATCAGAGTGCAGATTCAGAGTGGAGCTTCAGAGTGCAGATTCAGAGTGGAGCTTCAGAGTGCAGAGTGGAGCTTCAGAGTGCAGATTCAGAGTGGAGCTTCAGAGTGCAGAGTGGAGCTTCAGAGTGCAGATTCAGAGTGGAGCTTCAGAGTGCAGAGTGGAGCTTCAGAGTGCAGATTCAGAGTGGAGCTTCAGAGTGCAGAGTGGAGCTTCAGAGTGGAGCTTCAGAGTGCAGAGTGGAGCTTCAGAGTGGAGCTTCAGAGTGGAGCTTCAGAGTGGAGCTTCAGAGTGGAGCTTCAGAGTGGAGCATCAGAGTGGAGCATCAGAGTGGAGCATCAGAGTGGAGCATCAGAGTGGAGCTTCAGAGTGGAGCTTCAGAGTGGAGCTTCAGAGTGGAGCTTCAGAGTGGAGCTTCAGAGTGGAGCTTCAGAGTGGAGCTTCAGAGTGGAGCTTCAGAGTGGAGCTTCAGAGTGGAGCTTCAGAGTGGAGCTTCAGAGTGCAGATTCAGAGTGCAGATTCAGAGTGGAGCTTCAGAGTGGAGCTTCAGAGTGCAGATTCAGAGTGGAGCTTCAGAGTGCAGATTCAGAGTGGAGCTTCAGAGTGCAGAGTGGAGCTTCAGAGTGCAGATTCAGAGTGGAGCTTCAGAGTGCAGAGTGGAGCTTCAGAGTGCAGAGTGGAGCTTCAGAGTGCAGATTCAGAGTGCAGAGTGGAGCTTCAGAGTGGAGCTTCAGAGTGGAGCTTCAGAGTGGAGCTTCAGAGTGGAGCTTCAGAGTGGAGCTTCAGAGTGGAGCTTCAGAGTGGAGCTTCAGAGTGGAGCTTCAGAGTGGAGCTTCAAAGTGGAGCTTCAGAGTGGAGCTTCAGAGTGCAGATTCAGAGTGGAGCTGCAGAGTGCAGATTCAGAGTGCAGAGTGGAGCTTCAGAGTGCAGATTCAGAGTGCAGAGTGGAGCTTCAGAGTGCAGATTCAGAGTGGAGCATCAGAGTGCAGATTCAGAGTGGAGCTTCAGAGTGCAGAGTGGAGCTTCAGAGTGCAGATTCAGAGTGGAGCTTCAGAGTGCAGAGTGGAGCTTCAGAGTGCAGATTCAGAGTGGAGCTTCAGAGTGCAGAGTGGAGCTTCAGAGTGCAGATTCAGAGTGGAGCTTCAGAGTGCAGAGTGGAGCTTCAGAGTGGAGCTTCAGAGTGCAGAGTGGAGCTTCAGAGTGCAGAGTGGAGCTTCAGAGTGGAGCTTCAGAGTGCAGAGTGGAGCTTCAGAGTGGAGCTTCAGAGTGCAGAGTGGAGCTTCAGAGTGGAGCTTCAGAGTGGAGCTTCAGAGTGGAGCTTCAGAGTGGAGCTTCAGAGTGGAGCTTCAGAGTGGAGCTTCAGAGTGCAGATTCAGAGTGCAGATTCAGAGTGGAGCTTCAGAGTGCAGAGTGGAGCTTCAGAGTGCAGATTCAGAGTGGAGCTTCAGAGTGCAGAGTGGAGCTTCAGAGTGCAGAGTGGAGCTTCAGAGTGGAGCTTCAGAGTGCAGAGTGGAGCTTCAGAGTGGAGCTTCAGAGTGGAGCTTCAGAGTGGAGCTTCAGAGTGGAGCTTCAGAGTGGAGCTTCAGAGTGGAGCTTCAGAGTGGAGCTTCAGAGTGGAGCTTCAGAGTGGAGCTTCAGAGTGCAGAGTGGAGCTTCAGAGTGCAGAGTGGAGCTTCAGAGTGGAGCTTCAGAGTGGAGCTTCAGAGTGGAGCTTCAGAGTGGAGCTTCAGAGTGGAGCTTCAGAGTGGAGCTTCAGAGTGGAGCTTCAGAGTGGAGCTTCAGAGTGGAGCTTCAGAGTGCAGAGTGGAGCTTCAGAGTGCAGAGTGGAGCTTCAGAGTGCAGAGTGGAGCTTCAGAGTGCAGAGTGGAGCTTCAGAGTGCAGATTCAGAGTGGAGCTTCAGAGTGCAGAGTGGAGCTTCAGAGTGCAGATTCAGAGTGGAGCTTCAGAGTGCAGAGTGGAGCTTCAGAGTGCAGAGTGGAGCTTCAGAGTGCAGAGTGGAGCTTCAGAGTGCAGAGTGGAGCTTCAGAGTGCAGAGTGGAGCTTCAGAGTGGAGCTTCAGAGTGCAGAGTGGAGCTTCAGAGTGGAGCTTCAGAGTGGAGCTTCAGAGTGGAGCTTCAGAGTGGAGCTTCAGAGTGGAGCTTCAGAGTGGAGCTTCAGAGTGGAGCTTCAGAGTGCAGAGTGGAGCTTCAGAGTGCAGATTCAGAGTGGAGCTTCAGAGTGCAGAGTGGAGCTTCAGAGTGCAGAGTGGAGCTTCAGAGTGCAGAGTGGAGCTTCAGAGTGCAGAGTGGAGCTTCAGAGTGCAGAGTGGAGCTTCAGAGTGCAGAGTGGAGCTTCAGAGTGGAGCTTCAGAGTGGAGCTTCAGAGTGGAGCTTCAGAGTGCAGCTTCAGAGTGCAGCTTCAGAGTGCAGCTTCAGAGTGCAGCTTCAGAGTGCAGCTTCAGAGTGCAGAGTGGAGCTTCAGAGTGCAGCTTCAGAGTGCAGAGTGCAGCTTCAGAGTGCAGAGTGGAGCTTCAGAGTGCAGAGTGGAGCTTCAGAGTGCAGAGTGGAGCTTCAGAGTGGAGCTTCAGAGTGTCAAGAGCAATGCCAATAGCTCTAACTTTAACAAAGGCAAAACCATTGCATTGTAAATGCTTGTTGTTTCTATGGCATTCACAGCCTCCTGCACGCCGCTCCCCGAGACATTCACAGGCAGCCCGAATATGACAGGGGGACTCCGCTTCAACCAGTGAGTCTCTGTGTTGTTTTCCGTGTCCCCTGGCTCTGCGAGCACGAAATGCATTCAGTATGGTAGGGGGGGGGGCTCTTCTCCTGCTTTTCCCCACCCTTCCCAGCAGGCTTTTCTCTAGCCGGGCCTCGGGGGAGGAGGGGGTTTCTCTCAGTGCCCACGGTCGGCACACTTAATTTTTTTCCAGTTCCTTCTCCCCACCGCAGCAGCTTTGAACACTCTGTGCGCTGCGCGGGTGGGGTGAGCGTCGGCCTCAGCGTAGAGGCAGGCCGGGTTTTGGCTCCGGGGACAGGTCTCTCTGTTTGGCCATGGGTTGGATATGGCTGTTGTGCAGTTAATTTCCCTGCCGCATTCTCGTCACTGTTCTTCGCTCCCTGCCCGCGGCAGCCTCATTTCCTTCGCTCGCGGGTAGGGGGCTAGGGGTTAGGCTCCAACGTGCGGGGCAGGCACTCGCCTCCGGGACAGTGTGGGCACTGTTCACTTGTTTTGCGGGTAGGCTCCGCTTCGATTGTTTGGGCGCTCGGCAGCTCGCCTCACGCTGCGGGCGCTGTGCGCTAAGGTTTTTCTTTTCACCCCGCTGCCGCACTTCACACACGCGGCGGGGGACGCTGCAGGCAGGCCGCGGGTGGGCTCCGCGAGCCTTGTCTTAATTGCGGGGGCTAGTAGCCAGCGCCGCTCGCACTTTTAGGGCACAGTTAGTGTGTTTAGCGGGTGAGCTCCGCTTTGTATAGTCCTAGGCGGCGCTAGCAGGCGGCCGCCATTATCGCTGTTGTGATCATCGCGGGTGGGCTCCGCTTTTGGTGCTTTACAGTCTGGGCTCACCTTCGGCCGACGGGCCTGTTCTCCCGTGGGTGGGCACCGCGATGGCTCCGCTTGTCTTTCCAGGGCACCGCCACGGCAGGCTGGGCCACGGCAGGCTGGAGAGGTGCGGGGTGAGCTCCCGGTCACCTCCTCCTTCTTCTCCAGGCCTGGGGCTCGACACACGCCCCAAGGGCCTCTCGGCGGCCGGCCCGTTTCTTCGCAGGGGGTGCTCTCAGGCGAGCAGCATTCTCTTCCCCTTTTCCTCGATTATTTTTAGAGCTGTGGCACGCGTGGACACAGCTACCCTCGTCGCCATTGTAAGAGGGCGGGCCCTAGGCCCTAATGCTGGAAATGACTGGGACGCAGGACACACTGCTTACTCGGTGCAACTGGCCCAGAGCACGTGCGCTTGGCCTCTTTTATTGGTACTGTGTCACATGACCAGTGACATCAGTGGTGGGTGGGTGTTACGTGTAAATACAGAGTTAGCACTAGAATGCTAACAGATTCTAGGGCACTACAAGCAGTACATACATTTGCAGGGATTATGTGATGTTTTTGCCCAGCTTGTGGCTATTTGTATATTCAGAATTGGAGATCTTTAAACAGTAAACAAATTAATGCGACTCTTAACGGAGCTGTGTGCATTTAAGCCCAGATAACCCATTATCACACTCCTGGTAAAGAACAAAAAAATTAGTTTCAGAACACAGCTTCTCTGCACCATATCAGGCTGCGAGGTCTTTGTGTGCAAGGCAAACCAATCTGTGGCAAGATTAACATTAGAAGCACTTTTAAAATGTGCATCCTAATGGATTTCAATTCTTGCCCTTTTTCAATCTGCAATGCATTAAGCTACTTGGAGACGGAAGCAGAGCGAAAATGAATTAGAGTTAGTACAGAACATGGTGAACCGAGGCCCTCACGACTTTTAACCAGCTCCGAATAAAATATTCACTAAAATTCTCAAGGTACATCGACATCGCCATCAGCAACAGCAAAGCTTTGCTTTTAATTTCTTTTCAAATGTATTCTGATATGGTAAAGTCTGACAAGTCTATCAAAGTCGCATCAGCGTTGGCAATGACGCCGGGACGCGCTGCTTCAAACTAGAACACAATTTCTAACAACAACAAAAAAGAAAATTACAAACTATATAATGTTGTTATCGTGCCAACCCATTAGTTATTTTTTTGCATGCACATCTACACAAATGTAATTTTTGCATAGTATTAATGCATACTTTTAAAACCAGTAAGTATATTTACAGTTTCACAATATGTTTACATAGGTTATGAAATCCCCATGTCAATATCATTAAAAAAAGTGGACCTAAGAGGCCTTTGTGCACAACTAAATAGTACCTTTTGCACTCTTCCATATCAATCAATCGTCAAACTTTATTCAGTTTGGCAGACCATAAAAGTTACACATAAAAAACTAGAACAATATCTAAAATACTTAAAAAAGATCTCAGTATGTCTAAAAAAAAAACATAATGGAATACTACATAGCCATCCAAATCAAGTAATTTGAAATGCATCATCCTTTAAAACAGATTATTTTTAAAGTGCTCCGTGTCTCTAGGTAATACCAAAAAAATTACAATTATTTAAAGGTAATAATAATCTGTTTAATCAATGTTAAAACATCCAATACAGTACAAAATGATAAAGGCAATAATTTTCCTACTAGCCTCCTTAATCGCTTTGCGACGAAAATAAATCTGTATATCATATCACATATATATTCTGATAGAAGGAGCTGGAGGTAAAATAAAGCTGGCCTGCATTTCCTAATAATCAACACCCGCAAAAGTGGTAGAAAAAAATCCCTGCGTGGTTTATTATATAGCCGGCAGAAAAAAAAGAAATGAAGCATATTCTGGGTATCCATATCTTGGAAAACCGTTGGCGCTTGGTATTTTTTCTCGTATTTCACTTATTTAGATTTTTGGGTCAGATGTACGACCATTCATTTTTGCGAGGCGCAAATTGCGCCAAATTGGGACTCGCAAAAATGAATGTACAACAGTGTCTCAGACACTGTTAGCGATTCACAATAGGATTGCAAAATGCGAGGCTCATGAATATTTATGAGTCACTCTCAATTTGTGACCCCATTGGGAATGGCTGGCCCTCCCAGGGATGATGGCCTGCTGGGATCAGCAGACCTCCATGTTTGGGACTGCTGTTAAATATAGCAGGTTTAAAAAAAAAATGCAGCACGTTTCCCTTAAAGGAAAACAGGATGCATTTAAAAAAATGAAAATGAAGCGTTTTCGTTTCATTTTTTAACAGCAGGCAGTGGTCCCGGGGACACTGCCTGCCCCTAATAAATATTTCCCCCTGCATTTGCAAAGAAGAATGGGTTCCCTGGGGTCCCCCTTCACTTTTACGAGTGCATTACCAGCCTCTTGAAGAGGGTGGTAATTTGCAAGTGTTTAGCGACCACAATTGCGGTTGCAAAACAATCCTACATGGGGTTGTGGTCGCTATTAGGAAGGGAACGCCCCTTCCTAATAGCGACTCGCAATTCCTAAATAGTGAGTCGCAAATATATTTTGACTCGCTGTTTAGGAATTGTAAATATCCCTTTCACATTTTGCATGAGCAAACGGGTCGCAAACCCGTTTGCGCATGCAAAATAGGGTCGTACATCTGGCCCCTAGCGTGTGCAGAATATAATAGCACTTGCACTAATTTACATATCCATTTGAAAATACATTCAGGGGCCTGTTTATGAGGCTGTTTGTGTAACTCTTGCACCATGCAGTGTGGTGCAATTTCGCCTAAACAGATTTTTGGCGCCACACTGTAGGACACTGGCTGTGTATATAGTGCATTAAAATGAAGTACCCTGTGCAGAGTCCAGTGCATCCCCAACAGGTGTGAAGAGGTAAAAGCAGATAATTCCATTGCTCTTTTTGTGGTAGTATGGGCTAGCAGCTAGGCCTATTACGGGGTAGTGCTAAGCATTTTTTACCACCAACAGAGGCAATATGAGACACACAGCCGAGACCAATTAGGAAAAATAAAATCGTATCTTGATAATTATTTTTAGAAACCAAGAACTTCGTTCAACAGGTAATTAATGCTTTGAAAGTCGATTTTTAACCAAATACAGTTCAGGACACAAAATGCTTACAGGTTTTGAAGAAACACAGTCAATACTGGCAGGCAGACACCTTCGCAGCCAGCAGGAAGAAGAGCATTGAGTTAGATAGCGGAGTACTGGCAACACGTTTTACTGTTGCGGTCGATGTAAGCAACACTCCGCCATTAACTGTTGGGGGACAATGGTCGGCCAGAGTTCAGGGAAAGTTCTACTCAGGGGAATCAGAATTTTGGAGGTGTTCTCGATTACCTGAGTCGGAGGTGCTGTAGATCTGGGGATGCAGAAGTTGTATGTCACCGGCGGCTGTCAGCTACAGGTGCGGGGAGGGCAGTCCATTGCGGTTGGGCTGGTTGTGCCCAAGTTACTGTTTTCACGCAGTTGATGCCACCAGAATGCGAGTAAAAGCTCTCAGAAGCGGGGTTGTTTCCAGTGTCGGTCGCAGGTGCTATGAGGATCCCTCTGGCTGGTGGATGCGTTGAAGGGGTCTTTTCCAGACTGGTGACTAACAAGCCTTGGCTGCTGCAACTTTTAGTTGACGAGGTGAATCACGTTGACATGGGCCGCGCCGATCTTCACTTTGTGGCGGTCTTTACCAGTGGCATGCTGGCGGCTAATACCACAGTCCAGAGGGAGGTCCCTGGCAATTGGCGAAGGTGAGCAGGGATCAGTGGCTCTTGCAGGCTGCACAGATTTCAGGTAGGGACGGCAGACCACAGTTGTCAAGTCCTTTCGCAGTTAGCAGGGTTTGGCTCCAGTTTCTTCTGCCTCAGGGCTCAGTTCTTGGATCAGCAGCACGTCTTCTTCTTTTGTCTTCTTTAGGTCCATCGAATGAAGTCAAGGTCTCGGGGAGCCACCACAATACTGTATTTAGGGGCTTTACAAGGGAAGACAGGTAGTAGCCAATGGGCTACTTAACTTTAGGTTGTCTACACCCTCTAGTGACTACTTCTTGTGGGAAGAGGCACTACCCTAGCCCTGATTGGAGGTTTCTCACCATTTCAAGATGGTGGAATTTCAGGAGAGGGGTTCACCTCGCCAGCCATGCCTTAAGGGTGGTGTAGGCTGAGGGGGGACCCTCCTGCTCAAGTAACAGCAGGAAATGGGGCTTGGACTCCTCCACCATCTGGAGGTTCCTGGGTTGGATTTCAAAGACGGTATCGCCTGTAAAGCTTCCTGACCGGGAAGGCAATCCCATCCTGGAGGAGATGTGAAACACCTTCGTCCAGAGCAGGCATTGTTTCTGTCCTCTGAGAGCAAGGGCTCTCACCCCATGAGGTCATAAACATGTCTAGTGGTGGCAGGCTGGTGAAAACCGGCCAGAGACCCACTTGTGTTGGGTTAGGCTTTAAGGGACCCTCTAAAAGGATCTCCTGTGTGGACGTATTAATAAATCCAGCACTGTCATCAGTGAGGATTTATTAAGACAAGATGTTTGGTACCAAACACCTTAGAAAAAAGTGAAGCCATCATGGAGCTAGGAAACTCCTGTTGACGAGTATCCAGCCCATGTACTCTTTATGGCCTCCCTGTTCACTTACAACATGACAGAATTGGCTGTACATTGTAGGGGGCTATCAGCTTATGCAGATAGGCATACACATAGGATATAGTGCACCCTGCCTTAGGGATGAAGGTCTGCAGTAAGGGTGGCTTACCTAAACCTTATGCAGTGCATGAGAGGAATGACACAGAGGGCTGTGTGCCATGTCGACTCTTCAGATTTTCATTCACCAAGACAGACAGTCTGCAGTGGGAGAGTTCATAGTCTTGGTGAGGGGGCCCGGAGTGGCACAAATCACTGATGCAGCCCCAGAGGACCATCTTCAGTACCCATGCCCAAGGTACCAGGGTATCATTTACTAGGGTCTTAAAGGGGTGGCTGAAGTTGTGCCATTCGTGGAAAAGTTTTGGTAAAAGAGTTCTGGCGCTCGGAACCTGGTTGGCAGGGACCCAGTGCCCTTACAGTTTGAAATCACATCAGTCATAAGGCAAAACGTGGGGCTAACCACTTTGCGTGACTCTGAGTGGTTTCAAATATCTGGAGTAATTCAACACATTGCAAATCACTGCCTTGTGTTACTCTGCCCCGGTAAGGCATTCCAGAGCCTTTATGTGGGTGTTCCCATGCAACTCCCATGGTTTTTGACACATTCCTGGATTTACAAAAACTATTATACCTAGGAATGTGCCAAAATCTTACATCTTCCAAAGGGAGGCGTAACGAGGAGAAATATCTCTATTTCTCCTCATTTCCTTCTTTTTCTACGTGTGCTGCATTCTGCAGCACACATAAAAAGAGAAATATGCCTCCCAGGATTGTTTTTGTGCAGGAAGGTGCCCCTTTATGCACAAAAACAATCCTGCAAGTAATGCAGGCACCCTTGCACTATGTCGTAAGGGTGCCTACATTGGCGCTAGTCAGCCAAAAGGGTGCATGCGCAGAATAAAGGACAGGAATGTGCCGTATTGCCTTAAATACTTATAGTCATGATGTCATGCAGTGCAGAGAAGCAAGTTACCTTTCTGCACTGCATGACAGGGAAAGGGCAAGAATGTGCCGTAGTTAAGCAATACCATGCATTCCTGTCCTTTCCTCCTGCGCTGGCACCATTTCGGCAGCCTAGAGCCAATGCAAGCACTCTTGTATCATGGTGCAAGGGTGAATGTGTTGAAGGCAGGATTATTTTTGTGCACTAAGGGGCACCATCCTGCGCAAAAAACAATCCCGGGAGGCATATTCCTCTTTCATAATGGTTAATGTTGGATTCAAATGAGATCCTTCACTCATTAATGTTGTAAAAAAGGAAGGATGTAACAAAAGGTAAATAGTTTAATTCTAAAACAACAGCTCCATTGATGCAGCAGTAATCAATGAGCATGATGATATCATAATCTGATTACTTGAATAAAACTAACTTCAAGGCATTTTATAGGATTATTAAATAGTGATTGTAAAGGTTCTTTGTCAGATCTTCCTTCTGAGAATTGTATAGTGGTTATTTGGTAGTCTCCTTCATGGGTACTGCTATATATCGCTGGTGTCACTCATTATGGGGACCACATGGCTGAGATAACAGTACTCTCTTTACACTGTTCTGTCTCCAGTGATAAATTTGGGGAATTATTTTGTGCCTTCTCAGTTGTATTGAGAACTATATAAATGCAATTACAGTACAATACAAGCAGTCATTACTTTCTCCAGAAGATTTATAATTCAGATATAGTATGACAAAGTAGTGGGAACTTTCGAAGTTCAGTTCTCTATCCTATGAACTTCTCTCGAATCATAATATTGCAACCAAGTCAATGAGTGGTATGTATTTCCTTTGCTTCATCTCCAAGTCAGGTTACAAGGGGCTCAGGTCAGTGGACAGCAGATGTGCAAACACCATTACTCATCATTTTATGGTGAGATGGGTCCCACTCCATTCAAAGGAGGATGTGGGCTAAGTGGGAGAGGGGTGATGGCAATGTTGAGAGTCACTAGAGTGCGCAGTGTACTGAGAACTTCGCCCTGGCGATGGTAGCTGGAGCTAAACTTCACAATTCATACAACTAGCATAAATGATTTGTGCCACTCTATGTTCTAGGTGCTTATTTTCAAACAGACAAGGGGGACCCGAAATAATGGCCGAGGACCATGGGTAACAATTCTATTTCAAGGAACAAAGGTCCTAAGCAAATAATAATGTACACAAAATAATTAGAATATAACCAACAATGGGTTACTCTAGCCATCCAGTGTCCAGCCGGACAATGGAGTTTTATTTTTACAATGGAGAAAATAAAGTCAGAAATACTTTGAACAGCATAAATAGTGAGGCACAAGCCTATACCTTTAAAGAACCGGGAAGTGTGGGGGAATGGGGTAACAATACAGACAATCGAACCAAAACAGAAATACAGGCAAAGACTTTGAGCTTTGGCCACCTGCATTCAGTTTTAAATAACAGCACGTTTTGACCAAAAATAGATACCACAACAGTTAAGCACAAAGGACATTTGTGGTTCTATTTAGAAATGTCGACGTTTCGATCCCTTGCTCATGGTAAACTGGGATCATCATCAGGTCTAGAAAATAACATTTGCCTGGTTCAGAACATGTTTGTGCCTGTCAGGATAAAAACAAGGAGAAAAAAGAAGAAATATGGCCTATAAGAAACAATGACAAACATTTGACAAAAAGGTTACAGTAGGGCAGGGAGTTTAAGGCATAAACACATCTAATTCTCTTTCAGACATTCGTAGGCAAGCAAGGATGAATGGTGTGTGGAGTCCGGGATTGGAACACACGGTACTGATTGCGACTAATAACGGCGTGGAGTCGGATGTTCCGCAGGATGTGTGGTGTGAAGCGAATGGAGGCGTCAAGTGTCTAAGGCCCGTTGGCTTAGGTCGCAAAGGGATCTTAAGTAGGGATGACTAGGCACGAGTGGTGATGACTAATTGAAAGTGTTGGGCTCGGCAAAAAAGGATTGTGGTAAACAGGCACACGGGTGAGAGTTACCGAGGGTGATAGTCTATGTGCCTAATAGGCGTTATTGAGACCGCAGCAATGTGAATGCCTTTTCGGGCGTACGATGGTGCCGCAGTGAGTGTGGCGAGACGTAACCATAATGTGCTTACCAGTTGGCAGAAGTATCAAAAATTGAGATTGTGAATTCGAAATAGCCGGAATAAGATCGTCACAGCTGAAAAGGGAAATTAAATTAAAATTAAAATTAAAAGAATCATCCAGGGCGTGGCTGTGAAAGAAAGTGAGCCGCAGTGAACCGGCGCATGGGAGTGCATACCTCTGTAAGTAGCGGTAACAACATGAATGGTCGTTCTGGAGGTAATGGAGGGAGAGGGTGGCCGCCGCTCTCCTCAGTACGCTCTGTATCCAAGGTTGGGGATTGTTTGAGTGCCGTACCGGATTCGGTATAGGGCTTGCTCCTGAAAGTGAGCGGATAAGTCTCTTAAAATAATAAGAGGAAACTGGACAGATAGGGGCATTGCATGGGCTGGGATTAGGGCTTACCTTAGGGTTGCGTGATGGCTGGAATCAGGAGACAGCAGCGTGTGCCGTTAGGTTCCTGGCGTGAAAGCAGGTACTCGAGAGTGTTCAGAGAGTACTGATTCAAGTAGGGCTACACAGGGCGCCATTTTTGATGAGTCACATGGTCGGGAAAAAGAGAGGAAGGACTATCATGCACTCAATGTGTACTGGGGCAGCCATATTGGAATGGTGTGAATAAGTGAAGGTTCGTGGAGCAGGGGTGATACTGGTGAAGTGCCTGGCACGTTATTTGAACTCTCATTAATGTGTAAATATACAAAATTAAAAGACATAAATGAAATGGTGATCTGAACTAGTGAACACCTTTTGTTGGGCGATTTTGCCAGAAACTGATTAAAAAGTCAGGAGTAAGAGTCTTAATGTTTTGAAATACTTATATCAACGTGGCCCAATCTTCGTTTCCGTTCAAGCCATTTCTGATTGAGTCAAAAAGGATTATGGATTTTAGTTCCTCACGGTTCACATGTTCTAGGTGCTGTCCGATGCCAGAGAATTAATTGCTACCTTTCAGTTAGGAGTGAATATTTGCCTCTTTCTTTGATGATATTTTCCTATCAGCAGCAGCCCTCAGTCAATATTGTCCAGTAGAATGGACAATGGTGAGAACAGGGACACCCACTGGTCCTAGTTTACTGTAAGGTTATGCTCAGACATCCAACTGCAGTTAGAAGTGATCATAAGGCATAGCGCAAATGTTTCATCAAGTCTCAGTTCAGGGTGACATACTTCGGCCAAACGAAAAAACTTTAGGGACCTATGGCAAAAGGGGATAACCCAAATGTTCGTATAAGCTCACACAATAGCAATGCAGGCTCCTATGCAGTCAATGGGGTCTCACTGGTACAATACTGTGCCCCAAATCCAAGTGCCTGCTCCCATTTAATGGAGTGGACTTTCAGGATTCGGTTTAGTGATGCAATACTCCACTGATCCATGCATATCTTTAATCCTCTTGTGAGAGCTTTTTGGAAGACTAGGTCTTCTGGGCAGCAGGAACATGTGTCCTATAAGTTTGCTTTTTCTGTGGTTTTAACCCTGGATCTCAGTAATATGGATTGGGGAACAACAACAAAAATGTGTGATCCTGATAAAAAGCCTTTTTAGAACTTGTTCGTCAGTACCTCTAACAAATTCAAGACAACTACAAAGCACATGCTCTGGTCAGACAGTTTTTATGGCACACTGGTGAGCACCAGTCACAATTTAGAAAGTCTGCAATATTATAGAATTTCTGAACACTAGAGCAGGAAGCAGATTTACACAGATCCAGACTGCTGGGAAAAAAATATTGATGTGATCTCACTGACAAGAAGCAAACTAAAAAGTTGTGGCCCTGATTTTATAATAATTTAACCAGATTACATACTGTGGACCATATTTAGCAAAGTGTTGAGTTATCCTTGCATCACACAAGGTAACGCATGGGCAGTGCAACACTAAAGTCAGATTTAACAAACCAGTCAAGTCACCTAGCATGGCTCTGCGGTTCTTGGTACATTTCTGGAGTAATACAAGGCAGCGCAAGTCGCTGCCTTGTATTACTCTGCCCCAGGGAGTCATTCCATGGGTGGAGCATGGTTGTTCCGGCGCATACACCCATGGATTGTGGTGCATTCCCAGACTTATCATCAGTTGTATACTTGGGAATGTGTCAAAATGCTATGCCTTGCCATGGCAGCCGTAGTGAGGAGAAATATTTTTTCTTTCTCCTCTTTTTTCCCCTCTTTCTTCTTCATTCTGCAGCACATGTAGAAAGAGGAAACATCCTCAAGGAATTGTTTTTGTTGAGGAAGTTGTCCCTTACTGCACAAACACTATCCTGCCTGCCAGGCCAATTAGAGGGCAAGAATTCACCATCTAATATTAAATGTGGCTCATCCCTGCCCTCTCCCAATCATCCAGCACAGCCACAGGATGGATTGCTGCAGGGATGTGGGGCAGGGGGGGGAGGGGCAGGGTAGGGGATAGTAAATTCCGGCATACGGCAGAATGGAATTAAGTAAATAAATAAATAAAATGAATGACATTGCGCGCACTGCAATGCCAAATGGCGATGAGGCGCACGCGATGTAATTCGTTTTATTTGTTCATTCATTTAACTCAGTTCGGCCGTATGCCAGAGTTTACTACCCCCTAGCCTGCCCCTCCCCCGCCTCACCCACAGCCCGCAGGATTCCCTTGAGGAGCCGCCACTGCTCAGCCAGGTGTCATGCGGTCAGAAAGTTCGATAAATCTGTTGCTGTGTGTTTTTTAATATCTCATGTTTGCTGCATTTGAGTAGAATACTGAATGAGAGATGCATATATTGTAAACCTTTTGGCGTCCTATACAATTTAACATTTTTGGCCTAGTGGATAAACATTTAGGTACTTAGGTTCAGATTTTATTACTTATCATGGAATTTCTAGTAGATCTGCAAGTGTGTGCCTTTAGTGCAGGATCTTTGGTCAGGCAGAGTTCATCACGATAACACCCTCCCCCTAGACTTAGTGATACTGGAGTGTATCTGCACTGAAGTTTTATAAGAATGTTGGGGTGGTGGAAGAAGGAATGCTAGACTGTTTAAAGGTGTTGTTGGAATGAGCGACTCAGTGGATTTCATAGTGTGTTGACAGTTGGAAGATAAACTCCCACTCAGAACACCTTCTATAATAAATAATAAATAATAAATAATAAATAATAAATAATAAATAATAAATAATAAATAATAAATAATAATAAGTCCATTTGTAAAGCGCCATGGTTACATTAATGCCAGTGTGTCCCCGCGCTGCGGTAAGAATAGCCGTGGCCAGTCCAGAACCCCTCTGACTTATCCTTGAGGAAACAGATGTGGTTTTAGTTTTTTCCTAAAACTTTTTCTTGGTTCTCCATCCGGAGCTCCATCGGGAGGGCATTCCAGAGTTTAGCCGCCAATAGGCGAAAAGATCTGCCACCGATCCTCGCCTTTTTTATGGCCGGCACCCATACCAGACCAACCCCACCCGACCTCAACAGATGTGAGGGAATGTGCGGGGACACCAGGTCAGTTAGATAAGCAGGAGCCTTTCCCTGCAAAATGTTATGGCAGACACAGAGTGCTTTAAAGGCAACTCTTTCTTTAGTCGGGAGCCAATGAAGTGCCGCCCGTGCTGCCCTGGCGGAAGATCTTCTCGGGCGTCTCAGAATGAGGCTGGCTGCTGCATTCTGCACTCCCTGCAGACGCAGTAAGCATCTGGCTGGAGCGCCTAGATACGAGATGTTCCCGTAATCTAGGCGAGAAGTCACTAGTGCATGGATTAGTGTCTTCCTAGCAGCCGTAGGTAGTAGGTCCAAGGTTTTACGCAGGACTTTCAGAATTCCGAAGCACGTCCCTGCCACCCGCTTGGTTTGGTAGTCAAAAGAAAGGTTAGGATCTAGCCAAACACCCAGGTTTTTTGCCTGTGCACATGGCGTAGGCAGCACCCCCAGGTTGTGAGGCCACCATGCCGACGACCACACAGTTGGGGCCCGCCCCACCACCAGCCCCTCCGTCTTATCACCGTTCAGCCTCAGGCAGTTATCCGCCATCCATGCAGCCAATTCTTGCATGCATGCCCTGAAGCTGAAGGCGGCCGACTCCAGCGCCTGGGTTAGGGAGACCACCAGCTGTGTGTCGTCCGCATAGGATACGACCCTGATCCCAAACCTCTCCGCAGTCCCCGCCACAGGAGCAACATAAATATTAAACAGGGTCGGGCTCAAGGTCGATCCCTGCGGCACTCCTTGTCTCAGCTTGATGACCCGGGAGTAGTATTCGCCATGTCTCACCTGAAAGCACCGCCCTGACAGAAAAGATTTTAACCAGCCCAAAGCTTTGCCCAACACCGCACCTTTCTGCAAGCATTGTACCAGGGTGTGGTGGGCTACAGTGTCAAAGGTGGTACTTAGGTCTAGCAAAATTAAAGCTGCCGTTTGACCCGCATCCACAAATTGTCGGATGGACTCAGTGGCAAAAAGTAGAGCCGATTCGGTCGAATATCTGGCTCGAAAGCCAGACTGGGTCGGGTGCAGAAGCTCATGTTCTTCCATGTGCGTCGTTAATTGTACATTCGCTACTTTTTCAGCCACCTTGGCAAAATATGGCAAAAGGGAGATAGGGGGTAGATTGTCTAAGCGCTCTAACCCAAGGTGCAGTTTCTCCGGGAGCGGCAGAACTACAGCTTCCTTCCAGCAGCCAGGGACGCAGCAAGTATCAAAGGAGGTCGACACCAGGTGCCTTACAAAAGGCTCTAGGCATTCCAAACTCCCCTTTAACCTTGTAGGCGGAGCTGTGTCCTTAGGAGAACCAGACTTAATGCTGCTACAGATTATAATCAGTTGTTCCGGGGGGGTATCGAGAATTCCCTCAGCCCTCCTCTTTCCTCCATACATACTCCATCTTCCATCCCAATCTCGCCGCTCCTTGCCTGTTCCGGGAAGGTGGAATATATTTTTTCCACCTTTTTGGAAAAGCATTCGGCTATCTGGTTACAGAGCCCCTCTGAACCCACCGCCGGTGCTGCTAAGCCGGTGATGGAGGTTAGCTGGTGAGGGAGGTTTGGACCACAATATCCTCCCAATTTGCAAACAAGGGGTCCAGGTGGTCTGTAAATAAGGACCCCCTTCATAATGTAGTTCTGATCCACCTTAAGCGTAAAGGAGCCTGTCTCACACTCCGTTAAGCTGATTTCCTCCAGCGTGCAGTGGACATTATGCTCATGAATGATAGCAATGCCTCCCCCCTGCCGTCTTTCCTATCCAAATGACTTATGGCATAGCCCTTGGGAGCTGCTTCTATGATGTCTCACCTAACCAGGTCTCCGTGAGAAACAAAATATCAATTTGGTCATCGACCAGAAGGTCATAGACCTCCATCCTGTGTTTCCCCAGTGAACGACAGTTCACTAGACAGCATTTGAGTTCACTAGTCGCCCCTCCTCCTCCCTGCTATCACCGAGGGTAAATGGACAGAAACTACAGCTTCTCCTTTCCATGTCGCATGCCATATTATACTTACAGCAGTCCATACTCTGGGTACGCAGCCCGTGCAGTCCCTGGGAGCTATATTGGATATCTGGTCTATCTCGCACAGGGGTTTGGGCCCCGGGCCCGGTCCGGCCGCGGACGGGCGCAGACGGGCTTTCCGCTGCGTGCGTCCGCTGCGCGGTTGCTGGGGCATCTCAATAAATAGCTGCCAGTAAGCAACTCGACCGCTATCCGGCCCCCCGGAAGTGCATGGCTCTCCCTACCAGCTCTCCACGCAACGGTACTGGTTACCGCGTCAGACCGGGGCGGGTAGGCGTAACAGTCGTTCCCAGAACAGAGCAGGTGAGAACAGTGAGAAAATGCCCCCAGACACTTTAAAAAATGATATTTAAAAAAAGGCTTGGTGCAGTAACTCGCACCGCAACAACAGCAATGTGCAGCGATATTAAAATAAAGTCAGGGACAATCACGCCAGTAATGTTAAAGTGGCCCCTGGGCTCTGCCACCGCCCGTGTTTACCGCCACGCGATCACCAGCTCACCTTCCTTTATCCTGTCTGCCAGTGAGCAACTCGACCGCTAACCGGCCCCCCGGAAGTGCCTGGCTCTCCCTACCCGCCCTCCGCACAACGGTACTGGTTACCGCGTCGGACCGGGGCAGGTAGGCGTAACAGTCGAGCCCAGGACACAGCAGGTGAGAACAGTGAGAAAATGCCCCCAGACACTTTAAAAAATGGTATTTTTAAAAAAGGCTCGGTGCTGTATCTCGCACCGCAACAACAGCAATGTGCAGCGATATTAAAATAAAGTCAGGGACAATCAGGCCAGTAATGTTAAAGCAGCACCCGGGCTCTGCCACCGCTCGTGTTTACCGCCTGTCTCCTCCATTGCTGCCTTTGTGTCTGTTACCTCTTGGAAATAATTCAATCTCAAACCTGCCATTATCTTCCAAGCATTTGCCTACACTTCTCTGGCAAAGAGTGGACCAGGAAACAATGGACATCTAAGTCATGCCGACTACTCCCGTAGTACTGTGGCTGTTTTGCAGTTTGAGTCAAAGTGGACAAACCCTTGGTTCCATGGAAACCTCAGCAGTACAGTTGTCAGCTATTTAGCAGGAACACCTCTGATAACACCCTCATCATTGTGCGTTACAGCTCACAGCAAAATCTGTCTCTCTTGTTAGGTGGATGTATCTCTTTCCCAAAGGTCCCTAGCCATGTGATCATAGCAACAGTTTCCCAAAATGTTTTCTTTAAACATGAAGATTGCTGATGTTTGTTTCAAGTGGCAGCCCTGTAAACAATATCTTTGTGGTCTGTTCAAAAAGATAAAGGTAGTAAAGAAGAGCTATCCAGAATCGTATTTTGCTTTCTTTAAGGACTACCATGTTTTACCATGATTATCTGCCAATTCTGGCTATCCTGGCCTCTTTGCTACTTCTTTCCTTCTAAGGCCAAGATGTATTAAATTCTCATGTAGTGGGCCAGCATTAGGCGCTGCGTCAGAAGGAGAGAGCAGGAGAGCACAATATTTACAGAGATATGGCACTCTTCTCCCCTCTCCCTACCGCATGTGAAGAAATTTGCTGCAAATGCTCCACACCCACACCATTGCACCATAGTGTAAGGGGGCCTGCATGAGTTTAGCAGTAATTTTGTTTTTGAAGGACTCCCTCCCCCTACAAAATACTATTCTTAGGCTTACTTTAAATCTTTTACCACTTTGTATGTGTGCTGTACAGTGTACAGCACACAAGCAAAGATGAAAAACAAAGGAGAAATAAAAGCCATCAATTAAGCTTTATTCAGTTTTCCATAAACCATCAAAGAATACACATAAAAATAGATATATCATTAAAAAGATAATATACAACTCAAACAGAGAAGGTAAGTGAAAGAATCCGTCAGAATGTCTTCCCATATATAGGAATTTAGTAAGACTGTATCTTTATACTAAACATTATTATTATTCTAAATTCTCCATCAGTGCTTGTTTTGTTAAATACCAATTTGTCCTAAAAAAACTTTATGGTCATCAGTCAGTACAATATAAGAATAAATGCCAAAATCTGTAAAAAAAAGAAGAGGAAGACCCCTGCTAATAAAATCCAATCTATTTTTAGTCCTGACAGTTTACCCAATTTTCATGTAACACCTTGAGTGAGGAAGCACTGTACCTTTCTTCTCCGCTAACCTATATCTTTAGAACGCTTTTGCCAAACATTGGCTGAATACTGGAAAGACTATTACTTCAGAGGTATCAGTTTTTAAGATTCTAAATGCAGTTTTATAAGAAATATAATAGCATTTTTTTGTGTTAGTGCCTATTTGAAATGGGCACATTTTTTTAGCAAACCCCTGTCCACTTTTTTTTTAGTAAATAGGGTTTTGCATCAAAAACCTTGGGTGGTTGCATGGGAACGCTCAACACCAACCACGGAAAACCTCCTTAGCGTTAAGAAATGCAAAGCAGCGTAATGTGCTGCTTTGCGTTACTTTCAAGTGATCTGCATCACATTTGGTGATGCAGTGCGCGCAACGAAATTTGTTTTATTTATTTAAATGTTTACTTAACTGTAAAACTCCATAATCTATCCATTACTATCCCCCACCTGCCCCTCCCCCTGCCCACATCACCGACCTAAAGAAACACCTACTGCCGACCGCTACTGAATGCAAGCCTCTGATCCAGTGATCCAAGACAAACTTTGGATCAAGGGAGACGCTGATCTCAAAGATGTGTTAGTCATTGTCAGGAAAGCGGAATTATCTGGTCGCAGTGCTAAAGCAGTTAAGAATGAAGAAAAAGTAGTTTCTGAACAAACTGTTTCTAAAATTCAAAGTAAATCTAATTTTAAACAAAAGTTACAAACTGAAAGTAAATCTCATGAGTCTAAAAAGAATAAAGATCTGAAGTGTTTCCGTTGTGGTAGTGACTCCCATTTAGCTAACAACAAATTGTGCCCTGCGATTAAGGAAAAATGTTCCAACTGTGAATTGATTGGAAATTATTCCAGAGCCTGCAACAGGAAGAAAAATAAAAAGGTGAAAGTTATTTATGATTCTTCTTCATGTGATGAAGAGTGCATAGCAAAGAAAATCATGCACTGTTTCATTAATGATGATCGTAAACATAAACCTGTTGAAAAACAATACATCTTTAACATTAATGATTCTTTTGGAAAGGAGATAAAAAAAAACCTTTCTGTAATATGTTAATAGGTGGAGTTCCAATTAATATTTATGCTGATTCTGGTTCTCCGTATAGTATAGTTAATGAAGAAGTTTGGAATTCTGATTATGTACGCTACTTAGGAAATATACTCTTTACACCCCTGATATTTCTCCTGAAGGATTCTCTGGAGAAAAAATTGACATGATTGGTTTTAGACCTTTAAAGTTTAGATTCAAAGGCAGGGAATCTTTTGGTAAATTGTACCTTGCTAAACATGGCCCTTCCGTCCTTGGGTGGAGAGACCAAGGTAATTTAGATATCATCTTAAATCCTAACAGTCCAGACCCTGTTCTTGTTGTTAATGATGGTGTTGAAATTGGAAATTCAATATATAATATCTATAATTGATATTTTTTTGAGCTGGCCAAGCATCACCATAGTAGATAAAGTTGACTCTGTCAATGTTTAGAAGTTCATGATTAAAGTTTTTATTGATGAAGTTCTTCCAACTCAAATCATTAGTGATGACGGTGTACAGCTCATGTCCAAATTAGCAAAATCTTATTTTGATAGAAGTGGTATTACTCACAGGACCACCTCCTTGTATAATCCAAGTGGTAATGGTCTATGCGAAAGGTTTAATAAAGTGCTTAAAAGTGCTATTCAAATTGCCGGAATGAAGGGGGGAGATTGGGAAACTCATGTTTACAAGGCTATTTGGTCTTACAGAACTAATATTCATGATGCATTAAAAATGTCACCTTTTGAGATTATGAGAGGCCGTACGGCTAGAACAAAATGTAATCCTGATTGGTTGCATAAAAATCTGTGTTTAGATATCTGCATGAACAAAGTTAAAAACAATATCCTTGAGAAACATCTACAATGTAAACATGATTTTGATAACAAATGTGGTGCTGGTTCTGTGGCTATTAAAGCTGGCATGTGGGTTAAGGTTAAAAAACCATGGAAGGAGAATCTCAACTTTCTGAACCTTTGTTGATCAAAAAGGTTTTACGCAATGAGGTCATTTTGAATGATGGCAAAGTATGGAATATTAGAAGAACTGCTGTTTACAGGGGTAAGAATGACTCAAAAAATGATTTAATTATTCCTTCTTCTTATTCTTCTTGCAAAGCACCTGGAAATGTTGCATCAACCTTTTCAAAAGGATGATCATGGTGGTGTTATTGTGTCAGAATGTATCACTGCACCAGAATCTGATTTAAGCAATAGTTGTTCTTCTTCTGGAAATGTCAATGATAGGGTTGACAATATTAATCCTTCCATTAAAACATCTAGTAATAGTATTCCGTCAGAATCTGAAATTGTAAATAGAAATGTTGTAACTCTTGGTGAAATTGATTTGAACTGTAATGCAGATATGTGCAAGAAACGTATTTGTTCCAAGCCTAAATGGTTAGATGATTTTGTACGTTGATCATTTATTATTTTGTTTTATTTTTTTTGTTCTCCTTTAAGGAGGAAGATGTGTCATGTTTCTTTCATTTCATTTTTGCTTTATAATTGTTTTCCCTCAACCTTCTCCTACTGTTCACTCTGGCTGGATTCCATTCCCTGGCTTCTGTGCAGACAGTTGCCGGGGAAGAAGTCCTGTGTAGGCTGCGTCCTACCTTGCTCCTGCGCTTTTCCTTAATAAAGGATTATACTACTATTTCTGTGTAGTATTCAACTTTACAAAGTGGGATTGGAAATCAGATTGCCCTGCCAGTGGACGTGGCAATAGGCAGGATCCTAGAAGAGTGATTGGCAGCATTGTAGGTACAGCAGTGGGTGGGGCAGTGAAGTGAGAAAGTTATTATACTTTCATATTGGACTACAAGTGATATTCTACTGGAAATGATTCCGAACTTTAAAAGCGGGGTCCCTCTTACATTTCTTTACCAAAGGCTGTGGATTAAAGACATGTCTATTTACTGAACCATTAAATGTAGGTGTTTGCATATCATTTCGCCTCATTCTTTTGGAGTCTGTGAAAGTTAACATATAAATCAATATTGCTTAGTACCATGGGTACTTCAATGAGCTGAAAATGAGTACTAAATGAAAGTTGTTACGAAAATGGGCCCCAAAATATGCCTTGCTTTGGGTCCCAAAAATCCTTAAGATGGCACTGAGCTAAATGACTCCCTTCTGGTGGGCGAAGGAATGGGATTGGACATGCATATAGGAACCCAAAACCCTGCTTGCCCAGGGTGGTAAATCTTCACGAGACAAACTCAGGGCTGACTAAAAATACTTATTTTCTAGAAGTAAGTGATACAAAAGGAGTCACGGAGGAGAAGGTGTACAGAGTGAGAGGCTCTCTTCTGACTGTCATCACACTACAGATTTGCTGTGACGTGCTAGATAATGGCAGTCACAATGGATTGCAATGTTACCATCTTAGATTTCACAGTAATACCATAGAGAGATGACATTTGGAAGTTATCTTCTCACTCTGTTCACTTTCCCCCCTGTAGCTCCCTTTGTAACTCAAACATCTGTGAAATAAAGACTGCCTTGTCAATCCTGTCAAATGTGTCAACCCTTCAACTTTGGTTGTTGGTATCATCAGGAGAGACCTGGAATACTCCCTATTCTTTGATTTTGGGAAATACCTTGAAAGAATTAGTGTTTTATTACTGATTTTCACATAATTTCCCTTGGTGTACCAGCCAGACACTTCAGCAGCTTTCCTCAACAAACTGGGGTAAACAACCCAATTTACCACCCCATCAGGATTAAGGTAGTCCCCATCAAAATGAGGTCCTGAAAAGAGACATTTTCCTATTCGTTATAAACCCTACATCTGCTGAAGCTAGAAGAAGTGTTTATTTAATCAAGAATATGATTGGTGTTGATTTTACTCCGGCATCAATCGGCTGTATATCTAATGTAAACTTTACATCTCTTGCTACTTAAAGCAACAATGACATTTCACAAGGTTAGGAGATGCAATAGCGATACAACTCTAAATTTATCACGAATCATCAGTATCACAATATATGGTGAATACATTAAGTCCAATTATAAAGTAAGTTATGTGTATTTGTAAAGTGGACTATCACCCACAAGGGTATCCTGGCGCGGAGCAGGTGTGTTCCTAGCCCTGTCTATTGGAGGTTAATTAACTGAAAAACCAGGTCTTCAGCTTCTTGGAAAATTGAGGAGAGTGGAGGAGGCTGTGATGTGGAGTGGTAGGCTGTTTCATGATTTATGAGCAATGTAAGAAACCTCCTGTCCTCTTGGTCTGGTTCTGTGTATGCATTGGATGTGCGCGAGTGGGAGTCCTATGGACCATGTTAGACACTGGTCCTATGATGGAGCTAGCTGCAGAAAGTTCACAGCACCTCAGAGGCCATAGCTTGGATTAAGTGATTCAGGACCAGTTTGGAAAGGCAGAAAACCCTAAAGTGGCATCGCAATTGTTTGTTGATTTACTTTGAATCACAGTCCACAATTTGGAAACATGGCACATAGAAATTCCAATACAATAATGCATATAATTAAAAGAAATACTTAACACTGTATAAAGTTTGAGATGGGTTTTGGGCTATTGTAGTTAGCAAGGACTTGCAGGGCTCTCAAGTTCGGTCCAAGGTAATATGAATGTGAGAGATCAATATACAAGCCGAAATTCCTCCCTAATATCCATTGCCCCCCTGGTTTCATATTAATATGGTAAAGTAGAGATCATGTGTACAAAGCTAATGAGTAGACGAAATATTGAATTATAGATGGGAAATGAGGAATAACAAGTAGGTTTTTCACCAAGGCGTTCGGCGTAACATCAAACTGATAACAGTGAATTGACGACAGTGAATGCTGCCCACTTCTTAGCTGCACCACTTTCCTGGACCTAAATTGATTTGCTGTCAGCTTTTGATTGAGGCACTTGAGTGACCGTGCAACATTTGACAGAGTGTGCTATTAAATCTATTTCCTTTGCGTTATTACTAGCATTCTTTGGAAAGTGGATCACTATGGCTCTGGATATCAGCTGGTAATAATATAGGGGCTTATATACAACAAACTGGTGCATCACTGCGTTAAAGCAGGGATGCGCTAGTTTCCTTGTGCCTGTGAGGGAAAACCTTGTGCCACTATAGATGCGCCATATTTACAATAAGGCGCACCATGGCACAAGGATTGAGAGATGTGTCAGAAATTCTGATGTATCTGTCGGCGCAAAGCCCACGCATTGCTGGAGTTGTGTCATAAGACTGATGCAACGCCAGCAATGCAAAGGTAGGCCGATTCTTATTGCACTGTGTCACTCCTTACACCTGCTCCAAGCAGGCGTAAGGTTTTGACGCAGTGGCGTCCTTGAAGTTGCACAGTGAACTCTTGTCGATTTCACTGCATCACTTCTACGAGGCTTTCCGGCATGGGAACACCCACCCTGCATATATTATACTTGATGCAGGTATAATGTGGCGCAGGGGTTTACAAGGTAACGCATCTGCCTAGATGCATCACTTTGTAAATAGGGCGCAACCTTGTGCAATGTTCACTCCATTGCTGCGTTACAAAAAGTGACGCAATGGGGGCGGTAAAGTTGCGCAAGGGGCTTGTAAATAAGCCCCATAATCTTTACTAGGCGACATGAATGAGACATAAATAAGTTCTTGCATCATTGTTATGCAATCTCTATATTTCTGATGATTCTCAACTCTTTCAAAATGTTTTTCTTAGAAAGATAGGTACAAATGCACAAACGTTACATCCAGAATGAACTCACTGCGCATTGCTTATTTCTTAACAAAAACATCATTGATATTATGAAATTTATGATTGTGACGGTTATTTAAAACATGAGCCAGAGAAGTTGGCATCACTACTGCTTATGTGTTCATTTTGAGTATCTAAGTCCTCTGTGATAAGATTGGTATGCATTATCATGTACAGTTTAAGGGCAGATTCTAAATGAATGGATAGGAATGAACAATACAAATAAGGGTTTACACATGGATGCAGATCAACCTTTTTGACAATTATAATAATAATAATAATCCATATTTGCAAAGCGCAAACATTTCACCCCTTAAGGTTTCGAGGCTGGTGACTGTTGGGGAGATAAAGCACCAGATGTACAAAGTATTTTTGCATGCAGAAACGGGTTTGCGACCCGCTTGCCCATGCAAAAATACCTATGGGCCATGTACAAACCCTAATTAGCGAGTCACAATTTATTTGCAACTCGCTAATTAGGATATGCGACTCGCTATTAGGAAGGGGTGTTTCAAGGGCGTCCCTTCCTAATAGCGAGCCTGAGCCCTATGTATGACTGGTTTGCGACCTTTAAGGAAAATGGGCTGCATTGCAAAAAAAAAATCTGCTTTATTTAAAAGCAATCCAGACATGGAGGTTTGCTGATCCCAGCAGGCCACCATCCCTGGGAGGGCCAGCCATTCCCAATAGGGTCGCAAAGTGCGAGCGGCTCATTGATATTTATGAGCCTCGCATTTTGCGACCCCATTGGGAATTGTTAACAGTTTCTCTTAAACTGCTGTGCATCTGCTTTTTTCGCAATGTGCGAGTCGCAAAAGCAAATGGTCGTACATCTGGCCCAAAGTGAGCCATTGCCCGGAGTCACATGGTGCTGAGCTGAACTGCCACAGGAGATCAAACCGTGAGCCCCGTGCTCTGGAGTGAGGCGCTCTGGCTGCTGCGCTACGCTTCTCCAGCTTTGACCTAGGTTATATGTAATCAAGGTGTAACATAAACAACTTAAAGGGTATAGATAGCATTTATGATGACTTAAAGAAAATAGATAGTATTAATGTTATTCATGGAAAGGCTGGCCATCCTGACATTTGCAGTTCCCCAGCTGCCCTGGCATTCTATCAGTGCTTAATTTATGCCAGTGGTTTCCGGTGCTCTGCACCAGCTCTTAATTGTCAGCATCGGCTCTAGTGACAGTCCACCACACGCTGCATTTTTTTAAAAAATTTTGAGCTGAGCACAACAACCCTGTTTAATAAGTCAATATATTGGAAATGAATAATACTAGCCTCTCATGCCATTATTATAGCTGTGTATGTCCTGAAATTGTCTGAATTGTCACACTTGTAGGAGTTCGATGGTTAGGTGTTATATTGGTAGTGCCATTGGCAGTGCTGGCAGGGTATGGGTGGGGCATGCTGCAGTGGCCTTCTGAAAAAAGCCCTGGCACTTCATTTTTTACACAAATTAAGCACTGCATTCTAGTATTTCTCCGACATGTCACCCTTGGGCTGCACCACAGGAGATGCTTTCAAGGCTGGACTGGCTGTTGCAATCCAGTCCTGAATGCTCTCTTCACCCAATTCTAGTCACAGAGTATGTGGATAGGCATCCACATAAGCGTAAAAGATGTCATTATCAGGTAGCTGAAGCAGTAGCGGGAGCTCTTCTGCACTTCCCGCAGAAGGGAAAAGGTAAGTACAGCAGAGGAAGAAAGACGTCAGACTTCCAATTATCTCTGCCACAGCTTATTAAATTGCTGGCACTTAAGAAGGTTGTAAGTGGACACCTGCTGCTCTCCACTGGCCCTGATTATGAGTCAGGCTGAGCAGAATTAACGTATGGAATTCTGCACTGCCTGATTCTGAGTAGGCCGATTACTGGGTTGTGAGACAGCGAATCCAATTTTGCCAAGTAGTAATTCTGCCATTAAAAATCGCATGAGGCTCTATCTGTAATGGCCGCCTATTTCTAGCTCCCTTTTTTTATCCTTTCAGACTGGAGCTTAGATTGATACTCTCTGCCACAACGTATCTTCCCCGTGCTCCCCTCCTCTTTTACGCCACAGAGGGGCCTTAGCAGTTGTTCATAGAAGTTGGTAAATGCATTAAATAATTCCCATGTATTTGGGAATTCTGCGTGGGTTTTGCAGCTGAAAAATCTGGTTCCACTTGAGAATTCCACATTTGAGGGGGTTTATCTGTGCCATAGGGTTGCAGTCTTATTGCACAGTAATGTTTGTTTGAATGTGAATTTACCACCCTGTGCTCTCTACAGCCAGTCCAGTCCAGCCCGGCTTCTTCCACCCTAGAAGGAGCGTTACTTCAGTTCTTTTGGCAAGGGTTTGATCAGAGCTTGTGAAAACTGCAAAAGTAACAAGTTGTACACAAACTTTCAAAGCAAGCTAGTGACTTGAGGTATTAACTCCCCACCTTTATGAGGGTTTCACTGCGACAGATTTCCTTGGGACCCTGCCCAAGATATCTAGAGTAATGAAACCATGTAATGAAGACACACACTTTTGGCTGTTAACATGTGATTATGGCCAAAATTAGCTTTACCAATTGGGCCCAGGTAGTTTTCCACACAACTTATTTATGTAATACCAAAGGTGGAGTAACTTGTAATTTTATGCAGCACATTCATAGAATACTAGGCTAAATTTAGGGATCTGCAAATGTCTTGGTTCATTTCAAATACTAAGAACCACTAGTTATTCTCTTGCCGACTGTGTTACGCTAAGTCATAGCTCTAAGGATGATGAGGTCCAGCCATGTCATATCTCTGTCCTTTCAGGTAAAAATCTCAAGTAATTATGACACATCTTGGTATTTACATTTTAGATAACCTTGTGGTATATAAATAAATAATACCGGATCTAGGTTTTACTGGACATAGCAATAACAGATAGCTCAATAAATAAGAGTCAAGATTCGAGGTAGTAGGAGTTTGCAGGTTTAATACAGCATAAAGGACAGGAACAGGACAACCTGCACGGGAACAGGATGGCAGCGCTGCCGGGGGCAGGATCAGAATCGGCGTAACATTTAATAACAGTGCACAAATATATATACTAAAACAGTTACATTACAATGAATTACAGTAGGCGGAGCAGTGGGTGTGGTCAATAGCAGTCGCGAAAGATAAGGGTGAAAATGGGTGTAACAGGGGCGTATACATAGACATGTGATGCAAACGTAACAGAATATGTCATAAATGGGGCGGAAACATGGAGGGGGCTACCTAAGGAGCCGGGACCTCTAACCTAATGGTGCGCGCAAACTGACAATGACGTGTTACTAGGAGAAGCTGGGGGCTATGAACTCTGTGCTAAGAGCAGAGACTGAAGTCTGGAGAGTCAGGGCGACATGTACCTAAACAGTATCTAGTATCTAATGTTTGGAGAACATGTTGATAGAATCCAAAAGTTATCGGGGTAAAAGCTAACAGACTCTAAGAATGGTGCATGCATTATTCTACATGTAGTGCGTGTTGAGGAATATTAAATGACCATTAAATGCAGTATTTCTCTTACATGGAGACGTAAAGGCTAGACAATGGCGGAAACTATTGATGCGATTCAGTAGCATAGGAATGCAGAGAAGGAGGGCTGGACTGATAACTAGAATCATAACATACTCTTGGCAGACTCAGAGGCAGAGCCAGGCTGAGCCGGGCACTGTGAGGCAGGAAGTAAGTGAAGGGTCGAGGATACAGGTGGGGGCTGTATCGCTCCTCAGCGAGGACTCAGGAGACAGGAGCTGAATCTGGTGTCCGGGCCCTTTTGAGGCCTAGAAACGGGGACTTTACAATGAAATAACGTGCACACTGAGAAACGTGGCAACGCAACTTTACATAGGCCTAATATTCGTAGTATTCACGAGAACTGGAAACTGGCATACTAATGATGGACACAACTGTAATTGCGTCTTTAATCAAACATGGGGGATACATATGCATATTTAATCATGCACACATAACATAAGATGGAGGACACGTAGGGACACAGAACATGGCAAAATTTACTTTTCCACATTCCCTCCTTGTCACTACGTTTCCATCAGGAAACATCAATATTCATGATACCATCTATCATTTCATACAGTATCATTTGCTCGTCTCAAATTTTCTTGGAACTGGATTTAGGACGGGACTTGGGACTAGGAACACATGATGTAGCACAAATGCCGCAAATCGCAGGGCCACATTGTAAACAGAGGCAGCAACTGAATATGATCGCTACTGCAATACCCAGAAATGACAATACTTTCCATCCCCAGGCGGAAATTATATTCCAGAACCAACCGGACCATGTCCAGGTGCCTGGATCTTGGTGTAACATATGGGCAATTTTATGGAGTCTGGATATGGCTGAATAAACAGACGGCGCGTTATTAGGAATGAAAATGCAGCAACTAGATCCGATGACTCTACATGCCCCGCCCCTATCGGCCAGTATGACGTCAAGGACGAGACGATTCTGGAGCACGACAATTCTCATAAAGGATTGTTCTTCGGTTAAGTTACCTAGAGCAGAAGTAGTCTCAATCACTACTGCTTCAAGTGTTCTGGTTAATCTACGTATCAGTTTACTATTCACGACAGTACCTAAGTAGGGGAAGACACCTTTATTGATATCTATGTATTGTTCTAGAGCAGTTTCAGTATAATCGACAATCGGGAGATTTCTCTTGTGTCTAGTATGTACTAGGTGGGAATTCCTATGATAGTCAGGTGGGGCTAGGAAAACTGGTGGCAGTAGGAAGGCAATGTAACATGTACCATCCCAATCAAGGGGCAGACGAACATATGCGGTCTGACCACAAACAAAATAAGAATGACGTGAAGCTTTGAAAATAGATTTCCCACTGTCACTATACTTGACAATAGTAGTACAATCACTATGGCCTATATGTACGGAACCATTATTTCGGACACATAATTCACCTTTGACTGGTAGTACTGAAATAGCAGGTAAGTCTGGAGTAGAATCAGACTGAACATTCAGGACCATGAAATTCGAAGAATAATTACCTAGATTATAAACTTCATTCTCTAGATCTAACCCTGACTGTGGGGAAGACCTTGCTTGTCTGGGAAACATGTACTGTTAAGAAAAGACATATCTGTTGAGGATGACGTTAACGTGGACCATGCTCCACACGAACCATTATGTGAAAATGGATAAGGAAAGAGTGGCAGAACTCCCTTCGGTGTCTGGAAAGGGGGGAGTCGACCACACACCCAACAATTTGTGGCATTGCTGGTCTGGTGTGAATAATGTAACATGCGGATAAAGGAGTTATTACGCATAGCAAGACGATAAGAAAGTTCATGAGGAGGCAGATCACTAAACGTGTGCTCTACTGTAACATTAGCAGACTTATTTACATGAGAAACTGGAAAATACAAATAAAATGCATAACTGGTGCAGGAAATCATAATGCTAAAATATAGCAGAAAACATAAAATAATAGTGCAATTTCTAGAGTTCTCACTAACTCTCTCTCTGTGGGGGTCTATTATATACATGTCAGAAACCGGTCTAACCGTTTCACCTAGGGGAGGACTTAGACAATCAAACTGGCTGACTTATTTTACTAGACCTTAGTTTAAGCTTATACTCCTGTTGCGGAGTTTTCTCTAACAGGGAAGGGTTCGTAGCAATGTCTTTTGCGGGACAGTCCTTAAGAATAGTACTTTGGCAGTTTTTAAGATCCTCGGAAATGTTCTTTGAAACAGGCTTTAGTCCAAAAAATCTTTTCACATGTGACAGGTGGACCCAGCCCTTCCTGCCTTCCAGCTTGACGGCAGTACGGGTGGCCAGGAGGACCTGTCGGGGTTCCTTCCAGCGAGGCTCCAGCGGACTTGAACGATCAAAATTCCGGACAAGAACCATAGATCCGGGAACGATTTCATGCGGTGCCACCTCGGTATTGTCTGGAAATGCGGCGGCAACCTGTGAACGACAAGAGTTGAGGGCAGACATCAAGGAAGCTAGGTAATCTGTCAGCATATTACTTGAAACATCGGTAATACTTCGGGGTCTAGGTGTACCCCACATGTTAGGGGGGCGGCCGAATACGACTTCATACGGGGACAGACCTGATCTGGAGTGTGCGACCATGCGCATATAAAACAAGGCAACTGGCAGAGCTACTAGCCAGTCCACACCTTTCTCTTTACATACTTTTGCAATTCGGATTTTCAGGGTCTGATTATGTCTCTCTACGAGACCGGCTGCTTCAGGATGGCGTACACAATGGAACTTCCACTGGTACCTAACAACAGGGAAATATGTTTCATAAGCTCGGATGAGAATGGTTGGCCGTTATCAGAATATACGACTCTAGGGAGTCCATAACGGGGGAAGAATTCACGAACCAACTGCTTGGCAGTGGTCGCGGCTGTGTAATCTGGGACTGGATATGCTTCTGTCCATCTGGACAAAGCGCATACAACTACAAGGACATACGTGAAACCTCGACATCGCTCCATCTGAATATAATCCATCTGGAGGACTTCAAAAGGGTGGTCAGGGGGCTGGAATCCACCTTGTTCCACCGGAACACTTTTACCTGGATTAAACTGACAACATATCATACAGGTACGGACTTTCTGCTTGGCTGCAGCTCGTAAATGCCTGTTGAACCAAATGTTCTGGATACTATCTAACATAGCTTTTTCTCCTAAATGTGCTGGACTATGTGCGGTATTGATAATGACTTGAACCATAGAATCGGGGAGAAACCATGTGGCTTTACCCTTCGTTACCCATCCCTGATCTGTCTGGACCCCTCCTTGTTCGGACCATTTCTTGATTTCCTCGGGAGTAGCATGTAACTGGATATCTATGACATCTTGAGTAGGGTCCTTAACTGTCATACATGTAGTCTGTTCTAGAGTGGATGTCGGTGTCTTGTTAACTGGAATGTCCTGTGTCTGTGCTGTAAGCTTGGCTGTGCGATCTGCTAGATCATTACCTTGGGAAATAGTGTCAGTAACTTTCGTATGTGCTTTGCACTTCATGATAGCAATAGATGTCGGTAAATGTATGGCATCTAACAGAGCTTGAATAAGGAGACCACGCTGAATCTTGGTTCCATGAGAAGTCATGAAACCTCTCTCCTGCCAGAGCACTCCGAAGTCGTGTACAACTCCGAATGCGTAGCGTGAATCTGTGTAAACATTAACTTTCAGGTTCTTAGCGTGTATGCAGGCTTGTGTCAGAGCAACTAGCTCTGCTGCTTGAGCAGACAGGGTGTCAATACGGTGTGTTTCAATAACTTCAGTGTCAGTAGTCACTGCATACGCGGCTACTAGTTCTCCTGTACTTGTTCTCATACATGAACCATCCACATAAAGTGTCAGGTCGGGATCTGGTAATGGAATATCTGTCAAGTCTTGTCTTGGCTTAGTCATAATGTTAACTACTTCCACACAGTCATGTGTGGCAGGATTTGAATTAACTGACGGTAACAGTGTTGCAGGATTTAGAACGTTGCAGCGTCTGATTTCTATGTGTGGCTGGAACAGTGTCAATTCATAACCTGTTAAACGTGCAATTGTCAAGTGCTGAGTCTGTGTTCGGTTTAAAAGAACTTCCACGGAGTGTGGAACTTGTACTGTCAAGGAATGTCCTAATACTATGGAATCACTTTGTCTGATAGCTAGTGCTGTGGCTGCAACTGACTTGAGGCACGCAGGCAGAGCCTGGGCTACAGGATCTAGTGTGCTCGAAAAATAAGCACAGGGCTTGTATTGTCCTGCTTGATCTTGTGTGAGAACAGATAATGCTGTACCTTCGCGTTCAGTGACAAAAAGTGTAAAAGGCTTACTGTAGTTCGGTGTTGCTAGAACTGGAGCTTGGCATAAGGCTTTCTTTAACTCATTAAAACTAAGTGTATGTTCAGATGTCCAAGGGAGGACAGTCGATACGGCTGCCTCCTGTGTCGTTAACTGTATCAGTGGTTAACTAGAAATGCATACTGAGGAATCCATTGTCTGCAGTAAGAAGTGAGGCCGATAAAAGCACGTACCTCCTTCTGGGTCTTGGGCTGAGGAAGACTCGCTTTTAACTGGATACGGTCTGGTGTCAACTGCCTACCCCTCTTGGACAGTAAGTGGCCTAAATAGATCACTTGCTGGACACAGAATTGAAGCTTCGAAGGGGACACCTTGTGCCCCATCTCTGCAAGGAAATACAAGACTGTAAGTGATGCTCGCTCGCAAGCACGTTCAGAACGGGCTGTGATCAGTAGATCATCGACATACTGGAGCAGGGCAGTGTCAGTTGGCATGTGAATATTGTCTAGTTGTCTTTTAAGTGCTTGACTGTAAATACTAGGACTTTCTGTGAAACCTTGAGGAGCTCGTGTGAACATATAGCTCCTTCCATTTAAACAAAATCCGAAAAGGAACTGGCTGTCTGGATGAATGGGGACACTGAAAAATGCGTTCTTGAGGTCTATGACTGAAAAAAATGAGGCTTCAGAATCAATGGCTGTCAATAGGGAAGAGATATCTGGGACAACTGGGTACTGGGGAATAATACATTTGTTGAGTTCTCGTAGGTCAATCACTAATCGATATACTGGGGGTGCATTTGGATCAGTACGTTTCATGACTGGAATGATCGGAGAATTACATACATTGGAGTCAGTTTCTACAACTACTCCTTGAGCGATGAGCTCGTCAATAATTTTGGATAAGGCTGCTACAGCCTCAGGTGGCAATCTGTACTGTCTGATTCGTGGCAATACTACACCTGGCTTGAGAGTCACACGATGGGGTGTGATTTGCATATAGCCAACATCAGTTGGACCTTGCGCCCATAGATGCTGCGGAACATTGGACAATCTTGGATCAAAATCTCGTAATAGATAGTGACCCTTGAAGTCACGTAGGAACAATCGTATTCCCTCTGGGGAACAGCAAATAACTGCACCTAACTCTTTCAGTGTTTTAATGCCTAATAAATTTTCTGGACATGACTTCGTAAGTAACAGATCAGTAGTGCGGGACAATGGACCTACTTCTAGAGTAACTGGCTTAGATATCTCGTTTACAATAGGCTTTCCTGAAAATCCAAGGGAAACATTTCTTGAGCCTGAGAGCGGAGCCCCTGGAACTTCGGCGTGACTAATGGTCGTCCTACTTGCCCCTGTATCAATCAAAAACTTTCTGTCTTTCCCTAATACTTGACTATGAACATAGGGACCCTCTTGATCTACAGGAATCTCGATGAGAGGCAAGCCTACCTCCCTCTCTAGGCTGTTTCATGAGTACGGCTGATACTCTGGATACTCGGACTGCGCATACTGGTACATCTGCTGTGTAACATGCTGTGTTGCAGCAATAGGCTGCGGTGCTGGAACTGTCTGTTGTGCATTCTGTGGCTGAGAAGTCTGTGAAACTTGTTCTTGTCTAGGCGGACGTGGTCTTTCTTTAGTCTTACCGGTAGCTATATTGTGTTTCAGAACTGCACACTCGTTTATGAAATGACCTGGCTGTTTACAATAATTGCATGTCCCTTTAACGGGAACTGCAGGATGACTGGCTTGATTCGTACCCCTCTTCTGACTGTCTTGTGGAATAGATTGTGCAACTAGTACTTTCATTTTCGTGTCTTTCATACGTTTTCTTTCATGATCTTGCTCTTCTCTGATTCTATTCTGGTGATACTGAAGCATCTGTAACATCTGGGACGGGGTATTAGCTTGCCAGGTACTTTCGACTTTCAAAACTCGATTCTTCACTTGTGGACTTGAATTCTCGACTAATTTAGTAACAAAAAGATGAGGGTATGACTCGCTACTTGTCTTGAGCCCACTGTTGATACTAAAGCATTTCTCGAATCTAGAATAAAAATCACTAGTGTCTTCGTCTTGTTTCTGTTTACAGGCTGAGATTGCATCCCAGTCTTCCTTTTTAGTGGCTAATAATCTTGGCAAAACTTGTATTAACAATTCTGGTAATTCTTTACATTTTCTCCTAGACCGGTACCTGGTACTCGTATCTTATCTTCAGCTTCGAGAACTGCCCAATCGATCTTTTTCTCTCCCACCTCCCAATCTTTTTCCTTGAGTTTTTCGTATACCCCTGCGGGCAACAGGACTTTTAACATTTTAATTATATCTGGATACGTGTATTCTCCCATACGGAGCATGCCTTTTAATTCTCGGTGGAACCCTGCTGGATCTTTGTCATGACAGGGAATTAATTTCTTCATCTCTAAGAGTTCTATCTTTGTAATCGGAGTGTAAACAAACACTCGTTGCATTTCACCATCTGTTGTCCTAACTGGGTGTACTTCTCGTAACGGATTCTGTCTGTCTATGTAAAAGGGTTTACTTTCTGGAGGTGAGACATGAACAAAATGCGGGTTCAAAAACGTTCTATATTTGTGGCGCTGTTCTAGAATGACACTAATTAAATCGGTACCTAAACCTTTCCATCTATACTGGAGTAACTCGTTCAGGACATCGTGTAACGGACCTGGATCAGAATGTTGACCCTCATACAATGTGATGAGGTGCTGAATCATATACATACCCACCAGTCGTTGCTCGGCTGGGGGCAGTTTCAGAAACATTTGTGCCACTATTTCATCTGGAAAAGTGGTAGAATCAGTAATCCATCGGACTGCTGATCGGGCTAGTTCTTGTTCATGCATAGTACTTAACTCACTATAACCGATTCGTGATTTCAGAATGTGATCGGTAGCTTGAAATACTTGTTCCAGAGAACCTTGTTCTGGTGCTGGATGATGTAAAACTGACTTGTGTTCTAGGCGCAAATGGCGATCTGGAAATCTAGATTTTCCTACATACGCTATTCTAGTGGGACTCTCGTCGTCTACCTTTTCGGTAGAGTCATTTTCTTTCTCGCTTACTTGTGCTGCTTTACGTTGTTCGTGTAACTTTATTATTTCTTTACGAATTTTCTTGTACATACTCTCTATACTACTGATGGTTCTGTGCTTACCCTCGGCTATATTATCACTCCACCTTGTCAGGATTCTCATTTCGGCTGGATCTTTGGTCGGATAATCTTGTTCCCTTATTAAACAATTAATCAGAAACTTTAATAACATGAGCTGGATCTCAGCTTTCCTTTGGGACATGGCTTCGCCTATACTTTCTGGATCATCCCCTGTACGGATGAAACGATATATTCTGTCTAGATCTTCTTTCATATCTGGTAGGGTGTCCAAATACCCGGTCACCCGTCTTACACGGATGGAATATATTACTGTACTATCATCACCTGCAACTGGATCATAGCGGCATTCAGTGAGAGCTCGTCGGATGTCTGCAACGGACTTAAATTTGGGCGTACGTTGTAACGCACATTCATGTAACTCGGCCAACGTTCTACGTTGGTGTGGTGGCGGGGTACCAGGAGGACCTCCTCCTGCGGCCCCTAAACTGGAATCATCGACTGATACTCTTCGTGCTGGCAGAGTGGGAAATTGTAATGTAGGCTGGACCGGGGGTACCGTAGCGGGTACTCCGGTGACTGGAGGAGCAGGATTTACATTATTTACAGGAGCTGGCGGAACAGGATTTGCATATTCTGGGACTGTGTCGTCCAAATAGGACGAGATGAAAATATCAGCTGCGGTCGGTTTGTGACGTAGCTTAATCGGAACTAGTGGTGGCGGAAAATTACTGGATGCCTCCGGGGTTGCTTTTGGCAAGCCCTCGGCAAGAAGAGGATACATACCCTTAATGAGGGCATGCCTCTGTCTATCTGACTGTTCAGTTTTGACTCGTTCACCTATCTCGATTAGTTCCCTTTCTTGGGCTCGTTCTAAAGATTCTCTACTTAATTCTGACTTTCTGATTTCTTTTTCGGTTCTTTTATGAGATTCTTTGCGCCATAACTCGATGGCATATTTCTGTGACTGTCTGGCTTTCTTTTTCCATAATGCTTCTTCTACTCGCATGATGCACTCGGCATCCCATGTACCCGATACTGGCATCTATACTTTTCTTCTAACTGTTTGGTATACTCTACCCATAAATCTAGATATAATATGGCACTTATGCCATGCTTCTGATACATAAAATGACCTGGACTGTCCCTAGGCGGGACAGGAACTGCTGCTTCTAACAGACCTTTTCTGGTTTTTAACTGACGTAGTTTAGAAAATAAGGGCATGACTGAACTGTTAATCTAGACACAATACAATACACAATGAACACGATAATTACTCCACATTCATACCACGACATTAAAATACATGAAGAACATTTAAAATATCAGTTCGAACAGAATACTACCTGGAATACTGAAAACAGAATACATGAATTTCTCGAGAACAGAACTGACTAGAACAGAAACTAGATGCACTGCTGAAACAGTACGAAACTTACCGGTCTCATAAAGAGACACGTCATGACCCGCATCCACCGAAGTGGACACTTCGTTTTGGGTCTGTGTACCACCAACCCACGGACCAGAGTCAATTAGATTGACCCTGTCTAGATACTACCCCAGCAATGGTACTCACCGGGCAGCAAGAACGGAAGGCCTCGGACTGGACTGGACTGCTTCGACGCCGGACGGACGAACTTCGGACTTCTGTTACGGGTGGGCCTCCGGATACCTCGGACCTTGGACTCTCGGCTTGGGCTCTGGTCGGGACTCGCCGCGTTCCTCCACCGCCTCGTCTGGATGCTGGACCGCCACCTCCGTCTCCTCCGTGGGCCTGAGGGATACTTGAAGCAGAAATATCTGCACGTGCACGGTATGGTTCCGTCACGGCTGCAGAGGGTCAGGGGGCCGGCGTGGCTTCACCGGCGCGTGGGGAAAGGACAAGTCCCTGTTCGGGCGCCATTATGTGGTATATAAATAAATAATACCGGATCTAGGTTTTACTGGACATAGCAATAACAGATAGCTCAATAAATAAGAGTCAAGATTCGAGGTAGTAGGAGTTTGCAGGTTTAATACAGCATAAAGGACAGGAACAGGACAACCTGCACGGGAACAGGATGGCAGCGCTGCCGGGGGCAGGATCAGAATCGGCGTAACATTTAATAACAGTGCACAAATATATATACTAAAACAGTTACATTACAATGAATTACAGTAGGCGGAGCAGTGGGTGTGGTCAATAGCAGTCGCGAAAGATAAGGGTGAAAATGGGTGTAACAGGGGCGTATACATAGACATGTGATGCAAACGTAACAGAATATGTCATAAATGGGGCGGAAACATGGAGGGGGCTACCTAAGGAGCCGGGACCTCTAACCTAATGGTGCGCGCAAACTGACAATGACGTGTTACTAGGAGAAGCTGGGGGCTATGAACTCTGTGCTAAGAGCAGAGACTGAAGTCTGGAGAGTCAGGGCGACATGTACCTAAACAGTATCTAGTATCTAATGTTTGGAGAACATGTTGATAGAATCCAAAAGTTATCGGGGTAAAAGCTAACAGACTCTAAGAATGGTGCATGCATTATTCTACATGTAGTGCGTGTTGAGGAATATTAAATGACCATTAAATGCAGTATTTCTCTTACATGGAGACGTAAAGGCTAGACAATGACGGAAACTATTGATGCGATTCAGTAGCATAGGAATGCAGAGAAGGAGGGCTGGACTGATAACTAGAATCATAACATACTCTTGGCAGACTCAGAGGCAGAGCCAGGCTGAGCCGGGCACTGTGAGGCAGGAAGTAAGTGAAGGGTCGAGGATACAGGTGGGGGCTGTATCGCTCCTCAGCGAGGACTCAGAAGACAGGAGCTGAATCTGGTGTCCGGGCCCTTTTGAGGCCTAGAAACGGGGACTTTACAATGAAATAACGTGCACACTGAGAAACGTGGCAACGCAACTTTACATAGGCCTAATATTCGTAGTATTCACGAGAACTGGAAACTGGCATACTAATGATGGACACAACTGTAATTGCGTCTTTAATCAAACATGGGGGATACATATGCATATTTAATCATGCACACATAACATAAGATGGAGGACACGTAGGGACACAGAACATGGCAAAATTTACTTTTCCACATTCTGGTAAATCTGTATGAAGAGACATCCACACCACCATTGATCCTACACGTCCCTAAGTTATACTTCTCTTATCTTTCAGATACATATTGCAATTTAAAAAGAAAGTTTTGTGTCAATCCTTTCATAACAAATACGAATACCAAGTATGTCCCACTACCCCAAAAAGCATCACCGTCCTCTGTAAAATACAATGTGCCTGCCTAAAATAGACAGACATCAGTTTGGAAAATAATCTAATTTCATACCAATCTTCTGCTCAGTTTAACTTCAAGATTCTGCAATTTGTCCATGATTCATACATTTCTTTGTCACCTGTCTGAAATGCACAACCGAGTATGCATTTCAGACAATGAAACATTTCAATATTATGATGGCAAATAGTCCTGTATTCTGCTTAGTACCAACGAGGATAGTTTCCTTGGTCTTTTTCAGTCCTGCCTCGCGCCTCAGTTGGTCATCCATCATCTTTCTTTGCCTTTCCACCTCCTCCAACTGTCTTTTTTTGGCAAAAATTACATTTGGGATATTTGGTGTCGATGAGACCTCCAGTCTGGTCATTATTTATCCATTTTCTTTATTGCTAAAGTTGATGCACAAGAGGTTTCTAGCATGTCAGTCCACCCCACTAACCCTTTTTTCTATTGACACACAGGCCCCTTTCCAGTTATTTCCATGTACTTTGATGTTATTTCCATGACCCTCTACTGCATTGTATACCCCCAGCAGTAACTGAGAGAGGCCTTTCCAACGAGTGAGTAGTTCTGACTTCTGCTGTGCAGATTAATTTGGATATAACCCTCAGGCTAGAGATTGCTGTAGGCTTCACTGAGTGATTGTGGTAAAGTTACAGAAACCAGGCTTTTCAAGTTTGGCAAAGGTCCAGAATCACATAATCAGTCAAATGTATAATGTCAAAAAAGAGGTGGCTGGACCTATCATAGGGTTGTTTTTTAATATTTCATACGCAGTCCTGTCTTTCTGTTTGTGGCCCGAGCTAAATAACTCACTTCTGATCGGTTTTAGTGTATTTATTTGCAATTATGTTCTTTAGAATGCAATTCTGATGCTCCATTGATCCTGGGGATTGCGAGTGGTAGAAGCAATTAAACTGTTGCATAACGTCAAGGGCCTTGCACAATGCTTCAATTGTTTTGCCAAGGAGGTCAACAGCACATCTGTGAGCCATGCCCAATGATCTATAGAGCGAGAAGAAATCCACGTAAAGCACTTTGTAACTGTCCTTGCAATCACATGGATGTATGAGTATGCCAATGCATATCTATATCTTTGGCATTTAGGCATCTGTATAAATGTATTTTGAACTTGTACTAATAGACCCCGATGATGGTAGCTGTGCTCTCTGCTATGTCCTAACTTTCTTACATTGTATGGGTAGCGCATGATGCAGGAACAACAGTATTGCATTGCCATGGGTTAGATGAGAACACTGCTGCTGAAAGCAGAAAATCATTCTTCTTATTTGTACCACATGCATACACCATGCCACCAGCAAGGAATGTAGGGCAGTAAAGAGGATGGGGCCCATTACTTCTTCCAAAAGGAGTTGCCAACAAACCATTGGGTCCCTTGAAGCAGTTAGATTTAATCCTCTCATCCTTCTCATCTTCTGGGCAATTGTAGTGGAGAGTTACCAGATCAATGACAGGGGAGGTAGGGTGTTAGACCATACCAAAATATTTTGCCTGCTTACCTCTAATTTTTTGCTGTATTCATTTTGTTGGCCTTAGGACCCTGAGCACTTTACTGATGACAAACAGTGCTAACATGCATGTGCTTCTCCCCTAAATATGATTTGATTTTCTGATCCACAATTGGTATATTTAAATAATCTATAAGTCCCTAGTACAGTGAACTACATGAGCCCCGGGCCCGTAAATTTAATGCTACTATTAGGTCTGCAGCACTGATTGTGACACCCACTCAATTATCCCTTTAACCATGTCTCAGGCCTATCATTGCAGAACCTGTGTGCAGTTTACACTGCCATGTCAACTTGGCATTTAATGCCCCTCGATAAGCCTTAAACCTCAATTTTATTGCATAGAAGTCACCCCTTAGGGCAGGGCACTGTGTAATCAAAAGGTAAGACATATACTTTTAAGTTTTGCATGTCCTGGAAGTGAAAAACACAAAAAATCGTTTTCCACAACTGTGAGGTCTACCCTTCTCATAGATTACCATTGGAAATTCTTTATTCCTTAATGCACTTATGAACTTTGATTCCTAATTAAGAAGGAGTAGCTCTGTTCTGTTTTAAACAATTGGATTTGTAATATTAAATTCACTTTGCTGGCAAAGAACGATTTATCATTTCTATTTTAGAAATGCTACTTTGAGAAAGATGGCATTGCCCTGCTCTTTTTGCCTGCAGTCTATCTCCAAAACATGTCTGGGGTGTGTGTCAGCTGGACTTTTGTGCATTCCCTCTAGACAGCCACACATAAAATAAGGTTAGGTGTGACTGAATGACCATCCACATCCTGATGGGTCATCCTGGACAGGATGGGATGGAGGAGCTGCCACTTACACCTGTATGGGTAGTGTCCTGTCCCCACAAAAAAAGCTGCATACCCCCGTGTAGTGAGTCTGGAGCCTCGGCAGAGCTTGGCATTTTGTAGAAATCATTGGTTAGATTGGGCCCATCGCTGACATATTGCGAGCCCAATAATATTGTGGTCATTATTTGCTTTTTGAAGGCACACCTGGGCCCTAATTACGAGTGGCCTGTTCTTATCTGATCCCTCATGCAAACTACCATTTTCCTAGGATTCATAATTTTCAAGTTTTGTGATACTTACCACATGCCTCCCAATTTTACCCAGATACATTTTACTGAGGGAAAATGCCTGGTAAATACCAATGCATCGGGATTTTGGTGTACAAAGCACTAAAATCCACATCTTAGGCCCATTGTAAAGGGCACAACTTGTAATGGGTGATAATTATTGCACCTTTTATTTTCTGCTCCCCCTGGTTTTGGATTTTAAAAGGTGCAATAATAATGGCCTTCCCAAATGGGGCAGAATTAGGGCTTTAGTAAATAGGTGCAAACCTTTGAAATTATCCTGACCATCCATGGTCATAGTGTGGGCATCATCTGAATGACGGGATCTGGGAACAAAAGTGTATTTCAACTTGACATACCACCAGATATCATGGTGAACTGAGGGATACAGCCATGGTATAGAGAGCATCATGCAGATTGCCACTTCTTCAATGAGGACAAAGTAAGCCTTAATGGAAACCACTATTGTGTGTGGAACATCATTCATCTTTTAGATGACCACACAGACTCACAAAGTGCATGTAACTTTCCACACAAACAGCAAACACAACTAGTCTCATTGTATTTTCGAGGAGGAGCAGTCAGAGGTACAGTTTAAAAGCGTGTGCCTCCAAAATGAAATTAATTATATGTGGTTAACCTTCCTGTTTCTTCATAGCCTGTTCAAGAGTTAAATTTTCACCTCATGAAGGGCAGGGAGGCACATAGAGCCAGATTTCTGAAAAAGGCATGCAAAGCAGTGCAGCAACTAGAGCCGTTGTGCAGCACAGCATTGCTTGAAGAAAGGAGAGAATAATACCACCATATCTTCTAAGATATGGTACTATTTTCCTACTCTCCTGGAGTACTTCAGGCTGCCATGTGCCAACGCATGATCCATTGCACCAAAGTGCAAAGGTGTGGGCGTTTTCTAAAGAATACTTTTTGTGCTGGAAGGGGGACCTTACAGTACTAAAACTATCCTTTAACACTTTTCCTGCATTTCACGTGTGCTGTGCAATGTAGCACACAATCAAAGTAGGAAAAACAATGATAAATGACAAATTACACATCGTCACAAATGCCTTGATGAGGAGGCTTAATTTTTTAGTTCAAATCCCTGTTTACAAATGTTAGTAAAACATATGGGTTGGGGCTCCATGGGAACCCCCTTCTAACACCAATGGAAAGCAAAGTACTGCAAAGCAGCCCTAAGTGCAACTTTGCATTACTTTGTGAAATGATCCGATGCAAATCCAGATTTTTGTTGAATAGCAAATCCCAGCATAACACTTTGAGTCAGATTTTTGTTACAAAAAGTAATGCAAACCCAGCCCAAAGCATAAGTAAATCTGTGTCTTAGTGTGCACCACCTCACTCAAATTTCAATATGCTTTTCTGCCAAAGATCGCTATAATCATACATCAATCGTACTGGACCCATACATTGTGAACAGTGTGTAGCTCTAAGTCGTGCAGAAGGAACACTAGCATCAGAACACTAAGGTGTATGGTGCCCATAGATTCCCATTTATGACTGTTGTTTGCTATTGAAACTAGGGAACAGGGGCCCTTTGTTAGGTCTCGGTTACAGACATCTTTAACTGTATGGAGACAGACCTATTGTTTACAATACGAAATGTCCTCTGACTAAAAACATACATTTTCTTCACATTTCTCTGAGGGAATGTCTCAATATCTATAGTAACCTGGGATTGCATCAAATTAGTACGCCTTCTAAACAAAGATGTAACCAGTAAAAATAACTCCATTTATCCTCATTATTTACTCTTTCTGCAGCACACATAGAAAAAGGAAAATGTCTCTAAAGATCGGTTTTGTGCAGGAAGTTGTCTCTACCTGCACAAACACAATACTGCCTGCAACGCAGGCATTGTTGCACCATGGCACAAGGGTGTCTGCATGATCACCAGACAGCACCCTTTGTGCCAGCGCAAGGAGAGTGCAAGAGTGGGTCATATCTTAGTTGATATGGCGTACCTCTGCTCTTTCTCCCTGGTCCTAAGGGTATTAGGGTTTGGTGGACAGGGTGCTCAAACAAAACATGATGCATGTCCTATCATCTATTATGTGCAGTGCATCTAATGTAACGCACTTGTAATATGGTGGATAGAACATCTGCCACGTTCTTGTGGAGGATGAAGGGGGAAACATCCTTTACAACAAAACTTTTTCCACGCAGTACCTTTACAACGCAGGTATTACAACGCAAGTCGTTACAACGACTTGCGCTGGAGGGCGCTGTAGGATAGGGAATAGTTTAATTTACTATCCAAAACCTTCCTTACTATCCACGGGGACTGGAGTTGGAATAGTAAATTAAACTATTCACTATCCAGTGCCCCCCAACGCAAGTCGTTGTAACGTTGTAACGTTGTAACGACTTGCGTTGTAATACCTGCGTTGTAAAGGCATGCGTGGAAAAAGCATGCGTTGTAACGACAAACATCCGGGTGAAGGTGGCAAGCAGCCAAAAGACTAATGTTTTCCTTTTTGCTGGAGTTAGTAAGGATGCATGGCTTAGATCTAATTTTGGGAGACAAAATGATGGATTAGAGTCCATCTTTTCAAATTAGATGGAAGGAATTTATCCATGGACAACTATTTGGGGAAGGTAGTAATTCTTATATTGTATGCTCCACTTCAACCAGTTTCACAAACTTCATATAGGTGTGGTACAAAGTGAAGCGAGTTGTAAAACACAGGGTGGGCTGAGATGGGCAATGGGGACAGTAATATCTCCCCCCATTTACAGGAATACAGTCCACAAAGTGCTGAGCCTGCAGACTTGCAATGTTCTACACAACAGACGCTGTAGAGGCTAATGCTTCTACAGCAGTAAGGCTTTCAATAACAGACAACTGACTGACAAAGATGAATGTAGGTCTTCCAGTGATGGTCGGCCAATAGACCATCAGAAGAAGATTGTATCTTGCCATTGAATCAGGTGAATAGCCAACTTCTTATATCATCTGCAACTTTTGCAATTCACATTATAAAAACTGAAGAAGCTGGTCATTATTATCCACTCCACCCGTGTACTTGTTATAATCAAATTTACATTTGGGCTTATGGATTTCTACCAACTAACCCGAATCCATGACCAGAGAAGTGCTCTCACTTTGAAGTGCAATGAGCACATTTATTTCCCATCTGTCTTATAAATTGATAATGAGCAGTTCATTCCCATGCAATGCACCCCTCAGGACCTTTTGGACCATCTCACAAATAAGATCCTCAGGGAAGCCTTTGAGGTACTTTCTGATTGTACCGCATGCCACATTGCCAGTGTTGTACAGTTCATTGAACAACTCCAAAAATCATTTATCTTAATTTTTTTCCCCCAGGGGTGTCAACCCATGCTGGGGAATCTGCCTGAAAAAGGCAACTCCCCTTTCTAGTGATACCTTCCTCTATCAGAGTCATGGTGGGTGTCACTGGATGTGATCAGAGCTGCACTAACCGGCTCCTGCTGGTACCGTTCTGTGGGATCTGTGACGTCAATGCAAAGCGCTTCATGCTGACCCCACTGGTGGGTGGTGGTTGAGTGGGTTTGACATGGATCAGATTCCACATCAGCCCCCATTAGTGGACAGAAAGGGAGAAGCATCTGGTTCAAGCATTAGAGCATCCTCCAACCCCACCTTAGAGCCCACCAAGGAGGACAGCCGGTTGGGTGATGTCCACTGTACTGTGGAGGTAGCACAGAGGACACTAACAGGTTGCCCTCTGCATTAGAAGGATTAATAGAAAGGCATTGCGAGATTGTTGATTATGTGTGTGCATGTATCATAATTAGGCTTTGCAGATCTACATGACTCACGTGTCAACAGAGTAGTGCAGAAAGGAAGTTAAAATCCATTACTACTCCTGCACACCATTTCACACTCTCATAGTATAATTAACCAGTACTCTTTCCATACTTGAAAGCATACTCCTCTTTTTCAAAGTGACTCAGACGAATGTATAGTTTTCGTATATATTATTTTGATACTGCTCTATTATACTGTGCAATTGTTAGGGTTTTGCATCTCAGATTTAGCTATTCACAGCTTTACGAAATGTAATCACATTAGACAAATATTCAGACTGATTTCGAATACATCGCATTGTTCTTCAGTTCTCGTCAGTAGCTTAAAGAGCGTGCTTCACATTTTATCGCGCTGAACTAGGCTTTTTGCAAAAGTTCCAAGTATTGCACAGATCTCTCTGATCTTTTCTTTCTCTCTGTTTGTCGTAAACATGCCTTTGATCGGCTGCTAAGGACTCATATTGTTTCTGATCCAATAGTCATTTCTCTTTGTATACAGTTTTCAGATCATTGCTTCAAAGCCTTCAGGGGCTTTAACAAAGACATTTGCAAATCTAAGGTGACTCTAATATTCTTTGATGCTGATGCAATTCTCCTCCCACTGAAAGTTTCCACACTTCTGCCATACTTTTATCCTAATGTTCAACATACTTTAACAAGATTATTAGCATACTTGGTTAGATAGGGAATACATCAAAAGTAATATTTCTGGTTTAAATAAAAAAAAAAAGTACATGATAACTACTAGAGAAAAAATCTTTTCTAAAGAAAGTTACAGTATTTAACTGTATAAGACAAAAATACTATTTCAGAATATAATTGAAAAAGTTCACAGGGGAAATTCAGTGGTTCATACTTTGCAAAGTGCTTTCTCTACAGATTCACACTTTTTAGAAAATTGTGTGTGTAATACCTAGACATATGAAACACTTTAAGCAATATTTTGTACCCGAAAGGCATTGTTGGGTCCAATTTACAAACATATTTGCGAATTGATTTCTAAATTACATGCGGAAATGTTCAAAAATGCAAAACCAGATTTGGTATTACACTCGGTAAAAAAATGTACCTACTCAATGATTTTCATGTGAGTAAATCTGCTGTGGGTGAAGATTTAACTGCTCCCAGGGGAAATGAACAAGGAGGCAGTAAATACCGACAGGCATATATATGTGTGGGGATTCACAATCATTTGATGACCTTCTCTCTTCCTGCAAATGTTCATACATTTGAGGCCTGATTTAGACTTTGGTGGAAGTGTATACTCCATCACAAGTGTAACAGATGTCCCGTCCGCTGTATTTGAAGCCCTCCAGGGCCTTATTCATGAAAAGTGTTGCATCGCTGTGGTAAAACAGCGATGCAACACTTTTTAGAGCGCCCTCCATGCGACACTATGAATGGGTTGTAGTTAATGTACATCGCTCTATGTCATAAGGATTTACAGATATTTCAGGAATCCTGACGTATCTGTCACCGCAAAAATGGCGCATTGCTGGAGTGTGTCTGTAAACAGATGCAACTCCAGCAATGTGTAGAAGCCTGAACCGTACATATAAGGCTGCAGGAACACGTTTTTGGTGCATATAACACAGGCACCTTCCGGATCGCACTCCTGTACTGCAGGAACTTTACGCGACAGTCGCAATGGCACCATCCAGTCCCCCAGCTAGTTCGTAAATATTTGGCTTTCGCTTGTTTCAGATACACTCAAGGAGGCATTTTCATCCAAATTGGTGTTAAGGCGTAGCTGGGTTCTGCGGAATTTCACTGAGTTTTTTTGCAACTCTGCAGAATTATGCATAGTGCAACTTGGCAAGTTCTGCCCACCCCTAGAAATTACCCAACACAGGTTAAGAAAATGAAAAACCCAGAAGAAACTGACATATAATGCCATATTAGGCATAAAAAGACAGCATTATTGAGTGGACTTATTTATTTCTGCTAAAGAAAACAAAAGAAATGTGTTTCACAGAAAGTCAATTAAAAATAATACAATACACATACAGGCTTCCCCCGTGGATTTGTAAACATCTCAAACTTGAAGCTAAAGCAAAGGAGTGTTGCTACTGGGCCAATGGGCTTCCATGGCTTTGTCCTGAATCATTGAGTAGTATTTTATGAGCATCTTTTTTCTGCAAGTCAGCAGATAAAAGCCCTCTCAAGGTCTGTGAAGGATGGTGAGTTATTAGTAGGTGCAGGTAGGTACCTACAGCTAGTAATACTACCACAATACCTAATCAGGTCCAGTCAAGTCAAGTAAAATAATCCTTGCTCAACCCTTGGTAGCTTGGCAGACGAGCAGTCAGGCTTAATTTAGAAAATAGGTGTGAAAAGCAATTTATATCAAAACAGTTAATAAGTAAAATAAACAACGCAATAAATATCCAAAACAAATCTAGAAAACTAGAGAATATTTTCACCTTAGCCAAAGAATATTTCTACCTTTATAATGACATCAAAATGACAAAAATTCAATGCAGGAAACCGGGAATATGAATTTTTAAAGTTTAAAATGAAAAGATTCGCTTTCTAGTGCCAAAAGGCTTAAAGAACGAACCATGGCTATTTGGTCACCCAGGACAAAGTCAAAGATTTGGACTGACCACAATAGAGAGCGGGTAGGATACACTGAGCCGTCAGAACTGGTCAAGTTTTTACCTTCTGACTTTGTCACTTTTTTAGGAGCTTTTTTTCTCAACGTTGTGCGATTGGGTCTTCTGTTCTAGATTTCATGTTGACAAAGGCGGCCTGCTGCCACGCAATACCTAGTGACCCCTGGAGGTTGTCATTGTCATCGAGGGCAAGGAGCTCTGGAGCTATCAGCGTGAAAAACCAGTGCGGTCAAGCCGAATCGCAGTTTGACATTACAGGCTTGACTCTCATCGTTGATGCCGCCTTCTTCTGGAGCTTTTTCACAAAATCTGGTTGAAAGTTTCCAAACCTTCAGAAGTTCTTCTGAAAGATTCCTTGACTGTCGGGAAGGGTCCAACAGCACCAACCAATGGTTTAGAGGCGTTGGTTTGCCACTTCAGGTCTGGAACTCCAGTTTACACAATGCACCTTGTCATTCCAGGAAAATCCAGGTGAAGGTGGTCGCTGAAGTTGTCCTTTCAGTAGATGTTGCAAATGACGTCTTCCAGCACTGTTCTTCCTGTTGCAGCTTAGGGAGTTCAGTCCTTATCTTTTGAGGCAGGCACAATTCTTCTTGTATGGAGACTTTAGATTGTAGCAGGTGCAGTTCTTCTGAGTGCTGATGTCTGTGGTGCTGTCCAAGGGTCCAGCAGGTCAGTCCTTCTTCTCCAGATGTTTCAAGCAGGGATATGAGGGGCTCCTCCAGATCTCTAATATATATTTCAATATCTGGGCTGGCAAGAGGGGTACACCTCAGCCAATGGCATTAAAGTTGCCACCCTCTGCTATGACAACTAACTGGGAAATGTGGCATATTTGTGTACCAGAATGCACATTTCTCCAAAATCAAACTCGAGAAATTCTCTCCTTAGAGTGTAGATCTGGCTAAGCCAACGCACAGGTGTGGCTAACTGTTCCTTTCACTCCCCGTCCAGCCACCTCCTAAACTAATTAGGGGGGTCCTATCAGACTGGGGATCAAGGAAATGGAGGCTGGCATGGGTCTTCTACCTTTGAAGTTTAGATTATCTCTCCAGCCACCTTTCTGTCCCTGGCTTCTCTAGGAATGCCTACCCTTGAAGCACCTAGGGCAGACCTTAGGGGTGTCTTGAATGTAATAAAAAGGAGAAGTTTTGGACTTTGGAATTATTTTCAATTCCAAAATCGAATTTGGACGCAGTTTTATTTTAAGTTTTGATGGATGGATGGAAGAGTGAAAAGACATGTGCAATAAGGATGTACGGGAGAGTGAAAGGTTTAATATGTGAAAGGCTGGGTGGACAGAATAAATGATGAATAGATGGATACATTGATACATGGATAGGTCCCTTGCTGTATTAATAGATAGATAAAGGACAAAAGGATAGATGTATGGATAGTCTGATCGGTAAAGAGATGCATTGACAGAAGAGAAAAAGGATAGATAGAGTAATTGGGTAATGAGTGGATGGACTGAAAGATGATGAAATGTTTGGATCAATTAATAGAAAGAAGGAATAGTTAACGAATGGATGGGCAATGGATTAATAGATGGTTGAAATTATGGATGGATGGATTAATGGAGGAATGGATGGATGGAATGGGGAAAATGCGTATGGACATAAGGGTGAACAGATGAATGGGTGCATACATGTCGGATAGGGTAGGATGGTGGAGAGAATAAAGAGTTGGGATTACTGCTATGTTTGCTCTGTGCTGTTAGAATAAGGGTTGAAATGGAGGGTATTTGAAGTATCGATTTAGCAATTAGCTGGAGACTTCTCATAGAAAACAGTGACATAAAGTATTGCAGTTGTACTGATGAATTGACATGTCCCTGCTTGCCTACAACATCTTCAGGCAATACAAAATAGAGGTTAAAGATTATTGACTGTATCCAATTCTCTGTGGCAAAACATGATACAGGCAGAAGGTGGGGGTGTAAACCTTCATTTTGGGTGGTTCACACAGCCAAAAAAGAGACCACTATGTTTTTTATTATGCACTAGTTATCAATCTCCTTTCCTGTGCTCCATACTTAATAACAGCCACTCATGATTTCATCAGAGCACTCATTTGCTCATCACACACAACAGTAAAACACTTCCAGCATTGGCCACACACACGCCCTGTAAACCCACACTATTACAAACAAGAAAAACCTAAGCAGTGTGCTACCATCGCAACAAAAGCAATGTAATGCCTTATCAGAAATATGAAGTGCTGTTAACAAATGTATCTACAGTACAATACAATACAAAACATTGTACAATCCATTTGAATCAACTGTTCTGGGTCCCAGAAGAACACAAGCAGAAAGAAACGCATTCCAGAGGTTTACATGGGCAGACGTGCACCTGACTCGTTTATTATCATGAGAATTTCCTTGATAACCTTCATAGTAGGAATTTCAGTTTTGTACTGTAAGATATCCATATACATCAGAGCAAAATGATTTAATTTTCAGACACATGTAATTCTAATGCTCTTGCTTTCTTAATACTTGTGCCACGCTACAGAAACACAGACACTTCACTAGTGATTGGAAAAGAAAAGTAACAAGCACAGGCACAGTCAATGAATATTGTGTTTTTAAATAACTATGGCCAAAGCCAGTAGGTCTTGCTTGTATTTGCCAAGGCAGGCATACACAGGCACACACAAATGCTATTTTAATGAAGTATTACATAAAAAGTCAGGCAGATTGGCTTTGAGAAGACCAGGTGTCTGTAACATGAGAAGGACAAACCTTGAATGCAAACAGAGGTTACTAAGAGTCCTGAGATTGAGCAGCACAAGACGGCAGCAACATAGTCACATGAATCTTCTGGCTGCTTTGGAACTGGACTGCGGCAGAGGGGGACAGTAAAGTCACCCAGTGAAGAATGAGAGAGCTGATCCCAGAAAGGAAGGCGGGACTAGCAGTGGGTGCTTTGGAGCCAAATAAGCAAGTAGGCGGTGCCTTGAACGAAATTAGAGTACACCATCAGAGCTAGAAGAAGTGTACCGAAGAAATGAGCAGCATGGTATAGTAAGGAGGGTAGGAGCGAGAAGCAGCTCCAGCAGTCCCAGGCAGAGCTCTGAGGGTTCAGAGCAGGATTGTGACTGGTGCTGATTCTCAAGTTGACTTTCCAGCCGAGCTTCTTACAAGGGAAGGGCAAGATCTAGGTCAGCGTTAAGGATTCAAAGCTATTGACTACCTGCCACCCATTCGACTCATCCACACCCCTCGCCCGCATCATTATCATCATTGCATTGGGGGCATGAAAAGACCCAGAGGCTACATGGAGTGAGGAGCCAAGGAATAGAGGAAATAGTAAGTAGTGGGGAGCAGAGCAGAGCAGCATGGCCAGTTGTGCAGCACATGCAGTGAGAATCACGTACCTGATGCAGTAGGTGTGATGGCATAGGGTTGAGTCCTGGCAGTATGCAAGCATCCAGTTTAGCAACCGGTGTGAGTTGTGCACCTGGTCTTCCCAGACTAATTTAGCCAGTACAACCTATAAGTCCAAATGCCAGCATGTTAGACACTCTGCCTATGAACCAACCGCTGCTAATGATCTAATTAAAGAGGATTACACTTTGCAATATTAGTCAGCATCATCAACATAATATGTGCTGGCCAGCTGAACCTAGATACCGAAATCGGAGTCTCTCCTTCCTTCTCCAATGAGGGATTAGTACAAATTCAATACAAACAGTGCATCCAGCATAGAAGAAGAGGCCTCCAAGCCAATATGAGGTCAGGTAAAATAAGGGTCACACCCAAACCAAACCCACATAGAAGGTATAGGTAGCTGAAGGGAGCCAAGAATGGCCTGGATCGATGAAGCCTAAACCAGTACTAACACTATTGCAAATGCTTAAGAAAAAGTCAGAACTCAAACCTTCAGACCCTACCCTGCACACAAAGGGAGACTGAACCAAGAATATGGTTACAATGCTTACTTCATTGTCACAAAAAGAGGTGGAGGAAGGAAGGCTTTTATACCCACTCGTCCCAACCTCAGATGCGATTTTAGCTACAGCATCTTTTAGGTGTGACACAAAGGAAACACGCTGTAGTTTCCCATCCCTCCATACAGTGCAAAAGAAAGATACAATCAGGTCTTCCGCTACCAATGACCCTTATTCAAAGTGGTATGACCTTATTGAAAAAAACGACTAAAATCCAAGGCCTCCGGGAACCTGAGTCGGGAGTACCCTGTTGAACAGTGAGAGTAAAAAATTAACCATTGAAGACCCCCTACTCATACAGAATACTTCAACACCAATCAACGAAGATGATCTGTCAGCACATATGGACACAGCCTGTCTGCTCCTGACTCCAGACTCTAGAAGGGATTGTACGTCATTGATCACCTCACGGTGGGAGGCACCTGAATGTGCTATACCAGTTAGTTTACTGCAAATTGTCAAACTAAGAAATGCAGGAGAGGGGCTCAAAGGGCAGTCAGCAATTGGTCCATGGCAAAATGCCAATTGTGTACTGGGTGGACTTGAAAATCTCAGAGAGACAAAGGATGTATGTAGTAAAAAATATGACGAGAGAACCAACGTTAGCTCCCCAGAATAAGGATCTTCAGGACCAGGAAGACACCAACGGATTCTCACCCAACCAGTGTAAAAATCAAGATGGGGGAAGCGACATGCCTCATGGTCAGGCTCAGATGAGCATGGCCAGATAACACAATAATATAAATGAAATACAACACAATAAACTGGATAAGCAACAGCTGTGCTTCAACAGACAGATGCAACTGGTAGATGACCTTGAAATAATGCAGAAAATAATGCAATAGATACCTGGGCGATGTTGCTAAGAAGTTTTCAAGCAATGGTTGATCCCCTGAACTATCAGTCAAACAAACTGGATCTTCAAGTCTACTTGTTAAACCTGCTTCTTACATTTCAGGAATGGACAGCAAACTTGGGGACCTAAGCAACATGGTAACATGAGTGCAGAGGAACACAGACATAAAAGAAGTCACCTGCAGATGTGCACCCATACTAGACAAACTAGGTATCCTACCTTCAGTCCTAAACACAGTAGTCACTTAATGTATAGCAGACGTGCTCAAGCCATGTCAGGCATGTGGGAATAAGCGTCTAAAATCAAATAGTTTGGAAGCCGATATGGATGAGACAATACTATGGACAAACAAAGAGATAGTGGTCCCCCTTTCTCAATCATCATAGGAAGGCCACTTGTAACTTACAAATGCAGTAAACAAGGGGATGCTAGAATCACTGGAAGAAAATAATATTCACCCCCCTGGAATTAAGAAGCACAACCACAAACCCCAGACATTCAGAAGCTGAGACCCATACTCTCTTGGGTAAAAAGGAAACATTTGCTGATCAAATCACTCAATATATAATCACAGGATCCCTCAAGGTTAACACTAATACAAAAGACCAACACAAAATGCCTGACCAAAAGAGAATGGAAGAGATAAAGGAAAGCAAGACATAAAAAAACAAATTGTGAAACGAACAACCATCAGGCATTGAAGGTGTTCCCACTATTTAACAATGCGAACAGGCCTAGTTAGGCCAGTGTAAGTGAGGAAGAGACAGAAGAAAACCCAGGGCAGGCAACCCACCGGTGAAGAAGAAAAGCAGCACCTCAAATAAAAGACCCAGATTCAGTGGCGGGCCCTACAGATATTATAAAGAATTATCGAACAGGATCCAACAAGAGCAAACACAACAAATAGTTCAGCCAGCCAACAGGGATCCATTAAAAGTAACTCAAGCTGAGATTCACTTATCAAAGTTTATGATTGACTCAGCAGTACATATCACCTTTCATGGTAGCATGGTTAATAGCAGAAATATTATACCTATGAAGCTACAGAGGTCTACAAACATCCCACCAGTGGACGTTGTGCTGTTGCCAGGAAGACCAGCAGAGGTAGGGCCAGGTAGGCATAACCTATTTAAACCGGAATACTGGTCAATAGGGCAACACAACATCCTAAATAGAGGGAGCATTCTGAGGCAACTACTTTCACAGGAAATGTTAATGAATGTAACTTCAAATGATATTGACTCAATTCAGTTTCAGCCCCCAAATTGGGACAAAACGTACGGTGCATCTCTGGTAACATGGATCGCCTCAACAATAGCAAGGGAGATATTTGCAGTAGAGCTACAATTCAAATCTTGGGTCATATTTCTTGCTGAGTACGAGGCACCAGGTTACCCGTACCTTCTGGCAAATAAGTCAAAAAACAGAAGAAAAAAGAACATGGCCAGAGCGGAGACCAGTCTACTCCATCCTGTAAAACACAAAGGGCAATTCAGAAATTGGAAAAAATCAAAGGCAGTAAGGGCCAAATGAGTCACTGAATTACGGCAACAGTTGAAATACATTGGGTTTGGGATTGCTACCAGAGGTGTTACAAATGAAATCTAATAAGTGAAGCGAGGCCAGTGCACAGCCCAATGATAATAATGCACTTGGTAATTGGACACGTCTCTCAAGTAAATTTGACATGCATACAGGCTTAAAACAGGGATGTGTTTTGGCACCAAAGTTATCTAATCTCTACCTAGTAGACTTGACTTGGACATTGAATATAGCCAACTCTCATGCCCCAAGGCTGGGTACATTCCAGTTGTCAAGCTTCCTTTATGCTGATGATCAGATCTTAATAAGTAAAACCAAAATTGGTCTGCAAAGACAGATAGATGCCCTAGCACTATACACTCACGAAAACGGCCTAGAAATAGATCTTGCCAAGGCAATGGCAGTGAGTAATAAATTAAAAAATACATCAAAATGGTCCGTCACTCCTCCCAATATTGAACGGTATATCCCCAAAACTATTGCCAACACTGACATACTGTAGCAAGGCACTCTGTGGGTCGGAGGCCAAAGTCCTGGGCCTAATAGTTATTAAAATATACAACTATATATTCTCTCTCCCTAGGAATGCATCACGGGTGCAGATAAGTATGGAGGTTGGCCTCACAAAAAAGCTGTAACCAGAAAGTGCACATTTGTGAAAGTATGCTGCAAGTTGAAAAACCTAATAGAGTAATCATTACATCAGCACCTACGTCAGGAAATAAGTAAAGAGACACCATCCTCATGTGCGAGAAGATATCTGTAACAGTCAAAGGCAAATTTAAACCATACCAAACTGTGGGAACTCCAATGCACGGTTCCATCTTTTAAGAATCTTCTAAATAAGGTGACAGTGTTCCAATACCTGCTTGAAGATAAAACCACTTTCTCAGGGCTCATCACGCTTGGATGCTAGCACAGTACTACAGAGAATTAGCACAGCGATCATTATTTAGAAGCAAGGTTCCCTATTTAATTGAGTTGAAACAAAAATTAATGAAATACAAATTCGGGAACTTGTCTCTGCTTGATCACAATCCTCCCTGGCTAAGGCCATGTGACAATGCAGGCACTGTGGGAAGATGAAAGAGGACCCAATCCACTTTGTTTGTATCTGCAAATAAGTTGCTGGATAGCCGAAGGTCCTACTGTACCAGCTTTTTAATGAGAGGAGTGTTCAGTCATGCAGACCAGCAGTTTTAGCTTGATTTCACCCAAATGATACCAGCTGGAACTGCCACTGTGTGAAATTTTAACGATTGAACAGATTTAACGAATGCAAAAGTATGCTGAAAAGGAGGATGTGGTCACAAGTTGTGCAAAGGGACTCTGGGACAGATTATGTAGGATTTGGTTTGCGATTCCCTAACTGCAAATTCTTGCTATTTGCAATTAGTAAAGTGCAAAATGGCGCGAATGTTGAACACTTTCTGCGATTCCTAGGGGGTGGCAAACTACCTACCTCATGAATATTAATGAGGTAGTCGCAATTTGAAACCCCCCAGGAATCGCTAAAATCATGGGGATCGGGGCCTACTGGGGTCAGAAGACCACCATGTTCATGATTGCTTTTAAATAAACAAAATATCTTTTTTAAAATGCAGACCGTTTTCCTTAAATGAAAGTGGGTTGCATTTAAAAAGGGAAAATGAAAAGTTTTCTTTTCCTTTTTAAGAGCGGGCTGATTCTGAGAAAAAAACAGTTTGCGAATGAAAAATCTATTCATATATGTGTCCCTCTGTTCCTTAGCATTAATAAAGCATTGATAGCCATGTGCTACTGTATGGCCTTGTTGTAATTTTATGTGTACCATACCATAACGAGTTTAAATATCTGTGCAATATACTTATGTCATCATGTCTGCACATGGGGTTTTGTACCCACTAAGCAAGGACATAATAGGAAGGCGCACTTTAAAGATCTTGCCCACCGGATTTAACAGCACCCTGCTCTTTACTCGAAAAGGGTAGTTTTTTCTCACTTGAAGGTTGGCACTCAGGTAGTTACTTGAAAGATGGCTATAATGAAAAGAGCACTTAACCAATTATACGTGTTAACATGCTTTTATATTTTTATTTTTATTCTAGAACTGTATATGCTGATTTTCTTGCAAAGGTTTTATTTAACTCTGCAACAAACTAAATTCTGATTTTGATTCTGCAGCAAAATAGTCAGTTTCTAACTGAATGAGCAGTACAAGCATATGGTATCACAGGCTTTACCAGGGTACCCATACAATGAGCAGCATAGGCCTATAGCAGCCTGGCCCATGTAGACAAAAGCGGTGAGGCTGGGGGGCCAAATCCCAGACGATAACGAGGGAAAATGAAATAAATAATTAAAATGCCCTCGTTGGCATGTGTTATACCCCCGCCCCCGGCCCTACCACTCTTACTAACACAGGCTGCAGCTGGCGTACTAAACCAGAGGCTGTTAAGATGTGTCTGAGTGTGAGCAGCAGAAGCCCGCAGTATTACAGGCTGGTGCTTGGTGTCTCAGGAATCAGTATCACAAGCCTGCAGTACCTCAGGCAGTTCCACAAGCTGTTACTAGTTGTCTTAAAAGGGAGCAGCAGAAACCTGCAGTAGTACTGACTGAAACAAGGTGCTCCAAAAGTGAACAGCAAAATCCAGTCGTACCACTAGCTGTTGACTCAACAGTGAACAGCACAGGCGGGCACTGCCAGAGGCTATTTCTTGGAGCACAAGCCTACAGTAACACAGGCTCTTACTTGATGGAAAATGAGTACTAATTGAGTGATGCTCATTTGATACTCAATATTCCATCAGCCCCGGTTCTTGCTTGTTTAGCCAAGCTTGCTAACAGGACAGTGAGGGTGCACTAAAGTTCTGCTTCATTCCATGGTTATGCAAGTGTACAAACCCCATCTGCAAAGATTCAGTTGCCATGACGTGGTTTCAGGCGAATGAGCTCAAAATTCGAGTTGGCTGACAAACATGCATTTTCTCCTGCTCTTTTTGTAACAAAAATGTCATGTGCTCTTGCTTCAACAACTGAAGAAAATAAAGGCTATGAAACAGGGAGGAAGGGCACTTCCCTGTCTTTTGAGCACATACACCTTCCATACTCCCTTCTTCCTCTTTGCCAAAATAAACATCTTCTGCTGGGTATATAGCAGGTGGGTGTGCTCAGCGCAGATTCCACCATTCATGGAACTCCCTTTGGCCTGCTGCCTGAATTTGAATACTTAGCCACTGGGACTGGTGCCCTACTCATATAGCAATCAATATTTGTGCAACTCCAATCATTAGGGCATACTTGGTTCATTTAGAAATAGACAGCTTAGCCAGCCTCGGCTGTTGTTTCAAGGATAGTCCAACTCGGTGGCCTATCATTCAAAGAAGCCCTATCCCTGCCCAGCAGAACGAAGGCCAAGCAGCCTGGCAGCGTGCACCCCCAAGTGGTCCAACCAGAGTAGAATGGGTCGGGTGGGTCGAGATCCTGGATGCCGTCTGGCAGTCCAGGCCCCAGGCCTCCATGCCATCATCCTCTCTCATACAGTGCATTTCTGCATCAGCTGGAAAAAACCATTATGTGGGGTGTAAAAGCTGCCCATGCCAACACCCATGCATCTTGCTCAGGCAGCGCCTCGGCCCACCTCTCCCTTCCACAGAGACACTTGGGACCAACTGTGACTGTGCAACTGCCCTGTCCCCCTACACGGCCCCAGGTAGGGGCTTACCCCACCCCACAGCTGGCTCCAGAGGGGTGCGAAGGTCAGTCTGGGATGGGCACATGGCTCCCACCCCATCTCGCAGGTGAACCTACCTGGTTGTTCATGGTTGTTCATGCTTGTCTTAAAATTTAATCCATGCACATGTAATTGTATATGGGCAGCACAGTGAAACTGCGAAAGACCTATTAAATCAGTTATTGTTCCTATGATTGCTCAATCTGTTACTTGAATAACTGTGGTAATTCTAATACACCTAAGACATGCTGATGAGTGCTGATCTCCCAGGATTTGTACAATTATCAGACTAAGACCAATCTGGTCTTGCCTGCTCGCTTTAGTGACTTTCGATAACCCCAGGTTGATCACACCCCTCTCTGACAGTGACAATACATTCGGATGTCTCCCCTATGAACGTTCAATGGTACTTTCTATGCCTACCATGATGACCAGAGGTAATGGGTGATCAGGATTCAATTCTGGAGAGGGTGGCTAGGAAACAGTTGCCACATTCAATGAAAGCATCAGGCATGCAACTTACCCACTCCCGATTCAGGGAGGTAATGACACAAAAAAACAGTACAGGACTTTAAAAAAAGTATATGTTGGTAATTAATTTAAATCCATAGCAAGTATAAATAAGTACATACATCGTAAATTCATGACGTCTAACACAGTACATAAAAGCACAGGGCAAGAAAAAGGGAGGATTCACAGTAAGATAAAAGCAGTATGACTGTATTCAATGAAATACGTGCCTGAACATTATAAGCATTATACATAGTGATAAAACTTCAATCTTTCATATGATCTATCATTGGGCCCCATACCTGCATACCCAACTTCCGCCTTTGTAATCCTTTAACTGAGTAAAGTCCATACTCCATAAAATCTGGCACTCCTCTTTTCAAAAGAAGGGGCTTCCTACTGTAACCATATGGACGAGATACAGAGCTGAGCAACTGCTGTGTCTACAAAGATCAAATAGCGAAATGTATGCACCAGTAGTCCCTGCATCAGGTCTTCCCCAATTCCTAAGAGCATTATAGATGTTGTGATCTTTACCCCGGCCCCTGTTACCTCCGAAAAGAATCTCTCAATGAGACTCACAAATTGAGTCATTTTTCTCACATGTATGAAAAATATGTAGTATATATGTCATATCTGTTCCACAGCAGAAACATTTCCCATAATTTACACCACCCCATTTGAACATCTTTGCTGGGGTATGATAGAAATTAGGTAGAGTCTTAAAGTGTGGTGCTTTCAATGTAGCCAAAACCAAGATCTTCACAGCTATTTCAGACGATTGTTTGACGAAGAAACCTTGCCTCCCTAGGCAACTATCCATTTGAGATTTTGCATCTCAAGAATTTCACTCCTTGTCTGCAATAAACAATTATATAATACCCCAAACTTAACCCTGTGTCTGATAGCCTCTACAAGCAGATTTGGTTCTATCACACTCTGCCGTTTACCTAAGAAGTCATGAATTTGTAAAAACTTAAAAAATTGTTTTTAGGTAAATGCTATTTATCAGCCAATATTGCATAAGAAGAGCAAAGACCCCCTTCATCATAGAAATTGCCTATTTGTGTGATCCCTTTACATCTCCAGCTGTCAACTGTCCAATCCCAGAAAACAGCAGGCAATAGGGTTGTAGCAGATATGGATGTGTAATACAAAACCCCTTTGATCTGGAAACTTTTTCCCAACGCCTTCCAAACCTTGAAGGCTGTTACCGTGGAATCCAAAAGTTGTTTTTATAATACCATTTTAAATAAACAATTCTTAACTTCTGCACCCAAAACCATCTGATATATAGATGGTTAGATGGGGCCTCGGCGAAATTACCAATCTCCTCTGCATATTTTGTAATATGCAGGCAAAATAATATAGTGTGATGTCTGGAACTGACCACCCACCTTTCTCCCGTCGCAGAGTCATAAAACGCATAGCTCTGCACTGTTTACCCGGGCCCATAAAAATCGAGCACAGATTGATTGCAGCTGTTGTAGGTGACTGCGAGAAAGTTCCAGCGGAACTGATCTAAAGAAATAAAGAACTTTATGCAGGATGTTCATTTTCAATATGTTACATCTTCCAACCAGCAAAGGATATAAATATGCCCACCTCTCCAGGAGTTGTTTCACACTGGCAAGAATGGCACCCCAGTTGTCCTCAACTAATTCTCCTACACAGGTTCTTATCCTAATTCCCAAATATGTCACCTCCTCAATTATTCTAGGATAGTTATCACTGGTTTGGTTCAAATAAATGATCTGGGTTTTTGAAACATTGAGTTTGTAGCTTGACACAGTACCAAACCTATGTGCAAGAAGCTCAATTTCAGGCATAGTTAGCGCACGGTGAGATGTTGTCAGCATAAGCCAAGACTTGAAATTGCTCTTTTCTAGAACTAATAGGTTTGATCCTAGAGCCTTGCTCCGACATATTTAAAAAAGGATTGATATATAAGACAAACAACAGTGGGGAGCAGGGACATCCCTGTATCGTACCTCTAGTATTACATACTGGTTCAGATTCTAGGCCCATTAAACATATTCTAGCAGCGGAAGACTGATACAAAACCTGAATAGCTATAACAAACTAGGAGCCAAACCCCAGGTGTTTTAAACCCATCCACAAAATGTCCCAGGCAACCGTGTCAAAAGCCTTTTCAGCGTCAAATAAAACCAAACCAAACAAGCTGCCTTGAACATTTGCCATATCAAGCAAGGTCACAACCCTATTAATGTGATTAATGGTACCCCTAGTGTGTATAAACCCATGTTGTCTTTTTTAAACTAACGGGGAGATGAATTTGACCAGCCAGGTAGCCAAGATTTTGGTATAGATTTTCCTGACGCAGTTTACTAGAGATATAGGTCGATAGGATCCAGGGAGGTCTGCTGGTTTATCCTTTTTTCTAAAAACTATGATGTTTGCCTGATCCCAGGTTTGCCAGTGCTGCACCACGTTGGGCTGCTTGTAAGATTACCAGCATATCTACCTTTAATTCCTGACAAAAGGTCTTATAGACCTCCAAAGGGATCTTATTGGGTCTAGCCACCCTACTGCTAGCTAATATATTTAACGCTTTTTCCAATTCCTCCATAGTGATGAGCCTGTGTGGAAACAACCATTACAACGCAGTCATTACAACGCACTACCTTTACAACGCAGTCATTACAACACAACATCCTTACATCGCATGCCATTACAATGCATGTCACTACAATGCATTCCATTATTACACATGCCACTACAATGCATACCATTACAACGCATTATAAGGAAAGTGATGGGAAACAGTAATTTTTACTCCTACACTATCCAACACTTACTCTACTGTTACACTCACTGGAGTGGGAAGAGTACTTTTTACCCCTTCACTATCCAACACTTACCCTACTGTTGCACTCACTTCAGTGGGAATAGTAAGTTTTACCCCTACACAATCCAATACTTACACTACTGTTGACCTAAAAGTATTATGCGTTATAATGGTATGCATTGTAATGGAATGCGTTGTAAGTGTAGTTTCTAAAAATGCGTTGTGATGACATGCGTTGTAAAATCATGCGTTGTAATGGATGTTGCGATGTAAAAAATGCATTCTAAAGGCATGCGTTGTAAAAGTTTGTGTTGTAATGTGTCCTATTCAATCTGTCTAAAACAGCTACCTCCTCCTGACCCAACCGCTTATTGACTAAATTCTGCAACACTATCTCACAGAGTCTTCTTCTGTATATAATTTCCCAAAAAAGGTATGGACCACTTTTAAGATCTCCCAAAGCATGTCCAGCCAGTTGCCCTATGTATCTTTCATAACCTCGATTCTTAGAGCAGCTTCTTTGGAGCAAAGTCTTTGTGCGAGACACCACCAGTGGCCTCACCATAATCATAACAGTTCTCCTTATTAAGCTTGTATTTGAGGGCATAGTCCCTGCTCCATTGTAAATTAACATTAGCCTTACATCGGGCAACCTCGGTTTGTGATGCCATAATGTCAGATCCTGACAGTATTCCCTGTGCTAGATTTTCTTCAGCTATTTTAAGTTTTGTGTACAGATCTTGAACCGCTAGCTTTACTTACCTCTGCTTATGTAATCAAAACCTCAGAGATTTCCCTTAAACCCAGCTTTTAAGGCATCGCACACATACCCACAAAAGTTTGAATCACAAATAATTTCCAAAATTGCTCAATCCAATTTTTCATGTGGTCAATAAACACAACATCCAATGATAGCTTTCTATCTAATGAGAAAGATATCAGAGCTGGATCAGTGCTGAGAGCTAAAATATCCACCACTACAGGGCCATGATCTACAGTGATCCTAGGGAAAACTAAAATCTTGGCTCCTACTAGTAGTGCAGGTGGTACAAAAAAATAATTTAAATTAACTAATTTTTTATGTGGATAGGAATAGAACGTATATCCTGGATCTCGATCATGTAATGCCATCCATACATTGACCAACCCATGATTGCATGGTAATGCATTCCACAATAGACCATAAACCTTGTTTGTAAACAAGCACTAGGCCAGATCCCTGGATTCCATGCTTGGCTAACACTGCGACCCCCGGGTCATAGTAGACTGTTGTGTACATTACAATACCAAATACCCTAACTCGGCTATGATCTTCAGTTTTCCCCATGGATATGTATTTCCTGAAAACAAGCCAGGTCAGGGTGCATGACCCGTAGCTCTGCAGCCACCCTTTGTCTGTTTCCATCATTATTTAGCCCACACATGTTAAAAGAACAAATGCGCAGTCCTGAATTAATCATCCTATCCCCATCACATGTAGCTGCCTTCCTCCGCTCATGACTCCTGTTATATAGCCACATACCTCTTTGCTTCCTAGTTATGTTACGAATTTGTTTTACTTTAAGCCCCCTCAGCCACCCCACCTGCCACCAAGGTGTCTTTATTGCTGCTGTTCTTGCCGCCTTTTTTGAAAGTGGCGGTAGATAAAGATTTTTTTACAGATCCAGCTGTATCCATTGGGGGTACGAAATTTCCCTCTCCCAGCATTGGAAGGCATTGACAGGTCAACTTTGCCCCGTACCTACCTTGATGTAGCCGTCTGCCGTAGGGGCAGCCACACAGCACAGGGGCCTATACCATGGCGGTCTCCAGACCAGTCCCAGGAACCGCAGCAAATTGATCCACAGAGTAGCCGAATTACCTTTGTTCATGCTAGAGAGATGGGTGAGTAAGCTCAAATCTTCATGGACATTAACAGAGGTTTATTACATACTTTCCCTAGGGCTAGCAGGGAGGTCCGGGAGTGCCAGCTTACATGCCCGGCAACGAGGACGCCATCTTGCCTGCCCAATACAGGACATTTTTTTAGGCCCTGTCATTGGAACGAGTATACTTTCAAACCTTTAGTGGGCATCCTTTGGGACCAAATCTGGTGCCAGCAGCTATTTTTTGTGGTTTAATAGTTTGTAGTTGGATCTTGGGATCGAGCTGGCGGTCTGTTGAAAGGCAATCTACCACCTGTCCTAGCCCCTTTCTCTCTGTGCACCCTTGATGCACTTGACTAAGTGTCCTGGGGATCCAAAGAATTTACTCTGAAACAGTAAAGTGTGCAAAGCAGCCTGGTTGCCTAAATACTTCAGCCATGAATAATGGAATAGGACTCCAGTTCTATTTCATTGGTTTTCAGAACTGGGGTGATGATTAAGAAGGATAGCCGGGGCATTCATATTGTGCCACTAGATGTAGAATTCCAGGACCTGTACAAGCCAAAACAAAAACATTTGCCAAGAATATTTCATTAACTAAGAATAAATGTCGGAGTTTCTAAGACAAACAGATACTGACTAGCGATCCCGCAGTGTTATTCCTATGACCTGCTAAGAAGCTTCCTGGAAACCCAAAGTCTTTTGGTTCCAGGATGATTATGGGTTGCAAAGCTTCAATTTCATGGAATTGACAGAAGTGCACCACCATGACTGGGGCATGTGGCTGACTTTGACTCAACATGATAAACCTCTACCGGCCAGGACACAGAAAGGATTGACAAATTGATAGCTCTTTCTCAATTATGTTGGTGGAAGTGCATGGCCGGCCCTAGTTGGTGGAGCGATTTGTCTGGTTAATACCGATACAAAATAAAGTTCCTTCATGCTAACTAATTACACCACCCTCCTCGATCTGCATTCTTCTAAGAGGGTATTCAGCCACATCAGATTGAGCAATAACAGGTCTGTGATGCACTTAGATGTCTGGTGCTACCTGCGTACTCCACTGAATGAATCAGTGTGTGACTACCCTTTGCTACTACCAATTGGATGGTTAAGTGAGGTCCACAGAATGGCCCTGCCGAGATTCGCAACAGCCTTGACAGAACCCCAAGAAGACAGTTAAACTTGAGTATCTAGAGGAACTAAAAGTTGTAACAAGGTTTCAGTAGGTCTTCTGGGACCACTCTTGAAGGTCCTGCTGCCTGGGCCTTCCCTTGCCCAATCTCAGCTTGCCTGGGTTTCAGGCAACTGGGGAGTCACCATTCTTGGGTAGCATGGCAGCCTGGATGAAAAGGAGCCTCGGCCTCGAAGACACCCTCTCGGTAGGGGGGTGCGGGAAGGGCAACCTCCTGGCTCTTCCTTTCCAGTGCCTCCCACCAGGGCAGGCAGATGTGGGCAACCCCTTGGAGCCCACCAGCTTAGCTCTGGCCGCTGCGTAAAATGGGGACTCTCAACACACAGAGGTCAAGCCCGGTGACGGACAGCCAACGTGCAGGTGGGGTGACCCTTCTTCGTTACCAGGTACTTGGTTCATCCCGGTCCCGTGTGACTGAGTAAAGGGTATGAAGACTCACGCTGGTCCTCCGAGATGGACCGATAGCGGTGGGCTGCCTGCCTCTGCCACTATGGGAGCTTCGCTCACCCTCTGGGTGGCCGAAATTAGGGCTCCTGAGCCGCACACCTGAAAACATACTTCCTGCAACTGCTGCTTTCCTCATTAGAATAATGCCAGTGCTGTGGCTAGATAGCAAGTGAGAGTGCTGGGACCAGACAATGATGTGCTGAGGACAGAGACAGTAGACCAAGCTAGCGTGTAGGGTCTGGCACACATGATGAGAGTGATTAAGATTGGGATGGTGTGAAAGGTAATGAGGAAGGTAGAAGAGAGGACCTAGAATGTATAGGACACGAGGAGCTGTAAGACAGACTAGAAGGGTGGGTAGTATCAACATGCTGTAGCAGCTGCAGTCATTTCCATGGCTTAGAAAAAAGCCTGATAAGTCAGCTGTGGAAAGATGCAACTCATCCTTTCAGAACATTGTGTCACAAAAATACTCCTGGGCAGTTAAAACACATGATTAGAGAGTAAAGCCATTAAATAGAGAGCAAAGGCCTGAGATAGAGAACAAAGCCACCCCATCTTCAGCAAGCAGCGTGCTCATATATAACACTTAGTATATGTAATGCAAGGAAAACACTAGATCTGCCTAAAGAAGAAACCTACAAAGAGAGGGAGCCAGCATCATATGTTATCAGTGTACTTGAAGGTCAATCCAAAAACTATTTTCTCTATTATGTTACAGTTAGCTATGGTGTGCTGCAGTATATGTCATGGGAGGGGTTCACCCAGAGCACATCTTCATACGATCAAATGCCTCCCACCACCTTCAGTTCAGGCCTAGTAAATAGATACAAGTGGCTATTGTCTCAAGCTCTGTGAATATGCAAAAAATGTCTAAAGAAAATTTGAAAAAATAATTGACAACAAAACCTACTGTCAGGCTAGATCAATATTATCAATGCCTAAGGCACATTATATATAATGTATTAAATAGATAAGTTCTAGGCATGCAGGTCAGCTGTACACATTTGCAGTGCTGATTACAAGTTATTTGGATAGTTAAAAACTCTGTGCAAACCCCTGTTTCTGCAAGTGATTACATTATTTGTGTGGTGGAGATGACTGCATTAATTTATTACCAAGCGTGATAAAATACATACCATTGTAATTGTCTCCAGGCACACAAAGCTAGGTCAAACCTGTCGTTACGTACCAGGAAAACACTGTAGGGTAAATACCAGGACATACACATTTTAGTGGCCAACCTCAAAATCCACATTCTGCCCAATTCTGTAGGGCAAAACGTTTAACAGGTGACATTTATTGCACTTGTTAAATTTCGAATCTTGGTATATTGGATTTTAATAGGTGAAATAAATGTGCGCTGAGCACCTAGGTACTCGAAATCAGGACCAGTAAGTGTCACTTACTGCTGCAGATGGTGTGTTTTCTGTGCATACTTCCTGCATACATAGAAGACATTAATTATCATGTGTAGAATTGCCGTGGTAAGTTTTCTATTCATGCGTGACACTTTCACGTGTGCACATGGATGCCTCAGACTTTTAGAATCATATATGCGAAGTATGAATTTTGGCTAGCGTTAGTTGTGTTTTTTAAGGCCCCAATTACTACTATTAATTATGTTTCAGTTGTTAAGTGTGGGGGGTAAGACAATAAGAGCATGTTATTGCCTTGTACTGTTTCCCACTGCAGCCATAACATTGTTAAACTCACAATTTTAATTTAACACCTCGGTCAACCGGTGTTTGTTGTTACTTTTGAGGCTTCGCAAACTGAATTCAGTTTTTAGTATTTGGATTTGTTTCGGTTATGAATTGATTGCCATTACTATGACCTATGATAACATTACAATAACTGAAAACAGCCCAATGAATTTTAGTGAACCTTTAAGTATCTATGATATACTATAACAATTCCAAATACACATAGGCACAGATTAATAGCTCTTTACAATTCTATTTATTTCCCTTTAATCTTTTATGTTAATCGTCTTTTTTCACGAAGCAATAGAAAATAACATTTGAAAAAACAGTACTAACACAAAATGAAAATGAAAAGGGAAGATGTGAAAAGTATATAAGAACAGCAGACCATTGAATTCGTTTCGTAAATGTATTTAAACGTTTCAAAAAGGATTACACAACAAGAAGACATAGGACAGTACCTACTACAAATCATCTTTTAAAAATATATACAGTTAAGAAAGGTGCTGGAGGGGCAATGTGGGCTTTAGGCGCTAAATTGGATCATTTTTCTTTTAGAATGCGCAGAGCATGGCTTTTCATTATGAGAAGAAATTACATAAAGTTTTAACTACTACGTGATCATTATTTTAAACCATGAACATTAAAAACGTGTTATTTATATGTTGATTAAATCTTTCCTCTATGTACTACAATCAGTTTAACATATCTAAATTGACCCCGCTTTTTCAGCTTTGTGCAGTTTCAAAGCTAACGTGTGCAATGTGGGTTAAAGAATTAGAGATTAACTGAGGATTTGTTTGAAGAACGCGTCATCGGTGAAATCGCGTTTACAGGTGGAAGTAAGAATAACACAATTGAGGCAAAAGCAAAATTATTTTATTTGTATTTTCCGTCTTTTATTTATTTTACTACTAGCTGTACCCGGCCACGCGTTGCTGTAGCTCAGTCTGGTTAAATGGAAGAGAAAGAAAAGAGTAAACGCATGTTTCTAATATGTATAATTTCACAATATGTGTTTGTGACTATTGTCTCTATGCGTCCCTTATAGTTGTTGCGCAGCAAGAAAATCGATAGGGTCTGTTCGGCCTTTCGATTAAAAAACACGCGTGCATTGTACACGCGCGTATTCAAATCCAACGTTGTGTATATATAAACACACGCTAATGTTGCAAAGTGAACCAACTCCTCCCCACTCCCTCCACCCACTTCCCAGACTGCCATCCTGACACCAAATGTCCATCCTAATATATGTAGACTATTGTCTCTATGCGTCCTTTCTTAATGTTACAAAGTGAACCAACTCCTCCCCCCTCCCTCCACTAACTTCCCGGTCTGCCATCCTGACACCAACTGTCCATCCTAATATACGTAGACTATTGTCTCTATGCGTCCCTTGTAGTTGTTGCGCAGCAACCAAATCGATAGGGTCTGCTTGGCCGTTCGATTAAAAACATGCGCGTATTGGACACGCACATATTCGAATCCAACGTTGTGTATATATAAACACGCACTAATGTTGCAAAGTGAACCAACTCCTCCCCCCCTCCACCCACTGCCATCCTGACACCAACTGTCCATCCTACTATATGTAGACTATTATCTCTATGCGTCCTTTCTTATTGTTTCAAAGTGAACCAACTCCTCCCTCCACACATTTCCCGGTCTGCCATCCTGACACCAACTGTCCATCCTAATATATGTAGACTATTGTCTCTATGCGTCCCTTGTAGCAACCAAATCGATAGGGTCTGTTCGGCCTTTCGATTAAAAATAAGCGCGTATTTGACACACGTGTATTCGAATCCAACATTGTGTATATATAAGCACGCGCTTATTCGAATCAAATTTTGTGTCAAAATTTAAAAGCAATTGGTGAAGAACTTTCGGAGATTTAAGACTTTGAACATATGAACATTCACATTTTTATGTGTCTGTTCGGTCTTTCGATTAAAAACACGTGCATATTCGACACGTGCGTATTGGAATCGAAAGTTGTGTATATAAAAACACGCGCAAAATTGAATCCAACGTTGTGTCAAAATTTCAAACCAATGGGTGAAGAACTTTCGGAGACTTGCGATTTTGAACAAACGAACATTTACATTTTTATTTATATAAAATATTTCAGACAGAAATAATTGCTTTTGTTAAAGTGATAGAGAGATAGCTTTAACAGTGATTTGCAATGATAATGCAAATCTCAAGAAAATGAAAATCATCTCCTTCTGACGCCATATGTTATATTTCAAAACCAGAAAAAAAGTATGTTTATGACGTGTCACCTATTTTACAGAAGAAATAATATATATTTGCATGGGCAGCATCAACCAGACCGCAACGCCCTGGAAGAAGGTGCAAGCAATCATGAACATCAGTTCACCAGAATGGAAAAAATTTAAGGAATTACATCAGATACTCTTTGACAACCAATGACATAAATGAAAGAGACATTTTGACTGAAATTACATGTCATATAACTTTCATCCGTAATTAGGTTTTCCCTGTTCATCTCCAGCTTAGTTCTCCCTGAAGTCCCTAAGGAGGCTGAGAAGACAATCTTCCTATTCTGCACAACACCCTTACAGACATGGGAATCACCAGCCAAAACAGTACATGGGGGTTGTGGCTCATTATCCCGGAATGGGGAGTGTGATGAGATAAGACTAAGGTAGCCAGGGAATCAGGTGTTCTGGGATTACTGTGTAGTAGGAGGGAGTAACAAAGTTATAGGGTGATTTGCAGTTAAGAGGATAGGGCACGCTGGTCTTCAGCAGGAGTGTGCCAGATGGATCTCCAGGACACTGTGAGTACTCGGTATAGGGTGGGAGTAGGACAGAGCTGCATGGCATCTTTTTAGGTTAAGGGTGGAGAGGATACCATTACTTGTTCATTCAAATATGTCTGTTATTATTTTATTTGCAATTCTGGTGACTATTTGTACCTCAGTTCAGAAGTAATTTGTGATGATGTCATGCCAAATCTTCTTGATATGCATCTGGTCTCACTGGTATTTGGTGGTCATCCTTGTTGTCCATTGTGTGTGCCTCCTAGTCATTTGGCATTGGGCTTCCTCCTCCTTTAGCATTTCAGAAAGCCTAACTGCAATGCTGTGTAGGAAACAACATATTAAAATCACTTGATAACTGGTTTATATTTTAGTACTTCCTCAGTCTGGTGCAGACACATGAAACATGCCATTAAGTCAACATATTTGCACCACAGTGTTTATTTATTTTATTTATATATTTAATTAAACAATTTTTATAGTGCTGGCTAGACCTGTAGGTATCAGAGCGCTTTACATAAGGACACCAAAGTTACAAAAATAGTAAAAATGATATGTTACATCAAATATGTGAGACACATTAACGGGAGAGAAGGAGAGACCAGTAAAGGGGGAAGGGGGAGAGGGGGAGTGAGAAGAGAGAGTACGAGGGGGATGACGGAATAAGAGACAGAGGTAAAGTCAGCCCAAAAACCGAATGGGTAGGTGACGGCCAGGGAGGTAGTCCATGGCCAGTCTCCCCTATAGCTCTCAAGGAAACTCCAACGTGTATCGGTCAGACAGGTAGATAGAAATAGACAAGGCAAAAGCAGAACGGCAGAAATACGATGAGGGGGAGGGTGGGCGAGACAGGGAGAAAGGGAGAAACTGTGCCCAAGGTCAGGCTAGGCAGGTGACAGTCAGGTGGTGAACCAAGTCCGATCTCCTCATTAGCTGAACAAAGCAGCTCCACCGGGTGTTGGACATAATGCTCGGACTCCCCTGTCAGGATAGAGGGAATGTGTACTCAGGGATTGTCAGAGTAGTGCGGTGGGAGGGAGCCATGGTCAGAAAGAATACTAGAAGTCCTTTTGAGGTCAGGCACAGTCCTGGAAGGGTTGAGTAAGTAAAAGTTAAGCAAGGGGGAAGAAGTCATTATTGTCGGCCATGTTGGGGTCAGGCATCCTGGGACCCTTTTCCAATCCAAGAGTGTGCCGAGTACTACAGAGCTTTGTAGGGAGGGAAGGGGCAGACTTCCATTAGTTCTCAAAAAGGACACAAGATCTCCCCCTTTGTCCCTAGGCTCTCGAGGAGTAGCGCTGACCCTGAAAGCGGGCTGGGACACATCTCCCATTACGGTGTCAGGAGATGGCTCAATCAGCTGTTTAAGTGTGGTTTAAGCGCGCTCTTGGTTGTTGAACACGGGGCTTAAACGGAGCAGAAGCTCCGAGCAGCCATGATGGATCCTGGCTCCTCCCAGTGTTGTGTGAATGATGTGTGCTCCATCGTAGCTACTTTATATAGTATTTAGTGGCTGGTGATAACCCATGGCACCAGAGGGTTGCTCCAGTCACCTTTGTAGCGTCTTCCCCAGCCTTGGAGCATGAAATTCGATTCTGCCATACACAAGAGCTGTGATTGAAGATGTATTTATTCAACAACATTCACTAACGGACTGCACATTACATCATACTTCCCAGAACCACACCGTAACACCTCCCCCCATATTACGTGATTCCTGTTCTGTGTCATCCCAGAACCACAAGGGTTCTAGTGTGAATAGCATCAATATGCTACATCTTCCCCTTTGCTAAATTGAAAGTGGTAGGTATATTTTGAACTCACATCTCCTCAACCAGTCTGTGAGGAGCTCACACTTGTCCGCAGGTACAGGTGATCGGAGTTCACCCTTATCAGACAACAGGCTTTCAGGCTCAAGAGCTTAACCTGCAGGCGTGGTCAACTCCATTGTAGTGTCTGGAGCTGGTAAGTATCGAGGCAGCTGTGTAAAGTGTGATCTGCCCGAGTGATACATTTCCCAGTACGATGTGCTGTCACCATGTGTAAGTCCAAGGCAGTGTTTCCACCAAAGGAAAACATGAATATTCATCCATGACTACCACGAGATGCTAGCTATCTCCTAATGGTCCATGGAAGGTAAATGTAGCTCTCTTCCAGGGTTAGGCAGAAAGGTCAGACACGGTCACAGAGTGCTGCATTACCTTGAGGGACAGACAATTGTAGATGTGGCCTGCTTTCTATTCACTTTCAACTCGCTCATCTAGTTGAGGCAACCACACTCTGTCTCTCAGTGCTCTCTTGGTGAATATGATTCCACGATATCCTTCATGGGCCAATTCGATGACCCATTGCCTGGGGCTCTCAGGTATGATGATTCTCCAGCCTCTCAGTATAATATCTTCTATCTGCTAGCTCATCCTGTACGTATTTGAATTTATGGAATTTAGTGTCCTCAACCAGATGCCGTGAGTGTCGTCTCTATGATTGTGTTTCAGTGAGTTCTTTAACAATAGTCATGACTTTGTATGTGTTGGTGCCAACACTGATTTGGTCCACTGACAGAGCTGCTGGTGCGCTGAACTTCACAATTAAATGAAATTTACTTATTCTTCCACCAACCTGGATGTGGAGCTAGGACGATATAGCGGTGCTTGTGAAAAGTGATCTGCTGGGTTCTGTTCCTTTCCAGGTTTGTGCATATTCTCATAGTTGTACTAGTGCACACCCCCACCTTTCTCTGTGAGAGGCATCTTATCCTTTGGGTTTCTAAAATGAGTGAGCAACGTCTGATGGTGCATGATGAAAGTAAATCGTTTTCCATAGAGAAATACACAACAATATATGCAGGCCCACACTACAGCAAGGCTTTCCTTCTCTGGCTGTGAGTAGGCATGTACTTTTTCAGACCAGCTTCAACTGGCATAGGCCACAATGTGTCTTTGAGCATTCAGATGGCTATTGTTTTGAGCAAGAATTTCCCTAGCCCTATCTTGACTTGCATCTAGCATGACCTTGGTGTGTAATTTGGTGTCGAAGTAGGCCATTTCAGTGGCATTCTCAATCGCATGTTTTATTTCTTTGAAAATTTGATTGCATTCAGGAGACCCCTGAAAAGGAACACTGCGCTTTGCCCTTTCTCTCAGTGGGGCACTCACTATGGTGAAGTTACAAATGTATCTTGAGCAATAACTAGAAAGGATCACAGCATAGTAACATCCTGGAGGGGGGGCAAGTGTATGACAGTGCGTGCACCTTATCTGACATCATTCCCCAACTAGAAAATATGTGCCCAAAAAACGTTAGTTGGGTTTTGTGAAATACACATTTCGCTGCCTTCAAAGTGAGACCAGCATCAGCAAGTAACTGGTACACTTGAGTGACACCTTTGTTGTGCTCCTTCTGGGTTCTCTCAAAGACCAGTATGTCATCACTGTAATTGAAGGCATGTGTAAGAGGTTGATTTACTCTGCAGATGACAGCCTGAAATATCACAGCAGCCAAAGATACTCCATAACTCAGTGTCTTGTTTCTGAGCAAATCAACATGACTGGGAAAAGTGATAATATTTCTGCAGTTCACTGTTAACTCGAGTTGGTGGTATCCTTTGTTCAGGTCAAGACAGGAAAGACTTTACCTCTGTTCAGTTACATGATCATATCCGCTATATATGGACCAGGGTGTCTCTGGCGCATATCAACACAAATATCCACCGCTCAACTACTGTCCCTTTTCGGGTACCATTCCTAAGGGTGAAACCCATGGCTTGGGGCCTGTGGAACGTTCAATAATGTCATGTTTCAAAAGTCTTGTCAACTCTTTCTGTACTGCTTCTTGCCAAGGAAAAGCGACTCTACATTGCGGCTGGGCAACAGGACAAACTACATTGTTGATATTACACTGTTCTTTTATTTTCTTGAGTTTCCCAAGTCAAGAAACAATGACGGGAATTTGCTCATGATATCACGCTGAGCGTAGAGGTTGTAGTTGAGGGATTATATTCCAATATCAGCTGCTTTGGCAAATTGGAGCATGCCTGCACTTGACAATGATCCTTGTAAAACATAAATGGTGGCTCGGACTGATGTTGTTTTGGGTTATATTGCTGCTGTGAATACGCCTTCACTTTGAACGGTTTAGAAGTGGCCCAGGTGTATACCTTTGTGTCTGAAGGAGTGAGGCATGGCACAGGCAAGATGCTGTTGAACTTTTCTACTGGCAAGATATTAATTGATGCCCCACTGTCAATGATGAAGATTATGTAGTGACCGTTTACCTTCAATGTAATTATTGGACAGTGTCCGAAAGATGTTTGGTGCTTTGTTAAGTGAATTTGTTTTTAACTTCAGTTTTCTTCACAGGCCGCTAACCCCACATGTGCTTGCCTTCTTTTGGTGGACATCATCAGCACACACCCATCTTTTTCATTGGTATTCAATAGTGATGTTGAGGAACCTTTGTAAAATAAACTTGACGACGATTGGTTTTGCATGCTCTCTACTTGTCATAGATGATTTTTCTTTTTGACTTTGCGGGTGTGGCAAGAGCTACTGGTTCATTGTGCACTGTCCCCGCTTCTATGTCAGCAGCTGGTCATTCTGCTCTTACTCCAGCTCTCACAGCCATCAGGATAGTCTGTAGACTGAGTGTCTCTCTCAACATGCGCCTTCTAAAAGAACCTGAAAGGCAGCCATCAATGACTCTGATGCGCATGGCTTCAGCGGTAAAGTCACAGAACTTTCAATGATTAATAAATGCGTCAAGTCTTTCAACAAACACATCTATTGTTTCACCAGTCTGTTGTTATGCTTTGTTAAATATATACCTTTCATAATCAACATTCGATATTGGATTGAACTTGGCTTGCAGTGCTCATTTCACCTGTCACCACAATGTTCCGTCGTTCTGTGAAACTTTCTTTGGCACTCCTTTCACTCTATTACCTGCAAGGTTTTTAAAATATTTGATGATTTTCTTATCAACTTTCTCCTCTGTCGCATCTATCACATCTATGACGTAAATGAATGTTTCAATACATGCAGTCCTCCTAGCACTAAAGTTCTGTTTCTTGGATATGTCAAATGGGGATTGTGGCTTCAAGAACACTCCATTCCTGCCAGTTGCAGGATGCTTTGCAACAATTTAGGGCACATGTGACACACACAAGCAGTTTGCCGCTTCACTGCAAACTCTGAGGGAGCAGTCTAGTTTTCCATTGTTACGTATACTCTACTTGTCACCAGCTATAGGATTTTCCACAGCCCGGGAGCACGCAAATAGATTACGCCACACACGGGTGCTGTGGTTGTACACTTTTTTATTCTCCAACATTAATTCACCCACTGCACATTACATCATACTTTTTGAACCCCACCCTAACACCTTCCCTGCATATCACATATGTCCTGCCCTGAAACACAAGTGTCCTTGTGCGTACAACATCAATATGCTACAGCTTTAGTGATACACACACAAATGTGTTAAAGCATTTAGACGTACCATGTGCATTTCATTGATCCTGTGTATTTGGTGGCATTCGTAAACTCGAAAATTTGATTTGTGACAAATCAGCACTGCAAGACCTACACAAATGTATCAGGCCAATACAATCAAAGCCCATAACAACCTGGGTAGACAAGTGTCACTATGTATTATTTAGCAAAATCAAAGATGTTTACTGAGTCTCCCTAAACAGGCATGGTAATTCAAAATGTTACTTGTATGTTTTTCATTGCAAGGCTGCTTTTCAAACTATTTCAATGACTATGCTCAGTCATGTAGAACGGGCTTTCATAATTAATAATGAGTCAGGTTCAAAAAGCTAATTACAAGATTATGGAATCTTAACTCGAACCTTGGAATCTTTAACAGAAATGAGTGAAGCCAAGATGAGCCTCACACACTATCCAGAAATTGGGAGTGTGCTGCAATTTGTGGTTCCTGTAGACTTGCTCCCCTGCTTTTGCCCTATTCATATTCTGTAAACTAACTATGTCATGGAATTTGGCCTTCAATTCATTGAATTTCTCAGGGTCCATTGGTAATACGATTTAATAGTTAACCATGTTAAGCAGTGCAGCATGTCCTAAGTGAGTATCTTGGCTGTGCCGAACCCCATGCAATGTACTCTGCATGCTGGAACGAACTTGTAGGAGAGTATGGCAGTCTATATTACTATGTTGGGGTCAAACAAATCAACAGTGATTGCATGATGTGTTGTAAGGACTACACATTAAGACAACGTGATGCCAGTACCTTAGGTCGTGTTATGTTCAATGAAGTAAGTATTGACCTAGCAATCCTAGTTCTTCTCCCCTTTCTAGGTTCTGTGATGGCCTCTTGATACTTTGCAGACTGATTCACCATCTCCAGTAGCAAGAAAATATGTATCATGATCAGAATCTGTTGAAGTGCCAGGATATGCCTCAAGACACCTGCACTCATCTTGATGTTTGTGTTGACAGTTTTATGAGGCTAAGGCATCAGTTGGTTTCACTTGAATGATAGTTGTGTGCATTATTCTTTCTGATCATGGGTTCTCCTTATGGCATTGTTCTGGTTTTTCGAGCTTCTTTTGCATTTTTTATTAATTTTCTTATATGTTTATTTTGTGTTTGCATTTAATTGCAATTTAATGCTCAATAGCTGTAATGTCTGAGCTGCTTCCAATGTTTTCAATATGTCCCACATGCTTTTGAGTAGAGGTCTTAGGAACAGCTCTTCTTTTATGCCCACTGACTGTCAACCTTATATTAATGCAGCACATACACTTTTACAACATAAGCTACATTTCCTGGTAGAAAACATCATGCGCTTTTGCCAGCTTACTGGTATAGTTTTATGGCAATTTTACTGGGTGCATTCTCTTTACCACACAGTATAGGGGATACTTTAAAACTTGGGTTCAAGTAAGTAAAGTTTTTATTGCGCAATTAATTAAAATCATTGCAATGTACACACACTAGGTTGACCATTACGTATTAAGGGTGAGAAAATACACAAAACAGTTAAAAACAGAGAAATTATAAATTAGAAAAGACGTCCAGTAGTGTCACCAGGAGATGAGAAAAACTCAGGCTGGGTCAGAAATCAGATTAGGGGAATTAATGTCTAGAATAAACTTGGGATTAGTCTGTCGGGAACAAGTTAACAGTTTTAATATATTTCATGCACTGTGGTTGAATTCTGCTGTTAAAACAATTTAGTAACATAAGTTACAACTTTGGATTTCTTTCCTTGTAGGAACTTCAGTGATACAAGTGACTGCCACAGACTTGGATGACTCTAACTATGGAAACAATGCTAGACTTATATACAGCCTCCTGAACGGCCAGCCATACTTTTCTGTGGAGCCAAAAACTGGTAATGATTGTGAATTTCAAGTGTTATTGGTGTGCATTCTGGCGAAGTTAAATTTATGTAGATATTTAAATTCTGCTCTGCTACAACAATTATTCCTTTGTCTATCGGTTACATGCATTGTAAAATTATAGATTGGTATGAATGAAACTCATATAGACGATAGAGATGGCACTGCACAGAAAAATAAAATTAGTGACTGTTTTCTTTGTTTCTTTGTTTCTTTCTTGTTTCAGCTATCAGCCCTATAATAGATAAATTAATACAAAGTGATTCTTAAAAGAACTATGCAGTACAATCAACTGGGTGACATATTATTATTTAAACACTGTATCCGATTCCAATAAAAACAATCAGCTAATTCCTCAATACTTAAGAAAAATATGTTAAAGTGCAAATGCAGACGAACTTTTAGGAGAGTATACAGTTCGGACATCACATAGCAGCGAAATGCGTAATGAGATGTGCATAAAGACGCATAAACAGGAAAGAAATAACTCTGCCTGGGTTATCTGGTTGAGTTGATACTCAATGTGGTGGGCAGCTGTCTCAAGTGATACAACGATGCCCATAAAAATGACGCTACGGAGATAAAGACATACATATCATCCGACCTAATACAAGCGCCAGTGCCTATTTAACGCATTTAACCCCGTAGAATTTAAAATAGGGAAGAAGCCATCTCCACCATTCAAGGTTGTATTTTTTGCAAAGCCGAATAACATGAGTTAAGTTGTCTAACACCCAAAACTACAATCACAGTGGTCAGATCCATTGGCAAGCCTGTTCATTTGGATTCCTTAGTAGGCAGAATATTCAGCCTGTATTTGAAAAACGTTTGCTTGAGTTCAGGGTATTGCAAATCCAGGTACCCAGTACAAAGAGAACAATAGGCGTTGTTGAAATAATTCTACAGGATAGATCCTGGCCTCGGCGCAGACACTGGTCTGTATGCATTTGTGGGAGTGGTCTTTAATCATATCTGCAGTATCCAGCTTCACTCTACAGGGATCCGCCAACAAGGATACCATCTGTAGTTCATTTAAGACCTTCTGTACATGGGATGACCATGTGCTCCCCCCACAGTCACCACTAGAGGGAGCTTCTTCCAAGGTTCTCAGGTATGTTGCTACTTTAGGGTATCTTATCAGCCTGATCCAATCAACTACTGGCTTAAGGGCTGCTATTTCCTATATTGGGTTAAATAAGCTCCGCATAGAGTGCTAGTGAGGGAGTCCCTGGCCTCAACCTCAGCAGGACTCTCAAGAAGTTGTTCTCAGCCGCTTGCAGTGAGCATACATTCGCATGACCCCTGAGCTTCGCCCTGTAAAACGCTGCGCCACTGCCCTTTGTTTTTACATTTGGAAGATGACACTAATACTTCTGGCACCTGTCTTATGCCTGAACTACAGGAACGCCAAGCGATTTGTCTCCAGACTGTGGTGGCCTTCTGTATGTGACTACCCCGTGCAAGTTCTCTGAGAACTGGATCCCCAGCTAATAAAACTGCCTAATGGTTTCTAAGAGCACACCATCAACCATGGGCTTCCGCTTAGGGCAGGGGTATGGTTTCAGTACCATACTCTTCATTTTACTACAATTGATGCTCGTTGATTTCTTGTTGCAGTATTCCCCAATGCACTTTAATAGCATGTGGATGGCATTTTCTCTTTGCGCCATCAATACTGCATCATCTGCATATAGTTGTATCGGAACCCTCCTTACGGCTATAGTGGGAACATCTAGGGATTCTTCCGCCAAGTAGTCTGCTAAGTCCTTTATCAAAAGGCTGAAACATAAGGGCACACAACTTTCTCAGATGCCCTTTTCTACCGGGCAAGGATCTGTACCTTCACCTCGTGGGCCATACCTAACTCTGGGCGTGTTGCTGGAGTGGAGTACCTTTAAAGTCATTACCAGGGTAGTGTTAACTCCTAAATCTACCAGGGATCTCCACATCTTCTCTCTGTTAACTAGATTGAAATCTTCTTTCAGGTCTATAAATATTAGGTACCGTGAAGACTTTCTAAGGGCATATATATGAGATCATATATAGTCTGAGAGCCTGATCTATGGTCCTCATTTGTGACTGAAAGACGGCTTGCACTTCTGTCATGATATTATGGGTGTTCCCTCAGCCCTTTAGGTGGTTGAGCAGATCTTTCCCAAGGTCTTTGCCAGCCCCATCCAGGAGGGAGATCAGACGGTAGTTGGAGGGACTACCCGGGTTACCCTTCTTATGGATTGGTACAATAATGACTGAGCGCCAGGAGGCTGGTACGGCATGGCCAGCATGCCCTGAATTGAGCACGTAGGTAAGAACACTGGCCCACAATAGGGGCTCCTCACAATAAATATCAAAAGGTACAAGGTCTGTACCTTGTGCCTTTTGTCCCTTCACTGTTCTCAATGCTCTTCTCACCTCTGGTACTAAGATGTTCATTGCATAAGCCCCGTACAAAGATCCTCGTGCACTGGCTGGGTGTCATGAGGGCCTATGGGGTTAGCTCTATATAGGGTGCTACAATGACAGGCCACGCGGATGGGCAATATACATTTCTAGGATATTTACTGTCCCCTTCTCTGAGTGCATTACTAATTCCCGGAATCTTCTAGTATTTTTGTCATACAAGGCCTCCTTCAGTTCCACCCATAATGCCATTTGGTGTGACAATTTCTTAACATTTAGAAGGTGTTTGTACTTGCCCCTACAATTTTGGTTCACTCTGGGGGCTACAGTGTAACCCCAGTAGGGCATATGAGACAACTCTCTTAATTCTAGAACATTCATCATCCTTCCAATTAACCCCAACAATCCATCTCCCTCCTGCAGAAACAATGGATTTGGGACCAATAGCCTTGGACCATAAATACTTCAACTCATTTACCATACTGTCATACAGCCACGGCTGGTGGTAGGTGTAACTGCAGGGCGGTGATGTAGGGAGGTGGAGGGGCAGGGGTGGGGGTTGTAATGTATGGATTACGTACTTTAACAGGTAAGTAAACATATAAATTAATAAAACGAATTTCGTCGTGTGCACTGCATCACCAAATGCGATGCAGTGGGCGCAACGAAATTCGTTTTATTAATTTATATGTTTACTTACCTGTTAACGTCCGTAATCCATACATTACAACCCCCCCCTGCCCCTCCCCCCCTACGTCACCGCCCTGCAGTTACACCTCTCACCAGCCGTGGCTGCTATCATAAGCTGCCTAAACATCCCCACAATCATCAGTCAAAGAATTCATAATTATGTCTCTGTACTTAATCATTATACATTCAAGCAGGAGTTCAAACAGGTACTTTTTGCTACTCCATCTTATTCTCCTCCTGCTGTTGGAAGGGATAAGCACATGCCCATAGCTCATCTTCTCTAAATTGTTTGCAATTGCACACCACTTGGTACTCAACTTCAAGCAGAGTAACACATGATTGTGGTCACTCATCTGATGACAGTCATATCAGGGACATATTCCCACCCTTCCGTATTGACTATAATATAGTCAATTAACGACAAGCTTCTACCGTTGTGAAAAGTCGCCATGGCAGTACTATCTGAGACATTGCGACCACTACCAAAACGGAACTAATTATTTATCAGAAAATTGGAGAATGCACCACCCTTCTTGGTAGATTTAAAACAACTTATAGCGGTCTTAGGGATACCAAGACAATGGTCTTCCATTAGGACCCCACTGTTATTGACAGTGTCAGATGGTCGTGTATTGATATCTCCACAAATCTATAGCAAGTACTGTCCACTTTTGCCCTCCTCTATTAAGTTATAGTCAACAACATCCTCCCTGAAGCTACCGATATATAAGACAAAGTTCCCCAAATCACTTGGAGCTCTGGGAACCACCTGGATGGAATGTATACATTCAAGATGTCAACCACATCGCTTTGTAGGGCATGTGAACCAGACCCTCACATATTGTACTTTAGACGACAAATGAGCAACCCCCAATTGCTCCATCCTACATTTCAGTTTGCAAGATACCAACACAGCAAGCCCTCTTGAAGACCACCCCTTTCTGGCGTGGACATCCTGTGTGCTAATGTCAAGGAACCAATTTACAGTGATTTCCTCGAGCACACACATTTCTTGAAAGCAACATATACAGTATTGATCGATAAACTTCAACCAGTCCTCATTCTCTGTTTTGCTTGCCAAGCCACTAATGTTCCGGGATAAAACATGCAAAGATTCATTGGCACTCCTGCCCATTACAATTAGCCTAGGGTAACCCATTTGGAGTCATTGCATCAGACATGGAGGATGGGCTCTTCCATACTCAGTCAGACTCCCCTCTGGTAAACACTCTGAGGCTGGGCGCCAGTGTTGCTGCTATTCAAGGCCAGTCTTTACAGTCAATATTGGCTTCTTTAATATCAGGGTTTGGGAATGGAACTGTCTTGGTATTATTGCTCACAGTGATACACAGGTTCTCATGGTGTACTCAATTGGTAATCAGTAAATCGTTATTCGATACCCCCTTTCAGATGATCTATGTCAAGAAAGGCGCTCAGATCTGGGGGCACTGTATGTGCTCCCCTTGTAAAACTACTTCTCGGTCAAATCCCAGGCAGGGGAATACATCGACCCGCATAATATGAAAGTTGTCCACGTGGCTGAGCACCAATCTTGTGATGCCGGGCAGTGCAAACTAAACCTTGAAAGAAAGAGTTACTCAACCTCGAAAGAATGAGTGTTGTTCCCTCTTGAGCCTGCCCCAAATTATTGAATAATCTTGATATCTCTTGGCGAGACCACTGTTAGCTCAGGAATTGCATAAAAAAGAACTAGCAATCTTGATCTGTTTGAGGGCTGTGCAGAGCCAAAGTCTGGAAAGAGATCAATGGATTCCAGGCAGACATCAGCTGCTTTTTGGTCAGGTAAGGTAGTATTATCTGACAAGGAACCTTTATTTGTAATTTGATCCCCGACAATGCCTCCAGATCTTACAAAAATCAGAGCAAAAGGGTTGAGGCAGGGCGTTGACCAGGATTCCTCTATGGAACAGGTGCCCAGACTACTGGACTGGTTGACACCCAGACCCTGCACCGGGATCATCTGTTTTCCTGGATCTGATACCCTAACCAGCTGTGGCACTTCAGCAGCTCTTGTCATGGTTGGGCATTTCTTCTTTGGTGTTCCTTTCATTTTAGAGTGCACTAGTTTTTTTTCCTGCTCTTTTCGAGATGTCCATTCCTTGACCACCATTGCACTGAGAAGGTGCACCTGTTTCTGGGTGTAGAGTGATGTTTTCACTGCTTGCATCATTTGGGCCTCTTGAGGAATGATTAGAGGTTGAATCTAGGGTTATCAGTCAGTCAAACAAAACTTTATTTGATTTGTTAAAACCTTAAAAGTACATTCCACATTCCGTGATAAGAGAAAGGACAACAGAAAACATGGTAATATTCAACAAGAAAAAGAGCAGCAGCATAACAAGATAATATTAAAACCACAATTACACCTCAAGATACTTAAAATTAACTTCTCTTATTCCTTTTAAAATGGAGTATTATAACATTATTTGTTAAAATCGCTAAAATTTCCTATATATACCTTCTTCAGAATGCAGTTTTTACTACTATTGTCCCTTAGTATCTCTACCTTTATTCAGGGATAAGGGCTACACTATACATGTTCTTCTGCGCATTTGAGGAACCACCTAACTTTATTCATATATTTCCCCAACGCGCAGGCTATGTCTAAAGTCTCCATTTCCACCAAAAGAGTGGCAGCTTGCATTCTGTGCGTAATCTTATATTTTTTAAAAATCGGACATAAAAACTCCTTTCGAAAGTCTAAAAATCTCGTACAATCTAATAAAATATGTGACATATCACAAGTGGTTCCTAAAGTGCAAGTGCATTTCCCATTACTTCCTATCATTGAATTTCGAACCCCGTTATTTGCATAGCATGGGTTTATGCCAATTCGCATTTTCAGGACTTCTCGCCTCAGACTATGGCTGGGTAACCGGTCCACGTAAGAGAAGTGTTGACTGCTCTCCCAAGCCACTTTCATGTGTGCTACCGAGGTCTTTTGAGCAAGGTATTCCTGGTCATAACTACGGGACATATTGACCCCCTGAGTCTTTAATTCTTTTTTCCCAAATATTATGGGGTCTTGTGGCAAACATACCCTCAAATCTAGCACCCCATAAGCCTTGCTTATTGAGGCTCTTACCTCTTTTGCCCAGGGGAGCTCACTATTGATAATTTCCTCCTTAGCCCATTGGGAGATTTTAGCAATTTCCCCTACTCCCAACCGCTGCCAGAAGCGTACAAGGCTCATACAAACTGTAATAGCCCAGGAGGTTATTCCCAGCTCCAGTCGTGCTGCCTGCACCATAGAGGATTTTGGCAGAGCGAATAAGCTTTTTAATATATTTCCCTCTTCACTATCCCAGGAGGTCTTGCCACTGAGATAAATAACCTCGGCTCCATACAGAAATTGTGGGGGGACCATTGCTTGATAAGCTTTTAAGACCGGTCTATCTGACCTTTCACCATAGGTGTTATTAAAGCTTTTTAGGCCTTTGACCGATGCCAATGCCCTTATTTTTAGTGCTTGCAGGTGTGTATGCCATTTCAGGTTACCTGAGAACCACATTCCCAAATATCTATAGTTGGTCACCCTCTCAAGCAAGGTTGTGCCAAGATACCACGAGAACTTCACTTTCCTTCTCCCAAAACATACTATTTTGGTTTTATCCATATTTACCACTAGTTTTTTACTCGTACAGTAATCTTTAAACCTATTGAGTTTTCTCTGGAGGCCTATCTCTGTTTGATCCATTATTACTAGGTCATCGGCATAAAGGAGGCACGATATGTGCCTTCCTCCCAACTTCGGGTTCGCCCCTCTGACACCTCTTAATACTTGGGGTAGGTCAGCTAAAAACAGGGAAAACAGCAGGGGGGCTAGGACGCACCCCTGTCTTAAGCCGTTTCCAATAGGGATTCTCCTGGTCAGTCCTCCATCCGTGTCCAATATTATCTGTGCCCAATTTTCTGTATGTAATGCTTGGACAAGGGCCAGCAGGTCATCCTGTAGTTCATACCCTGTTAGTGTTGACCACAGCTGGTCCCTGTCCACAAGATCAAAGGCTGCACGGAAGTCAACGAAACAGCAGAATAGGTTACTCCTCTGATCAATTGACTTCCGTGCGATGGACCACAGGGCAAAACAATGGTCAATCGTTGAGTGGCCTTCTTTGAACCCCCCCTGCTCTGGGGGTATTATCTGTTTGTCTTCCACCCACTCCTTTAGAATCCCTAGGATTACCTTAGAAAAAACCTTTTCGCCTATATCCAAGAGGTTTATTAAGCGGTAATTTTTAGGGGTGTTTACATCACCTTTTTTATGGATTGGCCTAACAATAGCCCCTTTCCAATTTGCAGGGAATTCACCTGAATTTAGGATCCATAAAAACATATTTGAAAGGAACTCTGCCCACCATTCTATGTTTGTTTTTATTATGACAGCTGGCAGGTTGTCAGGGCCGGCTGCCCGTGTTAGGTTTAGTCTAGATATTATGGTTCTAATTTGATCTGGGAGAAAATGGGTCTTTAATTCTTCACTTATTCCTGGCCAGGCATTTACCATTATTCCCTCCCTCATTGGCCATTTCCCATAAATTTCCTCTAGATAGGCCAGCCACTTGTCCTCTGGTACTGCGCACTGCATGATCCCTTGTGCTTTCCCCATACAGTCCTGTATTAGCCTCCAGAAGCCTTTCAAATTTTTGTCTTCAATTGTCACGAGTAAATTATCCCAACATTTGTCCTTAAAACACCTTTTTTTATCTCTAATAACTGACTTATATTTTAGCTTCATTTTTTTGAGATCTGATACCACTTCCTCACTATAGTTACCTCTGAGTTGTCTTTCTTGTTTCCTAATACCGGCCTTTAATTTCCGGCATTCGGCATCAAACCAGTGTTTGTTATTATTAGGGTATAATGTCGCATTATTTACTGGTTTTTGGATATTGCACTTTAACTTAATCCGGAGGCATTCCACCAATTGCCTTATTATGCCCTCGTACCAGGCTATACTTCCTTCTGGTACAAGGTTACCCAAATTCACAGTTAGCTGATATGCACTTAGTTTCTGTATATATTCCTCGGTGATTCGTGTTGTTAACCGCTTGGGGTATTCTACATCTACTGATAACACTTTTTGTCTTTGCGGGTGGCTATTTACCTGAAGTTCAACCTGCAGTGGATGGTGATCACTACCCTCCACCCCCAAAATTTCGAACTGCTTGATAAGGTGGAAATGCCAGGCCTGTATGAATACATAGTCTATGGGGCACATTTGTTGCCCTACCTTAAAGGTACGCTTCGCAGGCCTGTCTGCTTCCTTTCTACCGTTGGTACATACAAATCCCATAACCCCCAACAGTTGCCCGAGCTTATCATCTTTACTTAAGGTTTCACAGCTGGGGAATTGTGCCTGCTCTATTTTATATGCATCCAACAAGTCCTTCAACCAAGAATCCATTGATTTAGGATTCAATTTATGGTTGAAGTCTCCCAATATTACGAGCACATCCTTTGGAAACCGGTTACACACCCCATCTAGGTCAGTTTTTAAGTGTTCCAAGTCTGCCTTATATTCATTTACTTTCCCTTTCTGAATATATACATTTATAATGCATAGGCTTTCACCCCCCAACATGTTGTTTGTTGTTCGCACTCTATTGCCCAGTGCCCAGTTACACTGTAGTTCCAGGGGTTCAATGTCCTTGGCAATCCTTGTAGAAATCAGCGTCATCAAACCCCCTGAGGGTCTGCCCACCGTGTTCCTTTTAGCGGCTTTTACATAATGAGTGAAACCTACCGTAGCTGGGATTTCGCCACACAGCCAAGTTTCCTGGAGGCAAACGATATCGTTTTTCCTCAAGATATTTTTAAAATTTTCCTGTATCGCTATTCTATTGTACCCATTTATGTTCCAGGTCATTATTGATAGGCTGTGCGGCGCTCCTGCTTCCTAGTCGATCTCACTCATAAAACCATCTTCCTCACTACTCATATATGCCAGCTCTCTGTATCTGTTCCCAGCAAGTACTTCTTCCATGTCCCACCTTTGGTCGTTGGGTCTTATCGTGATTTCTAGGGCGTCGTTGGTACCTCTCCCCAGATTGATCATTTTTATTTGTCTGTCCCCTAGAGCTGCGTGATTTCTAAGGAAAGGAGTCCCTAACTTATCCGAGAATACATCCTTCCTTTTTAGTATTCTAATGCCTTCCCTTAGCATCTCGGACTCTGCCTTTTCTATAGCATCCTTTATTAGGGCTGAGTGGAGTAAAACCTTAGTTATTTCCTCCCCCTTACTGTTTACTGTGAACCCCACTTCTTTTAGATCTTTAGTGCTAACATTTCTTAGACTGGGGCACTTCCCAAATGAGGATAGTAGCTGGGAGCGATTCAAGGGGTTTAATTTCTTAGTTATTTTCCCCCCTTTCGCCTGTCCTATTGACTCTACAAATATCCAAGTGTCAGTGGGTAATACTGTCTGTTGATGTTGGCGATTCCCTCCTATTGTTACTCCCCTTGAGTGCCAACTAGCTTCTTCCCCTCCCCCTTTTTTGACCCCTTTCCAGTTACTTGGGTGGGGTCCCTCCGCACTTGGGGACATCTCCCTCTCCCGCTCTACTCCTACACTCTTTTTCACCCCTGGGGGATTTCTCCTATTAGCCTTTTTGTTCTCTCCCATATCCCTCCTCATTATCCCCTTGCGTTGTACCTCATGCCGGCTGCTATTTGCCCCTTTCTCTACAATATCTAACTTTTTAGGTCCTTGCCTTGCTATCTTACTTATTGACTTATATATTGGCGTTTCCCCCCCCCTGTGATCCTGGTACTTTTTAGAGTAGCAGCTGGGTCGGGCCTTAATTCCTTTCCTTCTCCTTGGTATATTAGACCTTCTATATCTCTCATCCCCATACCTCTTTATAAGCATGGGGCGGTAGGATACATATTCTGTTGGTTCATTCTCTGGGGGGCTAGTCACCTCTTCCACTTCTTCCCCCCTATCCACTTTATTATCCTCCTTTGTTTCTACAGGTCTTACAATTGAGGGCATCAAGTTTTTAATCTGTGCTAATTCCCCATTTATGCCCTTAAATTGATCACCATGTCTTTTCAGAATGTCATTATTTAATACTGTAACCTCCAGAATGCCCTGCAGAGTCTTCTGGAGCATTAGCATTACTTCGAGCATGGATTGGCCGTTAGAACCCGTCACCTCCAGGCTACATAAGGATATGCCGGATGCATCTAATCCCACTATTTTTGGGGATCCTAGACTCTCATGATCCTTTTGACAGGGAGTCTCCCCAGTAATGTCCCCTTCTCCCAAGGAGTCACTACAGACTACTCGTTCTTCGTTCGCCATATCTGCACCTAAATCCTGGGTGCAAATCGACTGAAACATCCTTGGGGAAGATGAAAGACGCGCTTCCATTGGTATCTCAGCGATATTAAAGTCAGTCTGATTCAAGGCCTCTGTGCTTGATGCGGCCGGATCCTCGATAGATTGCGTGGTCTCAATTTCAATTGTGTCCTTTTCTGCTCTCTCTTTCCCCATGAAATGTTTACCGATAAAATCCTTAATGGTTTTTGATACCACCGACCCCCCTTTTGCGCCTGTTGACCTGGCAGATGCCGGCGCTGGCTGCGGGGTTGTGCTTGAGGAAGGGGTTGCTCTGATGGATATTGTTCTGCCAGCAATCGGTGTTACCATCTCATTATTTACCATCTCATTATTTACGTCAGCCAAGCCTTTGGGTGAGCCTGTCGCATTCACTGTTCCCGATTTATTTGCAGTTTTTTTACTATTTCTTACCACTCTGCGTGGTTTAGTTTTCCCTAGGGCCATTGTTTTTCCGGTGTTCTTACTTTGCGTTCTTCTTCTCAGCTTCCCGCAGGTTACGGAGGGGTTTCCTTCACCTTAGGGCTTCCACCACTTATTTGGTGCACAGCAATCCCCACTCCGCACAAGCTTCCCCTGGATAATTATTATTTATATATCTATACGTTTATAAGGGGAAGTACAATGTTAACCTCACTTACCTCTGTTTCTATGAGCCAGCACTCTTTCCTCCTCCTCCTCACTTAGGCTCCTATTGGTTATTCCATAATGTTGCCAATTTGCAGCAGCAGCAGCTTTATATTAGATCATATGCTCCTCTCTGCTCCACTCTCAGTTCTGGTCCAGACGTTGCCCCTTCTTGATGGAGGCACCCAGTTACTTCCCTGGATACTGTTCTGGGCACTCTCCTGGGGGTCACCACGTCTTATGCGCGACTCCTCACGCTGACCTGGGCCACACACAGCCTCTAAACGGCCGCTGAAGGTGCAGCGCTGCGCTCCCTCGGATCCTCGGCAACCACCTTTCACAGCTCCAAAACTTGCCGCCTCCCGAGGGATCCGACAATCTACCAGGGCTCCAGCTGTGCCCCAAATGAACCCAGCACCACTCCGGCACCGGCCGCGGCGACAATGGCGGTAACAGCAACGGCCGAAAAACGGCCGAAAAACGGCCGGTAAACGCGCCCGCGGCAACCCAAAATCGGAAGTCCTGGAGCGCCACCTGCTGGTGATCGGAAGTGAGGACGGGAGGATCTGCAGGTGCTGGTACGAGTGCGTACAATCGGCTCAGAAACAGAGGTCTGCCATACTGGGTTATCATACTGTGCATTATATCTGCACTTAGAGGGCTGCCGTATGGGACCAGTCCATTATTGCACCCCCTAGAATTGGAGAATAGCCACTTTAATGAATATACAGGCAAAGTAGGGTCATACGTCTTTGTTTTTTGTGTTTACCCTTCATCGCAGTATTCACAGGTCCTGTGGTAGTATTTGCACTCTTATCAGTGTTAAGTTGCATTGCAAAACTACTCAGATTTCAAGGTACGATACCAGAACACTCCAGGATGGCTTCCCCTGTCTTGGCCTCACAATCTTGTGCATTTTGGGTGATTTCCACTCCTTGATACTTGGTGGGATTACTGAGGGGGGTGGTGGTTATGCCAGCCTTAGCGTTCACAGTTTTTGCTTCTTTTTTTCAAATGGACCAGCAATTTGAGCATGTCATTACGAACTGGGCATGTATCAGCGATTGTATCAGATTAAATGGCAGAGGTTGCCTTTGGGGCTACAGAGTTTCCTGGTTCATTCTGGGTGTCCGCCTGGGAGGCTACTTTGTGGTTTCTGCCTTCAGGCACTAGGGAACAAAGTAGCAGTGTAAGCAGTGATCCTATGTGGTCTGACCCATCTACTGACTTCTTTAAAACTGAAAGTATTGAAGACAGGACTCTGTTGAGTGCATTAATGGCTTATAAAACCTTGTGAAGTCTCCAGTTTGGGAGAGATGCTCTTGGTAAACTCATTAACCGGGATTCTCTGAATAAGTGAGTTATCAAAGTGAGGACTCCAATGGAAGTTGGACCTACTTTACACAGGAGTGGTATAAGATTGCCCTGGTCCTCTCCTGAATCATCGAGTATAATGATGGAGCCATCAAAATTCCCAGTCCCCTCCGTGCTCGCCCTCCCATCCATTGTGTCACTTACTAGTACATTGGGAAGGGTGTAGTCCAGGAGCATAACGGAGCTGGTGCTCAAGCAGTCGCTACCTGTGCATTTATCTTCCTGTTGGCCACACAACAGGGCTCTGGGTTGCGCAGTCCTGGAATAAGCATTTAGGTGGTTCAGGATGAGAATGCTTCTTAACAGACTCCACATGCTTGATCCGTAGCCGTTTCTTAAAACTATGAAAGTCATCTGTTGTGCTGCGTGACCTTGCTTGACTTTGTTCTGGTACCTGGGCTGGTTGGTCAGCTAGCTCATCCTCGGTCTCACTTACAACCCCTTCAAAAGTTTATTTGTCTGTTGGATCTTCACTAGGGTAAACTGGCCCGCTTATAAATATTGCCATTCCCAACTCAGTCGGAGGGCTGGCTGCCCTCCAAGATCAAGGGACTCAGTGCTGCTCTAGTGAAGGGCATAGTTACTAGTGGTTGCAGAGGCAGTAGAGGGGGTCTCTGTAGATTCAGTGAGTGCAGGTCTAGCTATGGCTTCAGGGCACCTATTGGCATGATTATAATTCCCTTCTGCATGCTTCCCTTCCCTTTTGGGTGGGTCGCAAGTAGTTTATTAAATATGCTCAGCATGTGTCTCGGGATCACCTGATGCTGCAGCACAGAGTTCTTGATGCTAGTGGGTAGTTATCCTTACTTCTGATCAGTTAACTGGCTTTGACTGCTAGCTCTGTGCTCCTATGATCCTCCTCCTTCCAACCACCAGCATGAGGTGAAGGGTATGTCCACCAAGTCTCCATTGTTCGCGCACAAGTAGATGATGATGATTGGCAGGGCTGTAAGGAGGCAGGTTGGAGCAGAGGTTGAGACTTGTGAGAGGCAAGCACAGCACAAATTGAGAAGCTAGGAGGCAGGCTAGATGGCAGAACTCACCCCTGGCTGCAAGCTGCACCCAACCCTAGTCGGGTAACTTCCGCAACCAAGGTCCTCAACCTAATGTAGTGGCTGTACCACCACTCCCCCCCACTGCTGCCACTAGCTTGAATGTGCTACTACTGGCCAGCTGCATGGGGATCTCGGCACTCGACACCCAGCCTGCTCACCTTCAATGCCCGACAGGGCCCCAGTCCAGGGCTCCAACCTCCCCCCTCTGCAACACGGCATCCCCTTAGCAGCCTTCAATCATCCAGCAGGCTCGCATGGGCCGGTCTCGATTACCCCTGTTGGTCGGCCGGGTTAGCAGTGCAGCCGGGGCGCCGGGGCAGTGTGAAGCTGCGGGTACTGGCAGGCCACCCCCCCCCCCCCGGCTATCGTAGCCGTCACAGTGGACCATGCGTGGCCAGTCTGAGCAGTGCGGGGGCCGCGGGAGCCACAGGAATCCAAGTGCCAGCACGGAAGTGGGCAGAATCCAGCGTCTCAGCATCAATGTCTGCCTCTCCCACTCAGCATTGTTAAAAAAGCCACAAAAACATGAACATTGAACTAAAATATCTTATTAGGCTCAATAATGTTATTGGCAACCAAGAAAACAACTCAGTGCTTCAGCCATGCGTGGCACATCTCAAGTAGTAATTGCTTTTAAAATATGATGGGGGAATTTCCCACTGGTAACATAGGTGAATTATTGTGCATTGCACAGTGTATTCATCTGAATGTAGAAGAGCATAATATCTGTAAGAGCTTTTCACAGAAGTTACAGGGAAAGTGCTCGGTTTCATATTTACACATTGTAATGATTGTTCGCCTCCTAAATGTCTTTCAGCATTATTAAAACTTGTATATACACCCATTAACATTCCAACACTTTTCATAATTAAAATGTCAGATCAGAAGGGTCTCAGATTATTGTTTAACATTAAACTCTAATATATACCATTATATTTCAGTTTACAGCAAACTAAAATTTAACGTGTCAATCACGAGTTAAGAATAAATAAATGTATAGAATGTGAAAATTTAATTTAAGAAATGAAGAAACTGTTAATAAAAAATTAAACATTAATACTATGTGGAAGAGAATTGTTCACAGACATTTTTTAAGATTGCTATACTAAATTAGAATGTTATGCTCAAAAACACAGGTTGTGGATAGGAAGAGGATGTATTGTCAGGCTGCCTGTGCACAGGGCCGGACTGGCCGTAGCGGGCACCGGGCAATCCCTTGGTGTACCGCATGGGTGGGGGCTGGTTTTGTGCCCATGGGGGCCGTTTTTGTTACAGGGCCGTTTTTGCAGCAAAATCGGCCCTGTAACAAAAGCAAAGAGGCTCAGCGGCACCCACAACCGCCTGGGAAGGTGAGAGGGGCAGCCGAGCACTTTGCCAGGGTCGGTTTTGGTTCCTAGTCCGGCCCTGCCTGTGCAGCAAGTTCAGTTACTTCAGTTCAAAAGTACTTTATTCGTCCAATAAAAAGCCATAAAAGCAGACAATTAAAACAATTAAAAAGAATGCAGTAGCTTAAAAAAAAGTTCCACATATTTATTGAGAAATCTAAATCGCACATGTGACATTAGCTTGAAAGACTGCAGCATGATTACAACATGAGAGGCACATGATGGCACATATAGTTCCCGGGGCGCATTTAGACAGATACAGCCTAGCTACTGGGTAGACAACCTCTTCCTAAGTCTTAATGCCCCTGTCAAAAAGCTTGCGACCTTAAAGCAAACCATAGGGGAGTGGACGACATTTATAAATGTAGTAATGGCCTTCCTTGGACGAATTGGCAAGTTCAGTCATTGAAAGGGTGTTTAGATGTTATAGATTTGCTAAGTGAACAACAGCAGTTCAAATCTGCAGCCTGAAATGAGGCTCCCTTTAGCAATGTAAATCAGGAAAATTAGTATGCGCTTACCCAAAAGAAGACAAAGTCAGTGAACCAAAGGCTTGTTTTGCCAGGAGTTCTCCAATTAAGTAATCAGAAAGGTGTCTTAACAGAAGTACATCATTATAAACCTAGTCTGAATTATAGAAAACATAATGTACATTATTCTGGATTGAATAGGGCACGTATTCACGCATGCGCTTACAATGCATGCCTTTACAACTCGGGCTATACAACGAACGCGTTGTTACCACACGTTCCATTACAACATAAGTTGTTACAACGACTTGTTTTCGGGCAGTGCTTGAGTTTGGAATAGTATATTTTACTATTCCAAATCCAGTCTGTGCAACAGTAGGGAAGGTGTTGGATTTAAAATTCAACACTGAGTTCCCTAAAGCAAGTCGTTGTAATGACTTGCGTTGTAATGGAATGCGTGGTAACAACGCGTTTGTTGTGGTGCCTGTGTTGTAATAGCACTGCGTTGTTCTGACAGCGTTGTTAATGCTGTTTCCCTTCTGGATTACGTCCGTGGATTACGTCCGTAATCCAGAGATGGACAAAGTATTTATTCCTGTGTACAAATCAGTCAGTCAGTCAGTCAAACAAACTAACTTTATTTTGCCTTCATACGCCATAAAAGTACAATAAAACATTCATTGAGATATAACATCACACAATCATCATACAAGCCAGCAACAATGCTTATATATATAGCAGTCCTATGAGAAATATCGAAAACATCCTGCAAGTGGAACCCTAAATATATTTAAAATCGTAAGATATCAGGTCAGTAGAACTATGGGGTGACCAAGAACACCGTCCTCAATCCCTCAAGAACTCTGTGTTAAATGATAGCTAATCCAAGATTACTGTTTATTGTACTAACCCAATTCTATTTCTGATTCTCAGGGTGAGATGGAAAAAATTTAACACAGCAACACAGAGTTACATATTATCAACTACTGCAGGAAAACATAGGTCTCGTTATAAGATCTAATCTTCAATAAGCTTAGATATGGGTACAGGAAGAGCTTCCTTGAATAAAAATATAAATGCCAAAGTAGAATAAAGTGGGCTGTGCTTTGTTGGGTATGGCATATTGTTGCAATAGCATCTCGGCAGTGTTGAACCCCAAGCTGCTTTACTGGGGAATACAACTAAAAAATGCAGCAAGTTAAATCAGAATCTTGTGAGATAAAACCTAGGATTCATATTAGAGAACCAAGAGAGATAAGGCTCAAAGCCATAGATAATTTGATTACGTTGTAGTTTCTAGTGGCACACAGTTTGTCGAAGATTGTCTGGTGGATCTGCCCTGTCTTTCCTGAGAAATCTCCTTCACCTGAAGTCCAGTCATAGTATTTATATTCTCAGTTTTCCCAAACAATTCATCTCTTGAGAGTTATGCTTCTGAATTCCCCCAGATTTTGAGCCTTAGTAAAAGAGGTTCCAACTTAATCCTATCTACCAGAGGAGTAAGTTCAACCTCTGATTGGCACATAAAAGTGGGGGTAGGTTGGGGCACTGCCAAAAGTCTCTGCAGAAATATATTCTCGACCTGCTGCAAAGGGCTGTGACCCTTATATCCCCAAGTCCCTGCTCCATATGACACCATAGAGATACATATACTTTTATATATATTCCTCATGTCTCTGATCGGCTTGTGTGCCAACCTCCTAGCAAAGGTAAATACTGACTCCACAGCTCTTGGCATTGAACAAACCTAGCATTGTAAATGTTTTCTAGGTCAGAATATGGTCCATGGGGAATCCATAATAAGTAAAAGTCTTAATTCTTAAAATGTCTGATCACCCAGGTAAATTTACCTTTTTTACACATTTCTAGGGCCAATGCTTATTGCAAAGGATTTGGGGGCATATTACCAAGGCAGGTAAAATGTCATTATCGCCGCTTTTGCGGCCGTTTTCGGCCGCAAAGCGGTGATAATTTCATCGCCCTATTAGCAAGCTTTCGCTAACATTAGTTAGCAACAGCTTTTAGGTGATAGTGAGCGGTTTGGGGCCCGCTTTGCATGTCAGCGATATTTATCGCTAACGATATGCAAAGTTGGTGTACCCAACCTGTTAGCGACTGAAAGCAGTCGCTAACATCGCTATCGCCTATTATCAACGCAGGCGTAGCGATTAAAATATTCGAACTAAGCGCGAATATCGCCAAATCCTATCGCTTGCTCAGACCACTTCTTAGCCTGTATATCCAATGGGAGGTGGACATTCAGGTTAAGTCCCTATTAGCGATAATGCCTGAATATCGCTGAATTTCCACTGATATTCACGCATTTCGCCGCTATCGCCGGATATTTTATCGCTTTGGATATAAACGTGGCTAATAGCATGTTATCTCTGCGATAAAATCCGCGGCGATAAAAAAAATGTCGCTAAGCTTATTTAGCGATAAATATTGCTAGTTGTTGATAATATGCCCCTCAATCAATCAATCAATCATAATACTTGTATAGCGCACTACTCACCCGGGAGGGTCTCAAGGCACTTGGGGGAGGGGGGTTGCTACTGCTCGAACAGCTAGGTCTTGAGTTGTCTCCTGAAGGCGAGATGGTCCTGGGTCAGCCGAAGGTGGATGGGGAGGGAGTTCCATGTCTTGGCAGCCAGGTAGGAGAAGGATCTTCCTCCGGCGGTGGCTCTCCGGATACGTGGTACGACGGCGAGGGCAAGGCTGGTGGACCGTAGCTGGCGGGTGGGCGTGTAGAAGGTCAGGCGGTCGTTGAGGTACTTGGGGCCCAGGTCGTGGAGAGACTTGTGTGCGTGGGTGAGGAGCCGGAACGTGATCCTCTTGTTGACGGGGAGCCAGTGCAGGTCTTTCAGGTGGCCAGAGATGTGGCTGCGTCGGGGGATGTCCAGGATGAGTCGGGCGGATGCGTTCTGGATGCGTTGGAGTTTTTTCTGTAGCTTGGCTGTGGTTCCGGCGTAGAGGGTGTTTCCGTATTCCAGTCGGCTGGTGACGAGGGCCTGAGTGACCGTCTTCCTGGTTTCGGTCGGGATCCATCGGAAGATCTTTCGGAGCATACGCAGGGTGTTGAAGCACGATGAGGAGACGGCGTTGACTTGTCTGGTCATCGAGAGTGAAGAGTCCAGGATGAAGCCCAGGTTGCGTGCATGGTCGGTTGGTTTGGGTGCGGTGCCCAGGGCGGGGGCCACCAGGAGTCATCCCAGGCGGAGGGCGATGGTCCCAGGGTGAGGACTTCCGTCTTGTCTGAGTTCAGTTTCAGGCGGCTGTTCTTCATCCACTCGGCGATGTCTTTCATCCCTTCATGTAGGCAGGTTCTGGCGGTGTCGGGGTCTCTGGTGAGGAAGAGGATCAGCTGGGTGTCGTCGGCGTAGGAGATGATGTTGAGGTTGTGTTGGCGTGCGATGGCTGCAAGAGGTCTCATGTAGACGTTGAAGAGGGTGGGGCTGAGTGAAGATCCTTGCGGAACGCCGCAGATGACTTCGGTAGCCTCGGATCGAAACGGGGGGAGGCGGACTCTCTGTGTTCTTCCGGCGAGGAACAAGGTGATCCACTCCAGTGCCTTCTCTTGGATGCCGATGTTGCTGAGGCGTTGAACTAGGGTGCGGTGGCAGACAGTGTCGAACGCTGCGGAGAGGTCCAGGAGGATGAGGGCAGCAGTTTCCCCGTTGTCGAGCAAGGCTCGTATGTCGTCGGTGGCTGCGATGAGGGCGGTCTCGGTGCTGTGGTTGGCTCTGAAGCCGGACTGCGAGGGGTCGAGGGATCCGTTCGTCTCGAGGAAGGCGCCCAGCTGTCTGTTGACGATCTCCTCGATGACATTAGCAGGAAAAGGGAGGAGCGAGATGGGGCGGAAGTTTTTGAGGTCGGTGGGGTCCGCTGTTGGTTTCTTCAGTAGGGCGCTGAGCTCGGCGTGCTTCCAGCTCTCCGGGAAGGTGGCGGTGTCGAAGGAGGTGTTGATGATGTTCCGGAGTTAGGGTGCGATGGTGGAGTCGGCCTTGTTGAAGACGTGGTGTGGGCAGGGGTCGGTCGGTGATCCGGAGTGGATGGTGTTCATCGTATGGGCTGTGTCCTCGGTGGTCACCGTGGTCCAGGTGCGGAGGGTGGTGGTGGGGGGCGTTGGTTTGACGGTGGGGTGCGTGGATGGTGCGCTGAAGCTGTTGTGTTTGTCGGCAATCTTGTGGTGGAAGAACGAGGCGAGGGAGTCGCAGAGGTCCTGTGACGGAATGATGTCGTTGTTGCCGGTGCTGGAGCTGGAGAACTCCTTGACGATGCTGAAGAGTTCCTTGCTGTCGTGGGCATTGTTGTCCTGTCGTTCCTTCAGTGATTTCTTCTTCGTGGTGTGGATAAGCTGGTGGTGCTTGCGGGTGGCGTGTTTGAAGGCGGTCATGTTGTCGGTGGTCTGGTCGAGGAGCCAGGCTTTCTCGAGGGTGCGGCAGGTCTTCTTGGAGGCCTTGAGTTCGTCGGTGAACCAGGATGCCTTCTTGCTTCTGGCTCTGCTGGGTGGGTTCTTCAGTGGTGCGAGGTCGTCGGCGCAGGTGGCCAGCCACTGCGTGAGGTTGCGGGCTGCTTCGTTGGGGTCCGTTGTGCTGGCGGGCGGGTTCTGGCTGAGGGAGGTGGTGAGCTGCTCGGTGGTGATCTTACTCCAGCTTCTGTGGGGAACCTGGAGCAGGTGGTGGTGGGTCGTGGTTCTTCTGAAGCTGAAGTGGACGCAGCTGTGGTCGGTCCAGTGGAGTCCGGTGGAGTGGCTAAAGGTGATGTGCTTGCTGGATGAGAAGACGGGGTCAAGCGTGTGGCCGGCGTAGTGGGTGCGGGTGTTGACCAGTTGCTTGAGTCCGAGGTTGGCGAGGTTGTCCAGTAGGGCGGCGGTGTTGCGGTCCTTGTTGTTCTCCAGGTGGAAGTTGAGGTCTCCAAGGAGGTTGTAGTCAGCGGAGGGGAGGGCTTGCGGGCTGATGAAGTCCGTGATGTCTTCGCTGAATTGTGTGCGTGGTCCCGGGGGTCTGTAGACGAGAGTGCCTCTGAGGGTCGTCTTTGGGTCGTGTGAATCTGGAAGTGGAGATGCTCGGCTGCAGTGAAGGTGTCGTTGGAGTTGGTCGTGATGCGGATGGTGTTCCTGTGGACGATGGCGATGCCTCCTCCGGTCTGGTTGACGCGGTCCCTCCTGATGATCTTGCCCCTTAGTTGATTAAGCTTTACCTCAAAAGATATAATGTCAGGCTGTAACGTATATCATGTGGAATCCTCTGCCTTTCCAAAAACTACTTTGCATAGAAATCTGTAGCTTGCATTATGGTATAGCCACAAAGTTTTTATTATAACAGTTTTTATTATAACAATTTTTATTGAATTTTTATATTGTACATAGTGTTTTAATGGTAATTGTATTCATCCATCCATTTGGGCGTGTTTCATTTTATATGATGTCTTATGGAATTGTTTTAGATGTTTTTATGTGCTTTTATGACCTAATACGTCGAATAAAGCTTTTTGGATTGGATTGGATTTAGTTAAATTTGTTTTAAGATCCAGACCCCCATACAACTATAAAATCAATCTAAAAGAATCTGCAGCCCATTTGCGGTTAGCAACATTTAAACTGCATTGTCCTCCTACAATACAACTGGAGACCTGAAACTCCTGACTTTATTTTGGGAAAATCTTTCACCACTTGGTGCCGATGGAACTCTAGGACATTAATATAAGTGAGAAACAAAAGAAGTGCCATCAGACTCCCTTGTCTAACTCATACCAGGGAGTGAATTGTTGGGGAGAGTTTCCCCTCTTTGCCATATCTAACACTTACTGTTGTGTCACAATGTATCCTTTATATTACCCTTATTAGGGCCTGATCAATTACCATACTATACCAGACCTTCACTCTGTTGGCCAAATTAAAGGCACAGCAGAGATCCATAAACGCAAGGTGAATAGAACCTCTCCTGGCCTTTTATAATTGCCCATGATCAGCTGAAGGTCCAGTCACTGCTCTACAGTACCTACCACTGGGCACAACTCATACTAAACTCCTGACAGGGCCTGATTTTCCTGTACCCATGCCTCCAGTTTGGATGCAAGCATCCTACCCAATATCTTAAGGCAGCTGTCCTGGAGGGAAATAGGGCGATAACACATTGATGAATTTCTGTTCCCTTTTTAAAAAATCAGGACAACTATGTGTTCTCTCTATGCTGAAATAAGTTCCCCTTTGATGGACTCCTTAAAAACTTTAGTGAAAATAGGGGTGAAGAGTTGGATATTGACTTTAAAGAGATGCTATTTTATAAAGAACTTCTAAAGCGCTCGTTCACCAAAAGATTTCATGGCACTGAGAGCACCAGCACCAGCAGCAGAGTAGAGATGCGATTAATCATGGGATTGTCTGAAAAGCCATGTTTTAGCAGGGTTTCAAATTGCTTGTAAGAAGTTGCTGCTCTTATGTTGTCTGGGAGAGGATTCCATAAGCCGGGAGCCAACACAGCAAGCCTGGTTCCCCCTGTTAAATTTGGGAAGCTCTAAGAGATTGAGGTGTGCTTATCTGAGATTATGCATGGTGATATAGGTTCGTATTCTGAAAGACACAAAGGTGGGGCTTAATTTCTGGTGGATTTTAAAAATGGTACAGCCTGCTTAAAACAGGGTTCTTTGTACGACTTGAAGCCAGTGCAGTTTCTTTAATAAAGGTTTAGGGCCAGATGTAGGTAACTTCAATTTACCGACTCATAAATACCGAATTTTACCGATTCTGTATTTATTAATCGGTAAATATGAAGGAGGGATATGTAGGTAACTTTTAAATTTGAATTACCGATTCGGTAACATTAGGTATTTACCGATTCGGTAAATACCGAATCGGTATTTCCCATTGATTCCTATGGGCTGTGAAGCACATAGGAATCAATGGGAAATACTGAATCGGTATTTATCGATTCGGTAAATACCGAATGTTGCAAGGGTGCAGGGGGTGTCACTTTGACACCCTCTAGCACCCCAAGTACAGGCATATGTGACATGTGGCACACATACATGCCCAAAGGGCATGTCTGTGTGTCACATGGAACAGGTGTGCATGCACAGATGTGCATGCACACCTGAATTCGGTATTTTACCACACAATAGGATTGTGTGGTAAAATACCGTCTCTTAAGGGCCTGTGGCACTCTCAGGAGTGTCACCTACATTTGGATTTACCGAATCGGTAAAATTACCGATTCGGTATTTTACAGAATCGGTAAATTTATCGAATCTGTAAATTTACCGATTCTGTAAAATATTGGCCCCTACATCTAAAAACCCAAATACCGGTCGGTAACGGCTGAATTCGGCAGTTACCGACCGGTATTAGGGCTCCTACATCTGGCCCTTAGTGTGGCAGAATCTCGGTTGTTGTTGTTGTAAAACCAATCTGAATGCTTAATTTTGAACAAGCTGCAGGCTTTGGCTCAGACCATTAGGGAGACCTAGGTAAACAGTGTTGGCATAGTTAATACAGGTAATCTCGAGTGAGAGTACAATCAGGATGCTGGCCACAATAGGGAAAAAGAGCCAGATTTTTTTTTATTTTGTGGAGCTGAAAGAAGCAGGAGGAAGTCACTGCTCCAATCTGAGGGTTTATTGAAAGGTCTTCATCGACAAGTATGCCAAGAGTCTTGACTGATTTTTTGGAATAGATGGGGGGCCTAGCTCCTGAGGCCAAAAGGAGGAGCACTAGCAATGCAATTTCTTTTTGACCATCACCACCTCAGGTTTGTCCTAGTTCAGTTTTAGTTGATGGTAGTTCATCCAATCCCGGATAAAAATCATGGTATTCTTGAAGAATGCTAAAAATTCTGGAGTGTCCTCGAGTTTGCACACTAGCTGCGCATCATCAGCATAGAAGTATATTTTTAATTTTAGCCTTTGTAGGTAGTTTACCAATGGGCTAATACAGAGAGTGATTAGGGTGGGGGCAAGGAGGTACCCTGAGGTACCCCACAGCTGAGATTGACCTTGGCGGAACAAAAAGGGGGAGGCAACCAATTGCGAGTGGTCCGATAGGATGGACTTTATCCGATCCAGAGCACAAACCTGCAGGTTGGCCGCTTCGACACAGTCAAAAATTATGTCATGATCCACTGTGTCGAAGGCCACCAATATCTCCTGGAGGACCAATGCCTGGGCCTGACCTTTATCCACCTCCTCTCTCATATCAACTACTACGGAAAGTAGAAAGAGCAACGGATTACATGGAGTACAAAGTGCAGAAGCCTGCCTGATGGGGGTCTAGAAAGGAGGAGCCTTCAATAATGGAGCAGAGGTAATGGAGAATGTGGACATCCAGAATCTTAGTTGCCAGTCTCATCAGTCGATTGTAATTCAAAATGCCAAAATCATCCAATTTTTGTTACATAGATCCCTCAAAATAGAGAAGTTTGCTTCTAAGAATTTTGAAATTGCTGGAGGAGTAGGTTAAAATTTGGGATGGCGGCACACCCACTGTGCGAGAGGTCTAAAGGAGATCTGAAGGAACTCCGTCCGGGCCAGACACCTTTCCAAAAGGTATCTGAGTGGCAGCATCAATGACATCCTTTGTCTTGGTAGATACTAAGGACATCATATAGCCCTGAATTATGAGCTTCTTCTTCTTTAGTATTATTGTCAACAGCTTTGTTACTGGGACTAAAAATGCTAGTAAAAGGGTCTGCCCAAACTTCAACTGGAATACCAATGTTCAGTATTGGATTTTCATACCAGTAAAGAACAGTTGATTTGCAACCCTCCAAAAGGCTGCACTTTTCCTCAATCTAGCAGCCTTTTCCACCTCCTTCCAGGCAGCCTTTCTTAACTCAGATCTCCTGGCGTCAAGGGTTGCTTTATATAACCTCTTTGCACTCTGGATTTCTTCCAAGGAGTGCAGGGGATTGAAGATAGCCAATTTCTGCTTCTTGTGGGCCAGAGTGCATGCGTTATTGAACCAGCCAATGGGATTGATTGATTTTGGTGTTCTTTTTAGCCTCAGAAGTCTTTCCATTGAGGCACAAAAAGCACCAAAGGCATCTATGATAGACAAGCTATTTTAACACCCTAGGATTCCTCTGGGATCCCTAAGATCCCCAAGGATTACTCTATTGATGTCAGTGTTAAAATAGCTTGAAATATCTCCTTATGAAGATAAAGAATGAAGAATCCCTTCATAAATTTCTCCCATTTAATCCTGATGCCCTGATTGCGCAAATTATTTATTGATAAATTCTCTTATCTCCCTCCATTGCCCCTCAGATGAAAATCAAAAACCAAGACAGAGGGATTGTGATCATTTATAAGAAGTACTAACCTCATACAGAGTAATCCCATCTACCCTGTATTATTTGGGAAAAGCCAATTGTCTTTAGTATATAACCCCAATCAGCCTCCTCAAATGGGGTATGTTAGAAATGTAAAGAGTCCCCCGCACCCGTAACCTCAGCTCCACAGGAGCATGATTGTTTATTCCACACAACCCCATTTTAAAATCCCAGTCCAACCTACTAGTGTTTCCCTGTTACAACTATCCAAAAAGGTTTCCAAATCATTCTCTAAACCCTCAACTACAGTTGTCACTAGTGAATCAAAAATGTTATACCGATTGATCAAAATAACATCATATGAATATGGAGTTTGTAAAAACATAATCCGAAAGTGGGGTGTAAAACTGATTATTCTAGTAGAGAGACCTGTTAATTTAATGGAGAACAATACAGCTATACCCCCTTTTCTTGGCCTGAGCTTGATGGAATGGCTGCACTGCAAAAAAGTAATAATCATTTACATTGAAGTCATCTGGAAGCCAGGTTTCTTGCAATAGGACAATGGGCTATATGTATCAACATCTCCATTTGCGATTCTCAAATAGCGATTTTTTGTGAATCGCTATTTGAGAATCGCAAAATGCTATGTATGTAGGATTTGCAATACATTTTGCGAATCCTACATATTCCTTAATTGCGAATCTCAAATTGCGATTCGCAATTAAGGAATACCTCCCCTAGAGGCCCATAGGAATGAATGGGAAGACATTCTTAAATTGGGATTTGCAATTAGCGAATCGCAAATTGAGAATGCAATTTCAAGGGTGAAGGGGTGTCAAAAGGACACCCTGTTGCACCCCTGAAATAAGCATGGGTGCACATGTGGCGCACATACGTGCCCTAAGGGCGTGTATGTGCTTCACATTGCACTTTGAAAAATACAAAAAAAGTGCATTTTTCAAAGAAATCGCAAATTACCACCAACTTGAAGTTGGTGGTAATTTGCGATTCCTTAAGGCCAAATTGCACTTTTTTGGTGCTTCTTACATTGCATTTAGGGAATCGCAAAATGTGCAATTCCTTAAATGCAATTGCAAAATAACCAATCGCAAATTTTGCGATTCCTTATATTGCACGCAGATTTGCCTCATACATACCATTTGGCAAAATTGTGATCGCAAATGCCGAAATTCTGCGAATTTCGGCGTTTGCGAATGCAATTCTGCTTGATATATATAGCCCTATATCAACATAGTCAATTATCGAAAGCCAATCAGAATTAGTTAACTTGTTGTGGAGCCCAGCAATGTTCCATGACAAAAGCATTAATCCTCACCCATTAACACCAGAGCTGCTTGAGTTAGACATAGGATCCTCTAAAATTGTAGAAGAGCCGATCTCCAATGACTTTACTTGCCCCAAGGGCTCACACACCATGGAACCCTTACTATTGAATTGAGATCCAGTGTGAGTAGTAGCTTTCAAGCTGGGGTAAAGTCAGTTCAGGTCCTCTATGAAGGCAAGTACTTCAAAATGATGCCGGAAGGCGAAGAAGGGCTAAGATGGTCCGGTCTTGGCATGGGCGCACTGCCATGCTCATCTGGCATGCATTCCGCTGGAAACACTTTTGTTGCACAACAATAGGAAACCCAAAGATCCACCGGACCTGGGTTAATTACAGTACAAAAATAGCTGGCCACAGTGGAAGAAAAACATTCATTCAAATCACATCACCCAGAATAAACACATTATTCAAATAGATGAGACATTCAAGCATATTTATATCAGATTTTCCATAATGAAAACAATCTGTACAATTGCAAAAAGGCGCACAAAGGGGAAGTGGAAATATTGTGCTAGGAAATGTGCTCATGTGAGAATTTCAAAAAGTGAAGTTGGGAAATTCACAATATTTATATTCTATTTACAACAACATGTATAGTCATCTTATTGGCTACAGCTGAATAGAGATACACAATAATGAAGAGATACAGTAAATCAATTACTGTTATCTATGTGTAAATGCAAGTACAGTACAAGTACACCATAAGGAACAGTCGACGTTTCGACCCAAATGGTATGCGTAGGAACAATGAGTCCTTAAAACTGGGTCTTCATCAGGACGGGAGGAGCCACCTATGGGATATTTAAAGTAAAGATAACAAATTACTAAATTAAACATCTTCACCTTGTTTCCATGGCAGACGTGTCAGTGGAATTGACCACATAGATGGGCCCATAGGCTCCTGAATCAGAGAAACACGTTTTCCCAAATGAGTTGAAGATTTACAAAACGTGCTGAAAGTTAATGAAAAACACGTCAGCATTGAGGACATGGACAATGTTAATTCAACCCAAAAAGGCATGTGGAAATTGAGTACTTACTAGGCATGTGGGCCATACGATGAATGAATGAGTCCCACTGCAGCAACAGGTAATTTGTTCAAGTTTTGAAAGTAGCCGTATGCATAGGAATGGAGTCAATCAGGTAAAATCTAAGAGCAGGATAAAGACAGCATCAGATGCCTTAGTGGGTTCGTAAGGGCTTACACATAGAAATGAAGAAGAGTCAGAGAAACAATCTATGGGTTTCACCAGCTGGCGTACAGTAGGAATTACCTCTGTCCACTGCGGAAGAATCTAGGCGTGTGTAACGAGTACCTGGTCAGACCGCGTCTAGAAATAGCAAGGAAAGGTCGGCGTGCAAGCGGCTGTGCTCGCGCCAGGAGCACAGTCGCTAAATGCTAGCACTAGCGACCCAATGCAGTGAGTATCATCAGTGTGGAACCACGTGAATGCGCGTAAGCAAATTGAATTAACATGCCAGTGGGTCCTTCTTAACAGGGCTTGTCGAACTTTAAGAATGCATCAAAAACCAAAAAGGGATTTAATTCTCCGAGCCATAAAGTCAATGTAATTATTAGCCACTGCTGGCTTCTCATGGTGGTTATAAATGTAACAAATTATTGTCCCATATATAATCCAACGTAGTGCATCACAGTGACTTTTCTGTACAAACATGTTTGGGACAAAATATCATTTAAGACAGAATAATCTACAGAATGAGTAAGGACCTCATTAACATTCAGACAGAGTGAAGACAAATTGGAATAAGATTACAATGTCTCCAGTTTCAATAATTACAAATATTTATACAACATCAAGACGGAACTACAGGGAGCAAAGGCCACCAATGCTTGAAGGGTAACTGTCACAAGATGCTTTACCCCTTGCTTGAGAACACCGTCTTCTCTGCTGCTCCCTCTCAACACCTTCCACTTTCTCCACCTAATATGGCCTACTTGCATTCCTTACTCTGTCAGACTGATAATTTATCAGAATCTGAATGACCAGTGTTTTGGGGCAGCTCTTTACACCATTAAGAAAACGTAAGGCTTAGATTACCTAGCAGGAACTCTAATAACCATTAACTCTGGTAGGGATCCATGCTTTTTAAATCTGGTGCTGCAAAGCTGATTGGTTGCTTGCTTCAGATCAATAACAAAGAACTTCACTGATTGAGATCTCAGCACAACAATCGTCATCTAAAAGATCCGTGAACCAGGAGTTTGTGCGGAGGCCATCTTTCAATGGTTAAATGCTTGTGTAATGTGAAGAGTGGACCCGGGAATTAAGTGGGGATGATTTTATACAATTTTAATCTGCAGGATAAAATATTAAGTTAAAATCGGTGCTGTTTAATTCCGCCAGTGGAATGGCGGAATAAATTAGTAATTCCCCGTTATATGAATAATTTAGGATTACTAAATTACACCAATTCTGCCAGCAAAATTAAGAATTCCACCCACACCTAGCGCAGATGCTGCACTGGTCCACCTGGGGGTCCTTGCCAGGAGTGAGGAGGAGACTGCTGAGTTTGGGATGATATATGGTCTTCAAATCGACTGGGCTAAATCATGTCTGTTCCCCTCTGCCCTGTTCCTGGGCCTGAGAGACACAACCTCTCTCGGGCACACCTCCAAAGGCAATGAGATACATTTAAATATTTCGGTATAAGGATTTACAACTCTGATGCTGACCTCTTGAAGGGGAACTTATTGAGGGCCCTTTATTCGGTACGTGTGTCACTGTCGTTTTTGTAGTTTCCCCTGTCACCAATGGTTTGAGTGGCCATTTCAAAGAAGTTAATACTGCCATGACTATTGTACTGTTTTTTGCCCCTCCCACTCATTATTATTATTATTATTATTATTTATTTTTGTAGAGCGCGTAGTCACCCTACACGTTTCTTTGCTGAACTTAAATCACTAATAGTAAAACTGATTTTGGGAGTGGGACGTCGTAGTGTGGCTCTGGACAGGCTATGCAATCCCCTGCTCAATGGTGGGCTTGGTGCTCAGAACAATGAATTATATTTTGCTGCTGCCTAGTTGCAGGGGCCTTTGCAGTGGCTCAAGTCGGCCCCTTGTGATGAGAGACCAGAGAGTGTGCGCCTTTATCAAGGACCCCCATGTTTACATGGCACTTGATCCCTGGTACACCTGGAGAGACGCCACATAAAATGGTGGCAGCACAGTTGGCTGAAGTATGTTCAAGGTCGATGTGTTCCTCTCCTGTAATCGCCTCTAATACCAGTTTGGCAGTGGGGATAAGAATATGGCAGAGGGCAGTCGGGATTTTACCTGACTCCATGTTGGGGCTTGCCTGAAGAAGGCACTAATTACCTGGACAGAAGATTTTTATGAGGAGGGTGTCCTTTGTTCATTTACAGAGATCTGCTGTGCATTTCATATGCCAGGTGGGTATTCCTGCCTTATGGAGCTGTCCACCATGCACTGACTTTGGCAGGAGCAAGAGGGGCCTGTAATTGCGCTCCCACTCCACACCATGTTGACAAATGTCCTTGCTCAGTATCCTGGGATTTAGTTTGCACTACAGTGAAGGCTCCACCGACCTTGCTGGCACACTCCACTCCGGCCCTAGAAACAAGCAGCTTGTGAACGTTCACAGGCGTTTGAGGGATTATTGAACCATAGCCTCTTTAAGGCCTTGAGATCCGAGAATAGCTCCGACACCGCCTCGGACACGGATTCCATTGTGATCTCCACCAGCGACAACTCCTAGGGTGTACGCAGCTCTTCTGGGGCTCAATACGGCGTGAAAGGGGAATTTCATGGGTGTTGCACTCATGGAATCTGAAGTATTCCCAGATTTACGAGAAATCATAAACCTGGGAATGTGTCAGTATCTATCGCCAACCAGGGGTGGCATTAGGGAGACACAACAAGATTTTTTCCTTTTTCTATGTGTGCTGCATTCTGCCGCACACATAGAAAGAGAAAATCCCCGAATTGATTGATTTTGTACAGAAAGGTGTCCCTTCCTGCACAAAATCAATCAGAGCCCCAACGCAGGCACCCTTGCACCATTTTACAGGGATGCCTCCATTGTCACATGGCAGCCCATTGTTCTCCAGGTCAGGTAAAAAGGACAACAATGCATTGTTTCTCATAGAAACAGCACATTCCTGTCCTTTTGTTTTGATGTAGGGCAGCGCAGCAAGCTTCCTTGAAGAGGTCCAAAGGGGGTAAAATTAGTGAACTTTGGGGGAGGGGTGGAGTGCCTGGCTCCAAGATGGCCACACGCTTGTGATCCTCCTTGTGCTGGGCAACCAATTTAACCTCAATTCAGTGCTATGGGACAGAATAATTCCCTTGCTGGCCCACACACCACCTACTACTATACTGTTAGCATACTGCCAAAGCCTGGCGCATTGAATGTGGTCTCCATTAATGTGATACCTGCCTGCAGCCTAATGAGTGAGGAGGAAGCCTGGTCGTGGACGGGATGATTAGTGGCACATGTTGGTTGGCCTGAGGGACAGCCCCCACTCTGTGGATAGTGGATTGTGGTGGCTTTGCCGGGCTGATGATGAATGGGGAGTGAGGTGAGCAGAGAGAGAGTCTTGTGCTGTGCCCAGACTTTGGCCTTGATGCGGCCCTCACCGAGAGGATTCCCAGCACTTGAGAACGCCCTGCAGCATTCACAACATGGGGAATCGGTCGGCTTTTAGGTGACGCTCGGCACCAGACTTGTCCTGGGAGAACGGGCTGGTAGGTCCTTGTGCTTCCAAGCACCAGGAGGGCCAAGGAAAGTGACTGAAAATTAGCATTGAAGGCCTTGTTGCCATAGCATTGCATTACGGAAAGAGGCACCTTGACGAACCAGCGCATAAATTGACTCAGCAGACATATCAGGAGTGGTGGCGCACACCCTGGACAGCTCTCTATGCAAAAACAACTCTTGTAGTTGTATACTACGCAGGCTTCTGCTTGATCATGGACACGCTCTCCTTCACCGTCTGCTGATCACTGTTGACAAGAGAGGCTAGGGGTCTTGGCATACCTGAATCTTCAGGTCTCATCAGTTTGGTAAGGGTCCTGCATGGCAATCACTAAGAGAAATGACCATCCTGGTCCTTGACAGTTGTAGAACATTTCCCTACCATTATCAAAGCAGCCTAACACAGACAGGTGGGCAAACGAGACCAGAAATATGTGAAACTCCAGTTCAATGCAAAGCGTACCAAGGGGACTCCATCCCCAGAGGGGTCGGAGACTCCACGGACGACATCGAAGGGGGTGGAAGATCTGAATGTCAAGACACTGCTCATGCACATGCAGCACAACCTCAACTCAATAGGCGGAAAGCTAGACACTATAACGTCCAGAGTAACAGCTGTAGAGAAACACATTTCACACTTGATGATGATACAAGGCACAGCGTAAACCTGACAGAGATGGTCAAAGGCTTGGAGGTAATATAATTGAAGAATGAAGAGCTGGAGGCAAGGTCGCAGTGCAACAACCTACAGCTAGTGGCAGGTCCTGAATCCACCAATAATGACAACGTGAGTATGTTGCAACCTTGCTCAAAGCTCTATTTGGGGAGACAGGTTCTCTGGTCTGTTTGAGGTGGAACACATGCATTCGTCACTGGGCCCCAGACCTGCTGGAGTATGAACTGTGCAAATTCATTGCTTGACTCCCCAACTACAGAGATCAAGATACCACTGATATGGCTGTCGAGAAACAAATACTGATGCTTATGAGCAATACTCTCTCAATCTACATGGATTTTACCATGGCAGTCCATGAGGCACGGCAGGAATTTATGCCTCTGCAGTGTAAACTGCGCAAGGCCAGAATCAAATAAGCAATGCTTTAACTTGTACACCTGGAAATCACCTTCCATAACAAATCTCCCGTCTTCCTGATGCAGCAACGCGTCTCCCCTTTTGTAAAAACACTCACAGCCACATCCCACCTGGACTCCCCAAGAGCATCTGATGTTCCTGAAGAACGACATGAGTGACATAAAATAACTGCACCAGCTCTTTTAATGGGAAGATTCCTGATATAACAGGTACGCTAAATCGACACAAATCCAGCTTAGGACACCCGTTACATGGCAAGTGAGGATAATTTCCTAGAGCACCTGACCGATGGTGGACAGTCTGGGAACAGAAACTTCAAAAGTGCCTGAAGGGCACCAGTAACCTACTTGCATCTGGCTGGCATATCGAAAATGAGAGTAAATCATTGCCTAGGTGGTGATCAATTATTTCTTGTGGCCAGCCAGCAGTTTGAAAGTCCCACAGGTGTCCTGCATAAAATACACACCAGGCAAATGCTCCCCTGAGGATATATTGGTCAAGCGGCACTCTAATCCCTTCCACAGGGTGATCCCTTTAAAGTAGTTCAATGTTTTGATTAGCTATTGTTTTCACACCCTGTTGTGTGCTCTAGGTTGGTTCTTCGGGTGGGTGTCAACTTGCTGGATGGGTTTGCTACTGTGTGTGGGGGGTTGACATGGGGTGAATGTTCTATTTCAGCACAGAACTCACTGCTCTTCATGCTTTATAGCACATGCTGACGAGCGACATCCTCCAAAGGTAGTAAAAACATGATTGACATGATACACCCTTAGACACTTTGGCAACCAGGATGTATCAGCAGATGAGTGTCCAGGGGATGTGACATGGAACATTCATTGGCTAAATAATCCAAGTAAAACCAGGCAGATTCTTGCATATCTAAACAGGCACCAAATTGATATATTTCTCCTTCAGCTGACATACCTGGGAGCGGCAATGAGTCCTAGCTTTGCAGACACATCTTGCGGCTACAAGGCATTAGCGACATACTCCACCTATGGTAGAGGCACTGCCATTTTGGTGAAGCATAGCATACTATTTCATCCCCTCAGAGGTTTGAATGATCCACAGAGTTGTTAGTACATAGTCCAATTTGTGGTCTATGGTAGGCATGTCAAACTCATTAACACCTATGACCCCCAATACAGACGATCCAGAACTAATTTTCAAAGTCTGACACAAATGTGCCAAATTAGCTCCACAAACAATATTATGGGGAGGGGATTTCAAATTGGTGCTACATAAACACATAGATGAATCCAATGGTGCAAGCCAGGTGCACCATGTGGCCTCATCAGCACAAACAGACCTAATTAATGTTAATAGTGGGTGTCTGACAACAAAGAAATCCCACTATTAGGGAAGGTACACACATCTCTGCAGTGCATAACCATGGGCTTGGTTGATAAATGTGGCACTGCCTGTGACTCATTTAAAGCTTTCATGTATAGTGAATGCCTTGTCATAACAAGATGAGGGTACATAAAACCCTGTCCAATCTGCTTGACTCCCTTAAGGTAGAAATCAAATCACTGAAGGAGTCGAGAAGCATCAGCCACTCTACCCAAAACATTTCTGACCTCCATGCCAAACTGAGGGAATTTGCTGAAGCTGCAGACCAAAAGATTAGGCATTTACACAAACGCATGAAGGCCCAGGTGTATGGAGAGGTTAAGTAGAACCGTTTATGTACTCCTATGACATCTACTCACCTCACATGATGCTCTCCAGTTGGAGAGGGAGGATGGAAGCTTTCTGTATGAGGCTGACACCGTGTTGTGGAAATTCAAGTGTTATTATACCAACCTGGCATATGTTTCCCCTGGACAATTCCACCGCCATCTACATAGCATATTTGGAGTGTATCACACTGGTATGGTTGGAGGGCCCCCAATGACAGCTACTACACATGCCGATCACCCAAGATGAGATTATCGCTGCAATCGCCGGGCTCACTACATGCAAGGCCCCTGGGAGTGATGGGTTCCCAGCCAAATATCATAATATGTACTCCTCATTACTGGCCCTCCAGCTTTTTCAGGTTTACAATGGAGCCATAGCAGATTGCTCTCTCCCAGAATTGTTCAGAGAGGTAACCCTCATGGCATTCTTCAATCCAGGCAAGCCCTTCTTGCACTGCAACTCATACGTCCCCTGTTTTTGCTAAAATTCTTGCTGGCCAGTTACGACTTCTACTGCTGAATCTCGTCCGTTCAGATCAGGCATGCTTCATGCAAGGAAGATCTACTGCCGATAACCTTAGATCTCCCTTTGCTGTAATGCACCAGTTAAACCCAGAGTCTAATGCAATGGCAGACTTTTTGGATGCGACCAAAGCATTTGACTCCCAGAAGTGGGGTATTTTCTCACAGTACTATGAAGGATGGGCATTCCCAATTTATAGCCTGGGTTTAATTACTGTACTATAGACCAACTGCTAGAATCTGACTGAACAGCCATCTCTCACATCCCTTTGGAAGGGGCACTGTGCAGGGATGTCCTCTGTTGCCTCTCCTATATGCCCTGGCATCAGAACCACTGGAGTGTGCAGACTACTACATGCAAAACAAGGCCAGAGCTTCACACCCCGTAACCTAATATTTTCTCTATGTGCTGCCGAAATAACTTTGTATTTGTGCGACTCTGCAGAATATCTTAGTCTGTCACAATTGAGTTCACCTTATTCAAAGAATTATCAGGAATCACAATTAACTGGAATAAAGCCACACTTTTCCCACAATCGCCAGGCACTCCAGTTTGTGCCCTGAAAATATCTAGGTACCTGGATCTATTGCGGCAAACAACCCATTGTAACAGAGAACTATGGTGTGGCTGTCTCACGGATTGAGGAGCAAGTGAATGAGTGGCGGCATCTTCCCCTTTTTTGATGGGCTGTCTTGTATCATGAAGATGGTAATACTATCCAGGTTACTCTACCTGTTTAAAATGTACTAGTTGTCATAGATCTGCTTTTTCAAACTGCTGAGATTACTCATGGTCTCCCTTGCTTGGGAACAGGCTTACTGCATCAGACTTTGAGCTCTATTACAATTGTACACAAGCACACTTTGCACACTACTGTTTGCATCCCTTCAGACATGTCCCACGTGTTAAATGCACAAAGGCCACAGCACACCCATACTCTTTCGAGACCAGAATCACAACTTGAGTGCAGGAGAATCTTCAGACTGATGGCAAGCCCAGTCTTTTATTCAACTGTCAACCACAGACATATTATCTTTTTATACACCTGACAAAGGCCCCCTCACTACCCTGTTTGCTAAATGCATGGGACTACCCAAGGCAGGGCATATCCTTCCTAATGGGATATTCTTAGATCACTCAATATTTGCACTTGGACACAGATATGCAGTTCTGGGTACACTAATCTACCTTAGAGCATTTTTCAAAGAGCACTTTCCCTCTTTCCTAGGGACCCTACAACTTCTGCTGGTTTCAATAATACAGACTCTTCCAACAAACACATAGTGACCAAGATTTACAGTACACTACAGATTGAGGCACCTCCAGCTAGACCTAGCTCCAAATTAAAGTGGGAGGAAAGTATAGATGAGGGGATTACAGATAAAAATGGATATATGCTTTGCTTAGACTGGAAAGCTGTCCTCAGATTGCACCATATTCATTTTAGGTGTTTGCACCAATTATATCATTCCCCTTTGAGTATGGTTATAAGTGTCATTAACGATGACTCCATGTGTCGGATAGCAGGCAGGGATTATTCATCTTCCTTGGTGCTGCCCAAAGATATGGATGTTTAGGAGCACAATTTTTAGCTCCATCTTAGAGATGAGTGTGGTGGTGCTGCTGCCCATCCATAAGAGGGCTCTCCTGAACTGTACCTGCAGGGTGCTGCAGGATGTACAGAGGTTTGTGTCCATGGCGCTGCTCTTGGTGAAGAGGCTTATGGCTTGAAACCGGGTCAGAGATTGGTTATCAACTATGTCAAACTGGTTGGACAACATGATATTCTGCAGCGAGCAATGAGAGATATATTGCCCCTCCCAGCAGACTGAAAGACTTTTCAGGTCCACGACAAGTGTATCATCTGGCCAGGGCTGCAGGTCTATACTACAAGGGTGGATAGAACTTTCATTTTTGGATGATTTACCATATCAAAGATTAGTGTTCTACAGAACAGTAGTGCGTTTGTCGTGTGGTGGTTTGTGCACCGGCTTTCTGGACTGGAACAGTATGCCAAGCCAGGCTGCTGGCTTTGTACCTCAGAAGAGTGCCTGACCTACCTCATTGTAACTGATGCACACCTATAAATACTCATTGTCTTCTGTGTGTACCGTGATAGAATCTTTAAGTGTATTATTGCATTGGCTATGTGCTGTATTTTGTAATGAAACTTAAACAGTAATAGAAAAATAAACACAATAACATTGAAAAACTGGGAGCCTGAAGGGTTAGAAAAATGGAGAAAACTGTGATAGATGTGTTCCGTGAGGAGGGCCCCAGAAGAGTTGAAGGATGGAGAGGAAGTAGGAAGATTGAAAGGAGTGCATGGATATAAAAGTGTAAAGATGAGGAAAGAAAAGTGGGTGAGCAGGTAGGGTAAATGAGACATACATATTTATATTGGAGAGGAAGGTTAGTAGTGGAGTCAGAATAGATATTTTAAAGGAAGGCGTATATAGTGAGAGTGAAAGAGAACAGAGTGATCAATTTGATATACGATATTGTGGAAGAGAAACATGGATATGAGTGGGTAGTGGTTAGTGAGGAGAGAAACATTTAGATGAGGAGTAATGCTGAAGAAAGGATTGGTTGGAGGGAAAATACAGAATAGGTGACAAAAGCATTAGGGAAGTGAGTAGAAAGACGAATAAAAGTGGAAAAATAGGAATGGGGTATGAAGAAGTCAATAAATAAAAGGGAGTGAGCGAGGTTAGGGTAGAGTGGAAGTACAACAAGAGTAGTAGCATACAGGAATATGAAGGTGAAAGGCACTAGGGACCACTCTGAAAAGTGAGACAGAAAGCAAGAGCTTCGGAACGAGATTAGGGACAAGATGTATCAAAGGTTACCCCTCCTGTGCCCATGGGAAAATGTGTTTGTGCATATGGTTCGAGGTGCTTTTGTGAGGCATGAAACATTGTAGGATTGGACAATCATGAAAAGCCTGAGATTGGGTGTACATATGTTCCATTGATTGTGAGTCCTCCTAACCAACAGTCAGTGACAGTGGGGGGGGTAGCTATTTCTGATACAAGTTCCGGAATGCTAGAAAATGTGGTTATTATAGCAATTATCTGGTACAGTCTATTTAATAATAAGGGTACCAAAGCCACCAGATGACTTATGTCTGATGGTAGTTGATCATGGATCCATACCTCACACAGTTCATGTCTATCTTTCACATCTGGCAGCAATCTATTACCAATAAGTCTTGAATCATTCGTTAGGCTTTCTCAGAGGATTCCAATGTGTAGCTTCCCTCTCTTTCTGTTGTGCCAAATTATTAATTTGAACTTTTGGGAATTCAAGTTACTTTATTTCTGACTCAAACAATTTCTGCTAGCAAACATATATGACAAGGGTTCCTACTGTCGGATTAGAGAAGATAGCACCCGTCATGATGTATAATCAGGCTTGCTTGATTGCTGCACCACGTTTTGTTGCCTGAACATGGGACCATGGAAGACTGATATTACTGATTTGCCCTCTGTGAACCACCTCTGATGACGCTCTTCAGAGCTATCATTGTGGTGTCTGGTCCAGGGGTAGTGGCAGGCCTCAATCATGATCCTCATCCGACTCAGTGTCTTCTGTGTTTTCTTCAGTAAGGGCCTGTGCATCTAAGTTTGACTACACTGACTTTGTCCCAACCACATATCTGCTAATTTGTTCTCTCTTGGGTCTTTTATCTTTTTTGGTTTCCATGACAAGTGTTTGAATCTCATGTGGCCTCAGTTTTTCATGAGATGTACATTATTGGCAGCATTGCAGCACTTGTTTACTTCGGTACTATGGAATAATTGTTTCATTCTCATACATTTTTCTTGCTGCACCATCTTAGTCCTCTTAACTAATATATACCTATTCCTGCAATTTATTTTAGACCTAGGCTTATTTATTTGTATTCCATTTTGGTAATATTCTTTAAGAGGCGGTTTCAAATGGGCCAAGGGATCAATATAGCATGGCACACTGTGGTGAAACCCCTGCTCAAATAACCACATCAAGTGGTTCACCCTTGCTAATCCCATTATACATTCCCCTCTCTCCTTTTAAAGCACACAACCCTGACATGTAAAACTGGTTCACTGAGCTCATCAACAAAACTGAAAGCTGTCCATCGATTCCCCCACAGTACACCTAGGGACTGTCCCAGGTTCCAACCTAAGCCCCAGCAATATGTTCTCCTCGGTTCATTAGCAAATTACCCCAATCTCTGGTCTATGATAGAGCAAAAGTACACCATTTACACATAAATATTCCCATTGCAGGCTTACTGGTGCTAAATTCCGACATAGAAACATCTTGTATGTCAAAACTGACTACTTGATACTTTAACAAGGAGCAGGCACTTCAATGACAAGGGTTGTATATAAATGGTACAGTAGAGATGTTTCATCCGCATAAATCAGCAAATGTATGTCTTCCCTGAAGAAGTCCCTATTACATAAGAATGAAATGCACTGGCTGATTGATGTTGCTTATGCATTGTAAAGGAAGCTGTGCACTTGAGGAAGTGATGATCAAATGGACTTCCTTTGATTAAATATCATACCTGCCTTTTTGAACTCTTTAAAAAAGGAGACTTACATTTTTATAAAATACAAAAGTCACAAAGTGAATCAAGAGTTACCAAATGCAAAGCTATCATCTGCTTTACGCTTGAGATTATTGAAACTGTCTATATCTTCTTATCGTGGGCCAATTCCCTGTAACTTCCAAAATGGCATGCATGTCTACTATAGCCTCCGCTGTCCTCTTCCTCCTGTCCCAGGTATTCCTCCCTACTCAATATATTTTCCATGTTTTTATGTCGAAAGAGACTGTGGCACACTTTTTCCTGCTGCTCTCTACTTTCTTGTTCACAAACTGATCTATCCCCAACCTCCCTCTCTGGGCCATCATTGGTTCTACTGATCCCCTAAATTAAGTTTCTCTGTCCCTACACTGTGCTGCAGCCTATTTCTCAACACTTCCACGTCTCCCTCTGGGAGAGCTGTCATTCAATTAAACCATCAACACACAGCTGCGTTCTGATAGACCTTCAGAGCCCAACCACAATCTGTAACAACGAGTTTGCCACCTATTCACTGACAGGAAGAGAAGAGGCCAAAGGCCTACCCTCCTACTCAGAGTGAATGAAGAAAAGGCTAGTTTGAAGTCAGTTTAGTCCTGTCTAGGGAAATTCCGTCTATATTGTATTGATTCCAGCACACGCCTAATTTCCACATTTTGGCCACACTGTTGCCCTGCCAAAAATCCCATGCGAACACTTGCAATAACAATACCAATGGCAATAATAATACCAACATCAAGAACAAAACTGCTACAATAAAAATGAGAGCCACTGTAACTAGATGAAAAATGCATTAATTCACGTGCAACGGGACATCACTAATGAACAGACGTTAATTGTTCCTTCGCCCCCGCAATCTAATTATTCTCCATAATATCTAAAGAATTTTCAAGTGTACGAATTAATGATCTCATTGTCACTTCACAGCAATCAGCTTAATAAGTTGAGAATATTCGAAAGCACATAAATTATAATAATTAATTAACTTAAAACCTGAAAATATCTTAAGTAGTTTCAAAAGTTCTTCTTATCTGCATCCATGCAGAATTCGCCACAATAAAATAGCGGTTTAGAAAGAATATAAACACATTTCACATAATGGCTGTGTGTGACTTAAATGGTATATTTAGCATCTAGAAGATGTGTTTAAGAGTTCTCATCATGACATATTTTGTATATAATGTCCTACTACTTTCACTAAAACCCACCTGGTTTTATTTTTATAGTCATATTCAAAATAATATTGATGACGGCTGTGTTCTTGACTTTGATTTCATCTTAGATCTTCCCAAGCACTGACCTTGGAATTGGTCCAAAGTGAACCACCTTTTTACAACATATTTACAAGTCAGACATTTCATAGGTTGGACTCAATATTTATTGTAGCAGCTTCTCCACTGTGGCATTTTCATACAACATCTCGGTTAAACTGAGATATTTATGGAGTATATGTTTTGAATCTCTTTTGGATGCCTTAGAATCACCTACACTTCATTGACCATTACCAAAAAAAGGGGGGGATGAAGGGCGTGATGGTCATAATAAACTCTGAACTTTCTTCTCGTTTCTTTCGCACCAAATACTCCATAATCTGCAGCGGTAGGCCAATAATTTGTTCAGAAACACCTAAAGTAATTGACTCTTTTCTGTATTTCCTGAAATGTAAGTATATTTTAATGGCACTAGTGAATTGGACAACATGGATAAAACGGTACACCTTGTGAATGAGTAGCAGAATAGCATATAAGTAATTTTAGACATTAATAAATCACTCACAGTACAGAAAGGTACATAGGTTTCAGGCATCCGGTTATGCAATGCATTTTTGACACTTTTTGCAATAATTATCAGGCAAAAAAGGGACAGTTACAGGCGATTAGTCAAAACTCGTGCCATAATCAAAACCTCTGAATTGCATTGATGAGTCACTCACTGACATACTATGGTAATGATTTAGGCAAATAGGGATATAAATATATTTCTTAATATCTGTAAAATTAACTCTTTAACTTGGTGATCCATGGATAAATGAAACAAAGTCTTGCATTCTACACATTACAAAATCCATGTCTCTATTTGTACAGATTACAATTGAAAACACAAAAAGGGGAGTGGGATAGGTCGAGAAGGCAATAGCGCAGTACTCAACCATCCATCTGCTTAGTTCGACTCTGTTTTCATATGCCTCTCAATGAGGCAGGACCTCTTGTATACGTGTAGAGTGCATAGAGGTTCGAAATAAAAGTGTTAACATGCTATAACATATTCGACGCCACCAATGTTTTTATTACTACTCTCAACTCATCCACATTATTTTTGCCATCTCTGTATAAGATGGTGCTGAGCCCTTGACAAGGCTACTCAGTTGTACAGCCACTGTATCATTAGCTCCCACATCTTCTCTATTTATAAAGTCATGTTGGTCATGAGGCGAAATGGAGTCGAAATGTCTTTAGGAGCCAGCCCACCATCAGACATTAATTAAATAGTCTAATAGAAAAAGGAAAAGATATTGTTATACTTCTTAGTATACAGTACTTATGGGTATACTGGAAGGAACAGGTTCTATATCTGTGAGTACACTGATAGCGCGGACTGGGTCCCAAAATCTTGTCATCAGTTAGAGTTATTCCCTCTTTAACGCACTATATCCTACTCAGTGATGGATCTATGAATGTGTATTAGCAGTAAAGGAGCAAGTTAGTCATTTCCAACTTAAATTCGATTAACAGTTTAAATTCAGTCAGTAATGCAAGTTGTGTTGTTGTTTCACATGCAAAAACAACAGTTGATGGACAGAATGCAGAACAATGTCATACATTCACCCCAGTACAGAGATCTGGGCCTAAATCCATCTTTTTGTGCACTCCACACCACCCCAGGTCAGACATGGCCATATGCAAATCAGCCTTGACCCTGTGCCTCATGGGAACAGTCCAGCCTGAACTGCCAAGCCATGTCTTTCCTGGACCGGAATCAAGCATCCAAGGACCGGTTTCTGGCTATCAGCCGTCATCAGCCTGGATAGCTTGACTCCAGTGGTGTGGAGAGCATGGGACTCACGTCTGAGCATACCCATCCCACTCGGGGTGACAAATGCAAAAACAACAGTTAATGGACAGAATGCAGAACAATGTCATACATTCACCCGAGTACAGAGATCTGGGCCTAAATCCATCGTTTGTTTGCACTCCACACCACCCCAGGTCAGATATGGCCATATGCAAATCAGCCTTGACCCTGAGCCTCATGGGAACAGTCCAGTCCGAACTGCCAAGCCATGTCTTTCCTGGACCGGAATCAAGCATCCAAGGACCGGTTTCTGGCTGTCAGCCGTCATCAGCCTGGATAGCTTGACTCCAGTGGTGTGGAGAGCATGAGACTCATGTCTGAGCATACCCATCCCACTCGGGGTGTCAAATGCAAAAACAACAATTGATGGACAGAATGCAGAACAATGTCAAACATTCACCCCAGTACAGAGATCTGGGCCTAAATCCATCGTGTTTTTTGCACTCCACACCACCCCAGGTCAGACATGGCCATATGCAAATCAGCCTTGACCATGTGCCTCATGGGAACAGTCCAGCCCGAACTGCCAAGCCATGTCTTTCCTGGACCGGAATCAAGCATCCAAGGACCAGTTTTTGGCTATCAGCCGTCATCAGCCTGGATAGCTTGACTCCAGTGGTGTGGAGAGCATGGGACTCACGTCTGAGCATACCCATCCCACTCGTGGTGACAAATGCAAAAGCAACAGTTGATGGACAGAATGCAGAACAATGTCATACATTCACCCCAGTACAGAGATCTGGGCCTAAATCCATCGTTTTTGTGCACTCCACACCACCCCAGGTCAGACATGGCCATATGCAAATCAGCCTTGACCCTGTGCCTCATGGGAACAGTCCAGCCTGAACTGCCCAGCCATGTCTTTCCTGGACCGGAATCAAGCATCCAAGGACCGGTTTCTGGCTATCAGCCGTCATCAGCCTGGATAGCTTGACTCCAGTGGTGTGGAGAGCATGGGACTCACGTCTGAGCATACCCATCCCACTCGTGGGTGACAAATGCAAAAACAACAGTTAATGGACAGAATGCAGAACAATTTCATACATTCACCCCAGTACAGAGATCGGGGCCTAAATCCATCGTTTGTTTGCACTCCACACCACCCAGGGTCAGATATGGCCATATGCAAATCAGCCTTGACCCTGAGCCTCATGGGAACAGTCCAGTCCGAACTGCCAAGCCATGTCTTTCCTGGACCGGAATCAAGCATCCAAGGACCGGTTTCTGGCTATCAGCCGTCATCAGCCTGGATAGCCTGACTCCAGTGGTGTGGAGAGCATGGGACTCACATCTGAGCATACCCATCCCACTCGGGGTGTCAAATGCAAAAACAACAACTGATGGACAGAATGCAGAACAATGTCAAACATTCACCCCAGTACAGAGATCTGGGCCTAAATCCATCGTGTTTTTTGCACTCCACACCACCCCAGGTCAGACATGGCCATATGCAAATCAGCCTTGACCATGTGCCTCATGGGAACAGTCCAGCCTGAACTGCCAAGCCATGTCTTTCCTGGACCGGAATCAAGCATCCAAGGACCAGTTACTGGCTGTCAGCCGTCATCAGCCTGGATAGCTTGACTCCAGTGGTGTGGAGAGCATGGGACTCACGTCTGAGCATACCCATCCCACTCGGGGTGACAAATGCAAAAACAACAGTTGATGGACAGAATGCAGAACAATGTCATACATTCATCCCAGTACAGAGATCTGGGCCTAAATCCATCGTTTTTTTGCACTCCACACCACCCCAGGTCAACATGGCCATATGCAAATCAGCCTTGACCCTGTGCCTCATGGGAAAAGTCCAGCCCGAAGTGCCAAGCCATGTCTTTCCTGGACTGGAATCAAGCATCCAAGGACCGGTTTCTGGCTATCAGCCGTCATCCGCCTGGATAGCTTGACTCCAGTGGTGTGGAGAGCATGGGACTCACGTCTGAGCATACCCATCCCACTCGGGATGTCATTTATAATAGCAATAGCTTAAACTATTGTAAATAACTTTTGTGCCTACAATATGTGCCAGTCACACAGGTGCCCTTACATCTCTATGCACACTCTATGCAAAGGCCTTGGTGTCCTATGAAAAATACTGTGTTAGGTCGTGTGTTAGACACACAACTGGACATCTGCGCCGAGGATTTGTATGCAGATATTAGAAAAAATGAAATAACCTCTGCTTCTCTCAAACCCAATGCGCACAATGTTGTAGGGGGTGGACGTTTTCTCGCATTGTTTTTTTCTGCTCTCTCTATATATTATTCCCCAAATGTGTGGACAAAAAAATAAATGGTATTTCTCTCGGAAAGCACAACATCCCACAATTGATAACGGGATAATGCATGCTCCTAAAAACAGGGGCACTCTGTTACATCAATGACTGCAAGCAATGACTGCAAGCAAGCTCTTGGCATTGCTGTCAGGAGGGGGGAAAGGGGGAGGAGAAACGAGAGACATGGCCTGGCGGCCGTGAAAGTGAAAGTACGGCCGGCCGGCCGTGAATAATTTGGGGAGGAGAAATGCCTGCTAGTTAAAAATGCTGAAGACCCTGATCTGAAGTTCAGCAATTCAACCAGTGACAAGGTTTGTCTGATGGTTGCTTTGGAAGCAAGCACAACTGCTGGAGTTAAAGTATTTCTAGGGGTACTGATGTTTATCGTTCTTTACCTCTTCTATTCCATAAAATGAACAGTCGTAGGAGAAGAGGTCAAAGCAAAATAAAAAATGAGTCTTGAGTCTTAGCTCAAAATTAAAGTCCCAACAACAATGCTGGCAAAAGAAATAAGGTTACCGCGACCTCGCGATAATCTTTAATTAGGGAAAGTATGCACAACAAAGGCTAAGAGGGCAAACGTTGCAGCGCGTCTCGGCGCTGAATAAAGTTTAACAAACAAATCCTCCACCAGAATTCGTTGCAGCGCGACTCGCGCTAAAAAAACAAGTTAAACGAAAGTCCCAACAACAATGCTGGCAAAAGAAATAAGGTTACCGCGTAATTAGGGAAAGTATGCACAACAAAGGCTAAGAGGGCAAACGTTGCAGCGCGTCTCGGCGCTGAATAAAGCTTAACAAAAAAATCCTCCACCAGAATTCATTGCAGCGCGACTCGCGCTAAAAAAACAAGTTAAACGAAAGTCCCAACAACAATGCTGGCAAAAGAAATAAGGTTACCCCGGCCTCGCGATAATCTTTAATTAGGGAAAGTATGCACAACAAAGGTTAAGAGGGCAAACGTTGCAGCGCGTCTCGTGGTGAATAAAGTTGAACAAAACAATCCTACACCAGAATTCGTTGCAGCGCGACTCGCGCTAAAAAAAGAAGTCAAACGAGGGTGAAATGTAAAATAGGATGTGCAACCAAAGCCAACACGTGAAACAAGCCCTCTGCATTGCTGTGGTGGGGAGGGGGGGCGGGGAGAGGCAAGAAGGGAAGAATAGGGGAGAGTAAGGGTGACGAGACGCACGGGGAGCAGCAGCCTTTGATGTGCCGGCCGCCCGTGGGCAGTGAATGATTAGGAGAGGAGAAATGCCAGACCGCACGCTGGGGGAAGCTTGCGGGAGGGAGGCTGGTGGCTTTGATGCGTGCACGCGCTTTTTTCACGGGCACAGCATCAAATCGCCCGTTTGGTTAAGCTCTCGTTAAGCCCCAATATGTCTCGACATCTGCAATGCGCAAGCGCATTGGCAGAGGTCGAGCCCTAAAAACATAGGTGGTTGCATGGGAATGCCCATGTGCCACCCATGTAACGCCCCCTTGATGCAAAGTAATGCAAAGCAGTGTTGAACGCCACTTTGCGTTACTTTTCCATACAAACCAACTCTAATACAAATTAGCGTCGGTATGTTAATCCCCAAATAGGTTTAGCATTGCGTTTGCGTTACAAAAGTAACACAACCATGCAAACTCCATGCGAAACCTTTGTGAAACTAGGCCTGAGTTTCCTATTCTATAAATCAGGTTCAGAGCTTTAGCTTCTCAGAACCCATAAAAAGTTTGAATTCAATGGAAAAGAGTAAAATCAAAGGAGCATAAGCCTTCAAAGTCGAATCAGAGTCTGAGCTGCCCATAAAGAGTAGTTCATAAGACTCAGCAGAGTCTTAATAAATCCAGTTAAGTCAGCATACAGTTGCAGTAGCAAGCTGTCAAATCAAAATAGCAAAGAGAGTCTAAGGGAACAGCAGCAGCAGTAGCCACAACCATCAAGAGTTCGGCCATGGAAAGGGTATAAGCTGTTACTACATAGGAATACGCACTAATATAAAAGTGACAAAAACATATCTAAAACATTGTAGCAGGCTTCCTCTTCCATGAGCCAGTCATGAAACAGACTTCTCCGGTAAGTGGGTTCAAATCCTCAGTTTCCACGGAATTACATGCAGATTAAACTTTTTATCATTTAGTTTGCTTAAGATGGTCTTGAGCTATGAGATTCTGGAAACATCAGTCAGCATTCCAATAGGCTTAAATCAGACATTGACCATTCACATGTAAAAAAAAATTCAATGCAAGAACAATGAACTATTAATTTAAAGGCAAAGTCAGTGTTAGGTAATGCATTATTTTACTCTATACATCTATCATTATTGGTTAAATGAACAAATTATTTTACGCTTTGTATGAAACATAAGAAAGTAGAAAGTTCATGACATTGAAGAATAAAAATATTGCTTAATAAAGTAATACATTTTGTTAAACTGAAATATTCTGCAGTTATGACTACATCTCCAAGCATTTAATTCTAGGGTGAAGCTTATAAATCATGTTGTGCACATTTCAGCAATATAGAGTTCCCTTCTAGCTTTGAAAACTTGTTTTATTTCATTTCTATGGGCTACACCAATAACAATGACGACTGAATACAGTGAATTAGCATTTTTTTCAATGCGACTAAGTTTAATGTTAAGTATTACTCGTTATGGCACACTTAGTATACTATGGGCCACATGAATTAACCTATTTTGCATTCTCAAACAGCCATTTGCGAATGCAAAAGTTGCTTTTCCTATGTTTCAAACCCTATTTCACAACTCGGTATCCTGTTACAGAATGGCAAAATGGATATGCGATTAGGTAATTGGAAGGGGTATGTTTAGGGTGTACCTTTCAAATACCGAATCACAGTGGTATGAATGAATGTTTTGTGACAGTGAATGCAGTCGCAAAACGTTCACATCTTACCACCAACTTCAAGTTGGTGGTAGCCCATTCGCAAATGGGAAGGGGTTCCGAAGGGACCCCTTCCCCTTTGGGAATGGTGGCAAAAACGTTTTTTAAGAGCAGGGAGTGGTCGCATGGACCATTGCCTGCTCTTAAAAAATCAAAAGAAAACGTTTCATTTTTTTCTTTAGAGCTCAACCTGTTTTTTTAAGGAAAATTGACTGCATTAAAAATGATTGCTTTATTGAAAAACAATCAAGGACATGCTGATCTGCGGACCCTTGCAAGCCACCATCCCTGTGAATTAAGTGATTCCTAGGGGGGGTCGCAAATTCTGACCTACCTCATTAATATTAATGAGGTGGGTCGATTTGCATCCCCTTAGGAATCGCTAAATGTTTCATACATTAGGAATAGTGATTTCCTAATTGTGATTCGCTTAAAATCGCAATTGGGTAATCGCTATTCCCAAATAATTTTTCAGAAACTAAACACGACAGTGGAACCCCTACTGAGGGTCACACCTATGCTGTTATCCCCACTATTCCTGTGACAGAGGGAATTGCCCTTTGTATGTAATATGCACCGTCAAGGTGCAGTACTAACAGGACTATATAATTCTAAACTAAAGCTAACAAGTGCACCAAATTGGATTCATACATTGGGATAATCAAAAAAATATACAGTACAATATCACTGTTAGTGAAAATCCCGACCGGAACGACCCCACCTATTCAACCCCTTCCATCACCACGAGTAGCAACGGGCCCCTCAAAAGAACCAGAAACCTGGACCCTGTAACCATCTAGGAACACGGGGGAAACGGCATAGGGGTCAGCGTGCCAAACAAGGAGGTCCGTGTCCCAAACACACCAGAGCCCCCTCCTTTACAGGACACGATCACCGGAGCATTTCCCTTCCCATCAGTAGCCCCAACCAAAAGGGGTAACCAAGTTGAGCACTCACCGGAGTGTGGAGAGCAGCGAAGCGACCCGTGGCAACTGCGCTCAGGCTCGCAGCTCCTGGAGGTCACGAGCAGCGGCGGAACTGGATCCTTTCGCCCAACGGACTGCAGGGGCTCAGCGGAGGCTGCGGTTGAGCGCCGTCCCAATCGAACAGCGAAGCCGAGGAGGGGACCATCTGCGGGAGGTTGCGGGCCACACCGGCGGTCCTGCGATATGTTCTCCACCGCCGGGGCTGCCTGCCCCCAAAATGGCCACCCACTAGCCGAATCATCCTGAAAAAAGCAAGGCCATACAAACTGGAACGGTCCCAAACTCCGCCAGCCCTGGGTCGCGGCAAGAGGATCCATGCATCGACCCAACAGGGCGACAACCCTTTCCTACACAGGAGAACCACGAGCACCAACTCGCTTCACAATTAGAGGGCCGCCTGACCCTAAAATGGCCACCACAATTGACATCAATTGCTCAATCAAGGAGCAAATGGCATGAATCGCGGTGGAATCTACTTGCGGAGGTCGCAGGCAAAGCATCAACCCCAACAAACACCTGATCCAGCAGTAGAGACCCCTTTGCAAGAAAACGCTGGCCACTTCATCGGTCTGGCGCTGTGCCTCTCCCCTTTGGGGTTGCCTGCCCCCAAAATGGCCGCCCGCTAGCCTCAAACAGTCAAAAGTGAGGTCATCCAGACTAGAACTGACCCTATGGACACCTGCACCGGATCGAGGAAAGAGGACCCACGTAACAATCCAAAGGGACACCAAATTCATTGCTACGCCTTATGACTTCAAGCACCAGCTCGCTTCTCGGCAAGTAGGCCTCCTGACCTTAAAATGGTTGACATGTTTAGACACCAACTGCTCATGCAAGGAGCTTGAAGCTCATCGTTGTCCTCATCTAACACCCAAGAGGCCGGAACGACCCCCCCACGTGGCTGAAACATCCCCCCCACATGACCAACGAGAGAGGCGTAATCGAGGCACCCTCAAAGGTACTCAGTTCCAGCTCTCACCTCTATAAAGGAGCTGCCTGATCACAATATGGCCATCTGAATTCTAACAATCCTAACCAAGGAGATGGGGTCTCGAGCTTCCCGGCGCTCCCATCCCATGGTCTCGGTGGCCGGACCGACCCCCCATCTCAGGAATTCAGAAGGGAGCCAAAGCAAAAATTCAAGTCACCCTCGAGGACTTGGAGTCCAAAAGCTGATTGACTCAAGGAGGCTGCCTAAACCCCAAAAGGCGTCAGCAAAGCCTCCAGTCCTCAATGCAAATCATCTTGGTCCTAAGAGCAACAGCGCCCCCTGCACCGTCAAGGTGGCCAAAGTGTCCCAATTTAACCCAACCAGAGGATCTCCCCTTTGGATGAAACCCCCAAGTGAACGGTGGGAAGGTCATACCCGGCTAAGCCCTCGATCGGATCACTCTCTGCTAAGAACTGGGACAGCTCATGCAGAACAGACCCTCCTCGCCTCAGCATCTCCAGGTTAGTGAAGCCCCTGATCCTGCCACACCCCCCTTAACCAAGAGAGCCGAGGGCTTCTGCACTTTTGGCCCTCCATTGCCCCACCCCCAGAAAGGTCCCCTGTCCGCTTGTCCAACACCCCCTGCCTCTTCCTCGGCAATCAGCTTCCCTCCCCCACCCACCAATAGACCACCCCTCAAGAGTGACCTCAGTGCGCTACACCCCACTACCCACCTCATCGAACAGCCCAGCCCCCACCGGACACAACGCTTCCCCTCCCTTGCCCCTGAGGATCCATGTCTCCCCCAGCCCAGCTAAGATGCCCCCAGCTGTGCAATTGGACAATTATCCCTGCCCTTCACTCAACTACCTGACACCACACGGACAGAACACCTTCGCTATAACCTGCCCCCACAGTCTCTCATTCAAAGCGAAAAAACGCTTTAAACAAATTAATCAGGCAATATCCCGAAACACTAGTTGTTGACACTTATCACTGCTCATCTAGAGGGCAGAGGAAAATGGACTTCATTTTCCATACCAACAGGCCCGACCTCTGGGTCACTATCTTCAACTCACACCTTCCCGTCTCTAGACCCACCATCACAGACCACAACCATATACTAAAAATCGCCCCCCTGAAACAACAGTCCCTGACCGGAGACATTTCCATTACCATTTTGAGATTGGCACTATCCTAATTCAGTCCAAAGACGAGAACCTAGAGTTCTTCGACTCTCTCTTCCCCGCACTAAAGATGGCAACATCTCACAACTTACACCTTTCGAAAACCCCCAAACAGCTCCTTACAATCAGCAAGTCATCTGAACCCACCTACACCAGCGCAGCGATCCCATCCCCCTGAGTTTTGTCATTCCGCTAGCCCTGCGTCACCCTCATACATAGCTCCTCCTATCACCCAACCCCCTCCACCACCTATCTCACCCAGCCTCCTAGAACTCAGCCCCCCTCCCAACCTCAACTGACCCTCAGCCCCCATCCCCCAGCACCCGAAGCACTCCCAGAACACAGTCACCCGCCCATAGAGAAACCCGACTCCCAAGCAAATCCGATTCACAGCCCCCGCTAACCCCTACGCTACAAGTACACAGCCACTCCCCCATAGAGGAACACTACTCCCATCCCCAACTTGGCCTCAACCCCCCCTCCCCCTCCAGCCTTTCCACAGTCGAACTCTAAGCCAGAGTCAGCCCCCGTCCTCCTCTAACCCCCCCAGAATTGACACGACCTGCAGCCCCTCACCCATAGGGCTCAGCTCCGCCCATCCTCCCCTCCTCACCCCCTCACACAAGCTGATGCAACGCCTTGATGTTCTGGAGGCACAACTCGGAACCCTGATTCATGGCCTGAAGGAAACCTTATTCTCCCTAGGGAAAATCCATCTGCCCACCCCTCACTCCGCAACACCCCCATCCCACCGCTTCCCAGAAGGAATGAATCACCTCCCCCCAACCGGACCCTGACGCCCCCAGGTTCTCGGCCATCACTCACCAAACCCTGGACTGAGTCATGAGCAGACAGACCCAGAAGAACAAATCCCTTCCTCTCCCCCCAGGAAGTGACCGCACTCGCCTCATCATGAGAACACCCCATTAACCAGCTAGCTCAGGCTCCGCCGTTAAACTCTACTCCCATCTCCTTGATCCAAGTCATTACTGGAAGGGGTAGGGACCCTCCCCACCGAAGAGCCACTAGACCCCCAACGTTACTATCCTCCTAACCCAGAGCCCAGCCTGGCAATCCGAAAACAAAAGATGAACCTTCCATTAACTGTATTCTTATCAACATCCGATCTGCCATCAAACACGCAACGGAAATAGCAGAAGCCATCCTCTCCCACGACCTGAATGTAGCTTTCATCATGGAGACCTGGCTGAACACCCTGTCCTACCCCAATATGGACCTGCTGGTGCCGCCTGATTTCTCAATTATCCACAAAGACAGACCCGAGCACAAAAGTGGCGGCATAGCAATTATTCCCAAAAGTGACATCTCCATCTTAGAAAGTCCCTCTTGCCTGTATAACTCGTTCGAATGCCTATCGGTCAACATCAAATCGCCGACAAACAGTTCACTACAATGCCACCTCCTATACCACCATCCAGGCAACTCTAACGAATTTGGAGCTCAGCCGTCGGACCTGATCACCCAATCCACACTCAACAACGACAACAGCATAATTCTGGGCAACCTCAACATAAGATGGAACGAAACAAAAAACCCGCTCCTTCAATCTCTCAGCAGCCTCCTGCAAGACAACGATATGATCCAACACTGCTCAGAGGAAACACACCACAGAGGAGCAATCCTGGATGCAATCATTGAGGACAAAAATTCAATCACGATTGACTACACCATCCCAGTGGACTGGTCCGACCACCACATCATACTTTTTTCATATCAACCAACCGGCCTTCTCCCAACCACCTATTCAGGCCTCTCCTAAATGGGTCAGGAACACTACCCGAGTCCCCCGAGACAAACTTGAAGAAGGACTAAGCACGCTCCTCCCAATCAAGGCGGAGCACCTCTCAACCACGGAACTCACCTTGCTCTACCATTTCAACTTGCCGCTCACCTTGGACCGGCTGGCACCCTTGAAACTTAAAAAAAAACAGAAGCACCCCCTCCAGGTCCTGGTTCACCACAGACATAAATGAGGAAAGAAGAGACCTCAGAACCCTAGAAAGAACCTGAAGGAATAACCCCTCCTCCCTCCATCGTGATCAACTCAAGGCAGCACGCAGAAACTACTATAAACACATCAATGTTAAAAACCGCCCCAAAGAACTCTTTAACGTCATTAGGAGCCAAACATCCAATCCAGTGACAGCCAACATGGTGGCGTCCAAAACCCACTGTGACAACTTTGCAAGCTTTTTCAATGAAAAAATCGGCAAAATTGATAGATCGCTCAGCACTAAGCTCTCCACCCCACGGAGATCCCGACACCAGCAACAAATTGCAATACCCCAGTGATCACGCCTACTCGCTGGTCATCCTTCCATCCCGTACAGGAAGAAGTGATAAGTAATCTGATTGCCACCGCTAAACCCTCTTCCCACTCCCTCGATCAGGTACCCACGAGACTGACTAAAGACCTGAAGCTTACACTAGCTCCAATATGGTGCAAGATTATCAACAGCTCACTGAGCAAGGGAACCATTCCAGACTGCCTCAAAGTATGACAAGTAACACCGCTACTAAAAAAAACTGGCCTTGACCCTAAGGACATGAACAACTTTAGACCGGTATCGAACCTTCCTCTCTTATCCAAAATTCTAGAAAGATGTGTTCTGCCACAGTTAACCCAACACCTAGAGAACATCAAACTACTAGACCCACACCAATCAGGATTCATAAAGGGCTGCAGCACTGAAACCGCAATCTTAAATGTCTTAGACGATCTTCACATGTCACTTGACTCTGACCAATGTAGCCTTCTCATCCTTCTAGACCTTTCGGCCGCGTTCGACACAGTTGACCACACCCTGCTCCTCAAAGTCCTCCAGGAGAGAGCAGGTATTGAAAAGACGGTGCTAAAATGGTTCTCCTCTTTTTTCAAGAACTTCACACAAATAATAAAAATCAATAGCTTTGAGTCGTACCCCCTCCCCGTTAGCAGAGGAATTCCACAAGGGTCTGTTCTCTCCTCACAACTTTTCAACATCTACATGGAACCCCTCACCTCACTTCTAAGGAACTCCAACATCCCCTTCCACCTGTATGCGGACGACACACAACTTTATCTGGAAACCACCTCGATCGCAGACATTCACAGACTTAATGTCACGCTCATTGAGGTCCAACATTGGCTCTCAACTAACCACCTCAAACTCAACCAAGAGAAAAAAAAGTGTTCCTCATCTCTAATAGAGACGAAAACCCCCAAATTGCAGAATGGCTCAAAGCCATAGATGCCCTCAATGGTGCCCATGTGCCAATGGACTCGGTGAAATCTCTAGGGATTACCCTCGACCCCAAAGTGGACATGAAAAAACACATCTCAAAAACCGCCAAAAATGTGTTCCTTAATCTGAAACTGCTCTGCAAAATAAAACCCTTCCTCCCCCCGAAAGATCTTAAACAGGCCACTCAGGCATTGGTGCTCTCCAGAATTGACTATGGTATCGCAGCACTGACCGGGACAGCAAAATCTCACCTAGGGCCTCTTACAACTACCCTCAAAGCTGCAGCAAGAATGGTCACAGGAACGAAGAAATACGAGCACATCTCACCGGCACTCAAGGAACTGAAAGGGCTTCCTATCGGCCAACGAGCCAGCTGCCGTGCAGCTTGCCTTATGCACAAAGCCCTGCACACAGGCAAACCAGAATATCTGGCAGCCAAACTCAAAAGGGACGGTCAGTTTAGGATCCTCAGAAGTTCCAACACACTTCTACTCATCCCACTGAAATCACGGAATCACAAAACCTCAATTAAATCCTTTGCGGCAAATGCTCCCAAGTTCTGGAACTCCATCCCCCCCATATCAGAATGACCACCTCCTTCCCGAAATTCAAGATACTACTCAAAGCCCTCTTCCTAGAGCGCTCCCGACCGTAACGAGAAATCCACTATTGACTGGGGGAAGGACTGCTATTCCCCTTTCTCGAAATCCCACAGCCTTAAGACGTGCTCTCGAACACTGTTCCATATTGCTCTTAAGTTGGTGATCAGCAGACTATTATTTCTCTTTTTGCTCTTTGTTCTTGTTTTCTGCCCAAAATTTCTTGTTCATAACTGTACATGCTGTGAAGCGCTCTGATACCCTCGGGTCCAGCTAGCGCTATAAAAAACTTCAATTAAGAAAAAAATAAGAAATCACATGTGAAGTGCATGTGAAAGGAAAGAACAGCCAACGCATTTCGTCCAATACATTGGGCTTCTTCAGGGCATGCGCTTTATAATATATAACGCATTTTGTTCAGTACATTGGACTTCTTCAGGGCATGCCCATAATAATATATGGAGGGTGATAATGCCACCAATTGTCCATTCAAATGAGGGAGTCATTCGTAACTATGTTTTACATATGCACGATCGCATTCAAGCATGGAAACCGGTTCTGCATGAAATGTTATTTTATCCAAGTTACGGTAACCAAGGACATATAATCCCTTGAGTCGGTACCATAATACGTGCCGATAAACAGCCTGCACTTCTCCGGTACCCTAATGTAGTGAGCTAAGACTTGGCTCTCTACTCAAGGGATGATGTGCCCTTGGTTTCCGTAACTTGGATAAAATAAAATTTCATGCAGAATTACCGGTTTCCATGCTTGATTTGGATTGTGCATATGTAAAACATAGTAACGAGTTACTCCATCATTTGGATTCTATTTTTTGGCATATATGAGCAACGTGCCATTATTTTTATGATTTATGATTAAGCATTAAACCCCAACAATGCCAGATTATGCTTCTTCATTAAGATTATAATGAAACGTAATGGTACATTTACAAAGCGTTTTCACTAGGCATTTTTGATTTTCATACAATGACTTTGTGACAAACCTTGTTGAGAGAATAAGATAGAACACACCAATTGTATTTGAGCAAACAGTGGTGGATCCGGTGTTCCCCAAATGGCGTTGAGGTCCTCTTCATGGTGTGGAGGCCCTTACAGAATGATGGGAGATGGTTAACAAGGTGTAGCTCATTAAGGTACTCAGAGTGGCGGCCTCAATGTCCACTGGAGATTTCCTGACATGCCCTTTGAGCAAGTGCCTGGTCAGAGAGGGTACATAGGTGGCAGGGTGAGGAAATAAGATAGCCTGTTCAAACTTAGTCTTGACTGGCAGTGTAAGAGCCAGCTATGAGTCAAAGGCTTTTAAACACTGTTTCACTGTTTTAGGTCATCCCTGACCAATTTTAGGATGCCAACTACTAAGATCCCTTGACAAAAAATTACAAAATAGTGCTTACCTACCTACAAAGTGACTATACGCTCCTGTTGAAATATATACGATCTAAATTCTACTATAAACATATTGCTGCAGCAGGTATCCAAGATTCTGGATGTGGTTAGTACAGAATCTCAATTTTAAAAATGTATTACAATATATTTTCATTCAATACAAAGCGTTGGCTTTCACAAAAAGCTGTTGTTTTTTTCTATCATGTGCTGAAATATCAAAGTTGCTGTTATGGTCTTGTTGCCACTATTTTCATAAATAGAACGATATTACGTATGGCTTATCGATGTATGGAATGACAATTATTGCTCACACTGGACTGAGTTTGACTTTCAAGAGGAATTCCCATTCTGGTGCATGGAATCATGACAGGCAGCCTTTTGTTTACGTGTAAGTAGTTTGATAAAATAATAAATTCGGTCTACGATGTGAAATTTCTATTTCTGCAAATGAATACCCCCATTTCGAGTGGGCCAATACATTCAGAAACGTGTGGTAACTCCATTTTCCACATACTTCAGAATTTTTTGTTTTTTGTAATAAATATCAGCAGGTTAAAACTGCTGACATTTATTAGGGGAAAACGCCCTGTGTTTATAGAAACATGCATATTATTGACTTTTGCATGACATCCCCAAAAACTCATAATAGCTGGAAATGATCCCACACGATAAATACCTAACAGTGTCAGTTTTGATCTGATGCGATAATTATCACATCTAATAGTGGCCACCTCATAATAATCAGGGCCTCAGTCTTAGATATGTGGTTGTTTTGGCTTGTCCCTCCTTTAACTGCTAAAGAGCATCCACAAAATCGCATGGTCGTGGGTATTCACTATCAATTTCCAAGTAGCTTACCATCCTGGAAACAATCAAAAGGGTAACCTTGTCAATACACCACTAAATGCATCAGCAGAGTCTGAGTGGGTCATTGAACACCACCAAATGGAAATGGTATAGTTCTAATCACTAAAGCTATAGAATCAAACACCACACCCTGGCAGGCTCTCGAAGCCTGGTATATTTTACACAGTAAGTTAAGTCAAAGTATTACTGCACAAAGTAATTGTTACAAATAGTTTTTTTTCTCTTTCAGGGATTATTCGTGTCTCTTCGCAGACAGACAGGGAAGCTCAAGAGCAGTATTATGTCATTATCCAGGCAAAGGATATGGTCGGTCAAATGGGCGGACTCTCGGCCACAGCCACTGTAACCATCAACTTGTCTGACATCAACGACAATGGGCCAAAATTTCAACAAAGTAAGAGAAGCATCGATTTTTCGTTTTCAACAGGAACTAAATAGAGCATTTGTGTGTTTGTAAAATGTATTATCCCTAAAAAATTATCACATGTACAGGGGCAAGTCGAGAATTTAGCATTTTAGGAAAATATTGCCTTAGAGGGAAATTGGGTTTCATTCAATTGAAGTTATCATTGCGTGTTGTGCTGGATCTCAGTATTCAAGGCTAAAAAGATTTTCGCTTTTAAATGTATCCAATTTCTTGATTAATGATAAAAAAGGCCTGAACGAATGAAAAATGTATTTAGAAATCAATGGCTATATATTTTTTTGTAATAGTTGTTTTATCATTTTTAGGAAAAAAAGTATAGTGTAATATTAAATGTGCTAAATATATAATCCCTCTTATTGTGCTCACCCATCTAGAGCTCTATCACCTGTCAGTCCTCGAGTCTGCACCCTTGGGTTCATACGTTGGTAGAATTATGGCTGATGACAGTGACATCGGAGAGAATGCAGAAATGAAGTACATCTTTGAAGAAGGAGATGGTTTAAATTATTTTGACATTGTTACTGACAACAGCACCCAAGAAGGGATCATTACATTAAAAAAGGTGAGTAGGAAAGAATAAACCTAAGGAAAATACTCAATTGCAATAATATTCCATCTGGAAATTTTAAATGTGAAAGGACTTGAACTCATTCATTCTAAACTTGAGTTGGGTTAGAAAGTAACACTTAGGGGTCGATTACGATGTCAGTTGGAAACCCTCCGACCGCTAGTCGGAACATTTCCGACCTATATGGTTGATTTGCAGTCTGACCGCTGAGTTACGATGTCGGCGGTTGGAACGTGAACCAGTCGTTCATTCTTATATGGTTCCGACCGGCTCTCTCAGTCTTCCAGTAAGTTGTAATGTGATGTATTCTGATAGGTTCTGAATCGATCCCCCTATTCCTGACCCTATTCTGGTTAAACAAACCAACAAGTTAACTAGCAGTCAGCCCATGAGGCAGAAAACCCCCATGATGCAGATACCGTTATCTGACGCAGTCACACTACGGCACAGGAACGTGTTATCTGATTAGGTCATAACGCTTGCGATCTAATTAGACAAGCGATATTCCTCCAGCCCCTGATAAGGCATACGGAGTTCTCATAACAAATCAAACCTATGACAACCTGGGCAAAACCCTGCGGCCATTGTTTTGATTTCACCGAGAACTTCAGCAAAAGAATGTGCTAACGAGCAAGTCGTATGACATCCTTATTGACGTATCTATGTCCATCCTTACGTCAATCTCGGCACCTTAAAGGTATAAATATTACCGATATTGCCCTATGCAAACACACGCGGTGGTGACGAGACGGAGCAGCCATACTTGCCGAAGCCCAGAGCAGAGCAGACCCCGCTGGCACAGCCCCGCCTTCCTGACGCGCTGAGAACGAGACGCGCTGCTTTCTCCTGCCGAGAGATCCAGCACCGGCGCTTCCGGGTAGCCCTCGCAGGCAGCCTGGAATATCGAGACCAGAGAGAGAGATACCATCCCTCATTCATCCTTAATTCCAGGTACAGAACTGAATAACCCCTCACAGAGAATTCTTTAGTTATTCACTTGGCAAAAACAAACTTAACTTAAACTGTAACTTTCTATTCCCGCCCACGTATTAGGCTTTGGTCAGGTACACGGGGTAGGCGTATTTAGAAACACCAGTTGAGTACGTTTAGTCAAATGTATATGTGTATATAATATATTTTATTCATTTTAAAACATCTTATGGCTTAGAAACCATATCAATGTTTTTACAGTATTATTTTATACTTCTGCTTTTAATGTATGCACTTTACTTAACTATAAGTATTGCAATAATATCGATCCATTTCTCTTGTATGAGAAAAGAGACTGATCAATAAATAACACCTTTTTATTGAACACGCCCGTCTCCTCCTTTTCTCTACATTCTGATGAGACTAAGAATGCACGTACTGACTGAGTAAAATAAATTGCCTTTTGTTCACACGACTCTCGAGATACACTCTTGATTAGAGCAAAGTTGTCATGTTCTATGGTTGTCAGAAACTAAATCCCTTCTTGTCTAATCAGGGAAGTTAATTCCTTCCTGAACATTCGAGAAAGTTTCTAGTGAACTCTGAGCTAGCTGGCAAACCCAAAACTTTAAGTCTAATATCGTCAGTAGTAGACCTAGTTAACGTCTGGTCTAGGCCTTTACTATTGAAGGTATTATTCCAATGCGCAGAGCCTATTGGGATAATAGGAACTACACTACATGGCGCCCAACGCGTTTGGAAAGGGCGATAAAACTAACGTAAGACATTTAAAGTAACTCAGTCGTGCTTTCTCACTCAGACCCCTTTCTCCCATAATACTCCAAAGACGTCTGGAGTGGGTGAAAGGTCATATCCGCCAGACCTCGCAGGAGGGAACTCCTATGTATGGTTCTTGGTATAGTCAACGTTGAAGGATACACTGTTCCAAAATATTGTGCATCTAATCTTTGTTTCCATAAGAAACCTGATCTGCAAACAAACAAAATAACCATCCTGTCAGTAAAATGGTAGACAGTGATGAAGAAAGAGAGGCAGTTAGATTAGCAACTGAACTCGCAGCAGCCGATGCTACCATGCAGGAAGCAGACCCGGATATAATACTCATCCCGGTCATCAAAAGGAAATCTATAACCATAAAACTTATAGAAAATGGACTGACACCTAGAGGTGGTACAGTCATATTCGTAATTGAGGCACACGAATATCGGCAGACAGAGGTATACTATTCATGGATACATTTTCCAGCAGCAAATCCTGTAACAAAGTACTTCCACTATTACAAAATAGAGGAACCTCCTGAAACGTACACTCCTTTCGAGGAGGTGGAAGTACCACTCAAATTTCAAGAGCATTTGCTCTTATTTGATGGCGCCCTAAAACATAATAATCACATCACCAGGCTCGGTCCTTTAGGTAGACCAGGAGCAACGTGGCCGGTCCTAGCCGGATACACACCACATCCAGACATCGACGGGATGTCTGCAGCTAACCTGTTAACACAGCTAAAACAATTAATAAAAATACATAGACAATTAGTCCAGTATGTGATGCGGACTTCAACAATTCAGCCAGCGATTAAACTCCCACAGCTGACCCCTCACCAGGGGAACACAAATAAAATTACACCACAGAACATCCAGTCCTGCCTAGGTAAAGTACCGGCTAAACGGGAACAAATACCATTCTGGCTAGCGCAGAAAATCACCCAAATAGAGGCGGTGTTTCCAGACACCACCCCGCTAGAAAAGCACAAGATTCTGACTATCTGTCTTCCAATGGGAATCGCACCACACATTGAGGACTGTGACACTTGGGGTACAGTCTTTGCTTCCATCTACACAAAAACGCACGGTGTTCCATCCATTTCGGTAATACCAGATGTGCTAAAACAAATTCAAGACGAATACGGTCCAGAACCCGCTTTAACTCTTGGTATGAAATTACTAAAAGACTTCAAGCAGGTCTCGGCTATATTATTAGCCAATATAAAGGGAGAAGCAGCAAACGTGGCGATCCGCCAGAGGTTAAAGGAAACAGATATAGCAGACCAACCAGCTGAAATTGCCAGAATCATAGAAAAATCCTATGAGAAACTAGGCAGAGATAGTTTAGGTGGAATACCAGTAAAACCACAACTAATTGAAAGTCCTGAAAAAATATTTTTTAATAATAATTCAACATCACAGAAAAAAAGCTGGGATGGAAACAAACAATCCAATCCCAAAGAAAAGAAATTCCAGGCCAGAGGAAGGTCTCCTAGGCGAAGAGAGAAATCTCCGAACCAAAGACACAGGTCACCCCAGAGTGACCCCTCTGGGAAAAGATATAACCTTAGAAATAGGGATAATATAAAAAAGCCTGATAGATATCAAGACATTGATACACGTCCCTCTCAATCTTTTCAGACTTCCTCGCAGAAATCGGAAAGAAGAGGACGATCAGAACAAAGAGAAGAGCACGCCAAGTCCAAAGACAAGGAACCTGCTCAGCTAAAAAAGAAATTACAATTTCCAAAGAAGAAGGTAGCCAGCATTAAAATAGTTAACAATGCCGAGAATTCTGAGGACACAACTGAAAAACGGGGAATGGGCTCAGACAATGCTAGACAGCGCAGCAGAAGTGAGCATAGCTCGCAAAGTCCTTATGAATCATCTGGAGACAGTGGACACGAATGAATATCTTCAAGTGGAAACTGCAGACACCAGAGTTAGCAAACCTCACAAAATATACGAAATAACATTACGTATAGAGGGAGATAAGACTAGAAAAATAAGGGGACTATTTCGGGATAATCTCTCCAAGGGCTATGATATCCTTCTAGCTGAAAAAGACTGGCCACCAGAGTTTGTCAGGGATTGCCCTCATGGCGAAGAAGTAATTATGCCTGCCTTCTCAAATCATATCCCAATTCATAAAAAATACACACTTGCTAGAAAGTGGGCAGTGGCTCTAGCCCCTGCTTTATATAAAAATCACGTGGGATGGGATGAGGACTCTACTCCTCACAAAATCCAGTTAAAATCACAACCTACTGCACAAAGGCAGTACCCAATTAAGCAAGAAGCTAAAAAACAGGTAAAAGAAATACTAGATCAGCTAGAATACCAGGGGGTGATTGAAACTTGCACCTCACAAATGAACAACCCTTTGTTTCCGGTCTCCAAACCAGACAATTCATATCGTCTAGTTTTGGATTACCGACACCTTAACACATGTTGCAAAACTTTTGCAGTGCAAAATTCGCATAGTGCTGCACTAATGAATAACATAGTGCGCAAAAAATACAAAACAACATTAGACATCTCTAATGGATTCTTTTGTCAAAACATAGCACCAGAGAGCAGATATTTGTCTGCGTTCTCAATAAATGGCACTCAAAAACAATTCTGTCGGTTAGCCCAGGGGTACAAGAACAGCCCGGGAGTATTCTCAGCGAGAGTAACAGAATTACTACAAATATATGATGATGAAGCATTATCTTATGTCGACGACATTTACTTAACAGATGATGACTTGGAGACTCACTTGAAGAGAGTGAACACCATAATACTTGGGTTCGCAGCAGAGGGTTACAAATTCAACTTTAAAAAATCCAGAATTGCCCATCTGACAGTCCTGTTCTTAGGATATGAATTATCAAGTGAAGGCAAAAGCCTGGCTGACAATTTCCTAGAGAAATGTGCCGTAATCCAAGCACCTAGAACACTAAAAAACCTACAGTCGATTCTAGGCTTCCTAAATTTCGGAAGAACATACATTGCAAATTACGCAGAAAGGGTCAAACCCCTTTATGATCTGATAAAACCAGATTTTAAAAGATCCAATTGGACTCAAATACACACAGAAATTTTGAGATCCTTACAAACAGACATGCTAATTAAAACAAAATTAGAAACACGTGATAACACACGGAATCTTGTGATTCGAGTCATCCCAGGGAGATGCGGATTCACATACCTGACCTCTAATGAGGGAGAAAAGGTACCAATTGCATTCAAATCACACTTATACACAGAAGCTGAACAGAAACTCAGCAACAAAGAAAAAATTGTTCATGCAGTTCAAACCGCAATAGCTAGAGAAAAAGATCAAGCTGACGGTAGACATATCACAGTCAGAACAGCAGAATCAGCCTTTGAGGCACTAACAACACCGTGTAATTTACCAACAACAACATTGAATCCGGAATGGATACAATGGGTGAATTCAATCACAACGGACAAAGTATACTATTACTTTGATCCAGAACTAGAAGAATTAAAAAATCTAGATTATGAAAGAACATTCCCTCTGCCAATCGACATTCTGCCTTTACGACATTACGCCTGTGTAATTTATACAGACGGACATGCCCAACCCCCCGCTTGGGGAGAACAGGCATACAACCCCACATGTGGGATTACAAAAGAAGTGTGGCGCGGAGGTAAACTAAAACCTCTATTAACAAAAACACACTCAGTAGAAACTAATTCAGAACAACAAACTGAAATACTAGCATTGAAAATGGCGCTAGATAATGCGGATCGCGAATTCCCGACACTTATAGTGTCAGATTCATATTACTGCGTCAAATCATATAACAAGGATTTGCAGACATGGATTCAAAACGGTTACAAAGATGACACAGATGCACCAATAAAGCAGAAACTGCTCTGGGAACAAATAGCTCTTTTACAAAAAGAGCTACCAAAGGCTCAAGTGACACACTCACTGAGTCATCAGCGCGATGGCGTTCACGTTACAGGGAATTCATTGGCTGAGACAGCCACAGCGGCAGCCACTAAATCGGCACCCGTAGTTCGAAAAAAGCGTACATTAAAATACATTGACGGTGAAACAGTGCTGGCGGTGAAAACGTCATCAAAAGGCGACTGCTCAGCGCTACCGATCAACTATCCACTCAATTATACATACATAATCGATGCAAACTCCGTCCCTTTTGCCCGAATCCCTGGAGTGGGGGATAGAGTGATTCCAAACATGGACAGGAGAAACTTGTTAATCGCAGACGCACATATGGGCGAGGGTCTCAGACACCTCAAACTAAAAGATTCTCTGGAAGAATTACAATCAAGGTACTGGTGGCCAGGCATGAGCCTGCATCACACCATGTTTGTAAAAAACTGCCCAAACTGCAACAGAATTCGCAGTGGGGAGAGAAACAGTGTAATACCTCGTCGTTTCACTCCCGAAAAAATCAAGAGTAAAAAGCAAGGCTTGCGATTAACATATACAGGCTAGTTTCCACTTATAATGTAGATCACCAGCACTCGGCTGACGTCTGGACTATTATACAAAGATTTGCGAGTCTAAATGGCATATACGCTAAGAGCATGCTACGTTTGACCATTGTTTTCACTCTAGCCCTCCAGCCTGAGGGGAAACATGGCCAAATGAGCATAGCACAGCGGGAATCTTCTCACTTCCTTCCTGAGGGATACGGGATGGTGTAAAGAAAAAACCAAGGCATAAAGCAATCTATAACGGCAAAGGTATTAGGTTCGGGAGCTGGGTGGGTCAAACATCTAATAAGTGTCCAACGTAGTCTAAATAACTTGCCAAGAAATTCTCTGAAGGGATTCAGTGCGTACGAATTATTATTTGGAACTAGGATGTTGATCTCTGACATTGATAGTCAGACTTCAGTGGTGAAAGAAAAAAGCTTTGATATCAAAGACCGTTTGGCTATTTTGCAGGACTTAAACAAAACAAGAAAAGACCTGAGCAACATAAAGTTGAAACAACAGCCAACAACCACTGAAGAACCACCACCTGTCCCAGCAAGACCTGTCTGGATTCCAAAAGTCGGGGATCTAGTCAGGGAAAAGATCGCGGTAAAGAAGGAATTTGGGCCTTCTTACAGGAAAGCAGTTCCTGTCTTGTCTATCAACGGGACAAGATCTGTTGTACTACCGCCACTTGCTGGTAAAAAGGAGAACCGAGTTGTATCCATCGACCTGGTAAAACCACAATCATGTGGCCGATAACAAACAGTAGGCCAAGTGGACTCCCAATAAGTAGCCGAACACCAAGGTTTGCTACCAGTACAGAGGTTCTAACAAAGAGGTTAATCACTTTCGAAACACCTACAGAAGAACAACAAGGACTATGCAACAATGCAATGGAACTTAGACCTCTGAAAACCCAAATAAAAACATTTAGCAGAGACACACCAATCTACAATGAAGTACCAAGCGAAAATGCAGGAAACAGTAATCCTGAAGTAATTGGAACAATTGACAGAACTGCATCCGGCTACTTCATAAACTTCGATGATTCCTCTGAAGGCTTCAGTGAATCAAAGACACAGACATCATCAAAAACCTTTAAAGATAAAGCTAAAGAACTTTTGAAACAACTGAAAGAAACATATCTGATTTCTCCATGGATCGAATTTTGGGTGGGTTTTGGTGCATTTATCCTCATACTTTGGCTCATCATGGTACTTACTTTGGGACGCTTCATTGAGGGAAAATATGCTAAAATGGACACAGCAAGTCAGAAAATCAACTTGATCCTCAAACCACACACATCGTCACACGTCGAGAAAAGAGAACTTTCTCCAGTCAACTTCACAGCCAATCCGATACCGGGTGGGGTAGCCTGGGACAACACTGACTATGAAATTTATGGTCCGGTCGAAATCCTGAAATATCCACACCAAATTAAGATCTCATTGAGAGACTTTGCAAAACCAAGCTCATTTGCTGATGATTGGGACTTCGAGAGCATTAATAATATGATGTCTGACTTAGTAATGTCTGCTAAATTTACCGAACATGATTATTTGCAGGGTTCTACAAATTATGATAGTATGTACTGTTATAACCACTATGGTAACCATTTTCTACATATATCTGCACAACCTAGAAATGTTTTAAATTATAATCAATGGGAACATTGTGCAACCCCTCCAAAAGGAAGCTCAAGAACCTTCTATGACAAATATTCATACTTTTCAGGTTTTAACATAAGTAATGCTGAAGCATTTTATTTCAAATTGTCAAACAAGACAGGAACTAAGACCATGATAACAAACACAAAATTGATATATTCGGACTCATTTTTTGAACAAATGAATACTTTTGGTTTTGATTATTGGGACAAAAATGTGGAATTGAAAAGTGTTTGGGGTACAAAAGAATGGCAAGTACAGGGTATAGAATCTTTGTTTAGAGCCTGCATGATCCCAGAACAAATGATATTTTTAAATGACACTGTTCAACAAACTACCTGTCTTTGCCTAGCCAAAATTAAAGACTTAAATAAACCGTCTATTCCAAAACCAACAATGTACAGCAATAGAACTATAGATGAAGAGATAGACGTAAATTATGTATTAAACCAAAACAGAACACATCCAGATTGGAAACAGTGGTTGATCTGGCCCACAGATACTAATAACTGTCAAGACAGATTCCTGAACAAAACACAGGGGTTAAAAATGACCAGGCCAGACCCTAGATATCCCCAAAGAAATCACCCAGGGATAATAACCACCTACAGTGTGGGCAAATTATGCCTTCAGTGGCTACACACTTCCACACTGACAGAAATTAAGCAACACCTAACTTTACTTACTGATGGTGCTGACTTGCGTGATTTCATTTTGGGACCACGCAAACAGCGTCAGAAACGTTTAATAGCAGCCTCTGTATATGCAGCATACAATGAGGCCTGGAAGGTTACTCAAATTGAAACAGCAGAGAGAATACGGGAAATTGACCGTATTAATTTGGAAAAATCACTTTCTGTAGTGGACAATGGGTTAATGACTCTGTCCTCCAGAATTTTTTCTTTGGACAGCATTGTGTCTTCAGCAATCGACATATTATCGCAAGACTTACTGTTATTACAACACGGTCAGTCTCAATTGCGTTCTATTGTACAGCTTGGCTGGACGTTACAAAATCTACGTTCAGGCTATGTGCCTTGGCGTTTAATCAACACAACGTCACTATTCCAAATCTTTAACCTTACTGATAGACAAATCAGTATGGCACAAAAGGGTGCTGATTATACAATCTTGAGCATTGAAAAACTCGAAAGATTACCAGTGACAATGTCAGAACGACCTGTCAGTGAATGGATAATACATGGGATAATAAATATTCCAATCTCAACCTTCAGGTTTCAATACTGCCAAAAATATATACCGGCGGGCATGTACGAGAAATTTCGGAAAGGGGTACATTAAAACAACATGAAACCTGCCCTATTCACATGCATGCGTCAGTAATAAAGGACAGAAAGTGTTTCTTAGTGGCAATAATTGTGCGATGTCACTAAGCGGCACGCTTCTGTGTAACGGAATTAGTTTGCATGGAGCCTGTGAAGGGAATTCATACAACCTTTCATGTCACCAGCAAGGCGCACCTGCAACAGAGATAGAACCATTCTTTCAAAGACTCTATAATGGGAGTTACATTCTAATTGTCGATCGCAGATGTTGTAGTCTAATGCCCGGGACTCCTTATCTCGTAACTACGACTGCGAAGGTCAAGTGCTGTGGACGCTTATTGTTCCCCAGCTCCTTTCCAGACAGGGAGGCAAGGGCATGGCCCAACTTGAAAATTACTTCTATTCGAATAGATACTTTAAGCAGAATGAAAACAGTGCTTCTTCAGACGCCTACAAGGCTCACGTCATCAAAAGAAACGTATGATCTACAAGTCGCAAGGACGACTGCAGAGATACATTCATTGTTATCGACTAATTCCCCCTTACATTTCGCAGAAATCCTGAATGAAATCTTAAATATTTCTGATACCAATGGGGTCTCAAAGGTATTTAAGACAGTATTTTCGATGGCATTAACACCATTCAAAGCCATACTGGGTATTTTTCCAGATTTCGTCCATTCGATTTTTGGCGGACTTCCCCTGATCTTGGGACTAATTGCAGGAATCCTATTCTTGGTCCTTATTTTTCGTTATGGCAACCCATGTCACAGACCAAACTCTTGCGACAAGGGAAGAAACAATCCTAGCCATTGGATACCGGGACCGGATATCAAAAATCCGGGGACTCTCCCGGCTTAGAGACCTGAACATGACTTGGTTTCTATCATTTCGACCAATGTGGCAAAGATGTGTTTTACCTGTATTAAGGTGTCTGCTATGCGGAGAAGAATGCGTGTTAGACACCTGTCTGACGATACAATCGGATGCGCCAATGGATGCAGAAACATTGTTGAGCCCGATCAAGGTTCACGCTTTGTGCTGCCCTCAAAGGCTACCAATCCTGATGACGGCATTCGTGGAAGCTTCACCACTACGATTAAGGGGTAGTGAAGTTCAAGATGAAAGCAACATCGAACAGGTACGACCTTCTGTCAGCAATGCGAATCAGAATGTCAATGGAGACAATCATGCGCACGAATGCATGGTTACACCTTTTTCCGAGTTAGTGGAACTTTCCCAGGAAGCTGTTGACAGCTTTTTCGAAAGCCTAAATGATATGATGTTCTCACCAGAGCAGAAATAGAGACTTTTGAGCAAGCTCGCACACGGCGTTCCCTGAATTCGGCCTTCAACTTTAGAAATAAAGTCACATGAACGATTTTACCTCCAGTTCACGGACAGCAATTTTTCAGCAGCCCCAAAATATTTTTGCATATTTTTCGGGACACTATCTTCTGCTTAAAGTAAGAACTATTCTTAGAGAACTAAGGTTTCTAAATTTTAGATAGCTTATAGACATTAGCTGCCCGCTGGTATGTTCATAAATATTTTATTGTGTGATGGAATGGTCTCGAACTTTTTTTCTGTATTAAGAGCCATTTCATGTGTAGATTCTCATATACCAAATAGCAATAATGTATACAAATGCGTGATTACTTTGGCATTATTCTACAGCTTGAGTGCATACAATACAAATGATTGCAATTTCTTCCGTATATTTGAAAAATTTCAAAATGCATTTATGTATTATGTATTTTGGGGTGGTAAGGTATACACTATACTCTATAGTATGTTTTTACTATGCATAGATTAGTAAATATGTCCATAGTTAGCGTGGAGTGGGTGTGATGTATTCTTATAGGTTCTGAATCGATGCCCCTATTCCTGACCCTATTCTGGTTAAACAAACCAACAAGTTAACTAGCAGTCAGCCCATGAGGCAGAAAACCCCCATGATGCAGATACCGTTATCTGACGCAGTCACACTACGGCACAGGAACGTGTTATCTGATTAGGTCATAACGCTTGCGATCTAATTAGACAAGCGATATTCCTCCAGCCCCTGATAAGGCATACGGAGTTCTCATAACAAATCAAACCTATGACAACCTGGGCAAAACCCTGCGGCCATTGTTTTGATTTCACCGAGAACTTCAGCAAAAGAATGTGCTAACGAGCAAGTCGTATGACATCCTTATTGGCGTATCTATGTCCATCCTTACGTCAATCTCGGCACCTTAAAGGTATAAATATTACCGATATTGCCCTATGCAAACACACGCGGTGGTGACGAGACGGAGCAGCCATACTTGCCGAAGCCCAGAGCAGAGCAGACCCCGCTGGCACAGCCCCGCCTTCCTGACGCGCTGAGAACGAGACGCGCTGCTTTCTCCTGCCGAGAGATCCAGCACCGGCGCTTCCGGGTAGCCCTCGCAGGCAGCCTGGAATATCGAGACCAGAGAGAGAGATACCATCCCTCATTCATCCTTAATTCCAGGTACAGAACTGAATAACCCCTCACAGAGAATTCTTTAGTTATTCACTTGGCAAAAACAAACTTAACTTAAACTGTAACTTTCTATTCCCGCCCACGTATTAGGCTTAGGTCAGGTACACGGGGTAGGCGTATTTAGAAACACCAGTTGAGTACGTTTAGTCAAATGTATATGTGTATATAATATATTTTATTCATTTTAAAACATCTTATGGCTTAGAAACCATATCAATGTTTTTACAGTATTATTTTATACTTCTGCTTTTAATGTATGCACTTTACTTAACTATAAGTATTGCAATAATATCGATCCATTTCTCTTGTATGAGAAAAGAGACTGATCAATAAATAACACCTTTTTATTGAACACGCCCGTCTCCTCCTTTTCTCTACATTCTGATGAGACTAAGAATGCACGTACTGACTGAGTAAAATAAATTGCCTTTTGTTCACACGACTCTCGAGATACACTCTTGATTAGGGGAGAGCAAAGTTGTCATGTTCTATGGTTGTCAGAAACTAAATCCCTTCTTGTCTAATCAGGGAAGTTAATTCCTTCCTGAACATTCGAGAAAGTTTCTAGTGAACTCTGAGCTAGCTGGCAAACCCAAAACTTTAAGTCTAATATCGTCAGTAGTAGACCTAGTTAACGTCTGGTCTAGGCCTTTACTATTGAAGGTATTATTCCAATGCGCAGAGCCTATTGGGATAATAGGAACTACACTACAGTAATGGCACCATAATCCCATATGGTTGGCGTTTCTGCTGTAAGGATTATGATTTCAGTTTCCAACAGCCTTTCCGTGCTGGCCTTTCCGACACAGGAAGGCTGGTGGAAAGTGACTTTGGGGGGCCCTAGCAAGACCCCCTTGCCTACGCAGACCGGTTGGTGGCCGAGGGGGTACCTAAGGTGCCCCCTGTAAATCCATGCACGGTGTGGCAGGCACTATGGGGTGTCTGCCACAGGGTGCAGGGTTTCACCCCCCCCCCATTTCTTCATGCAAACCTGTAATAGGACCGGTTTCTGGCCATAACACAGGCTCCCATACATAAATATGAGTATCCAACCAAACAGTGTTCGGTCACATAATAATCAGGTGGTCGGAACTGTCGACCGGCGGTCAGTCGGTCGGTCCCGAGGCAATTCTGATCGACATCATAATAAACCCCATATTCTACTGCATAACATGGTGATTAGACTTCTTATATTGAAGCAAGTGTCACAAATTAATCGGTTCGGTAAACACCTTTAAGGGGCAGCCTAGATCGGACCATTGCTGTTGAGTGGAAACTGTAATGCTCACTGTTATGGGTTGTCTGTGGAATGTAACTGTCTATACATATGAATTGTACCTTGAAACCTCAATAAAGAAATACATTTTTTTTTAAAAGTGTCACAAAGTAAACCTTACTACTATTGCCTCGAAGTGGTATAGCAAATCTAGGATGAACAGCAGTAAATGTAACAGATATTTTTACAAAGAGAATCAGTTAATGCTTTCTTTGTTTCACATACAAATGAAGTCACTGTTGCTGGCTTCTCTCAATTTGTTTATTCTTTTTATTTTAATACAATCTACTAGAACTTAGTACAACATATTCCAGGACTCTTGCAAATTACACATGATTCTATTCATGAGTGTGAATGGATGTATTCAAGAATGAGACTTGTTATGTGATTAGTTTGGAGTATTGAATATGAAATAGACTAAGCCAAAATTCCTCATAACTATGTGCTCATGTATGTTATATTTATACAGCACAAACATAGCTGAAAGTTGGAGAGTGTTTTACATGGTCAAAAGCAAAGGCACATTGAACTTGCGATTGAACAAAGTAACTAGTGTTGTAACAATGAACGTGGACTGTTACTGATTCATGCAATTTAATTCTTTAAATATGTCTTCTGCTCTTTCCTGTTGTTTCAGATGCTTTGTACATAGATGGAGAAAGCCTGTAGCCTTGTTTTTGTTTTATTTGTTTATACTTCTTCATTCACATCTAATTGTGTGCTGTCTGCCGATTTGTCAAGATCGACTGGGGATGGTGAACCTGTCAGCCAGGTTATCAGGGGGTTAGATGATTCTTCAGGTTTTGAAAATGGTGCATGTCAGCAAGGGGAACAATCAGGTTAGGGGTGATACCATCATATTTCTTCAGGCCCTCCATAAGGCATGCTTTGGCATGTAGAATGGCCTTAAAGTAGGCCAGGAAGAAGGGCATTGCCACCACCCAGATGCAAGAATATGGTGTGCCAGATATGTGGTTTCACATTCACCACTGAAACATAACCCTATTTATTTTTTGTCACAGATGTGTGTGCCACTTCCATAAACAATACTCCAAAACTATAAAATTATTATCAATTTTTAATACAGTCACATGCACAAATCTATCACAGAGCTGCCAACTAAAACAAATAATTTACTTTGTGAGTAGGGGACGGGGCCTTGGAGGGCACGTGGCCTCGTGCCGAGAAGTAGCTACAAACACAAAAAGATGATGGACAAATTGCTGAAACTTTCCTACTACTGACCCCAGTCACAGATCTGGGTTTAATCAATCATTCTTTTTCTCACTGCACCACCCCACTTTGGGCAAACCCATATGCAAATCAGTCTTGAATCTGCTCCTTATGGGAACAGTCCAGAAAGACCTGCCAGGCCAGGTCCTCACTGGACTGGAAACACGCATCCTGGGACCGGTTTTGGGGTTTCATACCTCATCAGCCAGGCTAACTTGAATCCAGTGGCACACCGAGCAAGGTACGCACATCTGGTCATATCCTTAGCCACTTAAGGCAAACATAGCAAACACAACAAGATGATGGACGGAGTGCTGAAGCTTTCTAATCACTCACCCCCTGTCACAGATCTGGGTATAATCCATTGTTCTTTTGCTCACTATGCCACCCTAGTTTGGACCGAGCCACATGTAAATAAGTCTTGATCCTGCTCCTCATGGGAACAGTCCAGCGTGAACTGCCAGGCACTTTTATCCCAGCCTCGCCTCAAACCCCTCCTCCAAAGTAAAACAAAAAAATGCTTGGTGAAGCTGGTGCTGGTGTCCTGAGGTGTTTTCACACCCCTTAATGGACATCAGTTGTTCAAAGCCCATGAAAACGAGCTGGAAATCCACTGTTCACCTTAGTTTTCAGTTCATTTTCCCTGCCAATGTGTGATATCCCCTCCCTTACCCAGTGACTGTGTGAAGGGGACCGATATCGTGTGTCACACAGTGGCACCATATAGGAACATAAGCTACTTCCCACACCCTGGCAGTAAAGAACATTTATCATAATATAGTGGACTGAATTTTCCCTTTGTACTCAAAGCCTTTGAACACGTTCAAAATCTGGCTATATCAACCAACCACTAAGGAACTCAAACCAGCAGAAATCCCATGGAAAAGATGTACAAAATGGTGCATGGTTTTAATAAAATTTCAGGTAATTTCATTAAATTTTTGTGTTATTAGGTATTCAGAAGAAAATGTTTTGGTGACAAGTTCCTTGACGTATTTTAAGTGGGTGAGCACCTCCTGTGGCAAGAGACCTGTTTGAGCAGAAAGTGTCTCTCAACAAATATTTTCTGTGTGAACCATTCTAATGCTTGGCATCCACAACAACTTATATATGCCAGGTACACACTTGTTTTAAAAAGTTTCTCAAAATTGATTCATGTTGCAAATTTTGCATAATACAGAATGCACAATCTTTAGTAAATATTCCCAGCATAATACATTTTTTGCAAAGGTGTAATGTGTACCCAAGGCTATATTGTTTAAAACCAGCATTAGCCTTTATTGAATTGCTGTGGTTTCAATGAAAAATGAGTACACACTATATGAGCATCAGCCCTGCCAGACTGAAAGGTCCACATGTCTAGTGTATTTACTTAAATGCACACCATATTTGTAAATCAATTACTGGTTAACAAACAATTATTGAATACTACTCTCAGGCCCATAATTCCTGTGAAAAAAGTGAATCTAGGGGTTCTTTTTGGATTTTTAAAAACACTGTGAAGTGATTTTTTACATGAGTTGGAGGCAACAGTGTCCAGATGGGTGCATGCCACAAGGTACCACCAGTTTCAGATATCCAGCCAATGCACAGCCCTAAGCAGATCTAAGCCTTAGAGGTGGTCATTTTTCCAGATAAGTACTCTAGGAAATCTGCAATTTTATGGACCCTGCTTTTACTTATGCATGACCCTGTCACATTGCCATTCAGTGCACAGTATATGTGCTCTGCCCATAAAATTGTGCAGCTAAGTGGGTCACCTAGCTGGTGTATGTAGAATTCTATTGAGGCCACATGGGTTGCGCTAGAAATCTCACCAGTGGCATAGAAAAAGAATGTCATGTGTGGACTTCAATGTGCCTTCACTCCATGCACATTAAACACACAAATGTATGGCTCTAAAGAGTGCCATTTTGCTCTAGATGGGCTTCAGGCTACAAACGCTCTGCAGGAAAACCTGTTTCTGAATGGAAGATAAGTCACCCCAAAGTGACCCTGCAATCCCACATGGCTGGTGTTTAAAATAAAAAGGGGGGCATATTAGAATTTGGGAAAAGTACATCCCACAAAAAACAAGTGCTAAGCTGTTTTCACTGTGCGATAAAAGTAAAAAATTTTAGGAATAGGCCTAGTTATGAGTAAAATCACTTTTTATACAGGATTATGACGCTACTAGAGTGGTTGTTAAAAGTTATTTGTAACTTAGTTTTAAAATTCTAATTTAGTGGTAAAAGTAGAATTTTCTTAACTATGGCAGACAAGTAATTTATAAAAAGTTAACTTTGTGCTGTCTTGTAGTAAACTGGTTTAGAACTGGTTTGTATCACAGCCTTTCTCTATAGAGACATACTTTTTTGGTGGTTAGCAACCCTCCTCTAGGAAGACATAGGTGTTGCTCTGGCTGCAGTAAGGTAGGATTGATGTTAACAGTCGTAACTGAGCATGGATTAGCCATCTTGGAGAGGGACAGGAACAATTGGCACCATAAAGGACAGCTGTAACAGCTCTTCCTTCGAAATAGAAATGCTAAATGTGATTCTCAGGGTCTGAAATTATTGATTCTCAGGACCACCCTAAAATATTTTCCTCTGCACTTAGAAGTAGTGAAAAACCTAGCCTAGAAGGAGGGATGAGGCAGGTGCAGTTTGGATACTGTTGAAGTCAGGATGGTATCTAAGAATTCTATGGATTAGGAGTCACTACTGGCTGTCTAGAATTCTCTAGTCTTTTGGCTCCTGCACAGGATAAGACAGCGACATCACCTGCACTTGGGTAAAAACATATGGAAAAAAACGTCTGAATAAAGATGACTGAAGCGCTCCTGACTCCTGCTGTTATCTGAGACTGGAACTGTTCTTCAAGGGTCAAATGGTTGGACTAGAGTTGCTGCTACAGGGAAAAAAGGAAGAAGAGTTCCATGCTTTGAAGATAATATAGCTAGCCATTTGGGAATGGACCATGGGAGATCCCCGGCTTGAGAAGGTGCATGGAAGACTGTCCCTGGAACCCAATGGCTGTAGGATAGCCCAGGAGTAACTTTCACAGTATGAAGAAACGTTTGGGGATTTGGCTGTGGGAGAACATAGGGGAAAAGAGGCCTTTCTCCTTCTCGGAGATGTTGCCCGAAGTTCACCAGGAAGATTTATAGAATTGGAATGTAGTATCATTCTAGAATATTGATCTGCCCCTGACCTTCAGGTCTTAGTGAGACTCAACAGTCTACTGCTAACTCTTTCTGGTTTTTTTTACTGGAACAAGCGCAATTTCCAATAGTTGTTTTCACTAATGCACATGGACTGAAAGTGGCTTTTATGTCTCCATTGTTGCTAGGACCATTTCTGACCACGTTGCATTATAACTGTAAAAAATAATATCTCTGCTTTTCCTTATCCATTTGTAACCATTTGATGACTTTTATTTCTTAATTGGCTTTGTAAATTTTATTTTGCAGTGCTCTTAAATTTAACTTGTACTCCACACACATTTCCCGGGCAATTACATACTGCTAATATAATTGCTACCAGAGAATGAGCAAAGTTTGTCTTAGAACTGTGTTGTGGCCAAATCCATTTGTGTTTATTAGGTTGGTAAGAGTAACTACCCAAAATTAATAACCCATCAATTATAAACTTACATCAATGATCCACATTTACGCAGCAAAGAGTCAGCAAAACCATGGACAAATGGTCATTCTTTCATGCCAAATTGCTCCATAGCAATATCTTAATATATTTAATTTTGAAAGCTTATAATAGGCAGTATGACACTAAAAGCCATTGAAGACAGCTGGAGCATGCCTCTTACCAATTTAGGGGGCCACACACAAGGTTCAATATGTGTGACAACTGTGGAAATAATCTAGAACCACAAAGAAATCTTGCTGGCTCATCTGATATGTCTGTTGTTGTGCAGCGTAGCCCTCTTTGGTGAAATCAGAAAGAGCATTACAGTTTTCCTCCTTTCCCAAGCCCTAGTTATACCTTAAGTCAAGGAAAATAAACAATGGTATTAGTTATGTCCTCATATACAGTATCAGCATTTTGTAGATCACAACCATTACCATAAGACTTAGTGTTCCAAACTCTATCAAAAGGACCAAAGTTTCACATTCAATTAAAGTTCATTGCCCTCTTACCCGTGCAGTAGACCTCAGAACCTCCTTCTACATCGTTTGGCCTGAGAGTCTTCTTAGCAGTGGCAGACCTCAGAATCTCTGACACCTGATATAGGATTCTTAGGGTGTCTCTCCTGCTAAAGGTTCTGAATCACCAACACCAGGAGTAGACCTCTGACTTATATTCTAGTAAAAGAGGATTACATCTCTTATTAACTGAACAATAATTGATGTATAGCTTTAAGAGCTTTTCTTTGAAATATTTTTACCTGCCTTAAGCATCAAACTGATTATTTTCATATGTCAGACACTCCTTCAAGAAAAGAGCACCTTGACAATTTTAACTATAGTAACAGATTTCAAATTCTCCAGTGAAAGTAGCAAGTCTCAACATTATTGGTACCATTACACATCCCACTGGAGGAGCTGTAGTCGCTTCAACATCATAAAACAACAAACCACTAAAGCTTCAAAGGACGAATCCTCATGTCTCCAAAGAACACTGCCACAATTTCTCCAAATTCGTCATCTAATTGTGTGCTGTCTGCCGATTTGTCAAGATCGACTGGGGATGGTGAACCTGTCAGCCAGGTTATCAGGGGGTTAGATGAGTCTTCGGGTTTTGAAAATGGTGCATGTCAGCAAGGGGAACAATCAGGTTAGGGGTGATACCATCATATTTCTTCAGGCCCTCCATAAGGCATGCTTTGGCATGTAGAATGGCCTTAAAGTAGGCCAGGAAGAAGAGCATTGCCACCACCCAGATGCAAGAATATGGTGTGCCAGATATGTGGTTTCACATTCACCACTGAAACATAACTCTATTTATTTTTTGTCACAGATGTGTGTGGCACTTCCATAAACAATACTCCAAAACTATAAAATTAATATCAATTTTTAATACAGTCACATGCACAAATCTATCACAGAGCTGCCAACTAAAACAAATAATTTACTTTGTGAGTAGGGGACGGGGCCTTGGAGGGCACGTGGCCTCGTGCCGAGAAATAGCTACAAACACAAAAAGATGATGGACAAATTGCTGAAACTTTCCTACTACTGACCCCAGTCACAGATCTGGGTTTAATCAATCATTCTTTTTCTCACTGCACCACCCCACTTTGGGCCAAGCCATATGCAAATCAGTCTTGAATCTGCTCCTTATGGGAACAGTCCAGAAAGACCTGCCAGGCCAGGCTCTCACTGGACTGGAAACAAGCATCCTGTGACCGGTTTTGGGGTTTCATACCTCATCAGCCAGGCTAACTTGAATCCAGTGGCACACCGAGCAAGGTACGCACATCTGGTCATATCCTTAGCCACTTAAGGCAAACATAGCAAACACAACAAGATGATGGACGGAGTGCTGAAGCTTTCTAATCACTCACCCCCTGTCACAGATCTGGGTATAATCCATTGTTCTTTTGCTCACTATGCCACCCTAGTTTGGACCGAGCCACATGTAAATAAGTCTTGATCCTGCTCCTCATGGGAACAGTCCAGCATGAACTGCCAGGCACTTTTGTCCCAGCCTCGCCTCAAACCCCTCCTCCAAAGTAAAACAAAAAAATGCTTGGTGAAGCTGGTGCTGGTGTCCTGAGGTGTTTTCACACCCCTTAATGGACATCAGTTGTTCAAAGCCCATGAAAACGAGCTGGAAATCCACTGTTCACCTTAGTTTTCAGTTCATTTTCCCTGCCAATGTGTGATATCCCCTCCCTTACCCAGTGACTGTGTGAAGGGAACCGATATCGTGTGTCACACAGTGGCACCATATAGGAACATAAGCTACTTCCCACACCCTGGCAGTAAAGAACATTTATCATAATATAGTGGACTGAATTTTCCTTTTGTACTCAAAGCCTTTGAAAACGTTCAAAATCTGGCTATATCAACCAACCACTAAGGAACTCAAACCAGCAGAAATCCCATGGAAAAGATGTACAAAATGGTGCATGGTTTTAATAAAATTTCAGGTAATTTCATTAAATTTTTGTGTTATTAGGTATTCAGACGAAAATGTTTTGGTGACAAGTTCCTTGACGTATTTTAAGTGGGCGAGCACCTCCTGTGGCAAGAGACCTGTTTGAGCAGAAAGTGTCTCTCAACAAATATTTTCTGTGTGAACCATTCTAATGCTTGGCATCCACAACAACTTATATATGCCAGGTACACACTTGTTTTAAAAAGTTTCTCAAAATTGATTCATGTTGCAAATTTTGCATAATACAGAATGCACAATCTTTTGTAAATATTCCCAGCATAATACATTTTTTGCAAAGGTGTAATGTGTACCCAAGGCTATATTGTTTAAAACCAGCATTAGCCTTTATTGAATTGCTGTGGTTTCAATGAAAAATGAGTACACACTATATGAGCATCAGCCCTGCCAGACTGAAAGGTCCACATGTCTAGTGTATTTACTTAAATGCACACCATATTTGTAAATCAATTACTGGTTAACAAACAATTATTGAATACTACTCTCAGGCCCATAATTCCTGTGAAAAAAGTGAATCTAGGGGTTCTTTTTGGATTTTTAAAAACACTGTGAAGTGATTTTTTACATGAGTTGGAGGCAACAGTGTCCAGATGGGTGCATGCCACAAGGTACCACCAGTTTCAGATATCCAGCCAATGCACAGCCCTAAGCAGATCTAAGCCTTAGAGGTGGTCATTTTTCCAGATAAGTACTCTAGCAAATCTGCAATTTTATGGACCCTGCTTTTACTTATGCATGACCCTGTCACATTGCCATTCAGTGCACAGTATATGTGCTCTGCCCATAAAATTGTGCAGCTAAGTGGGTCACCTAGCTGGTGTATGTAGAATTCTATTGAGGCCACATGGGTTGCGGTAGAAATCTCACCAGTGGCATAGAAAAAGAATGTCATGTGTGAACTTCAATGTGCCTTCACTCCATGCACATTAAACACACAAATTTATGGCTCTAAAGAGTGCCATTTTGCTCTAGATGGGCTTCAGGCTACAAACGCTCTGCAGGAAAACCTGTTTCTGAATGGAAGATAAGTCACCCCAAAGTGACCCTGCAATCCCACATGGCTGATGTTTAAAATAAAAAGGGGGGCATATTAGAATTTGGGAAAAGTACATCCCACAAAAAACAAGTGCTAAGCTGTTTTCACTGTGCGATAAAAAAATTTAGGAATAGGCCTAGTTATGAGTAAAATCACTTTTTATACAGGTTTATGACGCTACTAGAGTGGTTGTTAAAAGTTATTTGTAACTTAGTTTTAAAATTCTAATTTAGTGGTAAAAGTAGAATTTTCTTAACTATGGCAGACAAGTAATTTATAAAAAGTTAACTTTGTGCTGTCTTGTAGTAAACTGGTTTAGAACTGGTTTGTATCATAGCCTTTCTCTATAGAGACATACTTTTTTGGTGGTTAGCAACCCTCCTCTAGGAAGACATAGGTGTTGCTCTGGCTGCAGTAAGGTAGGATTGATGTTAACAGTCGTAACTGAGCATGGATTAGCCATCTTGGAGAGGAACAGGAACAATTGGCACCATAAAGGACAGCTGTAACAGCTATTCCTTCGAAATAGAAATGCTAAATGTGATTCCCAGGGTCTGAAATTATTGATTCTCAGGACCACCCTAAATTATTTTCCTCTGCACTTAGAAGTAGTGAAAAACCTAGCCTAGAAGGAGGGATGAGGCAGGTGCAGTTTGGAGACTGTTGAAGTACAGGATAGTATCTAAGAATTCTATGGATTAGGAGTCACTACTGGCTGTCTAGAATTCTCTAGTCTTTTGGCTCCTGCACAGGATAAGACAGCGACATCACCTGCACTTGGGTAAAAACATATGGAAAAAACGTCTGAATAAAGATGACTGAAGCGCTCCTGACTCCTGCTGTTATCTGAGACTGGAACTGTTCTTCAAGGGTCAAATGATTGGACTATTGTTGCTGCTACATGGAAAAAAAGGAAGAAGAGTTCCATGCCTCGAAGATAGTTTAGCTAGCCACATGGGAATGGACCATGGGAGATCCCTGGCTTGAGAAGGTGTCTGGAAGACTGTCCCTGGAACCCAATGGCTGCAGGACAGCCCAGGAGTCACTTTCATAGTATGAAGAAATGTTTGGGGATTTTGGCTGTTGGAGAACGTAGGGGAAAAGAGTCCTTTCTTCTTCTTGGAGATGTTGCCCAGAAGTTCACCAGGAAGATTGATGGGATTGGAATGTAGTATCATTGTAGAATATTGATCTGCCCCTAACCTTCAGGACTTAGTGAGACTCAACAGTCTACTGCTCTTTCTGGTTTTTTTTTTACTGGCACAAGAGCAATTTCCAAAAGTTGTTTGCACTAAAGCACCTGGATTAAAAGTGGCTTTTATGTCTCCATTGTTGCTAGGACCATTTCTGACCACGTTGCATTATAACTGTAAAAAATAATATCTCTGCTTTTCCTTATCCATTTGTAACCATTTGATGACTTTTATTTCTTAATTGGCTTTGTAAATTTTATTTTGCAGTGCTCTTAACTTTAACTTGTACTCCACACACATTTCCCGGGCAATTACATACTGCTAATATAATTGCTACCAGAGAATGAGCAAAGTTTGTCTTAGAACTGTGTTGTGGCCAAATCCATTTGTGTTTATTAGGTTGGTATGAGTAACTACCCAAAATTAATAACCCATCAATTATAAACTTACATCAATGACCCACATTTACGCAGCAAAGAGTCAGCAAAACCTTGGACACATGATCATTCTCTCATGCCAAGTTGCTCCATAGCAATATCTTAATTTATTTAATTTTGAAAGCTTATAATAGGCAGTATGACACTAAAAGCCATTGAAGACAGCTGGAGCATGCCTCTTACCAATTTAGGGGGCCACACACAAGGTTCAATATGTGTGACACCTGTGGAAATAATCTAGAACCACAAAGAAATCTTTCTGGCTCATCTGATATGTCTGTTGTTGTGCAGCGTAGCCCTCTTTGGTGAAATCAGAAAGAGCATTACAGTTTTCCTCCTTTCCCAAGCCCTAGTTATACCTTAAGTCAAGGAAAATAAACAATGGTATTAGTTATGTCCTCATATACAGTATCAGCATTTTGTAGATCACAACCATTACCATAAGACTTAGTGTTCCAAACTCTATCAAAAGGACCAAAGTTTCACATTCAATTAAAGTTCATTGCCCTCTTACCCGTGCAGTAGACCTCAGAACCTCCTTCTACATTGTTTGGCCTGAGAGTCTTCTTAGCAGTGGCAGACCTCAGAATCTCTGACACCTGATATAGGATTCTTAGGGTGTCTCTCCTGCTAAAGGTTCTGAATCACCAACACCAGGAGTAGACCTCTGACTTATATTCTAGTAAAAGAGGATTACATCTCTTATTAACTGAACAATAATTGATGTATAGCTTTAAGAGCTTTTCTTTGAAATATTTATACCTGCCTTAAGCATCAAACTGACTATTTTCATATGTCAGACACTCCTTCAGGAAAAGAGCACCTTGACAATTTTAACTATAGTAACAGATTTCAAATTCTCCAGTGAAAGTAGCAAGTCTCAACATTATTGGTACCATTACACATCCCACTGGAGGAGCTGTAGTCGCTTCAACATCATAAAACAAAAAACCACTAAAGCTTCAAAGGACGAATCCTCATGTCTCCAAAGAACACTGCCACAATTTCTCCAAATTCGTCATGATAAAATAACGAATACCAAACTCTGCCTAATCCACCACTCCCAGCCAACCACAGAAATCTCTCCCCCTTCGCTCACACTGAACTCCCAAACATCTGACTCCCTCTCTGTCAGATGTTTCCTAGGATCCCCCACAACTCTCAAGCGCTGGAAGACATTCACTCACTCACAGAGGAGGACATCTCAAAGATGATTTCGAAATCCAAGCCCTCCTCCTATTTTGAAGACCCTCTCCTGGCCTCCCTAGTGAAAAGTCTCAATCATGCCCTAACTCCTCTCTGGACTAAGAAAATAAATAGTGGAGCAATGGGGGAATGCCTAACTGTATGAAACTAGGTTAAGTCCCCCCTAGGCAAGATGCTGACCCAGAGGACCTCAACAACTTCAGGCCCATCTCGAACCTTCTCACCTGTGGCAACAATTCTTAACTCCATGCGTGCGGCGCATTTTCCCGCTGTGCGCTGCATTTTTTAAAAACCCGCGGTTCATGACGAGCTGAGTACGAGAGGTGTACCTCATGATGAGCTGAGCTCGTCATGAGCGTCGAAGGGGTTAAACAATGCATTCTCTTCCAACTCAGCTAACACATTGACTCCTACAATCTTCGTGACTCATTCCATTTGGGTTTTCGGAAGGGTTGCAATACAGAAATAGCTATTTTGACAGTAGCAGATGACATATACAAATCCTTAGATGCTGATAAATGCTGCCTACTCATCTTCCTATACTTGTCAGTGGACTTTGACAGGGTTGACCAAAAGTTGCTTCTAATAACCCTCCATACACAGATCGGAGCAGATGGCTTGATTTTGGAATGGTTTGCCTCTTATCTAGATAACTGTTCCCAATTAATAAAAATAAACAACGCAATTTCAGAGATTTCCGCCATAACCAGGGTTGTCCCCCAAGGCTCGGCGCTCTTACTTACATTCTTCAATATTTACATGAAATCCCTCACCACCATGCTCAAACAAACTAAAGCTATAAAACTGTAGTTGAAGAGCGAAACACTTATTCCATCAATTACCATATAAAAAGGTTCAAAAAAGGTAAAGTAGCAATTGGGGAAGGCCTATGTGTTTTAATTGATTTTGGAGAATTTGCTGACTAATCTTTGTGGATGAAATGACTCCTCTGAGGGATTCATTCAGAATACAGTGATAACAAACTGATTTACCAGGAAGAATAAAAAAAAAATCAGAATTCCGTGTTATGCTAAATATGACAAATTTAAAGATTAAGGAGGTACGTTATCATTATCATTAGACTTGTGTACTATAAGTTGATATCTATAAATTGGCATTCCCTTAGCACAGATTTTTTACGTGCAATTAGACCCTGAAAGCACTTGGCAGATATTCCCCTTCATCACCCACATTTATTTTAGCAGATTTAATTGAAAACATCCCAGTACCTGCAAACGCACTGCAATGTTTGTTTTAGTTACTTGAAATAATGTTTAGATTACTTACCAGTAACCTGCATTACTTTGATTTCCCATTCTTCATACCAGTAAATGCAAAGAGGATCTACCTCCACAGTTCCGCACCTCCAACAAAGCACTTTTGTATGTCATGCATAAATATGCTGTCAGTGGAAACAGGATATCTGACAGTTCCTGAGGTCAGGTGCACATAGCAACATATTGCCTTAGACCACATACTCAATGTTTTTCTATTGGCCAGCAAGTCTTGCTATAGCGAAATAGCATTTGGGTGCTAGTCGCTGTAAGGAAATGTTAACTTTAAATGTCAATATATCCAACCTTTAAATTCCATGCACCCTGCATTGTGGGCTACAAGACCTACATAGGGGTGACTTATTCATATTTAAAAGGAGGTTTTCTTCTGAGAAAATAGTTTATTTTGACAGGTGTGGTTGCAGTTTTAGAACTGCAGCAACCAGACTATAGGGGTAGGCATGGAGTGATGTTTGTCTTTCACATTATTGGATGCCACAGTAGTGCTGGAGTCCATAGGTGACATTTAACTTTCCTTGCCAAGAGTGTATTTTACACACAATTTACTAAGGCCTTATAGGAAAGTCAAATATGCTAATTAGGGTTTCAGCAAATTTCAACATGTTTTATGGGTCGAACAACATTCACTGGGATCAGGTTAGCAGTGTATCAGTGCAGACTGAAAAATCCAGCTGCATTAGCCCACAAAGAATGTGGTGATCACACAAAAAGAGGCACTTTCTCACAGGTGCACTGGAATTCAAAGTCAGCCCTGGCAAAAAGGTTCCAAGCAGCCCTGGGCTGCAGGAGGACACGCCTAATATGGGGCAAAGAGAGCTCTGTTAGGCTGTGGCAGCCCATCCTGCTCTTAAAGCAGCCTCTCATTCTGCAACCTACAGCAGAAATGTTAATGTGGCAGTATGGCCACTGCGGCCCTTCCAGATGCAACCTAGGGGCAGATTTATGATAACTGGCGCATCCCCAGGGATGCGCCAGTTATGTTGCGCTGCTGCTCCGCCACCCATGGTGCGCCGCATTTACAATGCGGCGCACCATGGGGCAAAAACGGCACAGATGCGTGACGCATCTGTGCCGTAAAGGTGGCGCATTGCTGGAGTTGCGTCGCAAGCGTGACGCAGCTCCAGCAAGGCTCGGGGGTGCCCCATCTTTACAATTCTGCGTCAAGACCTACGCCTGCTTCAAGCAGGCGCAGGGTTTTGATGCAGCATTGGCCTGAAAGTGACTGAGTGAAATCTTATAGATTTCACTCAGCCACTTTTGCGAGGCGCACCTGCCCCGGAACGCCCACCCTGCGCCGGAACGCCCACAAGTGGCGCAGGGCTTTACAACGTGACGCATCTGCCTAGATGCGTCACGTTGTAAATGGGTCGTAGGGATGCGCCACGTTTACGCCGCAGTTGCGTGACGCAAACGTGGCGCATTCCCAACATAAATCTGCCCCCTAGTGCCTGGAGAGGGCGAGCTTCCAATTGGCTGAATCTTATCAACGGTTCAACAGTTATATTCATTAGAGGAACCGGCATTTGGCTGCCTTATCAATAAAAGTGTTTTTGTCTCAAAACGAACCAGGGTGTCTTCCTAAGAAGAAAATAACAAAATGATAGCTTTTGTTTGTACAGCACATGTGAGAAAAAATATATTAATGTGACGGTTGAGTGTGCTTTAGACATGCAAAAGAAAGAATACACCAAACACCCACAAGCATAATGGTGAGAGTAAAATACTTCTGCAAGATAGTATTGACATTTTTTTAAGCTAATGGCTCAAGGGTGCTCACTAAATGGTTTGATGAGGAGTCCGACCTAAAGATTTGTGTTTCAAACAGAGGTTGACTTTGCCAGATCTAAAAATAGGCCCTCCTCGCCTACCCATGTTTTCCGGACCACCCAAATGGCATACAACATCAATTGCCTAGTGATGGATGGCCATGTCTGGTTATTTTTTTTTGTTTTTAGCAAATGCGTGTGTCAGACAAACTGGTCCTTTTATCCGTGGGATAAAGTAAGAGCTTGATATCTAGCAAATATAAAGTACTCGTATGACCTTGTAAAAACAACAATTGATGGACAGAATGCAGAACAATGTCATACATTCACCCCAGTACAGAGATCTGGGCCTAAATCCATTGTTTTTTTGCACTCCACACCACCCCAGGTCAGACATGGCTATATGCAAATCAGCCTTGACCCTGTGCCTCATGGGAACAGTCCAGCCCAAACTGCCAAGCCATGTCTTTCCCGGACCGGAATCAAGCATCCAAGGACCGGTTTCTGGCTATCAGCCTTCATCAGCCTGGATAGCTTGACTCCAGTGGTGTGGAGAGCATGGGACTCACGTCTGAGCATACCCATCCCACTCGGGGTGACAAAGGCAAAAACAACAATTGATGGACAGAATGCAGAACAATGTCATACATTCACCCCAGTACAGAGATCTGGGCCTAAATCCATCGTTTTTTTTAACTCCACACCACCCCAGGTCAGACATGGCTATTTGCAAATCACCCTTGACCCTGTGCCTCATGGGAACAGTCCAGCCCGAACTGCCAAGCCATGTCTTTCCCGGACCGGAATCAAGCATCCAAGGACCGGTTTCTGGCTATCAGCCTTCATCAGCCTGGATAGCTTGACTCCAGTGGTGTGGAGAGCATGGGACTCACGTCTGAGCATACCCATCCCACTCGGGGTGACAACGGCAAAAACAACAATTGATGGACAGAATGCAGAACAATGTCATACATTCACCCCAGTACAGAGATCTGGGCCTAAATCCATCATTTCTTTGTACTCCACACCACCCCAGGTCAGACATGGCTATATGCAAATCAGCCTTGACCCTGTGCCTCATGGGAACAGTCCAGCCCAAACTGCCAAGCCATGTCTTTCCCGGACCGGAATCAAGCATCCAAGGACCGGTTTCTGGCTATCAACCTTCATCAGCCTGGATAGCATGACTCCAGTGGTGTGGAGAGCATGGGACTCACATCTGAGCATACCCATCCCACTCGGGGTGACAAAGGCAAAAACAACAATTGATGGACAGAATGCAGAACAGTGTCATACATTCACCCCAGTACAGAGATCTGGGCCTAAATCCATCGTTTTTTGGCACTCCACACCACCCCAGGTCAGACATGGCTATATGCAAATCAGCCTTGACCCTGTGCCTCATGGGAACAGTCCAGCCTGAACTGCCAAGCCATGTCTTTCCCGGACCGGAATCAAGCATCCAAGGACCGTCCATCACCACCCCCTTTTGTACCGCTTTTGGCCGCCATAAGTGTGGCAGGGTATGCTCAGATGTGAGTCCCTTGCTCACTTTGCTACTGGATTCAAGCAAGCATGGCTGAAGACCGCTGGAATGCCAGAAACCGGTCCTCGGAAGCTTGTTTCCGGTCCAGGGAAGGCATTGCTTGGCAGTTCGGGCTGGACTGTTCCCATGAGGCACATGGTCAGACTGATTTGCATATAGCCATGTCTGAACTGGGGTGGCAGAGTGGGCTAAAGAACGGTGATTGATTAAACCCAGATCTTTTGACTGGGTGTGAGTGTTTGATTGATTCAGATGCTCCGTCCATCACCACCCCCTTTTGTACCTCGTATGACCTTGTATACACAGTTATGCTACCTGGCATTATGCATAAACCTATGTGCACTGCCTGCTCTCTGTGTAACACCAACATCGTTCTCAATAGAGACCCAACAGTAAGAGTTGCATGAGTAAGTGCATACAGTACGTTATAGCAAACGTGTAACATTGTGTCTGTACGTGACGAGAAATAAAAAAATAAACACACATTTTATTTCTGTCGTACATAATATAAAATAGAAACATCTGAAACCTAAATGTACAGCATACCTGTACCCAAATTTCAATGTGCCATATTCATGCACTAAATATACATATCTGGGTGATGGTTTTCTGCTGTTGTTCACATAGAAAACATGCATGCACAGATTAGCTGGGTTCCATCTCCTACAAGTGAAACTGAGTTTGTGGACAGCTATCATGACAGTAGCAGTAACTGAGCTGTGGCCACATGTAGTTCATCTATTTCAGCATGAATATCCAACACTTTCACTACCTCCAAAATGACCTCAACTGCCTTTGTCGAAGTTGAACAAAATGGGCGACAGGCATTACTTTCACGGGAAGAATCAAACAATATGCAGGTTGTACAATCTGTGTCCCTAGTTATTCAAGGGAGGGTCTAGGCAATGGCAAAAAAACATTGCTACCATGTGTGGCAGGATGGCAAGTTTGATAACCAATTGTTTCACCACAGCAAAGGATGAGGGTTCAGTTAGGAGCCTTAAATGAATGCCTTGAGAACTAAGCAGCTGCACAACATGTCAAGTGTTGAGTTCTCAAAATGTGTCTATAAAAGCACCCAGAAGGAATATAATTGGGATACCATCTAGAAGTATTGGCAACCATGTGGAAGAACAGACAAATAACCAACTCCACTAAATATACTAGCAGCTCAAGCACAATGCCTGGGGTCATTACCATCAAATCAATTCGTTTTCAGGCTACCTGCGCCAGTTTGACTATTTCAAATAGATCATCAGATGGGCAAACATGGGCTGGAATGCCGATTGCTTTGTGGCAGATCAGTAAACAATAGGCACTATGAATGACAAATGTCTCAATATAACTGCTCTGCTATTCACTCGTAATCATGAGCACACCAAACAGTCCTTACGGAAATTAGAAGATTGGTAAAATGGCCACTGTCTTCAAAAGAAGGCTTCTCTATGTAATGGTTCTGCCAACATTTAGACTAGTTGAAGTTAGAAACTGTGGGGAATATTTACAAGCCCCCTATCACCACTGGAACTTCACTTTTATGGACGTTCCTGTGGTGATAGGGGCTTCACCTTATTTACAAGCCAGTATTAAGCCACTATATTTAGCATGAAAGGGGTAGGCAATGGATTTAGCGGTGGGCGTTCCACCGCAAGACCCATAGATTTTGAAGCTGCCCCCTATTTACAAGGGAGGGTAAAGAGAAGGCAGTGCCAAAATTAGGACCAGGGAAAAACTGGTCTTAATATTGCAATATGAGTAGGAATGCTTTGTTTCTCCTTGTTTTTGCTGTCTGTGTGTGCTGCATTGTGCAGCACACATGTGTGCTGCACAAATCTCCATTTGTGATTGTGTATGTGCAGGAAGGGACACCTTCCTGGAAATAAACAATCATTTCCTCAATGCAGGCACCCTTGCACTATGGTGCAAAGGTGCCTGCATTGGCGCTAGGCAGCTTAATTTAGCGCCATCACTAGGGAAAACACAGGGATATGTTGTATCTTTGTAAATACAGTTCATCCCAGCGTTTTAAGAAAGGCAGTGAGTGGCGTTAGCATTTTGTGCTTAATGCCGCGCTCCACCATTCCATTGTAAATATGCCCCTGTGTTTATTATCTCATTGTGATTCACATTGCATGGGATATCATATATCTCTCTCCTAAAGGTTTTTCTTGAATACACCACATGCACATGTGTGCTACATTCTGCAGCACATATAGAAACAGCAACGCACCATGAATGTTTGTTTATGTACAGGAATGCATCCGTTTCTTGCACATAAACAATCTTAAAAAAATGATGATTCGCAACTTCTATGTGTGCTGCACAAATCTCCATTTGTGATTGTGTATGTGCAGGAAGGGACGCCTTCCTGTAAATAAACAATCATTTCCTCAATGCAGGCACCCTTGCACTATGGTGCAAAGGTGCCTGCATTGGCGCTAGGCAGCCTAATTTAGCACCAGCTGATGACACGCAGATTATCCTGACTTGGGACGGGAACATCTCTAGTGCTCAACACAGATTTGAAGTGTGTCTGTCAGCTGTGTTCCAGTTGATGTGCTAAAGCAACCTCCAGTGCAAAACAAGCAAGACAGATATACTGGTCTTTGGCTCTTCTCCCCCTCTGTGGGGCAGTGAGATTTTGCAAAGTTCTGCTCCATCTCCTTTGAGCCCCACTTTGGCAGTGAAGAAGCTCAGAGAGAAGGTTTCATAGTAATTTGTCTTTCAAACCACAAGTGGAGAGCACAGTTGAGACTTGCTTTGGCCTCCTATGATCACTGAGGACGTTTTTTGTCAGTGCCCTTCTAACAGCTCGGCTTAACTATGCCAATGCACTCTTCTAGGGCCTCCCTTTATACCTACTCATGAGACTCTAGCTAGAGAAGGATGCTCCAGCTGGGTTCTTGCTTAATATTCCAAGGAATGTTTCTGTTGTAAGGAATTACATTGGCTGCCTATTTGGGCGAGAGTAAAGTTTAAGGGGCTGGTGAGTGCCCACAGAGTTTTCCATGGACTAGGTTCAAAATATTTATCTAAGCAACTTTTTCACTACCTGCCTCCTGAACACCGCTTTTGGCTGATGCACTGCTGGCTGTGGTGCCTAAGACAAGGAAGAAATGGGGAGGATCCTCCTTTTCTGTGCTAGCCACTGCTAGCTGAAATGTTCACCCAAGGCATCTGGGGGATATTATGGATACAGGTTCTTTTAAAGGTAGCCTGAAAACCTGACTTTCCAATGTAGCCTTTTAGTTTGAGTCCCCTCACATTTACATTTAGGATTGAAGGTCTACATACCTGCAGTGCCGGGACACTCCTTGGAGTATCTAAGCGCTTTATAAGCTCTAATTTGATTTGATTTGATTTGATACGGGAGCTGAGCTGATCCAGTCTTTTAGGTACTCCTCTTTAGGTTTTGAATGTCTTACCTCTTAAAACATTCTTCAAAGTAGTGTGGTAATCTTTTCTTTACTCCTTTGGAGGTGCATTTCTAAAGATCAACTGACATTAACATTTCTTTCCTTCCTTCCCTGGAGCCCTCACTTGTGCCTTCAATGTCCATCTCTCCCTCTCCTGTACTTTCAAGGAATTATGACAACTTAATCCTATTCATAAAATAGAGGTTTCCAACTTTGTCCTGCTTTTTTTAAAATGCTTTTTCCTGACCAGTCAAGATGCAGTCCTCCTTGTACACGTTTTCTCCAATTTGAAACAATTTACAAATCACAAAAATAAACTTTTTAAAATAGTGTCACTTTGGGCTCGATTACGATGGCGGTCAGAAGGGCCTCCGTGGTCCTGTCAGAGTCGGAAAAGACTAATGCGGTCACGTCGTAAGCAGTCCTCCCGACCACCATATATACAATAGGCACTGATAGGCAGTTTTCCGACTACCTTATTATGATGCGACTATCAGACCATCCGACTGAGGCGGTTAAACCGGCTCATCAGAGTTGGTGGAAACAGAGGGAATGACAGCTCAAACTCAACTCCACGCACCTCTCCACATCCAGGGATACCATGGATCTTGCCGTACAAGTCCTGCCGCTGCTCTACCTTCTCCATTACTACGAAATCTGATGCTGTTGCGGACCCACCACTCCTGACGTATATGAAACACTGGCTTTCCGACTGCATCGGTCAGAGCTGAAAGCTTTCTGACCTCATTGTGCGGAATTGATTTCTTTCCGACTGCCGTGGTCGGAGATCTCCGGTGCATGAAAAGTAAAAAGGCGGTCGGATAGTACCAGCCCCGGCGGTAGTATCTTTCCCGCTACCATGCCGGCCGCACAGCTTTTCCGACCGGCATCGTAATCAGTTGTTGCACCCTCATCTTCAAAGCTAATTTGCAGATTGGAACCCTGCTCTGGTGGCTAATCAAGATTGTTATATTTTCCAACATGTATTTTGATGAACAACAACAGAACTCCTTATCTGGTGTGCAGTGCATTTGGGTATGTCTCTTTTTATCTTGTGCAGATACTAAGCTTTTATCTGCATTTGATCAATTAATACTTACATTTTTATGAATCATTTTCTAATTTCATGTATTTATAGCCACATTCTACAGAGCAGTTGTTCCTAGGCTTTGGAGTACCAAAATACTATTTTGTCGAATCACATAGCCAGTCCAGGAGCAATCATTTTTTTAAGTTTAGTATTTTTATTTAAGAAATGAAAGTTATACATGTATTCTGGCAAACCAATATATAGGGAAACCATAAAGTACAATATAGGAATTGAGTATTAAGACTCCTACCAACATCAGCAAAGCAAATAACTACAGTGTGCAGGTAACCAAATTGAACAAAATATTGTTGAAGGAAAGAGTAAAATAGAGAGAATATAGAAAAAAGAACAGAAGAGAGAGAGAGAGAGAAGAGTAGGAGAAGAAGTGTAAATACTATAAAATTGTTGAGAGAAACTTTCAAAAAATCATGACAATCATACATTATATGATAAACAAGAGCAGTACTAGTAATAGAAAAATGCGTTATCAACATCACGCAGTCCCATTGCTAAAAACAATGGGCCCATTTCACAAAAGTTATCTGAGACAAAATCCTAACTTTATGACTTTTGGTATTCACAATAGGCATTTAGAAGTAGTAAAGTTAGGATTCCTAACTTGACTACTCCTAAATGCACTTTGCGAATACCAAAAGTCATAAAGTTAGGATTTTCTCTCCGTTAAACTTAAGTGTTGGTAAACTTAAGACCAAATGAGACAAAATACTAACTTTACGACTTTCGGTATTCAAATAAGGCTTTTAGGCGTAGTAAAGTTAGGATTCCTAACTTTCCTACTCCTAAATGCACTTTGTGAATACCGAAAATCGTAAAGTTAGGATTTTGTCTCAGATTACTTTTGTGAATTGGGCCCAATGTGTAATTAAGTTGTAGTACGAACATGCACAGACTACTTAAGCCACCTAAAAATAAAATATCTATGGAAAATGGATTGAACTTTGGTGACATGTCCTATTCTTGTCCATAACTGCTCACAGAACAGTGTCAGCTTAGGACAAAGGAAGAATACGTAAAGATAAGTACCAGGATTTGAGTTGCACCTCCAGCATGCATCACTTTTAAGCAGTTTGAATTTAAACAAGTGTTCTTTTGTATGGTATAACCTATTGTAGAAATAATACAGAGTTTAGGTAAGGTTGGCAGGACGTGCTGTAGAGTGAATTTTCACTAACATTTTCTGCCAAAGTGAGTTAGGCCAACTAGAGTGTAAATCCGATTCCCACAAAAGCTCCAATTTAGATTTTGGCCTAATTAGACAAGGTTTTACCAGCGCTCTGTATATTATTGAGGCCTTGGTGGTATGAAATATCCGTCTAAGTGGGGATTGCGGAGAATTACCCTGAATGGAAAAGGTAGGGAGGGACACCAGTGTAGGAGCCAACAGAGATTCTAAGATCTGATATTGTTAGAGAGATTTTGGAGAGAGATTAAAGGAAGAGGAGAGTGTTGAAAATGGAATTATTATGTGGAATCAATTGAGAAACAGTGAATATACCCTTGTTTAACCAAGTTCACCAAAATAACGGGTGCAAGTATCCTTTCATTATATCAAATAGGACTCTGAAGGAATTTGTCAGCGGAGGGGAGAGGAGCTACTGAGTAAGGCTTGAAAAGAGTACATGAGTGAGATATAACTGCAGGTGCCCAGTATTTAGGGAATTGTGACATGTGTCTAGTATATGTGTGAGTGAAGGAAGAGCTAAGGGTTAATTCCAGCTGAAACCATAATATGGGTGGAGAGAATTAAAGAAACCAACTTTGACATTGTCTAATACCAAAGGCGTTATGATAAGAAAAGAAGTCAGGTAAATTAACCTCTCCAACTGATTTTGGTAATGTTACCCAATGTAAACAAAATTAGAAGGTTTCCTGTACCATAACAATTTAGATGAGTCTATTTATAGTTGTAAAGTACTTCACCAGGATTTTGATAGATAGCATCATGAGATAGAAATGAATAATTGGACGTAGCATCATTTTAATAGTATCCAAGCAATCCCACCATAACAAAAATAAAGGAGACCAACCTTGCATCACTTTCAAAACTTTTGCCAGTAAGATGTCCATACTAGATTGCAGAGTATTTCGGAGATTTTTGCATTATATGATACCTGGACATTTGATCTTATCAGGGTTCTAGGAGAGCCCAATCCCAGCAAAAGGTACTTTAAACCAGAACGTATTCAAGGGCAATGCTTTGAATGTTTCTATGTTGAGTTTAGAACCTGATACGTCTATGTATTTACTTAGTACTTCAAAAAAGTGAGGGAGTGATGTTTCCGGTTTAAAGATATAAAGAAGGATGTTATCAACGTAAGCCATGAATGTAATATGTGCCTTATTTAGTTGAAAGCCAGAAAAGGGAACACAGTGTTTAAGCCTATATAAAAAAGGTTCAAGTGCAAGAATAAAAAGCATAGGAGAAAGAGGGAATCCCCGCTGCGTGCCCCAGTGGAGAGGGAAGTAGGAAGATTGAAAACTTTTGACCAAAACAGACGAGCACAGGGGAGAAAAGTTAGGTAATTAATCAAAGAAATTGAGGGCCAAACCCATGTCAGTGAAGAGTGTAGAGTTGATAATTCCAGTCTACTTGATCAAATGCCTTTCCAGCAACTAGGGCCAACACGGCCAGGAAATGGTTACGTTTAGCTGCTTTACCTAGGATGTTTAAAAAGACTGTGAAATATCCATTATATTCCTATTTTTAACAAAGTCAGACTGTTCTACATCTACTAGAACAGGAATAAAGTCATTAAGGCGGAGGGCCAGCGCTTTAGTGAAACTTTTAAAATCTGTATTTACCAGAGAAATGGGGCTGTAATTCTTGCATTGAGAGAGATCACTGTCTTTTTTAGGAACAAAACAGATCATAGCTTCCATAAAAGATCCAGATGATTTGTTCAATGAGAGTAAATAAGCAATTAATTTAAATAGTTTAGGGAAAAGTAATTTTGAAAACTGAAGATTTAATTGTACCATGAGCCTATCTGGTCCTGGTGCTTTACCAATTCAATTTGTGAGGACTTGTGCATGGAAGAATGAGAAAAGAATGAGGCGAAGGATGTCTCAGAAGATGTGGCTTCAGGGGTATATAGTGATTGATAAAAATCAATAAAACAGCTAGCAATGTCCGAATCGCAAAATAGTATAATACCACATGGATTAGGGATAGAGGCAATGGAGGATTTTTCTTTCCTACTTTTAAGGTAATTGGCTAACAAAGTCCCAGTTTTATTGCGTCCTCTACAATGTCTGGCATTAATCTTGCGAAGAGTACCCCAAGCTTTTTCTGTAGTACTTTTATTGAATTAAATCTGGGCTACCACCAATGTACTAAGGTCAGATTTATTATTTCTACATGTAAAATATTTATGCTCCAATCTCTTCATTTCAGTAAGAATGAAAGCTGATTCCTTCTCCATAGCTTTTCGATTGTTGGAAACAGCTAATAATAAGCCTCTTGATGTGGCTTTAAACACATCCCATACAAATTGGAAAGAAGATTATTCTATATTGTTAATCTTGAAATATTCATCAACAAATGCCTCATAAGCAGTGACAACGTCCTTATCGAAAAGTAAGTAGTTGTTAAACCTCCAACGTGATCTAGGTTAAGGGATGCTGAGAACAACTAAATCAGTGTCCACAGGGGCATGATCTGAGATTCAAACTTAGCCTATCTCAGAAATAACTTAGCGATGGGTGATGTTTTTGCTAAGGAAGACATAATCTATCCTAATCTGTGTGTTATGAGGGATAGTCAAGTCAAGTCAAGAAACTTTATTCGGTTGTTCTTATTGACAACCATAAAAGCAATTACATTATACAATTATTAACACGATTATTCATTAAAAGAAGAAATCAAATAAAAATAGAGTCATAAACAAGACAGATCTACATTAAGCATTCAGAATGTTTAAAAGAATCCTTAAAAGAAACAGGAAATAGCAATTCATGTATCAATACTTTTATCCTTCCATACTGTTTCTGAATTTCATTGCCAGTTTTAAAAAACTACATATATACAAGGTGTATTCACTTCTTAGCAGCTGAAGGAAGTGTAGTGCAGGGCGAAATTGTAGAAAATTCTGTTTTTTCAAGCAGGGTTTTAAATATAACTTCCTCGGTATATCATAATAGGGACAAAAAAACAAGAAGTGTGCCAGGTCTTGCGGAGACTTATCGTCGCAGCCGCAAGCCGGCAACACTTGCCCACGATGAGATCCCCTAGGAACAGCCAACAGTAAATGAAACAGGTTTAACCTGAACCTTGTCAATAGAAAACGGTCATAACTAGATATTTGCCATGTTAGGTACGGTTCCAAAAGCAATGTACTTTTTATTAGTACGTGATTTCATACACTATCTTTTTTTAGTTCACATGACTCCCTATCCTGGTATCTAGAATCAATGAAAGCCTTCTTGACCGCAATAACATCCGATTTAGTAATGGATTCAGGAAATAAGAAAAGTTCAGGACGACCTAAATCAGTAAAGCACTTATACAAGTACTTTAACCAGGGAACCTTCATCCTGTTATCCCATGTAAGTGCTTCTCTTAATATAAGCTGGGTGAGTGGTATGTTGTCGTTTAGCCAGCAATTCATCCAACATAATAGGGGATTTGCTGCAATTTTGTCACATATAAAGGGGACCCCCAATTCCTCATGCACAGAGAAATTTGCCGTACCCCTGGGAACCCTTAATAATTGTTTTAGAAAGTTATTTTCAACTATCTCTAGGGCTTCCAGATGAACATATCCCCATATTTCACTACCGTAGCATGCTGTAGTAACACTTTTGGCCTGGTAAAGTTGGAGTAATGCAGCAACTGGACTGTTTCCCATTTTCCTGGAAAAGTCCATTATAGCCGCATTTGCCCTGATAACCTCTCCCTTCTTTTTTTGAATCACGGGTCCCCAATTTAATTGAGTGTCAAAAAGGACCCCAAGGTAAGAGAATGTGTTTGTTGCAGGGATTTGTACTCTATTTACATTTAAGCGATTTGGTTTTTTATTTCCTTGGCCAACCTTCATTATGTAGGATTTAGAATTATTAATACTTAAATCTCTGTATTTCATAAAAGAAAAAAAGGAGTCTAATAAAATTTGAAGTCCATTGGCGGTCCTAGATAAAAGGACTGCGTCATCCGCATATAGCAGAACCGGCAGTCCCTTTCGGCCAATGTACGGGTAGTCTGTATTAGTACTTAAAAGATGCTCTTCCAAATCATTTATGTAGAGGTTAAAAAGGAACGGGGCCAGGATGCATCCTTGTCGAACACCCCGATACACTCCAAAGTCTTTTGTCACATTTAGATCTTGTGTGTATCTGACATTCGCTTTAGTGTCAGAATGCATATCTTCTAGCAAATTAACTAGGTTCTGGTCCACACCCATTTTTGCCATGGCGCCCCAGAGCTTCCCGCGACTCACACAATCGAAAGCCGAGGAAAGATCCATGAACGCCATGTGGATCGTTCCCTGCCGGGCCTTAGTATACTTCCCAATGATAAGGTATAAGTTTAAACATTGAGAGATCGTAGAATGCCCAGGCCTAAATCCGTATTGGATTGGGGATATTATTTTGTTTTCCTCTGACCACCTGACCAATCTATTCAAAATTACTCCTCCCACGACTTTAACCACGGAGTTTATTAGTGATATTGGTCTATAGCATAGAGGACTATTACGGTCTCCTTTCTTGAATACGGGCACAATAGTAGATACCCCCCATGATTCTGGGCTTCCACATGACACAGCCGCATTAAGTACTGCTGTAAGGACCGGTGCCCAAAGTACTATACGAGATTTAAAAAGGTCAGGAGGAAGACCATCAGGACCTGGGGCCTTGTTGTTTGCTAGCCCTTCAATTCCCTTTATTACCTCATCAATTGAGAAGAGCAATACATTTTCACTACTTTCATTTAATCTGTATTCTGCCTGCGACTCATTATTTTTAAAAATTGAGCTGAAGTGGTTAATCCATTCTTCCTCTGGGATGTTCGTGCCCACATTGGAAATGCTAGTATGGTCAAATATAGGCTTATTAATAATCTCCCAGAACTTCGAGCTATTTTTCAAAGTCTCAGGGTCTAGCAAAGACTCCCATAGACTTTTTTTTACCGCTCGCTTGCGATTGGCACGTGACTTCTTATACCTAACCCGCAAGTCCCTGACAAGCATTAGGTCTCTAGGTTTTATTTTTAGGGCTTTTTTAAGTTCACGACTGGCCTTCGAACAATCACTGTCAAACCATTTTGGATTACTGTTTGGGTTGACTTTCCCTTTGGTAGGTACCGTTAAAATTGACTCCACCTTTTTGGCAATCTCCTTGAAAGATGCTAAGATTTGTAATGGCGGTGATACAGGAGATGTACATACTGACAGTTCATAGTTACACACATTATTAATAGAGGAGTAAAACTGTTCACAATCCACCATTGACCATTTTAAGCGTCGCTTACCGTTAATACATTTTATAAAACCTCGATCCTCACGGGGATTGCGTTTTTCAAATGTATTCTCACCCATTTTAATGCATATAGGGTTATGGTCGCTATAAATGCTCAGTTGAATCGAGAAATCCTCAACAATATTAACAAAGTCTGCCGATAGTAAAATATGGTCTATGTATGTCCCTGTCGCGTGACCTTTAAATGTGGGGGTTGGGAAAACAGTTAGCTCCGATACTATTGACATTGCTATAAAGAAATTATTTTCATTCAACAATTCGTTTAGTTCTGTTCCCCTCCGTGAGTGATCAAAATGAATTCCTTCCGTACTATTACAACCCATTTGACCAACAATTGTCATGCTAGGGTTCCCACATAAATGTGTGTTAAAATTACCTACTATTATCTTTTGACGAGGCAAAGAACCGACATTTGCCCTTAGGAATTCACGCAAAGACTCAATATTACAATCTCCGGACTGATTCACTGCGTTGTAAAAGTTGATCAGTACAAGTTTTGTTTTACCCCTCTTGAACTCTAAAACCTGAATATTACTGTTACCAGAATGGTGTTCAACTTTATGGCATACAAGTGTCAAGCTAACAAAAATTGCCAAACCCCCTTTTGCTCTTCCGCTAGCTGGTGGAACTGCAGGAATAATAAAACTCTGGTAGCCTTCAATATGTACATTTTTTCCTGCTACCCAAGTTTTTTGGAGACATATTATCGGTTATTCTTTGACAAAAGACAACCATGCTTTATCACTCAATTTGTCATGGAGTCCGGCTATATTCCACGATAATAACCTCTCCTTGCATTTTTGCAGTTCACATTGTGTTGTGTCAGCTTTCTCGTATACATCTAAACTAGTGGGTATTGGACCTGAGTTGTAACATACCCGTTCTTTCACAGAATTGGCCGTAGTATGTACTGGGAAGGGGACTGAATTTAAATCATTATGTGGTCTAGTTATATCAGTTAACTGATTCGCAACTCCCAACATCGCAACATTACTACCTTTCAATTCTGGGATTTGATTGTCATTTCCTAAACCTACGTCTTCTGACAGGCGATCATTGTAGTCAGGATTAAGAGGTGTGTCAGGTAGTCATTCCACCCCTTCCAGCCCACCCTCATCAAAAAAGACATCATACCTGTTGGAAATGGGGATGTTAAATCGGTTATTAAAGAGGCTAGGGTGTTGATGATCTTGTTGATGTGTCCGTATTGGACGTTCCCTTCTGTCCAAACTGTAACCCCAGTTATTAGTTGGTGCACCAAACCCCCAGCCATTAATTGTTTCTGGCCAAATTGGCCTGATATGGGTATGACTTGGCTTAGGGTATGTCATACTCCGTTGTTTTTTGCCAAAAAATTCTAGAGTGAGAGGAATGATGGTACCTCTCCTGCGCTGCGGCGGCAGGATGTTTGGTAGAATGTTTGGTAAAAAACATGTTATGAGGGATAGAATAGAAAGAATACTCTTGAACGGAGTGGTGAGCCAGTCTACAGGAATCTGAAAGAGCGTTATATTTTATAGCGTCCTTAAATGCTTTATGGGCTATTTGAGAGAGAAATCTTGTAGATGAATGGCGATCTAGAAAGGTGTCCATACGTTGGAAACAGTCTCCCCCTAAAATTAAATTTTCAGTAGAGTGTTGAGTGACCAGTTGTGAGATACGTTTCCAAAATAAAGGATCAGGGTTGGTAGGACCATAGACATTAAGTATCGTGAAAAGGAACCCATCAATATTAAGTTGTAGCAAAACCCAACAACCTTCCTTGTCATTTTCCTGGGATACAAGGGAAATATTTAAACCTTCATGACATAGAATGGCTGCCCAATTGTTATGTTGTGTAGCAGAGGAAATGAAAAGTTAGCCCACCCATTGTTTCTGAAGCTTGTTAACGTCTGTTTCAGTAAGATGTGTTTCTTGAACAAAGGCAAGCTGGCTGTGCGATCTAGAAAAGTGGGTCAAAACTCCTTGGTGTTTTATACAGTTTTTCAAACTTTTAACATTCCAGGTTGTGACTCTAAGAGGTATACAAGGAGAATTTATAGATGAACATTAAGCGAAGATATAGGCATGAGCATATTGTATGCAGTAAGTTTTGGCAGAAAATATAAATAAAAAGAATAAGAGCAGAGTGAGAAGAAAGAAAAGTTGAGGAGGAGCAAGAAACCCCCACAAAAACAAAGGAAACATAAAGGCAACACAGGAAGAAAAAACCCTAGTTGCAAAAATTACCTTACATGAAATAAATACATCCGAAGGGATGAGGAGAGTGTGGAGCACTTAAAGATGATGGAACCAGACTCAAATCCAGCAAACATGTAATGGAATACAGCGAACACCGAAGAAATCAGCAATTACAATTAGAGAGAGGAACAAAGGCATATAGTGGCTAAATGATATTGAAAAATATATTGGCAAAACTTGCCAAGGACTACGAGAGGTGGAATGCTGGTGGTACGGTACACACAATGAAAGGGCAAAACACATTAAGACAGGACATACACACCAGATAATACACTGGGGATGAAAAACAATGAAAATGATATTGGTTATGCAGAGTACACATACCAGGAATGACCAGTTCCTAAAGGGGAGAGAACATTATGTAATTCAGAAGTATAGAAGAAAAGGCATATATAACAATCAAGTTTTGCTGCAGCACAATTTCCATATCTTCAAGACAATGTTGACAAAGAAAGTACTGCAGTTTAGCTGGATCCTCAAAAGTATAAGAGTTCTCTTTAGAAATGATTTTGAAAAAGCATAGGTGAACAATGCCATATCTAATGGTCAGGGATTTGTGGGCGTAGTTCTAGGAAATGTTTTCTTCTTGCAGCCGTTGCATTAGAAACATCCTGCCAGAAATAGACCTTGTTACCAGATCATTTGAGTGGACCCACTTGTTTGGCTGCAGACATAATGGGCATTAAATCAATATGCTTTAGGAAAAGGATAATTGTGCCTTGAGATCTTTAATCTGAAGAGTTTGCAGATGCTTTAGGACCAATACCGTGGGCTCTTTGAATATTAGATAGGATGTGATCAGGTAACAATAGAAGGGATAACCCCTTGCAGAAAGGAAATCATGTTGAGCCCTTCTTAATTGTGAAGGATTCCATTGAGTCATAAGTTAGTTCTCCAATTTCGTTTTTTCAAGTTTCCACTAGTCTGTTTGAGCAACTCTATTTCCTTTGGTAGTTGAGATAGCACTGGAATTGAGTACTCCACTTCACTTATCCTTTGTTAAATAGCCATATGTGTAGATCATGTGTAGATAGAGGAATAAGTGATAGGCTGTCCCTGGTTGGTTTAAACAGAGTCAGTTGCAGGGAATTAAAGATTACTCGACTATGAATGGTTCAGAGGTGGGAATCCATTTTATTGGAATTTAGGGCCCTCATACACCTGAGTAGGTGTCATGCTTCGTCATTGGGTCGGCAACGCAATAACTGGCGGGCTCCCAATGAGGGGCACTTTGGTGGAGATCTTCTTTCAAATAGCCAGTTGGTGCCGTGGGGGTGAGGGGCCTGGTTAGTGTAAATGACAAAAAGTGTTGAATATGTGAGTTCAAATAGGATTGGGAGTACCAGCAACAAACATTTTAATCAGTGGGTCTGCTACTCTGAGTAAAAGAAAAACATGAGGCGCTGGGCTGGGATTATGTCTCAGATAAGGTGCTCTTTTGTGTGAAAGGTCAACATATTTCTCGCCTAATCAATATTCTGGGGCGATTCGTCTGGACCTAAAGAGTCTAGTAATCTATCTACGACAATGACAGTGATGTGGTAAAAACTCACACTTCTAGCCACCCAAACATCTATTGTGTTGAGTACATGGTAGTACTACCCTAATTAGGTTGTGTTTAATGCTTCATCAATACCTGGCCAGTCATACATAATGGGCTTCCTCATGTGGTTTGCATTATCCACAATATGCCCGGTGACCTACCCGCCGCTGACGGGTTTGGAACCCGGCAGCGGTGGGTATGTCACAATAGTGAGCTTTGCTGCCTGCAGCTTGCCTTGTTCCTTCAGAGGCCTGCCCTGCTGATTGAGCCCTACCTCTTCACCTGAACCCAGGACAACCAGAATGACTCCAAGGTCTAGTTTGCTGGCTTCCTGTTCATAGCCATAGGGACATAACAGGCTCCCATCATCTTGAACCCACACCTGGACCCGGCCTGTTTGAACCCTGAATTCTAAATAGTTCCCCTCCAGTACCGGGCACTTGGTTGTGGTGTTAAAGGTGCCCAGAAAGCCAACATTCAAATCTTGGGACTAGGAGAATTATGGGCTAAATACTGCTCTAAAAACATCACCAGTTGGCCCGACTTAGTGGTAGCTTCCAATACGTTCTTGAGCTCAGTAGCAAATCCTGTTCAGCTGTACTTAGCAAAAGGGGAATCCGGCCACATAGAAATCTGGTTCGCTACAGCCTCCTGCCTTGTTCCACTGGAGATTTGTGACCTCCAAAAAAGATTTGGGGCCAGATGCTTCAAAAAAAGTTTTACGATTTCCTAATTGCGAATCTTTCTGATTCCCAATTTGGGGATTGCAAAATGGCATGCATGAAAGTGTGCAGTACACTTTCTGCGATTCCTAAGGAGTCGCAAATGACCTATCTCATGAATATTAATGGGGTAGGTCGCAATTTGCGACCCCCTAGGAATCGCAAAAACCACAGGGATGGTGGCCTGCTGAGATCAGCAGACCACTATGTCTGTGATTGCTTTTAAATAAAGCAATAATTTATTTTGTAAAGTAGCCTGTTTTCCTCAAAGGAAAACGAAATGCTTTACAAAAAGAAAAATGAAAAGTTTTCTTTTCATTTTTTAAGTTCAGACAGTGGTCCGTCGGACCACTGCCTGCTCTTAAAAATGGTTCTATAAACATTCACATAGGGTGAGGGGTCCCTTGGGGACCCCTTCCCTTTTGCAAATGTCTTACCACCTACTTGAAGTAGGTGGTAAAATGTGAATGGTTTGCGACTGAATTCACGGTCACAAAATATTCATGCATACTGTTAGTATTTGCTTCTATGTGAGCCTTAGAAAGGTAGTGCCGTGAGATCGCCAATGCACGTTCCAGCACAGCACACGTTTTGTTTATGGCAGGCTCACTGCCATGAAAACTGTAACAGTGAGTAAACTTGCGATATCTGTGGTGCTGCCACATTGGCATCACCAGCATATTGTGTGCCTCAGACCACTGCAAGTTTGGCTGGGTTGGTGAATCCCTGGCAGTAGCAGTGGTCCTATGACAGTCCGACTGCCCAATTCGTAATACGGCAGTTGGACCATTGGTGCAGTGATCGCAGTTAGCCATATTTTTCAACTTTGTCCAAGTCTCTTGTGACTTAATGTCCATGGTTGGTGCTTTGGTCTTTTAGGCGCTAGATTTTACTAAAACTTTAAAAATTCCTAATTCCGATTTTACTGATTGGCCTTTAGCCATTTTGCTGTCAAATAATTTATGAAAATGTATTAAGTACTAACTGTCTAAGTTAAGCCTTTACACTTTTGTGCCCACCTACTAGAGGGTTCATTTAGTTTTTTTGCTGTGCTCCTCAACAGAGATTGTGGCTGCAGCTTGTATAGAAGTCACCCTACCTTCAACCAACAACCCAATTTCTCACAGGAACTTTTAACAATCCTTGATACTCCAGCATTTGTTGACTGTCCTTGGGTTTATGAAAAGTTTCTCATTTCATCTCAATCAGTTGGCTATCCACAGAATGCAAGCGTATATAGCACATAAGCCAGAAGTCCCTTTGATTCTTTTTAAAGATGTACATAAAGCAGCATTCTGACCTGACATGCTTTGTGTCAGCGTAACTTTTAATGTTTATTGTGATGAATCTACCCCATTTAGTGTGGGCTTCATCATTCTGTTGGGATATGTTTCTTCTGCCTCATTTTCTTCTAAAATGATATCACTTAGATAGGGAGCACATGGCTGATGGGAAATGCTAATACTGTCTCTGCTTCTTTCCTTGTACATGCTCAGGCTGTAAACTATGAGAGCAAGAGGAAATACAATGTTAGAGTGAAAGCCATAAACAGACATACTGATGAGCGGTATCCATTTGAAGACATCGCCACTGTCAAGATAAGCGTGGACGACGCTGACGAGCCGCCCTTCTTCATAGCGCCTGAATATATGATGGAGATCCGTGAAGGTGCAATCCCGGGCTCGTATGTCGGAGCTGTGTCTGCCAGAGATCAGGATAACGCCAACAGCCCTATCAGGTAATGTAATCAAAGACCCTGCTGTGCAAAGATTTTTTTCTTCACATTTATTTTCTTGATTTTCAGCATTACAGGGAAAAGTTCAAGTTATACATCCAGACAACCTAACAGTAATCCCAGTAGCTAAGGAAAACTGCCTCATCGTTACCTCCAATAACATTTTCCACTTCAGTCAATCAACAGTGGCTGCCAGTACTGCCCGTCAACAACACTGCAGAGACTAACAATTATTCTTAGTATCCTCCTCTTGGTCCCCAGCAACACACTCCAGAGTTTCTAACATCCCCTTTTTCAATGTGAGTTTGTTCAACTCGGTAGTAAAATAAGCACTGAAGTGCCCTTGGGGAGATGCTTCAACAGGAAACCCCATCATACCTCAAAGAACATGTGAAGCAGTGAAATCCCTCTGTCCCTCTAGGTTGCTAATGAGTTTGAGGATTGACCACATTTTGAGATGCTGAGGGGGCTTAGGTTTCTTTCACTGAAATGGAAATAAAAGCTTCGCTTCCCCTAGGTGCTCCAGGGTCCATACCAGTCCATTAAGGGACAATTGTACCTCCATCCTGAAAAAATGGAGTGTACGGCAGCTTCACCAGACTACCAAGGAGTGTAATGCCAATCATTAACTATTTTGTAATTAATTCTTTAGGATTTCTTAAACTGTGGGAGGTTTTATGTACTTCCATACTTAAGGTGTCCCAGTCTCAAGGGAATGTCAGTGCTCCAAGACATCTCTTCCATCTTTTCATGTGTGGTCATTCCCTAAGTAGGTAAGCCTCAATCAATAACGCACATAATTTGGAGATTATTCTTTTTATCCTTATCAATTTCTCATTTGGATTTTCAAGTGTGTGCTGCTGTTTTTGTGATGCAGTCTATATGTGTCTTCTAGGAAAATGCCATTTTACATTGCTCAGATTTAATGGGATAGCCTTGGAAGAGGGGAGATTTCACTTGGCAGCCATCTTATCTCCAGTGGTCAAAAGGCCTGGGAGTAATGCAGAAGTAAAATCCTAACGTATCAGTGGGGAAGGAAATGTAGTGAAATCGAGAACCAGAGTTACAAAAGATTGTGCTTTGAGTTTTTGTCAATTGTTTAATTCAGACCCAGCGTACAATTCAGGTTAGCATTTATAGACCAGAATAAATGTCAAATTGTTTGGGTTTGTAACCAAAAGTAACATAATGCAGCGCAATGCACTGCCTTGCATTACTTTTCATCAAGAAGGCCTTTGATGGATGGTGAATGCACAGTCCCATGCATCCTCCCATGGATTTTGACGCAGATCCATATCTACAAAGACTTATATACATGGATTTGAACCAAAAACCTGCCCCTCTGTGAGACTGGTGAAACAAGGAGAAATATAATTTTTCCTTGTTTCTTCCTCTACAGCACACATACATAGAGGAATTTGCCTTTCAGCACATTTTTTGTGGAGGAAGGGAGCCCTTTCCGCACAAATCCATATTGACTACAACATAGACAACCTTGCACTATGGCACAAGGGTGGGAATCAGCACTGCACCACTTCTTTGTAGGTATGGCGCAGTTCTGCACTCTTTAGTTGATGCAACGCAATGCATCAACTTTGCTGTACTGGGTTGCGTTAAAGTTTCGTAAATCTGAGCACTAGTTTTTCTGACACCATGTCTTACTTTCTAATAGCGGTGTTGACCAGGATGGAGAGTTATGTTTTTATGGGTGTCCTGTTTCTCTTTAGTCACATGATGTCCCACAAAACAATTTGCTTGTAAATGTGCTAATAATTGAAGATAGAGGTCACGTGGAGTATAAAGTAATAATAATGATAATAATCCATATTTGTAAAGCGCAAACCTATCACCCTTCAAGGTTTCAAGGCGCTGGGGGCTATCAGGGAGATTAAGTGAGCTATTGCCCAGATGTTGAGCTGAGCTGTCACCGGGAATCGAACCGTGAGCCTGTGCTCCTGAGTCAGCCACTCTGGCCGCCGCACCACACCTCTCTTACTCAATCAGAGATTTCAAGACCAGTGGTAATAGCCAGCAAAGATCTGCCTTCTGGTTATTCCCTTATTCGCTTTCCTTATTTGAAGCTGGTAATGCCTTTACTGTTAAAGTAACATTTTGAAAGTTGCAAGGCTTCAAAATCAGTGGGTGCGCAAGTTTAGCAAGGGTGCTTTACTGAGTACTCTCAGTCCCTCTTGTCACTAGGCAGTGCATGGCACATGGGCCTCTGAATATTGTGTGTCCCTGAAAATGAGACATTCGAAACTGTAAACACGTGGGCCTCATTTATGAGAAAGTCACGCTGTGCAGCAAGTCACCCCCCGTTACGCGTGCCCTTGGAAGGTGTGAGATTTTGACACATCCCGAGGTTTACAAGTTCTTGTAGATCTTGGGATGCGTCAAAACCCATGGGAGTTGCATGGCAGAGTAACTCAATGCAGTGATTTACGCTGCGTTGTGTTACTCCAGATTTTTTAAGCCACTCAGAGCGTGGCTTTGCATGACTTAAAAAATATCACTTAGTGGTTTGCGTCACGCATGTACCATATTGATTGGTGCAAACAATGTGCAAACCTCACATAAATAAGCCCATTATATCTGATAGACTGTGGAGTAAAATGTACCTGCACTCACAGAGCCTCTTTATTTTGGGATGTGCATTGTTATGTAGGGTGCTCTTTAGTTGTAGATTCAAGAATTATAAAGACAACTTCAAAAAGTTTGTTGCATTCAGGAAACTAACACTTACAGCTGCAATGAACACAATACAGGCTCAACCGTACTTCAACCCTAGGCAAGTTGATACTATTGAGACAGGCTTTGCTGGCTCAATGTTACCCTAAGGTACGATGACTTCAGAGAGAGATTGATATTTCCTCAGTAAAGTATGTGCTGGACCCCTCTTTTGATTTTTGTTGGCTTTCATTGCTCTCTGTATGCGCCCAGTTTATGGGTACGTGTGCCTAACATTATTCAATGTCTTTTCTCCATTTCAAAACAGAGTACACAACATGCATCAGTTTACCCTAGAAGCTAGTCTCATTTACCCAATGATGTTAGTATCTCTATAAATAGCCCAACTACTTCCATATAGGAAACATTATGATTTTGTTATTGCACAAACTCAGATCCATATAGGAAACATTATGATTTTGTTATTGCACAAACTCAGATCCATATAGGAAACATTATGATTTTGTTATTGCACCAACTCAGATTCATCTAGTATGCAAATCCAAAAAAATCACAAATTGTATACCACAACTAGTCTCTGCCAGATAAAAGACTACAATTCTCCATATAAAATATATATTTTAAATTACAGAAGACTTTGGTATTTCATGGTTCTTCTCTGGTCTTGTTGATCAAGGTGATATGTATATTAATATTGAACATATTTTAGAGCGCTCGAAAGCCCTAAATTATTCTGATTTCTTTTTTCTGTCTCACAACATTTGTCCCTCTATGCCCTTTCTTGACATCTACATTTTTGTTTAAAAAGTCTTAATTCCGTTGAACACCAGGGGCAGTGGACTTACTTCTTACCTTTTTACATATCTTGGGGGAACAGTTAAGGCAACTACAGCATTAATCAATCCCTATAAATTGATACTGCCTTATCCGGGTCTGGGTGTACCAAAGGCTGAGTATTCTTTTTCAATGCTTTGATTTTGAGACAATGTGGTGAACTCATACCTGGATTAACTTTTTGTAGGGCTTTTAGAGTAAACAATATAGCTTTTTGATCCAACTACATTAATGGTAAAAAAGAGACTTACGGGCACATTAGGATGGCGGGCGGACTTTGTCAGCCCGCCATCCCGTCATGAAAAGGGACCGCCCGCCATAAGGGCGGGGGTCCAGTGGGTGCCATTAGGATGCGCTCGCCACAGTGGCGGGTGCATCCTTCATTCCTAACATTGTGGTGGGCGGTGCACTCAGCACCGCCCGCCACAATGCCAGGAAGGCATGTTGTGCATGGAACTGCAGCAGGGTACCACTCTCCATGTGCACCCCTCACCCCCCGAAGTCCCTGGGGGCCCACAACGGGCCCCCCAAGCAGACTCCGCATGCCTTTCCGTGGCAGCATTGACGCCACAGAAAGGCAAGTTCAAGCCCACATAGTAATAAGGCTGGCAGTGTCTGTCAGACACCGCAACCATATTGAACCCCTTTCCGCCCGGTCGACATGTTGAGCGGGCAGAAAAGCGGCAGACGGTCTGTCCGTCCACCGCTGAACCCCCCAGCCATTGTGATATGGTGGGGGGGTCTTTTCTGCGGGGATGGCGGGCCACTGCGGCGGGAGCATCCTGCATTCCTAACATTGTGGCTTGCACCGCCCGCCACAATGACAGAAAGGCATGTTGTGCACTTCCATGAACAACATGGCAGGCATGTAGCATCACATAGAGACGTATTCTGTCTGACATTGTTGTTAGCACAGGGAGTGCAGCCATTCTTTAGAAGCAAAAATAGTAGTAGGATGGCAGCAAAGAGAGCGAGAAATATGGGCACTGTTTCTGTTATTCCATAGATGATCGAATAAATTAAGTCTGGTATTATACCAAAAAACAATTTGAAAGAGTGTGAGAAGGCCAGGGGAGACCGTGTCAAAAAAAAGTGTGCCAGACCTTGAGTGTGAGATTTGTTGAAATTTGTGTAGCAATGTACAAAGTGTAGTGGGAGGTTCGTATTTAAAAGGGACTATATTTTACTTGAAGTTCGTGTTATCTGCAGTCGATAAATTTATTTTTCAGAAGTGAGGGACACTTCTGTTTTGAACAAAAGGTGTTTCAGTTTGATTAGTTTAATGAAATCTGTTTTCAAAGTAGATTTTAAACGTCAAGTTGAAGTTTGGGAGTTGTTTTGTGTGGGTGGGAATAGACATTGCCACAGGAAGTTATTCAGTTTGAAACAGTACGGACAGATGGTATGCCAGCTCATATTCTGTAGGAGTGCATGTTATTGAGAAGCAGATAACTACTGTTAGAAGGCTGTGTGAATGTTGGGCTGATTGTGAGAGTTGGCGTGGTTTTAAGAAAGCACGCAAAATTGGGGTCTGTAATCTTAGAAGCGTCGTGCAGTTGGACATTCTTGGATACTAATGAATGAGTGCCATTGTGGCCGCACTTTTCACCTGTGAGAAAAAGTTCTGAATCCTCTTTATGACAGCGATATGTAAATGGGAGAAACCACTGCTCGTGAATAAATGCGATACCTTATATAATGACATGCAACCAAACAAACAAACATGTACACCTAGCAGACACAACGACAGTACGTACTGTGGGAACCGTGGCTAGCCATGTATTCAAACAAAATATGGCATGGCACCTCTGCCACAGAATGCAGAATGCGGGGAGAGATAGGAGAAAAGTATGTGCGAAGGTGAGAAGTGATTCTCTATTATAAAAGTATACAATGCAAAGTGTTGAGGGGATGTGCCGGACAAACTTGACTATGCAGAGCACAGACATGTACATGTGAACATACACTTATGGTCTATTGAGTGAAGTAGACAGAGGACGCAACAATGATAGTACAGTCAGTAGGGAAGATTACGAAAACATAGCGTGTAGGTGCCCCTTCCCTCCCCAATTCTTTAGCGTAGTGGGCTGGCTCGGCGTACGCAAGGGTAGCATAGGGGTATGAATAAAAGGCACATTTTTGTGGGTGTGGTTTTGCTCAGGAATGTTGAATGTATCTGCTAGATCTGCGCAGCTTACACCGCCATGAAGTTGAACCCGTGAACGAAGGTGGGTGCGTGAATGATGCTTTCAGCCTGCTGGTATCCAGAAATTGTCATGGCCGTTGCGACGCACATATGCCCCACAGTTCACCTTTCGCTACCGCATTATGTGAAAGAGGGCCCACCACTTGCCGACGAAAGCTCCTGGGCCGAGGTCTGCGAGGTCGGAAGGGTCCTGAGTTTAACGCTGGTTACCCGGACACAGGTACACAGCGCCCAGCCTGAGGCCCAGCACTGTGGAGTGCTCTCTATGCTACTAATACTGTAGTCCAACAGGTACCAACAGTGAAACAGTGTTTTGATACCATAGTGGACGAAGTTAAAACTGTATCTGAGACTGGAGATGAAGGTACTCCCGTCGACCAGGTGCAACCAACTCTAGGTCTCAACAGTGGAATGGTGTCTTGATCCCACAATGGATGGTGTTAGAACTGCATCTGAGAGTGGAGATGAAGGTACTCCCTTCGACCAGGTGCAACCAACTCTAGATCCCAACAGTGGAACGGTGTCTTGATCCCACAATGGATGGTGTTAGAACTGCATCTGAGAGTGGAGATGAAGATACTCCCTTCGACCAGGTGCAACCAACTCTAGATCCCAACAGTGGAACGGTGTCTTGATCCCACAATGGACGATGTCCGATATTACCTCCTGCTTGCTTTTCACAGCACTCCCTCCATTGAGGTGCATCACACTCTGTACTTCGGTAGTTAACCGCTGCACATGATTATTGGGCTTGGCTGATGGCAGTCGCTGGACTACACCACGGTACAGCAGGTCCGAACAGTGAAACGGGGTCTTGATTCTCTGATTGAGGATGTCAGAAGTTAAAGTCTGTGATAATTTTTGCGTACCCCCTCTGACCAGGTGCAACCAACTGTAGGTCCCAACAGTGCAACGGTGTCTTGATCCCACAATGGACGTGTTAGAACTTCACCTGAGAGTGGAGATGAAGGTACTCCGTTTGACGAGGTGCAACCTACTCCAGGTCACAACAGTGGAATGGCATCTTGATCCCACAATGGAAGATGTCCAATATTACTTGTTGCTTGGTTTTCATAGAACTCCCCCCGTTGAGGTGCATCAGACTCTGTGCTTGCCTAGCTACCTTTTGCACATGATTATTGGGCTTGGTTGACTGTAGTCGCTGGACTACACTGTAGTAGAGCAGGTCTGAACAGTGAAACAGGGTCTTGATTCTATGATTGAGGATGTCAGAAGTTAAAGTCTGTGATAATTTCTGTGTACCCCCTCTGATGAGGTGCAACCAACTGTAGGTCCCGGCAGTGGAACGGTGTCTTGTTCCCCCAATGTACGATGTTATAACTAGGCCTGGGCGGTAAATTCTGTTCTTTTTTTATTATTTTTTATTTTTGTTTAATTTCCCCCGGTGCTGGCCCTCTCTGTTGGGGGCCGTGGGGGGTCCCCAATCCCCCCACTGTCCCCATCGGCTCCCCGCATCCAGCGGGACCCACCATTGCTTTTCCCCCTGTGGAAAAGCAATCTGCTTTGCTATTTGAAGGGAGAGCAGGTTTGCCTGCTCTCTCTTCCAAATAGCAAAGCAGTTTGCAATGACAGGGTGGGAGCCACAAGGCTCCCACCCTGGCATTGCGAACGGCAGTGTCCCGGGGGTGGGCACCCTGGGACCCTGCAGGAGCTGGCCCTGGGGGTGGCGGTCCCCAGGGCCTCGACAAGGCTCCAGGAGTCCGGGGGGTGGTGGTCCACGAGGCTGGGGGGTCGGTCACGGACCCCCCAATTTGAATATTTAGTGCCCCAGGGAGGTGGCGGTCCCCAGGGAATGTGGCGGTCCACGGGAACGTGGGGGGGCCTTGAGCCCCCACCATTCATGGATATATATATATATATATATGTACATTTAAACATGAATTTTCTCAAAAACTACAGAGCGGATTTACACCATATAACCAGAAGGCACGAGTCTGAACCAAGGACATCCACTTTGCCAAATTTGGTGTAATTCCGTTCAGCCATTCGGGCTGTAGCCGCGATGAACGGTACCTATGGAAAATTGCATGCAGAAAACACGTTTTGGGAGCCCCCTTTTTTCTCAGCCCCCGCTTCACGAATCACCCCAAGACTTTCAGGATAGGAGCGAACCGGAGCGCCCCACCAATTTTGCGAAGATTCGTCAACCGGCGCCAAAGTTAATCCAAATAGAATGTTGCGGATTTCCTATGGAAAATAGGTCCCAACTATAACTACCTACTGGCGACTGCCAGTAGGTAATATATATATATATATATAGTGAAAAAATATTTAAAGCAATAATGTACACTACAACTACCATAATGCCCTCCTAAAAAAGAATAGGAAATTACGTCAAGAAAAGTTTAAATCTGTGATGTGGGAAGGAGGGCGTTACCGTGAGCAAGGTTTCAGTAGAGACCGAAACGTTGGAGGTTTGTTTGCTTAAGGAAATTGGTTAAATAAATATCTGTACGACAGAAAGCAAAACGGAGTGCAACCTAACTTATTCCGCGTTAAGGAAGTGTGCGCAATATATATATATATATATATATATATATATATATATATATATATATATATATATATATATATATATATATAACTTTGGAAGGAATGCAAGTTGGTGCTTTGCAGGGAGCGACCTGCTTGACCCTCAAATCGACAGCTGTAAAGCATGGCATGCGCCCGCTCAGACTCTGCTTCAACCCACTTGGGATTTTCACTTGTCTTTATGCCGAAAGAAATGTGCGCACCCACATGGGATTAATTTGGCACTACAATATCCATAAGGCCAAGCACTGGACACGCCCACTGAGGCAGGTATGAATAACTTAATTCAGTGCGCTACGAACTATGCTGCCATTTCTGTAATAGACTTTCGCCACTGACGAAGGGATTCTACATTCCCGAAACGCGTTTGCGCTTTTATTTGGAAGTGCTTTCTGGGCTAGGAGCCTGCCGGCAAGCTGTCGATAAATAAAGAGTGTGCTGATGCAATTCCTCGTGGCTTCCACTTAATGGGGTTCCTGTTTTGGTTGGATTTGTAACGGCCCACCAGGTCGTGAGAGGAAGCCCTCTGCTGTTTGCAGGTCCGCTCTGAAGCTACCTGATCTTCGGAACTTTGGAAGGAATGCAAGTTGGTGCTTTGCAGGGAGCGACCTGCTTGACCCTCAAATCGACAGCTGTAAAGCATGGCATGCGCCCGCTCAGACTCTGCTTCAACCCACTTGGGATTTTCACTTGTCTTTATGCCGAAAGAAATGTGCGCACCCACATGGGATTAATTTGGCACTACAATATCCATAAGGCCAAGCACCGGACACGCCCACTGAGGCAGGTATGAATAAATTAATTCAGTGCGCTACGAACTATGCTGCCATTTCTGTAATAGACTTTCGCCACTGACGAAGGGATTCTACATTCCCGAAACGCGTTTGGCGCTTTTATTTGGAAGTGCTTTCTGGGCTAGGAGCCTGCTGGCAAGCTGTCGATAAATAAAGAGTGTGCTGATGCAATTCCTCGTGGCTTCCACTTAATGGGGTTCCTGTTTTGGTTGGATTTGTAACGGCCCACCCGGTCGTGAGAGGAAGCCCTCTGCTGTTTGCAGGTCCGCTCTGAAGCTACCTGATCTTCGGAACTTTGGAAGGAATGCAAGTTGGTGCTTTGCAGGGAGCGACCTGCTTGACCCTCAAATCGACAGCTGTAAAGCATGGCATGCGCCCGCTCAGACTCTGCTTCCACCCACTTGGGATTTTCACTTGTCTTTATGCCGAAAGAAATGTGCGCACCCACATGGGATTAATTTGGCACTACAATATCCATAAGGCCAAGCACTGGACACGCCCACTGAGGCAGGTATGAATAAATTAATTCAGTGCGCTACGAACTATGCTGCCATTTCTGTAATAGACTTTCGCCACTGACGAAGGGATTCTACATTCCCGAAACGCGTTTGGCGCTTTTATTTGGAAGTGCTTTCTGGGCTAGGAGCCTGCCGGCAAGCTGTCGATAAATAAAGAGTGTGCTGATGCAATTCCTCGTGGCTTCCACTTAATGGGGTTCCTGTTTTGGTTGGATATATATATTATATATATATATATATATATATATATATATATATATATATATATATTCACTGAAAAAACCATAGGTTATAGACCATATATAGTTAGGAATTAGCATTTACAAAACCTTGAAAATTCACTGAAAAAACCATAGGTTATAGACCATATATAGTTAGGAATTAGCATTTAAAAAACCTTATTTTACTCACACAAAACCATTGAAATTCCATATATAGTTAGTTGCACTAACTATATATCGCGCACCCGCAATCCACTGCTGATGATGTCACATATTACATCATTCATGACATGGTCAGTGACATCACTGATGACATCACTGATGACATCTCAAATGACATCACTGATGACATCACTGATGACATCTCAAATGACATCACTGATGACTACATCCAGTGACTGTATAATTCTGTAAAGTTAAAATATGTCTTACATATTGAAGAATGAGTGGATGTATAAGTGTCTGGACGAAGGATTTAGTAGGTGCATGACTGAATGTATGAGTGAGTGATTAAATGTGTCTCACTGAGTGCATGGGTTAGTGACTAAACTGTCTTAATTTGTGCATCATTATGTCTGTTGTTCTGTAAACTGCTGCATGTGTTGATCAGTAGCTATATGAGTAACTATATGGGTTATTGATTGATTGCCCAAGTATTTGTATGGGAGACTGAGTGTGTGTGTGGCTAGCTGGGAGGTGTGTGACTCTGTGCAGATCAATCTGTACTTGTATCAATGATTGTATAAGAAAGTAAGTATGTGTTAGTACATGTTTGAAAATGTAAGGTGCTCTATGTTTAACTGTATAGACAAGAAAATGGAAGTCTCATTGATTCTTTACAGGACTGACTAGGTGTGTAAGTAACTCCATGGATGAGTGGCAGACTGTGAGTGTCTGTATAGGTGTATGAGTGCATATGATAGTGTTGGAAAGATGAGTGATTGTATGTATGAATGATTATATGGGTGAATGAGTGAAGGTGTGTGTAGACGTAGCAATCAGTGAGTGCGTATGTAGTAACTAGTATTGGTGTGTCAATGGTTTCAAAAATTATACTCTTTTTAACACTGGGTGAAACAGAGGTTATATTAAAATGTGAGGAGATGCATTGTATTGTCACATGAATGATATCATCAGTGATGTGGTCATTGATGTCAAATGAGATGTCATCAGTGATGTCATCAGTGATGTCATTTGAGATGTCATCAGTGATGTCATCAGTGATGTCACTGACCATGTCATGAATGATGTAATATGTGACATCATCAGCAGTGGATTGCGGGTGCGCGATATATAGTTAGTGCAACTAACTATATATGGAATTTCAATGGTTTTGTGTGAGTAAAATAAGGTTTTTTAAATGCTAATTCCTAACTATATATGGTCTATAACCTATGGTTTTTTCAGTGAATTTTCAAGGTTTTGTAAATGCTAATTCCTAACTATATATGGTCTATAACCTATGGTTTTTTCAGTGAATTTCAATGGTTTTTTAATAGCAAATATCATAAGCTGTCGAATGTCAAGTACGTGGTAAGTAAAAACATTTTCGTGTTTATGCACACTGATCTGCTTTGAATGCTGCCCCCCACCCCTCATTTCTATTAGGAGTACTCTCTCTTTGCAGATAGTGAAGGGTAGTTAACGCAGCCCTTTGCCCCCTTTGTAATCCGTCGTGCCTGCTTCTCTCTCCATTTGATTGATTGTTCTCTTTGGTTCATTCTCTATTTACAAACAAGCACAGAGTCAAAATACTCTGTTTAGTCTTTGCAGATAGCGAAAAACCGTGTAAAAAAACAAAAGGAATCGAGCAAAATCAGTAGGCCACTAATGGGATCTCTTTTTGACCTCGCTAAAATAGAAACATTAGGAACAACCTGTTGAAAATAGCAATGCGTATGTACATAAGCGGCGTTCATTTGTGTTCACAGTACCCCTTGTTGATTGTTTGAATCGAGCATTGAATTGTTCGAAGTTGGTTCTCTTAAGGATCTTCTCTGCCTGCAAACGAGGAAGAATAGGAATATTCTCTCTCCCTTTGCAGATAGTGAAGGGTAGGTAACGCAAGCCTTTAACACGTCGTACCTATTTCATTCCTCATTGATTGATTGATTGTCCGAACATTGACTGTTTGGGAATTAGTTCTTTTTGGAGGTATTCCCTGTTTGCAAATAAACGTAGGAAAATCTTTGCAAGTAGTGAAAGGGTACGTAATGCGGACCTTTCTCCCCCGTTGTAATCTGTCATGCCTATCTACTCCCCACTGATTGATGCACCTGTTTCACCCGGACCATTTACTAGACATACGTCATCTGGCCCGACCAGAGAGCACCCCTAGTGAAAAGGACATATGCAATAATAACGAAGTGATCACTGTATCCTGTTAACAGAAACTTTAGCATGAAACAACCTGGAAAGAAAAGAATAGGAAAACGAAAATCAGTAGGCCACTGATGAACATGAACTTTTATTAAACAACGAACAAAGAAACGATAACATAACGTAATGATAAAACCTATTAATGTCCTAGAAACAAGAAAACGTTAAAATATGCCAGTGGTGAGAGACCAGAAAAACAGTAAGAGAAACCAAATCACCCCTCGCTGTCCCACCGCCTGCCACGCCAAAAAAATCGATAGACTAGGGAAAATGCAAGTCAGTAGAACATCCGCCCCCACTCTGGAAACTTCCAAGGTGGGGCAGGGTTGCGGCTACGCCCAGCCGGGAGCAGCCCATATAAGGCGGGTCCTGCTGCCACGCCTCGGCCAGGAGATCCTAACGTAGGGTGTAGCCGGAGGAGAGGCCGAGACCAACGGGACCCGGCCAGGGGATTGCCTTTACAACGCTGAACAGTTGCAGGGGGGGGGAATGTCTCCTCGACCCTCCCCTCTCTCTCCCAGTCCGGCCGCGGTGGCCCTTGAGAGTTGCAGGTAGTCCCGCCACATGCTCTTCCGGTCCGGCCACCAACGGTCGGGGGGCCGAGGCCGACGGAATCCGGCTGCAGCCGATAAACCAAGAAACCCGTTCATGGGGCCAGAGCCAGGGGCGTCCGGCCGACATCTACCGGAAGCCCGGCCCGAAGACGGACGGGACACTTCTTCTTTCTTGTATAATTGCTGCAACAACCCTGGGGGGGGATGTCTTGCACATGCCTCCGACCCCCCCCCCTCGTCCTCATCGCCTGGTCCGGCCATAACAAATCTCAAGCGAGACGCCGTGGGGTGCACTGGGAGGGAGAGACGGTGCGAACAGGCCTCTCCCGCCTCCCCAGTGGAGGCTTCCCAGCTGCACCCTCAGCGCTCCAGGCGCCCGGAAAAGAGTTCTTCCACTGTGGCCATGCTGCAACGTCTCGCCCGGCAGGGTGGAGCCCGTCCGCTCATTTGACCCCGCGATCGCCAGTAGCTACCGAACTCTCAAAATGGCGGTCGACCTGGCAAGAGCGGGCCCAGCATAAAGAAATGGCCCGGTCACTGGTTGACTCCACCACCGTAGTCCTCCACGACCTTGAAGATTCTAGAGGAGCCGCGGGAGTCTCCGACCCCCGATGGGGAATGACTGCCATGATCACCCGTGGAGTGACGAAACTGTATCCGTGGGACGTCGGCGCCAGCCTCACTTTGAATTACTAGAATCCTGCAGACCTCACTTCCGGTGAAAGCACAGGGTGACCCGGTAGGAAAAATTGTTGCACCCCCTCCCCTTTTTGACTGATAGTTCAAACCACCGATCCTTTCCTTTGCCCTTTTAACGGAACTTTGGACTGCCTCCCCCTCTTTTACATTTTCTAGAGAAAACAAAACATTAACCACTACATTAGCATAGCAGTTGACACCAGAACTGTTTTCAAATTGAAAACCAACAACATCTTCAACAGAATCCTTTTTGTTTCTGCTGTGACCCTGCTCCAGCACAGGCATTGTCCCCAGCAGTAATTCTGCAATGCCGGTAAGAATAGCTGTGGTGCCTACTGGACTCACTCACCCCCGCGGCGCCCCACGCCGTTATTTGCTGGGCGGCAACTTGCTAGACATCACTTTCGTGCCATCTAGATTTCAGCGCGTTCTGCTGCCTTGGAACTATTCGCACAACAGACCGCTACTGACAAGAATATTTCATTATTGGTGCTGTCAATTTCAATAAATCTATTGGATAATTCAAAAGAAATTGCCACGGTCTCTTCGTTGTTTAAATGTTTTTACTGTTTTTGTTTTGTTGTATATATTTATATGTTATTAAAGTTTTATATTCCTACTACTTTGTTGGAGTGCTATATATTTTTTATGTGACACATAATTGTAAAAACTTTGATGTACAAAGAGTCATTCCTGGAATCTTCCGCTTCAGGCTCGGTCCCCTCCCCAATCACAATACAGGATAGTTTTCAGATAGTAGGAACACGTGTGGTGTGACGGATCTCATCGGGTGTGGGCCTTGATCTACTATAACTCCTTTGAAGAGGGGTGATTCTTTACAGCTGGGGCCATAAACTACATCTGCAGGGCTAGCTGATAGCCTGGACAATCGGACACAGAGGAAGAGGAGTGTCAGAGGGTGCGGTAGTGAATAGGGCGAAAGGGAGGTGTCGGGCGGGCACAGTGTGATTCTCAGGGAAGAGCAGCGCAGATGGGGGGAGGTTTATTGCCCATGCATAAGACAGAGAGCGGGGGTGACCAGTGCCTGGGGAAGATGCTTGCGAGGGTGAGGAGCCATGCTACGAATCGACAGCGTGCAGAGAGTGGGTCTGGTCAAGACATCTAAAATGGCTGCCGTGCACGACAAAAGTGTGGCATTTCAAAAAAGGCAAGATGGCGCAGACAATGTTTTTCAACACTTCCTCATTTCCTTCGAATCGAACGTTAACAGACGTTGGGGCATATTACCAAAGTTAAGCGATATTTATCGCTAACGATGCTTACCAACGAATTTTTTACCGCTAAGCATCGTCAGAAATTATCGAAGATAAACCTTGCTATTATCAAGGTTTATCACAAATGCGATAATAAACGGCCGCAATGCATGAATATCGCTAAAAACTCAGCGATATTCATGCATTACCGAGCTAATGCTCTTAGCCATGTTATCCACCTCGCATTGGATAACATGGCTAAGAACTGCTCAGGGCAGGTGTTACTTTTTGGAGATATTCGCGCTTAGCGCGAATATCTCCAAAAGTTGGTAATAGGAGATAGATATCTTGCATGTTGTAATGCAAGTTATTGTGGTATATGGAACTCATACCATAATCTCTCAGGAAAGCAGAAACTGATCCTTTTGGGACCGCCTAAAAAGGCCTAGGGGGTGAGGAGTACTCTACTTTGCCCCCTTTTCACGTTCCGAACTATTTTATTTTACTCTCTTCTGTAATTACACAAAATACCAGCGATAAGATGCATCGGAGACACACAGTGAGAGAAAGGAGGCCGGAGATGAAGAAGACATGTCAAATACACATTGGAGATAATATAGTGGCAGAAGGGAAGTAAATATGAGTAAACTTACCATGTAACATAAAAATGTTGCACTCTATACTATAAGTCTCATTTTATACTACAATCACTTCGCTACAACCTCATAAATTAAAAATAAAAATGAATAATGTCTCAAACAATTTTTGATTTCTAAATATAAATTTATTCTTCAGAATTTTCTAAATTTGAAAGAACTAGTAACATGTCCTCATCAGCAATGTCCTCATTAAAAGTCTCCAATGATGATTCTTGTAACTCTATGGTCTCCAAACACTCGATAAATTCGCCATCAAGAGATTGATCAAAAAAATCATTCAAGTCATCTCCTCCTTGTGACAATATTTCATTATTGGTGCTGTCAATTTCAATCAATGTAGTGGAATCATTCAAGTCATCTCCTCGTGACAATATTTCATTATTGGTGCTCTCAATTTCAATCAATGTAGTGGAATCATTCAAGTCATCTCCTCCTTGTGACAATATTTCATTATTGGTGCTGTCCATTTCAATCAATCTAATGGAATCATACAAGCCATCTCCTCCTTGTGACAATATTTCATTATTGGTGCTCTCAATTTCAATCAATGTAGTGGAATCATTCAAGTCATCTCCTTGTGACAATATTTCATTCTTGGTGCTGTCCATTTCAATCAATCTAATGGAATCATACAAGTCATGTCCTCCTTGTGACAATATTTCATTATTGGTGCTCTCAATTTCAATCAATGTGTTGGACAATTCAAAAGAAATTGCCACGGTCTCTTCATTGTGAGCCATTTTATTTTGAAATTGCTTGCTGTAAATTGCAGAAAAAAATAATCACTTTCATTTATCGTTTTTAGTAATACATAATATAAAACTAACTTTATCAAGTATTTAGTATAACAGAAGGACTGCAAATAAATAACAGAAAACATTTTTCAAATTATCTTCAAGTGTACAACATAGTTCCCCTTACAAATTAACAACTCACCTTTTTAAAAGTAGCAGAAGTGTTAGTACTGTGTAAATCAAACACCAGAAATTCACCACCAAAAATTCCTCACAAATGTACCTCAGACAGTAGTATCACAAAATGGCTGTGGTTTCCTCTCATTTGACATATATACATAACCAATTAACTTTCATCACACACAAATACAAAACCAAAGTAACATTTTAATTGGTTCTAAATTTCAACACTTTCAAATGTGTTTTCCCCATGCAATTTTCCATAGGACATTTACATACGTCTACAGCCTGAATGGCTGAACGGAATTACACCAAACTTGGCAAAATGGTACATCAAACCTAAGAGGTCAGGAAGGATCTACTATGCCCCCTTATGGTCATTTCCCCCTTCGCTTTGGCCTCCTCTTGTCTCTCAATCCTACCGAGAGACAAGATGGCGGCCGCTACGGACTGTTTGGAATGTTGACAGACGCCGGAGAACCAATCAGCTTCGCAAAGCTCCGTAACGCGAAAAGTACGCGAAGCGGAGCGCTGTTACAGATATATATCTTTTTTTGAACGTTAATTTCTCAAAATCCACTGGAGCACATATATTGAGACCTAGCAAAGGCACATCGGGCTACCAGTCCCTAATATTTTACCAAGTTTCGTGCAAATCCATTCAGCCGTTCGATTATTATTATTATTATTTTTTTTTGCCCCGCGGGGCCCTTTTAAAACCTCCACATCAAACCTAGGGGGTCAGCGAGGATCTACTATTCCCCCTTATGGTCATTTGCCCCTTCGCTTTCGCCTCCTCTTGTCTCTCGATCCTACCGAGAGACAAGATGGCGGCCGCTACGGACTGTTTGGAATGTTGACAGACGCCGGAGAACCAATCAGCTTCGCTTCACAAAGCTCCGTTGCGCGAAAAGTACGCGTCCTGGGACGCTGCCCGGTCCGCTGTTACAGATATATATCTTTTTTTAAACGTTAATTTCTCAAAATCCACTGGAGCACATATATTGAGACCTACAAAAGGCACATCGGGCTACCAGTCCCTACAATTTTGCCAAGTTTCGTGCAAATCCATTCAGCCGTTCGGGCTAAAAGTGAGGCCAACCGCCCTATGGAAAACTCAATGTTAAAAACACGTTTTGGGACCCCCCTTTTTTCTCGACCCCCCCTGGACGAAACCCCCCCAATTTTCAGGGGCTGCTCAGAAACAAAATGTGCCATTTTCCTGAAAATTTCAGCCAATTCCGTCCACAAACGCCAAAGTTATTAGACATAGAATTTTCAAAAATCCCATAGAGAAAAAATCCTAACTATATATACCTACTGGCGACCGCCAGTAGGTAATATATATATATATATATATATATATATATATATATATATATATATTGCGCACACTTCCTTAACGCGGAATAAGTTAGGTTGCACTCCGTTTTGCTTTCTGTCGTACAGATATTTATTTAACCAATTTCCTTAAGCAAACAAACCTCCAACGTTTCGGTCTCTACTGAAACCTTGCTCACGGTAACGCCCTCCTTCCCACATCACAGATTTAAACTTTTCTTGACGTAATTTCCTATTCTTTTTTAGGAGGGCATTATGGTAGTTGTAGTGTACATTATTGCTTTAAATATTTTTTCACTATATACATATACATGATGTTATTAATTCACACCTTATTCATTCTAAATTCATATTTTTTATCCAATACATCATTTTTTTGCTTTCAGTCCGTTTTTTTTAAATATTATAACAAAAACCATATCATACATGTATATCATCCTCTAGTGGATTATCTAACACATGACTTATCAAAAATTAATTTCCTCCAGTGGAAAATTACTACAGGTAATGGATAATTTATCATCGGTTTTGTATCATATTATAATCATTTTTAGTTTTTTGTTAAATTTTTGGTGTACAGGTGTAAAGTGAGAAATTTCTAAAAAGTTCCTTAAAAGAGTTAAAACTTTGTTTTAGTTCCAAACACTAATTAAAGGGGGCGTTACCTTGAGCAAGGTTTCAGTAGAGACCGAAAGGTTGGTGGTTTGTTTGCTTAAGGAAATTGTTTAAATAAATATCTGCACGACAGAAAGCAAAACGGAGTGCGACCTAATTTATTCCTCGTTTGGGAAGTGTGCGCAAAATTGAAAGTAACCAGGCTTGGTTACGAGGTAACGCACCACTCACAGAGCGCCATGCCAGCAAAGAATCCGTTTGTATAAAGATTAAAGAAGCTGACATGGGCGAACACCGGTAAAAAGGAAAAACTCGGAACACCCACACCGTGAACTGACAGAGACGGGCGCGTCATTCCGAAACCGGAGGGTGAAGAAATGTTATGGAGCTCATTACTGTTGAAGGTAAGCGGCTGCAGATTTTGTGGGCTTGTAGAATGAAAAGCATCATCGTGAAGAGAGGTCACGAACCGGTTGAGTGCGTAGAATTTGGCAAAATGGTAAAGTCTGATTCGTAGATCACGCTTTTGCTCAAATTGTGTAAATCCCTCCAGTAGTTCCTGCGAAAATCAGTTAGACGTCTGTCAAGATTCCAATCGGTCGAAATCAGGAAGTGTTGGCCGCCATTTTGTGTCTGAGACAGAAGAGAGTTGAAAACAAAAGTGGAGAACGTGAAAAGGGGGCAGGGTAGAGGCTCCCTGACCCCCTCGGTCTTCTCAGGGGGTCCTTGAAGGACCGCGAAGGGCAAAAAAACCCTTTTTTTTTTTAAATCGCATGGTGCGCGCACGTTGCGCGCACCCTCGAGGCAGAACTGAGTCAAAGACAATAGTAGAGAACGTGAAAAGGGGGCAGGGTAGAAACTCCCTAACCCCCTAGGCCTTCTCAGGGGGTCTCTGAAGGAACCCGAAGGGCAATTTATTTTTTTTTTTAATAAATCACAAGGTGCGCGCACGTTGAAAAAAAAATATAAATAAATAAATAATTGACAAATTTGACTGTTTATATTTTGATGGAAGATGTAGACTATACTGTTTAACTTTATCCAAATCATAAAAACTAGCTGTGCCGTTGCATATTACAGGATACGGTCAATGTATTACAATATACAAAGGCTGTTTGTTGGAAAATAAATATATAAAAAATATAAAAATTGATACAGAAATTAGCATTTAAAAAACCTTGGAAAGTCACTGAAAAAACCATAGGTTTCACACACGTTATAATTGGAAATTAGCACTTAAAAAACTTTGTAAAATCACTGAAAAAAACATAGATTTCACACACGTTATAGTTAAGAATTAACATTGTAAAAAACTTACAAAATTAACAGAAAAAAAATAGTTTTCACACACATCATAATTAGGAATTTGCATTTAAAAAACCTTGCAATTTCACCGAAAAAACCATAGGTTTCATGCCTGATATAGTTAGGAATTAGCATTTAAAAACCCTTTGAAATTCACTGAAAAAAACATAGGTTTCAGGCCTGATATAGTTAGGAATTAGCATTTAAAAAACCTTAGAAATTCACTGAAAAAACTGTAGATTTTAGGGGTGTTATAGTTAGCTGGACATTTCACTCATACAAAACCATTGAAATTCCAAATCTCGCGAGCCGGCAATCCACTGCTGATGATGTCACATATTACATCATTCATGACATGGTCAGTGACATCACTGATGACATCTCAAATGACATCACTGGGGAGAGTGTGGAGTCTGTGGGCCAAAACGCTTTGCTAAAAACTGCAGCCTGCCAACAGCCACTTGGGAGGTAATGTTAAAGGACTTCTAGTCCCATAATGCCAAGGGATATGCTCACCTGAGCGTGCTTGTGTTTAAAAAAAAACCTGCTCTCGCTTTCAAAATCCAAACAAGATTGATTTTCCACACAGGGACCTGCATGTTAGAAGCTCCCCAAGTGGAAAAGCTATTTCGGCATCCAACAAGACGCGGGGAGCCGGCGGGACCGTGTGGGCATTGGGGCTCTCCCCACGGTCCCCAAAGAAGAGGGCCTTCGCCGGGGGATGGGATACCCTGGGTCAGAAGTGGCCTTGGAGGGGGGCCACAAGGACCCTCCCTCCCTAAAAAAAAAAAAAAAAAAGGCGGGCCCAGGGGATGGGGTCCCCAGGGCCAATGGAGGCCTTAGGAGGAGGGGCCATGCAGCCCCCGTCCTATAAAAAAACAATGGGGTCCCCTTGGCCGGAATTGGACACGGGAGGGGGGTCCACGCAGCGCCCTTCCTGTTCATTTTTTTTTTTTTTTAAAAAGGGATCAGGCCATGGGGGATGGGGTCACCAGGGCCCACAAAAAGGGGAAAGAACAGCCCCCATCTAACAAAAAAAAAGACTGCGATCGTGCCTGAGGCCCCACCCCCTCCCAGAAACACCCCCTGTCGTGCGTTTTACATTGGGGAATTCCCCTTCAATACTGGGGGTCCCTGGGGGCCACTAGCCCACCAGGTACCTCCAGTAAGTGCCACAGGGCTGCGTTGCAGAGAGATGGTCCAGGCCATGCCCCTTTTTACACCTCTCTGCAACATAGCTCTGTGGCGCTTACTGAAGGTACCTGGTGGGCTAGTTGGACCCCAAGGACCATCAGGATTCAAGAGGACTTAATCCCCCAACTTAAAACGCGCTATGTAGAAAACATTAGTTTGTAGTTATAACACTAAAAAATCAATGGCCTTATAAACACAGTTTTCTTCCTACTTGTTGGGGTCATTAATTGATATGTAGTGAAAAATGTAGTGAGTGTTCTCATGGACTGAATAGGATGGGACAACCATCAAAATGGCCTGGCTTCCAGTGGTAAAAATTCTCGGCTGGAGGACACTCTTAAGGTTGTCCACCTCTAAATGCGGTAGGGAATAGCAAGTTATAGCAGTGTTATAGCAGTTCACCGCTCCACAAAGCACTGAAGAACACACTTTGGTCCCTATTAGTTGAATTTAGCAACTGCTATCGCATTTTGGCACTAGCGTCTATCACAAAAAAAACAGAGTTTCTTAATTTCTTGATCCTACCTCTCCAGTTAGGCAGCTTGCTGTTTGGTTATAACATGAAATCTAAACTTTAACCTACAGTAAAAACGTTGTGAACATTCCTTTATTAATAGACGTGGTCAAAACCTCTTTTATTGGTCCACATTTTTATTCAGTGGCATTGTATAAATGTGCGCAGGCACATAGACACACACAAAGACACACAAAGAAACACACATAGACATGCCCATGACAGTGACACAATTTTGTTGGTTTGCTGTTATAATTGATGCTGTTTTATGAATTTGCAAGACATTTAGCAGATCCCATGGCACCCATGACATACTCATGACATCACACATGATGTTGGAAATGGTATTACAAATACCATAATTAATACTGTCAATGATGGTGCTAGGAGGCCACAAATGTTAAGCATGGATACTGACTGAAAGTAAAGCAGGCACTACACCCAGATTGTAATGGGCATAGATAGCCAAAGGATGAATATAGTGTTCTGTAGGTCAAGATACATTAGCTTTAGACTTGCTGTTGTTCTGCACTGATAGCTTGTTAAGCATTGTCAAAGTTCAGGTGCAGTGTCTTTTGGGAAGCAGGCCCTGGCTAAAGGGAGCACTCGATATCTAGAGGTCAGTGGGCCTAGTGAAAGACCATTTCTTGACTAATGTTAGAAGGGCAAAGTTGTGAACTTATTTGTAGGTGTTATGAACTGAAAGTTGGCCAGGTCCTCTGACCAAGGGCCATTCGGCACTGCTAACCTGGCCTCTGGGAACATGCAACTAATGGTTTAGGCAAAGTAAGTTGTTCACCCTCACTTTGGTGGCTATGTCAAAAGACTTAGCACGTTTAATAATTGAGTGGATTGGTGTTGAGATCCTTCAGTAATGTAATTGATGTTATTTGTGATGCTGTGCTGCTGTTTGGAGATCAAAGAATACAATTGGCTTGTCACCATAGAACATGTCTATTAAATTGAGGTGAGACTTCAAGCCTTTGCAGAGGTTTTCTAGGGATATAGGAAGCCACAGAAAGCGCCCATTGATTCCAGTAATAATGTGGAGGAGGGCCCAAAGGAGCCTAACTACCTAAAAAAAGACTTTGGTTTAGTCAGTAAGTCAGCAGACTTTGATACAAAGTTCAGGGCTTTGGAGAATGCAGGTGGGACACACCCCCTGCATGCGATTTTTGCTTACAGGTATAAAAGCAATAAACATTGGTAAAGGCCTCACTTCTTAAAGCTAATGCAGATATTTTGAGTTTTCAAATTAAGTTTGCTTATTATGAGAAAGAATACATTATTTTTGCTGATACACTACGTGGCAGGGGAGCAACAGCGAGTTGGGATGTGGGGCAACAGAGCCTGAAGGTGGAATGGAGGGAAAAAGTATAAAAACAAAGTAGGTAGGAATAGGATATAGAATGGACAAACGGGAGCGCAAGGAGGGAGCAACGCAGAGTGCACGAGGACGAAAACAGCACACAAGGGAGAGAGCAAGGAACACACACATTCGCATGTAGTGCTGAAAGTGAAAGTAATTGAAGAAAAATGAGCAGTTTAAGCATACAACTCATCCTATCAAAAGGATTGTAAAGAAGCTATGGTCTAGAGGAGGGAAACAAATCAGAAAATGAATAAACATAATATAAAATTAACCAACCAAATAAGACTGACCAAGAAAGCCAACCAATAGTAAGAAGCAGGTTGACTGAAAGCTACCTATATTTATTGGTATTGTCCACAAAAGGTCCTTGTAAAGTGCCGGCGCTCACCTTTAAACTTTGCTGAATTTGAATAACCCTACTTGGCATATTTAATCCCCCTTACCTGTAAATACCTATTGTATGGCCCAGAGTGTAACCAGAGCCTGTGAGTTACATGCCACTAATGGACTGCAGCGCTTTTTGTGCAATCCACTACGGTGGCAGCGCAAACATAATTTCAGAGCTACCATTGTAGACTCACTGGAGCAGGATATGAATCGCAGCTCAATGTGTCAAAATACAGTCTTTTAACAGGTTTAAAACGTTCTTTTAAATATTATGAATTCACTTCTAAGCAGATCTTTTAACCCATAAGGCCCGGAGCAAGGCATTTTTAAACTAGAACATGTGGTAATTGAATATTAAACATGTTCTTACAGTGCCTAGCACCTAAAAGAGTCCATATAAAAACACTGGGATGCACTATTACATTTAATAGCATTATCTTCTACTAGGAACACCTTGGAATTTCATTTATGGACTCGTTGACTTATTTATTAAAACACAGATTTACTGGTGGAATCGGATGGTTAGTGAATACTAAGGAAGAAAAAACTTTTAGAATCATCAGTTGTCCCTGACTAAACCTCTGGGGCCTTATTTATGAAGGCCTTGCGCCGCCGGTGCGTCACTTTTAACATGGGAAAAAGTGACGCACCGGCGGCGCAAGGCCTTCATAAATAAGGCCCCTGGAGGCTAATCTGCATTAGCCACCAGCTGCAGCCCTTTGAGCAGTGAAAACTGCTTCCAGAGCAGAAACGGATGTGTGTGGGGAAGTATTTCTGTTCCTCTTGCAGGATGAGCTTTTGGGCAGGGCCCAGGAATTAAATACCTTCAATGTGTTCTTACATTCACAGGCAGATGTCAGGTGAGACCTGGACAGGCCCCTAGTTTGTCCCCTCAGCCAGGCTTGCTCCAATCCCAGTGGAAAGGGAGCTTCCCCAGGACTGGTTTGAAGTGACCACCAAGGGGAGGTTGGGTGCACAGGATCTGCACAAAGGAAGAAATGTTTTACTATCTTGGATTTGGGGAGAGATGGACGCCATGTGATTGTCTGCAGTAGGGCACACATGAAAACATTTAATATTGGTTGTTCCAGCATATCTAAAAAACAATTGAGCTTAAAATAGGCATATAGTGGCCCTCTCCCCTAATGAATTGTCAGCATGATTCAGCCCTATTTTAATAAGCCTCTTGGGTCCAGGGATTTTGTCAGGACTAGCATGAGGCTCCAGAATTTTCCTCATGTTTCGAAAGGACAAACAACATTCAACATATGCAGTTATAGGGACTATTCGTCCAACTGTAGAGACTTTTTGTCTTGATATGCTGCGTGGGAAGCATATTATGCCTCATGGGAGGCAAGGTGGACACACCCCTATAGTCACACAGGGGCATATTAGCAAGAACCTTGTTAAAATGATCACCGTTTTAGCAGAAGGAAACTGACGTTAAAACGGCGATAATGGGCTTGCTAATATGCGTTATAGAATTCCAATAGAAGCCGAGGTCAGATGTCCTGCACATCTAACCTGGGCTTCTATTGGAATTCTTTAACACATATTAGCAAGCCCATTATCGTCGTTTTAGCACCAGTTTCCTGCCTTTAAAACAACGTTAAGTTTAATGATGTTCTTGCTAATATGCTCCAAAGGTTTCAAGGGTCTCATGTCACCAGAGGAGTGGGTAGGAGAACAGGGCGAAAGTAGGATCCAGAGGTGGTGTGGCAGCCTTGATGAGTGTGTGCCTACAGGGGCATGGTCCCCCCTCCTCCCATATGGCATAATATGTTTCCCTATCGGGATTCTTCTAGTAACTATGTCCAGGAGAAATCCAGATCTTTGGGGAGACCTTTAAAAAAAGCTGCTAAGCCACCCAAATGGCATAAAATTGCCACTGTTGAGAAGGCCTGGGCGTAGTTTGCGGCGTTCCGCTCAAGTGACCTAAAAACTCTGCCAGAGTGCCCTTCATTTTGCCTTATCACGTGGAAGTCCAGTGCCGGGTGTTTGTTCCATGCTTGGAAATCAACACGAACGGCACCATGCACAGTGCAAGAGGGCACTGCTTCTTTTCTGCCACTCAAGTAGATTTTTTCACTCAAGCGCCAACGTTCTCAATGCGAATGGAAGGTTTCTCAATGTGAGCAGTCATAACCACCCACTTTGACACATCCAACCGCCCGCATTGGGAAATCTCGCAGAGAGTTAGATTTTTAAACTCGTGCTCACCAACTTGATGTTGGTGAGTGCAAGCGAGGAAAACTCTCTCAGGGAGTTGGATTTTCCATGCTTGCCAACTTGTCATTGAGCGCGAACAAGCAACAAACTCTGCTCCACTTCGAGGAACTCTGTGTAGGAGAGTAGGGTCTGGTTCCTATGGTTTCCCCCACTTTTTGCTGTGTTTCACTGGTTTTTCAACTTTAGTCTGGCTGTGGCCCTGCTAATCAGGACCACAGCCTAGCTGTTCTCTCTCTAAATTGATACCATATACCCTAGGTACATACCAGATTGGCTACTGAGTCACCTTTGGGAGTCCCTGTATAGGGTACCTTAGGTACCAAGGGCATAGGTACCCCATAGGCCTAGTAGGGGCTGAAGCATGTATTGTGCCACTCCTGGTTAGCCTTCCAAACTGACACCAAAGGTCTGCACTTGCAGCCTGGGTAAGGTGGTGTAAGCACCCCTTATTTATATATATTATACCTATATCTACCTTTACATATAGACACATATTAACCTATAAGTCACTCCTATGGCAGGCCTTGACAATCCTGAAGGCAGAGAGCTTGGTTTTGTGTGAGAGGGTGCCCTAGCATGAGCTGAGCCCCTCTGCAGCTTTCTGAAATACCTCCTTATAGCTGTTCTATGAAATAGCCATACCATATACTCTTAAGTGCATTATAATCCTCAGGTTAATGCTAACTTTGGTTTGGCTTTATCAAAACATGTCCTGTAAGGTGTCAAACACTTTGGAATACTACCCCACTGCCAGTCCTGGTTGCGGGGGTAGCATTCAACTCTTCTAGAGGGAGAAGACTTGTACATACTGGTAAACACAGTTAAAGTGAAACTGAGCTCCAGCATCACAAAATGGATGCTGCTGCCACAGACACGAGTCTGCCCTCCTGCTGCTGTTCGAAACTCTGGCAGGGTAGACCTGGACAATAGGTTTCCTCTCCAGGGAGGTGCCAGCACCTCCCCAGACAGACTTAAGTGTATTGGGGCAGGGTGAGTTGCATTCAGTGAATGCTTTTCAGACACTGCCTGGGGCACACAAGATGCTCCATGCATTTCACAGTTCAAACCGGTTGCTGGGGCACTCAGCCTCAGCTCTAGCACAAAACTAGTCAAAGGGGAAGGAGTGTAACGACCCACCTCACCAGGTCTACCAATAAGTGGGTCCTTAGAGTTAGGCCAACCCCTAAACTTAGTATAAGTATAGGAACCCAGTCCCTGGGACTTTAGATTACCCTGGACAAAACTCTGAAGAAGAAATCTTGAACCTTAGACATTTCATTTCAACTGAAAGACTGAAGAATCTCCCTTGAGTTCAAGGAGTGACCTCAATGTTCAAAAAGGCACCAAAGAAGCATCTTTGCCGGTCTGCATTTTTGAGGCTCCCACCGGATCCCAAACAATCTGCAACACAGGACATGGACTTCTAGACATCTTTGAAGCTGACACGAGTCCCCAGCAGAGCTGAGACCTGTAGCTGACACGAAAGACGTGGGACCGGAACTCCTGGCCATCCTGCATTTTTGCAACTGCTCCTACTTCCCGAAGTTTCCTGAAGTTGTGCATTAGGGTATTGGAAGCCCCTGCCCTGAACACCTTGTGCACCGAAGTACAGAGGCCAGCACTCCACGAGTGACCCATGAGTCCCCTTTCTTCACCCCGGTATGAGGCTCCTTCGCGGTTCCTAGTCTGTTGGCTAGTGAGCCCCCATGAAGGCCAATCCTTTGTTTCTTGAGTTTTCCTGGTTGCTCCAGACGTGCTCTGACTCCCCTTCAAAGGGTAAGTCCCTCAGACCTTGCTGGTCTGAACCGATCTTGTCATCTTGCGTGGGTTGCTGTTGCCAAGGCTTGTTGGGTTCAATCCTGATTCCGACACTGCAGCACTCGACATCCTTTGTGGGACAGCTTGAATCCAGCTCCTGGTTATCATAGACACCTCCTGGTCCTAGTGGCTGAAGAGTCAAGCTTTACCACTTTCACCTGAAAACACCCGACATCGGCTGGCATCTTCTTGTTGCCATCCTGGACACTGGCTAGTGACCCAGACTCTGTCCCCTCTGCTTTCAGGTTCTTCACATCTCCGATCCACCCTTGGATCCACCCGGACACTTTTCCTCTGGCGCCTGAAGCATTTCTTCGCAGCTCTCCATTGGAATCGACGACGAAACCCGACACCAAAAGACACCAATGCACCCTGCTTCCCTGGGTGAGATAACACAAGTACTCCAGTGCTCCCTTGGGTCTTGACTCTCGAAGTGCCCTAGTCTAAAAGGGTTCCATCGTAGTTCACCTCTAAGTGCCCTTAATCTTTAAAATTATAACTTGTTCGTTCTCCATTGAAAGTCAATGGTGATTCGCAGCTGTGTTTAGACACTGCACGCGTCCCCCTTGGGTCTCATGTGTCCCGACCTTGGGTGGTTCCTGGTTGCCCCAGTGGTTCTACAGGCCCCAGGCCTGACTTCTAACCCTCACGTGGTTCTTATACCACTTTTTTAGTATATGGTTTGTGAGGCCCCTAGGGCATAATGTAAACTGTGCAACTTATTGTATGCTAATTAAGTTCCTTGTATTGTACTTTTACCTCTGACCTCATAAAGATACCAGAGGAATGTGTTTAGAATAAATACATATATATTTGATATATACCTTGTGTGGTGCACTTTCATTTGGTCATTCAAGAGATTATAGACTGGTAAAACAACTTGCTTAACTCACCTCTAAGTCTTAGCCTGAAGGCTGCTCTCCACAGCTACCACTGGGATTGCTTTCTATAAGGTTGACTTTAAACCTACCATCAATAAGGGTCATTTGGACTGGTGCAAGGTGCCCACTAGAATAGTGGACATTATATGCCAGGCCAACTTCTCACACTCTGCATGCTCCGCAGAGTGCGGAAAACTCCACAAACTGCACAAATGGTTCGGAGTTCACCGCCCAGGCCTACTTTTGAGATCCTTGATACTGCTTGCTCAATAATTAAATTTAGTTTGTAATCATAACAATGCACTTAATGTGCATTGGGGTGAACATCTCTAAATGTTTTCTGGACTCTAAGAGAGGCTCCTCTCATCACACTAGCACAATCACAATTTTGAGCAATAAGTATTGCTTTTCAATGGACTCTGGGAAAACATTAAGTTCTTGTAGCAAAGTTGCAGCAGTTGTACCAGCAAAAGTCTTTTAAATTAATAAAACAATAACATCTTTGAACAACTTTTTTCCTCCCATCAAAGTGTGGAATGGTAGTATAGACCGATTCTATGTGAACACATCCTTAATGTCATCAACTCAGAGAACACAAATTCAGTGTTTTAAGCACTGTATTATGACATCTCTTAGTACTGCCATCATTCAGTACAGAAGCTCATTCTGGATGGTTGTGGAAGGGCCTTTTAAAACTGTGGTACATTTCAAATGAGTGAGCATTGCACTTTAGAACCTGGCAACAAAATCCACAAGGCCTCTAAAGATTCCTCTTATTGAAGATCCTTCCTGCTCATTAAAGGCACCACAAACAAAATCACAAAATCAATCCATATAGATAAAAAGTACCATTTTATATCAACTTCTGGTTATAGTTTCTTATTCCCACATGATAGCTGTCATCCAATTTTGAAACAATATTCAGTCTTCCAAACAAGACAAGCTTTATTGAGTTATCCAGATGTGATTTACATGCCTTGTGTTTCTTTATTTTTTCAGAGAGGTGTTTTAAATTTGCAACTCTATGATGCTTTACCACCGGATAGCAAGCAGGGAAAGGAGAACAGTGAATTATTCTTTTCATGCCAAGTAGAACTATGTGTTCTAGTGTAATCCTTGAACGCATCTTTTGCAGACTGTTCAAGCTTGATGTCAAGCTGATCAACCAACCCTTTGATCTGCATCTTTTCCTCTTCTTTCAGTCTCACAAATGGTCAGAAAAATGGTATGGTGTGTAGCTGGTTAAATGCATTTGTTTTGTATAACAGTAATATAAGCCAGGAATCGAAGTGGTGTGAGGAACATGGTTAATAGAGTCTTACAGTTTGGCTGGCTTTGCTGTCGTTTTTTTCCGAGTGATCAATGACCTCTGTTGGTAAGTAAAAATTAAGTGTAGATTTTGAGTCAAGACAACAGTATAGAAAAAACTGGTGTGACCATTGCAAAATGACAAAATCTTTCATCCTTGGTGCACAGTGTGGAAGAATGTTCTCAATGTTTATAGCTTCTTTCAAAAGCTTCCCAAATATGTCAGACAACGCTTTATAGACAGGTCATTTAAATACTGCAGGATACACACTAAGGGGCAGATTTACAAGCCCCTTGCACCACTCTTATGTCACTTTCCCCATGTTAAAATTGATGCAAAAGTGGTGCAATGGGTTTGTAAATCTGCCCCAAAACATTTATCCTCAGTCTTTGAACAGGTGCCTGTAAATGAAATACATGTTAAATATAAAAACGGCACATCCTATTAGATGGTGGTCTGGCTAAATTAGCAATTATCAGAACAGCCCAGGCAGCATCTGCCTTTTGCCAGATGCAATAGTAACATTTCAGGTTAGACCTCTGCCACTTACCATCTCACACAGGATGGATGTGTTGCTTTGAAATGCATCCCTGCCTGCTGCCCATGCCTATTTAAAGAGCTTATTTTGAAAATACATACTTCACTCCACCACACTACTCACAACTTCTCATCTTTGATGGATGCAAACAATAGCCCCATCCCCTGAAGACTGGAACTTAATTAGGTAGGAGGTCAACTAGAAAAACATGAATTCAGCAACCAAGATAGTTCTAGTAAATTAGGGTTCCTCATGGAAACAGAACATTCATGCTATAAATAAGAGGAAATAAATACCGTGAATCAAAAGATGTTATGTTTTTTATGGGAAATAACCACTTAGGGCCTCATTACGATACCAATCAGACTGGCTTTCGTAGTCCTGCCGGAGGAGGTCAGACCACCGTGGTCTTGTTGGAATCCGTTGGTCCGTCCGCGGATTTGATGCATGCATTGTGTACTTGGACCAACCGCTGACAGACCACCGACCCAAACATCATTTCTCTGACCGCTGAGATGGCAGTGAGAGAAAAGCTCCAGCCATAAAACTGTACAGGAAGTTCTGACTGCCCGTCCACAATACGATGAGCATTTCTGAAGAGCCGACTGTGGCGGTCCAACCAGCTCCCTCGACTCATGGGAAATGAAGGATTTGGAGGTAAAATCCTGCGATAGACGCCGATAACCGCTAATAACGTTGGAAATGCAGTGATAATTGTACATCGCTACTGAACAGCTTGCTAATAGGCAAGTGTGCACTTAACCATTCAATCCACCTACCATGCAAATGATGGTTAAGTCAAGAATAAAGCAGGTGTTTTTTGCGATTCCCAAAAATTCTCAGAATACACTGCGAATCCCGTTTTAGCGATTCCTTATTTGTGAATTTTGCAAATAAAGAAGCGCAAAAATAGGAAATCTGCAATTCAGGTGCAGCTTGATGACATCACACCCAGGAAGTGGGAGTGCCGTGCTGCACCTGATTCCTGAGGCTGAGTCAGAGGCTGTGGGGACAGGCAGAGAAGTGAGCAAAGCAGTTCTATACACCAACAATGGATCCCCAGGAGAAAGAGAAGGACAAGGAGGGGGCAGTGAGATAGAGAAAGAATAAGTGCATCAAAAGGGAGCAGAAGGTGCTGATAGAGGAGATGGTAGTAAGCCATGATCTATTATTTGGCAAAAAAGGCACTCTGTGTCCCAGAGTCCAGAAAGAGGAAAATCTGGCTGCATATCCAGGCGAAGGTCAAAGCTGTTGATGTGACGCAGCGCACTGTGGAGGAGCTGAGGTACGACATGCGCCAAAGGTCCAGTGAGAAGGTAGCAACCAGGCTAGTGGACGCCAAGAAGACTGGTGGGGGAGCATCAACTGCAACCGAGTCAACACCCCATGAGGAGTTGGTGGAGTCCACCCTTCTGCCCGAGAGCATCAGTGGAGTGGCTGATATAGACAGCTCCAACCCTGCAAACACCAGCCAAGGTAAGATGCATGCCAAATGCAGCTGCAGACATCACCATCCCATTCACACACCCAGGAATGCACCAAACACAAAGTACTCATGCTACTCCGGTCCACTTTTTCCAGCACACACAGCAATGCATCATGGGAGATGAAGTCAGATGAATCACACAGTGGGGAAAGAGACACAGCAATGTTGAAGCAGTATGGGAAATCCTGTAAAGGCAAAAAGCAATAGATAGGAGTTAGCCAATACAAATTGAGAAAACTTTATTGAGTGAGACATGCAGATGATGTCAAAAAATCAAAATGTGCCTTCTTATCCACAGCACAACCTGGGACACAGCATGACTGGGCCGGAGCTGAGGAGGTGGAACATATGGATGATCTGGCAGGGCAGGGGGACCCCGATGACACCATAGTCCACACCTGCCCCACTGAGAAAGCGTACCATTGTGGCCTCACTGCCACTTCTTGAGCAGAAACACAGTCGACAGGGGAGGATGTTGCCCAGTCAGGGCAGTGTGCTACACAGGACCCATAACAGCACACATTGCAACATAGAGAGCAAGGATCCATGAGACGCAGGCCAAGGGCAAGTACCAGCGCTGCCGCAAATGATGAAGCCACGGTGTTTGCTGGACTAGGGGGCACCATGCTGAAGATACAACGCCTGCAACAAAAATCAATGCATTCCATTAACCGGCAGCTGGTCTCAGTGAACCACAGCCTATGTTACATGGGGGAGGGCATCCTGGACATGGCAGGTGCTATCCGAGAACCTTGTGCCACAGTGAAGAAGGAACAGGCAGCCAGGCGCAGGGTGAGCCAACGTTTGGACAGCCGTTTGCACACCTACACCAAAGTGGTGAACCGCCTGTGCACTGCCAAGAGCCAGCTGTCACGTCACACCGTGAGCATGCAAGTAGATGCGGCCCACTGCAGCCAGGATGTGGCGAAAGGCCTGGTGCAGGTCACCACCACTGTGGAACAACTGCAGACAGCCAATATTGGTGGCACAGCACTCCTGGTCTCATGGGATAGCGAGGAGTTGTCCAGCAGGACCAGCATTACCCCACCAGTGCCCGAAACAAGACGGCACAGTGGGAGACAGGGTGCAACACCAGAGTAGTTTGGGGAGAGGAGTTGGCCTAACGGCTTGGGCAGTCGACCTTTAATTTGGGGAACTGGTTCGAGTCTTGGCAACGAGCCTGAACATCCTGTGATTCTGGGCAAATCACTTAATCTCCCCCTCACTAACAAAAATTAATGTGTCCTCATGTAATGCAACTGGTGCTATGTAAAGCGCTCTGATACCCGACTCGGATTAAGTCGCACTATATAAAACTCTGCTAAAGGAAAAGGAGAGTAGTCAGCACCCAGAGCGGGCAACAGCAGGCCGTTCCAGGAGGAGATGAATTGCAATCACTGAGTCAAGCAAATGGGTGAAGCAACCCATTCAAACCGGACTCCTGACTTGCATGCATACCAGCACAGTGGCCAGGACATGTGCTACGTATAGCGACACTCATGGAGTCTGTCAAGCTATGTGACGGAATAGTATCCTGCAGCTAGGAGTATGAATAAACACAGACATGCACCAAAATATCTTTTGCATCATGTCATTATTACTCACCTAGAAGCAGTTCTGTGTAATCTCATCCTGTCTCTGTCGTCCGGCAGCTGCCCCAACTCCAACTGTTGGTCTGCCAGGGGGACCTGGGTCCTCATCCTCAGAAGTATCAGTATCAGTCAGTTCTACTGGGATGCCTTTTTTCATAGCTATGTTGTGAAGCATTGCACAGGTAGCCACAATCTTGCAGCAGGTCTCAGGGCTGTATTGAAGTGCTCCTCCACTGTTATGCAGGCAGTGGAACTGGCTCTTCAGGATCCCAAATGTCCGATATATTACACAGCGCGTAGATTTGTGTGCACAGTTATATCTCCTCTCCCTTGCATTGGCTGGATTTAGGTATGGTGTCAGGATGAAGTCCCGCACTGAATATGCACTGTCACCTGCAGGAATGGAAATGAGAGGTGAGTCAATGTCCCCCACTCCAGTGATGTACTGTATGTTGGAGTGATTGACATACATTTACCTAGCAAGTAGGCCTCACCAAACTCGCCAGCATTGAGATATCTGTGTCCCACTATGTCTAAAGATAAAAGAGTTGTGAGTACTGCCTGGGTATTTAGCTACAATATCATTGATGATATGTTTGGCATTGCAGATGACCTATATGTTTAGGGAATGATATGATTTACGGTTTCTAAATACAGAATTATTGGTTGATGGGGGTGTGATGGCCACATGATTCCCATCTATGCAGCCAATCATGTGGGGGAATTGTGCAATCTGGTAGAAGTCCATTTTTGTTTGCTGTAATGCCTGTTGTGTGCTGTGGAATTTTTTTGTGATGTTGTAGCCTCTGTACCATTGCATCTAGGAATGCATGGAAGAAGCGCGACAGGCAACTCTGGGAGACCCCACCTGCCACTGCAATCACCCCTTGAAAACTCCCCAAGGCCAGTAACTGTAGTGAGCACAGGACCTGCACATGGGTTGGAATTGTTTGGGTCCTGTGTGTTGAGTGTTCAAGATGGGGTTTCAGCTCTGCTATCAGGTCTAAAATGGTCTTTGAGTCCAGCCTGTACTTCTCATGGATCTCATCCTCAGTCTGCTGGAACAGAGTGATGCGCACTCTGAAGATCCATTCCTGTTGCTTCCTCCCCTGTGCTGCTGCCAGAATTCACAGCCTCCTGGCTATCACATATAGCGCTGCCATTATGGAAGTCCCTGTTGCATTGTGGGCTTGTTTATATAGCTTGCACCTGGTCACTACCTGCATTGTATTGGTGGTAAATTTTATGTGCAAATTAGCGATTTTCTAGAATTCGCAATTTGCTAATTTTTCATACATTGCTTTGTAAATTCTCAAATTACGATTCCTCTATTTGCGATTTTCGCAGGCTGCGTATCGCAGATTGCGAATTTGCAGAGAAATTTGCAGTCTTTGAGCCTCGCAAAATAAGAAATCGCTAAAATTTAGATTTTTTATTTTGCAATGCGAAAAAGTGTCATACGTCGCGTTTGTCTATTTGGTAAATGCAAACACAGTTTTTTGCATTTCACAGTGTTTGCGATCACTAAATAGTTTCATACATATGCCCCTGAATGTTTAATATCAAAACGATATCCCACTTGACCAATCCAATAAATCACAGTGCGGGCAGACACTACGATAATTACTTAATACATTTCTTATTTTTTATTTAATCTCTAAAAAATATGTTTGTTGTGAGATGCAAAAATTGCATAATCAATTGCTTGTATTTAAAAGCCCAACACTACTACAATCAGATCATTCATAACTCATACAGTTCCACATCTCAAGCATACCATATTTCATAACTCATACAGTTCCACATCTCAAGCATACCATATTTCCAAAGACACAAATCTATTATTACATTAATTGGTATGCAAAAAATACAACACAACTTAACAAGGACAGATATCAAATTGGTGAATATTTTTTTATGAAACAGACGCGAATATGATTAAAAAACTTGCTATTGATGGTATAAAATATTCAGTATGCACACTTATTTTTAAACAATAAATGATGTTCACACAATGTTAAGGAAGGTCAAACCTCACAAAAGGAGAGAACGAAATAGCCACACATACAGCAGAAGGAAAAGAGCAAGAGTTTCGCCTAAAAAAACTGAGCTTACTTGCTTGCAAGAGCAATACAGTTATCAGATATGAAAAATAAATTATGCGCTAACCCAGGAGCCTTCCACACCTGGCAATTACTTGAGACAGGTGGGAGCCGGATCAGTACACTTCTCTTTCGCTTCCTCTGCGTTGGCAGTGCAATATTTTAAAATCACTTGCAAAAAAATCCTCGTAAAATATTTTATAAGTATATGACTCATGTATTAGGCCAGCTGCCTCACAGAAGGAACGTCTAGGGAAAACAAAAATGTGTAAACATCTTAAGTGTAACCTTACATATCACCATGTGGAGCAATATGATTTTAAAAACAGGTTCTTTGATCTCGCACAGTCCATCTACAGAAGTGGTTTTCAAAGTCACCTGAGTGTTTGGGCCTCAATATTGTGCTTTTGTTGGTCACACACAAGAGGGATGTCATCTGCTGTACCCTGCTGACCTCACAGCCCACAGAAGCCAGCATATGGTGTGAACCAAACAAAATAACAGGGAAGAGAAGAGACATGGGTTTGCCTTGGCTCAAGCCGAGCCTAGAACATATTTCGCAAGTAAATCATGCAACAAAAACCCAGGGTAAAATATGATAACGTCTTCTAAATTTAAAAAACTATATTTAATACACTTCAGCATTTCACCTGGTACATTAAGTTATATTACCGCATTGAGTGGCAGTTATTAAAAGTTACAGTTTTTTAAATATGAATTTAGAAATGTTCACAAATAACAACGCCATTAGTGAACTAGCAGGCACGTAAGTCATCAATGTCCCCCCTAAATGTGGACTAGAGTAGATGGAGCACCATTACATTTTGTTAAATAAAACACAAGGTTTTGGTACGTCACACATTCAGAACCCTTTTATTTGAAGGTACTCTAATTCATTATAAAGATGGAAAAGAAGAAGATGAAAAATAAACTATTCGCCTAGGATCACACAATTTGCGAGCTTGGTAGCTGGGACTGATCCCCGCTTTTTTTGTTTAGCATTGAGCAGTTCAGCCACTGGATGGGTAGGTCTCCAATATTAGTGCGTTCTCTAAAATTCTTGGGGGCAGATTTATGAAGGCCTTGCGCCGCCGGTGCGTCACTTTTTCCCATGTTAAAAATCACGCACCGGCGGTGCAAGGCCTTCATAAATCTGCCCCTAGGTGCATAAGGTTAGAGCATGGATTCAAGCAGAAGCCCTAGGCAAACTCACTCCTTTTGGGCTCCAGGGTTCAAGAGGACATCGAGGAGTGCCAGCCATCTGGCTATAGCTTCCAGTAGCCCACCGCTAGTGGTAATCGGTGAGCAGGTCGGCTGCAAAGAAAATGTTGCTCACAGCCAAAACCTGTGAAAAGGGCTTCTTGTTGTTTGGAATGCATCCAACCACTCTATACTGTCTGGGCCGAACTGGCCGTAGTGGGCACCGGGCATTTTCCCTTCTGGTGACTGGTCTTCAGGCCCACCCCGGCCAGGCAATCCACGGCGCTAGCTTGCTCTACTTAATGTATGTGGCCCTGGGCGGTCTTAGGAAGGGGCCCGCAGCCACCCGCAGGCAACGTGCTGTGCTGTCCCGAGTGCTTGGGGTCGGGTGCGAAACAGTTTATACACCTCTCTAGACCGGAATGCCCGATCTTGTTTAATCGCAGCTCTTCTGCAGGTGGAGTCAGGATGCGTGTCCCCTGGAGTCAAGCACTGGGGGTCTCTGCTTGGTAGTGCAGGAGGCCCCACCACAGGTCCAGGGGCGGCTGGTGACATTTGAAAGTGGTGAGCCGTAAACTAATTTGCATATTGCACCGCAGCGATCGAGCGCAGCGAGCGAGCCCGAACCACCTTGCATGCATCCATACATCATTCATGCATCCACCCATCCATCCATCCACCCACCCACCCTGCATCCATACATCATTCATTCATGCACCCACCCATCCATCCATCATGCATCCACCCATCATGCATCCACCCATCATGCATGCATCCATGCATCCATCCATACATCATTCATGCATCCACCCATCCACCCCCCCATCCTGCATCCATACATCATTCATTCATGCATCCACCCATCCATCCATCCACCCATCCATCCATCATGCATCCACCTATCATGCATGCATCCATGCATCCATCCATACATCATTCATGCATCCACCCATCCATCCACCCATCCTGCATCCATCCATCATTCATTCATGCATCCACCCATCCACCCACCGATCCATCCTGCATCCATAATTCATGCACCCATCCACCCATCATGCATGCATCCATCCATGCACCCATCCACCCACCCATCCCCCGAACAATCATTAATGCACCCACCCTGCATCCATCCATCATTCATGTATTTTTATGACCATATAAAAATAAATTATGGACTCTAAAAAGCCTTTAGGATCGATGTTGAAGGATGTGCCAGTTTACATATTACATCACCCCTACCTTTTTATGCTGGAAACCTTCTACCGCCCATGTATTTGCCATCCTGTAAGCCCTAGGTATGTACTATACAAATTCACATACAAACATACACCAACATGCCTGCAATAATAAATGCATATATCATGCTATTCCGCCTCTACCGTTTGTTAACATTTTGAAATTGTACAACCTTAGTTCAAAGAGTACATTATATTTGTGGTGACAAAGTTGTTAACTCATTTTCTGGAAAATGTTTATAAAATGAAATCTGTTGAAGGCTGTTGTTGCAACTATCAAAATAGAAATTCTGAGAATATTTACATTTCCAAAACCCCATGCCGTGAAATAACGGGTGACCTGGAATAGGCGCACACATGTCTGCAGCAGATGCTTTAACACACTGAACTATCTCAAGTCATTTGTGCAAGCTAGTTTACTGGAACACCGTATGCACTCAACCGCTAATACTTATGGGGATTCTTTCAAGTATATTTTGCAGAACATTCCTGTTCTGTACCTCAAGCCTGAAATGTACACAACAACGCCCAAAAGAGTAAAACACTTAGGTTTCCTAATTCCTAATCCTTGACCTTCACCCAATTGCCGAATTGCGCTTTCCCACAGTGCGGACCTGCTGCATAGTTGTGTTGCGCCGCCCGTGCAAAATCGTGTTGTTTCGTGGTTTACACACTGTTCTGCAACAATCTATCTGAATCTGCACATGATTTTTGACATTATACAATCCAATCCCTTATTACCGCGAGCCACTGCCAGCCACTTTACTGTAACGACGAGTCACGAAAGCGAGTGAGTGAAGTGAGAGTCTCTTACCAATCCTGGCACATGCAGCGCCAGGATTGGTTAGGGGGGCACAGTTACTATCCGCCCTTTTTGACCACGGGGGCTGCGGCCCAGGCTGCTGTATAAACAGCACCCTTGTCCCACTCTTTTTGAGGAAGGTATAGTATGCGCATGCTTGGGCTTGTGAGAGCCCAAAAATGCACATGCGCACTACTGCTGCAGCTGAGTGTGGACTGTCACTCAAGCTGCAGCAGCCCAGCCCAGCCCCACCCCTAGCGCACTCCGATTGTGTTGGGCGTGTCCCGGTGGCCGCAGCGTTCTCAGCGAAGATGTCACGCACGTGAGAGAGGATCACTATTTAATAATGTTTGTGTGCTTAATATACTGACACTGCTTGAAGCGCGGTGCGTCCACGGGTGGGGCTACGCCCCTACGCCCCAATGGACGCACCGGGCCTGCACAGGCCTCTCCACCTGGGTCGGCCAGTGATCCTGCAAGTGAGCCCCGATTTCCAGCTGCATAGGGGACACACCTCGGGTGAACGGGGACAAGCTCAGGCCCAGCACCCGTCGCTCCAATGATGGAGTGTTCGTGCCCCGCTCTGGCGGTGGACCCTCAGCTCCTTCCGTGACGTGCAGGTTGAGGCACCATGTAACCAGGGCGGGCTCCCTGATGCCACTGCCGCCTGCCAGCCTCCCGGGGGATACCTCCTCCTGCAGCGTTAACTATGTCCATGGTGTAGGAGCTCCACAGGGCGGGCATGGTGCGAGGCCTCCCTCCGGGATCACGCCGGCAGCAGGCCATTCCCCTTGTCTCCTCACCTGCGTATCCCAGGGGGAAGGCAATCAGCTTGGTCAGTCGCGCTTCCCGTTGCCTCCTCCAGCCGCTGTGATCTTGTCTCCGTCAGGGCTCTGGTACACCACTGATTCAGCCACTAACAGACACAGGGGCTGAGCGGGGCTCCGTCACCGGAAACAGTGGGGTATGGACTGGCACTCCTCTGCAGTCATCCAAGTGCCTAGGCCCCGATGCTCAGGTCATCACAGTCAGGAAAAGTGCACCCACGTGTTTTGCGCGGTCCTCGATCTCCTCCGATACCTAGGCTGGCATGCACACCATCCCAGGGGGGCTCTGCTCCTGTGTGGTGCTGTGTTAGGCGGCTGGGCCCGGCGGCGGGGAGCAGAGAGACTCAAAAACAAGTCTCAGTTATCTGCCATCTTGGCCACGCCCCCATACCAGGCATTTTAATAGGGCAATACAGCAGTCATTTTATACGTTCATTGAAACAGATGTGCAAACTGTGATATGATGTTTAAATGGGACAGTTTCAAAACATCTTCAGGACTGGTTTGCATTTAGTAGGACATTATCAACATACCACAATGTTGCAAATATCATGTACATTGGAGAATACTTTCACTTTTTAAACGGAATGATGTGCATGAAATAGAACAGCATCAGAACTTATAAGCATGTCTGTTATGATGACTCTGGTAGAACTCCTTAGGAAAGATGGTATTATTAATGGAACAGTACCAGAACTTCACTGCAGGGCTTTTATTCCTTTAACTCTTCGTTATGGGGCAGATGTACAACCATTTTTTGCGGTCGCAAATGGGAATTTGGCCCATTTGCGACCGCAAAGTTAATCAGCCCCATGTACAAATTGAATTTTGCGAGTCACTAACCTATTATTGACTCGCAAAATATGGTTTGTGACTCGCTATTAGGAAGGGGTGTGCCAAGGGAGTCCCTTCCATTCTTTTGCGACCTTAGTTTACCACCCTTTTCAAAAGGGTGTTAAGCCACTCGCAAACAGGAAGGGGTCCCCAGGTGACCCCTTCCTCTTTGTGAATGGGTGCCAAAATATTTTTTATGAGCAGGCAGTGGTCCCAGGGACCACTGCCTGCCCTTAAAAACTGCAAAGTTTCATTTTTCGTTTTCAAATGCATCCCGTTTTCCTTTGAGGAAAACGAGCTGCATGAAAAACAAAAACTGCTTTATTTAAAAAACAGTCACAGACATGGTGGTCTGCTGACCCCAGCAGGCCACCATCCCTGGGTGAGCTAGCCATTCCCAATGGGGTCGCAAATTACTCACATAGAAGTGACAAAACGTAATTTAAAGAGTGTTTCTGTGCAGGAAGAGACACCTTCCTACACATAAAATTGTTCCTCTGAACGCAAACACCCTTGCACTATGGTGCAAGGGTGCCTTTGTTGGCGCTACACTACTAAGTGTAGCACCAGCACAGGGGAAAATGCAAGGCTGCACCATATCCTTGTAAATATGGGGCAACCTTGTATTCCTGAAGTGGCGGAGAGAGGCGTTAAGCCATGACAGCTAACGCCTCACTCCACCACTTCTTTTTACACATGACCCAGAGATTTATATTTGAGCCATACGCACATCAGTTGTAAAACTCTACTTCCCTCTCGCATTCTATTGGTAGCAACCCCTAGAGTTACAAAGATAAATGTAACCACTAAGTGATAATGTATCTTTTTTGCTTCTCATATGATGTCATAGGGCCATATGTACGACAATTCACTTTTGCGAGTCGCAAACTGCATTCAATTTCGACTCTCAATTGGCCACTCGCAAAAGTGAATGTACAAATTACATGCCTCATCAATATTCATGAGGCAAGCACATTTGTACAATAAATTGAATGCTAAAAATTATAGATATTTTAAAATTAAGTAGTATTTAATGGTAAAATATTTTATTAAAATGTATTTTAAAAATAAAAGTAACTTTAATTTAAAATATGAATTTCAATTAATTCTATACACAAAGGCAGAGATCTATGCATGGTAAAAGTACAGGGAAACATGTGCTCTTTTATTTCACATTTACAACCAAATAGAAAAAAATATTTGTATGTAAAATATTAATAAACAATTCTGTAGATTTGAATTTTCAAACAGTAAAAATTGTTATATCATTGATAACCAATAAAATATAATTCTTTTGAATATATTAAATATTTTAGCTGAGGTGTATATTATAAACAAATCCCTACCTAAGGTAAAAACATATTTTTTTCACGTACCAGAAAATATTACAATGGATTTCCATACACATTAACATTTGTTTAAAGTTTATTAAATAATGTTAAATGAACATAAAAACAAAAGTATACTAAATATATTTTTATTTTTAACTAAATTCTATTATTTATTTTAATGTAGCATTATTTCCTAAGGAGTTTAATTTTAAGTCTTTACAACTATTATTTTTATATTTCTATGGGCTGGCCATAGATGGTACTGGCTTATTTCAGCTTTGAACTGTACTACATTTACCACTGTTTTGGATCTTTTGGGGGGTAGCACACCATCAAGTGCATTTTGCTAATGCTGGCTTCGCTCCACAGGATTATTCATGGAACAGGATTGCCAGTCATTCATGGTTTAACACTTGAAAAGGACAAGGTGATACCACATGATTTACACTTCGTTACGAAAGACAGCTTTGCAAATACAACTCCTTACATCATTACATCCCACTTGTGTTTGAGTAATTGAGGAAGGATCAGTGACAGATTCACAACATAATTGTCTCTGCTTTCCAGAGATGATTATAAGATAACTATAACTCAGCAATTTGCACCTTTGCCTGCCCTCTGTGTTGGAATCATTGAGTAGGACTCAGTGACAGATGCATTGGATACTTATCTCTGTCATCCAGAGATGATAATAAGTTGATTATAAATCATAACAACTCATTTGGCTGGCTATAGCATGCAATTTGTGCCATCATTTAACTTTTTTATTTTTATGAATAGGTAAAATGATGCTTACCTTCCATTTAGTTGGAAGAGTTCTACTTGCAGGTACTGACTGAAATATTGGAAGCAGCAGGCTTGTCCAGAAAGAATGATCACATTTAAATACTGCAATAGTAATAGTATTTGGTCTTGGAATAAGCAATGTTTTTGCTTTCTCATTCAGGTTTTTTTTTTCAAGAATGTGTGATAAGTACCAAAAAATAAAGCTTAACGCAACTTTTCATATCGCAGTCTATAACGCCATGATAACTAAGTATTCACAACACAGTGGTATCATGAGATAGGCGCACGATAACGCATCAAATGTCCGCGATAAAGTCAACGCGATCCCGCAAAAATGCAAAACACGAACGCAAAAAAAGTTGCGATGAGGCCAATCGCGATACAAAAATCTGCGAAAACCAGCGACAGGACTGCAATTCACACACGTCAGGCGGGAAAAATCACCATAAAAAAGAAAAAAATTAGACAAACAAATACCAAACAACTGAGAGGCACAATGGATGTTGCCGGAGCAAGTATGGAGGACAACCAGAACCCTAAAAGCCCCCCGGAGGACCAGCCAGGAACCTCGGGTTCAGGGAAGGGCAAGGAGAAAAAGAGTAGGAAGAAGCGGTTCAGTCCACAGGAAAACAGTATCCTGATAACAGAGGTGGTAGAACACCAATTTCCTCGGACCTGATAATTCTCGCCTCGGTGCCTATTCTAATCTTGAGTCCCACTCTGCAACTCTGGACAATAGCTTGCTTAATCTCCACAGTGGCCCCATTAGCGCTGGGATGCCTGGCTTCACCTTGGGGGTGCCCAGGAGTGGACATTTCACAGGGAAAAGCCAGGAAGGGGTCCACAGCGGTGTGCGTACAGTGCCAGGAAACCCCAGTTGGGGTATAAGTGCGCTTTACAAGTACAAATTCATTTAATTTAATTTCATTTCCATCAACAACTGTTCATCACCTCCACTGTGTCATTGGCAACAAAAAATGGAGTATGGCAGTCCATCGTGGACATTGTGAATGCAGTTGGAGTGCTGAAGAGGACAATGGAAGAGGTCAAGAGGCGCCGGAATTATATCAAGCGCAAAATCAAGCTGAAACTCGCCAACAACTGGAAGGCATCAATTCAGACTGGAGGTGTGAGTCCTGCACCACAGGAGGAGCTGGACGATATGGAGTAAATGGTGTCCACAGTCATCAGTGGAGAGACGGTGGCAGGAGTAGGGGGACCGGGTACTGCTCAACATGACCAGACACACCTGAACCAGGGTGAGTAACGAACGTGCTCATTATGCCACTGGAGTCAAGCTATCCTGGCACAATTAGGTAGAGCACATCTGTGGACAAACCATGCCGCAGCCCCCAACTCCCACCAAGAGACCCATGTACCCAAATATGCAACATCTCAGCACGGCATAAGCACAGAAGGCAAAGGCACACCGCATGAAAGGGATAAGGGGCACCAAAATCAGAGCAGTAGGGGCGACTACCCCGAAATGCAGCACACACACACACATAACATGCAGTGAACATCAACATTGACAACAATGTGGTACAAACCACAACACGTCCACAACAGAACACAGAACACAACTGGTGCTGCTTGTGTGTAGAAACTGGCCAATCACATTTGGCACTGCAGGGAAATGTGAGTTGATAATGTACAAGTACAAAGACACATCCGTCATATTGCCGAAATGTCTACTGTCCCACATCAAATAGGCAGCTCCTCCCAAACAGCCACAATGTACACAGTCATGCAGTCTGTATGAAAACATGTACAATGCAACAACAAACATTTGAACACATTGTTAAACTGCATCTCCCCTTTACATTACAGAGAGAGCATGAACACCTCCTGCAGAGCAGCCCGAAACTCTCTTCTCTGATGACAGAGGACCACCACATCTTCTACTCCAATGCCCTTTAGCAGCTTATGGAGAGCCCCTGTGCACCCCACCTCCAGGAGCAGGTCAGCCCAGCTGACACTAGGACACCCATGCTGCACACCCCACCCCCTGCACAGACCATGCAGCAGGCAGCACCCACCACCACAGCTGCCTCCCAAGACCCCCACGAAGAATACATGGCCTTCTAATGCCGTGTTTTGGGGTGCCAGGAGAATCTGGCTGAACAGGCTGGGTGGGTTTTGACCGCATGGCAGCCAAACTAGATGCTATACGTGGGTGTCTACGTCCTGTCAGGGACCAGTCACAGTCCCTAACGGACACCCACAGTCCGCTCCATGCTCTCCAATGGACCATGGCTGACATTGCTGGAGCCCTGACTCAGAGAATAGAACAACTGTCCAGTCAGAGTGGCACTAGCGATGTCACACGGGTGTTGGAACACATGCGGAGCTCAATGGAGACCATCGAGCGGACGCAGGCAGAAAGAGCGGCTGCCACGGCTGCAAACCAGCAAGAGGTAGCTGGGTTCCTCAATGACTTCAGGACCATCCTCATGGCATTGCTGCCACAAGGCCTGGCGCTGATGCATGCTTCTGCTACCACACATCCACCTCTCCGCCCCCTGAAGATTCAGTGCCACACAATGTGGCAGACATTCCACCTTCATCCACTGATGTAACACTGCCACACAGTGCTGGAGACAGAACACCACCACCCACATGTGAGGCCAATGAAACAACAGAGGACGAAGAAGCAGATGAAACCGCCTTACTGGTAAGTAGAAAACTGTAGCATCCATCTCCGCCATAAGGCCTGCTTCTGCATCACCATCTTTCACTGTCCCCCATTGCACTCTGCGACACTAACCTTGGACCTCGACATGGACTGCCATATTCTGTTTGATCGCCAAAGACGTAGCAATCAGACTGGGGACTGTACTCTTCCTCTTCCTTTGGACTTGTCATTCCCCGAAGGACTCTGGCTGGCCCTCACGGGCCAACATCGTAATGTGGGATTTGCATGGCCCTGTACAGCTCCAGATGCAACACTCCACTGAATGTGCATTAAACATACATAATCACACAGATGTGTCATGTCTATGGTCATTCAAGTGTGGAAGTATGGATGAATGTAGGTTCAGTGATTCCCCTTACGTCCATGTAGCTCATGTCGTTTACACAGGGACACACTTCCTTGTCTAGCCCAGTACGGAACCATGCCCAGAGTCTCAGGGTGTTTGTTCAGACCCTTACGGTGGACTGACATACGCCAGGCCAGCCTACTCCGCTTACGCTCACAGGGGGGACAACAACGTGACATGTGCCAGGTCTTTCCTGTAGTGATCTGCAGATCACAGGTCTCCCTCACGGCTGGTTTACACCCACACCACACCTGTCCAGCACAGGCATCACAGGACATGCGACCCTGCAAATAAAAAGGGACGGGCGCACGTGCTCAACGCCATTTCCACTCTCCATCTGGGTGTGGTGTTCATGTAGACATGAGGGCCTAAGGCCCTGCAACATCACATTCCCCCGAGCCGGAGGTGACATGCTGTCCTCCACACCACAATGCTCAACCATACAGAGTCCATGACTTGCGTGGCACATACTTGGTGGCACCGGATACACTGCTGCCTGCACAGGCACACTGCCACAGGACTGTGACTTTCAGTGCACTGAGGTAGGGGCACCGTAAGTGCTAAGCGAGTGTGCAGCCTGCGATGATGCCCCATCCTGGCGTTCCAAACTGCTCAGGATTTGTGTGCCCTGCTGGAACGCAGTCTAGACCAGAGCCAGCGGGCAGCCGCGGGCCTTCCGCCATGTGGTGTCGCCTCTCAGATCACAGAGTTGGTGGCACCTAAAGGGCTAAGTGGGTGTGCAGCCTGTGATGATGCCCTGTGCAGTGATATTTCTCCTGCCATAGAGAAATCAAAACCCAGAATCAAATGTGAGACCTGGTGGCCTACGGAGCGGGGCTAAATGATGTGGAGGGTGCCATGTTCGCGGGCCAAAGGCTTAGGGCTTGAAGCGGCATGTGATGGGCCCTCTTTGCAACATGCCAGTGAGCAGTGAGGCTTGGGTGCGTAGGGGTGGGTATGCACCACTGGGCGACGGGAGGGGCTGGAGTGCAGCTGCCTGGGTGCGCAGGGGTGGGCATGCACCGTTGGGCGGCAGAGTGGCTGGGGTGCAGCTGCCTGGGTGCGCATGGGCGGACAGGTGATGATGTTGTTTGCAATTGTATGTACTTTGCCATTCATGTTTCTGGACTCGGTTTCAGATGTGGGGTCTGTTTCAGATGAGGGACCTGGTGAGCTGAGGCCTGGGTGCGCATGTCGGCACTGTCTCTCCCTGTCCTTCTTCCCTTTTCTCTGTGTCTCCCTCTCTTTCTGTCTTCCTCTCTCTCTTCTTCTCTTTCCGTCTTCCTCTCTCTTTCCCTCTCTTTCCATCTTCCTCCCTCTCTCTCTCTCCCTCTCTTTCTGTCTTCCTCTCTCTCTCCCTCTCTTTCCCTCTTCCTCTCTTTCTCCCTCTCTTTTCGTCTTCCTCTCTCTCCCTCTCTTTCCGTATTCCTGTCTCCCTCTCTCTCTTTCTCTCTCGCCTTCACTCTCTCTCTGTCCTTTGATGGCCGCATGGCACACCTTCTCATCTGGGTTTTTGTCTTGCAGGCTGTGACCTCAAAATTGTTCCGAGGAGAGCCGCCATTTGCCTTCATTGATTTTGAGCCATTTTGAATATATTTTCTTATGGTAATTTGAAGGTGAATGAGTGATGCTCATTTTTGTAATGACTCATGCATGTTACATGTGATGGTGCGACATCAGTTGAAGATTTTGTACATGACTTTGTGAAGTTGATGTGACATGTCTTTGCCCAGAGGGGGGCTGTCGTGGGGTGGGGGGTGGGTGTTGTGGCCCTGTTGGGGCTCTGAGCTGCATGATCAGTGGCTCCTTGGCATCTGTCGCCCTTCAGGTGTGGCTCTGGGCTGGGCTCCGTTTTGTGGTGCAGGCTGTCGTCCGACTTTACACCAGGTCAGAGCAGGTGTTAATTTCCTTCTGCTAACTCGTTTTGTGTTCTTATTGACGATCTGGCTGGTCGTTGAGAATGTAGTGGAGTGGTGTTGTCACGGCTTTCGGCATGGGAACACCTACTCTGCATCTCATTAGCGTTAGTTGCAGGGGTCATCTGTGGCGATGTTTTTTGCAGCTGCTATCACTGGAAAACTGGTGATATCGACTCTTAGCACCAGCTTGTGAATGGGGCGATAAATTTATCGCCACTTTAGCTGCTATAAAGTGCTGTTAACTCGCTGATAGTGCCCTGAAAATATGCCCCTCAGTTTCATGATTTGCTAAATTGAGCACGAAATCCCAGCTGCCCTGCTTTTTTCTAGAGGGAAGACCATAAACAGGCTTTTCTCCATATTAGATAGGATGTAATTCTATCAGTCTGTTGCCGAAATGCGGGTATCAAATTCTTCATTTGTCAAAGATATACTTGAATTCAACTGGAGTTCACTAGATATCAGAATAGTATATGACCTTTATGTCTTACTGCTTCTGACATTTTAGAAAACATCTCTTCAAAATACTCTTGCTTGGCTATCATTTTTTCCCATTAAATTTAAATTATTTCTCTTTCTTACGTTGGGGAGGTATTTTATCAGTGCCCTCATATGTTTGTTAGCTGAGATTTGCTTTATTGCACTTTGTGCTAAACCATGATTGCACATGCTTGTTCCCCGGGGTTACTGCAGGACCTGTTACGAGAGTTTCCATGTCTCACTAATGAACCATGGACAGATGTAAAAAGATGGGACCAATTTCCTAGAATAATTCAAAGTCCCTTTACTCAGTCCCAATATATTTATAGCTTATAAGAGAAGCCTCCCCTGTACAATCAGTCAATCTAGAGTTTACTCATGCATTCCCGAAAGTAAGCCATTGGACACCTATAGGCTATTTGAATACTATTGTGTTTTTTAAACTTCAAACTTTCTATAGATCCCTTGATTTTACATATCAGTAGCTATTAATCACTTTCATACCAGTTAATGATTAGTAATGAAGCAATTAGGAGAATATTGTCTCCCGGGGTAAGTAAGTAATTATGAGTATTATTTCCACCACAGTCGTATATGTCGGTTGGAGTAACATGTGAATTATTGGGAAACTGGCATTGGGTCTAACAAAATTGTATAGCGTATACATTTTCTCCTGAAGGTAGTGACATCCCACACTCAGGGCAGTTACAGTACTTCTATCATCTTGAAAGTTCCAGAGGGTATTAAACACCAAAAACTAGGAGTAATCAGAAACAGTCAAAACAGGTTACAGTTCAAGTCTCTTTAAGTAGATACAAGAATATGCATTCATCACATTCTCTACAACCCTAATTAATGCAGCAGCAGGTTTGTCACATGTCTTACTGCTAGGAGGTAAGCATTTATTACAGATCTCACACTTAAGAATAGAGTACTCAATTTTCAATATGATAACCCAGCTACACCCGTTTGGAGATTCCACATATTGTAGTGATGGATGACAATATAGATGAGGCAGTGGAATCTTCACCATGGATTGACTTCATTGTATTTTCCCATAAACCTGAAACTTATTTATTTTCCAAATCTCAGTCTGCCAACTTTCCTGCATGCAAGCAACACTTACAGTGTTTATAAAAAAGAATGCATCATTATTTGATAAGGGTTGTGTGGCTTTAACACAATCCATAAGAGGAGGAAAAAAATTGGAGTGCTCATGGATGTGTCCCTCCAATTTCAGCTAGGGACTTCCCATCAAAATCAGACCCCTTCTGGACTTTCAGGATTTACCCCAAACCCATGTCCTGTCATCTTTCAGACGGTTACTGATATCTCTGTGTTCCCTAAGCCAAGGTAGAACAGTAATGGTACAGGGAGCCTTAAGGTCCGAATTGGAGACTGTTGATTTAGCTTTAACTTTCAGAAAAAGCAAAGTTTCTGACAGTGCTTATTCATTTTTTAAATGTAAAACTTAAAGTCACAACAGTGCCTTTAATATTCTTTATGTAAGTAATATTGTTTTTCATATATTTGATTTCAGGATCATGAAATATATCTTTTGCTCCATATTTTAAGTCACAGGCTACATTATTCCTTGGTGATAACTAAGTAGCTTCCACTTGAGGACTATCCATTGGTATAACCTCCATTCGTTTTAATGTCCCTTGATAGTAGAGGAAATAAACCACCTGGAAAGTTCAATATTTCTAATAAATTTGTTTGACTCAGGACATCATGTCTTCCTACAAATCACTATACTTGGTCATTAAAATTGTCTTTAAACTTGGACTTCCCGACGTCACATCCATACGTGAGCATTGGGCTAGTACTACAGGTGGTCTATATATATTGGTGCACAAACATTGGTACATTATTGCAACTATTTCCATTTCTGAAAACACTATTGGATAGTGAGCCTTCCTAACCTGCAGCCAGTAACTCAGTATTATTTTTGCGCAGCCAGACTTTAGTGTTTGATTATTGCTGGTTTGAACTACCCTTGAACTAAATATTGTGAAAGATGGTAGAACACCAACAAACTTAGGGTAATTTGGATCATCTTTCATATTGTTTAGAATGTATATAAAAAATATTATGTTCAACAGAGCTTTAGCTATTGCTAGTTTTCTCATGCTAACTAAATAATGTATATTAGGGTAACACTAATCTAGGGTTTTGCTTTTAGCACTTCATCAGGCAGACCAAGCGCCGGGCTTGAAGTACTCTGTCCACTCCGATCCAAGTTTAAAACCTACATTGCTAAGGTATCTGCCAGTGGAGTAAACGAGTGCACAAATGATGTTAGAACAAACATTAGTACAGCCAATAGTTCCTGTGTTAGTGTCAGGATTGAACCCATTGCAGACCGCTTTTTGCTTGTATCTTCCACATCCCCTTCCACAAACTGGACTCAGCTTGTTGCTACGTATCGCTTGCACAGAGCAGGCGTTTCCGTGTTGCCAGAGTAAGCTATGTCAGTTAGCGTTCTAGTGTTCATTTAGAACGCTGGCTCAGGTACTTGGAGCGCGAGCGTTTTTCAAACGCCGCACTTCAACTGAAGATTTTCCCGAGAGGCGAACGTTTCATTCGCGCTCTTTCTCAGTTAGCTATTTTCTCGATATTATAGTTGTAGTCAGTCAGGCTTCTATTCCCAGCCGCGTTAGTCTTCTCAGAGAGTCCCGCTTGCCTCACGGACAGTTTCCATTCTGTCTCGTTCCCGTTTCATTCATTCCCCTTTCACGTCTGACACTAATATCTCAGCTTCCTAGTACTTGTCTGACGAGAGCGGAATTCCTCTTCGTCCCAGCATCGACTCCTCCTGGGTTCATTCAGGAGGTTTGACAGCGGCTCGCTTCTCAGACAGCTCTTCTTCCAGCGGCTGTCAGCGGCAGTCAGCGGCTCGCTTCTCAGACAGCACTTCTTCCAGCGGCTGTCAGCGGCAGTCAGCGGCTCGCTTCACAGACAGCTCATCGTCCAGTGGCAGAAACTACGAAGAAGTTGGTGAGCTCGAACCAGATATCTTTTGCTTGGAAAAAACTGTACTGTTGCTCATCCAAATAGTAAATTCTCTGCCAGTAATTGACTTAAACTCTTTCACGTTTGGAACTGAACTTTTTGGCAGTCATCTATTGGTGTAGTGAACTGGAGCTTCTTGACAACAAGCCTCAATACAGAGAATTCATGTAGATAATAATATATATATATATATTCTTGTGTACCACCAATTCATCATTCTACGAACTTGTGTCAGCTCAGCTTCAAGGTCTATCCTACACTGCATATACTTTGAGACCTACTAGAGAGCAGCTAAACCTCACACATACACAGGTAATTGGGAAAAGGTTTTAGAGAGATTAGTTGAGGAATTAACATCTTGTAGGCCTGAACTTAGTAATGTTGTTGTTATGTTTTGCAGACTAAATATTCACTAATCCTAGAGCGGGAGAAGGTATGTGTGTGAGCAGTCTCTCTGTTTGTCTTATCCACTTCCCCTTTCCCCGATGCCACTGTAGCAAGAGAAATCCGGCACAGTGGTGAAAGGGAATTGGGAGCTAGCTTCACCTTCGGTGTGGTACCCCCGCGGAGCTCTGAAACTTCAGGTACTTTCTGACAGATTGAAGTGCCCGCTGTTGCTATCCGCTTGGGTATCATGGCTGAAGGATTAGATTTAAAGGCCCTGGGATCCATCCTGGAAGATTTACAAAAGCAATTGATAGAAACCAGAGAGGAGGTTAGGAAATCTAATCAGGAGACTAACTTTCTTCGACAGAAGATAAATGAACTCACAACTAGCCCAAGTCTAGATTTCGGGGGTCAGAAGTCCCAAACTTTTAATCCATCTCCAGCCACCAGTGAGTTTTCCACCCAGGTAGTGCATGCTATGTCTCCCACAATTCCACTTGCCCCTCCCGAAAGATTTCTGGGTGACCCCAACAAGGCACAGGTTTTTGTCACTCAGTGTTCGTTACATTTTCTTTGTAAACCAATTATTTTCAAGGAGGATCAATCCAAAGTGGCGTTCATGCTGTCGTACCTGAGTGGAGATCCCGCGTCTTGGTCATTGCCTCTGGTGTCTACTAATGATCCAGTGCTGTACAACTTTCGGGAGTTTAAGACAGAATTTTTACGAATTTTTGATCGGAGAGCAATCTCTCAAACCACCGACAATGAGCTTCTAGATCTAAAACAAGGAAATAGAGAGTTGGTGGCGTACTTAGCTCAGTACAACAAGCTTATAGTTGAGACTAATTGGCCAACAGAAAAAAGAGCAGCAATTTTCTACAGAGGTCTGCGAGATGAATTGAAGGATGGTCTTTCGCAGATTCCAAAGAGACCCACAGACGTTTCAGAACTCATCGACCTGGTTCTTCAAATTGATCAGAGACAATCTGAGAGGCGACAGGAGCGGCGAAAGGAAACTCGACCTATTCCTCCAAGATTTGATCGAATGCGTTCAGAGAGTGTAAAGTCCAAGGAAGAAGCCTCAGTAGAAGAACCAATGCAAATAGGTACGGTCCGTGGACCTCTTAGTACAGAGGAACGAGAAAAGAGGAGACAAGGCAAATTGTGTATGTACTGTGGAGGCTCTGGACATTTTGTCAAGGAATGTCCTCGTAAACCAAAGACATCGTCATGGGTAAAAGACAAGCTCCACCAGTAAACGGAGTTGCTCTGGTGGAAGCCGATTCTAAGTCAACTCCATTAATTCAGTCTTTGTCTAACACCATGCAGTTTTCTGCTCCTCATCTCATACTTTCCTGTCAAATTATTTTTGGGAAAGATCAAAGTGCAAATGTAGCAATCATGATAGACTCTGGAGCTACAGGAAATGTTTGCGATATTTTATTTGCGAAAAGATTGGGGATAAACTTTGTGAGGAAGGACAAACCTGAGCCAGTTCGAGCTGTCGATGGAACTCCATTATCTTCCGGTCCGATAGCTTTTGATACTGAGACAATCTCGGTGATCGGGCCTGGAGAACATTATAGTTACCTTCAATTCAGCTTAATTGACGCTCCTCAATTCCAACTTATTTTGGGCCTGCCTTGGTTAACTGAACACAACCCGAAGATTGATTGGGCAAGGAGAACTGTAGATTTGACTTCAGAATTTTGTTTGGAACACTGTTTTCATCCTCCCTCACAGAAGACAGAGTCAAGAGAAACTTACTGTTTGGCTAATCAACCGCAAGTAATTTGTTTGGTGGAACTTCCGGAATTTCCTGCGCCGTATCAAGATTTGAAATCAGTTTTTGATGAGCAAGAGGCGCAAAGACTTCCCCCCCATTGGGAATATGATTGCACTATAGAATTGGAACCTGGGGCCTCGCTGCCTTGTAGTCGTATATATGCTCTTTCAGAATCAGAAAATTTGCATTTAAAGGAATACCTTGACAGGCACTTGGCTAATGGATTTATCAGGCCTTCCCAGTCCCCAGTTTCCTCCCCTCTTTTTTTTGTTCCGAAGAAAGACAAAAGCCTGAGGACTTGCATTGACTACAGGGCCTTGAATTTGGTGACCAGAAAGAACCGTTACCCGTTGCCACTTATCTCTGAACTTTTGGACCAGGTGAAGGAGGCTCAGATCTACACCAAATTGGATCTAAGGGGTGCTTACCACTTGGTCCGGATGGCAGAAGGAGACGAGTGGAAAACGGCTTTTCGAACACGTTATGGTCTTTTTGAATATCAGGTCATGCCCTTTGGGTTGTGCAATGCTCCTGCGGCATTTCAACATTTTGTAAATGACATACTTTGCGAATTTCTGGATCGTTTCGCAGTAGTTTATATTGATGACATTCTTATTTTTTCCAAAAATACAGAGGAGCATATTCTGCATGTTCGAACCATTTTGGAATGTCTTTTGAAGAATCAACTTTTTGTGAAATTGGAGAAATGTGGATTTCACGCAACCAAGGTAGAGTTTTTGGGGTTCATACTGTCCCCCCAAGGAGTTTCCATGGATGAATCTAAACTCAAGGCAATCCGAGACTGGCCAGCTCCTTGCTCAGTAAAAGAAATCCAAAGTTTTTTAGGTTTCGCCAATTTTTATCGGCGATTCATTCAAAATTTTTCAGAAAAGGTGAGCCCCATTACTCGTTTGTTGCGGAAGAACGAAAAGTTTGTGTGGGGTTCCGAGGCTGAAGGCGCTTTTCAATTCCTCAAAGAATCCTTCGTCACAGCCCCCATCTTGCAACATCCGGATCCTTTGGAACCATTTTTTGTAGAGGCAGACGCTTCCAACCTTGCAATTGGAGGAGTTTTGTCCCAACGCCATAGGAAAACTGGACAACTTCATCCCGTTGCCTTTTATTCACGAAAACTTACCCCAGCAGAAATAAACTATGCCATAGCGGACAAGGAGTTGCTGGCAGTCAAGGTAGCGTTCCTCGAATGGCGTCATTACTTGCTGGGAGCCCGACATGTGGTAACCGTGTTTACGGATCATAGAAATCTGCAATTCCTTAAGTCAGCACAAACTTTGACTCCGCGACAGCTCAGGTGGTCATTATTCTTTGCGGATTATTATTTTGTTCTTACGTATAAACCTGGAGTAACCAATGGAAAAGCAAATGCCCTCTCTCGATTAAATGTGGGGGAGAGTCCTGAAGTAAAGACAGAAGAATTTCTCATTCCCATGGAAAAGATTGTGGCTGTCACAGTAGTGGATGAGTTGGAAGAAAAAATTGTCTTGGAATTCAAAAGGAAGGATTACTCTAACTGGGAGAATGAAGGTCCTGATCGTTCCGTGGAAGATGGGAAACCTTATTTTCAAGAAAAGATGTTTGTTCCCGGAGAGAAACTTCAAGAGGAAACCATACGAAGGTTCCATGATCAGCCCTTGGCCGGCCACAAAGGAGTCTTGAAGACTTTGGAGTTGGTAAAGCGAAATTTTCTTTGGCCTGGTATGGAAGCTCAGGTTCGACAGTATGTTGCCACTTGTGAACAATGTTTAAAAGGAAAAAGTCTCAGACAGTCCCCACAAGGTCTTTTAATGCCCTTACCAGTACCACCTTATCCCTGGCACACTGTATCCATGGACTTTATTGTCGAGTTACCATCGAGTCAAGGAAAGTCAGTCATTTGGGTGGTGGTAGACCAATTTTCTAAAATGAGTCATTTTATTCTCCTCAAAAGCCTTCCTAATGCCACTGAGTTAGCCACCTTGTTTGTTCAGCACATAGTTAAATTGCATGGGATTCCGAAGGTAGTGATTTCAGATAGGGGTCCCCAATTTGTATCCCGATTTTGGAGATCCTTTCTAAGAGGGCTGGGGGTGGACTCTCGTTTGTCCACCGGTTATCACCCCGAGACCGATGGACAGACTGAGAGGGTTAATCAAGATTTAGAGCAGTACTTGCGTTTGTATCTTATGGATCAGGAGGGATATTGGCCTTCTTTACTAGCTCCAGCTGAATTTGCTTATAATAACTCAGTGCATTCCGCCACTGGATTTTCTCCTTTCTTCTTAAATTCTGGCAGGCATCCCAACATGTTGGTGGGCAGAGTTGTAGGGGACGTCCTGGCTGCTGAGGAAATCATTCAAAAGTTACAGTTAGCATTTCAGTTAGCTACTGCAAATTTGGTTAAGGCAAAGGCTGCTTTCAAGAAACAAGCTGACAAGGGTCGCAAGGCGAATCCTGTTTATCTTCCTGGGGATCAAGTTTGGGTTTCCACGCGCCATATGCGCTTGCGGGGAAATAGAAAGTTTCAACCCAGGTTTGTGGGACCTTATTCAGTGGACAGAATGATCAATCCTGTGAGTGTAAGACTTCAATTACCAAAAACCTCGAGAATCCACCCAACCTTTCATGTATCCTTGATTCGGAAAAACCCACCTAATCTTCGTAAAGTCCTTCCACCAGTTTCAGTGCAGGTAGATTCGGCGGAGGAATATGAAGTAAAAAGAATTCTGGATTCTAAGATCAGGAAGGGACAACTTTTCCATTTAGTGGACTGGAAGGGTTTCGGTCCAGAAGAACAATCTTGGGAACCCAGTTCTAATGTTCACGCTGCTAGATTGGTGAGGGAGTTTCACAAGACTTATCCACACAAACCTAGGAAGGGGGTTTTGGTGGGGGGTACTGTCAGGATTGAACCCATTGCAGACCGCTTTTTGCTTGTATCTTCCACATCCCCTTCCACAAACTGGACTCAGCTTGTTGCTACGTATCGCTTGCACAGAGCAGGCGTTTCCCTGTTGCCAGAGTAAGCTATGTCAGTTAGCGTTCTAGTGTTCATTTAGAACGCTGGCTCAGGTACTTGGAACGCGAGCGTTTTTCAAACGCCGCACTTCAACTGAAGATTTTCCCGAGAGGCGAACGTTTCATTCGCGCTCTTTCTCAGTTAGCTATTTTCTCGATATTATAGTTGTAGTCAGTCAGGCTTCTATTCCCATTCTGTCCCCTTCTGTAAGATTATTTCCCGAGGCTCAGGCGGCAGTGCTCAGCCGCGTTAGTCTTCTCAGAGAGTCCCGCTTGCCTCACGGACAGTTTCCATTCTGTCTCGTTCCCGTTTCATTCATTCCCCTTTCACGTCTGACACTAATATCTCAGCTTCCTAGTACTTGTCTGACGAGAGCGGAATTCCTCTTCGTCCCAGCATCGACTCCTCCTGGGTTCATTCAGGAGGTTTGACAGCGGCTCGCTTCTCAGACAGCTCTTCTTCCAGCGGCTGTCAGCGGCAGTCAGCGGCTCGCTTCTCAGACAGCACTTCTTCCAGCGGCTGTCAGCGGCAGTCAGCGGCTCGCTTCACAGACAGCTCATCGTCCAGTGGCAGAAACTACGAAGAAGTTGGTGAGCTCGAACCAGATATCTTTTGCTTGGAAAAAACTGTACTGTTGCTCATCCAAATAGTAAATTCTCTGCCAGTAATTGACTTAAACTTTTTCACGTTTGGAATTGAACTTTTTGGCAGTCATCTATTGGTGTAGTGAACTGGAGCTTCTTGACAAAAAGCCTCAATACAGAGAATTCATGTAGATAATAATATATATATATATATATTCTTGTGTACCACCAATTCATCATTCTACGAACTTGTGTCAGCTCAGCTTCAAGGTCTATCCTACACTGCATATACTTTGAGACCTACTAGAGAGCAGCTAAACCTCACACATACACAGGTAATTGGGAAAAGGTTTTAGAGAGATTAGTTGAGGAATTACCATCTTGTAGGCCTGAACTTAGTAATGTTGTTGTTATGTTTTGCAGACTAAATCTTCACTAATCCTAGAGCGGGAGAAGATATCTGTGTGAGCAGTCTCTCTGTTTGTCTTATCCACTTCCCCTTTCCCCGATGCCACTGTAGCAAGAGAAATCCGGCACAGTGGTGAAAGGGAATTGGGAGCTAGCTTCACCTTCGGTGTGGTACCCCCGCGGAGCTCTGAAACTTCAGGTACTTTCTGACAGTTAGATGCTAGTCTTTAGGCAATCATTGTTTTGTCATGGTTTTTGCAAAACATTATTTTTTGGGAATCTGTCGGGCCCTCAACAATCTAAGAAGAAATAATTAGCTAAAGGCATAAAAAATGTGTTGGGCTAAAAAAAAAGCACATTACCATAGTCCTCCCTGGCACTGAAGAAAACTACTTTATGTGTGGATGTGTTCCTTGTGAAAGGGCGGCATTCCGTAACTAGTAATGAAGTCAGCCAATGGGTGAAGTGGGTGGAGACATTGCTCTTTAACGCAGGCATTAGTGAATGGAAGAACCATATGAATAACGAACCACAGACTAATGGATGAAGTCTATCTGAATCCTCTATAGGTAACTATTATATACATATAAATATCAGTAAAATCAAAATGTCTTGGCTAACACAGTCCTAAAAAAGTCAATCATTCATGCTTGGCAGCAAGCCTCTAGCCATTGAGAAAGAAAGGAAGAAATGAAGAAAGAATGAAGTAAAGGAGAGGAAATAGAGAAGAAAGAAAGAAAGAAAGAAAACAAAGAGGAAGAAGGAAAACAAAGAGGAAGAAAGAAACCGGCAGAAAGAGAGAAGGATATGGAAAGAGAAAAAAAACGAATAAAATAAGCCAAAAATGAAAGAAGGAACAAGAAAGACAGAAAAAGAAAGAAGGAAAAAAGGAAGAAATATCAAAAGAAGTAAAGAAGAAAATACGTAAAATTGGGAAACTATGAAAGTAAAAGAGAAAGAAAAAAGTAAAAAGGGGACAACTTTTACAGAATGCTTTTATTTGGACACAATCTGGTATGCTGTGAAATAGCAACAGCCAAAAAAGCAAACCACTCCAAAGAAATTCACAACAGCATTGGCAGGAGGTGGGATCCAATAAAGATGTAATGTGCATCAGAAGCATATTGCTATCACATCAGGCTCTTAACACAAACACCACACTAAAGTAATTATATAGTGAAAACACTGGCTTTGAAGGGAACTAACTTTTGCGAGGATGTGCTCCCTGTGAAGGAGCAAAATGCGGTCACTCAAATGAAGTTAACAAGTGGCTTAATTAGGCTGACCCATTAGCCCCTGCTGTGTGCTGTAGTGGGCGGAATCAAAATGTGAATGACACAACAACTGACCAATGGACAAACAGACGTGTCTGAAATCGGTTGTTGGACTTCCACACAGGATTCATTGTTTTATCTTTGGCAAGCTTTATGAGGTAACAGCCTTGCCCAACTATGATTCTTATAAGCATTTTGAAACATTGTTAAAATATGACATAATATTCACTTTCCATTTGGTAAACTTTGCTGACACTGAAACCGCTAAATCACAATTTCCACTTTATTGTAAACGCCTGTCATTTTCTGTTGGAGATAAGCAAAAACTATTTGGAAATTATTAACTTAATAATATTTCTCAGCCCATACTTAAATAACTCCCAGATCTGTCACACGTTTATCCTTTTGTAAACAAAGAACCGTGAAGTTGAACAGCTCAAGTTGCATAGCAATCCAAAATGAATCCCCGCTGCTGAAGCTTAGTGCATACACAGGTAATAAATTATGCTTCTTTTCTCAGCCTTCAAAATCATAACCTTGATGCAAATTGGGAATGCGCAGTTCTCTTTGGTTTGGATAAAGCTCTCAGCACACAGATGCGTGTTACTTAGCAGAACAGTTATTATAGTTAATCTTGTCTTTTGTATTCCGTTATCAGAAAGCAGAACACGTTTAGACTATTAGTTTTGATCGAAATGACTTTCATTTCACACAACTCATGCAAGTACAAATCTCTGATCTGTTGATGATTTAATTCAAAGCAACTTCAAGTGCTGTTTTCACGCAGGTTGTGAAAAATAATAAAAAATTCAGTGGTGTTCTATCCCACGCGTAGACAAGTTAGACATTCCTTGCTTGGATTTCGCCTAACTGATTGAAAATTGTGTGTAATAATGCTAAAAGTAAGGGGCATATTACCAACAAATAGCGATATTTATCGCTAAGTAGGGTTAGCAGTAATGTTTTTATCGCCGCGGATCACCGGTTTTTATCGCTGAGATAACTTGCTATTAGCAAGGTTGATCTCAAAAGCGATAAAAATTAGGCGAAATGCGTGAATATCGCTGAGAATACGCATTAGCGACAAAATGCTCTTAGCCATGTTATCCACCTCCCATTGGATAACATGGCTAAGAACTGGTCTGAGCAGGTGTTGGTTTTTGGCGATAGCAGGAATATTTCCATCGCTACGCCTGCCTTGCTAATAGGCAATAGCGACGTTAGCGACTGCTTTCAGTCGCTAACAGCTTGGGTACGTCCACTTTGCATGTCATTAGCGATAAATATCGCTGACATGCAAAGCGGGCCCCAAACCGCTTGCTATCGCCTAAAAGCTGTCACTAACATCAGTTAGCGACAGCTTGCTAATAGAGCGATAGAATTATCACCACTTAGCGGCTAAACCGGCGATAATTGCCTATCGCCACCCTTGGTAATATGCCCCTAGGTCCGTAATTTTGCGTAATTTTTGTGCACATAATGTATTTGCTTACAGTGCACAAAATTACACACTAGGGCAGCGACGGCCCGTGGAGGGAGTTTCGGTGGGGCAGAGAGGCGGGGCGGGGGAGGGAGAGGGTGGGGGGTGCTAAAAACCGGAATATGGATAGTTGGAGGTAAGTAAACAATTTAACAAATAAAACAAATTTCGTAGCGAGCTCTGCAAAATGCGATGCAGCGCACTCTACGAAATTCGAGAGTGCGAAAAAATCTGCAAACTCTGCGAGCGGAGTGGAGTTCACCGCCCAGTCTTAATAAAAAGACCTCTCTTTTTATGTGCGGAGACTCCACATTCTTTGAGATCCTACTCATAAATCGCTTTGTGAATAGCAAACATTTATAACCTTACACAAAAGTATATATTTACCTTTGTGAATGAAGCCCTAGGCGAACAACAGCTGGTCCCGTTCTGTTTTTTTGTGTTGTCATTGTGCTCCTATGACAGGATTTTTACCAGAATGAAACCTCAAGTCTGTAACATGGCGTAATGCAAAAACAACAGTTGGTGGACAGAATGCAGAACAATGTCAAACATTCACCCCAGTACAGAGATCTGGGCCTAAATCCATCGTTCTTTTGCTCACCATGCCATTCCAGTTTGATCCCAGCCATATGCAAATCAGTCTTGACCCTGTGCCTCATGGGAACAGTCCAGCCCAAACTGCCAAGCCAGGTCCTCCCTGAACTGGAAACAAGCATCCTAGGACCAGTTTCATGGTTTCACCCCTCTTCATAGCTTGATTCCAGTGGCATAGAGAGCACGGGACCCATGTCTGGGAATATCCGTCCCACTCGGGGTGACAAATGCAAAAACAACAGTTGATGGTCAAGACTGATCTGCATATGGCTGGGTCCAAACTGGGGTGGCGTAGTGGGCAAAAGAACCATGGATTTAACCCACATATTTTGACTAGGGGAGAATGTTTGCATTATCAGCATACTGTCCATCATTTGTTTGCTGCAACATGGCGTAAAAGCATAATTACAGGCATTTCACATAAAAAGCTTATTGCAAAAATGATGGAAATTAGGTACAGTTGCCATCAAAAGATTTCCCTTGGCCAATTGTTAAGTAGATATTTATATTTTCAGACATTACAAAATGTGTCTAAGGTCTGCCATTGCAGAGCCTGTGTGCAGTCTGGTACTGTCATGCTGACTGGGCAAGTGCACCCCTTTGCCAGTCCCTAAACCTTCCCCTTTCTTCATATCAGACACCCCTATGGTAGGCCCAAGGGCAGAGTGCATTGTAAGTATAAGGTAGGACAAGGCCTGAGGTGTGTCGCATCTCCTAATAGTGAATTACAGCCATTTTCGTTTTTCACCATTGCAAGGCTACCTGTTCTCCATAGGCCAGAATGGGCATTTAGATTATTACATTTTATAATCCTAACTGACTCATGGAACACAGTAGAAATTCAAGTTTAGTATGCCTGAACTCAGAGTGATAAAATACATCTTTTACTGAAGTTGGTTTTAACATTTTGTGTTTGAAAATACCACTTTTAGAAAGTAGGTATTTTCTTGTCTAATTATCCAAAGTCTGCCTCTGCTAGGTTGTGTATTCCTTGTCTGGAGTTTGAGTGACAGGGCTGGGGGATTCCAAGACACAGAGTAAGTCAGCCCAGTGGTGAATAGAGAGATCTGCATCTAGATAGATGGGAGTAGCTGCACCTGGGACGTGATCGATCCTCCCCTAAACCTTATAAACACCCTTACAACCCTGTGCTCCTGCTTTCCCCTACTACCTAAAAAAACCCTTATGACCCTATAACCTTACTTTCTCCTAAATCCTAGAAATACCCTTACCACCCAAATACCACTACCCATTTTGAATTAAATTATATATGTGTGTGTGTGCGTGCAGGCACAAGCGTGAATGTGTGTGTGTATGTTCTTCCACATCTGCTCTTGGCCTGAAATTTTCAGGGGACTCTATCAAATGGGGACTGAGAAAAAGGGGGGTCCCAAAAAGCTTTTTTTCCCCAATCAATTTTTACTAGGAAATTTAGACAGCCCAAACCAGAGAACGGATTTAAACCAAATTTGGCACAAAGCTAGATCTTGGTCCAGAAAGAGTGCTTTTTGTGATTTGGTGTAAATTCGTTCCGTATTTTTTGAGCAATTAATATTTTAAAACATTGTACATTTCATGCAATGGAGGAGCAGCAGGACCAACAGATATCATTGCGAGATCTGATTCATTGCCACCATATCAACAAATTAAAAAGCTAAAAAAGACATGCGGTGGCAGGATAGGTCTACCCTGAACTAGTCCTGGTGGTGGTGTCCCAGACGGCCTTAGGCCAAAAGGGCTACTCTTAAGAAAAGACTCCGGGGTGAGACAGGCACTAGAGAGCAGTAGAAAATATTTCATTTCGGGAGGGGGCATGTGGACCTCCTCCCTGAGCCTCTTTGAAGTCCCGGAACCCAAAACCAAGGGCCAAACTGCATTAAAAAAGAGATGAAGCTGTGCAATCCCCCTGTCTGAGTCTTATTAGGCTTTGTTGACCCCATTTCCTTGAGCCGAAGTGGATAAAAAAGGGGAGGGTGACCATGTGGTCACTCTCCCTAAGCCTTTTTAGCCCCTGAACACACCATTTGTGGGGCCAAAGTGCATAAAAAAGTAGAGAGGGTCACGCGGCAGCCCTCCCTTTGCCTATAATAGACTCAGGAAATTTCATTCCACAGGGCCAGCTCATTTACATTGTCCCGTAGAGCTCACTCCTAGGACAGAGTTTCCCTGCCTGCATCATTGTGGGCAGTGAAACTATTGTTTGCTCCCACCCGGCAGGGGCGTTTTTTAAATCTCCCACCATGTGTTTGCAGAAAGGCAGGGAGCCTGCAGGAAAGCGGGCAAGGAAAGCTTGTCTGGTCACAGTCGGTGGGAGATTTTCAAAATGCTCATGATGGGTGGGAGCAGAGTTTTGTTTTTTCGTCACATTGCACTACACTCCTACACTATAGGGCCCCTTACACGTACCCACCCTTATGGCAAGGATTAAAAGATCTCCACCGAAGAGCCCCCACTGAGGGTGCCCATCGGGTATTGCAGCGCCGACCCAACGAGGAGCATGCCCAATGATGTAGCATGACACCCAGCTGGCTGGGTGTATGAGGGCCCTAAATCCGAAAGGAGGAATTCCCCATCTTCCTTCTTGGTAGACAGTTACATACCCACTTGCTCTTAGTCACTCCTGGTCTCTTTAGGAACTGCATACTCCGTTACTTGATACTATTATTTTGGGCACGTATGCTGGACCGCTGATAAAAGCCCAACCCCCGTTTGTCTCCCTTTTTGACAAACAAGTTATCTTCAGCTTGTAACTCCCTTTTCCCTGACTAGGGTGGTGGCTTCTGCCTGGCTTTGGCGCATGCCCTATCCAACCAGAAATCTAATTTCTAACACAGTATATGTGAGTGTTGGAGTATATAAGTGACTATGCGTAAGAGTGAGAGCTTGTGAGAGTGGCTGTATGGATGAGTGTGTGCTTGTATCAGTCATTGTAGAAGAGAGTAATTATGTGTTAGTATCTGTATGAATAAGTGAGGTGGTGTGTGTATAACTGCATTGGTGAGTAAAAGGCAGTGTGACTGATTCCTTGGGTGACTGACTAGATGTGTGAGTAACTCTAGAGTTGAGTGGCGGTGTGTGAGTGTCTGTATGGGTGCATATATCAGTGACTGTATTGATGAGTGACTGTGTGTATGAGTGACTTTATGGGTGAGTGAGTTTGTGTGTGTGTAGACCTTTGACTCAGTGAGTGGATATGTACTAACTGGTAGTGGTATGTCCATGGTTTCGAGAATGGTAGTCTGTATTTTAGAGTGGGTGTATGAAAGGTTATATTAGGGTGTGAGGAGGTACATCAGATATTAAGTGGATAATGTCATCAGTGATGCCATTAAAGATGTCATCAGTGATGTTACCAGTGATATCACTGACCATGTCACAAGTGATGTAATATGTGACGTCATCAGCAGTACATTGCGGGCGTGAATTATAGTTAGCCTAGCTAACTATAACTGCTGAGTTTCTCAGGTTTTGTATGAGGGAAAACATTTTTTAACTACCAATTCCTTACTATAATGTCACTGAAACCTGTGTGTTTTTCAGTGAATTTCTATGGTTTTTTGAATGCTAATTCCTAACTATGATGTCCAGAAGTGCAGAATCAGGCTAGAGAGGTATAGAACTCTGAAAGAAAGGTGCAGAAAGAGGCAACAGGGGTACAGAAAGAAGCAAGAGAGGTACAGAAAAAAGCAAGTGAAGTGCAGAAAGAAGGAACAGAAATGCAGAAAGAGGTAAGATATGTACAGAATGAAGCAACAGGGGTACAGAAAGAGGCAACAGAAGTGCATAAAGAGGCAAGAGAGGTGCACAAAGAGACCAGAGAGGTGCACAAAGAGGAAAGACGAGTGCAGAAAAAGGCAACAGGGGTGCAGAAAGAATCAAGAGAGGTACAGAAAAGAGCAAGAAAAGTGCAGAAGAAAGCAACAGAGGTGTAGTAGGAGGCACAAGAACTGCAGAAAGAGGCAAGAGTATTGCAGAAAGAGGCAAAAGAGTTGCAGAAAGATAGAAAAGGGGTGCAGACAAAGGCAAGAAAGGTGCAGAAAGAGGCAAGAGGGTGCAGAAATGTGAAAGAGAGGTACAGAAAGAAGCAAGATAAGGGCGTAAAGGACCAACAGAGGTACAGAAAGAGGAAAGAGGAGTACAGAAAGATGCAAGAGAAGTTCAGAAAGAAGCAACAGAGATGCAGAAAGAGGCGAGAGAAAGAGGCAAGAGAGGTACAGAAAGAGACAAGATAGGTGCGGAAAGAGACAAGAGAGGTGCGGAAAGAGACATGAGAGGTGCAGAAAGAGGGATGAGGGATGCAGAAAGAAGCAAAAGAGTTGCAAAAAGAAGCAACAGAGGTGCAAAAATAGGCAAGAGAGGTGCAGAAACAGGCAAGAGAGGTGCCGAAAGAAGGAACAGGTGTGCATACGGAGGCATAAGAGATAGAGAAAGAGGTAAGAGGGGTGCAGAAAGAGGCAAGAAGAGGGGGTACAGAAAGAAGCAAAGGTGGTACAGAAAGAGGCAAGAGAGGTGCAGAAAAGGGCAAGAGAGGTACAGAAGCAGGCAAGAGAAATGCAGAAAGAGGCAAGTGAAGTCCTGAAAGAAGTAACAGAGGTGCAGAAAGAAGCAAGAGAAGTGATTAAAGAGACAAGAGAGTTGCAGAAAGAAACAAGATAGGTGCAGAAAAAGCAAGAGAGGTGCAGAAAGAGGCAAGAGAGGTGCAGAAACAGGGAAGAGGAATGCAGAAAGATGCAAGAGGGGTGCTGAAAGAGGCAAGAGGGATGCACAAATGAGCAACAGAGGTGCAGAAAGAAGCTAGAGAATTACAGAAAGAAGCAACAGAGGTGCAGAAAGAGGCAAGAGGGGTGCCGAAAGAGGCAAGAGAAGTACAGAAAGAAACAACAGAAATAAAGAAAGAGGCAAGTGAAAAGCAGAAAGAGGCAAGAGAGGTGCGAAAACAGGCAATAGAGGGGCAGAAAGAGGGAAGACGGGTATAGAAGGAGGTAAGGTGAGTGCAAAATGAAGCAAGAGAGGTGCAGAAAGAAGCAAGAGAAGTGCAGAAAGAAGCAAGAGAGGTGCAGAAAGGGGCAAAAGGGATGCAGAAACAAGCCAGGGAAGTGCAGAAAGAAGCAAGAAAGCTGCAGTAAGATGCAAGAAAAGTGTAGAAAGATGAAAGAGAGGGTAAGAGAAGTGCAGAAAGAAGCAACAGAGGTGCAAAAAGAGGCAAGAGCGGTGCAGAAGAAAGAGGCAAAAGAGTTGCAGAAAAAGCAAGAGAGTTGCAGAAAGAAGTGAGGTGCAAAAAGCAGAAGAGATGTGCAGAAAGAGGCAAGAGAAGTACAGAAACGAAGAAATGTGCAGAAAGAAGCAGGAGAAATGCAGAAAGAGGCAAGAGAGGCGTAGAAAGAAACAATAAAGGTTTTCTCACCATTAGTACCAATTTAACATCCACATTTAGCAATAATTAATAGGTGACCATTCTAGCTTTGCAAAGGGACTTCTATCACGCTGTAACACTTGTTGCTGCTTTTTTGGTAATGTTAGTAATGTTTGAGCTAGAAACAAAGTTTTTTATTGTTCAAATCTGCAGATTATGCAGCAGATGATGGATTATGTGGAAAATGCGGAAAATGTATAATTATGCCGAACAGTCACATAATTCTAGTGGTCCTGCCCATACCACTGACTAGGTCCAGAAGTGCTCCTCAGTAGTTCCTTCTTTTTTTGTCTCATTGAGTTTATAGTTTAGCTTCTATGCAAATGAGGAAGACTAAACTCGAGGTTACCACTCCACAACACAGACTACCATACCACATCATTACTCTCCATAACACATAATCCCACTCTACATAATTCCTATACACTAAATACCACATACTTTCTATCCTCATAATTCCACTACACACAATTTACAACCACTCCACTCAAAAAACATTAGTAAAAAACGTTTACATTTACAAGGCCAATAGCTCTAACTCTCGCAAACGCTAGACCTATTACATTGTAAATGCTTCGTAAACCAGTAGTCACGTTTGCAGAGTGGTGGAGAAAGGGGGCTGGGCCTCCAACTTGCGCTCAGGAATTCCGCTGCGTAGGACTTACAAGAGGTGCCAGGAGAGCTTCTTGGCCTTCAAAGTCCCTCAAGAATAAAGTGGACTTCATCCTCCAACCAGTAGTGTGCCAGCAGGTGTGTTTGCAGAGTGGTGGACAAAGGGGGTGTGGCCTCTGAAGACCTCTTAGCAATCCCGCTGTGTGGGACTTACTGGAGGTAACAGCAGTGGTGGCTCCTCTAGAGAGAGTGCTGCAGGGCGGTGAGGGTGGTGGGGGAGAGGCAGGGTGGGGGGTAGTAAACTCCGGCATACAGCCAAACTAAGTTAAGTACATAAATAAATAAATAAAACAAATCACATTGCATGCGCTGCACCGCCGATTTGGTTGCAGCACGCGCAATGTAATTATTTTTATTTATGTACTTAACTCGGTTTCGACGTATGCCGGGGTTTACTACCTCCCTACCCTGCCGCTCCCCCGCCCGCCCCACTGCCCCGAAGCACTCTCTTAAGGAGCCGCCACTGGGTAACAGGAGGGGTTTTTGCCCCAAGGACATTCTTTGGGGCCAACTACTCCTCCTATTACCTCCAGTAAGTCCAAAATAGCAGGATTGATAAGTTCATATAGCAGGCCACGCCCCATTTGCCCACCACTCTGCAAACATGCTCCCTGGTGCGCTCTGGGATGGGGATTGAGGCCCCCTCTCTGCTGGGGGTCCTTAGGGGCCAACTTGCCTACCTGTTACCTCCAGTACACCCCACACTGTGTGATTGCTGGGTGGTGGACACATACCACGCCCCCTTTCTCCACCATTCTCCAAACGCACCTCCTGGTGCGCTCTTGATCCCCCTTTAATCAAACTGGTGAAACCTAAAATATTTAATTTAGAAAGGAACAAAATGAGGGTGTTTAGTTTGTCATAGAAATGATGGTTAGTGCTGTAGAAAGAAAAATTAGGAAGCATTTTAAGTGAGTTCTCAAATATGTTCTTCTTCTATTTCATTAAAAAATGCTGACATGCAGACTGAAACATGCACTTTCAATACCAGCAGACTGACAGTTACCTCCTTGGTGATCAGCAGCTGTACTACAGTTTTTTAATGAGCAACTAATGTGCTATCATTCTGAATTCCTGGCAAAAGTGTGGCACATCTGAACACCATCTTGATGGTATCAAAGTAGAAAACTGAAAGTATTTTCTACTGAGGATATGGAAGTACATGAGGAACTTAGGGAGCTTCATAACAAATAAGTCTCCCAAGATGGCCACTAGAGAAGAAAGAGCCCAAATATAGCACAAATATCACCCAAATGTAGTCCAGGTATAGCCTAATGACAGCACTGTGCAAAACACGTAGGCCCTAAATACGACTATTGGTGGAGCATTGGAGCGGTGATTCAAACTGCTGTATCACCACTCCCACAAAGGTCGCCGCCGCCCATCCACCAGATTGCGACTTTTGACTGGTCTGGCAGGCGGGCGGCATGGTGGACCTCCAGCAGTGCACCTTTCAAAAGGCACAACAATGGGACCGCACAACAAGGTTCCTGCATGGCATAGGCTCTAAAGTCCATACCATGCAGGAACCTATGTGCATGCACACAGGCGGTGCAATTGTTATGCCTCCCTTTGTGCATACACATGCACTGTAGGCACAGGGGACCTACCCTTGATTCCTCTCTGCCAGGGCTGTTTCTTGGGTGTGAAACCGCCATGTAAACCCTGGTGGACAGGAAACCCGTAATATGCCATGTGGGACCACCGCATTCCCACGAAGCACATTGTGGTTGTTCCCTGATGTCGAAAAACACACCAGGAGAGACAATGGACTAAGACTTCTCTGGTTCCCTTGTTATCAATTTAAACTCACACAACAGAGAAGTGCTAGTACATAAGACAAAAAAACGTAGTCCTAGTTCTAAGACAAAAAGAATCCATGTAACATTGCAGCTAAACCCACTTCAGTACAGTGTTTATCTGATCTTATAGCAACTTAGGGGGAGACAACATATGTCTTAATACTGCCCTCACACACTTTGCAGTGTCATGCTTCATCATTGGGCCGCATCATACACCCAGGTGCAGACCAACACACTGGATGGAGCGCAAAATACATTCTATTGTCTGCAAAGAGAAGCTGAAGGGAATAGAGCACTGTGGATAACCAATGTTAATACTGACAGGCTCTGACTGTGAGAATTGGGTGTACCAATAAAGTTTTCATCAAGGACTAAGTTTTTTTGTCTTATGTTCCCTGATGTCATCAGCAGTCCTGGGGCAGTCCAAACACTGAAGCTGTACCTGGGCAATTAGACCACTGGTGCGGCAGTGGCTGGACCAGGAGTCTGGCTGCACCACAAGTCTGGTGGTTCTCGGACCACCAGGGTCATAATTATGCCCTTAATATTTTTGTTTTGTTTGCAGTTTATATGCACAGACTTGACCTGAAGGTATAGAAGTGCTTTACATGAGCGTCAGGTATATTACACAAGGGCACATTCATTTGGTTTCAGGCATGGGGAGATTAAGTAATTTGCCCAAAATTGGAGGCTGTTGAGCTGGTGCCGAAACTCAAACTTGGTTCCCCAGTTGAAAAATCTGCAGCTCTTGAAGTAACGGCACATCCTCTCTCTTAAGTGTAAAATATAATCAAGTGAGCAACTGGATAAAAAAACAAAGATAGCAAATTATTTTAACGTGCTTGGTCACTATTTGAGAACTCTGAAAATATATCCTCATTTTAGTTGTTTAGGGCACCAACCATAATTTCTATGGGAATAAGACCCTCTCATGGAGGAGGATGCAGAGGCAACAAGTTGACCACGCTCTTCAGGCAGGAGAGGCACTGGCAGCACAAAGGACCATGGAGGGCAGGGGAAATGGTGGCAGGTGCAACAAACCAACCATGCAGTACAAGCAAGAGAGTCTGTGGCAATGTGAATAAGACCATTGAGGGCAGAAGGAAGAGGCAGTGGCAGTACAACCATGCATGCCAACAGACCTGATTCAGTCAGAAAACTCCCGTTGATTTTGAGTCCTAAAGGGCTTTATTGTATCTGTAACCTGTCTAAAATCTCCTCTTTTTCAATGTAAATCAATGGGGAAATTCAATTTCCCAGGTTTTCTTTTCAAAATCTCCCTCTTATCAAGTTCAAAATGTTGTCAAGTAAGGGACATTGGATTATAGATGACAGGAGGAATGGTGTAGGTACATAAACTTGGATGAGAGAGGGCAGGAGGGAGATTGGCAGGGGTACCAAACTGACCTTGCAGGCTTGCGTCAGGCGTTGCAGCATCACAATACACCATACAGGGCAAGCAGAATGGCAGTGCAGCAGAACTGACCTTGGAAAGCAATAACGAGGGGACAGTTAAGTGCCATGCACATGAACAACAGAGAGCAGAGGGGAAAGAGGCAAGGGCAGAAAGCTGACCATACTGGATAGACAGGAGGGACAGTTGCAGCATAACGGACCATAAAGGGCAGGAGGGATGGGGCAGAGGCATGACAGTGGAAAAGACAAGGCAGGAGGGAGGAAAGGAATTGGGTTTGCACATGAAAAACAGAAGGCAGGGAGCAAGGGCATGGCAGTAGCAGCAAGATGACCATGGAGGGCAGGCGGGATGGCCAGTGGAAGTACAGCACACCATGCATGGAGGGCAACAGTGAGACTATAATGGCATACACACATACAAAGGAGGGAAAGTGGGAGGGGATCATTAACTGCAAGCTGACCACACATGGCAGGTAGGAGGGGCTCTGGAATCACAGAAGGCCATGCATGGCACACAGTAAGGTTAATAGCAGCACATCGGCCATGGTAGGCTAGAGGGAGGGGGCAGAGGCATGCACAAAGGACAACAGGGAGGAGTAGGAGCTGGACACAGACAAAAGAGGGCAAGGGAAGGGGCTTCACAACAGACCATGCAGGCAGAGAGGAGGAGAAGTTACACCACAACATTGCATGGGGGCAGAAGGGAGTGGCAGCAAAATTGACCATGGAGGACATGAGGGAGGAGATAAGGGCATGAAACTTGGACAGGCAGGGTAGAGGTAGCAGGGACAGGTGGCAGCCAACTGACCATGTTAGGCAGGTGGGAGCGACAGTGGCGACTCAATAGAACACTCAGAGTAGATAGGGGGGTGGCAGGTCGATGGAATATGGTAGGCAGAAAGGAGGGGGCAGGGGAATGCACTCAGATATTGGAGGGCATGGGAAAGGAGGGTAGGCAATAATGGGGCATAGAATTAGGCAACAGCAGGCAGGAGGAGTGGGCAGGGACATCAAGCTAAATGGAGGGCAATTCAGTGCATCCGCCCATGAACAAGGTAGGGGCTGATGCATGGACTCAGACAAGAGGGTAGGAAGGAGGTGGATGGGACAGCAAGCTAACTGTTTAGGGCGGGAAGGGTAGTGGCAGAACAACAGCCACGCAATCTTGTAATGACGGAATAGGGTCATGGACCAGGACAATGGAAGGCAAGGAAGAGGGGGGCAGGAGAAGCATGCTTGGGTAGGAGCAGCTCAATGCCAGGCCTGGACCTTCATTTAAACCCTCCCCACTGTGAATTGCGATGCGCATCTTACTTCATTTTTTTTTTTAAACAACCACCTTTATTCCAAAATACGCCCTTACCCTAACAATCAAGTGGAGGCGGAGAAAAAGGAAGGGTAAAACAAGTGTGTTTAACTTTTTTAAATCCTATAGAGACTTTAGACACACATGCAGCTAGAACCACTTTACGGAATTACACAAAAATTGGCAGAAAGGTAGCTTTTGGTTAGCAGATTACACTTTCTGTTATTCGGCAAAATCTGTTCTGTGGTTTGTGAGAAAATAAAGGAAATCTAAATTTGTATATCTAAGGGTGTGAAGCCTTCATGGTGGAGAAGTGTGGCTCAATGGTTAGAGCAGGCAGACCTTGATGCAGAGCTCTGGCCAGGGACCAGGGTTCAATTCCTGCCTCTGCGGGTCTCCGGCTCATTAATTCTCCTGACTGGATATTCTCGCCTCAGTGCCTGTTCTGATCATGGGTCCCACGCTGCAACTCTGGGCAATAGCTTGCTTAGTCTCCACAACGGCCCCAAAAGCGCTGGGATGCCTGGCTGCACCTGGGGGGTGCCCAGGAGTGGACATTTCCCAGGAAAGCCAGGAAGGGTTCCTAAGCGGTATACGGACAGCGCCGGGACACCTCCGGTGGATGTAGCTGTGCGCTTTACAAATTCCGACATTTATTTATTTTTCATGAATAATAACGAGCTCTTGCAGAGACCTGCAAGGATCTGATTGACTAAAACAATTTAACAAGGAATTTTTGGCAGCCATCTTGTGACTCAGCTTCAGCCAAATCCCCCCAAAATGCAAATAAATAGAAAAGGGGGAAGGGTACAAATACCCAAACCCCAAAGCCTTGGTCCTGGGGTCCCAGATGTACCCAGGCAGGGCAAAAAGATTTTTCTTTTAAAATTCACAGTGACATTTATGAACATTTGTGAATATCACTGTGAAAAAAAGTGCAGTCTCCAGTGCTTGCTTTTAAAATTGCCCCCGGGGTGGGACAGGTCCCGGTGGCATGTGTAGTTTAATTAGTACAGAGTGAGATAGATGGAGCTTCCATACTAAGGCTTATTTATGCCTTCTATTCCACCACCTCCCTAGGGAATTACATTTGAAAATAGATAGGGGGTCCATGTGCACCCCCGGCCCCAGGGACCACAACCTCTCCTCGACCAAGTACTTTTTAAAAATGAAGGAGGGGGCTGTGTGACCCTCTCCCAGGCCACATATCTCCACAGGGACCACCACCTCCCAGGGTTTGCCTGTCCACAAGAATGGTGGGGAGGACCTCCTAGAGCCATATATGACCCTGGGAACTGTCACCCTCCCCAGGGTCAGCTCCTGCTATGTCACAGGGTGTCAACCCCCTGGACATTGTTGTTTGTTTTTGCTTGGTTGGAGCTGTGACAGCCACCGCCAAGCAAAAGAAAAAACTCTTCTCCCAGCAAGCGGGAGCTGTCCAACCGCTTCCACTTGCTGGAAGCAAAGTTTTAATCTCATTCCCTGCCCGCAGATATGCGGGCAGGGAAAGAGATTAAACTATTGATCTCGCATGCAAGGAGGAGCATTTGCCCATGGCCCCCCTCACCCATTGATTTGTGGCTGGGCCCAAGGGGATTTGGTCTGAAATTGGCTCAGGGAGAGGGGCTGCACAGACCCTCTTCCATTAAGTCACGGCAGGGCCCCTTGGGATGAGTTATCCCAGGGCCATTTTGGCCCTGATGCTCATTTAACAGAAATTAAATATCAACAGGAAGCACTTATATTTATAAACATAGCAGGTGCCCCAGCTGAAGTTCAACTTCTGTAAAGGACACATGATTCTAACTCCGGGTTTGGTGAAGGCAAAGCAAGAGTTTTTCATACCAACTCCATATTGAAAGACAGAAATGCTTCTGAGGTGAATGCATCATTGAGCTATTGGAGCACAATCTGTAGTGAGGATGTATGACGTTACAACGCATACTTTTACATCGCATGCCTTTACAACGCGGTTTTTACATCGCATACCATTACAACGCATAGTGCTTTTAGGCGATGGATAGTGATTTATTTAATTTACTATTCCAACTCCAGTCCCCGTGGATAGTAGGGAAGGTGTTGGATAGTATATTAAATACATTCCCTATCCTAGAGCGCCCCCCAGCGCTATGCGTTGTAATGGTTTGCATTGTAAAAGTTGCGTCGTAATGGTAGTGCGCTGTAAAAGTTTCGTTGTAAAGGATGTTTCCCTGTAGTGACCTTGACGAGTGGGTACTTTCTTGTCCTTGCCTGGTGAAAGAAGAGTCCATGGTACTCTCTTTAAATTGTTGCAAGTATTCAAATGGGCATATCACTTGGAAGCTTTGCCATTTTGCCCTGCCCACCTTAGTAGTATGCCTATGAATATGATGACATCTCCACCAAACAGAGACGCACTAGCCTCATATAGTTAAGAAGAGAGACCCTTGTTTGGTGAAGATTTACTTATTTGTAGTCTTGTTGTCTTCTCTATAGGAGAATTTATGTTATGACATATTTCTGGATAAAAACGCACCAGGAACAATCACATTGCCAAAATGCACACAAGATCACGGTTGACATTACCTCATGCTCCTTTACGCAGCTATAGTGTAGAATATGTTCTGGACATTTACCAAATGAGGTAGCACTTAGTAATAAACCAGTAGAAAGTCCACCACTTTGGTAGATATTTTGTGCAAGACTGGAGTCTTGTTGGATTAAGTTGCAGGTATAGCTACTTTGTGGCCAAGTCACTCACACAGCTACTGACACATCCACACAGACACTTAGAGACCCACTCACACACTCAGGTACTCACACACCCACTGACAGACCCAGACACTGATACACTCACTCACAGACCCACTCAGACACTCACACATCCACTCATAGATCTACTCAAACACTCTCACACACACTCATAAACTCTCTCAGACACTCATGCCCCCACTCACAAATACATTCAGACACTCACATCCACTTAACAATCCACTAATGCACTCATGCACCCACTTACAGAGCCACTGGGAGACTCATGTACTCACTCACAGACCCACTCAAACAATTATGCACTTGCTCACAGACTGACTCATACACTCATGGAGGTAGTCACAAACCCACTCAGATATTCTGACACACACTCACAGACCCACTCAGACACTAATGCACCCACACCAACACCTACTCAGACATTCATGCACCTACTTTCAACCTCAATCCGACATTCATCCACCAGTGAGACACTTATGCTGCCACTCCCAGGCCCACTCACACACCCACTGACAGACCCAATCAGACACTTGCACATTGACTCACAGACCTACTGAGGCACTCATGCACTCACTTACACACTCACTCTCAAAGATTACAGGTTGCAGTTAGGAAGTAACATTTAAAAAAGACCTTGGAAATGGACTTAAAAAAACAAAGATTACATGGGCGAAATAGCTAGGACATAACATTTTTGAAAAAACATGGAAATTTGCTTAAAAAAACAAAGGTTACAGGGACGCTATAGTTAGTCACGTGAGATTTATCACTTATAAACCTCTATCAGCTACTGCGACAAAATTGTGACTGTCTTCCAGTTTTATGTGGCTTGTGCTTTTACTTGCATACGTTTATGCAGTCAAAATGTGTACAACCTATGTCTAAGGAGCCCTCTTTTAATTGCCCAATAGCTTACAATTGTTTGCTGGGATAAGAAATCAAAGAGGGAAGCATTAGCAGTAAAAACAAGCATTTACAATGCAACTGTTTCGCCTTTGTAAAAGTTAGAGCTATTGGCATTGTAAATGACAATTTTTTTTATTTATGTGTTGGTTTTGAAAACAGATAAATAAATGGCATTGCCATTAACAATGCCAGTAGCTTAATCTCTCGCAAACAGTAAAAATGACTAATGCATTGGAGGGTGGCTGATGATGAATGGACGGGTGGAGGGTAGTGGATGAATGTGAGTGGGTTGGTATGATGAGTCGGTGGATGGATTGGATGGAGGATGGATGACATGGACAGATGAATGGGTGTATGGATGGGTGGATTGATGCAGTAGTGGACGGACTGTTCAGAGCAAACTGTACGTTCTACTACGTTTCCTGGGTGTTTTAATACGATATTGCAATGCTGCTGTGGTCGTGTCATTCATTCTAAAAGCGAACACTGCAACGTCCGTTAATAATGGACTTTATGTACAGATATCTTACGTATATCGTGTGGGACGTCGGAAAAGGGTCATTTCCGGTCCCATTGTAGTTTCCATTTGTAATCAACAGCCGTGGGCACTCACCTGTAAAAAGAGGCAGAGCTGCGCGCGCCGGCATGTGTCAGGGCACGGCGGGCGCGTGGCTGCACGTGGAGTGTCAATAAGCTGCCTCCTTGAGAGTTCAAGAATTCAACACACACAAGCACATGAAGGGGAAAAATGGATGCGTGTGCCCCCCCCCTTGATATTAAACATGCTTAACCGCATTTAAGAGGCAATGTACGTATATAAGAGCAGACCACCCCTTATTGCGGAATTATAAAATGCCTAAGAACCTCAGTGGTTTCCAGTAATGAAGTGGATGTAGCCGTGTCACGCTGAGAGCCCTGCAGTTTACTGCGCACAGGGTTGTAAAAGTGAACGCTGCAAACATTCCATGTTACCTTTGACATCGGTCATATTCTCAAAATTAAACCGCCTGAAATTGGATCGCGCTATTTCATTTATTTCACGTTTCTTTACTGGCACGTAGCGCTTCTTGTCTCCGCGTGGCAGTGTTTTGGCACTAGTCCTGATAAACTGAAGCGGATAAATCATTAATCAGCGTGTGCATGCTTCAGGTGGATTAAATGCTTGCTCTGCTGTTGGTTGTGTCAGTGTTTGCTGGCTTGCGTGTCTGGCTCCCTCCCTGGTGCTCCCCTAGTACAGTGACAGTGTGTGCTCTTGCACTGGTGAAGCTGTGCACAATACCCCAACACTCTGGGGGGTTGGGGGCAGGTCTGGCATGCTGTCCCATTTGTGGGCTGTGAATTGAGTCTGGTGTCGGCCGCAGCTCCCGTGGGGGCTTTGGTAATTTGCCCTGGTCGCTGCTGGCTGATGATGCGCTGGGTCGGTGGTCCCGCACAGCCCTCCCTCTCGATAGCTGACAAATGGTGCGAGGGTGACACGGTGCATCAGCGGGTTCCAGCTGAGCAGGGCCGTCGCGCTCCCCGCAAAGGATTTCAACCTCTCCATCCCTAATGCGACGTCCTCGCTTAATAACAAGATTGCGAGGACTCGGCGCTAAGAAGCGTCTGAAAGGCTACATTTTGTAGAACATAAGCAGGCAGGGTGTCGAGCATTCACGGAGTGTGTCCACGGTCTCACATGGAGCACAGCACACACAGCACTTGTGCATGCGCAGCAGGGGACTGTGTAGGAACATGCACAGCGTGCATAGAGAGAGATCACACCGATTATAGAGACAGCACGCACGGAGGGTGCAAACAACACACTGAGATCACCCTATATACTACTAGGGACACACATGCAGTGTGTCTGCGGATAACTCAGTACAAAACATCAGGCTTGTGGTATGCAGACAGAGCAGACGGTGCACACACACACACACACACAGGAGGCTGCACGTACGACAATCGCAGAAGGCGCACGCACACAGCGTGCATAAGGTATACCTACATAACACATGAAGGAGTGAATGCACACAAACTGCGCCAACAACAGTAAATGCATTCCTTTAGAGAACACACACATGACGCACGCCTGCATGCACAGCGGGCATAGTCGCAAGTAGGCACGCATGCAGTCTGCGAGTACAGCAGGCACATGCACCGGGCGAATACGGCAGACGCATGCACACAGCAGAAGGCAGCATGCACATATAAAGATACGAGTGGAGCGCACACATGCACAGAGCGGGCTCACCACTGACGCGGCGCTCGTGCAGGATGGATGCAGACAGACCATGCACATTAGTAATAGTATGCGTAGTACACAAACAACTACACGCGCTCCGCACACAGGCGGCCTTGCTGCCGCAAACACAACCACGCACGCACGCACGGCCGCGGCTGTTGGGACACTAAAGGTGACCCCCTCAGCCCGAGACATCCGCTCCAGCTCACCCACACCCCGAAGCACAGCGCCCGCTCGGCGGCACACAGCAGTCTCCGGTCTCTGCTCCGGTGCCCGGGCTGTGCCTCTCCCCAGGGTCTGCTCGCGCTCCTCCACAGAGCCCTGCCTGTCACTGGCCGTCGAGCTGCATCCTTGGCGCACAGGGTGACAGTAGGGCAATGACTGCACTCATACAACAAGTCAGGTCCCGGGCCGGCCAGCCAAACACAGGGCGGCCCGGGAAATGGCGTCACGGGGGGTGTCCCGGGCCGGCAGCCAACCACAGCGCGGCCCGGGACAAAGACGCGGGGCTTAAAAAAGCCCAAGAAACGCCCCCGAATCGCGTTTTCCCCGAGAAAGTGCGATTGACAGCCTCTGTCTCCCAATGGCTAGCCTCCATTTATGGAGCTAGCCAATGAGAGGCAGAGGCGGGTCATCGATCACATATACATCTCAAGAGGTTTTGCTAGCGCATGCGTACTTCGTACGCATTGGCTAGGCAAAACCTAATAAAAAGAGCGAATGAATAAAGGAGTCAAAATGGCACTCTAGCTCACTCACCCTTTAAGGAAAATAGGTTTCAGCTGTCTGTGGTTCTGTGTCACAAGATTCCCTAAATAGCAGAGGTTTGAGGGGTTCTGCTGCTCTGCTGCTTCCTGGCTCAGACAGGCTAAGATGGACCTGCTCTTGGAATGATCTTTTGCCTAGGATTGTGCACAAGAGCGTCACACCCTGCAGGTCTCCTTGTGCTTAAGAGCATTGCAGTGCATTTGGAGCCCCTGATCCTGTGCTCAGGTAAGAGTGTGCGTGGCAAATAGATGAATATGCTACTGTGTGCAGCAAACAGGATTGTCATTTAGGTTATAGAGCAATCACATTCTAGTTTAGAGCTGTGTTTTGACTCTCACAGAAAAAAATTCTTACTGCAAAATACAGTTGGTAGAGTGACACAGTTTAACTCACAGAAAATCATGTGATGCACATGCAACATAGCCAAAATAACAACGTAGTCATAAAATAAGAAAGGGAATATATTGAGAGAATAATCACAAAAGTTAATAAAATCAAAAGAATTATTTAAAAAAACAACATTCCAGAAGAAGGCACTATAAAAAAATTTAAATGAAATGTATGCCCCGGGCTTCAAACACAATCTAGGCATTTTTCATGGATTACACATTATGGAGTGTGATGCATTACTATTGGTAGTTTGCCCCTTCACCTAATGATCAGGAAAAATGTTGAAGTTTCAAAACCTCTAGGAGGACACAGCTGAATGATATAGTTGGGAATGGCTCCACAAAGTTTGGTACAAATTTTTAACAGCCCCTCTACAACCGCAAAATTCGCAGTCAAAAAGTGCCTAATCGGACAAAAGGTAGCCAAGCATATAACATTTCTTTGGGAAGGAAATGTTGACTCGCTGTCTCAGCTATCCAAGGATGAACTTTATTTTTTTTAATTCACAGCTTTGATTGAGCAAATCACGGGGTGTGTGACGAGAAAATTTGGATTTCGAATGTACTAAACCTATTTATTGATTTGGTACCATATTACTGAGTCACTAAATGGGTTTAGGAAATCATAAGGAATTGCTTTTTTCAAGGGGCATGTTTAACGTGTTCCTCCCAAACAGCAATTCCTTATGGCATGTGTTACCTTTTTGCAACCAAAATGTGCTCACAACACATTAATATTTTGCCGAAACCTCAAAACAGGTGGTAGCACTTTCGGAAATGTGAAGGGGTCCATAGATGATTGCTTCTCCTTTGTGAATGGTCTAACACATTTTCAGGAGCAGTCGGTGGTACATGGGACCACTGCCTATTCCTTAAAATAATTTTACAACGTTTTCTTCTTTTTTAAGCACATCCTGTTTGCTTTAAGGAAAATTAGGCTGCATTTAAAAAAAAAGATTGCTTTATTTTAAAGCAATCTCAGACATGGTGTTCTGCTGATGACAGCAATAGTGGATCACCAGCTGCTTTTTTGGTGGGTTATGAAATTCTAAGCAATAAATAATGATGCCTTTAAACTCTGTATTTCTCTCGTCACAATTTCCTAGAGGTCGAATGTCACACTATGCCTTCTGCTGCTTCCTGTTTTAACGCTGGAATTGTTGTTTACAAACGTCTACCCCATTACAGTCAGAGAAAGAAAAGTAATGTGAATTATGTGACAATTTGTCTGGGGTACACGAAGTTTGAAAGAAAATGCTTTATGATATCACGTTTTTGAAATGCACAACAAAATGTAAATACCTGTAAATTAACTGCATACACTCAACAGGTTGAAAAGCAAAAACAAAGCACATATTTTTGAAATTCTGAAGAGTGATGGAAACATAGATTTTAATAGGCGTAGAATAAATCAAGGCACTTTACTTAGTGATGCACAAATAATAAATATTCACTGAAACCCAATTTCCACACATTATCATTTGTGTGCTAAATAGTTTTATCGGTAACATTGTATGTCTGTACAAATTTAGTGACCATGTCAATGGAAATATGATGCAAATGACAATGGGCTACCACATGATGCTTTAGTTATGTTAAAAAATTGCCCATCTGTTGCCTATAAAGATAGGTAGGTTGAGAAAGCTTGCAATACTAAATAGTGGCCACCCCTGGGCATGTGCTCATGCTCCCCCAACCCTGGGGCAGAGGTGGAGGTTAGGGGTATTCACCTCAATCCGCCCTCCCAGGGGGGACAAAAAGCCCACTAGACACCAGGGATTTCCAAATAGTGCCAAACACACAAAAGGAGGGGCGGCCTAGCCTGGCATCGAGCCATACCTCCTCCCCAGAAGAGGCAATACTGTATTTCTGCTGCCCAAGTGGCAGATAGGAATTTTGTCCCAATTTGGAAGATTGCCCCAAATCTGCCCCCTGGGGGTGTGGGATGCCCACTAGTCACTAGGGACATTGCATTTGGGGTAAGAGGAAGGGGCATTAGCTTTGTACTTTGGCACTGGCCACACACCTATTAAAAAAGGGGCAACTCAGTCTTCCTCCTCCCTCTAGGGCAGGCAGGGAGTTTGTCCCTAATTGTACCCTGTGAGGGGCAAAACATCCAGTACACATCAGGGAAATAAAAGTACTGGCAAAAAATCAAAAGGAGGGGGCTGTCTAACCTGGCATCGAGACATACGCCCACCCAGAAGGGGAAATAGTGTCTTTCTGCCCCACTGAGGACAGGTAAGAAGTTAGTCTCAAATAGGGAGGTTGTCACAAATCTATCCCTGGGGAAGGGAGTCCATTGGACACCAGGGATTTTGCATTTGGGGCAAAGGAAAGGGCATGGGTGTGGCACTCTAGCATTTGCCACACCCCACCACAAAAAGGACAAACAAGTCTTCTTGTCAGGCTGTGGGTTTTCCCCTAATGTGCAGTGTGGGGAGCAGAAAGTCTCCTAGACACCAGGTAATTCCAAATGGTAGCAAAACAAACAGAAGGAGGGGGTGGCACACCCTGTCAATGAGTAATACCTCTGCCCCAGTATGGGCAATAGTGTCTTTCTACCACTGTGGGGGCAGATACGTGGCTTGTCCCAATTGGGAAGATTGCCCTAAATCTGCCCCTTGGATGGGTAGAAAGCACACTAACCACTAAGGGGCAAATTTATGAGCCCCTCTGCATCACTCTTTTCACTGAGCAACATGGTGCAAGAGACCAACACAAATCTAAAATGAAATGTATGAAGCCACACAAAGCCACCTTCATAAATCAGCAAATGACTGCGTCGCATTAGATTGAGCCAGGGAGCACATATTTTTGGGCGTTGCTTGGGTGTTCCCATGCAACATCCATGAATTTCGATGCCTTCCCAGATTTACAAGAACTTGTAAACCTGGGAATGCACCCAAAAGCTACTCCTCACCAAGAGAGGCTTAACAATATTTCTCTTTGGTTTTTCCAATTTTGATGTGTGCTGCATTGTGCATCACACATAGAAAGAGGAAAAGGCCTCTCAGGATTATTTTTTGGAGGAAAGTACCCCTTCCTGCACAAAAGCAATCCTGCATGCAACTCAAGCACCCATGTACTATGGTACAAGGGTACCTACATTGGCACTAGGCTGCCAGAATGGAGCCAGGACAAGGGATAAGGACTGGAATGCACTGTATTGGATAAACACAGTACATTCCTGCCCTTTCCCTGTGAAGCAGGGCATTGCAGCAAAGTGACTTGCTGCTCTGCCCTGTGCCACAAAACACATGGCCCAGGGATTTCGCATTTGGGGCAATGGAAAGGGGTGCAGGCTTGCCCTCTGACATTAAGCATTACTCCCAACACAAAGGGGACAACCAGCATGTTGGCTTCCCCTGAAGGCAGAGAGGCAATTTGGCCCCAATTTGCCCCCGGGGAGCAGAAAGCTCACTTGATGACAGGACTATGTATTTTAATAAAATAATGGTTTGGGTTTTGCCCATCCTGACATCAGACCCCACCCCACCCCTAAAGCCTCAACCTTATTTCTGCTCCCCTGCGGAGCAAAACGTCCCATCTCAATGGCCAGCAAGAGGACATTAGATTGTTTTGGGTGTTGTTTGTACACATGGACCAGGAGAGTATGGCTGAATCCCAATATCGTCCCACTTGCCTGTGTGAATGGCTGCACGTTTTGGGCTTGGGTATGCCACCTATTGGAGAAAACTACCAGACCAAGACATTTCGATAAACTAAACATCGAGGCTATTCCAGTGTTTAGACAATGCATGGATCCCATAATGTTTTCTAGGCGAAAAGTACTGCATACCTCAGACTCTGTCTAAAATCATACATTTTTCATGCATTTCTGTGATGTAAATTTCTGTAATACACAGGGATCCCCAAAATTCCTACTCCTCAGCATTTTCCCCTCTTGTTCCGATAAAAACACAACCCTTCTTGTATGGACGGGACTAGCGTCCACAACAGGAAAACCCCCAAAGCATAATGAGGAAAAATCAACATAGTCTGACAAAAAATTAACCTAATTTGCCAATGGGGATAGCTATGTTAACTGGGAATAATCTTAGCTGCCACCTAAAGCAACCCTACCAAACCAATACATTTCAGAATACTCAACACCAAGGTGATTCCAGGGTAGTGTGCCTCATGTGGACCCAGTGATGTTTTCTTCCCCCATGCAATGCAAACCTAAAACTTTGCCTAAAGTGACATATTTGCCTCCCATTTATTTGATGTAATCTTTCTGAATCCACAGAATTCTTATCATGCAGCATTCCCCCACTTTGCCCAATAAAAATGGTACCTACTTGTGTAGCTGCGCCTAATGACCGCAACAGGAATGGGTCAAACCAGGGTCAATCGAAGCCTCACAGGTGAAGTCTCATTGACCTTGATTGTATTGGTTCCTGTTGCAGGCACTAGGCCCAACCACACAAGTGGGGCAGCGTTTTTTATTGGGACGAGTGGGGGAACACTGAATGGTATGAATAATAGGGATCCCTCCTGATTCCAAAACTTTCCATCACAGAATTGGAAGGAAAATGCTTAATTTTAGCCAAAGTTTGAAGTTTGTATGGCATTGTAGTTAAGAAGACCTTGTGGGATTCATGCACGGCACAGCACCATGGAATCCCTTGGGTGTCTAGTTTTCATAGATGTCTGTAGTTAGTAGGTTTCCATGGGTGGCAACCCATCATGGCCCTCTATCCATGATCTGTCCATGTAGAGCTTTAGGGCCTTTTGTGTGGCGGTCTCTTGGCCCACCCACACAAGTGGGATACCATTGATATCAAGAGAAATGTTCGAACTCCGGGTGGTATAGAATTCGTGGATCTCCACAGATTCTGGAACATTCTTGCATCAAAATTTGAGGAATTAATAGTGTTTTTAGTCAAAGTTTGAGGTTTGCAAGGGCTTCAGATGAGTACACCTCAGAAAAACCATGCAAGTCAACAAACCCTGGATTTACATACGTGTCTAGCTTTCAAAAATGTGTAGGAATGCTAGGTTTCCATTGATGCCGGATGAGCTAGGATGCAAAATCCACAGCTAGGCACATTGCAAAAAAGGGTCCATTTTGAGTGGAAAAATGTGATGTCTCCACATTGCTTTTTGTGTCCTTTCCTGTCGTAGGCACTAGGCCTACCCACGCAAGTAAGGTACCATTTTAAGTAAGAGACTTTGTGTAATGCTCGGCGGTAGGAAATGTGTGGCTCCCCACAGATTCCAGACATTTTCCTCACAGAAATGTGGGGGAAATGTGTTGTTTTAGTCAAAGTTTGCAAGAACACCTGGCTAGGACAACCTCGGAAGAGCCATGCAAGTCATGCCACCCTGGATTCCTTTCCCCCGAGGTGTTTCAGTTTTTAAAAATGTACACATCTTAGAAAAATGCCCAAACTGTTGTAAAAATTGTTTTTTTGATTCAGCTCTGACATGTTCCTGAAATCTGGGATGATGGTCACTTTAGCACTGCAAAAAGTTCTGTTGATGTCATTTTTGGGACAGAACAGACACTTTTTGCAGAGCCCCTTTTTCCTATTTTTCCCAAAAAAACTCAAATTTTAGCTATGTTTTGGTCATTTTCTCAGACCTATGCAGGGTAATATACAAACCATGGGTACCATTAAAATGCCCAGCGATGTAGGAAAAAGAACTTGTATTTGACATGGACACCTACAGTGGAAAAAAAGGATGGATTCTTAAGCTCAAACTACCCCAAATTGCTTGCACTGGGGAAAGGGGAAGCCTCAGAAGTTAAAGGGTTAAAATAAAACCCCTTAGAAACTAATGTTGAATTAAGTAAACTTGCTTTAACACGTTAAAATGACATGTAATTTAATATTAACAAATAATAAATACATGAAACATAATTATTGGTTTATTATAAAAATGTTAAAAACTTTTTAAATTTCCAAATAAATTCAACTTTATTTTTTTAAATATATAATTACATTAATGAAAATTCATTCTCTCCATAACAATGAATATTTTTAATACATAATAAATGTAAATGTTATAATTCAGGTTTTTTTATTTAAATATTGACAAAAATTTCAACTCATTTTACTATATTCTAAATGAGTAATACTTTAATTCAAAATAAAGTTATAATACTGCAGATTTGAGTAATTTATTCACCATTTAAAATAAATATTTTAAATTAGTTTGTATTAAGATTTACTTTACAAATATGTTCAATGTTTGTATTAAGCTTTAAACTTTTGAACTTTTCCCTGTACTTTACGATAGGGAGATCTTCACCCCGGTAACAGACATCTTCACCAACATTTGAAAATTTACAAATAGTAACTTTCCTCTTGTCAATTAGGCTCCGCCTCCTTAAGTCAGGATGTGTAGACACGCAAGTCAACACTTTTGAGCAAATATATACACGTAAATGATGAATAGCCTGAAGTAGTAAATTTACTACAAAATGTGAGTAATGTATACGTTTAGATTCATTTACAAGTAAATTTACCTTTGGGAATAGCGTCCAATGTGTTCTGTAGTAGGATTGTAGCACTTTATAAAACATAATGAAACACAAGCATGGGCACAGTCAATAGGTCACACTTTTTCAAGCAAGCTCTGCCAAAGCTAAACGATGCTTGTTCTAACTAAAAAGGCAAGCAAGTTATCAGTTTTTCGAATATGAAATCACATTGCATCTTCAAATGTAGCATTTACATGCCCTTGGAGATTTCAAAATATTCAATCAGCTCTTTCTGCTCCATAGTTCTGGCGGAAATTTAAATTACACCTGCGTAATTTGTGTAATTTCGGGTATTTAATGTTATGCTTGTTACTTGAAATTCCCTAAATTATGCCAATATATGACTATGCAAGATTATATGGCATTTGCTGAGCAATGTACTGTGAATGCCGAATTTGCAGTAAACATTTGCACAGTGAACACTCAGGAAGAACAGAACTCAAGTGGCTATTGGTCTCAGTGCTTTTCTTTAAATGCATCCAAAATGTGATGAGTGGATTCATTTGCACTAAAGTACAGTGCGAAAAGATGGATTTGCATTTTGCATATTTTTGCATACCTCAAATTATTTTGTAGGCTTCACGGTTGTCACTAGAGCTCCCTCCAATCAGACAGAACTAAGTCCTTGCTTTAGCAGGATGTAGTATCTTAGGTTGCTGCTGGACCAGAGGGAGACAGCCTCCAGCAGAATGCAATGAAATAGATTGTTACAATAGGTCTACAGATTCAGACATAATTCCATTATTTTACAATCAAATGTACATTAGTTTGGTATTAGGATCTTTGGAATCAGACTCGGATCCTCTCAGTAGCAGAATTAAATACTCTATGTATTACTACAGGTCCTTCAAGTCAAGCATACGTTATTGGCGTTATCAGGCTTCAGTACCTTAAGTAGTAACTTAAGATCACCACTGTCGCTTCAATCTCAGGTAACTAGAGAATTAAGTCTAGCGTAAATGCCCTTGACTGTTTTTAGTAAAGTAAAAAAACACAGTGGCAAAAATTCCCCATACAGAGTGCACACCTTCAACCCAAACTTGCATATTCACCTTCTCATGTCTACCTATTTTTCTTTGTTTTCTATATCCTTACTAAATATAATAATACTGGGATATGATGGAAATTGTCATTATCAAGGCTCTAAGTGCAACTCCTGTATGTCCTGAATGGTGTCACTCTAACATTTGTAGGTAATAGCACACACGTACACATAAAATGAAAAGTGATCTCTATCTAAAATAACAACTTTTTCCAGTTGTGTTCTTATCCTATGTGGTCAAAGGGAGATACTAATGCATAGAGCCACAAAATAGATGAGGAACAATGAAATGGGAAATTTAAATCTGCAGTTCCAGTAAGCAGATTGAAAGCTACTGATGTCTCATGTGTTCTTGTGAAAGCATTAACAATGAAAGTAAATACATGGAAATGTTCAGAGTGCAAAATTAAAGCGTAGATTTGGAGCAAGGAAAATACCAGGTGAGGGAAAATGAAATCAAGGACCAAATTAGATGGAAGACAAAGATGTTAACATGTGAGATCACAGGGAATGGGAGCCAGGAAGAGGGGTAGGCAGGGGGGAGGATGAATTAAACTGTGGGAGAGAAAGTGAAACTATAGAGTGGGAAAGTCAAGAAGGCAGGAGGTGCAGGGAAACTGAAAAGAGTTGGCAACTGAGAAAGTGAAAGAGCAGAAGACAGGGAGAAAGCAAAGTGGAGAGTAATGGGAAAGTGAGAGCGCCAAGTGAAATCTGAAAACACAGAAAGGAATTGAGCAGAGGTATGTAAGTCTAATTCTTGATGGCCTAGCACATAAACCTAATGGGAGCCTTAACTGGACAATGTACAATGCTATGGGCTTGATGTACAGTGCTTTGAAGCAATGGCAAGCCATTGAAAACTTAAGCTCCAATAGCTGATAGGGGCTGACCCAAAATCTACTCTCAGTAGTACTACTTATATATAATGTTTTTATATTTTAAGTAATGGTATTATGATGCTGCTCACACAGCTAAATCTGTAACAAGATCTAAAAAGAACAATGCAATACTTTGGGACCTATTCACAAGGGTAAACCTACATGAGTCATTCTGACCATTTAAATCTATTCTTATGAGTAACTTTACTACTTTGGGCTAGACACCATTTATGAGCATAAAGTTACTCAAAACTGATGAAATGCATATTTCCCCTTACTGAAAAAGGGGTTGAAGCTAGATTTACGACTGTAAAGATACTACAGCGACAAAGGAGCAGTGGTAAGTCCAGTAGCACACATGGCCAACCACTAATACTGCAACGCCCAGTCATAGAAATTACTGGAGGTAGGGACTTGGACTAGAACCTCATAAGAAATAATGTTACATTAAATGAAAATATATAAAATCCTTCAAAATATAAACTCCTTTAATGTAACATTAAAAAAATCTTGAAATAAAATCTAGTTTATTTGTTATAAAAATATAATTAAATTACCATTAATTATACATCATTTGTAAAAATTGTTAATGCATTACACAATGTATCATTTTAATTTTAGATGATTTCCTTTTAATTTAAAGGTCAGAAAATTATTTTAATCAGGGTAAATATACTACAAATAATTAAAAATAATTAAAGTTTAAAATTAAATTATGTTACTAATGCTGTAACATTTGTAATATTGTGGTCTACATTTAAAATAAATTTAAAATGAATTTACATTGATATTACCAAGAAAATATTTGTACAATTTCTTTGTCAATTTTAACAAATGTTTTAGTTTTCCCTCTGCTTTCCCTATACAGTTCTATGCCACTGGTTATTAAAAGTAGAACAAAATGAAAAAACCTTACAATATTATTAACTTCATTTCAATTTTAAAGTTCATTATTATAAATACATTACATTTAATTAAATAATGTTGCTGCAGTTTGCATTACCAAAAGACCTAAATTAAAACGTGTATTTTTAATTCTGTATTACTAATTATTTAAAGCTGTATAGAGAGTTGATTCACAGTAATTTAATTATGTTTTTGAAATACTGTTTCATTCATTTTTAAACTATACCTGATTATAATATGTTAAAATAGAATGGAAAAATATGATTTCATGTTAGATTTTTTTTAACATTACATTTAAATGATATTTGTAGTTATTTTAAATAATTCAACTACTCTCTATCTCTTTCGCAGTTAGCGCTAAAATGTACATCTACGCAGTTGGAGGCTCTGCAGCTGGGGTGGAGATCTCCACGCAGAAAATATAGGAAAAGTAAAGGCGTAACTGCCATAAGTAGTTTTCTGAACCTAATTTTGTAATACATTAGTAATACTATTGTGGTACTGCTAAGATTATGCAAATGCAGTCTATAACTAGACTATTAGTTTTCTACTGAAAACCAATACTGGAGTAAAGAAACAATCAAAGTGCTTCGATGTTGTGTAATTTGCAGTGTATACAATGCAAACATTCTACAATTTAAAATAAAGAGATAAGGACACCCGTGAGCCACTTTAGCATTAAACCAGCCCAGAACTGATCTAACTGTATGTCTCCAACATCTTCCAGAGAGAGGTCATTGTTTCTGTGCGTTCTGTAGTTTTTCTGTTTGTTTTGCGATGGCCTGCTGTGACAATTAATTCAAGTTCACGTGGTGCAACAAGAATTGTTACTTACTCTGAATAGGAAATGAAATGAAACTTTGTTTGTCATTTTTCTTGGATCATAGCAAAACAGATTGGACAATCAAGTTTTAGCTCATGCTTCTTGCTTTATTATTCGGATCATGGGAGTGCTTATTTTCTCTCTAGCAGTCTTGCCATAATTAAAGATTATTCTTTTCACTTGCTTCTTTTGAAAGGTTACAGTGATTTTTCAAATGTAGCACATTTAGCTTTGCATTAGTAAATATATTTGTCATGTTGAGTTGTTGCTTTTCGGCCAATGTCGCATTGATGAAAAACCTTCTTCGGATGGAGGATTTCAAATTTCAGTAATCCTATGTCTTTCTTTCAACAGGTATTCCATTGTGCGGAGCAGACATTCACAGAGAGTTTTCAGCATCGATGCCCTGAATGGAACAATCTCTGTTGCAAAACCTCTGGACAGGGAGATAGCTGCCTGGCACAATATAACAGTCAGAGCCACAGAAGCGAGTAAGTAGAGATTTAAGGAGCGCGCGCTCCACGTTGCCTGCACTTAGCGTAATTATCATTATAATGGCCTCTTCTTCAAAATGGAGGGCACCTGCAGCTCAATCAATAGTCTTCCGTTACTTCTTACATTAAGGCGCATTATTCCGAGAGGACTTCGGAGGGAGTTGGAGTTATGCAAGATCGAAGGTCGTGCACGTTTTTCATAAAATATGCCCTTATGTAATAGAAAAAAAAATATTATCGCCGGCTGGAGGAAGCAATGCTTTCAGGTTACCGTTAGACATGAATTGTTCTTAAAATACAGGGGATTGGGATAAGTGAGTCCCTGGCTGATTTAATATTTTAGTGCACAGCAGTGTAGCTACCAAAGTGACTCTGCTGCGTTTGTGCAAGGAAAGAATGCAGCGTAGCACCATATTTGTTGAAAATGTCCTGCTGCTGCTCACTTTGTTTGCATTGGTGCACAACAGGCTGCCTAGGGCCACACACAACCTTTTGGGGCATGGTGCAGAGGTGTGTGCGTTCTGTTAAGCAGAGGATTTATAATGGAAACATACCCTTCTAGTATGTAATCTTATCCCTAAAACCATTATTAAATTCTAAGAGGGTTATTTACAAGCCCTTTGCACCTCCGGTGCGTCACTTTTTTTGCTGCACCAGCGGCACAGTTTGCTGGCCCATAATTACAAGGCCACACAAAGCCACCCTGCGTGGCTTTTCATGGCTTTGTAAATACGGCCCTTTTCAAGCATCACTTTGCGTGAAAGGGATGTGCCATGGGTGCTGCTGTGGGTGTTCCCACACAAAACTATGATGTAAATCTGGGAATGAGGCAGTATCCATTTCTGATGCATTCCCAGATTTACAACATTTCATAAATGTGGGAATGTGTCAGAATCCATTTCGTAAACCTGGGAATGCGTCAAAATCCTATGCCTCCCAGGAGAAGCATAAGGAGGCGCAATGAGGAGAAATAAACACTCAATTATTGTTTCTGTGCAGGAAGGGACACAATCATCCCCGCAATGCAGGCACCCTTGCACTATGATACAAGGGTGACTGCATTGGTGCATGTCAGCCAATTGTGCACCAGCGCAGGGGTAAGCCCAGGAATGGGTCATATTGTTGTAAATATGACGCCTTCCGTTGCTTTTAAAACAACTCAGCCCAGCGCAGCATCATTGCTTGTGGTGCTGCTCTGCTTCATATTGTTGTAAATGAGGCTCTATATTCGTAAACCTTCCATGCATAGTATGTGAGCTGTGCAGTACAACACACAAGTATTCTGTGGAATGATTGGCAATATGAAAACATTTAGCATTTTTAGTTTTTTGGGTGCAAACCCCGGTCGGGCTATATTAGTAGGTCGGACTTTGAGTCAAAAACCATAGGTGCTTGTGCTGATCCGTCCGAGTTGCACCCAGGTAATACCACCTTAATGCACAGTGGCACAAAACGCTATTTACACTGAATAAAGACAAGCTTTGAAGTGCAAAATACCTTTTGCATTGGAAAGAATTAACCTTGCAAGAGTTTGCAAACTTTGTGTGTCTTTTCCCTAGCGTAAATCCATAGTAAATCTATCCCTGGTTTTTTGTCTAAAAAACTTTTTTATGTTGTACGTTTTTGGGAGAAATCCTAGCTTGAACCAAGTGCATAACTTTTTATTTGAATTAAACGAAATTCTCATATCTTTAGAATGGAATAGCAAATACATTTACAGTGAAATGGTGAACCATCAGTGTCTGAGAAAGGCATACATTCACTTTAAACTACAGTGCATGAAATTCTCCCCAAGGGAACTTAGGGCCTGATATAGAGTTTGGAGGGAAGGTACTACATCATAAGTGTGACAGATATTCTATTTGCCTTATTACAAGTTCATTAGGATAAAATGCATTTGCAATAAGGCAGACAGGATAGCCGTCGTCTTTGTGATGAAGTACCCATTTGCCAAACTCTAAATCAGACTCTTAATTTCTTTCATTACTTGAGGACAACAGGAAGTCTGTGGATTAATATATAGTGAAGGCTTAGGAACAGTAAGTGCTAGATTTCAAAATGTGTAAAAATGTGTTAGCCAAGCATATAAATAGACATTGTCCGTAAACCATAAGTAATCACTACCTTAATATGGCTAAACAACATTTATTTAGAAAAGTATTTTGATCAAAGATCACTTCATCAGGCTGTGTGTGTCTGAGACTTTGAAACTATTGTTCATAACTTATACACCAAGAACTTTAATTCTTTGCTTCCAAGCCCGTGCAACACTGCTCTCTGTCAGTTTTAAAGTTGAACTATTAAGGCAAAATGAAGGAAGTACATACATAGTTCCCATAGGTTGTGTCACAAAATCAAGGGTCGAAGCCCAATGCAAGAATGTCAGAGATTTACATACTAGTTTAGAATCTATGCAGCAGCAGAATCATCAACAACTAGAGATCTCCAAAAATTGTCCCTCCTTGTCTTCTCACAGTGACAAAGATTGGTAGAAAGCAAATTACCTTCCAATATCACAGAGATAAGAAAGATACTGTTTAAAACCAAGAGATGGTAAAATAGCAACAAGTGAAAAGCCTGATAGAATAAAGATAAATATCAAAATACAGGATTTACGGGGTTAAGAAATACAGGCGAGGTTCAAATATACCTTAAATTAGGGTTCAAATAGTCTTGTGGCTTGCATGCCCTAAGGGTGTCTATTATATAATGGAACTGTTCCAGAATTGTAGAGCACATGCTGACCACTGTTACACCAGCAAGAAACACAAAGACTGTCAAAGACTGTCCAGTGAGGTTGTGGCACTCAGAGGTACCTTGAAGACAGAAATAGGCAGGTTGGATCACACATTTAGGTACATTCTGCTGTTGATACCGTGCAAGATGATTGGATAGAGCCTTGCAGCTTCAAGAGTAACTATCCCACCTGTTACTTTTCCAGCCATCTCATTCTACCCTCAGTGACTCAGAGGTGGCAACTTAGAGTGCTAACACTTCTCATCACTCTATGTAAGGCTTGTGTCTTTGAGAGATAAGTGCTTGATTGATAATGGATTCTGCCTAAGCCCTTGTTGGATTTCAGAATTCTAAGGGATGCCACCTAACTGGCTGCCCCATGACGCTTTCCTATTTTGTAGATTCACTGGGCTTTCAGGTGATTGTTTCCCTTTCCTGCTTTTGATCCACGGTTCTAACTCATCTTTAAAGCCTTGCAGAGACATGTTCTGAAGCCTCTATAAACATTAGCCTGAGATGTGAGTCACTCCATAGCCATGACAGGCGTTCAAGAGCACTGGCTACATACTGGTTGGTTGCCTCTCTAGTCTCTTGAATTTAGTCTTTTCCATTGTGGCGGTAGCCCACTTATATGGGGGTCTGTGTAAAGATGTTTGTGAGTATGCCTTTGTATTGTATGGATTGGTCTTTCAATGTTAAGTCCTATTTTATTGTTGAAGAAAGACGTATGTCTATATTCATTCCTTTTGAGAACTATTTTTATGTAATACAATTTGAGGCCCAGGTTCTTTCTAGTTATTCAGGAAACACCCACTACTCTCCTGGCTGTAAGTAAATTTGTTTAGTTCGGATTTGTGATCCATAAAACATACAACAATTTAAAATATGCATTATTATAAAGTGATCAAACCCCAATTAAAAAATCAATAACATTAAAGAGTAGTGATTAGCTCTTCATCTTAATGTGCAAATACAGTAATGCAATATAATAAAAGTAAGGTGCAATTCCATGGGAAGCAAAATATGATAATGTGAGATAGAGTTCATGTTATATCGTGTAGCACTCATGATGAGAGTTTAGAAAATTACAGAGTTAAAGTGCATCGAGATATGATTTAGAAACATGAACTAGCCAATGACAAGTGTTAATGGATACATTCTCTATACAATTCAAGTATGAAGACAGTAATACAGTAATTCAATTCAATTCAATATAATGAGAATAGGCTACAGTTCCATAAAAAAACAAACTAAATTAACATATGATAGGATTCACATTGTATCAAGTCAAGTCAAGCCAAAGTAAACTTTATTCTGCAAACTGCCATGAAAGCATTCATAAAATTAAAAAGCATAGGTTAACAATATCATCTGGTACCGAATTATAGACAATACACAATTTTCAAATGAAAACTCTAAAATATAACATTTAAAAGAGACAATTCAGATAGACTAAATCATGTCTAAAACATTTAAAAGATAGCCCTTAAAATTCATCTCCCTTCCTGATGTAAAACGCAGATTTTATAAAATTTTTAACTACAAAAAAGATTTCAAGTGAAAATTAAACCACCATTATGCCGCCTCACATTGGCTTTTCATAGCAACGGCACCAACAAATGGTGTCTTGGATCTTGATACATAAGGGCAAAACTAAAATAAATTAGTGGTGCTTTGGATCGAGAAGATGTCGCACACACAAAGAGATATATCCGGATGCGATGCCCCCGGGAATGGAAAAGCAAATTTAAAGTGCATAGTCTAAACAAAGTCAGCCAGTGACTTGAGGGAAAATGCACCACATCAAATAAGGCTTTAAACCACAGATTGATGAAACAGTGGCAACGTTTACAATTGATTGTTTGGCCTAGTAGCGGCGAAACATTTATTCATACAATGCTCTAAAAACACTTCTTTAATGCGTAGTTTGTGATTTGGGCTGATTATTCGGGGGAATTCATAAAGATCGAGGAGGCTCATCTATCTAAGGTGACCTTCAAATGCCTTAGCAATTGATCTATCTCATCTAATGACATGCAGTCCGAGATGTCTGAGACTCTTTCAAGTCGAGGATTTGCCGGACTGACCTGTTTGTGGGACACTGCTTCTGCCGAACTTTCCTGTTGGTGTTTGTTTTGGGACTTGCCACAGCACCTCGCCGCCTCGTGGTGCAGAGTGAGGGAGCCACCTTTAAAGGACCCTGTGTGCTTCAGGGGAATTCCATCTGCTATAGGGGTGGAGCGCTGCAGGGACTCGCTTGTCCAGGAGTCCCTGCGTGGCCTCTGACACCTGGTCTGCGCCCCCTGATAGCCACGCCCCCTGGCCGTCGCACACTCTATTAAATCGGCCCACTTTTCCGCTGCGCGGGACGCGAGCGGGACGCTGGGCGAAGCCCGGGCAAAGGGCGGGCCTGTTTAATCCCGTTAAAGACCGGGTAAGACTGGACTGGGCCCCCCCTCTTATATTTGACCCTTGGACTCTAGTTATATTTTTATATATACCACGCTAACTCCTAACTGATGCTTCGTACTTCTTGGTAAAATTTACTAATGTCATGACGACTAGGAGTTGCAGGAGTAAAACTGCACAGGGGGCAGCGCATGGTATTGGCCCAATCGATCAGTATATAACTAGGGCTAATGAGGCGTTAAATCAAGGCATATCACTCCTAGAGCGTAGGGTTTCTCATGATTTGGCCTTAGCCAAGCGATCATCAATGGGCTCTCTAGTGCTAGCCAAGTCACCCACTAACCCACGGGAGAATAGGCCCCTAATTGAAGTACGGGTAGAAACACATAGTGTGCCGAATACGGTTGATCTTTCGGCATCTTTGGTATTATTGGATACGCAATTAAGTGAGGCGCTTGAGAAGACGCCCGAACTCTTTGCGAGTCCGAGGCAGGAGGTCCCCAACATAGAACACTCAAGCGGAAAGAGGGAGGGTGCTATACCAAAACGTAAGAAGCCCAAGGAAGTGAAAGATTGTAAACCTAATAAAGAACTTCCCATCACTCATACGCCAGGAAAAGATGCACCTACACAGAGCGGTCCAATCAATATAGCAACGGATATGATAACCCTCTCTTTAAATGCAATAAATCTTAATGACCCTGGTAGTCTGGGTGAGGGTTGCAAAGTATGTGAGGTAAATAACCAACTATTACTCAGATTGGGAGAACTTATCAAAATCTACATGCAGACCATCGAACTATCTCTCTCAAATATTGAAAAGCAGATAGCTTCTATGAATGCAACTTTTATCATTCAGACGGGTGCCGGGTTGGTTAAATCAGGGGGGTCAAAAACAAATAGCAAAAATACAACGGTGGAGTTGCAAGCCACAAAAGTAGCCACCGATGGGACAAACTCAAAAACAAAGCCAACTCCAGCTGTATTGAAGAAGGTTATAGAGCTATCTAAAACCCCAGTCCCTTCAGACAATACGAAAGCTATGCCAGCAAAAACAACAGGGTCACAGTACACTAACGATAAGAACAGGGGTGGGAGTGGGCACCCAATACATCTACCACCAGAAGCAAGCCCATATGTTGTAATCATGACCGGAGTTCCCGAGCTAAGTCAAAATGCGGAGGAACCGACATGGTCTTTAAAAAACAAGGTACAACATTGGCTTACTATTAATAGACCACTGCCATCTCACTGTAGTAGCAGGATCTCAATGGTGCGCAGGGTGCCCTGGATAGGAAAGGAGAGGAAAAGTACCCGGGGGGATTGCGTCATAGTCAACTTTGACGACCCCCGTACGGCCGATCACATTTGTTGTTGGGGTATGCGGGCAAAGAATGACGGAATAGAGACAAGAAGGCTTTCCTTTTTCTACCCCCCCACTAATCGATATATTGATGCCCCTGATTGGAGCTGGTCACAAGTGGGAAACTGGGATGGAAGAAGGGAGTGGGTCGACTGGTCAGGTCATGGAGGTGGAGACATAGCTCCTTTTGTAGGCTGGAGAGGCATACCAGTCGCAAATAGGTTCAGCTGCCTTGAAGCGGTGGATTGACCACCATTGCGTAGTGGATATGGCCCTGCGGCCATTGAATACCTTAGTCCCAAACCCTCACGATCTCTGGTTAGCTCTACGACCAATATAAACACAGATACTAGCTATATGACCCCAGTGATGCAGACAACCGACCAAGTAATCTTACAGGACCCAGCTTTATGTCCCCACCCTATTTCTGTACCAGGGCCCAGTATTTTTCAGTCCACACCTTCTATTGTACTCATGTCTTCTATTGAATGTCTGGGTCCTCAAAATAGCGATGGTCATGATCCCAGTGGTACGTTAAAGATTCTTAGTTGGAATCTAGCAGGCATCCACAGGAAATTGGGCTCACCAGAGTGGAATGCTTTAGTGGAGGCGCATAAGATCTGTCTGTTCCAGGAGACCTGGAGCTTAGAACCACTCCATCGAGTTGGATATGTCACATACTTTGTGCCTGCAGTACCCCCTAGAAATGGGAAGGGCTGCCCCTCGGGGGGCCTCCTCATCTGGGTAAGCATCTCCCTTAACTGCCGCACAATACTTAAGCAAATTAACAGCCCAGATATTCTAGGAATCTCCTTGATAGGTCCCCGTAGGGGGTTAACCCTCGATTTGTTTAATATATATGTCAGAGGTATCAAACATGGGTCTATGTCTCCGATAGTGACCATTCTTGAAACAGTGCTCAGAGATAATAATGTTGGTCCTGGTTGCGGGAGACTTTAACTGCACCTATGAGCCTCTCGCAACAGATGACATTTTGAACCTGGGTGAGGATGATGCTAGAAGGGGTATTCCAGCCCTAACTATTCCTCCGATCAAAAGATGGTCCCAAAGTGCTATCCAGTTAAATGCTCTAACATTGGAGTTTGGCCTAAGAGCCACAAATGGTCGTACAAACTCAGACCCTATGGGTGCTGCTCCATTCAATAGAGCCAACCACACCTCAAGAATTGATTACATTCTGCTAGATTTTCCACTTTGGAGATTAGTACAGGATATGGTAGTTTTACCTACTGTAGAAAGCGATCATAATTCGCTTTCTCTGACTCTTAAAAACCCTTGGCCTAGCAAAACACTTGAAATGCCCCCTAAGCAAGCTCATAAAATTTCTGTCTCCTCTTGTGGGAGACGCTTGAAGTGGAATAAAGTTTCAGCTGATGAAACTAAACTTAACACTATCGATGAAATGCTTACAGCTTCACAAACGGAGTTGGATACTATTGATCTGGCCCTGTTAACAACTGGAAGGGTCACATCTATTTTTGAGGGAACACTTAGGTCTATTGGGACGTATTTTTGAAAAAGGCGCTTGTGGGTAGGAACACGGCAACCCGGAATCCAAGGGGCAAGCATGATTGGTATACATCCGCATGCAGGCACGCAACATCTCTTTTGATTGAGGCTATTAAAGGCAAATCACAAGCCCTGATACAGGGAGCTAGGAAAGAGCATAAGCAAATATTGGCAAGTGCAAAAAAGGAGTGGGAAGAAGAGTACTGGCGTACTTTAAAAGAGGCAAGCTCTGGGAAAGATTCAAGGCGTTTCTGGGATACAATCAGAGTCAGAAACAGGCCAGATTGCGACCTAATAACATGTAACATAATTAGCCAAGTGTGGGTTAACCACTTTTCTAAATTGTATACTCGCCCATCTGGAAATAACACCACAGTTACACCCAAGGATGAACAGGGCTGGGAGGTGGCCCTAATAAACCTCGATTTTCCAACAAAAAAAGTAGAGTATGCTATTGGTACTATCATGGCCAAAAAGGACTGGGAGGTAGATCTAGTAGACCCCGACTTCTCAATAAAAGAAGTAGAGTATGCCATTAGTACCATCATGCCCCAAAAGGCGACCGGCTCAGATGGTATTCCCGGGGACCTTCTTCGTTCAGATATCCCGAAATGGGGGAAATTCATTCATTGCCTGCTTATTGCCATTTGTAGGGGTGCACCGATTCCCATATCCTGGAAAGGGGCGGAGGTCGTCCCTATTTTTAAAAAAGGGGCTAGGGACGACCCGTCGAATTATAGACCTATAAGCCTGTTGGACATAACCCAAAAGGTAGTCGGCAAGGTGTTGTTGGTTAGAATATTACAATGGATTAGTGAAAACAACATCCTTGCTGACTACCAGGCAGGATTTAGAGCCGGCACTGGCACAATAGAACAAGCCTTTAGATTGATGCTGGTGTACTGGAAGGTGGTGGTCATAGGCAAAGGCAGTCTTTATCTCGCTTTTATCGATTTAAAGACTGCCTTTGACCTTGTACCTAGGGAGACTCTCTGGAGAGTCCTTACTGACATGGGGATACCACAATACATTCTACTGTTACTTGTAAGGCTCCATGAGAACAGATTTGCCCAGATAAGATGGGGTACAGAGGGCGAGAAGACCAGCAGAATCCCGGTAGAGAGAGGGGTTCGCCAGGGATGTGTTCTAGCTCCCACCCTCTTCTCCTTGTATGCCAACGATGTGGTTGAGCATCTGCTGAAAGATCCATCAGATGAACCATCCCTGGCGGGAGAGCGTATCCCCACCCTTCTCTTTGCGGATGACAAGCTCTTGTTAACCAAATCCCCAATGGGTCTTCAAAAACTACTCAATAACTTCCAGTCTTTTTGTGCAGAATGGGGCCTGGTAATTAATACCGATAAAACAAAATACCTTGTGATGAATCCCCCCAAAAAATCTGTGCGTCCCCCAAAGTTGAACACTGTACCTTTGGGGAGGGTGGATGTATTTGATTACCTAGGCATCCGTTTGTCGCACAATATGCAGTGGACTCCTCATTTAGATAAAATGCTGCTAGCTCATAAGAGGGTAACAGGGGCTCTTTTGATGGAGCAGGGCTCCTGTGCAATTAGACCTATAGCCCCTGTCATTGAAATCTATGCAGCAAGGGGAGTTAGCTCTGCTCTTTACGGGGCAGAGCTATGGGGCTCATGTAACACTAGCGAATTGTCAAGATCTGAGAGGAAGTTCTGTAGGGCCATCATGTCACTTCCCCAGGGTACTCATATGACCCCACTAATGCTTGATTTAGGCTGCTGCCCTATTGGAGATTTGGCAAAGTTCCGGCCCTTACTCTTATGGGCCCGGCTGTGGCGAGTCCCAGAGCTTGCCAAATATGCTAAAGGGCTTTCTGAAGTAATGTCATTACCGGGATGGCACAGGATAAAATGGCTGAGAGATATGAAAGCCCTCCTGTGTAACTTGGGTCTAAGTGAAGCCTGGGCAAATAGGTCTTCCCCCCCAAAGGCAACACTTAAGAGTTTGTATTGGAACTGGATTGTGACTCAACGGAGCACTAACTGTACATTGGGTAGACTCACAGAGGACTTTCAAAATTTAAGAATCTGCCGATTCGGGAACTTTACTTAGACATTCTTGAGAGACCATTTGACAGGACCCTCTATTTTAAATTTAGGACTGGGACTCTTCCACTGCATGCCTTTACATCTCGGTGGAAACCCCCAGCACAGACCTCAGAATTTTGCCCTATTTGCATATCTAGACAAGAGTCAGTGGCACATTTTCTGTTTGAATGCCAGGCGTATGCCCAACCAAGCAGAAGATGGCTTAAGCAATTGTGCCGTTTGTTAGGAACCAGGCATCATATTGAGGCACTACGTATTCTAATGTCGGACTCTCGCCCACTGTATGTCTGTGCCCTTTCCAAATTTTTATCATGGGCCTGGTGCATTAGAAGCAAAAGGCTTAAAGAAAACATTTACATTTCTTTTTAAATATTTATTTATGATGTGTTATAATGTGCTTCTTTTATCTGAAAATTAAGATTCTAAGGTTAAATGTATTCACATTTTTATATTTTCTTCTTTCTTCCCAAAAATGAAATTGTGTGTTTTTAATGTGAAGCTTTTATGATAAGTTTTTTTATCGAAATAAAGCCTTTTGACTTGACTTGTAAGATCTAATCAGGCCAGTCTCTGGGGATAACCATATTTTCACCCACAAGAATAGAGGAGCTATTATAATATCATATTCGAGGTAAGGCATCGCCAGCTCCTCAGGGCATAATACGGGAGCTGTACCCTCTGGGACTGAAAGTTGTCTGTGCAAAAATTTATTTTCTGCGCATTGTAGAATATTTACCGTATTGTACCCCCAGAGGCCAGCTCCATAGACCCCCACTGAAATGCACTTGCTCCTGTATAAATTCAACATTTCTGGAATTGCTTTATTTTGAAGCTTATGGGCAAATCTAAAAATGGCTTCAATGATCTTGTTAAAAGTCTGCATCTAAGTGTTAAAAGAGGGGTCCAGCTCAGTGTCTGGTTACACAAGATCCCGAAATAATGAAATGTTTTTACCTTTGATAAGAGAGAGTACCCAATATTGAAACACTTTGAGTTAGTGCTGTGGCGGGCACATGTCATTACATACAACTTTGAGAAATTTACTTTGAGATCCAGGTCCTCAAGGAACACTAGAAACAATTCTGAAAGGGACTGAAGGCTATTTGCTGTATGTGCAATCAGAACAGCACAATCTGTGTACACTAAAATGGGAATGGTTTTTTGGCCCATAATAGATACATCTTTTCCATGTTCTGCTAAATTGTAACTAATACCATTGATATATAGCAGAAAAAGAATGCACACCTGACTAACAGCCCTAATTAATTTTATGTGGAGGGAGCATTTTCCTGAAGGGTCATATTGAACACTAACAATAGGATCCTGCTAGAGATGAATAATAAGTGTCAATAAGTCATGTTCCACTCCCATTTTGCCCATTAAATCCCATAGCTTCATAAGATTCACAAGATCGAAGGGACTGGATACATCGATGAACGTACGGTGCAAAGAGCCTTTCTTAGCCTTCACATACTTCCCCCAGAATAAATAAATATTTAGAGATTGCTCAATTGTCTCGACACAGTGTCTGAATCCAAATTGGACAACTGATAAGATGTTATTTGCAAGAGCCCAGTCTTCGAGGCGTGACAATAAAATTTGGCTTAATATCTTCTCGCTAGAGTCAATCAAAGAGATCGGCGGATAGCAGGTCATCTGCGAATGGTCCCCTTTTTTAAAAATAAGGATTATGATAGTGGACTTCCAGGACTCAGGAATCAGCCCATGCACTAAGGATTTAAACATGCTGGTTAGTAAATGTGCCCATAAGGAGGGGTTTGATTTAAATAGAACCGCTGGGAACCCAACTGGGCCTAAAGCCTAGCCTGCTGTACTCCTATTTATAGCGTTAATAACCTCATGAATTTCAGAAGCAGATTGATAATCACATAGGAGTAAAGGTTAATTACAGTCATGGCCTCATGAAGGGGACGCATCCTCTGAGGCAAAAGTATAATGCTCCACCCATGCATCTATTGAGATAACACCATTGATGCCAGGATCATCATGCTCATTAGAAAATAATCTATTGTTCACTCCTGGAGGTCGTCCTAAGCTTTACTTCTATCCTCAACCTTTTTGTTTCCCACAACCTGTTTACATAGGCCCCTGGCATGCTTGACTTCATATGCTACCCTGGGGAATTTTTTTAGAGTAGATAGCAAGGTTCTGTGTGTGGCTGAACATGCCAAATTAAACAAGTGGTGGAGAGGCCTCTACCGGGCAGGGTTAAGAGACATAATATTATTAGAAACAGTTTTACAGATTTTAGAGAATTCAAGCTGGATCAGGCCGGTCCCAACTCTTCTGAAAGACAGGTCATGATTAGGCTTTCCTGTTTTCAGTTTCTATTTTTGGTCAATTCTGGTGTTTTTTTTTTAGTGTTTTCAATATCTTAAGAAACAGTTGTTATCAGTGGTTACACATTTTCGCGCCACTAAAAACAACAGAAAAAGTGATTTTCCGATGTTTATGGAACGTTTTGGTTTTATTATTGCTTGCTTTCCGCACTGAAAGAACATGGTATATAGACAGTGTACTTATAGTGTATATGAGGTCCAAATAGATTTTTGCAAATTATTCTTATTGTAGTACACCATACAATACTTCTTCAGTGAGTCTTTGGGTCATGTGCGCTCGCTCTTTCCTTCCCATGTAAACTTCTGTGAAAAGGCCCTCTCAGCATTCTTAGCCCATTGAGCTAAGAACCATCAGCTAAGGGACACAGTTAGGATGACTCTTTCTTTGATGCCACATAAAGCACGAAATGATAAATATTTGCGTTTTAGTTCTTCTGCATTAGAAACCTTGCTTCATCAACAATAGGATGAATAAAGGCAACTGGATTCCTCTTAACCTATTTTATTTTGAGGTATTTAATCCTAGTCAACTCCAAGTAACCAAGTCAGCTTTCCTTAGGGATCCTAATAAGAGAATTCAATTTATTAAAAAGAGGGTTATGGTGAATTATAAAACTACAGGCTGTCACAAAAGCGATTAAAAATGGGCATTGTTCGTTTGACAGAAGAATATCGTCTTTAATACTGCTCATATGGTTCCATAGAAAGGTTGGGACACACGTGATTTTTGTGCCAAAAACATCGCTAGGGAAAACCAAATCATATTTAAGAACTAGATCATTTATTTCCTCACCATAAACAGAGTGAGAAAAATGAGTGGGGTTACCAAAATGAACATCGCTGAGGCCGCAGACCCTTGTATCTGAAAAGCTGCATAAAGTAATGTCAAAATCACCAACCTAAATAATATGTGCAATGCATTTGGCATTCTGGAAGAAATCCTTTTAAAAATCACATAGCTAATCAATAATTTCCCTGGATGACTGATAGCAAATATTATTATAAAAAAACAGTACATCAAAATTACCCTGCAATAATAAGTGGGAAACAAGAAAATAGGGGGAGACCAACATTTTGTGATATTTATATCTGTGAATTTGACAGAAAGAATGGTGGCAAACCCCCCTCTTGCTCTGCTTGACTTTGAAGGCAAAGCAGGCTGAAAAAAGCCCTGATACTCCTTTATTGATAACATTTAAATTTAAGAACAACAATTGGCTCTTCATAATACGTTCAAATAGCAATATAGTGATGCGATATAATAAAAATCAAGTGCAGTACCGTAGGAAAAAAATATGGTAATGTGAGATAGAGTTCATATTATATCTTGACGTGAGACTACCAGAGGTGCTCTCAAGAAAACTTTTTCACATGAGCCATGCAACATGCAGAAAGTTGGCAAAACTGATAAATACCAAATCTCTGGTTTCAGAGCTCAAAATTCTTAAGGCGGATTTGGATTGTCTAAAGCCTAGCATTTGGGAAACTTGTTTAATCCGCTTCTTGCGAGACAACTTATAACCTTCACAACATAGGAGAAAGTGATGCATAGTTTCAGGAAGCAACTTGTATGCTGTGCATAAATTGCTTGAGCTAGAGTTGTTCAAATAGTGGGCTGTAAAACTGTGGATAGGGAGGGGTCCGTATCTGAATTGTAGACACAGCTGCTTAGGTAGAAGACCTAAGATGTTATCAACAGAAGCCCCATACACTGGAGTCTTTTTATAGTTTAGAAATCTGTCAGTGAAGCAACCTGTCTTGCAGCTCTTGATCGCCTCCCTACATAGATGTTTCATGAGCCTATCCGTATTCAATTGTTTAGCTGTTACAGAGGCTTTACTCAGTGAATCTCGAAGGGAATGGAAGTATATTGAATAGAACATGTTCTTAATATAAGCCAACCAAGGGATTCTTAAAAGGCCCAGATGCTTAGTAATTTCTTGAGGGAAAGCCTGTATGGTCCCAGTTCTTCAGTGGAAAAACGTCTATGGCAAAACAATAAAGGCCTCAATTGCACAGTAAAGGAAATCTCCTGATGGTTATTGCTGGCTGTAGGACTCTCTGCATTTTACTCCTGCTAACCAGGGGTAAAGAGCCCATGGTTTCCTCTTTGAACATGATGAAATTGGCATGCTCCTAATTGCCATACTTAACTTACCCAGAAGTCCCTGGTAAATGGTACAAAGTGTACCCGGTGGCTGTATTTCATGTGCCTCCAGTGGCAGTAGTACATTGTGCCACACACGACTGTAACAATACAAGCAGTTCTGCAGATCTAACCACTGCAGCCTTGCTTTGCAGTTTTAAAACTGCAAATGTTACCTGTCAAATTAATCCATTTCTGCAGGCCGAAATCTTCCTTTTAGATATTAATAAGTCACCACTAAGCTGGCCCTGCTGTTTACAAGGTAGGGTGCAAGGTATTTAAAAGAAGGACATGGAAAGGTTTAATGTTTAACGTGTCCTTACAGTGAAAAAGTTCAAAAGCTATTTTCACTCCAGCAACTTTGGCTGTTCCACAGGAACGCATAGGAATCCACTATTAAATATAATAATGTTATTTTCGGCTAGGACGCCAATGCAATTTTTCACTTTCTCATCTTTTTAAAATATTTATTACAAGCCCTATTCACTGGTGAAGTTCGGATTTGTAATAACATTTTTGGAAAAGATATTTTTAGACAGTTACCGGCCTAAAATCTCTAGGGGCACATTTGCATCCGCTTCAAATGTCACCTGGCAGCTGAAATAGCTCCCTTGATGAGGTGTAAAAACAGCTCCCAGAGCAGGAAAAAGGTTTAGGTCGGGGGACGTGTTTTTCTGTTTCTCTAGCAGGATGAACATCTGGGTTGTGGCTTTATTAATTTCAACGAGACCTACCCTTTAACACACAAATATTAGCTGACCCCTGGGCAGGACCTTTCTTTTTTCACCCATTCCGGGAGGCACCATTCCGAGTAGGAGAGAAGCTGTGCCCAGAACTGGTTTAAAGTTACCACAGAGGAGATGTTGCCCAATTCCCTGGTCACACCTCTGGGCTGGCCAGGGAAGAGAGGTCATTTCATTTTGGATTTAGGTAGAGAGGTGCACTGTGGGATTGTGTGTAGTATGGCAGCTAGTAAATGCTGTAAAAGTGGGTAGGGCTATCCCTTGCAACCTTTACCTTCTGGTTAGGCAGGAGCTAGGAGTCGCCCCCAACCACAGGCTGGGTCCAGGAGTAAATGTGGAATACAAAATATTCTCCTTAGAACACTTTTTGGACCTGTGGGTGAACAGAAGAGACTGGACCTGCTGTCTGTAACAAAAATGTGGACTTCAAGGATTTAAATCTGACCTCTTGTTAAAGATACAGCGACACAAAAAGCCACCAGAGGTCTTTTTTTCAACTTCCAAGCTGACAAGTTCCATCTTGATGTGCACTGGAGTCCTACTGCTGGCCTCTGCTGAAGTGAGTCTTGATTCCCAGGTGCTGTTCCCAATGTCCTGGACACCTGGCTGGTGTCAAAGTGTACCTGATACCTGGGACTTAGAAACCTTTAGACTCCAAAGACCTCTGGAGAACTGAGATCAACCTGCCATCCCAATCCACTGTTGGGCCAAAGTTTCCGGAACTGTCGGTCAGAGCTTTACCGCAGCAGCAAATTCGACTCAGTGGGACATCATGGAGAAGATACCAGGCCTTGTGGAGCCCTCTTTGGCTACAGCCTGCAGCCTTGCCCTGCTGGAAGAATTGAAATTCCAAAAAATAACTAAGGCAGGAGAGAGAAATCTTCAGATACCATAGGTATCTGGCCTGCGAGAGTGGTTCTTTGGTGGTCAAATTCAAATTACTCCCACTTGGAGTTTTCTTGCCAAAAGTCAACAGCTTCATTGAGATCTTGTGAAATGGCTATTCAGATTTTTAACTCCTATTTCAAAGACAAATTTTGCAGGTAAAACTTCGGACAAGGTCAAACATGATTTCTGTGTCTGACCCATGCTCCATCGTGCTCAGTCTTAACTTGTGCTTAGGTACCAGTCAAGCACAACCAGACGACCTCAGTTGATGCTGTTTTGAACCCTAAACTTAAAAAAATCATAACACTGGTTTCCCTTATATGATTTTTATTGTTTTGGTGTCTGTCTGCTTATTAAAATTTAATCTAGTTTCCCAAATTTGTTTGGAATATTTCTTGTTTTTTTTGGTGGGAGCAAGATGGCTGCTGTTTAACTCGCCACAGTAGCTGCTTCCCCCCAGCTCTGGACCGCCAGTGCTGATGCAGTCACCTACCGCATTTCTCGAGTGCGCCAATGTGCAGCCCCAACATCATCTCGGATACGCTTTCAGGCTGCTGGCTTTGGACAGGACCACCTGGAGAGCAGTGTTTCACTCAGCAAATGGCAGCTCAGGCTTCTCTCAGCCTCGACCGCCTCGACCACTGCAGAGCCCTGCAATGCCGCCGAAGGCTGTCAAACCTCTGAAGGAGCGGGCGGAGCTCCTGGGGGACCCACCTGCCCTGCCTGCTTGTGCGGCTCCACACAGCAAGAAGTTGACAGCTCTCAAGGCAGAGGATGCAGCAGGAGCTGCTGCCTCATCTGGGAAACCCACCAGTGGCAAAGAGGGGCAGAAAAAGGATGTACTATTAAAAACTCAAGGAACCTTGGCTGCCCCGGAGAAAGAAAGGCAACCTTCAATCCCATAAATCTTTTCCGCTAAACGTACAGGGCTACATCTATAGGAGCAGGGTAAGTCCTCTCCCCCTGTACTCCCCACTGCCCCTCTCCCCCGGCTACGGATGAACATAAAATGTTTGCAGAGACAGTGAAGACTGATTTATTGTGCCAAAGGTAAATGGAAAAGGAAAGGGGAAAGTTCATGGAAATGGGGGAAATGGTGGAAGAAAGAGAGCTTTCTATCAAGATGGCTGGGGATCAGGGGCTAATACCCAGTACTGTTGCATCGCCTGTTGGTGGCTTGATTAGGGACAAGTGCTGTCCCCTGGGGATGAATCAGGATCTAGGGGCAGTAGCAGGATCCCCTGAAGTAGCCAAAAAATGATATTCCTTGTCCAATGACTCAGACCTCTCAGGTCTCAGTGAGGAAATGACTGATGATGACTCCGCTTCTTATACATGGAGGGATAGCCAGAGTGGGGTAAAGGTGAAACTCTCGATGCAATAGTGTCTCTCCCTCTCAAAAAGACGGAGTGAATAATGAGTTCTTCAAATTCATGCAAATTAGAGATTTCATAGGGAAGAAAAGGGGAGGTGGGGAGAAGTTTAACAGGTGTCAACTTCTAGCTGTACCAGCTAGGCACAAATCTTCGATTGGAGACATATACACACTATTAAATGATAGGATGGAGAATGATACAAAGAAACATGCTGCTCAATGGGTGAGGTCACTACAATCAACAGAGGAGGATGCCCACTCCTCCTTAGAATTAGCCCGGTCAACACTTATATTTGCCAACCTACAGTTCAAACATTATAAGACTTGGTTCAATTTATATATCTATCACCCCAGCTAAAATTTGTAAATGGGGGGAGTCTCTGGCACAAACTGTCCATGGTGTCAGGAACAAGGGGCAGATCTGGTGTATATGCTGGCAGAGTGTCCAGGTCTAGCGAATCTGAAAAGGGAGATATCTCATTTTCTGGAGGTAAAATTAAACCTGCGGATCAAGGTTACCCCCTAATTGATTTTGTTAGGAGTCCAGGAGCAAGAGGCTCTTCCTTTGGCTCTCCCCATGGCTCTGTTTTTTTTTCAATTTATTTTTTAGCCAAGGCGGTACTTAGACTGTGCCTGGCAACAGCTTGGCTTGACCCGGCACCTCCATCATTTAATCACTGGTTGGATCGGTTAATCTCAGCTTATCATATCGAGAGGGTCGTCTGTGCACACAAGGGTAACTGAGCACGGAAAAAGGGGCTTCAAATCTGGGCCCCTGTGAAGGATTGGCTTATATCACAGGACTGGAATTCATTTTTTGTTATGGGATCTTTGATGTGTGATGGTGATGGTATTATATATGTAAGTTTTACTATATCTCTAGGCTACTAATTCAACCTGTATCTGGTTATCTGTCTCTGTTGTTTTGTGTTTTCTTGGATGGGGGGGAGAGAAATTGAATGTTTTAAAAAATGCAATAAAGACAGTAAAAAAAGGAATTTTTCTTGTGTTCTGTTTTGACATTATTTCTTTTTTGGATACTGCATAAATACAAAAGACATTTTCTCTAAGTTGAGCCTATCTCCTCTGTATCATAGCTGTTGCCCTGTATAATAGACCTCAGTGAGTGCCTTTTTCATGTATATTGCCCTCGGATAATTATAGTTTGATTTTACTTACTGTTATGCTTTGCTATTGAACAAATCCTCTCTGTCCTGTAATTTTGTTTGTGCACATGTAAAGCGCTCTGAAACCCCCGGGTCTAGCCAGCGCTATATAAATCCTTTCAAATAAATAAATAGCTAACAGAGATTTAAGCGCAGGTTAATTCTGTGACTTTAAGGATTTACCCTGACAGTTGTGGTTAATATTTGAGGTGGATACTCACCTCCCGAATACTCCAATTTCTTACATTGCTTATAAAAGTATCTCCATGAGAGTTGATAATAGTAGAGCCAATTCACAAAGGCAAGAAAGAGTAAGCAAACATGTAATACAGGAGTACTACTTTACATACTCCAAAATGCCTTTTTGGATAGATCCTGTTATGTTCTTTGACATTTTTAGTGAATCAGACGCTTTCTTGTCCCCAGTCTCAAACTGGAAGTATATGCAAAGTGATGCAGCTCCAATGGTTCAGATCACATGTACGCACCTTCCATTATCTTGGGCTAATTTAATAAACTGGGCACATAGCTCAACTCTGTGGTCATGTCATAATACAGAAAGGTGAACCAACTAGTAGTGAAAGAAAGCAAGATGGTCGAAAGATTCATTTGTTATTTATTTTATATATTAGAGCACTCCCATCCATATGCTTTGCACGGAGAACAAATGTTAAAAAGGAATCATGACAACAAGAATACAAAAACTTTCCAATAATTCAATTACTGTTAGTTGGATAATTCAAGCAGATGGGCTTTCAACAAATGTTTAAAGATGCATATGATAGATACATTCCTATGAAAATGGGAGCTCATTCCAAAGCCTCGAAGCTAGAAGAACAAAGATGTAGAAGTAAAATAAAGCTCATGGAGGTCAAATGGGTGATTAAAAAAGAGTCTGGGCAGTAGAACAAAGAGTTTGAGTTTGGAATGAATTATGGCCAAGGGGAACCCATTTGACTAATAAATCTAAATAGAAAAAGCAAAGGTAGCCAGTGACATTTAACAGAACATATGTGTGTGTGGCATGAATACGTGTAGCAATATTATGTTTAGGAAGTTGCATATAATTCAATATTCTGTAAGATGAGAAAGGACAAGAATGTTGAGCAGACGGTTATGAGGAGAGAAAAAAAACATGATCTGATTTACGTATGCAATGTATGTGAAAGCAGCAAAATTAAGAGATCGAGGAAATTTGAAGAAAAAAGTTCAGTATAGAATGAAACTCAAAGCCGATATCAGTAACAAAAGTTAAAAAGGCTCTTAAGGCAGCAGAAAAATGAATATATAGTGGAAGACAAAGGAAAGGCAAAAAAGTTCCAGAAAAAGAAACCCAGGAAAGGCCAAGTGAACATAATCCCAACATAAAATCCCTCCCGTATATCAACAATGTGTGATCACATAAATAGGAGGGACATCTGTCCCATGAATACCTATTATGAGATAGTAAAGAAAGGGAATTCACAAGAGGATGGTGATCCATTCTGTCAAGAGCACACCTGTGTCATTGAAAGGTGTATGCTGAGGAGGAAGCTTCTTGTTGGTTTCTTCTGCATTCACAATACCAATGAAACCCTCTGTTTTGTGAGTTACCTCCATGATGGCCATTGTAACACGTTGCTATGTTTTTCCTTCAGATGTTGTCACTTTATCTTGGTGCATTTGAGCAGTGACATCAATTTTGGGATCCAGGAGACAAGGAACTGCTTACCTGAGTCATTTACACGTGTCTTCTCAGATCAGGGATATCCATTCAGTAGGAACATTTTCAGAGGAAAAATATAAGAGCATATTATCAAGGACCGGTGTTTAAATTATTGCCCTTTTATCGGCAGGAAACTGACGATAAAACAGCGATAATGGACTTGATAATACGCCCTTGTTAATTCCCATAGAAGTCCATGTTAACATCAGAAAATGGGCTTCTATGGGAATTACCAAGGGCGTATTATCAAGCCCTTTATCGCCGTTTTATCGGCAGTTTCCTGCCGATAAAACAGCAATAATTTTAACACCGGTCCTTGATAATATGCCCCTTGATTCCTCTCACAAAATTGACCTCTCCTCTGTCCATACACTGCTATCTTTCTATTTCATTCCCATGGTCAAAGAGGAACAATCATAGAAAAGCTTGAGAATCACATTTGCAATTTACGAAGTACATAGATCAAGAAAACATTTAGGGCCAAATTTGTCAAATAGTTGTGCTGCCCTTGCACCACGCAATGAAACACAAGGGTGACGCATTTGCTTAGTTAGATCTATCAAGCCACACAAGGAGACCTTGTGTGTCTTCATAAATCTGGAGTGATGCAGTGCAAATCACTGTGTTGCATTACTCTGCTGCACGGAGGCGTTCCATGGGTGCCGCATGGGTGTTCCCATGCATCCATCCATGGATTTTGGCACATTCCCAGATTTACCATTGCTGGTAGACCTGGGAATGTTTCAAAATGCTACACCTCCCCAGGTGAGGCACAACAAGGAAAAATATATACATATTTCCTCTTTGTTTTCCTCTTTCTATGTGTGCTGCATTCTGCATTCAGCACACATAGAAAGCCTCAGAGGATTATTTTTTTGCAGGAAGAATCCCCTTCCTGCACAAAAACAACCCTGCCTACAATGCAGGCACCCTTGCGTCAAGGCGCAAGAGTGCCTGCGTTGGTGCTAGACAGTCAAAAGGGTGCCAGTGCAAGGAAAGAACAGGAAAAAGCTGTATTATGTTAAATACAGCACATTCCTGTCCTTTCATGCAGGTTAGAAAGATGGCTTACTGCCCTGCATGAAACCTAGCTGAATGAGGCCCATGAGCTGTGTTATAAAAAGTGCCCTGGGGAGCAACAGATATGGGTGCCTGCTTTGCACACTCCCCGGGCACTTTGGTATTACAGAAAGGGCCACTGACACTTGGGCGGCCCTTTCTGTAATACAGATTGCACTGGAGCACATATGGCACATGCGCTATCACCAGAGGGTGTTCCCTCATTTGCATGGGCATGTGGCCCCATGCAAATGAGGGAATCTCTTTGCCGCTGCACCCTTGCCTTTTTAGAGACGCGGGTGCAGAGGCAAAGAAGCTGTCAAAAGGCTCACTGACCACTGATAGCAGTCCTCTGAAAGGGGGAAAGGAGGTTTTATGAACCCACGAACATCCTCTTGCAGGCGGGTGCAGTCACCTACCGCACCCGCCTGCAAGGGGATCTCTAATCCCCCTTAAAAATGCAGACAGGTTACTATCAGCACAGTGAAACAAGGAGCGACTTTTCAAGCAGCCGCTCTGCATTTCACTTGAAAGGGCTGCCTGGAGCGAGTGCATTAGTGTTCTTTTGAAAGGTGCGTCAGGAAAGCACGCACATTGGAAAATGTGCACATTGCATAGTACAGCCCCATATATTATATTTCCAAATGAAAAACTGTTGTTTTTGCATTTGTCACCCCGAGAGGGATGGGTATGCTCAGACGTGAGTCCCATGCTCTCCACACCACTGGAGTTAAGCTATCCTGGCTGAAGACGGCTGATAGCCAGAAACCGGTCGTAGGATGCTTGATTCCGGTCCAGGAAAGACATGGCTTGGCAGTTCGGGCTGGACTGTTCCCATGAGGCACAGGGTCAAGGCTGATTTGCATATGGCCATGTCTGAACTGGGGTGGTGTGGAGTGGAGTGCAAAATAAACGATGGATTTAGGCCCAGATCTCTGTACTGGGGTGAATGCATGATATTGTTCTGCATTCTGTCCATCAACTGTTGTTTTCCAAATGAAACATAGGCGTAGCCCAGTAGCCATAATTCAACTGTTGCACGTATGAGGGCCAACCTAAGATTAGCAGGTTTTCAGAGCACTTGTTACAACATCATTCCCGCATAAAATAGATGGAGCAGTGAAATGGTGTTGACTTGCAAATAGGCCCTGATGAAATTTCATTTACTTCAGCATAATCTTACATAATTTCACATCATGATTGTAATGTGTAATATTTGAGGTTACACCATTATACCATGTAATGTGCAGTGCTAAATTGAGCGGTGGGTTTCTGGTGCTCGGCACCCGCACTTCATTGCCGGTACCAGCACTTAATTGCCTGAACCTGCACTTATTACAGCTGCCACATGGTGGCTCTGTTTGTGTAAGTTAAAGATTTTACAAAAAACAGTTGTTTGCTAATATAATATACATTCAAAACTATTCATGCCACCCAAGCCATTCTTGGAGCTTTGGCGGCCTCAAACAGTCTGAATTGTCACACTTCAGTGTGATGATTAGTAGTTGTATTAGTACATTGGCAATTTGCCAATATGTGGTGCAAACTGCTGTGGCCTCCTGACGTGGGCCCCGGCACTTTTCTTTTTTTTACAAATTAAGCACTGGTAATGTGTTTGTAATCGTTTGGGTAAAAACTCTATAACAAGAGCATAGTAATAACATGAATGAACTCAACATGAAAGGCTGATGGTTTGACACTCTTTTCATAGCATGAATAGTGTCCTTGTGTCCATTTTTGATGCGAAGTGCCCGATTACCATTAAGCAAGGTTTCTTTCTGATAAAAATAGAAAAAACTATTTTCTTATCGGAGCACAGGAATAACGATTACAAACAGGAGGAAAGCAGCTGTTGTTTGTGTCCGAGGCAATTATGCAATCAGCACTATTTTACTTTCCTTCCATTTTGAATTCAAGATCGAAAGTTCGAAAGTGGCTTGTCCAGTAAATTTGCTTAATTTTAGACAGTTTGTGTAAGTTACCCTGTGAAAATAACAGGCATTTCACTACTTCCAAAGTAGGACGTCTCAGACTGAATCTCAGTTAATCAATTTCAGTGATCCTGATCAAATTATAATTTTATTTTTTGCGTGACTCGGTTTCAATAACAGTGAAAGCTCCAAGAGATTACTAAATTCACAGTATAGAACACCTACGAAATATCAATTCAGTCATCTCTGAAGGAATGTGGGTTCCTAGTGCCGTGTAAAATAAGAGTTTTTATAACACTTACCGCACCTATAAGACATTAGAAAATCCAATTGACTTTGTCTGTGCTATATATATATATTGTCAATCTTTTTGTAGTTTTCTAATATGGTACCTTTTTGTGGAATGTACTGCAATCATCTTTTAAAACGTTTTCTTAAGGTTTGTGCAACAACATTCTGAAATGCGAGCTGAGACTGCAAATACATATGTGTGTTAGAAATGGGGGTCTCTAGTTGGCAGTCGTGTACACCCTCTCCAAGCAGGAACCTTTCCTTCTTGTCAGGATAAGGGGATCACACACCCAGGATAACACCTACTCACCCCCTTGGTAACTTTGCACGAGCAGTCAAGACTATCTCAGAGGCAACGTGTAAAGTATTTGTACGCAACACACACAGTAACACGGTGAGAACACTACAAATGGGCACCACACCAGTTTATATTGAAGTATCTTTATCTAATCAGACAATACCAAAACAACAAAAATCCAACATACACAATTAAAAAGATGACTTTTAAAAGGTTTCAAGCAATTGTGTCCATAGAACATAGCGAGAAGTCGATACTTGAGTGTTTGGGGAATAGATGCATCAGTTCTACTGCATGCAGGAGAAGTGTTGCTTCAAATCTCGACTGTAGGGTGAAGTGATGTGTCGATTCCAAGACGGTTCTGGTCTGTGGGATGATGTATTGGAAAAACATAATGCACAGGTGCGATGCGAGAAATCCAGACGCACTGGAGATTGAAGCAGCGGTGGCAAAACAGCCACTGATTGGATTTCTGCATGATGCGTCAATTCTTTCAGCCATGCTGCAGGGCCTGTGTTGGAGTCAGTGCCAGGGTCTTGTACTTTGGAGACACGGTGTGCTAAACTCGGGCTGCGGTGGTTTCTTTGGCTGCTGACAGTAAATGCCGGCTTAAGATATGCACATCTCGGAAGCCTGCATTTACTGTCTGCAACCTAGGAACACGGCCCAGCACAACCTTATATCTGGAATTAGGAGCACGCGGCTGCGGCTCCCTCCCCATTGAGATACTCATGCCATCGCAACTTCCCCTTCCCATCACTATAATTAATACCACGCCATTACCTTTGATGCTCTAAGTGGTCCGGTTCCCCCACACCTCTGATTGTATTTTCTTGGTCTGGCTGTTCACCATTCATGCACTCAGTTCCATATTTGTTACTATAATTGCGGGGTTGCCAACATTTATTACAGGCAGTTGTACACAGGCATGCTTATTCTAAATGTCCTGATGATGATCCATTTATTGTATATATAGATCGAAACACCATCGACACCCGATACACTGCTCTAAATTGTCATTTAATGTGTAAAGGGGTTCTCTTGCAATTTGCTTGTTACATTGGAAATTGTGTGTTTAACAAACCTACAGCTTTGCCTGAGTCTTTTGTATTCTTCATTGTTTGTCCCTCTTGGTTTAGTTGGGTGCAGTCTTGTGTCCCACTTACAAATTGTTTTTTCTGTATTGTTCCTATTTCAATTTAAAATTTTAAATATCTGAACTCCGTTCGGCTGGACAAGTTATGCAAATATAGTGCTGACTGGGTCTATATATTCATTTCCCCCCCTTTTTACTGTTGTTTCTCTAGGGACCACTGTTCTTAAAAATAGCTTAATTCCCAACGTTCCTGGCAGACCTTATTTGGGGTCCCTTGTTTCCTTACAATATTAACAGAAAAATAAACATTTCATGATGACTGTTCTGCTTACACACTCATAACAGCCATCTTGGTGTGCTTTCTGTTTTGCTTTTTAAAAAATCTTCTGTAATGGCCCCTGTGCATGCTCATGCGCAATAGGCATCCTGGAATGTTTTTTAGAAAGGAAAGAAAAAAGCATTCCAAGATGGCTGTATTCCATGTTAAAATGTGAATGCATGTTGACCCACGGATGGCCATGTTGGAATAGTTTAGAAACCCTTTAAAGATGGTAATCTGAGTGCAGCATGGGGGGGATAATCAAATGCTTGCGGGAGCTAATATGAAGAATGAGGCAGCAAAGAAAGAGGAGCAAGGAAGACAAAGAATGAGAGAGAGAGAGAGAGAGAGAGAGAGAGAGAGAGAGAGAGAGAGAGAGAGAGAGAGAGAGAGAGAGAGAGAGAGAGGTAACAATAACCTTCGTTCACCAAAGTGCCATGGTCCAGACGTCAACAGAGACAGGATGCACCTCACCCAATCAAAACATGGTGTGACACAATTGCTTCTTTGATAGGGGAGATGTTGAAAAGCCATCAGTATCAGAGAACTGAGAAGTACATGAAAAATATTGAATCATAAACAATCCACAAACCTAAAGGATATTTATGGCATTTTGGTGTGGGGCAGCGCTGACAGGCACCTTGTTGCGCTGCCCAACGCCAAAGGGAAAGGACAGTAATGCACCATATTTAAGCAATAAAGTGCATACCGGTCCTTTCTGTCTGTGCTGGCACCATTATGGCAGCCTAGTTTCAACATAGGCAAACTTGCACCATGGTACAAGGGTTACTCCATTGCAGGCAGCATTGTTTTTGTGAAGGAAGAGGCACCTTCCTGCACAAAAACAATCCTTTGGGGCATTTTCCTCTTTCCATATTTGGTGCAGAAAAAAACAAGGAGAAATGAGAATATTTCTCCTATTATTTTTCACCTCGGGAGGCTTATGGATTTGATGCTTCCCCAGGTTAACATCACTTTGTAAATCTTGGGCCCCATCAAATCCTGTGGGTATTGCATGGGAAAAAGCAGCACAACACCTATGGACTGCCTCCCAGGCGCAGAGTAAGGTACTGTGTCTCCTTACACATGATTTAGGAGGCCACTCAAAACAACTCAAGGTGGACTTCATAAATCTTTATGAAAGCTCTCCTGTCACACATTGACCACTTTATGTGGTGCAAAAGTGACGCAGTGCTCTCATAAATAAGCCTCTAAGCCTGTATTGCATACAATAGGTTTCCTACCAACAGTCATCTACAGCTATCTGGAGACCAAACATAATAAAAGGATGTTGCCTGTCAGCCAGTTAAACAAGCTTAATTTCGCCACATTTCTGTGTCGTAAAAGCACAACAGGTAAAAGAATACATCACCTTAAAAAGATCATATGTGCATAAATAAAACATAAAATAAACGGTATTACATATAGTGCAATGAACAAATTAAAAATACACATAAAAAGCACAGTGTGCTTAAGAGCTAGCAGCAAAGATGTCAAAGTGTATAAAAAGCAATATATCTGAGAATTATGCATCCAGCGAGGTAAAAAGGAGCAAGCATTTCATTTTGGATCCAGAGATAGATGTTGCCTGTCAACTTTACATTTTGTGACAATATAATGGAAGCTAATTCGCAGTTTCATGTCCCCTTCTGACCACACAACCTCTCTGTGACTAGCTGTATACACGTAGAATACACAATTAGTTTGAGGATCAATGGCTCATATTCAAAAATATTATTTTTATAATAGAGATTGTGAGCAATTTAGTGGCACTTTAGGTCATCAATATTAGAACTGTTGGTCTTTATTTTACATGTAGCTCTCAGTAATGATTCCGTAACTCAACTCTGTTATGGGCTACCTTGTCAACTAAACAGTAAAAAAATAAGCATTTTCATTTAAATTGGGAATTTTGTTGACAGCCTATACTGAAATGTTGGTAAACAATTATTAATTTGATTACATACTGACAATTAGACATCACTGTGACATACATATAGTGGGTCTTTTGGCTGATGAGAGTAGGAATGCATACCTTATTGAAATCAAATATTATAAAACTATTGGAATATGTTTGACGTCATTGTTTACTCTCATATGGTTGTACACACAAAGAAAGCAAATGAGTAACATGGACGTCATCAATTCAGGCAAAGCTCCCTACTGTCAGTGGGACCTAAAATTAGCATTCAAAGCCAGCCTTAACAAACACATCTAGTGCTTTCTTCTTATAGCAGTGTGATTTGTGTCTGGGTTGGCACAATGGAAACCTTGTCTCTTTATACAAAATAACAATAACTAAATATATGGCAATGGAGTTGTGCATTAGGATCATTGTTCTGGGTTTTACCCTAATCGCCGGCAAACATAAAGAGGCATTTGTAGAGGAAAAAGATGTTTATCACGAGAGAATGCATGTCATCCTGTAACTTCTACAAAAGGCAGTCAGAAGAACAATTCATTGGAATAACAGGGCCTGGCTGAAAGATAAATAGCTGCCACTCAGAACTGATCGATTTAGACATGAGATTCCCCTGAATTTGTTAATGTAGTGAAGTACAACCGATCTGTATTTTATTAAAGGATCAAATATATAAATTACAGAATAAAAATCATTTAGTATAAGTGAATCTGTGGCTCATGTATTGGTCATAGGAAAGGTCAAGGGTGTGATATGTTAACTGCAATGCTGTGCACAAAATGTTCTGTATTGTAGTATATTTTGAATAGCAATTAGGTATATTTAATTGGAAATGTCTCAGTTCAAGATTAAATAGGACTTTTCATTCTCTTATTCCCTTTATGTAATGGCAGACATCATGTCATGGAAAACAAGCAGGGCATAATATGTGTTATTAGCACTCACCCCACAGGACTGAACACCATGCCTGAATTTGGCGATTGTTACAGGGAAAATGGTCCCGGTATGTACATTTAGAGAAAACAAATAATACTTTGTACTTATTCTAGAGTGAAAACAATTACACAACATCTCTCTCTAATCAATTGAATACAATTACACAATTGATTAGAGAGTGATGTTATTTAATCACATCCTCATCAAAGCATGTGTATGACAAAACTCTTCACTGAGTAAATACAATGTGTCTGAAAGAAGGGAGGAAGGGGGTGGGTAAGTGGTTTGTGTGAGGATTGGGGTTTAGTGGAAAGTTTTAGAGATTCAATGTGGTCACAAAATGCACAGTTGACATCACAGAAGCATATTTACTAAGCCACATAAGAAAAACAATTGAACACCTAGCCCACATAATGAAACACAGTAACAATAATCGGTTGTTGATGGATAGGTGAAGATGTAAAAGTTGACGTTTCGACCCCTGATAGACGTGTTGAGTTCCACCTTACTATGGGGTCTTCCTCAGGACTGGGATGTGTGATGGAAGTGAGAGAGGGCACCTAGGGTCAATGGAAAATAAAAGTAAGCTAACGAAAGTGCACCTATTCAAGCAAAAGCGTGGAAATTGCAAATAATTACCAAAAAAATGCCACATTCGTGGCGCTGATTCAACGGGAAATGGTGGGCCTATAGGCTCCTAGTAAACAGAGAGCGAGATATCACCTGAAAAATAAGGTGTATACATGAGTGGCCTGTCATAGTAACGCCACATTCATAAGGGTCAGAGCTGATCACCAAGTAAATCTAGTATCATCATGTTAGACGTACACCATGTTATTTCTATGAGGAGGAACAGAGAATTCCCTCCTCTTAGGTTGACTCTCGATAGAAACAATAGGCAGTAGTGAGTGCACTGGGATATTCAAAATGCACAGCGTCAGGCAAATGCATGCATGGCCCGTTACTCAATAAATTATCACCAACATAAAGACTCGGGCCCATGTCGAATACTGGTTATTTAATACACCCAATTCTGCTTAAACGATGAGGAACCTATAGTTTCCTTCATTACGGCCTACTTAAAGGTATCCGATCACTAGGATAACCTCAAAAGATCAAATGGCCAGTGAGCGCACTAAATTAACCAAAACAACTAGCGCCAGACACACAACAATGGGTGAAAATAAATAAATACCTCTCAGCAGGTATCTGCATTGATTATTTAGAGCATGTAATCTGTAAATAAAACATGGGAACATTGATATTCATTTGCTACAGGGCAGAGATTAACCAGGTGGTTAATAACATTATCTGCTTACAAGAATTAGTAGAATACAAGGCTTATCTACTTACCAGAACCATTAATGAATCATCATGCCACAACGTGCTGCTAGGTGGCCCCATGAGGTGGGTTAGGTTTTGTGCATGCCAAGTTGTCCCCATAAGAATCAGCTCCCCCACCAAAGCTGCTGCACAGAGGACCCGAACAGCTCCTCCGAATTCCACAAGAGGAAAGGGCACCAATGGAGAGCAAGAGTGAGACATCAACTTCAAAAGTTGTTATTGATGACCCCGAAGCCAGCACGTCACAAGGCGCTAGAGAAGCTCTGCCTGATCAATTCCATACAAAGCACCTGAGAGACCATTACTGTCCACCAATGTATGTACGGCTGATGCATTCTTGAAAATGCCCATTGCAATTGATGTTGTCAAAAGACAAAATATTGGCATAGAAGGATAGCATGGATAGAGACTTTTGAAGATTTAATAGAGGCAATAAACAAAAAAGATTATAAAAATATTATAAAGTACCTGATTAACATGGCTGGTGACGGAGTGTAAAAAGCCATGAAAAAGATACCACAAGAAGGCTAAATAATGTATGATCAAACCAAAACAGCCTTAAATGTCAAATTTAATCCAATACAATATGTGGAATAAAAAAGATACACATTCAATCAAGATTGCATGAGACCAAGTGAGGCCATTGATGAGTTTGTGGAGAGACTGGATATTCTGGTGAAGCCCCGTAAATTAAATAAATTTAATGATGAGAAACCTACCCGCTTCAGAGTAATCAATGGATGTCTGTCAGGTTCCTTTAGACAAAGTATGCTGAAGGAAACTATGAGTTTAGACCAAGTTCTCAATGCTGCGTGCACCGAAGAGCATGCTGATCATCAAGCGACTGAAATGGAGGCCAAACACCCCTTAGGTACGTCAGTCATGAGCATGAAAAGCAAGCCAAGTTAAAAGGCTGAGGTACACAAGGCAATGTCTCCACAGACAAAGAGAACGTCTTACAGGTTTGGATTATCATTTCCACACAAAAGTAAATGTCCTGCCATTGGACAACGTGACTTGGCTGTGTAAAACAAACCATTTTGTAACAACTTGCAGGGCAAAGAGAAAAATATGTGCATCATAGTGTGAAGACAAAATAGCCAACCAAATGCTACCTCAGTGATGTTTGATGCACTCCCACAAGGCCAAGCGGTCACGCCCACTTGGGCAAATCGACACAAAGCGAAGTCGATCGCCGTAAACAAAATATTTGTCAGTCTCAGTTTCCAGTAAAAGTGACAATGATAATTGTGTGATTAGACATGTGAATTATATCTCAAGAGTGACCTTACAATGCCCTGGTACCCCATCTGAATCAGCAGACACCTACCTTAATTTTATTGTGAAAACGAGTACACCAGCTGCCATGTCTTTAGAAAAAATTGTCACTGTCATGAGCCATGATAGTGGCATTCTAAGAATAAAATAATTTATTATTGCTCCTCAATCGTAAAACCAGCCCTCCTGACCTTTCACTAATGACAATGAGTATTTGAAGTTAAAAAATATTAGAGATTAACTTTAGGAGACCCCAGAAGGCCTCATTCTGTGAGGCAGATTAATTGTTCCTGAGAGTCGACTACAGGTAAATGATGTCGCCCATGTGGGACCTAGAGGAAAAGTTGCAACCAAGAGAGATTTCCGTGACAGAGTCTGGTTTCTGTATCTCTACAAAAGGGTAAACAAAATTAAAGACTTGTCATATATGCAACTGTCTTTCATTTTAAGTCATTTAGTACCCTTTAAACATATCAGACTTGCCGCATCATGCTTGGGGGAGAATTGCCACTGGTATCTTTGGTCCTCTTGAGAATGGACGTTAGCTTCTAGTCATTATTGATGATAGTCCCGTTTTCCATTGGTGGAAGACCTTTCATCCACTACACATTGGGAGGTCATTCAAAAGCTAGATGGCATCTTTGTGACATAGGGTGTACCCTCAGTACTAAGGTCTGACAATGGCCCACCTTTCAATAAATGAGAATTAAAGACTTTGTAAATCACCTCAATATAAAGCATCACAAAAGCACTCCTCTTTGCCCCTTTGTCAATGGCCTGGTTGAACGATTTATAAGTACTCTAAGTAAAGCTGTTTAGCAAGCTGCATTAGAGGAGCCTGACCTCAAAGCTATTTTAAACATCACTCTTCAAAGTTACTGTTTGACCCCCTTACTCAATGACAGGGGATGCCCTGCTACTCGTATGTATTGAAGAGCCATGACGACCAATCATTCTAGTGGATTGAACCTAAGATCTAAGAAGAGGAAGATATTTACACTACAGACTTTGGTCGCAAACAGAAAATAAAAACATTCTGACTGACAACGTCATGCAAAGGACATCACTTTTATAAGAGGAGATCGAGTGCTGGTTAGACAATACAGAAGAAGGAAATCTGGTGCTCCTTTTGAGGTTGAAACCTTTACTATCACGACCACCAAAGGATACATGGTGACTGATCCAGCATCCTGGAAAGTCCCTTACGAGAGATTCCACTCATTTTAGACATATGGCCCATCACTCACCAAACATCGATGTCAGTGTAGAGAATGGGTCTAGAGAGACTGTTGATACCTGTATATCTGCTAATAATGTCAGCATCTCACTGACACTTCAAATGCCAATGCCCGGTTTCAAGTGACCTGATCTGGACTTGTGATTCAGACACCACAACGCTTTATCAATGAATTGTACTTGCATGTGTATCTATGTATTTATTCATATACTTATCTGTATTTTTATCTATGTATGTATTTATTTATCTATTTTTTTAAAGATGTGACTTTTTATTTAACAGTGCTAATCCAAAATAGAGCCACCCAATATTCCCAAGAGGACTGGGTATTATAACAAAATACAAAAATGTCCTGTTAGGATTTGTTTATCATTCCAGTTATAAATCATTAACTTGCCGCCGCAGCGGGCCTTAATAGCATGGAGACAAGGAGAAAACAGAATTAAACTGTTCTTTATTTTTTCGTTTATAAAATTATTTCTTTCAGTAAATAATATGGCAACAAAAAATACTACCCGATTTGTGTGGTTACTATACCAGTAGTATTAGACACCTTCTGCTAATGACATGGAGAAGAACACAATACCATGATCTAACACTTGTTTTTCATATTAACAAGCTAGACAACCAAATAAATGATACATCACTGGGCAGAAAGATGTCAAGCGTCGACGTTTCGGTCCCCGTTGGTTAACATAATCCATAGGACCATCTTCAGGACCATAAGTTGCACATAAATCTAAAACATCAATATATACACATAATTACAAAATTACAAAATACTCCTTGTACATACAGACTCGTCTACTTACCCCGAGAAAACAAAGTTTCATTTGTGCAATTAGTGTTTACAGATAAGAACAGCCACCACCACATAGCACCCAAAACTATGCGTGTGACATCGAACTAGCCACCTACAGTGTAAACTACCTCCACCAAAGTGTATACAAACCTACACAGAACTATACAAAACCAAAACCATATTCATGTGTCTAATCACTATCACAGTTGTCCATCCAATAAATCCTTACCAAGAGACCTCCAGCCGGAAGTGCTCCTGAACGTTACCTCTCTTTCAAGAATCACTTTTGAGGTTCTAGAAACGGCAAGAATGAAATGCACGTTACCCTTATCTCCATCAACAGGACTAAGCACCTTAAAAATGCCTAAATCAATACTTCTACCCCTTTGCCGAAGTACTTACTGGAATACTGAACTTCCAAATACGATAAATAGATATCTGTATCACAAGACGCTTTAGTCGTCTACCATCACACCCTAAAATTGCAGGGACATAACACGTCATCTGCAAGTATAAAGCATGCGCCTACATTAATTAACAGGACTCCCTGAATCTCAATCCACTCTTCACGGTATATGGAACTTGTTCATGTACTTACTTGATCGTGTTCCAAACCGCCTCAAAGTCCGCTGACTCTTGCAAGGGGTCTCTGCTCTACACTACAGCAGATATGTGTGCGCACGCGTCATGACGTCATTACATGTCGCGGTAGCGCCATATTGGTAAAGGCAGTAAAGTGAATCAGGAATCACCCCAGAGTATGCCTATCGCTAATCACGCAGTAATAATAATCAACACAATAATTTTGATCAACACAATAATTTTAAAGCTCGAACAAAATAGCCACTTTTGCTTCTTAACTAAGGGGCGTGTTCGATCTCAATTTACCAAGCCAGTGTTACAATCTTACATAATGGATCAGGAGTAATCCTGATAAAGATATCATTATAGCGGGGATCATAACTAATCAGGTCGAACACCTCATATTAGCGAACCTCTTAAATGTACCATCGAAATCTTAACACATGTGTATCTAGACGAGGCGGCCATCTTAGAGCGGAGCCCCGCTCCCAAATGTATATGGCTCCTAATGCAGCTCTATAGTATAGAGACCTACTCTACTCGTCATATCATATAGTTGCCACGGTATGCCACTCGATTAAGGAATTGAGGCCCTTTTCTACAGTATTACACATCCAAATCCACCTGTTTTCTCTTAGGGTAAGCAGACGGTCCACATTGTGGTAACGTTTGTTATTCCTTATTACATCAATGACAAACCATTGCTTTTCATTAGGCAGATGTGATTGTTGATGGTAGTGTTCCACCATAGGAACAGTAGTGACATTGCATCTTATACGAGACTGATGTTGCAGTATACGTTTTTTAACTTCTTGTTTCGTTTTGCCTATGTAAGATAACATGCATGGACACTGTATACAGTAAATGACATTTTTGGTGTTACAATTCGAATGGTGAAACAATCTGATATCTTTGTCATTCACCTTACAATTTTTCATTGTTTTAGTAGTGGCACATGCCGCACAATTGCCGCACGGGTAGTGTCCTGTTACCGGTGGCAAACCCCACTGTGTTTGTATCGTATTGACAGCTGGCTCCTTGTATGCTTTAACAAGGAAGTCTCTAAGATTCCTCCCTCTTTTAAAGGCAAACCTGGGTTGTGTGAGATGAGGCTCTACCTTCTTAATCAAATGCCAATTGTTAATAATGATCTTTCTAATCTGGTGTGATTCCGATCCAAACGTGGTTACACATGTCAATGGATTCGTACTCTCACCCATGATATTTACGTCTTCATTTTTCGTTAGCAACGCATCTCTGTTGTAGTACCAAGCGCGCTTCATCGCTTGTTTAACCAATCTGCAGGGATAAGATCGCATTACCAATTTTGATTGCAAGATTCTTGCTTCGCGAAAATATTCTTCCTTGGGTACAGACAAAGCAATATATCAGAGACAGTTACTATCTTAAGAGGCTCCAAGGGATGGAGTCATTCAGGCCCGTTGTGTCAGTCCCCAGCCTGAACACCCATCGTTGTTCCTTTTCCAGAAGGCCCACCTCTGAGGGTAACTGTTCAATAACAGTCCACTGCAGCTCATTTACACAGTGTTGGTGTTCAATAAAGTGGGTAGACATTTTGGTAGTGAGTTTCTTACATCTGATGTTACTTTTGTGTTCATTTAATCTCACTTTGACAGGTCTTGTTGTCATACCGACATATTCTTTTCCACAGGGGCACGTGATTAAATATACAACATTCTTGCTGTTGCAATTTGTGAACACACGTTGCTCCCATTGTGTCCCATTTGAGAAGGTCAAAGTCAAGCTTTTTTTAGTGAGGTGGCAGTTGTTGCAATTACCACAAGGATAATGACCATGTATGCCCTGAAGTCTTGTTTGATCCTTTTTAGTTGGGGGTGGTCTTGTGTGGACTAGCATGTCTCTCAGGTTCCTACCCCTTCTATGGGCAAACAATGGCTTCTCCAATGTCAGACCGCTACTCGTCAGAGTGCGCCAGTGTTTGTTCACCAACTAAGATGTAAGAAACTCACTACCAAAATGTCTACCCACTTTATTGAACACCAACACTGTGTAAATGAGCTGCAGTGGACTGTTATTGAACAGTTACCCTCAGAGGTGGGCCTTCTGGAAAAGGAACAACGATGGGTGTTCAGGCTGGGGACTGACACAACGGGCCTGAATGACTCCATCCCTTGGAGCCTCTTGAGATAGTAACTGTCTCTGATATATTGCTTTGTCTGTACCCAAAATCATGATGCATCTGGTTTATTTGGTTACTGTCACCACCTCACCACGTGCACATGGCCTCCGAAACCTGCAACTGACATTAATCTGTGTACCAATCCTGTCAGTTTTCCCCTTAAAATTTATTATATGCGTTAATTCCCCTAGGATAACCGCTGGGGTACATGTATTGCTGTATTCTGCACACTACTGTATACTGTGCCCTGCTATATTGCAGTGTTGTGCGGGTCGAGTGCCCATCTGGTGACATGATTTGCCCTCCTTGTTGCAAGGTGAGAGAATTGCCCGTTTTACAAGCCGAGTCAAGCCCCTAACACGCGCTGTGTCTAGTGGGGCGGGAGCGCTGTAGATTGTTCCTTCATGTCCTACTCGGCATAATAAGTAGTGCGTCTACTTCGCGCATGCGCCCCTTTCGGCCGCGCATGCGCATTGGATAGGCTGTAGTGCGCATGCGCGCCATTAGCGTTCGCCGAGAGCGCAACACCGGACCTCCGGTGATTACTTTCTCCGTATTTGGGCATACACCGATCCCAATCAATTAATTAACGATCACCAATTACTAAGAGGGGGAGTATATATAAGGGCCCTGACGCTACACAGGCTCACTTCATCGGAGCCGCGTTGAGGGAAGGCAGGCAAATTGCTTATGCAGTAACCGTGAGTTTATGGGTGTCAGTGACTAATATTATCTTGTAGCCTGGTAGATTGAATTACATGCCTCTCTTCCAACTGAACCTCGTTCATTAATTTTTTTAGGTCCTTTCTAAGCAGGAAGGAGGGATCCCCAATATACGCTTAGGCTCATGAGGTCTTATATTTTAGAATTCTAAGTAAGACTTTTTCCTTATTATTATGTGCTCTCTTTCCATCAGAGCAGAGAGTAATTCTGTGTTTTATATATGTGTGTGTGTCAGTGTTGTTATGTCCACTTGTGTGTTTTTCTTTTTCTTTTACCTCATAGGGTCCCATTATTTTTGGTTGACCTGGTGATACTCAGAGAAGGTTTCTTCTTCTCCATTTGATTGATCTGTGACATCTGCATGTATTTACCTATGCATTTCTTTTCGCAGGTTCTTTCGCCAACTGGGCGCAACTGCATTCGCTAACACTTAAAACACTGTTAGGAATATTACACATTGTGGTAATTTTGTAATTTTTTTAATACACTTTAACATTCTGCATGTGAGTAAGGGGAGGGTAAGTGCATAACCCTTGTCCTGAAGAAGGAGGCTGTGACCTCCGAAACATGTTGACACTTTACTAGTGGTTCTCGATACCTTAACTCGTATCTATTTAACCACGCCCTGCACTTCTTTTTAACAATACCAGCCGGGGATTAAATTAAAATATTTTTTCCTCCCACGTGCCAGGTATTTTTTAATCTTTCACCTCACCTCACTCACATTTTTGATCCTATATACACACACACCCCCACACATAGTCCACTTCAAAGTGCTCCTGCGTATCCGCGAGTCGTAGCACGCCGCATCCCGTAGAGGGGTGCGAAGGCCCCGATGATGAAGCATGACACCAAGGGGCCTGTTGGTGTGTGAGGGGCATTTAAACAACACTGTGTGCTTCCCCAACACTTTAGGGATCACCACCACCTTGAGTGGATTCCACTTTGTTCTTATCTGTAAACACTAATTGCACAAATGAAACTTTGTTTTCTCGGGGTAAGTAGACGAGTCTGTATGTACAAGGAGTATTTTGTAATTTTGTAATTATGTGTATATATTGATGTTTTAGATTTATGTGCAACTTATGGTCCTGAAGATGGTCCTATGGATTATGGTAACCAACGGGGACCGAAACGTCGACGCTTGACATCTTTCTGCCCATTGATGTATCATTTATTTGGTTGTCTAGCTTGATAATATGAAAAACAAGTGTTAGATCATGGTATTGTGTTCTTCTCCATGTCATTAGCAGAAGGTGTCTAATACTACTGGTATAGTAACCACACAAATCGGGTAGTGTTTTTTGTTGCCATATTATTTACTGAAAGAAATAATTTTATAAACGAAAAAATAAAGAACAGTTTAATTCTGTTTTCTCCTTGTCTCCATGCTATTAAGGCCCGCTGCGGCGGAACACTTTTGGTTCCCACTGTGACTAGGCCTATGACGAAAGTGTTGGAGGGATGAGTTGAAAGCAGGCTTAGAATGTTGAGTTCTGATTTACACGCAGCGGAATAAGGATGTATATAATTACTTTGCATGTGTGGCCTACTTATTTGCGAGTGCCTGGACTAACAGGATGCTACACTGTACACCCTGTCTGGTTTCTGATCAAGATTTACAACATTTCCATCAGAATTGAGGAACCTCTACCCTACCTGTGAACTTTGTGGTTGATCTTGCATGTGCCTTGGCTAGCTTATCCAGTGGCTCACATGGGTTACATTAGGTGATGAAGAACTAACTTATTTCAGCAGATCAACTGGACAACTTTGCACAACCTCATGGTAACACACAGGTTGACTGTGACTGTGCATCAGGTCGAATGCAGCAGGCCTCTACTTTCCAGGCTGTGGGGAAAGGTCTTACAAACACTTTCTCACCCACTTGGGTTGGTAGTACTACAGTGGTGACCTGCATTATGCGGCATACGTACTACCTTACTTGTTATATGAAAAATATGGGCTTTTACATGTATTTGCTAACATCAGCTCCAACCCTATCAGCAACGAAGGAGAGGGAACAGGAAAACCCAAGTGAATCTGGTGGTCATTGGCTCGGGTCTGCCTTGGGTTGTACCAACCTCTAATTTTGCTTCCCAGTATTCTGTCGCACCTCTCAGAGACTTCCTTTTAGCTTCTAGACACCTCCAGAATGAATTTGATAACTTGCTACCACCTCTCCTTACTGTGGTGCAGGGCGTGCACCACACAGTATGGCACAGTCCTTTTGGTGGCTGCTCTAAGTCACTCTGCTCTGTTTCACTGCAATGTCAAAGACACAATGTCCATGATTTCTCTTGTCACTCACCATGACCAGCTACGTCCCACCTTGAGCATACCAGTTCTGGCACCATCTGAAGGTCTCACAAATAGAGGCCACAAATAATGCACATTTATTCACCTGTGGGGACCCAGGTAGCAATGTATATTGTAGAGAAAAGAGTGGAGAAAAAGCAAAGTATTAAAAATGCCACAATCACAAAAGAAGCAAGCCTGGGCCATGTATTTATTTGGCTTTTGAGCTGCATTTGTGAAGTCAGTGCGACTATATCATGGTAATGCCCGTCTCCTTATTGCTTATCCATGTAAATCTTAGTTGTTTGGGGGGTGTGATCATCTGTTTTTACTAGTCCCCAAAGAGATGACAGATTGATAATTGACACAATTGCTTACTGGTAATCTTCATCACCCATAGGCAAAGACCACCTCATCCCAATCCTTATGATATGAGGAGGGGGACGCCTAATATCATAAGGACTGGGATGAGCAGGACGAGATGAAGGGGTGATGATAAAGCTACAAAAGTGAAGGTGTTCCAGTGTGGGTAGGTGAAGTAAAAAATGAAGAGAAATTGAAAAAGATCTATCTATATTACAAATTTTATCGAAATTATTGCCAAATATTTATAAAAGTCAGTTCATATGTTAACATGACTACCATTACGGTATATTTTGTTATTATTTTGTGTGAACTCAGGCTGTGGAAACACTGTTGAAGGGCACATATAAATTCTCCATTAATAACCTTTATAACATACTTCATGAAAATCCATATTGGTTTATCTGTGGTCATATTTGTGCCCTCATGCACATGCAAAACTGCAATACTTTTACAATGAGTACAATACATTTTTTTAGCAGTGAAATACCCATGCTATTGTCAAATCATTTTATTTGCCCACCATGTTATATTGCTCCTTCCTATTGTGTTGTTAGAGCAATGTAGGGTTCATGGCCCTTGTGAGATCAGTCCCCACCCCCCTTTTTCATTTTGAGATGTCACTGAACACCCCATTGGTGTGTAGTTGCTAATTAGACGTTTTCTAGTGGGAATTGAAACTCAACTGGTTTTTATTACAAATTATTATTAGTATTCAGAGTCTGCATTGCTAAAACCAAAACATAAACATTATGAGATTCTGGATTATCATCAAGAGTACAGCAAGGTATTGAGTCCCTTCAAAGTAATAATTCAGAGCACTGTAAAGTAATTTCCATTTTGAGGAGGAATTCTGGGCTTACCCCCTGTAGATTACCGCAAAGTGAAATTACTATTTTAAGGAAAAGTTGGTGTTAATTACAAGAAGCACTAACCAATATTGAAGTCATTGAAATATAAAATTCTTAAACGAAATTAGAAAAAGGGAAAACAAGCAATAAGTAAAACAACCCCATAATGATAATAATTTAATAAGGGGATTAGGTGTTATGGATTTTTGAGGTTTAAAAGTCAATAAACAAACTGAGTGCCATGATAGCAAATAAGCGTGTGTGACCAGGAACTAGACATCCATTTGGACCAACCCTAATAGGGGCATGCATATATTCTAAGTAGGGCTCTGATGCGGACTTCCTTTTGCAGTTATGTTTTAGGCTGTCACCTGTCATCCCAGGAAGTGCGCTGGACTATGAATGAACCCTTCTGGGTAGCTTCCAGTCTGAGTGGGTTTCGTGGTGGTGGGAGGGACCTGGGATCCCATTTTATCAAACTAGCCCCTGAAAGGTCTGACATTCCTCCAATCAGTGGCCCAGGGTCCCTCCCATCATTCCAATAAAATAGAGGAAATACTGCAAAAGAGGATTTGACTGAAATGTGAAAACATTTTTAGGCTATACTTAGTACCCATCATCAGTCACTAGGCAATAACTACTATAACAACAGTTTCTACACCATAGACATCAGAACAGAACCAGACTTGGAGAAGAACAGAAATGGAAGAACCTGTTGCTGGTTCTTCCTCAGGATAGACTGAGGCCTTGAATTTCTGATTTCCATTGTACACTCACTTTGAAATTGATACTGACATCTAGGATCATGAGTTATTGAACCAAAAGGCCACCTGTCACGGAATAACTACTGACCAGTTGACTAAGGCCTGTCTGAGCTTTGGCTGAAGAGAGTGAATATATTTTCCTCTGCTGCATTCTGTGTTGTGCTATTACATATGCTACCCACCTAGTTTGGTAAAACATGGACTGACCAGTAGGAAGGATATCAACAAAGGAAGGAGTTGAGACCTGAAGCATTTTCCACCTTTGGAGGACTAGGACAAGGTGCCAAGGCTATGCCACCAAGACAGAATCTCAGTGGCCAAGATTTGATGCTTTTGCACACTTGGAGCTTTGTTTAAAGATTTACTGTGACTGTGGAATTCAGGTTCATGGACTTTGCTACAACTTACAGCACAGACTCACTGGAGAATTTTGAGCTCTTTTAAGTGCCAAAGTTCAAATGCAGAGAACAGGAAAGGAAGAATGGTGCAACATTTTCAATCTTGCCTCAATACAAAGCTTTGGTGGAAACTCTGAAAAACGATGTAGTCAGTGTTGTGTAGTCCTCATAAGCTTTAGCATCATGAATTGCCTTGCTCAAGGATTTTGAGCTTCAGGAAAAAAATACAAAGTTCCAGTGTGAGAGAAGCCAGCAGGAAAAGGTGATAAAAATAGGTTGTGCTGACCTCTGGCACATAAGCACTGTAAGTCATTGTAATAGGGATGCTTGTTTCTTCATAGGCATGATACGTAACAACACTGAGATTCAGGTATGTCCCTTGGTTTATTAAGTTGTAGGTTATATATTTCAAGAAGTTTATATCCCAAGTAGCAAATATCTGCCCTATTCAGGCAACCTCTCTACTACTAATCTAAAAATTCCATCAGGGAAGTGGCAATCCCAGTATTCTAAAAGATACCATGTACTCGAGTTTACTAGAACTTGGTACATTTGAATAAAGGAAATGTAGCATTCAGTGTCATAGATAATAGCAGCAGATATAGTAGTAGATGCCACTGGTTCCAATGCCCCAGAAGGCTAGGTCAAACTACAAAGCTACTTACTGATTTATGGCCATCTTGCTCTATGCAGGTCTGCAGACAGCAACTTACAAATAATTATTAAAGAAATAACCTGACAGAGGTAAGAGGTGGATTTGAGTTCCCGCGAAGGAGCCAAAGAAGCATGAAGACAGGGAATTTTAAAAAATCGGAGAGACGGGAATGAAAGGTATATTTGAAAGAGGGTCAGGAGGGTGCAGGAAATAAAGGGAAAATAATAGAAATGGGGAGAAGGAAAGAAGGAACCCCCTTAAAACCTATGGATTACGCCAACCTCAGCACATTAGCAATATATTCTGGGGACTGTTTCATGAAGGACCCTCCCGAACTGCTTAGAAGAACACCCCTCACTCAAACACCCCTGCCCCAAATACATTAAGGGACGGTCATACTAATGGGTTGCCCTAACTCACTACCTTACTTACATGCATGGTTCTACGTGGTAATTGTTTGGGTGCTCCTCTTAGAAAATACCCCTCTACACACACTTCACGAAAAAAGTAGAAAGCATCATTGTGAAAATAAAAATCTAGCAGTACAGCATACTATTTATTCCTTTTGATGTCTCGAATTACAATTCAAGAAAACCAATATTCTACAGAACAGCCATGGAAAGATACATTGCAAAGTCACACTCCTGCATTAAGAGTGAGGCGAGCTTACTAGGGAGCCATATAACACTCCATATACCACCGCTGGACGAAGAGCAGGGGGATAGATAATTCAGATGCTAGCATGTTAGGGACTGTGACCCAAAGATAAAGTTTTGATGCTTGTGTTGCTAAATTTCTAATTGGATGAATAAAACTACAAATAACAGTACAGAAAGAAACGTGGAGAGTATAAACTACTTGTGCATGGAATTAGGAAACTTCAAATCTCTGACACAGACTCACATAATTTGATTGCAGATTACTGCACACACCAAGACCTGGTGCCCATTCCAACCACCACTAAGAACCAGGGCCTTTTTAATGTGTCTGCTGGCACATTGATGTAGTGATAATGTATTTAACTGAATGATTTAATTACTTCTCAGATTTTACTAAATCAGCATTGATCAGTAATGTATATGGCATTGTCACTACCGCTCATCTAATTAATCCCATCGGCATGGTAGGTGAGATTATGAAGCCATGAGCTGCATGTTAGTGAATACTACATTTTATAACTGATTAGCAGCTCTCCTGTTCTCATTCATTCTAAGATAAGATCTTTGGGTGGTAAAAATTTCAAATGAAATATTCTAGAAGAGTCATGAATATATTGTGCTATAATACATGGGATTCTGTAAACCCTGTATAAATGCCAGTATCTAATTTCTTTGTAATCGATGACTTGTGACGCACCCAGATGCTGATTATAAGGAAAACAGGTCAGAACTCGACTATTATAAGTTATTGCAGCCAAGTTCTGATGTCACAAGAGCCAGCAGCCGAGATGAAAGAAAATTATACAACTGTTTAAAGCAACGAAAACGTAACTTTGCTTATCATTCTTGTGCTCAAATTTTGTACTTTACAATGACAAGCAGAGAAAACACTCTTATTGATTGCACTTCTTAGACAGTTAGAGAAAAGCTGGAAACTTGTGCTTTCTTTCTTTAAACTAACTTCTTGAATTGTTTCTAATATGTTTTTGCAACAAATAACTAACACATTTTTTATGTGTTTTATTTCGTACTAGACATTTTATTTTTATCCTTCATGTTTGCAACCATGCTCGCTAAGCTATACACCAAGGTTTTGTTTGTGGAAAAGGTGATGTGTAAATATGAATAATATGGGTTTAAGGTCCCCTTGGCGTTAAGTACCCCTTGGCGTACATGATAAGGATACAGCAAGTCACCTCGGGTTCCATAACCTTATAAAGGAACTCAACATTTGGTCTCGTTCATTCATATGGCGATGGAATCCTTGTCGACTTGCAATATCCTTATCATGTATGACAGGAGATACTTTATCCCCTATCTAGTGATTGCACGCACAACTTGCCTTGGAGGTTTTCCTAGAATGGGTATTCAACCCTTGTCCTCAAGTTGTCTTGGGACAATCTTGAAGTGTCCCACGTCCAGTTGCCATTATGTAGAATCATCCTGGAGTTGTGCACCCCACCCTGCTGTTACTAAAGAATAATCCTGAATTAATCAATATTCATCTTTACCAGGGAAAGATCATCATAGATGGTCCTGCATTACAATCAGAACTTGATCCTACTGTAGCTGTTGTGATTGCTCAAAAGTGATTTCATGTAAGTTAATTTCGCCTATACGAACACTCCAGGATAGCTGTTGTGATAAGGATTGATAAATCCAGCTAGCCATGTATTACGTCAGAATGGAATCACGCAATTACGTTTTAATGAATCCAGCTTCATATGTCCTTTTTTGGGTCTGGCTTGGAGGTAAAGGCGCTTTGCTAACAATTCCTTAAAATCTATAAAGATTGGGTTTTGACTCCATCCAGAGGATTGCCCTTTCAGTTCATGCTATTGGCTGCTTAGTGTATCGTTCTTACACCTATGGAATGCTTGTATTGTAATGGAAGAGGGACAATTTTATATCTCAAGAGTACTCGGAATCATCACCAATTAAATGCATTATCTCTTAGAAAACTTATATGGGAGATTAATAATTTTACAGTTTATTTAAAGCACCGGGGGGCATATTACCAACAACTAGCGATGATTATCGCTATGTTGGTTTACCGGCAATATTTTTATCACTTAGGAGCCTTGCTATTATCAAGGTTTATCTCCTAAGCGATAAAAATCGGCCGAAATGCATGAATATCGCTGTAAAGTCAGCGATATTCATGCATTACCGAGCAAATGCTCTTAGCCATGTTATCCACCTACCATTGGATAACATTGCTAAGAACAGCTCTGGGCAGGCATTAGCTTTTGGAGATAATCGCGCTTAGTGCGATTATTTCCAAAAGTTGGTAATAGGAGAAAAAGATTTTAGCGACTGTTTCCAGTCGCTAACATCTTACCACGCCCACTTTGCATGTCATTAGCGATAATTATCGCTGACATGCAAAGTGGGCACCTAAATGCCCGCTATCTCCTACTAGCTGTCGCTAACTGGTGTTAGCGACAGCTAGTTAATAGGGCGATACAATTATCGCCGCTTTAGCGGGAAAAATTCCCGCTTAAGCGGCAATAATGCCCTTGGTCATATGCCCCCGGGTTCTTTTTAAAGCCTTAGTCGGGATTCACATTCAGGCCAGACCTAATGTATTTGCCAATGCATGCTTTAATATGTTTGTGAAGTGGCATATTCTGTGGAGCTTCAGTTGTTGGAAGACAATTATGGGGGACATCGGTGTTGTGCTAAAATCCAGATAAACGTATACAAGCTCACGAAACCAAGTATGCTTCACTTCCGTGTGCACATGATATGAGTTTGTATGGAGTCTCACCAATGTTTTATAAGTATGCGCGAGATAAAGAAAACAATGATTTGTTTTTTCTTTAAACTATGTTACTTTTAATGAACTCAATAACATTCTTATTATATGGTATTGTGGGAAGCAATGCTTCTCCTGCATTTCACTCATTTTGGTTGGTATGTTTGTAAGTGAGGTGGGAGCGTGACTTTTAAACATTTAACTTGTATTTTACTCAGCTACCTTGTTCCTTCCCTATCAGCGGTCGAGAATGTACGTTTGCAGCACGCACGTGTCTCCCTATTGGAGACAGCATGCAGTCTCTGCTCTGAAGATTCATCCAGAGTTTATTCTTAAAGGACGAGCGCGTCAAGGTTACCATTACAAAGAAGTGCCCAACAGAATAAGAAAGTTCTGAGCTTTGAAATTCAAGAAAGGCAAATCAATTTTGTACGAAGATAGGGAGTTGTTTTTCTTGTCCCAATATCCTCTCATTCTTTATTGATAATGTCTCTTGTTTATCCCAAGGTTTGCATAGTTTGAACAAATATATGAGAAAATAACACAACGGAAAACATATTTCCTTGAAGGTCATTCAGATAGTGAATGCATGCAAGGTTAAGAAACCTGAAATACTTTACAAGTTGCATTTTAATGTTTTTCGTGGAGTCCTTGAAGTTATCTCAAACTGTGTTCTGCCAGTGAATCATTCCAGGAAATCAGAGTACCATGTAGCGCAAAACAAGCCTGTCTGTTCACAGATAACATGTTTTATATAGAGGGTACGTACTACAGATGGTCCTATTCTATGGGCTGTAAATAACCAGTGGCAACTGATACGCTAGGTTTCTGTCAGCTACTTATAGTTCTTGTATTCACTTTTCTCTTTCTTTTGGTTCTGTTTGTGTCTGTCGTAACTGTAATAGGTTCTTCATTTTAATTTGTCATTTTATTAATTTTGTAGCACTCTACAGTAAATGATAGAAAAAAGGTAAACATATGGAGCACCAGGATAGAGAAGTAAGCCACCAGTCTTACATGAGAAAGTGAAAATACAAAAGTGTTTGATCTCAATAAACATACAGACATGAACATACCACAGCTATGGTGTAAGGAGAGTAAAAGACTGGAAATTGAGTGAGGCAGAAGGTGTGAAAGGGGTAGTAATGTATGTGGTATTTCAATAGCATCAACCTAACCATAAAGTAGCAGACCCCTGTACAGAGTCAAACATAAGCATAAAGACAAAATGTGATAGGAGAGATGTTGGAAAAGGGCCCTCTCTGAAGGGTCACCCTAACCTTTTTGCCTTCCTCCTTGTCCTCTTTTTACTGAACTCATTTTGTAGACCTTAGGACTCTGAGCACTCTACCACTGCTAATCAGTGCTAAAGTGCATGTGCTTGTTCCCTAAACATGTGTGTAATTGGTGTACACCTGAGTGACCAATCAACTTACCTGTGAGTCCCTTATAAGTTGGTATACCGTATACTCAGGGTCTGTCAGTTAAATGCTACTATTGGGCAGCATCACTTATTGTGCCACCCACAGAGGTAGCCTTTCAAACCTTTCTCAGGCCTGCCACTGCAGTGTCTGTGTGTGCAGTATACTGCCACTTCAACTTGGCATTTAAAACTGCTTACCAAGCCTTAAAATCCCCCTTATATTACATATAGGTCACCCCTGAGGTAGGGCCTAGGTAGCCCTAAGGTTGGGGTGCTATGTAAGTAAAAGGTAGGACATGTACTTTTATATCTTGCATGTCCTCGTAGTGACAAACAGCCTATTTTTATTTTCACTACTGTGAGGCACACTCCTCTCATAGGTTAGCATTAGGAGTCCCTTAATACACTTTTAAGCCTCCAATTCCTGATCAGAGAGAAGTAGCTTTTTCATGTTTCATAGCTTTGAAATTATAATGATAACTCCTCCTTATGGTGAAGTTGGATGCAACATTGATATTTTAGGAATATCACTTTTAGAAAGTGGACATTTCTCTGCACTTATTGCTCTATGTGTCTGACAGCCTGTCTCCAAAACACGTCTTGGCTGAGCGACAGCTACACTTTGTGTATTCCCTCTAGACAGCCACAACACAGGAAGGATAGGTGTTTCTGAGTGTCCATCTACACACATGTGCATTCTGATGGCCTTAACACGGGCAGGTGAGAAGGGAGGGGCTAACACTTCACTTGAATAGGTAGTGCCCTGTCCCTACTTCAAAGGCTGATATAATGCCCATAGGTAGCCTGGCAGGCAGGACTGGGCTGAAAGGGGAATCTGTGCACTCCAAAGAGCTGCTTTGAAGTCACCCCCTACATAAAAGGCACTTTTGAGTATAAATATTTGGTATCTGACCCCCTACAATCATACACTTATGGATCTTGAACTGAACTTCTGTCAGAAGGACTTCTGTGCTGCTTAAAGGATTCAACTGGACTGCTAATCTGGAAGGCCTTCTTTCCTGTGTGTTGCCCAGCAGTCTGCTGCTCTCGGACTCTCCTGAGGGAGAGCTGGCCTTCCCTCAAATTAAACTCCAAGGGCTTATTGGCTTGCCTCCTGTTGCATTGGAGGCCCTGTGCAAAATTATAATCTGATTGAGTCAAAAATTGGATCTAATCACTACTTCCTAGGGGTGTTTTAGAACATCGTCCGGCTCTTGGTCCTGTATTTCACCTATATCTCTCTCCAGTATCTCTCATAAAAGCTGAAAAGTATCTTGTGTGTTGTTTATAAGTGTTTTGTAGGTTTCGGACACTGCCATTTCCCCAACTCTTCTTGTAGCGTTCTCTTGAGTGCTCCTACTGTATACCCGCCCCAATCCTCATCCATTGTACCCAGGTCATGCTTCAATTCTTAAGAGGTTTAGCACAGTGTGTCTTGTAGGCCATATTTTTCCTCAAGTTGTGGAAATCCCTTTATACCACCTGCACTGAGAATGTCTGAGTCTAGATATACCTATTGTGTCCCACTGTTGGAAGCATCTCAAACTTGTAACATCTTCTCTCTTTTCACCTTTCCATAAAGGTGTTCTAAGGGATTTAGCCTAGTGTCATCCCAATGCCACAGTTGCAATTCTCCATAACTTTACCTCTGATCTAGTTGGCCTTAGCAGGTGCTCAATCCACTTTTCATTCTAGAAATTGTGTATGTGTGTCTTGTATGCCTTGTATCCCATTGGTTGCCTATTCATTTTCATCGGCAAGTATGACTGTTCACTAAAGAACCAGTCATTAATAACTAAAATGTGTTCTGTCCAATATTTATATCTAATATGAGGTAGTGCGACAGACCCCATGCATACTGTCCTCTACAGAGATGTTATGCCATATCGATGTCCCTCCACTCCATAAAATGTGTCTCAACTCCCCTTCAATCTCTTTAAAGTGCGTGTCTGGTAATTAGTGTGGGGAATTTTGCAGCATGTGGAGAAAATATGGCAGAGGCAACATCTTAAATAGAGCTGACCTCCTTATTGTGTGTACCATATTGTTGCTTCTCCTCTCTGAACTTACACAATACTGGTCTTAGATTTTTAATCAAAATGACTCTTTGTCTCTCATAATCTCCATGTCATGGTATTGGAAACAATACTCCTTGACTTTCAAGTGACCCGCCAGCCTTTTCCTTCCATTTCCAGGTTTGAAATAGCACCAATATATCTCAGTTTATATTATGTCCAGAGTGCCCTCACGCCCCCACCAAATCTCTTGAATGTCTCCATGAGAGGCGGCATAGGTTTGTGGTACATACAGGAGAAAAAGTCATCCGTGCACAAGAAGATCTACTTGTCCCAACAAGAAGTACTACATAACAATGCCTATGCAAGTGATGAGTGCAAATGGCTCAGCTCATGATTATCACTATCATAGGATGTAGTAATTAGCAGATTCAAAATATGGATCAGATTCCAATTGAAAACTGGAATTGGAAGCAACTTGCATTTCCAGTTTGTAAGGAACACTCTCATGTCAAGATCCCACCTGAGTTGGAATGCTGTTTGATTCACAATAACACGATTGCACCCAAAACATGGTTACCAACTCATATGTAAGCAGAGCTTTGAAATCTCTATAATATCTTCAACGGGTATTTGTTTATACCTGTGAAGATTTGTGTTCCACAGCTGAACAATTCCGGATAACTAGAATGAAAGTTTTACTTGCTTTAAGTTTCCACCACTGTTTAGTATACGCTAGTGCTGATAGCATCAAAATGAGAAAGTCTTCTTGTCATTTACTATATTACTTCTCTTGTTTTTGTTAATTTATTTTCATTGCGGGTGAGCAATTTTAGCATAACGTAGTGTTATCTTTGAGCGTACTGCTTTTTCTTGAAACATGTTTCTGAAGCCAGGATTTACTAACATTGCTTCAATGCTATGTGAAAGTCTGCAGTGCTGCACTGTGGGAATGGTAAACATATCCTCAATATTTGCAAAGGATTCACCCCAGGTTATGTTTTAAGCGGTGCTCAGATGAATGATGATCTGTACTGTACGATTCTTATCATTGTACGATGGAATTAAGGTGACGATGTGGTGTCTTGCATGAGATTTGTAGTCAGGGGACGCCGTTCATCCTGATTTCTCTGCACTTACTGCTGACGAAACTTAATATGTGTAATTTCCCAAAAGCTACAGCTTGCCAGCAGTGGCGGCTCGCATAGGGTGTAGTGCGAGGCGGTGGGGGTAGAAAACTCGGACATACGATGGAACGGAGGAACGTAATAATTTCTTCCTCCGTTCCGTCGTATGTCTGACTGCACCTCCCCCGCCCCACCACCCCGCAGCACGCCCAATCGGAGCGGCCACTGCTTGCAAGTAGGAATATCATGGGATATATCACTTGCCCATTTTTTTCCTTTCTAGGCATTGTGTAATTTGTAAAAGAATAAGTGATGGTTCCCAAGTTGTTAGATGCGGTGGCCTACACTTTTTCAATTTTACTCTACCTTCTTCTCTCCCCCTTGTGTGTTTTTTGCTCTCTTTCTCTAATTCTGTTGAAGAAAAATAAATGCAAGTCCCTAAAAAAGATTGCCAGTGGGCTCCACCTGCAAAAAACGGCTCAAATTAATCACTGTTTAACATTTCATGTATAGCCTGAACATACTATTTTAGTTCATTGAGCTCTGCGTGGAATACTCGGAGTATTGTCCCGCCCGTTATGCCCTCCTAAAATCTATTATCAGGGGTTTGGCTAGCATTTTTGGTGGTGTGATAGCTTCAACATTTGAAGCACAATATTCTTTGCTTTCTAAAACTGATCAATACTTCGGCTTGCTCCGCTTTGCACTTTCTAGTGTTGCCTTGCTTCCTACGAAGGGTTGGTTCAGTGAAGGCTGGCCTATATATTTTAATATTTTTTGTGTGCTTTCTATTGTGCGCGAATGTTGCTTTACATCTGCTTCAGTGTTCCATGCCAGATTGCAGTGTGCATAATATCTGTGAGAACTGATATCTAAATTGTGTTTAAACGGTAATTAGGATTAAGGTGTGCAATTTGAATTCATATAAAATATTGGTACTATTTAGCGGGAGATTGTGGCAACATTGTGTAATGAATGGTGGTTACAGGTGAGAGTAATTTGGGCATTTTCTTGGTGGTGAAGTGTTCATGGATTGCAGTTTGGACCACACTACTGGAATCCATATTTCAACTGTTATCTGGTTCCATTATTTTGTAGTCTCCATTGTAAAAGCTAATATTCTTTCACTGTCTTATCTTCACTGTTTCTACAGTATAGCTACTGTCTTGTTGAGGTTTTTATAATCATGTTTTTATCGTATTGAAAAGCTTTGTTAAAGGGGTTCTTGTTTGAAATTGTGCTCTATTTTAATAAAATTAAGTATTTGTAATGAAAGTATTTATTGCTCTTTAGCCAATGCACAATTTATAACAAAGAACGAGAAACTGTAATACATGATCAATTGTGGTCTCTTCGAGATGTACTGAATTCAAATTAGATTCATCATCCAGCAATGGCATGTAGATCAGCCAACAATGCGCTGCAGGAATTCCATCATCCATTAATATGTACCAGTTAACTCCATCTGTCAGGAATGCTTAGAAGTAACCCACAGGTGCTAGCATTGTGCCAATCACCTTCATGACTTTGTGTCATGCAGTTGCCACTGGCATCCCTCACTAATTTCAAGTAATCACCCTATTGCACAGTACTGTTGTGAGATATTGGGATATTTGTAGAGGGAGCTGTGAGCCCACCCACATAATAATTACAATCCTTGTCAGGGTGGACCACACAAGTCACTAAATAAATCAGTGATTAACCCTCTGGTATGTTCGCACAAAAGCAGGTGGAATTAACTTGGAGGCAAGGTGTAAACTACTTATGCTGCACTAAAACAGTAATAAAGTGAAAACAACACAAGAAAAATCACAAGCCAATTAAAAGAAATAGAGTAAAATTTAATACAGAAAAAAGCACCACAAAGAACAAATATCCAATCAGTGTGGAACCATGAGTTCAGGCTGACTGTGATGGAGCATGGGTCAGATACAGGGACCAGGTTAGTACTGGTAAAGAGTTTACTTTCTCAAAGTCCAAGTACATGTGAGGAGCCTCAGCCAGAAATTCTCATTGGCAGGCAGTGTGAGGAGATCCTTGTCCGTGCAAGGAGCAGGTCGTCAGTGGAGTTTCACATTGGCAGAAGATGTGGGTGGTTGCTGTTTGACAAGAAGAGCAGGTCGCTTTCAGAACTTAATGTTGGTTGGTAAGAGACACAGCAGCCCTTGCTGACATGACAAGCCTGCTCGTGGTCATGAAGTTTGAATTATCATCTAGAGCTTAGTGTTGAAGCAGGAGTATACTCTGATGTCAGTCAAGGGCCAAAGACCTGGGGGGCACCTCTTGGTGATTGGGTCTCGCTCCAGGCAGCAGGGCTCAAGCAGGTTCAGTTGGTGCTATTTAGCAGAGAAGTTGCAGTGAAGGCCTCTGGGAGCTTCATGTGTCCCTGTATCTCAAATAGGAGGTCATACAACCTACCCTTGAAGTCCCTTCTTGGGATACTTGGTTCAAGGCAAGCAGCTACAGGCTTCCTTTTTCAGACAGCAGGGCAGAACTTCTTCTGAATCTTTCAATATTCTAGGAGTGTTCCAATCAGAGCTAACAAAAATGTGTTCAGCATTGGAATGCAAAAATCTGGGATGACTGTCAAGAGAAGACCTGGTCCAACAATTGTCCACATGAAGTACAACCACTTCCAAGTACTGTGCAGAATTATCCAAATTTGGCAGTATTGAGTTATGTCCTTCTAATAGACTAGTATTGTTCAGTAGCCTTTATTTAAAAAAATATATATAACTGTTCATACCAGCGAATAGTGTACCGCATTAACCCTCTGCCCCTGACGAAGGGACTGTATTGTCCCGAAATGCATCGGGCTACACACGATTAACAGAAGAAGATTATTACATTTAATTGTGAATTATGATTATATGTACATGATACATTGTTCTATGTAAATATGCCTTTTGAAATCTGTATCATTTTCTTTTTGAATTTATTCTGATGATCAGACTAATTGAAGTGTTTACTTCATGCATTTATTTCGAAATATACAGGCAATGTGAACATTTGTTTCTTTGTGAAAATTGATTGACTCATTAGGTCTGCTAAACGCAACCTGTGAACAGTGCACAGTGCCTAGCTGATTTTCCCGCTATAATTTATTATCAGTTTCTATTTATCCGGTTTGGCAGTGAATATAGCACTGTAGCACCCATTCTTTAATATTTTTCATAAGCGTACACTTTATAAAATTGTGAGTGCACCTGCAACTCTTTTTTTCACAGAGAATGCAACATAATATGGAACCTGCAGGTTGAGGCAATTCACAGTTATATCTATCATAAAATGATGTACTGGGTTCCGGAGTAGCTTTGTACTCGCCGAAAAAGCACTTCGATGCCTCGTCAGGGGTAGTAAGCACTATATGAATGCAATTACAATACAATTACAATACAATAAAAGTGTGTACTTAGGGGCCTATTAGGATGCCACCCCAGAGGTGGAGGGACCGTCCGCTGGGGCAGCGGCGGTCCCTCCGTGCGAATTAGGATGTGACCGCCACCCTGTCGGTCACATCCTGCATGTTTAACATTGCAGCGGGTGCTGCTTGAAGCAGCACCCGCCACAATGTTAAAACTGCAAGCAGTGCATTTGCATGCACAAAGCGGCAGGCACCGCGCAGTGCCTGCCGCTTCGTGCATGCAAATGCAGGGGGGTACCATAGGTACCCCCCATGTGCACCCCCCCTTCACCCTGGGGGCCCGCAACGGCCCCCAAAGAAAAGACCGTATGCCTTTTCGTGGCGGCATTGCCGCCGCGGAAAGGCATGTCCCAGGGCAAATCCTAATATGGCTGGCGGTGTCTGATAGACACCGCCACCATATTAGAGCTTTTCCGCCACGGTCTCACGGCGGAAAAGCGGCTGACGGTCTACCCGTCCGCCGATGACCCCCCAGCCATCCTAATCTGGCAGGGGGTCTTCACACACACCGCAGCGGTGAATCCGCATCCTCCGGCCGGTGGTGGCTTCCGCCGGCCAGGAGGATGCGGATTCACCACAATCATAATCGGCCCCATAGTGCGTCTCTTCACTTAGTGCTGTGCAATAGCCTCCCCCTTCAATCACAATAATCATTAGTGCAGTATTATCCCAATCCGGCAGCAGTCACTGCATCACCTAGAATTCTTCAATAACCACCAGCCGACCACAGCACCCAATGTTATTTTGCAGCAGTAAACTGCATCAGACTGTAGCCATCCCAATATCACAGAGGGACATCAGTCAGGCTTAACACTCATACTTTGCAATCATCCTATAACGTACTATTATCTAATATTCAGACCCGCTAGATAACAATGAACTTCATTAACTAGTATTTTGCAGTATTCATCCCCATAATTCCATTCTTCTGCTATTACTCAGTATTTTAAATTCAGGAGACAGATCTCTCACTACTGAGAACTATAGACCCCAGCACAAAAGTTGAGTAAATGCTCGGAACTGTCGTGCTGGAGCCAGAACAAATCACCGAATATTAGGAACAATTCCACCACATTACTCAGAATTCACTAATACAGTGCCATCATCTTACGGAACGCATCATCACCATTAGTACATACCTGTTTCCTTTACCGAATAAAAGGCTTGACGCTCTGAACTATTTTACAAATGGATTTTGAATAGCGACATAATATTTCCCTTTCACAAATAATGGCATACAAGACCGACATATGCACTTCAAAATAATAACAACCAGAGCAATGGCGACCAGCAAGGATGAGATTCGGCGCTGCCTTACGCCAACTTGAAAGGGCAGGAATGCGTTATCCAAGAGGGTGAATTCCTGTCCTTTCCTCGAAGGCTTGCGCCTTATCCGCAGCATAGGTGCAAGGGTGCCTGTGTTGACGGCAGGATTGGTTTTGTGCAGGAAGGGAAACCTTCCTGCACAAAAACAGTCCTGAGAGGCGTATTCCTCTTTCTATGTGTGCTGCAAAATGCAGCACACACAGCACACGCAGAAAGGGAAAAATTTGAAGAAATGAACATATATTTTGCAATGCAAATCATGATTTGTGTTGGAAAATTGCCTAAATTTGCTCAAAGCAGCAGTATTTGCAAATTTCCTTCTAGAAGGCATACCATGGGTGGAAAATTGACATTTCCATTTAACCAACTATGGGGTTTGGTGGTAGTCGCTATCGAGTAACATTTGTAGACAAGGACTTGCATCAAAAGAGTATGCCTCCCCAAGGCAGACATAACAGTGGAACAACTATTTGGTCTTCGCATTTTTCCAACTTCGCATGCATGCTGCACTGTACACTACAAATTCAAAGCAAAAATGTATTAAAGTATACTTTTTGTACTGGAAGGGCACCCTTTCAGTACAGAACGTGTGCTTGACAGAATGCACAAAGACAGAGAGTGGAAAACCGCATCAAATCCTTCAAAAATATGGCAATGTTTGCTTTCTCTCTTTCATGCAACTCAGTGCAGCAGCTTTGGTTGTTGCACAGCTTTGTGGGAAAATTTCGGACATCTGTCTGTTAGCATCCTAAATGACGACTCACTAGTGAAGAAGATCGATTGCTTTATTATGCTGGAACACCCTATCATAATGTCACTCTCCCTAGCACTGATAAAAGAAAAGTATGAAGTCTTGAAGTCATCATGCCAAATAATCTGCTTTCAGACTGCATGCAACACTACATATGCCGATAATCATTCTATATTATATAATATAATGTATAAAACATACAACATATAACTACAATATATTGTGGCCAATTCATAAAAGTATTTATGAGTAGTAGAAGTAGTACCACTGGAGTATTCTTTTATGCACTCTTACATGCATTTGTAAATCATTTGTGCCAATTGCATTAAATTACTCCCTGAAAAATAAAATTTTCCCAATTTCAGATATTTTGGAATTAGTTCACAAGGCATGTAAGAGTGCACAGAGTACTACAATCGTACTACTTTTCATACGCCAAAATGCCTTTGTGATTAGGCTTTATTGTGTTCTATATAAAGGTTCCTACAAGACCCTCGGGAAAATACAGGTTTATTTTTTAAGTGATTTGCATAGCGTGAGCCAATCAAAATAAAAAACATGTTCTTCTCAGTTTTTCAAATAAATACTATCTGTTCTCAAAGAAAAAACTTATGTATTAATCAATGAATGATGATAATTTACAGGAGATATCAATAAATGAGAGAGATCAGGTCCCATGAGAAGTGAGCCAGTGATGGCTTCATGAATTTCTTTACTGATGCCAGCAAACTGTAACTTGAATAGAAAAAATATATAGGGTTGATCTGAAGAAAAATACTACACTCTGTCTGGCAGTCATGATTAGTGGTTGAAGGTGACAAACGTGTATGTTGTACTGCAAAACATGTTTTGAATGCATGCCAGTAGTGGTATACTTTCTCTGAATAAATTAGATGAGCTACAGAGTGGATAATGTCATTTTAAAGGATTGTGAGTATTGGTGAATAGTAGAGTACTGACACATTACAGCTGTCTACCAGGATGTGGCTAGGAACCACAATGTGATTCTGATGTAGTATACGCAGTCATGAAATAACATTTTGTAAGAGATTGAGCTAGATATGTTTGTGATTAGCAAATCTTTCAGGGCAAATGTCATGCACTTAAATTTGGTTTGTGTGGCTACTGTTGAAGTCAAACCCATTAGTGTGATTTTATAAGCCAGTGTTGAATGATGCGTTAGACATCTGCAAAGAGCAGTTGAAAAAATGTTTATTTGGTGGGTGGTCTTCTTGTTCACCTGGGGGGTGTCTATCACTGGAAAGAATTACTGGGCACTGATATCAGATATCAAAGGAACTCTATGGAAACACTGAAAAACCTACTGTCATATCCAAGAGACCTTGCAGGTGACATGAATGAGCAGGCATTCAATCCCAGAAAATTGCTTCCTTTGTTACTACCAAAAGGAGCGCATTGGCAACTGTTTTCAGTAATGAAAGCATAACCAATTGGATCAGTCCATGCAGTCTAGGGGGCCTGGTGAAAACCAATATAAATCCAAACACCAGTGGAACACAACTTTCAGTGTATGGTTGTGGAAGTTGGGAGAGGTGATGTTTTGCTATAGGGTCCTTTAACAAGGGGTGCTAACAGTTTGGTCTAGCAACGTAAACTTAAGTGGCACCAGAAGTAATGGTTGCCTGGGAGCTCTATTTTGGCATCTAAACAGGATGCATGAGCCTCATGGAGTTTGGGAGAGAATATAGAGGTGGTTCACTTTAGATGTGTAAGGTCATAGATGATCCATGCTAAACAATTTCTTGACCAGATTCAACCCTCCAGAGAAAGAAGGACAAAGGAAACAGCCTCTTTGAGGTAGGACACTTGGGGCTCAGACTGGACATTAATCAAGTAGGCACTTCTTTTAGTTTTGTAATACAACACAATTGTAAGACCTTATCACTAAATGGAGGAACGGGGCACAGGGGCTTTCATGTGGAAGAAAAAGTTAATGGGCATGTAGTGTTCTCCACAAATTGCTTACTTTGATCTGGCTGGACCAGAGGGAGAAGTGCAAAGGGGCTTATTTTGAGTATGGTGGTCTTCTGACCTCCAGACTCACAGTGGAACAGCAGTGACGGTCCACCATTTTGCCAATTATGACATTCACCGTGGAGAGGTAACAGTTGATCCCTGGCGGTGATGCAGCTGTACCTCAATATAGTATGCTCAGCTGGACTGGCGCAGTCCCGCCGAGCATATTATGAGTTACTGCACCGCAAGCCATTTCATGGCAGAACCCCGCCATGAAAAGGCTGGGTGTGCAGGGCCCCCATGTCCCCCACCATGTGGATACATTCAGGGTGGCAAAACATGTGCCACCCTGTCTGTATTCCCACAAAGTGTCACCACAGCATGGACGTCCACATGCATGCTGTGCTGGAACTTTTTTGCCGTTCCCATTTCAGTGGCTATTTTCCAGGCACCACCAGGGGAAGGGCAAAGGATTGCCTGCCATATCACTCGTTCAAATCTTTAATACATTGGTTGGTCCTTAGGCAGGTTTGGCGCAGCTGTGTTGGTGGAAAGCCTGAGCAACTGCATCAAACTCATAATCTGGCCCAAAGTTCTTTCAAAGAGAATGTTTCGAACAGGAGGGCTTGAAGCTTGGTATTTCCAAGGACAATACCTTTCTTTATGGTGGATGAGAGCATCTCAACATTATTAGTTTGTCAAGTAGATATTAGTGTATGATGAACAACTTTGTTTGTAACTTTGAGTGCAAGTCAGAGAGTTTTAAAACTCAAGTAAATTTCAGGGGGGAGAATGTAGTTAAACTGCTAGGTTTCTGGTAGCTGCACATAAGACTGCCTTAATGGTGGTGAGTATTTATGAAGAGGAGGGAAAGAAATATGTTTTTATACTTTATCCTATACATTACATCCAGGAATGGGGGCATTAATTTGAGTGTGGGTTAACCCTACCAATTAAGTAAATCCAGAAGTCCACTCTGGATAGATCAAGACACAGTTCTGAGAGAATTTCTGCTCAAGAGTAGTGCATTTTAAGTTCAGGCAGTATCTACAGTTCTAAAGTAAAGTACATAGCACAATAAAATTCCCAAACCAATTTAGAAAAATAGATAACATTCTAATGAGCAAACAAAATATTTCTAGAAAAACATTAAGTGCCAATGAAAAATAACAGTATTTGATTGACCAGGGCCAAGATGCAGTTTCATACTGACCACAACACGGCAGAGTTCAGATACACCAAGTGGGCTGCCAAGTCAAAGATTGAACCTTTGAATTTAGGGCCTGACTTGGAGTTTGATATTATTGTGAAGTCTTCTTGGGACCACTTTGGTTCGCCATTTTTAGTTTTCATTTTTATAGGTTTTAGCAGACATCAATGTAGCAATGTTATTTGTATGTGTTTGTCATGCAAGATATTATTCTGAGAAAATGCTGTACATGTTTTTAGAAAGCCTTTCTCACTATCTAATAAGTGCACTCAGTTCAAGGCTATGAACACAGAACAAGCTATCCTAGTACTTGGAGTGCCCATTTGGAGACAGCTTTTAACATCTATACATATCATTGCAACAGAGCTGTACCTCTAACACAATAGGTTTATTATATAAATGGTGCAGTGCCCTATTATGGCAGAGGAGCACTCCGGTCACAAATGTCCAGGAACAAGGGCTGTGTTCGACATTCAGCATTGTTGATGCTGATCTTCCAAGAAGGATTACTAATCCTGCTTCAGGCCAATTTCCTGATCAAGTTATCCAGGGCCTCATGCTAACCTAAGAGATCGGGAAGATGGTACACATACTGTGCTCAAAGAGTAGGAGTATGATATGTCGAAACATACAGAAATCAGACTGACATGATTAACTGTTCATTCTTTTTACCATGTTCATAATGCTTTGATTTATCTGCCAAATAATCACAGCTCATTCTTTCTATGCAAGACTACAATTGTTTCAATAAATGTATTGAAGTCTTTATTCATATCTTTCTTGTGTTTATCGTGGGCATGCATAAGTAAACAATGAAAGGGTAAGATGTGTTTTCATGATTCCCTTGAGGATCTGAGTCTCATGCTCTTGGTTTCGAAGCACACCTGCCATCCGTCACAAAAGAGACTTCACATGTGATGTATGTAACTAATGTTTGAATTCCAAACAAATAATCAAAACAACATGAACATTATGTATTTAGGGCCCAAATCACATTCAGAATTATTACTACCAGTACTAGTTCCAGCTGTGTTCAATGACATCAACAATATGCACACAAATATTCTAATCGTCTTCCCAGTCCCAGCACCTTTATGCAGTGCAACATGTTGTCCACCCCAGGCCCACCCTAGAAATTCTTATAATGCCATACCACTCAATTATAATGTACACCTGGGTCACTACGATATTAGGAATAGGTACATACAATGAATGATAAAACTTTTTAGCGGCACCGCGGGCTGTGGCCACACAGGTAAAACCATTATTAAATGTAATACTATTCTGGCAAGAAATCAATGTATCAGGCAAACTGCCATCCAGTGTCTTGAATCATGGGCGATTTCCTGCTTTCACTTCCCCACACACACTCACTCTGCACTGCTGTGTGGTGCCACGGATATTAGACAAGTCCATATGGAGGCGCTTGCACACATATGCGTGCAGCACCCTAATGAGATGCAACTGATACCCAGCAGATCAATCGGTTACACACGGCCGGCCCCAAGCCTTTCTCTGCCCTACAAATCACCCCAACTATTGTACACCCACAGTCTGCAGACACAATGTACTCCCCCTCCAGGCACTAGGCTGCATGCAAGTAAAGTCACTCTTGGACATTGTCCCAAGAAGCAAGTGGGGGTAGGCAGCAAGGTCAATTATGAGGCAGTCAGCAAAAGGGGTTTGACAACCATTTGCAAAGTTCACCCACAGGATGTGGTGCAGGTACAAGCCAAGGGCAATAGACGGTCACGCCAAAAGGGTCCCCGAAGGACCTTCAGGCATCAATCCAGTTCTGTGAAGCACAGGGGGTGCCACACAGTCTTTTGAGCGAACTTCGATTGTCCTGGGATGCATTCCTCCCACCAAGCCAGTCACTCTCATCACCAGGCTCGAGCCAAGCAATACTATGTGGTAACATGAGATGTATGACATTACAACGCATGCTTTTACATCGCATGCCTTTACAACACTGTTTTTACAACGCATGCCTTTACAACGCATAGTGCTTTGGGGCGCTGGATAGTGAATAGTTTAATTTACTATTCCAACTCCAGTCCCCGTGGATAGTAGGGAAGGTGTTGGATAGTAAATTAAACCTATTCCCTATCCTAGAGCGCCCCCCAGTGCAATGCGTTGTAATGGTTTGCGTTGTAAAAGTTGCGTCGTAAAGGCACTGCGTGGTAAAAGTTGCGTTGTAAAGGATGTTTCCCGGTAACATGGTGTCGTCGGACAAGGCTGGTTGAGGATAGGGCATATGGTCCTCCTCACTGAGGGCCAAGTAAAAGAACAGTAGATGAATGGAAAATAAAGCCGGGCAGCTTCTCAGTAGTTGGAGGCACCCTGTCAGGTACATGTTGATCAGAGTTGCACCCAGGCAATCCAGGCACATTGTCGGGTACACTTTGATACGTGACACACCAGACCGTTCCAGTCGCACAAAATAAAGAGATGCAAAATTCATACCTCCTGGGAAATGAGTCATAACGTCAGGTGCACATTGATTTTGGCCACACTAGAAAACTCTGGTGAACCACAGAATGAAGACTCCAAATTCTGTGTCTGGAAATGAGGCACAACGTCCGGTGCACATCGATGTTGGTTGCACCAGACAGTTCTGGTCACACACACAGTCGCTAGTTCAGTAAACGCTTCATATGGTGGAATGAGGCACTACTATGGTTACACCTCCATATTTGAGGGGCGCAACCTGTGAATCAGATACTGCATACAATGAGCATGCAGTCAGCATGATTCACAAGAGCGATGTGGCATGACGACGAAGTGGGCCACGTGGGTACAGCAATCACTGAAACCGCTCACCACCAACAAGATGCTTTTATGGGCCGAGGGCCTCACGATGAGGAGGAATGGGCCAGACTTCGGACTCTGCATAAGCCAACTGGTCTCCAGGCACAGTCTTAATTCCATACCCATACCACCAGTTGGAATCCAGCAGATGACATGTGCACTTGAGAGGACACTGCGCGTCAGGAGTCACATTTAGACAGTGTGACTCCCTCTTAGGAGATCTATGATATCCCTGAGATCTCCGAGATAAGACGGGCCAGATCAGCCAGCCCTTGGAGAGCACATTCCATGGTGCCACACAGCAGCAGATTGTCGGCTCAGACCAGCCTCTATTCAGGAAGAGTATAAGTAAGGGGGTTTACCCAAAAAGAGTCACTGGGACCTGGGTTCAAATAGTACTAGGAGGAAGGGGTCCCAGTGTGATTGACAATTATTACACATTTATCACAAACTGACACTCATAGAGCAATCAATGTATCCACACTGTTTAATTATCAATGGGATAAAGTATATTCAATATACAAGACAAATTCATAAGACATAGTAGTTGCTAGGTGCCCAGCGGAGCAGGAAAAGGGGTGAAGGTCAAGTGAGGATGTGAGAATAAAGAGAGTTGGTGACATTAAAATCAGTTAATTGGCAATAGTATCTTGACAAATTTAAATGCAAATCAAAAAGACCTACGGTTCCAATATTTCAACAAAAGGACATACTTCAAAATAGTACAATATATGTAACAATGATGGCATGAAGTTGTCGCAAAACAAGATGGTTGTCGACGTTTCGACCCTCAATAGTGTGCAGAAATAAGTGGTGCCCTTGCTGTGGGGTCTTCTTCAGGACAGTCGGGGGATAGGTAGGGGGGCAGGCAACCTATTAGAAATATTTAAAAGACTAAATTAAATGACGAAATTAATTCTATCTAACACAGGAGTATAATTATTGTGGACTTATAGAGGCCATATTACATAGGATCATGCTCCACAAATAATGGTGGATAGTGCCTGGTTGGTAAGGCACATAAATTACCGACTATGTGAAAGGGCTCTAAACGATGGTGTGGAAGGATAGCCCGGGATAATGAACGAGTACCTGCAGGTCCAGAACCACTCCGTGATCATTTGAGGCATCACGGGAAGATTAATCCGCAATTACGTGTCTGTAAGAGAACACGTGACATTAACAAATTGACATTGCAAGGACTGGCTAAGTGTCATGATTATGATCACCAAACAGGTGGGAGTGTTAAAGAAAACTGCTTACCGATTGGTAAAAAGTCATAACCCAAATGACAATGTTGGTAGTTATGGTCGCACCTGAAAAATGAAGGCGCAAGCATTAGACCGCTGGTTGGCAGGCCTTCGATCGCTAAGTACAGGTGAAACCACATTGATGCTCACCACTAAGGTAGAGTATCATTGGTGCAGAACAATGAGGATCAGAACCACTCACCGTAAGTAACGTAGATCGTGGTCCGTGCTGTTTTGGCGACACCGCGGGATTGAGAACCTCCGTGGTGTATCTAGAACAAACACACGCGAGTTAGGATATAGCCGTTCTTGTGGGGGATGCGATAACTCAAGTGGGGAAACAACGAGAAACTTACTAAAGCCGAGTCAATCGGAGCTGAAAGACGCCGTCAGACAGAGCTGCGAGTGAATTTCGATAGTGAAGTAACCAAGGTTACAGAGTCATGTGACGCAAGATGGAACTAGAAGACAGACTGAAGTCTTAATGGGAATAGTATTCATTGACTGATGCCGGTAAAACATCATTGTTTTTGCGATTGTTATTATACCTGCGCAACAAATAGGAAATTAAAAAATTAAGAAATTAAGAAATTACGGCCAAGGTCTAATGAAGTGTAATTGCCTGGAAACATTGTGGGTCGAGGGCTGAACCCCAGTATGTAGCAGTTTCATTAACGAGGACCATCTTGAAACCAGTGCAGTCAGTGACGTCTGAAACCTAAGCACAAAGTGACAGGCATACCATCATGTGTAAATACGACTGTTACAGAGTGCCTAAATCTGAAAATATTGTTACTGTAGTATAAATGATCAATCAGTTAAGATCTTGACTGTAAATGCGAGTATTGAGAAAATGGCGTACCTGCCAAACATGGGGTATAGGCCACAACGGTACACAGACATAATATCGACTCCAAAATATCGTTTGGACAGAATATCGAGTTTTAAATATCGTTTGGAGAAAATATCGACAGGACAGAATATCGACAGCCAAAATATCGTTTTTAAGGTAAGTGAAGTAATATCGACTGTAAATAATATAGAAAGTGAAAATATCCAAGTATATAATCTAGATAGTAAAAAATATCGTTTTTTAAATAATATGTAATTATTTATAGTGTTTTTATGTTATAATATGTGTGAAAAGTGTCATTTTATGTTATAATTATTTTTAATTAATGATATTTTTTAAATTATTGTGTAATTTTATTCTGTAGCGGGTTGTGGGTTTATAGGGGAATAGGGTGGGAAGTAATTTAATTATAATTAATTAAATATGTAAATTTATTAATTGGTAGTAATAATTAATTAATTGGTAATTAAATAATATATGTTAATTATTTAAAATGTAATTGGTAATTAATTTAATTTAATTTATTAATTGCTAATTATGTAAATTAAAATAATGTATTTCCTGTAGCGGGTTGTGGGTTTATAGGGGAATAGGGTGGGAAGTAATTTAATTATTATTTATTAAATATGTAAATGTATTAATTGGTAGTAATATTTAATTAATTGGTAATTAAATAATATTTGTTAATTATTTAAAATGTAATTGGTAATTAATTTAATTTAATTGAATAATTGCTAATTATGTTTAATTAAAGGGGTATTTTTAGGGTTCAGGGTCAGTTTTTAGTTTTTGGGTAAAGGGGTATTTTTAGGGTTCAGGGTCAGTTTTTAGTTTTTGGGTAAAGGGGTATTTTTAGGGTTCAGGGTCAGTTTTTAGTTTTTGGGTAAAGGGGTATTTTTAGGGTTCAGGGTCAGTTTTTAGTTTTTGGGTAAAGGGGTATTTTTAGGGTTCAGGGTCAGTTTTGGGTTTTTGGGTAAAGGGTTTTTTTAGGGTTCAGGGTCAGTTTTGGGTTTTTGGGGTACAGGGGTACAGTGTAAAAATAAAGTAAAATTAAATTTACATTAATTTAATTTAATGAAATGAAATTAAATTAAATTATATTTAAATAATTTTAAATAAAAAAAATTATTATATACTTACCAATACTTACGTTGTAATGGTAGTGCGTTGTAAAAGTTGCGTTGTAACGTCATATATCCACTGTTGCACTCTTTGCAGTGGGAATAGTAATTTTTACTCTTTTGTATTTGTACGTTAATAATATTGGCTATTATTTAATTAAATTTTGTTACTATATATATATATATGTTTTAAGAAATATGATTAAAAAAATATTATTTTTTTACTTTCATTAATTATTTAATTATTAAAAGTTATTTTAAGTATTGTTAATTATATTTTAGTAATTTTTTTTATATTAATGTAATTAAACATTGCTTTTATTAAAGTCGATATTTTTTACAACTATATTTTTGTAAACGATATTTTGTACTCGATATTTTTGTACTTACCTGTTTGTACATACAAACTCGATATTTTGGTTGTAGATATTTTTTCCTCGATATTTTGGGTAGTCGATATTTTGGTAGTCGATATTATTTCAGTGATCCGGCCACAACATTATTTGAAACAATGTCTAACCGTGCCGAACATGTTTCTCATATAAGAAAACCACAATTAAACATTGAAAGTAATGGCGTACATCCCTGACATGGGTGTAAAGCCATAACAGTAGTTGTAACCATGTCAAAACTATATTGCAAATGAGAGCAAATTAATTAAATGTATGACAATGCTAAGATAAAGCCTCCTGCAGTCAACCATGGCAGCATACCGGGAATACAGACTAGCAATGCATAGTGACTGGGAGGAGCTTCAAGGTAATGTGGCCAGTTGGGAGAACGAACTGTCATGCTCATTGAGACCAGTATCAATCGAATCAAAGAAATACATCCATTCCAACTCACGTGTGTTCAGAATACCTGATATATCACCCCCCGGGGACCTAGAGTAGCTTTTTCAATTACCACCCATTTCAGACTGTCTGGGGAGTGTGATAGAGCCTTAAAGTGGTCCACTAGTGGGGCGCCCTGTACCTCACATCTGATCCGACTTTTGTGCTGTAGGATCCTGACTTTAGCCTTCTGTTGGGTTTGCCCAATATAGATCTTGTTGCATGGGCAGATTATGGCATAAATGACGTTCCCTGAGTTACAGTTACTGTACATTTCAACTTGATTTTGTGATGATGGTATTGAAATTCCTTGGTTTGAATGGTTGAGTCGCAAGCTTTGCATTGGCCACATTTGTAATGTCCTGCCCTGGCAGGCATGTCCCACATAGATGCAATAGTTGGTTGATCAGGAGTCAATAGTAAGGATCGAACCACAAAGTTTTTAATGCTCTTGGCCTTTTTAAAGGCATGTAAAGGTGTTGCAGTTTGGTTAATCTCATCTGATACCAAGTGCCAATGTTGATTAATGACGTGCTTAATCTTATTGCTCTTTGTGTTGAAGGTGGTTACACAGACAATGCGTTTTTCCTCTTGAGTATTTTTCTCTCTAGGTGTAAGTAATTCGTCTCTGGGATAGAACCAATCACGTTTGCGTGCCCGCTTGACCAGATGTCTAGGGTACCCTCGTTTGTGAAGTCGGCTGGCCAGATCCTCAGATTCAGAGAAAAATTTTTCTTTATCAGAGCAGTTCCTTCGAATTCGTAAAAATTGCCCGAATGGCAAATTGTCACGAAGAGCTCGCGGGTGGTGGCTGTTGTAAGAAAGCAAGGAATTCCTTTCAGCTGGTTTCCGAAATAATTTGGTAAGCAATACTCCCGATTCCTGATAGATGGTAATGTCGAGGAAATCGATGGTTTGACTGTCAGATTGGATGGTGAATTTCAGATTAGCCGATTGTTGATTGAGCCAGGTGAAAAAAGACTGCAAATCGTCATGATTTCCATTCCAGATTAAAAGAATGTCGTCGATGTACTGCATCCAGAGACCGAGCTGGTCTCTGAATGGGTTCACCGAATTGAGGACTGTGTCATGTTCGAACGCCGCCATGTAGAGAATTGCCACATCCGGGACGAAGGGAGCCCCCATCGCCACTCCAGATGTCTGTAGGTAAAATGTATTCATGAATATGAAAAAGTTCTTAGTCATTGCTATTTGGAGTAGAGCCACGATGAACTCAGCCGGAACTTGCACAGGGGCAGGTCGCCATTGCAGACACCGTGAAATCACCATAAGAGCCTCTTGTTGGGGGATGCAGGTGTACAATGAAACCACATCGCATGTGGCTAGTCTTTGTTGGTGGGGATCAAAAGGCACATTTTCAATGATGTTAATAGTATGCATCGTATCCCTTAGGTAGGATGGAGTGGACTCGGCCAGGGGTTTCAGAAAGAAGTCTATGTATTTACCCAATGGCTCGAGGATGGAGCCACATCCGGAGACGATTGGACGCCCGGGGGGATCAACCATATTTTTATGGATTTTGGGTATAGTATATATTGTGGCCAGGCGAGGATGTTTTTGATTAAGAAACTGAAATTCATTTTCAGACAAGAAACCTTGGTCAAGGCCGGCCTGAGTTAGTTCCAAAATTTCCAGAGCAATGGCTTTGGTGGGGTCACATTCCCGTGACGCCTCAAATGATCATGGAGTGGTTCTGGACCTGCAGGTACTCGTTCATTATCCCAGGCTATCCTTCCACACCATCGTTTAGAGCCCTTTCACATAGTCGGTAATTTATGTGCCTTACCAACCAGGCACTATCCACCATTATTTGTGAAGCATGATCCTATGTAATCTGGCCTCCATAAGTCCACAAAATTGTACTCCTGTGTTAGATAGAATTAATTTTGTCATTTAATTTAGTCTTTTAAATATTTCTAATAGGTTGCCTGCCCCCCTACCTATCCCCCGACTGTCCTGAAGAAGACCTCACAGCAAGGGCACCACTTATCCCTGCACACTATTGAGGGTCGAAACGTCGACAACCATCTTGTTTTGCGACAACTTCATGCCATCATTGTTACATATATTGTACTATTTTGAAGTATGTCCTTTTGTTGAAATATTGGAACCGTAGGTCTTTTTGTTTTGCATTTAAATTTGTCAAGAGAATATTGCCAATTAACTGATGTTAATGTCACCAACTCTCTTTATTCTCACATCCTCACTTGACCTTCACCCCTTTTCCTGCTCCGCTGGGCACCTAGCAACTACTATGTCTTATGAATTTGTCTTGTATATTGAATATACTTTATCCCATTGATAATTAAACAGTGTGGATACATTGATTGCTCTATGAGTGTCAGTTTGTGATAAATGTGTAATAATTGTCAATCACACTGGGACCCCTTCCTCCTAGTTCTATTCAGGAAGGGCACGCTGCTCCCTTCAATGGCAGTAATCCTCCTTGTGCACAACAGAGTCCTCTGGCAATGGGCACCATGTAGTCCATGTTCTCCGGTCCTTTGTCCCTGCAAGCATATCTCACCCAGTGCTGAGGTATGGCACTAGTAGTCATACTGGATTGTACCTTTGACGTTGGGGTTGGGGTTGGTTCAAAGGGTCTCCCTTTGAGCCACAGGTGACTCCAATGCTTAATTTGTAAAAATATAAGTGCCAGGGCTCTCATCAGGAGATCATTGCAGCTTGCATCACACATTGCCCCTTCCATAATGCCAATGATAGTAACAACAGAACTATTAACCATCACACTCATACAAGTGTGTCATTACAGACTATTTCAGGCCTCCAACGTTAATAGAATATATTGGGTGGCAGGTAATAATCATTTTTAACGTATATTGAATTAATTGTTGTTGTGGTCATCTATAAATTATAGGTTATCAGGTGCAGAAATGGACACTTGTTACAATTCTAAACCTTTGGATAGAAAAAACTCTATAGCACCCTCAAAAACTCAATGTATTACGGTATTGCGGTATATATCTTTCTTCCGCCCCACATTGTGGTTGTGGCATTTATCATAGGGTGCTATAGTACGTGCTTGGTGCCCGCCTCATCCAGAGGCTCCTCTGGTCTAGTTTGCAGTGTCCAGAGATTTGTTGAGTGCCCCCACAAGGTAAGGGTGAGTGATATATGCAAAAAAGTGAGTTTAAAATTATAGATCTACCCCTCGAAATCTTTAATAAATGGTAGGAGTCTATAATAATAATGTTGTAATATAGTCTATAATAATAAGACATAAGTGGTACTTTTCATAGATCGAGTTACTTGATCTATAAGTATTTTCAAGGTTTTGTCGACATGTTTCAGCCCCCCTTGGCTCGAAAGAGTCTATGGGGCTTTCGTCAGGACTAACAGACAAACAAACATTAAAATGTGTCTTGTACTTACACAACTTGTGTAGTGACTTTTAGAATGCCTTTTTGTAGGCTTTCACTGACCAACTGCACTCTTTTTGTCTGAAAGACATACAGACATAGAATACACATTTATAAATTGTATACGGTATTATGTGCTGTCTTTTGTGGGGGACGAAAGATAGTTCCTATCTTATCTTTCTAGTATCTATAATTTAGATTTTGTCCGGCATTTAAGTAGAGGAGCTACTTTAGCAGAGGGCTGAGGAGGTTAGAAAGCGGTAATTGTCCTGTTAAAAAATACTGGTGTCATGGACCCCAAAGATGTGATAGTATGTACCTCTCAGAGTTGTCTTTCATTAAGGTTATGGTATGACAGTAGTTACATTTCTATCCAAAGGTTTAGAATTGTAACAAGTGTCCATTTCTGCACCTGATAACATATATACCTAACCTGGGGAAGTAAATGGATATTCTTTCCTCCTCCTACCTTCTTGATTATTTTTCATCTATAAATTAGCCAGACTGGGCCAACTTGTGGCAGACTGTCGCAAGAGCTGGTGTTGACAATTAAGTGCAAGAGCCAAGCACCGGAAACCACAGACTCAAATTAAGCATTGGATGTCTCCCCTAAAACTTAGTTGTGTCTGCCATGAGGTTGTGGAATGTAGATCTTTATCTTTAGTGGGGCCATGATTGGGCTCAAGAGACCAAGTGTCAAAACCTCCTCGTCCAATCTCTATAGCCGACCAATATAGGGCAGAGGTCTGTTGTTTCATGCATGCACAGTGTTTTATAGCTGTCACTGGGGAATGCCCATATGTGCTCCTCCAACCTCCGGTGTGGACTGGAGCTAAGCACCAAGGCACCACACAAAGAGCTTAGAGCACAAGGAAGCCCACTTTCTAGTAGTGGCATTTCTGTGTGAATTACAACAAAGCCATCTTTATCACTCGCAAGGGGTTTTCGCTGCAAATCCAATGATGTGAAACATGAGGCTGGTCCACTGCAATCTACTATTGCAGTCTGAAGTGATTCCAACCATTTCCCCATGTTAGTTTATTTAAAGAGCAAGCCTCAGAGGCAGTGAAAACATGCATGGGTATTGCTCACTTGCCTGGGCAGCGGACACTCATGTGTACCTGCCATGCCTTTCACCTTCAACTCACTTCACCTCATAAGATGTACCCTCGGGTACTCGGGTAGAAGTGAAAGGTCCTTTCAGGATGGCTAGTGAATTAAACAGGCCAGTCTGAGTAAACACACAGTTGCATGCATCAGCCTGCTGGACATGTCTTTAAGAGCACCATTGGTACATAGCACACACCAGCCTGCAATGGCAGGTCGGACTTGTATTTAGGAGCACCATTGGTACAAAGTGCATAGCAGCCTGCAATGGCAGTCTGGACATGGTTTTAGGGGCACTATTGGTGCAAAGCACAATGCATTTACTAGCACCATTGGTGTGAGTGTGCTCCCCAGCCTGGAAGGGCAGGCCGGACCCAGATCTTAAAAAATAATAGGTACAAGTGTGTACTCACTAGCTGGCCTTGGCAGACCTGACCAATGCTTTAGAAAACTCAGGCGAGCACCACTTCCAAACGTATGTAGGAAGGGCACACACACTTGCACACTGCACGTCCAGTGTTAAAGTGCCCCAGGCACTAGGGTCTTAACAAGAGAATCAGCCACACCCATGAAGTGCCCAATCAAGTGAGCTGACCCCCTAGGTAGGGAAAACCTACATGAGGGTTTATCCCTACCACAGTAATGCACATGTACCTACCCAGCCACTCACCTACCCCGTTTTGGTGGTAGTGAATGGTCCCCGCAAGGTTGGCTACAGATTGAGGCAGGCCACCCTGAGTGTGAGAAATTTTTGACAGGCTATTCAGTTAGGTAGCACAATCAGTGTGGCATCCCCCTAGTAGCCGGTGTCGTACCTGCCCCAGGTATGTGGTGTACCTTTACAAAGGGCACTCACAGGTATGACACCTAACTCAATCGAGTAATAACCCTATCCTGACATGCAGTACAGTGCAAAATTGCCCAGAGTCCTAAGGTTAAAAAAACATAGTTGGCAAGAACCAGGAGAACAAAAAGCAAACAGTTGTAGGAAGGACCATGTCCAACACACAGGCACTTTGTTATTAAGGAAGGGGCTTCAGATGCTGTGTAGTCTCTTCTCTGAAACAGATTGTATCAGTGATACATGTGAGATCTCAAGGGGGCATTTCCACATTTGCATAGGGCTGTGATGTACTATTAATCAGGGTGCAGAGAAGAAAGGTGCTTTAAGGGGTCACAGTGACTGTAACCACAAAGAGGCTGTAGAGTGTCAATGTCAGCATGCCTCCGAGGTAGACATTTGAGTGTGGATCCACCAGACATCCCCCTATAGGCAGGCTCAGTCACTCACTACACCCACCTGCTGGTTGATCTCTGTCTCTCTACGAAAGCAAGCAACGTTGCCATCCACAAAGTAAAGACAGACTGGCTGCTTCAAACAGCGGCCCCATCTTGACCGAATATGCTGCTAGCAGGGAAGAAGCAGGTTTACAGCTACCTGGAGGCAGTTTCTTATAAACAGTAGGGCACACTTACCAGATATGGGGCAGCTAACCCTATATACAATCCTGTCTGATGTCATTTACCAGCCAGATATTTTGCAGGATCCAGCCCTTTGTGGCCAACTGGAACATCTTGGAGTCAATATTCCTTCTGTGTCCATGAAGCAAACAAACAGGAGGTCAACCGTTTGGTACTTGGAGAACAGTTTGAGTCACTGGATGCCAGCGAAAGTGAGGAATCCTTGAGTCTTCTTCTTCCAACAGTTTTCAGATGAGTATTCCCAGGTCCGGGAATGTTTAGAGTAAGTGATGGTTGAGGTGCTAGATTTATTCAGTGTAGTAGCCAGTGACTTGATCAATTCTATCACTCAATTCTAATGATTTGTTAACGGTCCCCACCTCCTTTTGCAGCACCTCCTTTCTCCCTTCCTGTAAAATTACATGGGATCCCTTGTTTAAAGATTGAAAACCTGAGCTGTTACCAGACAGACCTCTTTTCAAATCAGTAGCCATTCCCCCATTCAGATGATCTCTCCTACCATATGACACGGTAACTTCTGGCTCACTCCCCTTTTCTGACTGGAGCCTGGCTATCTGCCAGGGTCCTGGCAATGAATAGGTGAAGATCACTTTGGTATCTCCTAGACAAGAGAGGCAGAGCTAATGCAACCATTTGTTCTGCCAACTGTTCCTTGCCACAACTAAATTGCTAATGCCAAATTGCTAATCCCTGTTAAATGGTCATAAATGGTCAGTAGATTATACCTATTTGGTCAGCCTGTGCTCGAAAGCAGGCTATTGCTTCCTGAGCTAGAATTCTTAACTTTCCCGGTCAAGGATGCATATTCTAGTTCTGACTTGAAGTATGATTTTAGAGCGTAGCACACACACTACGGCACTGATAAGCAGTATTACAAGACATATCATCGCAATGGTAGCATGAATATGGACCAAAAGGGAGAACATCTAGGTGACCATGCAGAAAAGTGAATTTGCTGCAATTACTTCTAACTGGATAGCTGTACAGAGGTCAACGTTTATAATTAATTATTTTTAAGTAGTCACAACTGCAATTACTCTCTTTTCGCTACATTTCTTATGTGAAGGTTAGGGGAGGTATGATGTTAAGCACAATTCCCATGCATTTTGCACTCAGTAGCACATCTAATCATGAAACCATATGTGTATGAGAGAGAGGGTATGTCAGCTTGTGTAAATCATTGCAGATAACCCAGTCGTACACTATTAAGTAATAGATGTGGCGTGCTAAACAGGTTCATTTAGCTTTCACCAGGTTTGAAGGTGGTGATGTCCTGTTCTGTGATGACTTTCTGATCAATTGTGTTTGATCAGCACATTGGTTGAGTGAAGGACCAGTGATTTAGATTAGTGATTATAGAGGTTTAACGTACATATTGAATAGTGATGTTGAAGTGGGGGATTCATGTCGAACTCCTTAAGACTCAAGCACTGTGAAATGGTTTAAACATTTATTTTCACTCCTGGGCTCTATTTTGAAGGTGGGACATAGTCACTTAAAGGCAGGGCTAACAATGCCCATTGATGCTTTCAGGGTGTTGAAAAGTGTTGTTTTGTCAGCTGTGCCTAAGGCTGGCAAAAAAATCTATGAGAACAATAAAGGCAGGCGTATCTTTGCAGTGTGTTTTTCATGATTTGGAAGATGCAGTTATCATGTTAGATGTAGTACATCGGGAGACTGATTAGCGGCCGTGCAGGAATCTGTCCTTTCATTATATGTATGATGAGCTTGTAGTACAGTGTTGGGGTCAGATACAGATTTGTGGATCCGCAGCAAAATGTAAATGTTAACATTTAGTTTATAGGTGAACTTGCTGGCTTCCTAATGCAGTGTTAAGGCATGGAGACTTACAGGGCGGTAGAATCATCTAATGTCACGCTGCCTGTAGTTCTGTGCTCCAGGATAAATAGCATTTTCGTTGTCATCCCATCGATTTGGAACATGTGTCAATCTGAATTCCATATCGCATCTGACCTTTTTTGTTGTACAAAATAACTAAAGACCTTATAGGACAAAAAGCATAGGTTTCTTCTTTTATCAGCGACAAAGTGCAGTGAGAGTTTCATACATGAGCAAGTGACATAGTGCAGCACGGGCAAGTCACCCAGTTGCGCTGCACTGCGTGACAGGGAAAGGGCAGAAATGCGCCATATTTAAGTCAATGCGGCGCATTGGTGTCCTTTCCCTTTTGCTGGTGCCTTTTAAGCATCCTATTGCCAATGCATGCACCCTTGCACAGTGGTGCAAGGGTGCCTGTGTTGCATGCAGGACTGTGTTGTGCAGAAAGGGACACCTTCCTGCACAAAAATATTCCTGGGAGGCATATTCCTCTTTCTATGTGTGCTGCAGAATTCAGCACACATAGACAGAGGAAGGAACGAGGAGAAATAGAGGTATTTTTTCTAGTTTTGCCTCCTTTTGGCAGGTGTAATATTTTGGCTCCTTCCCAGGTTCACAAGTTATTGTTAATCTGGGGATGCGTCAAAATCCATTAGATTTGTATTGGAACACCCGCTCAATGTCCATAGAATGGCTACCCAGGCAGAGAAACCCATGCCGCGATTTACGCAGAGTTGCATCATTGCAGATGTTTAAAGCCACTCAGACTCACGTAAAGTGGCTTTGAGAGGCTTCAATAATCCTAGAGGTTTTCATCTTGCATGTACCACGTTGGGGGGGGGGGGGGGTGGAAACATGACTCAACCCTCTCATAAATATGCCCCAGAGTATATGCGTGTTAAAGAAAAGATAAAACACCATAACATCACACAACAAAGTATCATATATGTGCCAATCCGTGGAATATCACTTTATGTTGAAAAAACAATTGTACATTTTATATCGTATCTTTGTATTACATTCCTCACATGTGCGACTGTAATAATGTTATTTATTTTTTTCAATTTAACTTCCTACGTCAGTCCATGTTTGCATCTGTCACAACTAAAGTAGCTTTGATATTTTTATTTCGGAGAATATTATTGTATCCCAGAAAGTATGGGTATTTGTAGATTCTGCGCACTGCTTATTGGAATTTAATAGCCAGCTTGGAAAGCATTGCATGAACATGACATGTCAATAGAAACCTTTTGAAGCCCGACAAGGTGAAATCTGCTTAACAAGGCTACCGCACCTGTCAAAAAAGATCAGAAATGCGTGGTATCATAAGGGTTATCATTGACATACATCACTACAATTTGTTTCCCCTGAAAAAGCTCATTAAAACCATATCATGCCACCAGCTAAGCTTCCAGGCCAACACTAACGACTCTGTAGCCTTCAAGAAGGTTATGGATCAAATACTTTGAGCAGGTAACCTTCGAATTGCACAGCTCTAATTTGCAAAGTTTTGAAAGTGTGATTTCTAGAAAAGGGCATTCAATTGCCTTATTTTTTAAATCTTTTTTTTTATCTCCTCTGTGATTTGTTTGCACTTTTCATGAAGAAAACATGGCCCAGTTTGCTGAGGTGATGGTGTATGTAGGAGTTGTGGATGTTAATGATCACGCGCCAGAATTTGCCAGACGCTACGACACTTACGTATGTGAAAATGCAAAGATGGGGCAGGTATGAAAAGTTAACGCCAGAAAATTGTATGTTGTTATACTTTGTAGATTGCCTTCCTCAATTTAGGATGGAGTGCGTTGATGCAATAAACAAGTTGTTTGTAGTTCCATTAGCCATAATGTTTCTGTATTATGGTCCATTTTTCTTTATAGATTTACGCAGTTGTAAGTAATGCTTATTTATTTATTTATTTATTTATGTATTTTGATGAGTTTTATATAGCGCTGGCTAGACCCGGAGGTATCAGATCGCTTTACGAGAGTATCGGCAAGAAACACGTTACACAGAGTTAAAATACATAATACAATGTTGCACAGAAGAGAACAAACTAGGGCATTAGAACATGAGAATACTGGAGGATAGAAAGCATGATACAAAAATAAGGCAAAGTAAAAACAAGGGTAAAACCATAACAGCGGGAGATAAGCTGTGACAAGAACAACTAAAGGGGCAGCAGCAGGGGGAGAACACAAAGGAAGGGTAAGAAAAGCAGATAGGGACAGGAAAGAGAATGAGAGACAAAACAGAGATGGGACCAGAAGTATAAACAATAGTCACAAACAAGGAGCAGATCCATGGAGAAGAAAGACGATCGAGAAGTCACCCAGCTGGAGACCAGCGGGGATGGAGGAACGGACCAAGTTTGCAAGATGGCGGATCAAGGACAAGAGTGACAATAGGAGATGGTCCCAAAATAGTGGAGTTCATATGAGTCCTAGTTGAAAAGCCAGGAGGGCTAAGTCCCAAAAAAAACAGGGAGCTGATTTATTGGAGGGGAAACAAGAAGGGGAAAGGAGTCAGATAGTAAAAAAAAAAAGGAGGGGGCTGGCGGTTTCCGAAGCACAGTCGTGTCTCCCACACATGCACAGGATCTGGGCAGCGGGGGCAGCATTATCCTATCCATTTTCCCAGGTGTATGGGAGACCGATACAGGCTCCAGGGCAGCAGTCCAGAGAACTGGAGGCCGCAGAGTTTAAACCGGAGGGGGCTGGATGATGTAAATGATTTTAGGAACTGACTTTTGAAATATGTGTAGAACGTGGTATTGTATAGTGTATTCTTATTGCAGAAACATTGATTTCTGTTCTATTAAATATAGTCTACAGCTTTCTAAAGTCTGGAGTGCTACACCCTTTGTTCCTGCTATGCCTGACAACCTTGGTGAAGTATTCCCCCAAACTTTTTGCCTTCACCTCTACTGTTTACTGAATTTGTTTTTGTTCACTTTAGGACTTTTCACTTTACTATTGCTAACCTGTGCTAAAGTGCTTGTGCTCTCTCCTTTACACATAGTAAGTTTGGAGGGCACTACATTGAGACTTTTAATTTACTTGTAAATCCCTAGTAAATGGTACAACAAGTACCCTGGGCTTGTAAATTAAATGCTATTACAGTGGTGAAACGAAACTTGAGGGGGCCCTCCTCCAAGATACATGGAAGGTCCCCGCTCTGGATTTAATCCAGAGCTGTAAGGCCAGAGTACTGTGCTGAGGGGGCCCCCAGCAGCTCGAGGGCCCCCACACTGTGTGGTGTACGGAGGCCTGTGTTACGCCACTGTGCTATTAGAGGGTACCGCACACATTGTGCCACCCATAAAAACAGCACTGTAAAACATGCCTTAAGGCTTCCACTGCAGCCTGTGTGTGCAGTTTTAAACTGCCATTTCGACATGGCAAAATAAACCTTTTGCCAGGCCTACACCTTCCTTGTTCATGTGTATAGGTCACCCCTAAGGTAGTCCCCAAAGGTTTATAGGGCAGGTTGCATGGTATTAAAAATGAGTAAATGTGAAATTAAGTTTGAGTGGCAGTGAAAAATGACTGAAATTGTTTTTCACTGGTGTAAGGACTGTCTCTCCCAATGACTAACACTGGGTTAACTTATTACATTTAATAAATGCTAATGCTAATTTGGGAGCAGGTAGAAATATATTATTTACACTGAAGTATATTGTAATTTAAAATCCTCTTTTAAAGTGAAGTAAAAATTTGAGTTACAATACTGAAAATTACACTTTTAGAAAACTGGCATTTTCTTGTCCCAACTAGCTGTGCCTCTCTACCAGTCTCCTGCGTCACAAGATTGTGAATAGCTCTGCTTTTAGGGTTTGTGTATTTCTTACAGACAATGACACAAATGTGGCTTAGGTATGGACATCATGGACCATCTTGACAGGATGACTGGGAAGGGGCCGTACCCAGCCCCACTTACATTCCAAAGGGCAATTTGCCTACAGCACACACAAAAGACCCTGATACCAGGCCTGCCCTGCCTTTTGTCACTCCTTACAGTTTAAAGCCTTGACCAAGGGAAGAACTTTCAGCAACTGGTGCTAAGAGTAAGACAGCGCAGTACCCATACAAAGGTTGTCACCAGGTATATAAATATAGGACCTCCAGAGCCAATTATCAGAACACTCCTGGACCCTTGGAAGATTCAGAAACATTACTGTCCTGCTGCTAAAGGACTGCCTGCAAGTTGGAGGACTGTCTTGCTTTCTGAAGAAGGAAGAATAAACCTCATTGCCTTGATCCCAGGCTTTTCAGAGTGACACCAAGGGTGCCCGGCGTGTGAGCTTCAGAGGCCTCCCTACAACAGCCCAGCTGATCACCTGCAACTGGATCTGCCTGGAGATTTTAAAGTGAAGTATGTGACAATGTTGCTTAAGTACAGGAAGTGTAAAGGGAAAAGCAGTAAGATGTCATTTTTTGGCAACACACAACAAAACAGTGTCTAGATGCCCACTGATGTCTGCCAAAACCCTGTTGCTGGCCTCTTCAGGAGTGAGTGTTCATTCCCAAGTGGCGCCTCTCCAGGTCCTGGACCTTTGGCTGGCATCAGTGGGCTTCTAGCCCCTGTTATGCTGTGCGCTGCCAACAAATGACATCTTACTGCCTTAGTGCAAGGGTGCCTGAGTTGGTGCATAGCTGTTGTTTGTGTTCCACAGCAGGGGTGAGCCATATTCTTGTAAATGTAGCGCATCCCTGCTTTTTTTAAATTACGCATCTTGGCCGAGCAAAATTGCTTGTAGCACCACGCTGAAACATTTCATTGTAAATATGCCCTTTGGTCTCTTATGGCTCTTTCGGTGGCTATAATGCTGCAATGTCCCTCATGGGCTAGTTGAATGATTTGCTGACTTAGGATCTCAATACAACACCTTCCTCCATAATGGACAGGTCATACTGTACATTATTGAATTTTTGAAAATTCAACTTCTTCAGCAAAAGGTGGAGCATCCCTTTTCCTTGATTGAGTTGAAATGATGTTCTAGAGAATAAGCATGTTCTTATCAGCATTAGTACCAGCAATGGCCCGTTCAATGGACAGAGCTGCTAGTGTGCTGGACCTCACAATGAAATCAATGTACTCCTCATCTGTTTTGGCTTCTGAACTGTGCCACTGTAACAGTACTCATGAAAAGTAATCAGCAGGGTTCTTATCTTTACCTAGTTTGTGTACAGTTGCATAGTAATACTGTTGCAGTCGCAAAACCCACCTCTCAATGTGAGGGGCATTTTGGCTTTCCTGTTTCCAAAAATAGTGAGCAGTGCTTGTTGGTCTGTAATGATAGTAAAGCATTTTCCTTTTAGAAATATGTGAAAATGTTCGCATGCCCACACTTCAGCCAGACTCTACTACTCCCGGCTAAAAATAGGCACATTCTGTATCAGACAGGCATCGACTGTCATAAGTCACAAAATGTCTCTAAATATTCGGGTTACCATTTTGCTGAGCAAGGATTGCTCCCAGCTTGACCAGGTTCACATCGATTGGGATCTCAGTATGTAACTTGATGCCAAAACAGGCCATCTCGGTTGGATTTTCAATCACATGTTTTACTTTTGTGAAGCTTTGATGGCCTTCAAGTAGATCACTGGAAAGGAGCATCTCGGTTTGTCAAGTCTCTGATGGGGCATTCACTTGTAGTAAAGTCACAAATGTACTTCAAGTAATAACGGGACATGCCGAGAAAGGATTGCAGCATGGTGACATCTTGTGGGGGATAGGTAGCTGACAGTGCTTGCACTTTATCTGGGTCTGGAGTTATTCCCTCATCAGAGAATATGTGCCAAAGTATTTGAATTTGGTCGGTTAAACTCATACTTTGCTGCATTTAGATTGAGACCTGCATCAGCAAGTAACTGGCACACTTGCGTAAGAGCCTTATCATGCTCCTTTGTCATAGCCCTAAATACCAGTATGTCATCACTGTAATTAAAAGCATTCTTGACAGGTCATATTATTTAACGTATATTTGTGCAGCTGACAACGCTCCAAAACGCAACCTCTTGTATCTGAACAAACCAACATGAGTTGAAAATGTAGTGAGGTACCTGCAATTTTCTTCCAACTTGATTGTATCACTTTGTTAGGTTTAGATGGGAGAAGACTTTGGCACCATTCATTTGCATGATCATGTCCACTACGTGTGGACCAGGATGTTTTTCTCTCTTGATTGCTTTGATGGCCTGGCGCATATCAACACAAATGCCCACTGCACACTCACTGTTCTTTTTGGGCACCACCACTATGGGTGAGACCCATGGCATAGGACCGGCGGGTGCTCAATTATTTCATGCTTTAATGCTTCTAGATCTTTCTCAACAGCTGTGGAAAGCTGTGGCAAGTGGAAAGCGGCTCTGCCGTGCCGCTGGGCACCAGAGCGAATGTCCTCTTTGATGTGAAGTCTCACATTCATTGTCTTGAGTCTGCCTAGTCGATGAAATAAAAAGATGGAAACTGACTCACAAATTCAGATTTAATGTGAAGGTTGTAATTAGGAGGCATCAGTCCCATGTCAGCAGCAGAGACAAACCTGAGCAGGCATGCACTGGATGAGGCTCCTTGAAGAAAATTAATTGGTGCTTGCACGGATACTGTTTAGTGTGTCATTGTCACTATGAATGATTTTTGACTGCAACAATTAAGACACAGCGCACGTTTATACTTCCATAATCGACGGTTGAGGTGAATCACTGGAGATAGGCTGTTGAACTTTTTAACCGGCATGATGTTAATCAACGCGCCACTGTCTATGATAAAGGATATGGGGCAACTGTTGACCTTTATTGTAATCTTGGGGCAATGTGCAAATTAATTCTGTTGTTTCGTGTGGTGGTTTGGTGTTGTCTTTTGTTCTTCTTTGCAAGCATCAAAACCTACTTTTGCTTGTTGTTCCTTGGTCAATACTGCCACTGCATATCCATCTTCTTCACTGGCACTCGATAATGACGTTGTCGAGCCAATGTAGGATGAACTTGACGACGATCGACTTTGTCTGGTTTGTACTAGTCACGCAGCTGATGTTCTTTTTGGTTTTGTGGGCATGACGAGAATGCTCCTGGAATATTCGGGTGTCCATTTTCTCTTTTTACTGTGACGTAGTTAGTTAGGTTTGATTTTTGCAAACCATTATGAAGTGGTTTTCCTTGTTGCAACCTTTGCACTTTTGTCATATGGCAGGACATTTGCCTTCATGGGGAAGTGAAAACCAACATCGAAAAGTCAACTTTTTCTTCTTTATAGACATCGAACTGCATTCATCCACCTTGTACATGTGCTTGCTTTTCATGACCAACACTGATTAGTTTTTTCGCTGTTCCAGCTTCCATATCAGCAACTTGTCAACCTGCTCTTTCTTCTGCTCTTGCAGCCATTAGTACTTTCTCTAAGCTGAGCGTCTCTTTCGACACGCGTCAACAAACAGCCATCAATAACTCAGAGATGTATGGCTTCTTCATCAAGAAATTCATTAACTTGCAGTGCTCGATAAGCATATCAAGTCTCAACAAACTCCATTGTTTCACCAGCTTTGTGTCTGGCTTGATTGAAACTACAACTTTCATAGTCGAAATTTGTCATCAGATTGAACTTGGCTTCTAACACTTCCTTGATTTAACAGAATGATACTGTATCAGCATGTGATATTTTCTTTATCACTTCTTTCACTCCATCACGAGCAAAGTTTTTTAGGTACTTAATTATTTTTTCATCATGTACTTCTTCCAGTGAGTCTATGAAAACCTTGAATGTCTCGATCCTTACAGTCTACCTGGTGCCAATATTATGCTTTTTTGCCATGTTGAATGGTAGTGGTTTCAGGAATGTGGCTGCACCCTACATCATCCTTTCTGCTGCCATTGAAAAATATTTCACTATTCCGAAGGCCTTTCGGTGCACTGGACGGCACTTGCTGCTGTGCATGCATAAGCGTCTCAAACGGGCCTGTTATTTGCACCACATTCGAGGTTATGTGGCACGTCCTTCACTCCTGCTGGTAAAATTTGCACTTTCATACCTGGTTATCACTGTCTTTAGTGACGTGCCTGGTTGTGACTGTCTTTAGTGTTTTGCTTTGAACTGATGATGGCCCTTTGTTGCGATGCGGCACAATATCTTTTCTTTTAGCCGTACCAAGGGTTTTATGGCGGTTTTTATTAATACGCTCCTCTGTCAGGCCTTCACCTTCTATGAGGGCTGTATATGGGCTGGAGCTGGTCTTCTCCACTATGCTTGCCAATGTCAAAGTGCTTCTTATCAACTGGGGTGCAAGTGGTACCCTCGAAAAGTTTGCTGTAGCATTGCAAACTCTCAGGAAGAGCAGTATCATTTCTTCGGGGCAACGATCTCACCTTCGTTGCCAGTTGTGGTATCCTACCCAGCCCCTGGACTATGCAAGAAAATCTGCCTCACATGGAGCTCTGGATTGTACGTCTCTATTCCTCAGCAAGTAATCACATGCTGGATACTCGTTCTTTCATAACCGTTAATAACCACGCCTTAACACCTCCCAGCAAATTATGTAATTTCTTGTTGAGCCTGCTCAAAACCACAAGCATCCTAGCTCACTAAGCAGTAGCGGCTCCTGGAGGGAGTGCTGCGGGGTGGTGGGGCAGGGCATGGGAGGGGCAGGGTGGGGGGTAGTAAACTCCGGCATACGGCCAAACAGAGGTATGTACATAAATAAAAAAATAAAACAAACTACATTGCGCACGCTGCAACTCCAAATGGTGATGCAGCGTGCACAACATAATTTGTTTTCTTTATTTATTTATGTATTACCTCCGTTTGGCCGTATACTGGAGTTTACTACCCCCCTCCCTGCCCCTAACCCCACCCCAACCCACCGCCAGCAGCACTCCCAACAGGAGCCGCTACAGGCACATAGTCTCATGAGAATTATTGGAAAAAAAATCCAACTGACAGCTGATTCAGAAATTGGAATTTGTGTGGGCAACCATAATCCCATTACTTTGTTTATAAATGTAAACCAAGAGAGTGGGAGCAATACATAGAAAGTGGGAGCCATTGATTATTCCTCTTATAAGAGCATAATTCCTCTTATAAGAGCATAAGAATTAAATGGGACTCTGTTGAACTGATTATATTGATTGAAAACTTGATAACAAAGAATAAGAAAGTGTTTGCCAATAGATGAACCTGCAAACACCATGATAAATAGTTTTGGAGTATTATGTCAGTCGATCTCCAAATCCCTTATAAACCAAATCCAGAAGGGAATCCTCCATATGCCTGCATGACACTCTGTGGCGCTGACGTGGCCATTAAATTGCTGAGGGAAGAGACGCCCATGAAACTGACAGAGGTGGGCTCCAATAGAGCAGGAAGGATGGCAGGAAGCTCCCTTCAGTCAGCAGATAGACTCTGCGTGCCGCTCCGGACTGCCCAACCTAGTGAAGAGTATGATGTGGAATTCTCGCATGAATGTGGGAAAACACCCGCGGAGGGCTGGGAACAGTACAACGCTAGAGCCTCTCCCTGCTGAGGAGATCACAGATAAAAGCCTCCCCAAGGAAGGGAGCAGGAGCATCACACGAATCGTGGTACTTGAGCACCTCCACTCCACTGCGCAGGAGACACGGAGTACTACCCCACACTCGACTCGACCAGGGGTAACTCCGAACGCACGGGGGAGGAGAAAGAAGAGGTGCAGGTAGCGTGACCCTGAGGGAGTCTTGAAGAAAGCGATGCGTCGCTGGGATGAGACCGCGGTAGTCGACAGTTCCAAACGCCTTCCAGATCCCAACTCTGAAGCACTGCAGACACCAGTACAGATGGGAAAGTCACCTCCAAAACTCCTTATCTGGCAGGAGTCCAGCCACGCAGAACATGGGCAGTGCCCCAGACGATAGCGAGTGAACCCAAGTTAGAGGAACAGCACTCAGTTCATGTAGAGGAGGACACTCTGTGGCAGCGGCGATCAGGGCTCCTGGACTGGTGGATGAAAACACACAGGGAGTACCAAGGCTCGAACTCACCACCGCAGGACTACCAAACAGTAGCCATACCGCCTTAAACATGAAGGATGACAGAAGCGAAATCCAGCAAACTCTTTCACCCACTGCCTGTAACAATGAATATCAACAGGGTGGAGGCGTCTCGCTGTCCCTGTCAAAGCATGCCATGGATCGTCGCCAATATTGTAGTAAAGACGGACGCATAGAGGTAAGTCCAAATCTTTATTAAGATCATCAGAAAAACGCCTCCTCAAGTCAGTGTACAAACGCCTTACTGAGGGAACAGTTGTCAACATTCTGAATTGCCTCCCACTCAAGATTCTAAGGAAGAGGCCAAAATTGTGAGTGGGAGAGGGGGGAAAAGCCAGCGGGAGAAACCAAGACAGAGATTACAACACCTTATCATTTAAATTTAGGCAAATCAGGAACTTCATAACAATGGTTTAAATCTGCCTGCTCTGCCACTCACAAACACTCTAAGTTAGGTATCAACTTTCCTCTGAGAAGGGGATTTGTAGGTTAGTCGACATGGGATTGTTAATGGCCAAGTGCAGAGTTGCCATTGGCTGGATGCGGGGTCAGCTTCCTACAATCACACTCTGGGCGAGGGACATGGGAAATTGCTGAACCCAAGCGAAGCATTATAGTGAACTCCTCCCCCCTCGAAACTGCCCCATGAACTTCTGGGCCCCACACAGTCAGTGCTTATAGGAACTCAGGAGGCAAGGGAGAGGGAACTGCCATTTCGGAGAATAGCGCAGTGAATGTTGATGAACCTGTCTGATTGCATATCTGGAGCTTGTACTGGCGAAAATGCTACGACCTACTACACCGCATGTATATGCCAGACCCTGGGTTATGCCGATAGTCTCCAGGACACTTGAGTATAGACTGTGCACTGAATTCCTCTATCCTGTGCTGCAGAGGGGTATACCAGGCTGCCTAAACTCGCTGCAATGCTGCTCATCTGCTGTATTGGTTTTGCTTTGTTCTGCCCTTTTTTATTTTCCACTATAAATCTATGTGAATGTGATGAGTTACGGCTAACAAAGTGTCTTACAATGCAACCGTGATATTATGATTTATTTTTCATTGAAACTAAAATAAAAGAATTTAAAAAAACTAAAAAAAACTTTCCCCTGAGAAATAGAGAGAGTATTATACAACCCTGTAAAACTTACAAGGGAGCCTTGATGACCAGAAAAGCGGAAATCAGAAGATCAGCATAAGATGATTTGGAAGCTGCAGGGGGAACTAGAAACAGGAGATTGTTTTGGGAGACAGTGAATCGTCCATTTTTACTGGAAGTTGTGCCACAAAGGTAGTCAACCAGTCAGTCTAATTCCAACTGAGACTAGGGGACATATTACCAAGAAACGGCTTTAAAATTATCGCTGCTTTAGCGGCAGGAAACTGCCGCTAAAGCAGCGATAATGGGCTTGATAATTCGCCTTTGTGAATTCCCATAGAAGCCCATGTTCTGGTGTGAATATTGGCTTCTATGGGAATTCACAAGGGCATATTATCAAGCCCATTATCGCCACTTTAGCGGCAGTTTCCTGCCGCTAAAGCGGAGATAATGTTTACGCCGGCCTTGATAATATGGCCCTAGGTTCTCACATTTTTCTAATGTATTCGAATGGCCGATACACTTAAGTGATAAAGTGAGGCTAAGAAAAAGAAAAGTGAGCCAGTGCAAGGAATAAGCAATACTCTTATGATTGTACTTACATTATGAAAGGTAATGCAATTGTTAAAGGAGGGGGTCCCTAGTGACAAGCCAAAGGAACAGAATGGCCCTACATAAAAAGAGTGAGAAAGAGAAGCTGCTTAAAACCCTTAAAATAGGTATAAAAGGTGAAGGAGAGTGTGAGACACTGACCTAAGCTGGAATATAGGGCTCCAATGTACCCACAGTGGGAAGCACAGTTATGGCCTGGGTCTCACTCTCCTCACCCTTTCTTGATTATTGTCTCAGCTCTCTCATAGGCTCTTTATCTCCCCCTGAGCCCTTATAATGATCCCGCCATTTTTATTGGGATCAAAACACCATCGACTTTAAAAACACAGCCCTATATGATTTTTGAAAATTCACTGCTTGCTGAAACAGCGCACCAAACACTTTTACTTTGCACCAACCTTCCCTGCGCCGCTATATGTCTTGAAATTGTTCTTCATAACCTCCGAAGAATACATTTTATTCACAATTTGGTTCTTTGAATCTCAAGTATTGTTACGAGGGACCAGTGTGTTTTTTCTATCGTCAAATGATTTATTACATTTTGTTCTATTTTTCTGGATTGATGTACGATTTTCCTTGTGCTGTGTTTTCACTTTATTACTGCTTGAAGGGCTGCTTAAATACTTCCGATATTGCCTCTACGTTAACCCTGACTGCTTTTGTGCCAACGTATCAGAGGGTTGAGCACAGGATCATTTGGGGTTTGATTGTGTCACACAGACATAGATTGTAGTTGCTGCTTGAGTAGAGTTTCACCCCCTTCAACCAGTAACCCAATTGTCTACATACCACAATACCTCCCCACCCTTAATGAAAGATGAGCAATTTGGACTGGACCGTGCAATATTCTCAGTGTTTTACACTGCACCAGCCCACAAAGCTTTTTCAGGGGCATGCCACAAGACAGCATGCAATCGACCTGCATCACATTAGCAATATACCCCGCCTATCTTTATTGCGCGCTACACCTACATCTTCCATCTTTTATTCAGTAAGACTGATCTTTCAAACGTTCTAAGAGGTGGGCACACCCACCCTTCATGATATGCTTTGTCCACCCTTGACACCCCATCTAATGTGTAATGACCAAACCGCACATAACATTTTCAGGATCTAATCCAAATATGACCTTAAGAAACCAATGTACTGCAGCTGTATCACAACATCTTAAAAACATCCTTTTTGAACCTTAACAACAATTATAGGTTTTTTACAATTGTTCAAGATATGATTGTTCACGATAAAATGTCATTGGATCCGTTTTGAATGCATGCAAAACATGTATCTTTTCATTTGCACACACACAGACATAAGTGAGCACAGGCATACAGCTAAAACACATGCATTGCACCTTAGAGCGCACATATACACTGAAACAGAAAAAGACACAAGCAGGCCCACAAAATCAACAAAAATATGTTTAATGATAGTAAAAAAAACATATGTTGGGGCTTGCGAGAAAGATAGATCTTCAGGGGAGGTGAGGCGGTGTAACCCACAAGAAAATACAGTGTAAACTAATACGCATTAACACTGAATCATCTTCAACTCCCCCCCTCCACGCTGCTTCTTTATTTACAAGGCGCAGTTAAGCATAGCACTATCTGGTTTAAGAAAAAAGGACAAAGATCCCTAACAAGAATACATTTCAAGCTCTGAAATAGCAGAGTTAATGGGGAGCTATAACCCGTGCAATTTGTTGGCAAATCACTTACTTCTTCACTCGAGCTCTGAAACCTACTGCAGCCACATTTCTTTTACATTTTTATATACAGACATGAATTTTCCATTAGTGGTCAGACTGCTCCTCCGCTTGCAGCCGTCTGCACAACGACTCCTTCCAGAACTGCAGTGCCCATAGGTGCATAACTGAAAAGTTCAGTATGACGAATGATCTGGCAGAAATTGCAGGCACTCGAGAACATATGGGTACTTCTAAACTGGAGCTTTGGCATGTCATTTTTTACTAAATGCTCCTCCTGGCCATTATTCTCTTTTAAGGATAGAACATCTTTTTTTTCTTTTTTATGGCTTTCTTCTTGGTACCACAATCTAACAGAAACTTGCATTTTGAATTGATTTCAGCGTTTCCATTAAGGGTCTGCAAGCTGCCAGCAAATTTATTTTACCACAGTTCTGCATTCACCCTTTTTTGTTCATTGTGTATTTGCTTGACTATTTTCTTCAGAACCTGCTTCTGCCCCGGGCTTTTATTGCTTGCCTAGTTTATTTACTCTACTACGCAATAATTAAGCAATATTAACTCTGGGGGAGGTCACAACCAGGTAATTGTTGACCAAGGTGGAGTCTTTATTCCCTCATTCCTGGAACTGTGATAGGCACACATTTTTCAGATGTTTTTAAAATTGTGAAGGTGTTATCTTTTTTGTAGTTTGTAAAATAAGATCTTGGTTCCTGCTGCGCTGCCCTATGGCAAAAGGGGCAGGAATGCGCCTTATCTATCAGATTTTACCCTGCGCCAGTGCACAATGGGCTGCATTGTGCCAACGCAGGCACCTTTGCACCATGGTGCAAGGGTGCCTGCATTTCAGGGATGATTATTTTATCTGCAGGAAGAAAAGACCTTCCTGCACAAAAACAATCACAAGAGGCTTTTTCCTCTTTCTATGTGTGCTGCAGAATGCCAGGTCGCAATTATTTCTTGCTTCCTGCATTGCATTTAAGGAGTCGCACATTTTGGTTCCCTAAATGCATTTGCAAAATAGGTAATCACAAAAATTGCGATAACATGTTTTGCAAATGCCTTTTGGGATGATACATCCCAAAAGGCTTTTTCCCGTCCACAAACTCTGCAACTCGGCTAGTTTGCGATCGGGAAAATTCTTGATACATCTGGTCTACTTAATTGAGGATTGGGAATTTGGTTATAAGTTTGTTATTGGAGTATTCAAAGATCATGTCCTGGAACATTTATGGTAAAAAGGGAAGCTCTAGGCTAAGCAACCTGTCCCATGTAAGTCACAGTCCCTGCTTGCAGTACTTAGTGGTATTGGAGTGGACGCAGTGGGTTCTGGGGTGTAAGAACAGTCATGGTTTGTCTCCTATCTTCAACATCAAACCCAACAAATTAAAACTCAAGACTGTCTATCTAAACCCACTCCAGTCAACCTAGGAGTCCCCCAGGGATCTACTCTCTCACCCTCACTCTTTGCCCTCTTTATGGAACCCCTCACCCTCATCCTAAATCAAGCTGGTATCAACTACAATCTTTATGCCAAGTACACTAAACTCTATTACAAGATCAAACCCCACGCTGACATCATACACCTTAATAACACCCTCACTAAAATCCAATCCTGGTTCCACCTTAATAATCTCAAACTCAACCCCCAAAAAACTGAAATCATCCTATTCTCCCCCCAAAACAGCCCTCTCCCCATTCAAACTTGTATCTCCGACCTCAATGCCCTCAACTGTTCTCTCTCCTTGTCCAACTCAGTGAAATCTCATGGTATCTCCATCGATAATGGCTAAACCTCAATGTCCACATCAAAAATTCAGCTAAAGGAGCCCTCTTCACTCTCCGTCATCTCAAGAAAATCATACCCTTTCTCCCAACTGAAGATTTTAAATTAGTGGTTCAATCCCTGGTCCAAATTAGTACTTGGTGTCTCTCATGTAGAAAGAGGAAACATGATTTAAAGAGTGATTTAAATAGCCCTGATAAAGACTGAAAGGCAAAGTACTCTTCATTTACATCCTACAATACTAACTGAAGCTTGCCTAACATATTCTTTAATGACTACAAATGTGCAAAATACAACAGACAAAAAGGGCCATTTTAGATCATTGTATTTAACTCTAGGACGGTGGGCCTCCATTCTATCCCTGGAAAATAGAAAATAGCACACATTCTACAGAAGGTATAGACTCTTAATGCAATAAATGCAACTGGATTATGGGTTCATTTTTCTAATGATCCATAAACCTCAGGAGCACAGCTCAGTTCTTTTGTGATTGAAAGAACATCATACCATCAATATATCTTGGAATATAGATGGGACATGAAAGATAATTCATTTGCAGATTAACAAAACACTGAAATCAATGTGACATTCTGACCTGTGCATGCCTAAACTCCATTAGGAAACCAACTCTCATTTGTAGGTTTATTTATAAAAACAAATGTCTTCAAAGTAGACTCACGCCTAAAATGTGTGCATTTGTTCAGAATCCAAAACACCAAGCACAGAAGACTATGTATGTCATATACTTCTAGGTGCATCCCTCCTTTGTCTTTTCATTCTCCTGTGGATTGTCCACAAGAGGACAATGCAAAGACCTTGGTTTAGGGCAACTGTGTATATTTCCATATGGAGGTATCCCTTTTCTTTACATCCACTGAATAAAAGGAAATATTTACTATGCTTTCTCAATTTAATGGCTTGAGAGCTAATCATGCTATAGGCCTGCCACACTCATATCTCAAGTTTAATTGCATACTTACTCTAACTTTTTTTCATTAATGAAGTCAAGTGCACAATGAGGTTTGTTTGAGTGTTTCATTGTGAAAGTTTATGAATACCAACAAAATACAGACTTTATTGGCATTGTCATCTTACCTAAGGCTACACTACAAATCTCTGTCCACATTAATATTTCTTGCTGTGGTACAGAGACAACAACTTTATTCATCATAGATTATGTCCTTTTAACAACAGATGAAGATGACCACTGCCTCCTGATGTGTTGGACCTCTCAGCTGAGTTTGACACAATCAACGATCCCATACACATATGAACCATAAAGTCTTGAATAGGATTCACCGGCTCTGTAGGTCACTGGTCCTCCTCCTACCTTTTCAACAACACCAGTTTGTCCACATGAGCACCGCCAGGTTCAAAATGATTCCTAACACATATGGCGTTTCCAGGGTTTCATACTGTTTCCTGTCATCTTTAACCTATACCTGGGGTTGATTGGTGCTTAACCCACAGAAAATAGCTTCAAGATTCACCAATATGTGGATGATACACAACTCTACTTGAAAGTCCCCTCTGCTTCAGAAATCCAGTGCCTCAAACACTGCTTGTACATCATCCAGATAGGGATGTCCAGTGCCTACCAGTCAAGACCGAATTTCTGTTACCTGACAAGAACAATAAACACGATATAGTACAATCCTGGGTCAATGACACAAACCTTGATGCCTTTGAACATCAAGATTCAATGTATGCCAAGTCAGTTGGACTCACCCTGGGCACCAACCTCACTCTAATGGAGCACACAGTCCAAAAAGAATAGATGGCATAGTAATGCCCTACTCCATGGCCTCCCAGACTCCGAACTAGCCCCCTTTAGGTGCATCCTACACAGAGGCGGCTGGTAAGTTTTGGAGGAAGTGGGGTGGATGGGACACACTCTTATGCACATGCACACATACACATAATATTCAAAGCAATGTATTCACGTACACATGCACACACGCACAAAAACACATCCATTCACAACACTCTTCACCAAGCATTCATACATACATGCACGCCTGCATACAAACACATCCATTCACAACACTCTTCACCAAACATTCATACATATACGCAGGCATGCACACAAACACATCTATTCACAACACTCTTCACCAAAAATTCATATATATACGCACGCATGCACACAAACACATCCATTCACAACACTCTTCACCAAACATTCGTACATATACGCATGCATGCACACAAACACATCCATTCACAACACTCTTCACCAAATATTCATATATATACGCACGCATACACACAAACACATCCATTCACAACACTACTCACCAAACATTCATACATATATGCATGCACGCACATACACAAACACATCCATTGACAACACATTTCGCCAAACATTTATACATATACACACCCATGCACACAAACACATCCATTAACAACACTCTTCACCAAACATTCATACATATACGCATGCATGCACACAAACACATCCATTCACAACACTCTTCACCAAAAATTCATATATACGCACACATGCACACAAACACATCCATTCACAACACTCTTCACCAAACATTCATACATATACGCACACATGCACACAAACACATCCATTCACAACTCTCTTCACCAAACATTCATACATATACGCATGCATGCACACAAACACATCCATTCACAACACTCTTCTCCAAACATTCATACATACAAGCACGCCTGCATACAAACACGTCCATTCACAATAATCTTCGCCAAACATTCATACATATACGTCCACATGCACACAAACACATCCATTCACAACACTCTTCACCAAACATTCATACATATACGCATGCATGCACACAAACACATCCATTCACAACACTCTTCACCAAAAATTCATATATACGCACACATGCACACAAACACATTCATTCACGACACTTTTCACCAAACATTCATACATATACACATGCACGTACACACACAAACACATCCATTCACAAAACTCTTCACCAAACATTCATATATATACGCACGCATGCACACAAACACATCCATTCACAACACTACTCACCAAACATTCATACATATATGCATGCACGCACATACACAAACACATCCATTGACAACACATTTCGTCAAACATTTATACATATACACACCCATGCACACAAACACATCCATTCACAACACTCTTCACCAAACATTCATACATATACGCATGAATGCACACAAACACATCCATTCACAACACTCTTCACCAAAAATTCATATATATACGCACACATGCACACAAACACATCCATTCACAACACTCTTCACCAAATATTTATACATACATGCACGCACGCAACAAACAGTTTAAAAGAAAAACAAACACTTACCTACAGCCAGTTCTGCCTCAGAGGCTCCAGAAGGCTTGGGACTGCTACATTCCCTCCGGTCAATGAGGGAATGCAGCAGTCCCATCGTCATCACAGAGTGGGATGGGGTTAGTGAGACTGCTGACCCCACCCCACTTTGTGATGAAATGTCACTGATTGACACTCAACCCTGGGCACTTATGCGCTTAAAACTGAAGTGCCCAGGTGCGAGACAATCAGTGTTGTATCAGTGTTGTTACCCCTCATCACTGAGGGGAGGGCCTCAGCGACCTTTGCTAAGCTGAAAACGTAATTCCCACAGGAGCTGTGACTTCCTCCGCCCAGCAAAGTTCAGCTCAGGCAGCCAGGAGCCTGGACTAAATCTGCACGTCTGACTCCTGGCTGCTTGAAATGGAAGTGAACAGTGTCTGTCTTGCTGACCTTTGTGTAGTCTGACAGACACTGTTCATGAGGGGCGAAAGGTGGAAGGGCATGGCCCCTCAGCCCCAATGGACCGGCCGCTCCTGATCCTACACACTGCAGCATGCTTCATCCTGGGCCTGAAGAAATATGATGACATCACCCCCACCCTGATTGAACTCCTTTGGTTCCCCTTGCTGGCCAGCATAATCTTCAAAACCAGCTGCATGATTTGCAAAGCTGCCATGACCAGCACCCCTGCTCATCTTGCAGAAAAGCTCACCATCTCTACTGGCTCATGGCACACCCACAACCAGGAAAGCATCAGTCTACAGGCTAAGAACTATCAAAAAGAAAAATAACAAGACAGAAGGCCTTTTCATCTATTCACCAAGGACCTGGAACAACTTCCCCGTTTCCATCCGGACCATACCAAAGTTGTTCCAATTAATGAAAAACGTTAAGACCTCTGTAAAGATCACTACATCAGGATGCATTGCCTGTCCACAATTCAGCTACTTCTCCTATCACTCATTTCTCTAATGCTTGTCTTTGATCATGCACAGCAAGCCCCTGCCTATTGGCCAGGTATGTGCAATAGAAACACCTTATACATACATACATACATACATATCTACCGCATAACTAATTTATGATAAAAGAAAATCCATACACTGTGCACATGTTCACAAGTTTTAAGTGCCATCCGCCCAAGTAAATATCCACAATTCCTGAATCACTGTGTCTAGATCAGGCACAGGTGGGTACTATGTTCCAATAAATCCTGGATGAATCTTTGATAACTGGTTTCAGGACCTTTCAGATTAGGCTAAACATTATGTACGCCAACTAATACATATGGTAGACACTCACTCATACATAGGGGCGTAGCTTGGTCTGTAAGAATAGGGGGGCTTCCAATTTCCTGACAATCACCAAGGGACTTCTTGTTAAATCACATTTCATGGGAAGCAGGACTTAAGGGCAGTGGAAAGAGAGGAGGGTGGATTAAAGGGGCACATAAAACACAACGGGCAGATTTATGAGGCCCTTGCTCCACGTTTACGCCGCTGTTGCGTCACGCAAGGCGGCGTAAACGTGGCGCATCCCTACGACCGATTTACAATGTGACGCATCTAGGCAGATGCGTCACGTTGTAAAGCCCTGCGCCGCTTGTGGGCGTTCCGGCGCAGGGTGGGCGTTCCGGGGCAGGTGCGCCTCGCAAAAGTGGCTGAGTGAAATCTATGAGATTTCACTCAGTCACTTTCAGGCCAATGCTGCGTCAAAACCCTGCGCCTGCTTGAAGCAGGCGTAGGTCTTGACACAGCATTGCAAAGATGGGGCACCCCCTGAGCCTTGCTGGAGCTGCGACGCAACTCCAGCAATGCGCCACCTTAACGGCACAGATGCGTCGCGCATCTGTGCCGTTTTTTCCCCATGGTGCGCCGCATTGTAAATGCGGCGCACCATGGGTGGCGGAGCAGCGGTGCAAGATAACTGGCGCATCCCTGGGGATGCGCCAGTTATCATAAATCTGCCCCATCATGTTTAAACTAAGCAATTTTTAGGTTCTTCTAAACAGACAGGAGAATGTAACAGTGTGTGTCTGTGTGTGTGTGTGTGTGTGTGTGTGTGTGTGTGTGTGGGTGAGCGCGCGCGCGTGTATTTGTGTGTGTTTTTGTCATTAGGGGCATGTAAAAATCCAAGACGAAATACAACAGATACTTCATTAGACCCGCCTGAAAGCATTTGAACACCACTATTAACTACACAATATTTTTTTCGGGGGGTATAACACCCAAACACAACCCCTGAAGCTAAGCCCCTACTCATATGTCACTTACTTTATTTGGTTATTTACATCCTCATGGTTATAAACAATATTAATAAGGCAAGATATGCACCGGTTAGCCAAGCTGACAGATGCCCTTGATTTAATACTGTAACATGAACTAGCATGGGATGGCAAGAAGAGGAAAGCTGCATTTCAATATTGCCTTCTGCTTTTCTGTCCAATTATCTGCAAATGAGACACATTTAGAAACAAACAACATATTTGTGGATGAATAAGATGTTCCACTGAATGCATTATTGCCAAGATATAATGTCAGTCATCTGAATTGATGGAAGGAGTTTCCATGGTATGCTCGAGTTGGAACACTGGCATTGTATAATATAGTCGTAGCAGAGGATAAGGAGAGTAAAATGCAGTACAGACGTCAAAAATATAATTCTCTCCGTGCTTCGAAGTGTATGTCTTAAATGATTGCCAGTATCCTGATGAAGTTTTTGTAGCTTATATATACGTACAAGCTCGACATTTTATAGATATTATCCAATAGCCTCCCTTGTAGTAGGAAAGAAAGAACGTGGCATGCTACTGCATGGGTACTACTACAGATGGTACTAACATTAGATTCTCAATTAGTTTATATATTTTCCTCAAAAATACATTGAGATACCTCTCAATTTCCTTCCAAAGTTCGCTTCTCTAAAATTGGCTTTTTAGCGTAACAACAACATTTCTGAAAAATGTAGAACGTTATGCTGCATATTAATTATGTTGCCACATAGCACATGAGCTAATTCTGGAAAATATATATTTTGTTTACTTCTCATATTTACATTTATAGCGTATTCCAAATTCATCTATTTTTCATCGATTTTTCCTGCCAAAATTGAAATTAATTCATATTAATCTTAAAATGGGTGGCACTAATAACAACAGTGTGCAAGAGAAATAGATGATAAAGAATGACGCAAACTATAACTGCCACACGTATTGCCACTCTAACCAGTGCTTAATTTGAGCCACTGGTTGGAGATGTGGCTAGCGGTATTCATTTTTGAAGACCAGCTCTTATTTTTCCTTAACAGTCTTTGATCTAGAACAAAAGAGAGAAGAACACAAAAGGCAGAAAGAAGGAGGAAGGAAAACGATTGGGGAAACAGTGTCAAATGAATAAATCAGGATGACTGAGATTCTGCAGGAGTGTGACAAAGAGTCAGTAAGTGCCTGGAAGTAGATTAAATAAGCAAGAGATGGCACCAAGCTAGCCATGGTATTTGGCCTCCCCGATTTTTCACCAGTGCCTGCCGACCGCGTCTGGGCAAAACATTCAATAAATGAGTACTTGTAGAGCACAGCTATTCACAGCTGATGGAATATAGGTGCAGCAGTGTCACTGGTCTCAATCGAAAAGCCAGGTATTGAGTCCCCTTCTGCAATCGTGAGTGAGGGTAACGTTCACAGGTGGAGGGGTATGTCGTCCCGAGAATTGGCTGCGAGGTAGGAGAATGGATGACCTCCACTGCATTTTTGGTAGATGTGAGGAATGTGTGCAATGGTGAGGGAGGCAGAATGCAGTTATCTGGCGTGTTGGTGGGAGTTCAGGTGGTGGTTAATATATGCTTGCCCCTAGTAATAAAGGGCTTGTATGAGTGTGTCAGCATCTTAACCTGTCATCTCTTTTTTGGATGGGGAGCCAATAGCGGTTCATAAGGTGGGGAGTGATGTGGATTCATTTGGTGAAGGTTGAGGATGAGTCTGGCCACTTCGTTCTGTATGGTCTGCAGTCTCTTGAGGAGTTGCTGTGGTTCCTGTGTAGAGTGTGTTTCTATGGTCCAGTCACCTGATGGCAAAGCCTTGCGTGACAATTTTCCTGGGGTTAAAGAGGATCCATCTGAAGATTGTCTGGAGCATGAAGAGGGTGTGGAGGCAGGCAAAAGAGACTGAGTGGACCTGGCACTTAATGGTGAATTTGCTATCCAGGACGATGCCGAGTTTGCGGGCTTGGTCAGTTGGGGCGGGTGTGAGACTGAGTTCGGGAGGCACAAGGTGTCGTCCAATGGGGAGATGTTTTGCTAGAAATCTGCCCTTCCGTCTTGAGCTTCAGCAGTTGTTCCTCATCTAGTCGGTGATGCTTGTCACGGCATTGCGTAAGTTTGTTCTAGAAGTCGCAGGGTCGTCCATGAGTGAGAGGATGAGTTGGGTGTCGTCTGAGTAGATTATGATGTTGAGTCCATGAGTTATTACAATGTCAGGCAGGGATTTCATAAAGAATTAAAAAATCTATGTCCCAAATACCAAACTTCTATTCCGATTTGGAATGAAAGAACAAATTCACATTTATAATTTTTTTTAGAAATTCTGACATCCCAACTGCTATGCAAATCTTGATGAATTTCTGGAAAACATTTGTGCTTCTCTACACTGAGGCCCAGATTTGGAAAGGTTGTGCATCGAGTTTGGGTTAATATTTTAATGCAGACTTGCTGCAAAATCCTGTTTGGGATTTACAAACCAGTGCATATAGTGATTTGCGTTGATTTGTTACCAAAAGTAATCAACACAGGGCAATACACTGACTTGCATTACTCTTCATCTAGGTGGCATTCCATGGGTGATGTACAGGCATTCCTTTGCATCCACCCAAGGATTTTGATGCAAATCCGTATCTACAATTACTTGTAGACATGGATTTACACAAAAACTCCTGTACCTACCTTAGGCAGGAGCTACTTGGAGAATATCTTTATTTCTCCGTGTTTTCGTCTTTGCATGTGTGTTACATTCTGCAGTGGATGAAATAGTCTTAAAGCATAATTTTGGGCCAGGAAGGGACCAAAGCTATTAAGATCGCAACTCAGACACCCTTGCACAATGGCGCAAGGGTGCAATAATTGGCGGTGAAATTGTGCAGTTCTGCTCTCTCCAGTTCATACAATGCAGTGCAGCAAATTTGCTTGCTGGACTTGGTTGCATGAGCTCTTAGTAAATCTGGGCCTGAATGAGCAAGGTACCTGTGGCTTGCAAAATGATGCCCTAAATATTGCGCTTAAAACTTTCTAGCATTCTGTTGATTGCAGTTCAATTCATTACCCACTGATTATTTCAACTAAGTGTACTGCCATGATTTCTTTCTCCAATAACCTGACTAGCAGCACATTTTATTTGCCAATGCAAGCTTTGGCCTAACTTCCCTCGCTAGTTTTATGAGGAGATTTACTAAGATCTTATTCTATGTTTGTGTCTCAAAAGTGATGCAAATCAGCGCTTCTTTGCAATACTTAGCGCCAAGGAGGCATACCATGTGTGGAGCATGGGTGTTCCCATGGAACTACCCAAGGTTTCTGACGCTAAGCCTTATTTACTAAATAAAGTAGGCAGGATTTGGGGTCAGAAACTTGCCCCCTTTTGAAGTAGGCAAAACAAAGGAGAAATGCTTTTGTTTCTCCTTCCTTTTCCGACTTTGTCCATGTACTGCCCTCACAGCACACATACAAAGAGGGAAAAGGGTTAAATTCAGTCTATGCCTAGTATTTAATACTGGACAAATCCTATGCAAAACTCATGGAGACTCCCTTGCACTTTGGCGCAAAGGTGTCTGTGTGGCGCACAGGAGCTTATTTCAGTGCTGAAGCTTGGGAAAGGGGAGGAGAGTTCCATATTTCTGTAAATATGGCGCTCTCCTCCTCTCTTCTTTTCACGCTATTGCAGCATTTGCGACTGCAGCTCTGCGCTACTTAACTAATGGTTAAGTCTGGCCCTTGGTGTTTTAAGAGTAATATCTAATTTGAGCTTTATAGTCCTCAACCGTATCTTCTGAAAATCACAAGAAATTATGTTTGAGGAAGTCAAAATACATTTATTGAAAATGCATTGGTGTGCAGTTTAGGAAGCGTTTTATAATAATATAAGAATACATCGCCTAAAAATATTTAACACAATGAGCATCAATAAACAGTAAAGAAGGACTTGCTGCACTATCTTGTGAACATCATAACACAGCATGCAGTATCATGAAGAGTGCAGTTCCTTCTGCTCTGTCTTGTGAATAAAATATACGTCCCACAGTGGGGGATTTTACCACAAATTGGCTTCAGCCTTTGACACCTGCCAGTTTTGATCCCACTGCTGTCGAGCTTGCTAGTCCTCAATAATTTGAAGAACTCCTTGCAGCATGCTGACTGTGGAACCGCACTACGCAGCCTTCGCTTCCACCTCTGACACTGCTCGGTCTTTAGAAGTGCTAAGGATAAGTCATCCTCCGTAAAGGCAGCGCCTGAGCGATGGGGAGAGGTTGGGGCTGGGCAGGAGCGCAGTGGAGCAGGCCTGCTCGATTTAACCCTTGAAGTGCTATTTAAATCCGAACAGAAACGCGGAGAAATGGAAAGAGGCTTTAGACAAAATACAATTCTGTGTTAATGGTAAACCCCATATTTAAACCCAATGCACACTAAAGTAATGGAACAAGCGTGAGTTATAAATGAGAACATATTTGAGCAAAAGGTGGAAACGGATCAAGCACCATTTTTTATGGCCAAGTCACCAGTGCAGAGCGGCAAGTCGCCTTGTTGCACTGAGTGACAGGGAAAAGGGAGGAATACACCGTATTTAAGTCAATACAGCGCATTCCAGCCAGCGCTGGTGCCTTTTTCTGCTGCCTAGCGCCAACACAGGTGCACCGTGGTGCAAGGTTGACTGTTGTGGAAGGAGGATTGTTTTTGTGCAGGAATGGGCACCTTCCTGCACAAATACAATCCGCTGAGGTTTTTTCCTTTTTCAATGTTTTCTTCAAAACGCAGCATGTATAGAAAAAGTAAACAACGAGGAGAAATACAGATATTTCTTCTTGTTACACCTCACTTGGGCAGGCGTAGATTTTTAACATGTTCCCAGGTCTTCCACCTCTCGTAAATCTGGGAATCCGCCACAAACCATGGATGCAGCGTGGGAACATCCATCGAAATGCTTCACTGTGCAGAATAATGCAAGCAGCAATGTGTGCTGCATTGAATTGCTTGAGGTTTATGAAGCTACTCGGCCACGCAAGGTGGCCTTGCGCGGCTTCATTAATCTCCTTTTCAAATTGCGTCTCTCCTGCACCATATCGCGTGGTGCAGGAGCGAAAGAGTGATGCAACGGGGCTCATATTTATGCACCTCTTTGAATATTGGGAAATTTAATGGTGATGTGACATTTAAAAAAATAATTAAATTAGCTGTTCTTTTAACCAGAATCTCAATAAGTGAGAGGGTGAACGCAGATCACAGTAGAAATTAAAGGCAATACAGCACATTTTTACAAAACATCTTCAAATTAGTAAACACTGGATGTTGGGAGTCAAAGAAATTTACATAATCGAAAGTGTGGTGATACGGGTAGTTCAAAATTGAGTACTAAATTGAACAAGTCAAAGGTAAAAAATCAAAAGTGCATCAAACCTCATATTCTATTGAACATTTATCTTTCTCTCCTACACCACCACGAACATGTGAACCAATAATATAAAGGAAACCATCATTGTCAAAATTATTTTCACGCATAACAATTTGTGTAAAGCTCAAAGTTGTATATCTAAATTTCATATTACATGCCAAAGAATTAATGAATGGTTTAAAAGATTATATTTTCTTGTTCTTGGGTAGATGCAGAAAAGGTTTGCTATCTCAGAACCAGCTAATGTGGACAACATAAGGCGTTAGGTGTAGCCATTCGTGTGCAAGGTGCTGTGTACACACTTGTTACACTACTAGACACTCTGGGATACAATAGAATCCCTCACAGAACCAAAAGGGCAAACACTGTTTTTATCTTATAATTTCAGTAGGGTGTCTGTTTTTCAATTGTGGTTGAAGATTGTTGTAACAAAAACTTGGATACCGATTTATTGATATAACATCATTATGTTGACACTTGGTGAATGTACCTGCTGTGAAACTATAGGGGAAAGGAAACACAATGGAGTACAGGGGTTCGCACTGAAGAAATCACAGATCATGCTGTTTGGAGGAGCAGCTATAAGCTGGACTCCCAGGTGGTGGCCGGAAGGAGCTGGGCATGGCCCCTTTCCTAAAGAAGTGTTCAAGAATTTAGGAATCAGGATTGACCAGAACCTCACACTCGATACTCACGCTACTACTACTGCTGGCACCTGCTTCCACACACTAAGCTTGCTCAGAAGAGTTTATCCCCTGTTGCCTTCTTCCACTAAAAAAAATTGATGCAAGGCCTAGTATTAAGCTGTCTGGACTATTGTAATGCACTGCTAGCCTTGGCAATCAAAGCCTCCTTAAACAAATTACAAGTTGTACAGAACACGCCCGCTCGTCTAGTAGCAACCCCCCCCCCAAACGGCTTTTATCCCACTTCTTAATAAACTCCATTGGCTCCCTGTGAGAAGGCGGGTGAAATTCAAGATCGGCTGCACTGTTTATAAAACTCTCAATGGACAGGGGCCTTCCTACTTGTCTGCCAAACTTACCAAGTACACCCCCCTACGGCCCCTTCAATCAGGCTCCAAGCTACTTCTTGTACCCCTAGAATTAAAAAGGCTTGCAAGGAATGGCAAAGCATTTTCACATCTTGCCCCTACTTTCTGGAAAGAATTTCCCCTCCAGCTTCGTGATTGGCAAAGCTTCTCTCAATTCAGGAAGCTTTTAAAGACCTTTCTTTTCTGAGTCCCTTGGGTCTGGCTGCAGCATGCTGTCCTAAGCGAGAGATACCCCTTTGGGGTGATTCAGTGCTATAGAAATTAATAAATATCAAACAATGTGCTGTTTTAAAACAGAACGTTATATTATTGGCAAACTGGTGGCCAAACATCAAGACCTTTCTTTTCTCAGCTACTCTCCCATTTAACCAAGGATGCTATTCACAGGGGATTATTATGTCTTAAATGTAAGTTTAAATACTTAAATAAATCATTTATAACTGATAGAGATCACAAAAGGATGCAGGCAGGTGTAGATAGGTTTGTTAGTTTGAGATTCTCTACATCAAGCGTGGAAAAATCTGTAGTAGTAACTGCCATGCAAGAGATGGAGAAGTGGGCATAAGAAGTCTTGGTTAGTACTGTTAGTTTGTGGATGTACACCAACATGTACATTTGTAAGTTATTGCAAATTCTTATGGAAGTTCTTCTCACCCTGGAGATAGACCTTAAGTCACAACAGCTGTGGGTTGGAGAGCTCACCTTCCAGGACTGGAAGCACAATAGATCACCCCACCAAAGTATAGGGGAAGGTCTTTTTCCACAGAGAACAATTTTCTTCACATATCTTGGCAGTTGTACACCTGAAAAGCTGCACCTGGCAAAGCTTTCCATCCATACTTTAAGTAATATTTGTAAATGAACGTATGTTCAGAAAGTGATGTAAATAGTGTCCAATCTCTTGTCTTTAATGAGCATATACTTGCTCATTAGACATTTTAGAATTCCGATTCAGCACTTTTGTGCCCTGAGGGCCTCCTACTTGTTAATATTTGTTCCTGTTTATATCATGAATTTCTTACTCAAATGGAGAGGTCAATCCTGGCTATTACTAACATTTTACCACCTGCTTTATTATGGACCAAATGAAGCACTGTCTCTTTCCCTTTAGAGTTATAGACTGTATGACTGTAATTAAGAGAACCTGCCCTAAAAATAAAAACATCATCTGTTATATGGACCAGAGATGCAAATATGATTTTTTATGTCAGTACATAGGTTACTCAAATGTTCCACAGTGGTGTCCTGTAATCCATTTAACAAAAGTGACTTACTGCTACTGGACCTAGCTTAAAGTTAAAAAAGCTTGCAAAACACTCTGCCACATTACATTATAAAGGGTAGTGAGACCATCCGGTACTCTTGTGATCTAAGATTGTCAGCATTGATTATTTTCCAAATAAAGTTTATGCTTTTGGTTTTGTATCTGAAAGAAGTGCAAAATCAAGATTACAAAGTGAATGTTTCAGCCCTGCAATTTAGAGAAGTACTCATTTTGTTAATATGAGCAACCCTCTCAATTATATTAGCCAATCCTTTATCAAACTCTCTCTAGAATATTATCTTTTCAAGCAACTGTATATTTTTGCAGAATTATGCACATTAGGAGGACGACAATTGTGTGTCCAAGTACTAACAATTTATATTAGCCTCTTTCTCACAGGGTTAAACTCAAGAGGCTCTATCCTAACTCTTCAAAGCTTTGTTACAATGTTGCAAAGCCTTTCCTTACCCCTTGAGGTCATGGACCTTCACCATAAATCCAATGGGCCCGATAACCATAGGTACTGTCCCGTCAGAATTATGAGATCCATGGGGTTTCAGTGGATCTATATATTATTACGTGGACATTTCACATGCTGATTTCCTCAGTAATACCTTTTCTAAGGGTCCCTTTCAAATTGATACCTCCAGGTGTCGTATCTCAGAGGGTGGGTAAAATCTGGACCATTATCTGAGCCACTTGTATGCAAAACAATTTGCCGTGCTGCACTGAGTAACAGAGAGCAGGAATGTGCCATTTCTACTAAGATATGACTGCTCTCTCAGGATTGTTTTTGTCCAGGAAGGGACACCTTCCTGCACAGAAACCAATCCTTAAAGACATTTTCCATTTGTTACCTGTGCTGCAGAATGCATAACACATAAAAAGTGGAAATAACATGGAGCAATAAAGGTATTTCCCCTCTTTACACTTCGGATGGGAAGGCACAATATTTTGACAAACTCCCAGGTTTACTAAACTTAGTTAATCTGGGAATGCATGAAAATACATGGGTGGATGCTCCACTCATGAAGCGCCTTCCCAACTTAAAGTAATGCAAGTCACCAGTTTGCACAACCATGCGTTGCTATGACTTTACTGAGCCACACAGAGCCATTTAAGGTCGCTATGAAAATCTTACTTAGTGCCTGGCATTGCCTTGCGTTACCTTGCGTGATGCAAGAGCAACTCATGGGTGTTTTAAATCTGGCCCCTGGTGTCTTAAACATTTCACCCACTTCAAAAAGCCAGTGGACTGCCCACCAAACCTACAAAATCTCCAACAGGTAAGTAGGGACCACTGTGCCATCTGCAGAGCTTTCAGTGTTGGGGCTCCACTGAAGATCCTGAACGTTTGCGAGAGTGCGCCATGTTTGTTGGGTCTGCCCAAGAAAATGGCTATCTTTTTTTTAAAGCTCCCATAGGCTGGAAGTCGTTTTCTGAAATTAAAAAAAATAATAATAACCTTGACTTAACTGAAATTTTACAATGTGTGGTGAATATTACATATCTTTCCAACCTGGGACCATGATGTGAAACAAGGCAGTTCTAGGTAGGGAAAACGAGTGACTGTTTCCTTGAAAATAATTTTAAAACCAAGATAAAATCTGTTTCAGAACGGAATAAAGGAAGAGAACACCTGCAAAACTAACAAGGGCGTAGTCAATCAAATTTCTACACAGGTAAAACATATTAGCTGTGGAGAAAGAACAACAAAAAATAAAGCAATACAATTGCAACGTCCAATGCCCTTTAGCATCACATTTCTGCCAGAAATGTGTGTACCCACCCACAGCTTTCTGCATGCTTGAAAGTATGACATGGAAACATATTTGAGTCATGCAGTGAATCTGCCACAGTTATCGCTTTAATTGAGTACTACAGCCATGTTTAAACACTTCCGGAAAAGGTTTATGTATACTTGAGATAAGTATCTGTTTGCATATGCCTAAGCACTGAGCCAAATATCCGATGTTTCCTGCGATAGACCTTTTTAAATGCTTGAGAATTAATTTAAGAGGAGGTATCATCATTCAAAAGTTCAATTTACAATATGGTTTATTTGGCTACACAGTGAGGACCCAAAAGAGGATTGCTGGGATTGAATGTAGATGTATTATACATTCAAAGCCAAACTGATATATACAAGTCTCCAGAATATAGTGTAAAAATGCAGAATCACAACTGGCCCACTAAATTGTCTGACAAAATGTAGTGGTGATCATTATATGATTTCAAATCCTCTTGCCGATACATGAGTAAATCTAAATGACCTATAATAAGTAGCATTAGTTGGGGAACGCCTAGTTAAATCCTGTAAAGCATGAAGTTGTCAGCATTGTAGAGACTTTTGTGGAAATTCTCCAAAATCAAAAGTATTGCATAGCATAAAGCCACACAAAATAAATATAGCAAAGAGGTCTGTACCCCTCTAAGTCTAAAAGGGATTTGCCCAAAACTAAAGTATGGCCACTAATTAAACATTATAGAACATTTGAGAATCCCAGTACTTTTCTTTTTTTGTGTTGACATTTTTTATTAAGTTTTAGATGAAAATACAGAAATACGTATATTTGTAAATGGATAATAAAATAAGATATTGATAAATGAATCATAATAAAGGTATGAAAATAATATGATTATACATAAGATATAATGGAAGTGGGGAGGTAGAAATAGCAAATATTCTGTAAATGATGAAGTAAAGGATATTAGAGAAGAAGATAGCGAAAGAATGAAAGGAAAAGTGAAAAGAAAAGAAAGAAAGAAAAAGAAGAAAAGAAAAGAAAAGAAAAGAAAAGAAAAGAAAAAAAACCCAGAGTAACAAGGGAAAGGAGAAAATGCGATGAGGCCGAGGCACATGAAAAGAATTAATGAGCAGTAAAAATCTCAGGAAGAGTATACAAATACAAAATAAAAATAATTAAGAAGGGATAACAGACGTTGGAGAGGAAGGAGTGGAGACAGGGTCACCAACCACCGTGGCTTCCAGGAATGGGGACCATGTTTGAAGAAAAACAGTAGCCTGATCTTGCAAATTATAAATTACACGTTCATAAGAGGCCGTTTGTACCATAGCCACCAGCCATTCTTCTTGAGAAGGAGATAAAGAGGACTTCCAATGACGCAATATACAGATTTTGGCCGTAGCCAAAGCAGTATGAAGAAGACGAGTCTGTGGTTTAGATAATGTCGGGAGACCTCGAAAATCATGTAAGATAATAGTTGCAGAAGTAAAGGGTAATGGTAATGACATAGTAGATGCCAAAGTCTGTCTTATAAAAAGCCAAAATGATCTAGTACGGGGGCATTCACAAATAATGTGTGTAATATCACAACCAGAAGCAGAACATCTCCAGCACAAAGAATGTGTTAACAATTTAGCATGATGTAGTTTATATGGAGACCAGTGCCATTCATGGAGGATTTTGAAAATGCAGAATTTGAGACGAGCCTCTCGGACACCCTTATGTAAACCTTCGAGGATTTGATCCCATTGGGCAATGGAATATGTAACTGATAAGCGAGCTTGCCATTTTAATTGAAGAGCTTTCGAAAGAGGTTGCGAAAAGAGAGGATGAAGGAAAGTTTTATAAAGACCAGAAGTCACACCTTTAAGATTACCCCACAAATGTAAATAAGACAGAATAGGAGATGTCTCCAGCAATTCAGGTGGAGAACCTAAATGTTTAGTGATGGCTTGTTGAAGTTGAGTATATTGATGGGAGTGTGTGGAAGGCAATTGGAATTCGTCACTGATTTGAGAGAAAGATTTAAAATTGTTGTCATGGAACAATTGTTCCAAAGAGTGAACACCAGCCTCCTGCCACAGAGGCCATGAGAGCATGCGACCATGAACACGAATAGCCGAGTTGGACCATAGAGGAGCTTTAACATGAAGCCGCGGATTAGAATTAAGTAAACGATGACCTCTTTGCCAAGATTTATACATAGTAGATAAGATAGGATTTTTGGGGTCAGAAGAACTGGAACCCCTACCATATAAAAGGGACAAGCCAAGATTCGAGGATAATAAGTGACGTTCGAGTGGGACCCATTGAGGTATGTCTTTAGACTTGGGCAAAAAGAAGGAAAGTTGTGAAAGATGGAGGGCGAGTGAGTAATGCTCAATAGAGGGAAGACCCAAGCCGCCGTACAATTGGTGAGATTTTAATTTGGCCAAGGAAAGACGCGGTTTGGCCGTACCCCAAATAAAAAGTTTAACTTTGGAGTCAATGGACCGAAGAATAGTCAGGGGAATGGTTAGAGGGAGCATACCTAGAACATAAAGAAATCGCGGTAGGGTGACCATCTTAACCGCCTGAACCCGCCCCCAAAGAGATAGACCAAGGACTTTCCATTTATCGAAATCTCTTTGCATTTGTGCAATCAACGGTGTTAAATTGTCCATAACTATATTATCCAGACCTCTGTTAATCAACACTCCTAAATATTTAAGGCGGGAAGATTGCCAGTGAAATGGAAAACCAGAAATAGCAGCTTTTGTAGTACCAATGGACATGGGCAATGCTTCACTCTTATCCCAGTTAATCTTATAACCGGAAAAAGAAGAGAAATTATTTATGATACGAAGGAGAGTTGGGAGAGAGCGGGGAAGATCGGTAAGTGTGAGAAGAATATCATCCGCGTATAAATACATTTTTGAATGGCCTATTGGAAGAGGAACTCCAACCACTGCGGATGACTGACGGATTGCAGCAGCCAAAGGTTCCATTGCCAAAAGAAAAAGAAGAGGGGAAAGAGGACAACCTTGACGGGTTCCCCGTCTGATTGGAAATGGAGCAGAAAGAAAACCGCCACAGTTAACTTGGGCTGAAGGACTATCATATAATAGACGCACTTTAGCTACAAATTGGTCACCCAAACCAAATCGTTGCATTATGGCAAAAAGATACTCCCACTCAATACGGTCGAAAGCTTTTTCAGCATCCAGAGAAAGGAGTAGGGCTTCGTCAGCAAGATTTTTGGCTGACCATAAAGCATGAGAGAGAGTACGCAGATGATTTCGAGATGAACGACCAGGAACAAAGCCTACCTGTGAGTTATGTATTAAAGAAGGTAAAACCTTACGAAGACGGGAGGCGAGGATACTTGCAAGAATCTTAACATCAGAGTTTAAAAGGGATATGGGGCGGTAGCTACCACATAGCAAAGGATCTTTACCAGGCTTTGGTAAAACAGCTATGATGGCCTTGTTGGAAATAGAACCAAGAGAAGATTCCTCCGTGGCTTCTGCAAATGCGGCATGGAGAGTATCAACCATACTCTGACCAGTCCATTTAAAGAATTCGGGGGGGAAACCATCCTCGCCCGGTGCTTTATGGTAGGGCAAGGCAGCAATAGCCGAGGAAATTTCCTCCTTCGTAATAGCTCCATCAAGTAGAGCTCTACCATCATCAGAGAGACGTGGAAGATGTATCGTATCCAAAAATGTTGACATCTCTGAAGTGTCTATGTGAGTGCTTGGTGAATAGAGAGATCTGTAAAAGGAAGCAAATTCATCAACAATTTCTTGCGGTCGAGTAAGCATAGTACCAGAACTTGATTTAATTGCGGGAATTGCCATAGCAGCCTCCCTCTGGCGTAGTTGCGCAGCCAGCAGCCGACCAGCTTTTTCACCCTGCTCATAGTGACGCCCTTTCATCTTTTGTAAGGCATATTCAGCCTTAGAAGTAAAAAGGCTGTTGAGAGACATGCGTGCCTGCTCCAATAATTTACGATTTTGAAGGGTTGGTTTTGAAAGATATAATTGAGAAAGTCGGCAATTGTCTTTTTCCAGATCAGCCTGTTTGGCAGCGTTTTTCTTATTATATAGAGCAGCGTCCCGCATAAGTTGGCCTCTGATAGTTGCCTTAGCAGCTGCCCATACCGTTCGTTTAGAGGAAATTGAGTCCTCATTAATCAAAAGGTAGTCTCGCATGTGTGACTGTAAAAGAAGTTTACCTGTTGGTGTTTTATATTTATTGATGTTTAGACGCCAGGACTTGCGCCCTGGATTGGAGAGACCTAAATCAAGAGACAAGAAAATAGGGGAGTGATCAGAAATGGCTGCTTCTAGGATTTTCGATTCTGTAACTAGCCGGACAGTATGTTGGGAGAGAAGAAAGTAATCAAGACGGGAGAAGGTACCATGAGTAGAAGAAAAGAATGTATATTCTTTATCTTGAGGGTGACTGAGTCTCCAATGATCAACAAGCCCATTGTCAGAAAGAATGTCACGCAAAATGGCTCTATCTGACGCATTGACGATATCAAGGCAACCTGTTCTGTCAAGGGCAGGGTCTGGAGCCAAGTTCCAGTCACCTCCAATGAGAAATTGGGTGGCATTTATTTCTGTAAGGAGGCGATTGAGTCGAAGGAAAAATTGCTTTTTGGAACCTAATGGAGCGTAGACAGAGCCAAGACATATGAAAGAATTTCCAAGTTTCAACTTAACAAAGACATATCGGCCATCCGGGTCAGTCCACGTCTTTATAATCGTAAAAGGAAGTGACTTTCGAAAGAGGATAGCAACCCCACATTTACGAACAGGGTTGGGATTAGTGGGGTCCAGTTTAGAGACACTGCTATGAATGACTTTACCAACCCAGTCCCTGCTGAGTTTATTAGATTCGACATCGTCCAAATGGGTTTCCTGTAGTAAAGCAACGTCTACATGTTTAGAATGCAAATAAGAAAGAACCTTCTTTCGCTTAATATAATGGGTGAGGCCATGGACATTCCAGGATATCACCGACAACGGATGGGTAGAAGACATGACAGTAAAGTTGAACAAGAGGATAAAAAAGAAAAAGAGAAAATAAATAAATAGATGTAGGAGAAAAAGTTTGTTACTCTGGGGAAGGAGAAAGAAGAAAGAAGGAAAAGAAGAGAGGAAAGTAGATTATAAATGCAGAGTGAAGAGTGGAAGAAACACAGGAAATATGAATAGAGAGAGAAAAAGTATTAAAGGTGCAAAAAGGAGAACAAAAAGAGAAAGAAAAGTAAAAAGAAACCTAGACTGTTAACGGCGGGTCTGGGTGCACCTACAGCAGCACCAAGGGAGGCCGGACCCCCTCCGAGCAAAGAAGAAGAATGGGGGTGCTGGGAGCAAGAAATAAACTGAGTCTGTAAAACGAATGTAGAGCATGGTTACAACAAGAAAAATATGGAAAACCATATATCATTAACATGAAATACATGCAGTATAATGGAAAAAGCATGATAGAAGAATCATACAATAAGAGAATAACAGGAGGAGAAAAATAAAAAACAAGGGAAATGGAATAAAAGCGAGACATATTGCATAATGAAAGAAAGGAAAGAGATGCAAAAGATAGAATGAAAGAAGTATGAAAGTTAAATGAGGGGAATAGAGAAATGCAGCACCATTAGAAGAAAGGGGGTAGAAAAGAGAATAGAAAGTACAGATAATAATGCATGAAAATAAAAGCATAAGAAAATACTAGAACCTATTTCAAGAAATATATGAAAGAATCCAAAACGGAGCGACCACTGAAAAAGATGAATAACGCCATGTTGAATAACAAGTACAATATCATAGGGAAGGAATGCATTGGAAAGGGACCACCACAGGAAAGGTGAAAGAACCAAGAAAACAGAAAAGCAAACAATGAATAAAGAGAATGATTAAATGTGTGGTGAAATTACCATACAATAAATAATGACGAGAAGAAAAAGGAAAAGAAAATTAAAGGAAGCAAAGTAAATAAAGGAACCCCCATATTATGCAATAAAAGAAACGGATAAGGTATAGTTAATGAAGCATAGAAAATAATAGATGGAAAAGAGCAGAGCCAATAAAATCAAATAGAGAAAAGAGAGAGACGTAGGAAACAAAAGAGTAAAAGTACATATAATGAAACATGGAAATATAAGTAGAGACAGTGTAGATTAAGTGAGTAAAACAATATAAGAAAAATACATTATGTCAAAAACAGAGTGTCTGATAAAGAGAGTGAACAGTGTGAAGCAGGATCACAGTAACCACAACATGGCAAAGGAAATGAACAAGAAAAGAGCCCCACAGGTAATAGATAATACTCATGCAGCATATAAAGAGAAAGGTCTAAAATGCATACACATTCCTAAAAAACCAATTAAGAAATATTAAATATTTGAAAAGTCACAAGATAACAAGAGCACAAAGTAAAATAGAATGCCACAGTGCTCATAGTTTCTAATACTAGAAATCCGCAGGTAACTAAGTAAACAGTTAAAGCATCACAAATAACAGGAATTATCCTGATCTAGAGAATAGCAAAAATACAATAAAGCAGAAAAATCAGTCAGCATCTGAAGGCTGCTTGAGAGGGGACCTAGATTTGTCCCTTTGCGGCATGTTAGTAAGGGAGGAAACTGAATGCAGTGCTGAGGCCTTATCATCCTGAGAACGAGGCAAACGTGTAATATCTCTGCCACGTTGCCGAGGGTCATTAGAGAATTTCGAAGGAGACTCTGGAAGACGTGCAGATGACGCCTTGGACTGAGAAGTCTGAGCACAGGAGGAAGATTGGGTGTCCATATTATCAGACGCGATGGTATCCAAAAATTGCTGAAGAAGAGCAGGATCATAAAAGTCTTTGGATTCTCCATTTCTGGTTATGCGAAACCGTGCGGGTTCGAATAATCCATACTTAATGTCCATTCGGCGCAGCTGAGGTCGGAAAGAGAGGAACGCCTTTCGTCTTTCATTAGTCTCTTTGGAGAAGTCTGCCGCCACATGGATAGTATGACCTTGAAATAAGAAGGGGCCATGCGAACGAGCCATTGACAAGATCTGTCGAGTGTGCTCATGTCGAAGAAAGCAAGCAATAATTGGTCTAGGTCGGGCTGAAGCGTCAGTACGTGGAGGGCCCAGCCTATGAGCACGTTGTATTTCAAGAGGAGGAGTAAAAGAAATACCAGTCAGCGTAGGAAGAGTCTCATAAAGAAAAAGCTTCATGTCTTGCTTTTCAATGGTTTCCGGAAATCCAAAAAATCGAATATTGTCTCGACGACTACGATCCTCCAAATCAACAATTTTACTATGTAAGAATAAAAGATCTTGATCTGAGCCTTGGACATTATCCAGTCGAGTTTCCATATCCGATATCTTAGAGTCAATAGCATCAATCCGTGTGTGGAAGGTAGTAAGTTCAGCACGAATGGACTTAGTCTCTGTAGCCAAAGATGTCATGGTAATGTCCATCCCCTCCAATCTGCGATTAACACCAGATAGTTCTAGCAGGATACATTGCATAGTATCTGACAGAGACTTGTCACTTTGAGATGACGCAGCTTGCGAGGAGGGGGAGAATGCGGAGCCATTGCCTTTCACCGGTATGTTAGAATGTTGTTTCACCACTTCAGTAAAAAGTGGCGGTTTAGGACCACGACCCCCATTTCTATTATTGGACATTGTAGCGCACTGTTGGAGAGGTGGTCTACAAAAGTGAATTGATAAGGTATTGGAATGTGAAGCAATGATGAAACCAAGGGTACATCAAATTATCAAATGCAAAAAAGGATATGTAATAAGGTAGTGACCAACATATGTAACATATCAAAAATGCATCAAATTGAGGGGTCGCTATAGCATTACCACAAAATAGCAAGCAGTACAATATGAAACAGGTTCAATGCAATAGTAACATGCCTTCTGCGCCAGATGAGGAAAAGCAGGTGAATAAGGTGAGGCAATATTCATCCAATGCTGCGCAAAACAAGAAAAAGAAGTCACAGGAGCTCATAACATGTAGTGGCGGTGGTGAATGAAAATTCAGCCCTTTTCCCGTTCACTCCTTGCCTCCTGCGTAACTGGCAAAGTGAAAGAATAGGAGAACAGGCTAAAGAATTAAAGAGTCAAGTAACTCTGACCCAAATGACAGATACGCCACATAAAGCGGCTAAAGAAAGGTGCCAAAGCCAGGTAATTAAAGTCAAGGAGACAAATGAATCAGTACTCCTGCAAGTGAATCTGCCAGTCCCTTCAGTATTGACTTTTCATGTGACAGCATAATATTGAAGAGAAGTGACAAAACCAATAGGGTCAAGTAACTCTGACCCAAATGTTGCATATGGCTCACAAAGCTGTTAAATAAAAGTGGTATATTTACTGTACTCCAGTTTGGATGTATGTAAACCTGATTGTTGCAAAGCCATGTGGTTAGAGTCAAGGAGAAAAAAGGGACCAGTACTCCTGCAATTGTATCTGCCAGTACCGTTGTTGTTGTCCATTCAAATGCCAGTCATAATCTGCTGCTGCATATAATGGCAGATATCATTAAATAATGGTGCAAGCGACTTTAGCCCTGCCAGTAATGTTATTGCACCTGGGCATACATGCACAGTTGACGAAAATAAGCGCTCCAGTGGGACAACAGGTGTGCCAGTCTTTCAGTGTTCCCCTCGTTCTTTTTATAATGCCCTTTCCAAACAAAATGTGGCACTAGCAACTGTGAGGAAAACCATTACGAAATAGGCCTGAGGAGGGCGCTGCTACTGGCAGCAGAAGCAATGTAAGTCAAGAAGGCAGCCTGCAGCCGTAATGAAGCGCGCCCCCATCGTCTGAGGAGGCGCGGCCTAGAATCTGAGGAGGCGCGGCCCTGTGGTAGTGAGGGCGCCGCCTTCGCTGACGAGAGGCGCGGCCCCAGGAGCGCGCGAATGCAGTGGCGTGCACTGTAGGAGCCGGCCGCCTCACTGTCACTCCGCTACAGGAAAGGCAGGAGCAGCTGGACGAGAGAAGAGACCACCGCAGCAACCCTCATGGCCTCTGGAGCATTTTCGTCAGCAAAGAGATGACCCACTCGAGCAGGTAGGGCAGATAAGCTCGTCAGGGGTCCATCCCTCGGCGGAGCTCCTCTAACAGGCGGCCATCTTCCTGCGTGGCCAGACCACGCCCCCCATCCCAGTACTTTTCCATCTTCTCAAAGTAGAACTTGGCTGCTTCATTCGATACTCCCATCTCTTGGTCTGAACATCTGACGTCCTTGGATTCCTCTCATCTCCAGAAAATTGGCATCCTCCCTTTGTTCATTACCGCCTCTCGTCCTTTCCAAAAGTTCTTTTCTCAAGCCTCACTATCTCCCATGCACAATGTGCCTTTCACTAACTATGAAAATATATGAATGCAACTGCAAAGGAAAAAAAAGAATGCAACCAAGCAAACATTCACGTTGAAGATTATACATTAGAATTCAAATATTTAGGGCCTTTGGTCAAATTAATGTAGCAAAACTCTTCAATAAACATTTGAATGCATAGTTATGGATACATATACAGTTATATAATAAATGCATAGTACTATTCAAATGAATACATGAATATATATAGAGGTAACAACAATTCTCAAATTACCCAAATGCAGATATATATATCTACAAACTGCAATTTGGTAATATTATAAGAAAACATTCATGTAAATGTCTGTATTATACAGCAAATGCACCTTCAGTATTTTGGTCAAGTGCATCACTTTACATTAATGATATTAACCCCTTTGCCGCGGCCGCGATTTCGTGGCAGTGCGGCACTTCCGCAAAATGGGGGGGGACGCATCGGCCGTTGGCCGACGGCAGCACGCAAGGGGTTAATGTACACAAATATCTGGTACTACATGCACGTATATTTGACAAACTAGTGAGGTGAAAGGGTGGAGCCAAAACTATGTGCTCCACATGAATTCAATTCCATCGTTTCACATGAACTCACGTGAACATAGGCCAAAAATCATGTCTACATCACAATTTTCGAAAGAGCGGTTTGGAAAGGATACTCAGAATAAAGAAAAGAATATCATATGCGTGTTCGTCCCTTTTTTAAGATCTGCTTGATGCAGGTATAGATAGGGAATGCTTAAGGGAAGTCAATAAATACATCATGACTATAATAATGTTTGATGGGTTGCTGGGTGCATGGTGCTTCTTCAAACTGCACACATTTTTTATGCATCACCCCAAAAAGAGACCAAACCGAATTCCATACATCACATTCACAAAGTAAAGTTTACATCAACAAATGCTTAGGCTCTCAGGGAATCCAGCAGGAACTGCAAATTGTGACTTTGTACCCAGGTAGAGTTTGCACATGTTCACTGTGAGAAGTGTGAGGCAATCTTCAAATAAAATGTTTGGGTAACACATAGCTTGGCTTAGATGGTGAGGGTTTACACGTAGAAAACAGATGAAATTGAACTACAGGGATTTATATTTTGCTTAGAAAGATTATTGCAAATTTTTGGTCCCAGGGCAGAGAGAGGACAGACAGAAATGTGGGCCAAATCTTAAGCTTTGAGAAGCTGAGGCCGAGACAATTTCAACGGTGGTAATATAAAGCTCAGGGGGTTCTTTTAACAGAGCATTGTTTCTGATTGTCCTCCATCAGATTTCAGAAAAATACAGAGAGGCAAAGCTATATTAAAGTCACTCCTTTAAACAATACATATTTCACTCATACTTCTGACTATGGAAAGGCTAGATGCAGGATACTGCATTTCTCTAATGTTTGTGATCATTTCAAGGTCCGCCAGTTATAACACTGAGGGTAAAGTTGACAGTATGTAGGATAACGCAGCAGTGTCCTAGGGTGTGGTGCCACAATATTGTTGTCAGAATATCACTTGACATAATTATATGTTTCCTAATATCAGCTGATTTGAGCTTGTCATAGAAGGAAAGCATGAATGCGAAAAAATGTTTGAAAATTATATTTAGCACACAATATTTAGATCAAACTGTAGTCTGATATGTGCATTTTGGACACACAACAGTCTCAAAGAGCTCTTTGGGCTTCAGACAGAAAATACAGTTTCTTGCAAATTTTGAATCCAGAGGTAAGAGGAGTACTGAATTTCAACGCCAACTCGCAGCTTTTGCCAGCAATTACTTTTTCCTCCTTTATCAGAGGGGAGAATGGAGAACGACTAAACAAGGAGTTCCATCCATAAAATGATTGCATTCACAATAAGATTCTCCTAGTCCTTCACTACTATGTAGAATACATAGCACTGTTTATTCATTCTGTTATACGTTCCTATTGCACTAGTGCACTTTGCAGAGAACAGAAGAGCTCAGTGAAGAGTGCAAAGACCCATGATGTAATCCAACTCATTGTAAATGTCAGCACACTGTATTACGGGCCCGATGTAGGTAATTTTATTTTACCACTTCTTAAATACCGAATCATACCGATTAGGTATTTAAGAAGTGGTAAATATGAAGGGGGGAGATGTAGGTATTTCCAGATGTGGAAATACCGAATCGTTAAGATTCGGTATTTACCGAATCTGGAAATACCAAATCGGTATTTCCTATTGATTCCTATGGGCTGTGAAGCCCATAGGAATCAATGGGCAATACCGATTCTGTAATTACAGAATCAGTAAATACCGATTTTAGCAAGGGTGCAGGGGGTGTCACTTTGACCCCCTCTGGCACCCCAAAAATAGGCATGTGCGCCATGTGGCACACAGACATGCCCTAAGGGCATGTCTGTCTGTCACATGGCTATGTGTGCATGCACACCTGAATTCGGTATTTTAACACCCAATTGGATTGGGTGTTAAAATACCGAATGTGTAGGGCCTTTGGGACTCTGAAGAGTCCCACCTACATATGGATTTACAGAATCGGTATATTTACCGATTCGGTAAAATACCGAAGTGGTAAATTTACCGAATCGGTAAATATACCGATTCTGTAAATTCAGAACCACCTACATCTCAAAAGCCAAATACCGGTCGGTAACGGCCGAATTCGGCCGTTACCGACCGGTATTTGGCTACCTACATCTGGCCCTACATGCGTTGTAAAGGCATGTGTGGAAACAACTGACATTCGTTTGTGACAACATCTATTTACTGGGGTATATGTATGATGCCCATGTGACTTTTGTGTCCCCTGGGGGGGGAGGGGAGCTCAAGGACTGTTGTCCCTCCAATAAACATGGCGTCAGAGGTAAAGAGATATGAATAAGCATTGGCAAAGTCAATAGGTCCCGCCATTTGGACACATTGGCTTTGCCAATGCAGCACAATGCAGAGCCAAGCAAGCATTAGCAAAACCTTCAGATCTCAACTATGCAAGAGCTATTGCCTTTGTCAATATTTTTTTAGCCATGTTGAACAACAGCCTGGTTGCTGTGCATTGTATAGTATGTTATGGTATGGTATGACTTGTCATTGTATAGTATGGATTGGCCTGTAACTGTATGGTACAGTATGCCCTGTCAATGCATAGTATGGTCTGGTAGTATATATGGACTGATATTATAAAGTATGGTTTGGTATGGCATGGCCTGTCATTATATGGTATTGTATGGCCTGTCATCATACAGTATAGTATGGTATGGTGTTGCCAGTCATTATATAGTATGCTAGGGTATGATTGGCATTGTATGTATGGTATGGTTTGGCCTGTCATTGTATGGTATGGCCTGCCATTGTATAGTATAGTATGGTATGACATGTCATGGTAGAGTATGGTATGGTATGGCGACCCACCAAATCATCACACCTCACTCTTCATCTTACTGCTTACATTTTACAGCTTTTACATGAAAATATAAATCTTATCTCCATCGATCATTTGTTTACATGTAAAAGTTGTAATATCATCTTGCAGCTGAAAAGGCCTGCACTGGCTGTATTGTGCATGTGTCAGGTGGGAACTGGTATAGCACATCCTCAAACAGATGCAATACATATCTCACATGGTGCACTTGCGTCAAACATTGCAGCAGGTCATATCATGGTGATTTGGAGCATGTCAATCATGAGCCGTTATGCTCTATCAGAAGCTGCAATACAGGAAAAAGGACAGCCTTCCATCCTATTGGAATGTCTGATTGGTCATAAGGTTGTGAGCATCTCTCTGATGCCGTTTGTTAATCTCAGAGTTTGGGAATCGTGGTAGCTGTTTGAAGTGCAGAGCAAAGTTCACCACCCTTGAGGAAAGAGCATTCCAAGACAGAAACTCTTGGTATCATTTCGAGCTCCCGAGTGACATCTAAAGGAACGTTTTAGTGGGACATACAATGGAGTATAGATAAAACTGGTGAGTCTACCTTGCTTTGTGCATTTGTATGCTCAGTTGACTCATGTGGAAGGAAGAAATGTTGAGACTGTATGTTCCCCTCTATACATGTTTCAAGTTCAATTAATGCATGCTTCTGCTAACAGAGGCACAGGCATGTGTTCAGGGAAGTGGAGTGGAACCTCCAAGCTAAACCTTCCCTTAACTAGCACCATAGCATTTTCTGTAAACTGTTTTTGGCAACGAGTCATAGGGCAGGAGTGCACTGTGAAGAAATTATACCTTAATCATGTTGGGAGCAACAGACAGGCATTGACTAATCTGTGCTTGGTCCTTGCTCCACAGACTCAAATGGAAATGACGTTTACCCGTCAATGTCAAATTAGAAAGCATAAAATGAAGACTAAAACTTTACATAACAAATGGTAAGCTATGGGCGGGACTTTATTGCATGCAACAGCACATGCTATATCAGGTAAGACCCTAAAAATCGGGCTTTTGACATTGATAGGATATAAACAATCCCACAGCCCTTGTAATGATGGTGGAACACTTATAGGAATAGTTATTTAGTGGGCACTAACACATTAGTAAGGCCAATGTTGACACTTCCATGTGAGATCTTCATCTCACTGACCATTTACGCGAGTTTCGAAATATCACAGCAAACGTCTGCAGAACATGATGGAATTTCAGCTCATGACCTCTTTGAATGTCCTTTCTTACAAAAGACTAGTTTTAAACAAATGATGATAATTAAAGAGTTACATCAGCTATTGCCATTAAGCAGTGGCATTGCCTTCTGCATACCAACCATGTGTGCTGGTGATCACGTTCAATAATTTAAAGTATTCAAAGTCCAAAGTGAAATAAATATGCAAATTACTGGGCATTGCAGCGGTTGCAATATTATTAGTTCAGTACAGTTTCTCATTTCCTCTGCTGGCATACAGAAGGACGTAGTCTGATAAGAACCACACCAGACTCCCTCTTTTTGGAAACACTCCGGGGCAGATTTACTTAACTGACACCCAATGCAGCGCAGCAACCAAAACTGCTGCAATGTGTTGCGTGAAAGGGAGGAAACAGTACAGCGTCATATCTACAGATATATGGCAATCTCCTCCCCTCTCCCTAGTGCCAGCACAGCATGTTGCTGCTGTGTGCCACACACACACCTTTCTGCCATATTGCAAGGGTGTGTATGGGACTCTAACGTATTCTTCGCAATGAAGAGGTTCCCTTCCAGTGCAAAATACTATGCCTAGACAACTTCTAAAACATTTCCTACTGTGTATGTGTGCTGTACAGTGAAGCACACAGTCAAAATCAGAAAATAAGGGGAATTGAAATATTATTATATTAATATTCTTGTACCACCTGGTTTCAAAATGAGGTATTTGTTTTCGCAAAACCCTGTCTCACATTTTTGCTAGATAGGGTTTTGCATCTAAAAGGGCGGGAGATTGCATGGGAATGCCTATCTAATGCCTCCTTGATGCTAACTAATGCAAAGCAGTGCTGTGCGCTATTTTACATTACTTTTAGTCAATTTCCAGTGCAAAACAAGTTTGGGCTGGAAAGTAAATAATAAAAACATTTTGTGCTGGTTTGCGTCATGTTTATGATACAAACCCAGTGCAAAATATCAGTAAATCACCCCCTCAGTTTTGTGGATGCAGCCTTTTCATTGAACTCTCATTTCACACAATAACCTCTGGGGAAAAATTCATGATTTGATCAAGTGGTGGCAGTCATTTTATTATTTGAATTGGTGCTTGTTGCTGCGCAAAATGGGTTCAGAGTGATTGCTGCTCAGCTTGTGTGACAATGTGCAAGTGATGGAGCCTAGGAAACGTTGGCAAGATAATTAATTGCATTGTATCCTGTAGGAAGGTAAGGCAAGGTAAACTCGGCTCCTCTTGGCTCCTCAGAGTTGCTCTTAGGTTTTTTCACTGCTGGGAAATTACCATACTCATAAAGTAACAAAGTATCCTGTTTCTCCCAGAGATCTCCACAGAACACAGATCAGTCCTGGCCGGCATTAATCGCTAGTGAAGGGGGCACGGGGGGTTACACAGGAAGGGGGGGATAATTTAATCATAAATAAAAATGGACCTGTATGCCGGCCAGGTCATGCATCTTCTCGGCTCCTGTTGCTACTCTCCTGCCTCCGGCAGGAACAGGAAGCAGGCAGCCTCCCTCCCCTTCCCTAAACCAATCACAACGCTGCAGTGGTAGCGTTGTGATTGGTGGGGACACCGCTCAGCCAGGGGCTTACGGAAAGGGCATGTTCTCCATGCAGGTTACATTGCAGCCTGCATGGAGAAAAGGCAGAATGCACATGACTGGTTTGGGCAGCCCCAGAGGGCAGACCAAACAGTCATTGTGCTCTCAGGTGTGGGCACACCATGCATCCCCTGCCCGCAGAGCAGCCCTGCCCACCGGTCTGCCCGCAACTAAACATAAAAATTGGTAATAACTGAAAGTTATTACCATTTTATGTTTCTGCTTCTTGCACTGCGAGAAAGCAGTGGGGCGACACTCCTCCGCCCTGGTGGAGGAGCCACCCCACACAGAGAAAGTGATATATCAGTATAAGAAGCACTCTTGCAGTGGTTGTTATGTTATTTATTCAGCGCACGTACACCAGTGGGTTTCTTGGCGCCAGTATAGGGGTAGTTGAGCCCCGCTAGATCTATTTGTAAGCCTGGACAAAGAGCCATGTCTTAAAGAGTTTCCTGAAAACAGGTAAAGCTGTGCAGGCTCTGATTTCATAGGGAAGAGTATTCCAGAGGTCTAGAGCCAGCACAGCAAGCCTGCTGCTGCCTAGTCTCTTCCGTTTATAGGAAGAAATGACCAGTAAAGTGGGCCGATCTCAGATTACATGTCTTTTGATCAGTTTCGAGACAAATTTAGGGCCCACATTCTGTAAGGATTTAAAAATGAGGCACCCGATTTTGAAGGTGCAACGTTGAGATATTGGGAGCCAGTGGAGCTGCTGCATGAGGGGGGTGGCGTGTTGCCATCTTGGTTGCTGTAAAATGAGTGTGGCTGCCTGGTTATGCATTAGCTGCAGTTTCCTAACTAGATACGCAGGTAACCCGAGATATAAGGAGTTTGCGTAATCTAGGTGGGAGATGTCCAGCGTTAGGACAACCTGCACCAGTGCATCGCTAGTAAGAAAGCTACCAATCTTCCTGATCCTCCTTAACTGAAAGAATCCAGTAGAGACCAAATTTCCGACCTGGCACTTCATAGATAGATTATTATTAATTATGACCCCGAGGCGCTTAGTTGAGGGTGCTGACATTGGAGGGCAACCCAGCTCTGTAGGCCAAAAATGTGAACTCCAGGGATTCTGAGAGCCACCAGTCAAGATCAGTTCAGTTTTTTCCGGGTTTAGCTTCAAATGGTTGCTATTCATCCAGGTACTGATGTACAGCAAGGTGGTCTGGAAGTCAGAGATGGCCCCGGTGAGGTGTTAATAGTGAATATAAGTTGTAAGTCATCTGCGTCATTAAAGGTGTTCACTTTCTGCTCCCTTAAAGAACGGACCAAAGGGAGTAGATATAGATTGAATAAATGCGGAGATAATGACGACCCCTGCGGCACTCCACAGTTGGTCTTGACCTCCGAAGCGGTGAAGTGAGACAACCGGACAGATTGAGAACGATCCTCCAGAAAGGATGTAATCCAATCAAGGCTGGTCCCTGAAGTCCTGCACCTGCTTGTATTAGAGAATAGGGCAGAATATCGACAACAATATCAAATGACATGAATATCATGTCAATAAATATGGCCTTACAAAAATATGGTGTAAAAAATATTGTGAAACAGAATATAGCCAAAAAATGAAAGAATATTGTTTTTTTAAATAGATTTCAATGTGTAAGTAATGCATATAAAATATTGAATTATTAAAAAATTGATGTAAAGTCAAATAAATGTTATATATAAAAATGTATATATATATTATTTTAAGGTTATAAAAAAAATTAATAAAGATTTTTAATTAAATGTAAAATACTACCAATAATGTAAAATAACAATTATATATGTTATGTTATGTTATATTTATTTATAGCGCGCACGGCTACTCAATGTGTGTCCCGGCGCGAGCGATGGGAAAAAGAGGCAAAAACCTGGATGAGGCTAGAATAGAAGAGTTTTTAGTTTTTTCTTAAAGATTGTAGGGTCTGTAGGGTATATATTCACTGGAAAAACAAAGGTGTTGAATAAAGGAGACAAATCCATGATGGTAAGGAGTTTCTTAAGATCAAGGAAACCTCTGAAGTCACCACTTGTGATAGAACTCAACAATCACAGCTCCAAGTGTCATAACAGAATATCAAATGTACCAGTGATACATTGTGGGATATGAAACCTTTCAGTAGTGGTTTTTAAAATGTTGGGTGAAGGGTTATATATTTTGGTATATCACAGGGAATAATAGAATATGTTATGTGGTGTTGTGTAACGCCAACACCAGTCTGGCAGCTTGTAATGCGAATACTATTGAAACAAATTAGTTTTTGGGGTATGCCTGTTATGCCACTTTACATTTTGTTATTATAATATGCTCTGCTGGTTCTTGTTTTGTTATGCTATGTGATTTGCACCACCACTAAGCAAAACCATATAACGACGAAATCCATGAAAAACTAAAACTTTTCTTAGTGGATACAGAGCACTCCAACAACAAAACAACAGTTTCCTAGAACATGTTGAACCGCTGATATACCGACCATTCTTTCTAGAAATGTTTTTATTTTATTTAATGAAACCTTAATCTAAATGATAGCAATTTAGAAGACAAATGGCAGTGGTAATATAGCACAGGTCAGCACCTCCGTGTTATCTTTCAATCAGTATTACATTTAATATGTTCAGGCGTGCTCAATGTAAAACACTGTGCCATTCACCACTGTTAACATATATAGAGAAAAGACAAATCTCACCCTATACTTCAAAATAAAATATTGATTACAGACCACAACCACAAGTCAGTCCACTGACCTTGTTGTCAGTTAGTTTTAATGAACAAGGCACCATGCAATAATATAAAATATGTAACCATATGAGTACAAAAATGCAAAAACACAAATGATCTTGGTTGTGTTGACACAAAGTATGACATTTTGTTGAAGACAGCCGACACGTGTTTCGTCGTGTAGATGACTTTTTCAAGGCTTGATAATGCAATGGTAGAGATGGCGATAAGTTTGTTTGGATCCCTATGTTATTCGGGATAAGCGACAGCAATGGCGGTAGTCAAACAATTCTGGTTATATTTCTCGTGTTCAACTTCGGAACACTTTTCCAGATTTGTAATCCTCGCAAACGGTGCATGTTGGGTAATGTTATTTTTCAGTAAGTCCAATTTTCATGCACAGATACGTAATCTTGTATATAGTACTGTAGGAAGTCAATAATGCTTGTCAAAGTAAGTCGAGGCTCAGAAGCCAAGTTTCTGCAAATGTCGGTACAGCATAAATAGTAACAGCTGTACTAAACCGGGCATATGATAATGTATCCAGCTAATCTGGGAAAGTCCTCTAAATGATGTATCTCTCCATTTAGAATCCTTTATTTAGTTGCTCATGCATCTGTACCTAAACACACTGTTTTCCCAATTTATGTTAAAAATTGTAAACTTACCCACACTATTTTTTTTTCTTTTTCCATTTTGAGAAGGGACGTTGCGCCCTCATAATAGCCAACGCTGATTTTTTTTATTCATTCCCCAAACAGCCTATTTTGCTACGGAAATCAATATGTTTTGCCTCTCAGCTGTGTTTGTCTTCACGGGTTTATTGTCACATAGATGCTGTATTTCTATCCTCATTTGCTGCTTCTTCCATGTTCCTTTTCCACAGGCCAACACATTTCGATAATTCATTGAATATGAAGTAAATATATGTCTAACTTGGACTTTATATGTTGTTTCCTACTCAGTGTGTGTATCTGCTTTTTTATGATATGCATTTTTATTTGCAGGTTTATGTAGAAACATGCTCGAACCGAAGTGTTTTTTTCCCGAAGTCTACCACCTCTGAAGGAAATAGAATTTGCTTCTTTCAAAAATATCACACAGTTTCTCATTTTCCAAAACAATCATAGCATGAGATGGAATAGGCATGCAACCCACTTAAATCTATGCCAGCCTTGATGCATTTCCAACTAGGGCCTGGGGAGGATTTTGATTACGCCGGATTGATCAGAGTAATTTTGGTAATTCCACGTCGCTCTTTGATGCAGAATTACTGATAATTACGCAATTACTCCTGCTCACATAATTAGGAGTCATTTTGGGGGGAAATCCTTTCGTATGAGCACATTTAGTGAGTGCAAGCGACCGTTCACAAATGTTATTCAGGTACTGCTGCACTTAGTGCTGTTTCTAAGCATAAAACGCATGCTCATGTCCATTAGGATGTGAGCGGACATTTTTGTGCAAAGAAATATCGCTAATCGCAGAATTATACTTCATGCCTCATTCAAGGGGAATGTTGCCAAGTCCTTAGGTAATTACACATGATTACACTACACAGATTTACGCAAGTTCCGCCCATCCCTATTTATAACTCGTGTTTTGCAAAGGGTGTAAGAAGATGATGCTGCTAGGTTAGCCCAGCCAGGTATGTGTACAATTCAAACTAAACTTCACATTTAGGCTGATGTTGACTATCAATCAAGCAACAAACAGCTGCGTGCAGCACTGTGTTGAGTGAATGAGGAAAAAGTATGAAGGGCCAAACCTGCAGAAGTCTAGCGCCTATGATGTAATTGCTAAAGCTCATGCAAAAAATGCGAAATTAGAGCAAAGCTCAGTGCTGTGCTACTGAGCATTGGTTGAGGCGCCAAAGTCATGCAAGGATCTTCGACTAACGGTAAATTGGTGAATGTAAATTCCTAATTGATGGCAACCTGAAAGGTTATGCAGCATTACATATTCAAATTTGCTGAAATTGCACATTGCGCATGTCAATATCATGCAATATTGTTCTTGCCCATTATTTTCACCTTGTTTCTCTTGGCTCCGTAATTCATTCAAAGCCTCGTCACTTTTTCAGTTGATTGAGGAGATGATGAGGCCTAACGGCCAGAGCGGCCCATCTTGAAGCTGGAGTACCGGGTTCGAGCCTCGGCAGGGACGTTCAACATCCTGTGATTCTAGGCAAATCACTTAATCTCCCTGGGCCTCATTTATGAGGCCATGCGTCACTTTTACGCCGCCAGTGCGTCACTTTTTGTGACGCACTAGTGGTGTAAAAAATGCGCCTTGTTGAGTCATATTTACAAAGTGACGCATCTAGGTAGATGCGTCACTTTGTAAACCCCTGCGCCACATTATAACTTCGCCAGGTATAATGTATGCAAGGGGGGCTTATTGACGCAAGGAAGGGTCATAGAAGTGACGCATTGAAATCTATGAGATTTCACTGCGTCACTTTTAGGACGCCATTGCGTCAAAATCTTGCGCCTGCCTCACAGCAGGCGTAAGACTGATGCAGGCACTTTCACATGGGCTTGCCCCATGTGAAAGGACGCATTTCTGGAGTTGCGTCACTTTTGTGACACACTCCAGCAATGCGTCACTTTTTCGCTTACAGATACGGCAGAAATACTGACGTATCTGTAACTCCTTGCGACATGATGCGTCATACATTAAATATGACGCATCTGGAATGTCGCAAGGAGTGCCCACTGGGAAGTGACGCATCGCTGCTTTCACGCAGCAATGCGTCATTTCTCATAAATGAGGCCCCCTGTGCCTAACAAAACGCAACTGGTGCGCATGTGAAGCACTCCGATACCTTTGGGTCGAGTTTGCGCCATATGAAACAAAAAATTGGCTTTGCATCAAAATATAGGGACATTTGGGCTGGCTCTGCCCCACTAAGCCTCCTTTGCAAACATGTAGATAGGTTTGGTCCTGATCACTAAAAAGCACTGAGTTACATCAACTTTCAGCCAAGGAGCATTTGCACAATCAAGGATATAGGCACTGCAGTATGATATGCTTCCCATTGTGTAGCATAGCAAGCTTTCTGCTGCACAATCGCTACGCTATTGAATATTTGAGTCCAAGTCAATGCCTTAGCACTGCATTATTTGTAATTACTATATTGCACCTGTTAATTAGGTGTGTGGTGCTTCTGCAAGGACAGGGACATACCGGGCAGTGCAAGGCATGCGTTTGTGGAAAGGTCTTTAGGGAGATTTTGCTCCACGGGAATGGCCATATCAGAAATTGTCCTGCTGAATAGTCCACAGGGATTCGAAAGATTTTAAGCAATCACGGTTGAGAGGGAAGAGGTTGGTGTGCAAATGCTGTGATTGGTTCTGATATTAGAAATTAATATTTGGTATGCAGAGTTGGTTGAGATTAATCAAGACAATTTAGTCTGAGTACAGCTCTTCTGTCAAGATGTCTTCTGACACGAAAACTGAGCTGCAAATTTCAAAATAAGCTTATTCACGAAACCAGAATTAGAGCTATGTGCGGTTCTCATTCTGAGATAAAAGCGAGAAAGTTTGGACATACATGCAGACAAGTGTTACACAATAATATGCCGCTGTTCCCCGGCAACCAGTCATGATACTCAACAAAAAATACACTCTCTCTCCTAAAATTCAAGCAGTAATTAATGGGTGGACAGCCCATGTAAAAAACAAGCATTTGTAATGCAATAGGCCTTGCCTTTGGAACCTTATATGTATTTAGCTATGCAGTCCATTAGCCTGGGTGCTGAAACATCTGCTGTTCTTTAACATGGAGGGAAAGTAAGCAGCATACTGCGTGACACGCCAGGTATGGGAACACATGGAGAGAAATATTGCCTTTCAGCTGGAAATGGTATAGTCCAAATCTCTGCTTTTAATATAAAATCAGGGCCTTTGGTGGTCATGTCACTGAAAATACAAGATTTGAAAAAAAATATTATTGTCTACGGATGCTCGTGGAAGACATTTTCTATGGACTGGAATCTAAAGAATGCTAAAGTGATTCTGGTATTTTACTGACCGCTGCTATTCCTTTTCTATCAAGAAAGTTAAATAGAGGCAGTTGCCAGAAAGAAAATCCCCTCAACAGAATGCAATTCTGGTATGTTACTGACCTGTACTGGTCGTTTTTTATCAAGACAGTTAAATAGAGGCAGTTGAACAGAAAGAAGTACCTAAGTGGAAGCAGACAAGTCCTAGGGCTGATCTCCAGAGCCCACAAAGTACATACACATATAAGTATATACTTAAGTATATACAAGAGGTCTCGAATGCTCGTTCTAAAAACCTCACATGCTAAACTTGAAACACAAGGTTTAAATAATAATCTGCAATGACAGCCATCCTTCTGGAGATCTGTCCTACAGTGTGATTTAAGCGATCAGCACAGGAATTCTTATTTTAGGTTTTTATTTAAAGGCAGTTTTGTTCTTCCATGCAGAAATCGCAACAAAAGGAATACCTTATAGTTTCATTGTCGTTAGGCTGGCTTCCCCGGATCTTCTCTTTTCCATCTGTCCCATTATGTTTATGTTATGAAAAATACATAAATAAATACTTAAATGAACACAAATAAATAAAATGCATACATTATTATAAAAGAAGTACGTATTTACATACACGTTTATATCAAATTGAGATGTTATAGGCTTAGTCCAAAAGCTTTGAGGAGCATTATGTCCCTTCTGATCTATGCTGTCAAGATGATGGTGGGCTCGTGAGCTCTGTTGAGGATCTCTGGCCTGACATCTACTTTGAGAACCATGATACCCCATGGTATCACTCACCCACATCATGTGCTCATTGCCACATTTAGGCATGCATCAACCATCTAGTTTCCATTTGATTCTGTTCACAGACTTCATTTGGTGATTGCCCACTGACCGCTAGTAAATACCATTGCCTAACAATCTCAGCTGATGTGGCAGTTCATTGTGGCACTGAATCTGCTGGCTGGCCTATGAGCTGCTGGTGCAGGTAAGTTGTACGTGTCTGCCCCCCGCCCACGAAACATTTTGTGCATAAGGCAGCCTAGACGACTGTGGGTCAAACTCAATGGATGAGCCAAATGTTGGCCCCCCTACTCCACTGTGTATCACAGAGGCTGTGCTTCTCTGTGCTGTGGATCGGGCTACCCTCTTGGTAAGAAGAGTCCATTGGATACTAACGTACCTGCAGGAGAGTGGTCGGGCTGCTTACCAGATCCAAAGGAATGACGTGGCCTGGTCCAATAAATCATATCATGTGTCCCCTGGTATGTGCAAAAAGAAAGAATTGATGGACAGAATGCTGAGTAATGTTAGTTGTTCACCCCCAGTACAGGTACTGGGCTAAAACTTTTTGCTCACAGTTTGGACCCAGCCATATGCAAATCAGTCTTTATAATGCTCCCCATGGGAACAGTCCAACCTGAACTTCCAGGTCACGTCATCCACGGACTGGAAACAAGCATTCTGGGACAGGTTTCAGGGTATCACCCCTCATCGGCCAGGATAGCTTGACTCAAGTGGCATGGCGATCACAGGACACACGTCTGGACATACCCATCCCACTTAGGGCGACAGTTGCAAAAAGTCCCCTGGTACGTGGCCATTTTTTTGTATCTTGATTATGGCATGCACAGATAGACCAAGAACAGGAGTCTGTACATGACTTCTCACCAGACATCCTTTCAGATCTGAATTGATATAGTTTGTGTTTCCCCTTTACTATAAATACATGTATTCAATTTAACCTCTCACATGAAATCTTTTGACATGTGTGAGTGGTCACCATAGGTGGACACTACCTTTTTGCAATCAAGTGTGCTGCTTAAAACGAACTATTGGGATTTTCTTTTTAATAACTTTGTCCTGTCTTCAGTCAGTCTGCCCTTAAACGCAACATGTGTTTATTCATAATCATTATCACGATTCCCTGTTGAATTTTTAAGCACTAAGTCTGATGGCAACCTGCTGCGAATCCACCTTTGTCTAATATCTACATGCAATCCCCGAATATTGTTCATCCATTTCAACATTGTATGCTCTGTCCTGAGGTTTGGGTGATTAAGTACTACAAGTAAACCTTATTCACTGATACCCAGCCTTTACCTCACTCCATTTGAAGTCACCTTAACTACATGACACAGCTCACTGTCATACAGGGGCATAACAGAGGCCCCTGCAGCCACTGCAGTGGCGGGGGGGCAAGCAACATTTCTTGTTTTGGAGGTGGGTCACTCACCCTCTAAATCATGCCATTGCATGCCTTGCAGGATGCATGCAATGGCATGGATTAAGAAATAGTCAATTGCTCAAGAAAGCCATTCTGCTTTCCCGAGCATGCCCCTGTAGCATGGGGACGGGGAGGCAACCGTTCAGGTGGCCCCCATTGAGCTGAAGACTGATGCAGGGCTGTGCGATCTGGGGACACTGGTGTCCCATCACAATCTGCAGGGGAGCCCCATCATTTTGCATTATGCCACTGCTGTCATAATCCTATCATCATTTGCAAATCAGCAAGAGGTGTTCACAAACTGAAGGAACTCTTCAACTTGGATCAAAGTAAATGAGTATGTCGACCAGCTACACAATGGCTTCCCACAGTTAATTGGCCACATACCTCACTGTTTGTAGCCATTCAAGCAGAAATAATATTTTGTCTTAATTTTTAAACTCAAAACAGCGCAAAACCCATGTAAGTGCAACACCGTTACTCCTACCATGAGACTCCAAGTGTCACTATTTACCTCAACCCAGTAAAAGATTACACCAACACCAAACCTGTCTTCTATACTCCATATATCTCAGCTCAATGATAACTGACTAGTGGAAGCTGATTGCCTGCCCTAATCTATCTACAATAACCATGGTCTAGACAGTGGACCTAACATGCCAATTGAAATTGGCCAACTCGCATCATTTGAAGCATGACAATACTACCACATGGCTGGTTGTGCGAGAATGCGACAAAGTCACATTTCCAGACTGACTTATATGAAGAGTGGGTCGTATACAATGACCAGGTTAGTCCAACTAAAAGAGCTACCTTCTCAGTACAGCTGCAGGCATTCAGATTGTGATGGAAGGGGCCATGCGGAGGAGAGAGAGGAGTGTGGGTGTTGATTGAAATAGCGCAAAGGGCTGGCCAGCATTACAGATGATTGTTGCTGTAGTGCACAGATCTTATCAGCATTGTGGAAGGTCGTGGCTGTCACCACAGTGGTTGATGCTGTAGTAGGAAGAGCTGATTAGCTGGAACTTTGCAAAGGCAGCACTGCCTTGGTGAGATCGAACCCATTCGTGAAGATACCAAAACCTAAGAGAAGCTCAATTGTACAATGCCAAGGGTCTAGGATTCGAGGTGCACTTCTTGGGTTCAGGAAAACACTCCAGCAGAAGCCAGCAGGGCTCAGGCAGGTCTAGTTATAGGTCCAGGCAGCAGGTCCTGATAGCAGGTTAGCTGGGCAATCTTTCTTCTCAGTAAGCAAGGCAGCAGGCAGCAACGTAGCAGAGTAGCAGGTCACCAGAGTAGCTGTCCGTTCTGGCAGCAGAACAGCACAACAGTCCTTCTTCAGTAGTATTCACAGGTCCAGGAGTGTACTGAAGAATTGGTGTCTGAGGTCCATTATTTTGACCTGGTACCTCTTTTGAAGTGGGAGAAGCTTATATAGGTTTCCCTTTGAAGTGCACAAGTTTCCTGCATACCCTGCCCTGGCTCCAGACTGACTACAGGAAGTGTGCATTCATTTGTGTGAAGGCAGGCCAGAACCTAGTCAGGTGTAAGTGGGGCTATGCCTAATTCCACTCTCACATCCTGCCAGTGATGGCCTCGCCAGGCAAACCTAAGCTCTCTATTGTGTGTGGCTATCTAAAAGGAATACACAGCGACCAACTTCCAACTACACCCAGTCATGTGACCAAGAGACAGGCTACAGCCACTAAATAGCTAATACAGGAAAATGTGTTATTTTCAAAATTGAAAACAAAAATCTGACACTACCATACATGAGAGTTATAAATCATAATTCCAAAGACACCAAATATGAACTGTTTGTTTACCTGTTCCGATTTAGAAGTTAAAGCTCAATAAATGTAATAAGATAACTCCAATGTTATCGATTCGATTAGAAAAGTCTTTATTTCGATACACATATCATAAAAGACAGTACATTAAAAATATTAAGCATTTCATTCTCATAAAAATAACAAGACAGACACGGTAAGAAAGTGAATCAACAGGTTACTCCATCCATGTACACAATAATTTAGTCTAAATAACAAGATAAAAATTGTAAAAAAAAGCGTAAAGAATCCCAACCCATAATACAGTGAGTACCACAGAATTGATATGACTAAGTTAATAATTACGTTAAAAAAACCTTTATATCAAGCTTAGCTTACATGCACGGATTGCCCACATCCAGTGTAAGAATTTGGCAACAGCAATTGCTATAGATTCTGTACAATCTGTTTTTAGTAACCTTAGCGCCTCTTTGCCAGTTTTGATGCCCTTCAACAGGCAAATGGGCTTCAACTATGTGTGCCTCGGATGTTTATACACTGAGCATTTAAATAGAATATGTGCTATACTTTCCCGGCTGTGACGGACAAAATGGACATCTCGTGCTGGACTTGGCGCGCCATTTACCGGTAAAAGAATTGACTGGGAGTGTACCCACCCTAAATTGGTTGTACCGTTTCCTATCACTACAAAGCGTAATAGAATCCCAGTACCCTTCATAAACATTATCATGTTTGATCTCCAAGAAATCTCTTGATAGAGAAGGACTGGTTAGAATCCTGAAACTTTTCATGGAGACCATATTCCAGTATAACTCCCTAAAAGCCGTTCTAGGTGGAAAAACATTAGCTGTGGGGTTTTGCCACAAGGACTTTAGATCCATTGCGTTGTAGGTTGCCTTAGCCTCTTTCAGCCATGGAATTTTGTACGCACTATCGGCATCTCTAACCTCAAGAAAAGCCTGGGCGTACTGGGAGAGCTCAGGGGTAACCAACAATCTCCTCCAGTAGGCCACAGGTCTGTAGCCTGCCACATCCTCTATGCGTTGCCATCCCAGGTCATAGTAGAGGGGCAATAGTGGTGTTTATTGAAGGAGGCCGGTTATTCCCCTCATGAACTTATTTTGGGAATTCGTCAGTGCCGCTAAATTGCTGAACCCCCAAAGTTCGGCCCCATACAGGAACGTCGCACTAATTTTGGTGTTATAAATTTTAAGCACAGGGGCAATCGGCTTTGTGAATGAGAGGCGCTGTTCCTTTATTAAGGCACCGGCTAGTTGTGCATGTTTAAGGGCTAGATGATCAATATGAGGTTTCCAGTCTAATTCAGAGCCTAAGGTTATACCGAGGTAGGAAAAGACTTGGGTCAGCTCTAAGATAATTTCGTTCATAACCACCCTCCCTCTTACAGACTTATGCTTATGTAACACCATGAACTTTGTCTTGTTCACAATAATAATAAGACCATGGTCCTTGCAAAACACCTCAAATCTCAGGATCGCCTTCTGGAGACCTTGTTGCGTTTTGGAGATGAACAGGGTGTTGTCTGGGAACATTAGCAGAGGGATCTTCCTGCCATCAAGTGTGGGGGTGTCAGTAGGATGATTCGTAAAATACTGGATCACCCTATTGATGTACAAGGAAAAGAGTGTTGGTGCAAGTACACAACCTTGACAAACCCCTCTGGCGATCAGAAATCTATCGGTTACTCTCCCTTGCTGACCCCAACGCACTTGTGCAAAGTTTTCATCATGAAGTTTGATTTAAAAAGCCAATAGGTCTAGGGGCATGCTCTGTTCCGCAAAAACACTCCACATCTTGGCAGGCGGCACTAAGTCGAATGCCGACTTAAGGTCTACAAATGCGGCATACAGCGTGCCGCCTCTAAGGATTACCACACGCCAGTAAATTAAAACAAATCTAAAACCCTGATCAATAGTGCTAGTTTTGAGCGGAACCCGGCCTGTAAAGGAGACAGAATATCGAACTCGTCGATCCAGCCTTGGATTCTGCTCAACACAAGCCTAGCAGTCACCTTCTGGATACAATCAATTAAACTTATGGACCTGTAATTACCAGGATCTGAACGCTCTCCCTTTTAAAAAATCGGAATGATCTCAGCACCCTTCCATGAGTCAGATATAGTCGAGCCTTTTGCAATAGCGTTCGCCAGGGACTGGATGTAAGTCATCCATACTTCCTTATCATGTAAAAACAGGTCAGCTGGTACACAGTCCAACCTGGGTGCTCTACCCCTCGGGACTGTGTTGAGTGCTGTTTCGACCTCCAGCTTGGTGAAATATAAAGGAGGGATGTCTACAGGGATATTAAGAAGACCAAAGGGCAGCTCAGAATCTCAAACAGGGGCGGCAAACTGAGTCGTAAAATGCAAAACCCACAGCTCCAGTGCTACGTGGTTGAAAGGTGGTTCACTAGGCTTCCCCTTGCCCCATTTAACCAGATTCCAGAATGCAACCATATTCCTATCTTTACTGGCATGGTACAACTCAATCCAATGCTGCTCGTCCCATTCCCTTTTTGCCTTGTGTTGCACTTTCTTATATTCCACCGTCCCTTTTCTGATTCTAATCTTGTTTTTAGTTCTTATCACCCTGGCTAATGCTTTGTATGCTTCCCTACAAGATTTCCCATACCATGTTTCCACCCCTGATTTGGCACTATTCTTTGGATTTTGTTCTTTGGTTGTAAAAAAGCCCTTGAGCTTATTAAAAGGTTTTGTATTGATAGGAATAACTTTAAACACCATTTCCTGCTGTGAAAAACAATTGTGGAGATCTGCTATTGCCTCGGAAACAAGCTCGCTCAAAACGACTATATGATCCTCTTTGTTGAGGCAGTTCGACCATTTTACTCTCTTGGTATCATTGCTAAGCTGTATTTCAGTACCCACTGAACAAACTTCTGGGGCAATTTTATCATATGGGAGAGGTAGGCCATGCAATAGTTGCCTTGGTTTATACCCAATTAGCATATTTAATTTACTTGTGAGTCCCTAAGGCAATGCCTGTGCCCAGAACCTGTAAATTAGATGCCACTAGTGGTCCTGCAGAAGTGATTGTGCTGCCCGATTTTAAGTAGCACCTTAAACATGTTTCACACCTGCGATTATTATTATTATTAAATTACACTTGTATAGCGCTATCTACCCGGAGGCCTCGTAGCGCTCATGACTGACACTTTATTAGCACGGGCTCAGGGCAGATCAGCGTACTTTCGCATACAAGTGTGTTTTAAGGGTTTTCCTGAAGGAAAGGTGGTTGGTGATTTCCCGGAGGGATAAGGGGAGGGCGTTCCAGAGCCTGGCCGCGGTATGTGAAAAAGAGCGGCCGCCCCATCGAGCCTTCTTGACTCTGACGGAGGTGGCCAGCCGGAGGGAGCCAGAGCGAAGGGAACGCGAAGGAACATAGGGGGTGACCAGGGTCTGCAGAATTGCGGGGCCAGTATGATGGAAGGCCTTGTGTAAAATACACATAACCTTGAACTGTACTCTCGCTGCAATTGGGAGCCAATGGAGTTCTCTTAAGGCATTCCTAGCAGACTGCCAGCACGGGAGATTGTAGAGAAGGCGGGCCGCACTGTTTTGGGTGACTTGGAGCTTTTGAATGACAAAGGAAGGGGCTCCCATAAAAAGAGCGTTCCCATAGTCCAGGCGCGATAATATCAGGGCCTGGACCAGGATCCTCCTGGCCTGAAAAGGAAGCAGGGGGAGCACCTTCCGAAGCATCCTCATCAACCCAAAACAGGTGGCTGCAATCTTAGTGGCTTGTACCGAGAAGTTCAAGGCTGGGTCGAACCAAATCCCCAGGCTCTTTATCTGGGGCTTGGGAGTGGGGGGCTCACCCAGACATGGTGGCCAGATGGATGCAAAAGCGGAGGGGGAAGAATTCCCCAGCAGAATGACGTCCGTTTTCTCCCCATTAAGTTTTAAACAGGAGGATTGCATCCATCTGGCGACCGCCTCCAGACAGGGACCTAAGGTGTGGGGCGAACCCTCCGCGTGGTCTAAAGAGACCACCAGTTGGGTATCGTCCGCGTAGGTGACAATACGCACACCGAAGGGTTGGACTATCCTGTCTAGAGGCTCCATGTAAACATTAAACAGGGTGGGGCTCAGGGAGGAGCCCTGAGGAACCCCACACCTGAGAGAATGTTTAGGGGACACTGCCTCACCCTCAAAGACCTGGAAAAACCGGTCGGTCAAGAAGGACGTCAGCCATTCCAGGGCCGCGCCCGACACGCCCATGTCCGTCAGTCGTTGCAACAACGTGACATGGTTAACCGTGTCGAACGCGGCACTCAGGTCCAATAGGATAATGGCGACTTTCCCACCCTGATCCAGCACAGCTCTTGCTTCTTCCGTGACCGCCAGAAGAGCAGTTTCTGTCCCATGTCGCGGACGAAACCCTGTCTGAGAGGCACGCAGGAGACTGTTTGACTCCAGATAGTTCGTTAGGGTGTTATTTACGTGCCTCTCAAGCAGTTTGCTCAACCAGGGGAGCAGGGAAATGGGGAGATAGTTTGCAAGGTTGCTTTGGTCAAGATTGGGCTTTTTCAGCAGCGCTCTTACCATTGCGCACTTCCATGGCGGGGGAACGGATTTGGAGGAGATGGAGGTGTTAAGGACATCCAACAAGATGGGGCGGATCGTATCCATAGCCAATTTAAGAGTTTGTGGGGGTGCTGGATCATTGGGAGATCCAGAAGTGACTTTAGCAGTCAGTTTATCTAGTGCCGGAGCATCCAAGAGTGGAATTGTGTCTAGCCTACAAGAAGCTAAGGCATCGGCGGTTGGGGGGATGCAAGGTTCCAGCTCATTATTGGCATCCTCAAATGAGGAGTAAATTGTAAGAATCTTTTGAGAGAAAAAGTTAGCCAAATCGTTGCAGCGGTTTTGAGCACCCTCAGTATCGGGGCATTCGACCGGAGGGGAGACGAGGGATTGCAGCCTGTATGTGTGCAGTTTAAACTGCCATTTTGGCCTGGCAAACAAAAACCTTTGTCAGGCCCAAAACCATCCTTTTTAATAAATATGTCACACCTAGGGTAGGCCCTGGGCAGCCCAGAGGGTAGGGCACAATGTGTTTAAAAAGTAGCACATCCACTTTCAAGTTTTACACGTCCTGGTAGTGAAAAACTCTTACATTCCTTTTTCACTACTACAAGACCTACCTCTCCCATAGGATAACAATTGAGCTACCTTGCTACATTTTATAAGTGTAATTAACGCGGCAACGGCCGTGCCATTTAAAATCCAGGTGCCCCAGTGCAACTTGGGATGTGCGCGGGCCAAGGACGGGCTCATCCTAGCCGGTCATCGCCAGGATTAGGCAGGGCAGGGCGCCTTCTCTAACAACTAGGACCTGGAACGGAACTTGGGACCAGGGGGAAGGTATTGAGCTTGAGTGTTTTGGGCCCAATTCGACTGTGAGTAGTTTGAGGCTCAGAATATATTTTTACTTGACCCATTCAAGACCCTGGTGACTACTACTCTTATTTGCAACTTGCACTTTAACAACATTTTTGCTGCTAATACTCTTGGATTGATTATCCCTTTTATATGCCAATTTTTTATCGGTTTTAACTGTTTACTATTTTAAGATTGTGTGTTGGATATTGTGGGTCCACAAATAATTTTGTGACATAATTGAATTGTCTAGCACATACCTTCTCATTTGAGGTCGATTTATCTTGCTTTTCGTCCCTAATGGGTCGCATAGATTACTAAGCCTGGCTTAGTAAAGTCTGTACTGTATAGCACGCGTCATTTTAAATAAGGCTAACCTATATTGCACTTTATTGTTAGCGGTGAGGCACGCGTCACTTTAATCAAGGCCAACCTACATTGCACTTTATTGTCAGCGGTGAGGCTCCATAACAGGAGCTTTATTTACTTGTAATATTATGGCAAGGAGGAAGCTCGCTAAGCCGTATATTCTGCAACATAGCAGAAGGTATTAATGGAGATTATACCCGATTATCCTCAACCCCCACCTTGATTATTCCTGGAAGCCCCCTGCCCCAGAAAAAGACTAGGGGATGCAGAAAGAACAATATAGAACAAGGGAACGCCAATCCCATCCCTAGGACAGAAAAAGATAAAAAGAATACTCATATAGGGAAATCAGGTCCGCCTGCTAGATCCGACCCCCCACAGCATGGCCTAACTTTAGCGGATATTTCGGAGAAAGTGATAGAGCTTTTAAGGCTACTTTACGACAAGTTAGATAATTTGGCGAGAGAAATCCATAAGATTAGCGGATCACTCGCTAATGTCAACGATAAACTTAAAAATGAGGTGATTAGGACCCTACAGAAAGATGTTGTTGTAGGCCCCACTAACCTGATTACTACCTCTGACAGCGAACATACTAATATCGCTAAGGAAGGGAACCCTGCTGTGGAGGAGGTAAATAGGGAAAAAGATGTAAATTTAGTAATAGGAAAATCTTCTAATACTAAATATAGACCTGTCCCACCCTAGTAGGTAAGCGTAGTTGAGTAACCTTACTACATCTGATCCCGCAAAGTTTGATGGTCTGAAAGCTACAGCTTTTGAGGATAGAAAAATTGCCACGTCAATAAATCTACCCCCTGAATGTAGTGCTTACGTCGCAATATTGGCTAATGTACCCAAACTTCCACTTGGCCAGGTAGAAGAACATGGCTCACTTATGAACGAAGTAATGTTCTGGTTGACCAATAATTGTGGCTATCCAATGGAAGGGGTAAGTCAGATTTTGACAACACGTAGAGTGGGTTGGACTGGGCCTCTTAAAAAATGTTTTGCAGGGGATTGTATTATTATTAATTTTCGGTCCTCAAGGTGGGCAAATAATACACTTAATAATGCACCACCACCCTCCCCCGGGAATTTAATACAACCCTTCTCCCTCTAGGGTACTTCTATAGACATTTGATGGCGATGCATGGAAATGGTAGTCGGCCTAGAAATGGACCATTGCTGCCCCCCCCCTGTTCCCTACCTTACCTAATGTTGCTATCCCAGTTGCCAACAGATATCAGGACTTGAGCAATCTTGACACTAATGATTGACGTGAGGGGTCCATCCAATCTAGTCAGACAGAAAGGTAAAGACATGTATCAAAAAACTTTATAACGGGAACCAAGTGTAATGATAACCTATTTGGAAAGGCCGAACAACTTGTGATAGAGCAGGGTGGGGTGCTATCTACAAATGTATTATGGACATCAACCACTTATAGTGATTTAGAATATATTCCAGCAGAACCACCTTCCACTAGTGATGTGGGGGGTCATGAAGTACCCCTTCTGGAAGTCCATGTGGTTAATAAGTGTAATGGGTATCAAGTGACCACCTGGAATATCTCCGGTCTTAAAAGTAAAATAGGTACGCCTTCGTGGTCTGATTTTATAATGGCCCATCATGATATCATATGCCTACAGGAAACATGGAGTACTGATCCAATCTATGTAGAGGGTTTTACTTCCCATTGGCTCCCAGCCCAGGCCTCCCCTTCGGGTAGAGCAAAGGGTGGCCTATTGATTATGATCTCCACTAATCTGGATAAATGCAGGATTAAATGCTGTACTATTGTTGGTACTCACTCCCAGATTATGTGGCTGGTATCTGCCGTGAGTAAAGATGTCATTTCGATTAACTTTTACAATAATGTGTTTAACTCTCCCCGAGGGCCAGTCGTCCATGCCCTGGGAAGGGAACTTGATAGGCTGACTAGTACCATAAGAAAACCAATTATTATCCTTTGGGTTGGTGATTTTAACGTTCAAGCATGCCCATTATCGTTGAGTTTGCGGGCACAGGTAGGGGGAATTTGATGATGACTGTTATATGCACTTCCCCCACTGCAAATATGGTGAAGCTTTAAATAGTGTTATTGATAAGCTGGATTTAGAATTACTGCAATGTGCTACCGATAAACATAATGTGAAACGCCCTACATTTACAGGAAGAAATGCTATGTCTAATATTGATCATATTATAATCTCATGTAACAGTGTACATTAGTTTTCACCACCCTGGATAACGGATCAACTGACTAGCGATCATAATAGTGTCTCTCTTTATTCATTATGATGGGGTATCAAAAATGTAACCAATGTCCCCTATAGTCCAAGTATTGCCCCCATCAGACCGAATGGTGTAATGGATAAAATGGGCTGGTTTGGACCCATCTAAAATCCAGCATGATGTTATTCTGCAATGTCAAAACAAAATTCAAGTTTGTTTAAGGGACGAGGTTGACCCACAATTGATGCTTGTCAACTTTACTAAGATCAATAATTCCATTGAGAATCCATTGACGAAACCAGCTCGTGGAAATAAAAAACCCAAGGTAAGCTGGTTTGATGGTAATTGTACTGTGGCCTTACGTCGCCTCAAACAAGCCTTGGGGTGTGATCCAAGAAACCCAGTTACAATTAAGGTGCTACGTGCAGAATATGCCTTAGCCATTAAAGCTAGAAAAGCTGAGCTCCTAGAAATAGCCTGGGAAGATCTAAGTCAAGCAGCAGATACAAAAAATAGTAAAGTGTTCTGGGACACGGTCAATAGTTCCTTTCTGAAGGATGATCATATACCAGAACTCAACTCCTATATTAATTGTAACTGCTGGGTAGAGCATTTTTCAAACATCTTTCATCCAATTGACAGAGATGCCCAGTCCATTCTGTCCACCCAACCTCCCACTGATTGGCCAATAATACCCTTGCCAATTAGGATAGAGGAGGTTTTTGAGGCTATAATCAGTAGCAAGGGGGGGATGCACCGGGACCCGATGGGGTCCCGAATGACCTTCATAAAAATGAAATGGCTCTATGGTCCCCGTTTTTAACCAGAGTTTTTAATGTCACCGCTGAGACCCAATTTCCTTTATCATGGGGTCAGACAATTATATTACAAATTCTCAAGAAAGGAGTAAAAACCGACATCCGCAACTACCGCCCAATTTCCCTCCTAGATTCTTCCATAAAGATCATGAGTAGGTTAATGCTATCAAGATTAGAAGCCTGGGTTACAGAGAAGTCGATCCTCACACAAGCACAATACGGATTTAGAAAAGGAGTTGGCACACTTGAGCAGCGAATCAACTTGGATCTCTTGATTGGCAAATATACCCTAGCAAAGGAGGGTAATTTATATTGTTGCTTTGCCGACCTTAGCAGTGATTTTGAACTGGTAGACCATTCTATTTTATGGCCTTATTGCAAGAAATGGGTGCCCCTAAAGAGATAGTCTATTTTCTGACAAGACTATATGAGGAACTGTTAAGTAAGGTGCGGTATGGTTACTCAGGCGAATATACCCCCTTTTTTAAAGTTAAAAGGGCTGCGTCCTAGCTCCATTACTTTTCTCACTGTTTATCAATGATGTGGACGCAGCCCTAAAATTGTTAGAGTCAGATGCTCCGAGGGTGGATCGGAATCCCATCCCAATTCTTTTATATGCTGACGATGCAGTTTCACTTTCCCGCACCCCCATCCGGTTCCAGCGTCTTATTGATAATTTTATTGCTTTTATTGCTAAAAGAAAGCTCTTAATTAATAAATCTAAAACTTTTGTTATGGCTTGTGGCAGATACCCAATAACATCTAGTTCCTATTACATAGAAGGTTCCAAGATCCAGACAGTCAAAACATTTTGTTATCTGGATATTACTTTTGCAGGGAACAGGTCATGGGCACAGGAACAGGATAACGCCCAACCGAAGTATCAAAGACATGTTGACAATTTATGAGATACAATGTGTCACTGCCGCACTTTATGGTGCAGGTGTTTGGGGACACTGCCAAGGCAATCTATTACAACAAACTGAAAATTAATTTCTAAAACGCTTGTTGTGTGTCCCACTATCGGCCTCTATGGAAATTATTCACCGGGAAGTGGGCATTAAATATATTTCTGATTTGGCTTCATTGCGCCCTCTTCTACTCTTGAAATCTATATGGTCGAAAGAGGAGACACTGTTTACTCAATCTATAATACGGGATTGCCTTAAAATGGAGAATTGTTTAAGAATCCCTTGGCTTAATTATATCTCTCATTGATTTAAATTTTTATTCAATTGTGACATTCGACTGGATCCTGGGTGTGTAGATTTTGTTGCTAGAAGAGAGATAAAATCAACTCTATTAGCCCATAAAATAGATGCCCGTTCTCGTGTTATCAAAAACCAAACAACTTTCATTTTTTATCTGCAACTGGATCTTAAACAGGGGCTTCAAAGTTACCTGTCAGTCGTGACAAGGGCATCACATCGATTTGTGTTAACACGACTAAGATTAGGTACTATACATCATCTTGTCAATTTTCCGGTTATGGAACTGTGCTCTACTCTACCAAGCCCATGCGATGGAGTTTCCCGCCAAAGCTGCTGCCATATGTTATTATTTTGTAAACTGTATTCTAATTTTAGGACATTTTATTTAAAACTGTTCTTTTTATATTATAACATAAGATCCACTAAAGATGCTATGAATCTGCTCCTTAGATTAGAGGAACCAGGATTGTGTTTTTATACAGCTACATTTCTTCTGAAAGTTATTAGCACTAGGAAATTGATGATTATCAATACTTGATCCTATGATTTACAGGTTATTACATGTAATTTCTGCACTTGCACTTTTTGTATTAGGATCATACGTGTCTATATAAGTCGCCAGGGTCTATATATGAATTATGAACTCACACTTATTGTATCAGGATTATTATATGTCTATAAATTCTTATAAATATGTAACCTATTAATCTGTAGTTTTATAATTTATTATCATGTAGATTGATTTCTGATTGTATTTGCTTATATGGTTGATTTATTTAACCGAATAAAAGCTTTCAAACTGTAAAGTAACACTTTTTTCATAAGATCAAGTAATTTAATTGCCTTAATCTTGTTATGATTTTTGAAACTTCATATTATTTACGTGCATTTCATAAACACCTTTCCTAACCATATTATTCAGACCACATTTCTGAATGAGGCACATTATTTACAGCCCTGTATGAGTAAACATAACGTTTTCAAAATATAGCCTTAAACACAAAATTTACAAAAAATAAATCAAATGCTTTCCATATCCTAAAACGTATAACAAATTTGTTAAGTCCACTCCTAGATACTATGCGTGCGCTAAGATATTTTACAAATCGCAAGTTATTACTTAACCATCATATTGTATGTTCTGGGTGTGCGATTGCTAGACAGCATCTGCAGATTTATTGTATTGCTCTTTGTGCTATGCCGTCAGCCTCTGGGCCGCCCAATGCACATTCCCCATGGCAGGAATCAACTAAGGGAGCCCGGGATTGGCTCCACCCACAAGGCCGCACAAAATGGCGCAACATCGCTATTTGGATGGACTCAGACTTTAGTTCCAAACCCTGCTGCTGACTAATTAAACGTTTGCTGCTGGGCGATGAACTGCATCTGAAGCCCCCGCCGGGTCGCCTACCTGGCTTAGTCCATTAAGGCCCTTAGGTCGGTTGTTGTCTGCTGGGCCGAGTGGGAGTGACCTGTGGAGGGCGGCGCCGCCCAAGCTGCTCGCACTGCTGGTGCCCTCAGGGCGCGACTGTGCTCTGTGGGCCCCCGACGGAGGAGGACACTAGAGGCCGCTCGCACTGCAGCCGAGGAGAAATACATCGGCGGGTGGCTCGGCGCGGCTGGAGCCCCTGCTGGACTGAATCTGACTTTCCCTGCAAGGTACCCCTGTTTATCTGCTGCTTTCTGCGGCGGCGCGGGGAGGGTTGACGGCCGCGATCACCGCCCAAATGGCCTGCACTGGCCCCGCATCGTTTACAGTGGGGAGGAAACTGCAATGAGAGGAGAGATGTGGATGTTTGCCACGCTGCCGCCCTGAGTGCATCCTGCGGCTCTGTACTGAGGCGCGGCCGAGGCTTCTGAGGATCCGCCTGTAGGTGGCCGCCGCGTGAGTTCCCAGGTTGAGCTGCTAACTGGCATTGGTGGAAAGTGTTGGGCTGTAAGTCTGCCTGGTCTGCTGGTGCTGCAGTCGTCTCTTGAACACGGGCCAATGGCGTGAACCCCTGCTGCAGAGCAGTTTGTCACGACCAGTAGCTTTGCTCTTGAAACGCAACACCCTTTCAGATGATGCTGCTTCAGGCACTGACAACTTTGGTGCAGATCTTTTAATCCATTATTGTGGCTGCGAGGTGAGAAGTAATCTGCTTGTGCCCCTGTGGGAGCTATGTGGCAGTAACCGGTGGGGGCCCGTGCCTGTCCCGCTGATCCAGCGCTCTCACTAAAATATTGCACAAATGACACTATCTACTACCACCAAACTTACAATACAACACTAGGCCCATATCAACAATAGAGCGACTGAATCATGAGGCGATAAGATCTAAATATGTTGTTTAAAACTATCTACAATAATCAAGACCAGCTTGTCATTTTAGAAAGTTTATTTAAACACATCTAGGAAAACTTAGGTTTTGGTATTTTATTAAACAAGCATTAGAAAATGTCATAAAGAAAGATTTATTCAGTATTAATAAAAAGAGCATAAATCAAGAATTATTATTCATTAGCAGGAATAAGTAAAATTAAGCATTTTCCAAAATCCTAACTATATCTCTGTCTCTACCCTCATCACCTAGTAATAAAATAATTAATAAAAACTCCTGTCCTCACGTGTAAAGTCCATCAGCATAACATCGTCCTCCAGATTTCTCGAGCGTAAGCCAACTATGTGTTCTCTGAACCTATTCTTATACCCTAAATTAAGCTGAGCTAACTATTTTTCACATTCCAGCAGACGAATTCTAGATCTCCATTGGCTGAGCCACCTCGTACCACAGTAAACTGTGACACCTCCTTCTTACATGCCCGGGCAAATTCACTAGTCCATTGTTCATTTAGAAGTCTTGGCAGTTCTTCCTTAGGCTGCTACATTTTGTAGCGAAAGCTTCCTTTCAACCTTGAGCCTGTCAGCTCTGAACTCCCGTGGCACGTTAGCAAACGTTAGCAAATTTCTCCAAAGAGTCATCTTTTTAGCAGTTCATTCCAAAACCTTTCAAAATAAAAGTTCAGAGGCCTTTTCCATCCTTCTCAGAATTATTTTCACTTGAGCCATTTTCATCATTAGGCCTCTTTTCAAAGAGCGTCAACTTTCTGCGCCACTTTTCCTGCGCCACTTTTAAAAGGGTACTAATTTTCTGCAGCCATCTCTAAACTTCACTTGTAAAACTATTATATAAACAAACACAAAGAAAAATTAATGAAAGAAATACAGTTTGTTCTGTTGCCTCCCATCATTGCTAATAATTAACCCATTAGTCTAAATTACCTAGCAGTAAAGCACAAATAAAGCAGCATTTTATATCTACCAGTCTTCATGAATCCATAAAACCTTATGTGCACCTAGAATAGTAGAAATGACATCACATATACAAGGGAAGCAAAATAAGCACATGCCTTTATTTTAAAAACAGCTGCTATTAGTTATGACATGACAATAGACAAGATGAATGTATTATTTTCCACATACATGAGAATGCAACATAATGCACATTTATGAGCACACATGTTAGTTTCCCGCGTGTTCTGTGAAAATGCAACTTTAAACTAGGTTGAATTATTATACACACAGCACAAGTTGTTAGCATTATTAATTTATTTATGGAAATGTGACTTCACGGGTTTAAACAGATTTCTGTTTTCTATCCCGCTCCATCAACTCCCTCATCTGGTGATTAACAAATCACCACACCACCACCCAAAATGTAACAAAAATTTTATCTAAGATGAACACGATTCAATTTCACCTGTGTTAGTAGTTCTAAAGACTTATCTCATCAGTTTATCTACAATTCTCATATTGAGTTTTAAGAAACCCCTCTAGTTCTATTTCTTTCTCTTGTGTAACATACAACTAAGCTTCAATAAATGTGTTGCAAAAACTATAACTAATAAAATGTCAGTATTATACTATGTTTGTCTTGACTAGCTGAAACTTTGCTTGTCCTATTGACCTTAAACTTCTCTTTGTTAATTTCTAAAGGAAAAGTAACCACCTAAATCAATCAAAGCTGAATTATTAGGAGCATATATATCAGAGACATCTGACAACATCCCTTAAAGATTGAGCATCTTAAACTTGTTGAATGTATTTTCATTAAGCTTGCAAAGAAAAATAAAACAAAAATTTTAAAAAATTTTACCTAAATTTTATAAAAATTTCTAACACCCCCCTTTTTCAATTTTTTTTTTTTTTTTTTTTAATACTCTTTAAACCTTCTAACAGTTTTTCTTCGACCTAATGTCACAAATTAATTTTTCAGCTAACAGAATTTCTTCGACCTTGTGTCATCTAACACATTTTCTTCAGCCTTATGCCAAAAACAGAAAACCTAAAATTTAACAGGTATGTACTTCAATCATTGTCACTTTTGTTTTCAATCTCTTTTTGACTCTCATCATTTACCTCCACTACAGGTATCACTTCTATTTTCTTTCCTGCCTCACTTTTCTTTACAGAATCTTTTTGACTTAATTTTTCATCAATCTGTTTCTTTGATCTGTATCTCAATTTGAATTTTAGACCTTCAATTTCTTCTAGCCAGTTATCACTTTTTCTTGGTAATTTCTTCTTTTGCTTGGTCACTTTACATTCTGTTTTCCAAGCTCCTTTTCTGAATTTTCTTATTTGAGAATCTTCATCATTCTCATCATTTTCAGTGTCAGAAATTTCAACTTCAGACTCAGGTACTTCTTTACTCGGCAGCTTCACTCCATTAGGAACGTCATCTTTGTAGCTGGTACTTGGCAATTCATTTTCTTCTTCAATTACCTTCAACTTCCCAGTTTCAGAATTCTTGTTCCTGCTTTCAGAGCTACTTTTCTGCTTTTCAATACTCTCCTGGTCTTGAATCACAATCTGATCACATTCTTCTTCTGCTTCTTTTTCTGACAGATTTCCATCATTTTCTGAGTCTTCAGTCACAACTTTCAAGTCTTCTTCAATCAAGGCTTGTTTTTCAATCAAACTCTCCAGATGTCGACCAACCTGTCGATCTTCAAGATCTGGATTTTCTTCAGGCTCTTCTTCAGAATCTGAAGCATCAATTGTGACACTATCCTCATCAGGATTTTCAGGTGTAGTTACACGAAAAGTATGGCCAGTGTCAATCCACTTCTTCAGTCTTTTGCATTTCACTGCATTTGTTGTGACAAGACTGACTGGCCTCCTTTTCTGCCACCTTGGCGCTAGATAATTTCTTTTTAGACGAACCCTTTTCCTGATTCTTTTTCCTGGTAACAATTCAAGTGCTTGCTCTTTTTCTCTTGTTTGTACTTCAGTTTCATCTTCATCAAACACAGAAATCATTTCATCTGATAAATTCCTGCAGTTCTCCAAATTGATGCTATCATTGATAGGCATCATTCTTTTCTCTGGTATGAATGTCTGTCTCATGACCTTGTCCATCATAATCTCACGTGGACTGAAATCTGTCTTTTTATCAGTAGTGTTTCTCAGAAACATCAAAACAAGTGGAAGGACATCTGTCCACTTTGTACCTGCAGTTAGGCACATTTTTACATCTCTGTCTTTTATAGTAACATTCTCATGCTCCTCAACATTTGAAATTTCTATTCTATCTGTACAATGGAGCAATCTGTTTTCAATATGTTTTCTGTTATCTGATAACTTTGCAACAGTAATTTCATCATCATGTCGCATCTGAAATGTTTCAACCCATTTTGTAATTAAACAGAAAATCACAAAAATGTAGCACAGTTTGTCATGCAGTGCCATCTCACAGAAATCCATTTGTAATCTGGTCAATGAACCACTCTCCTGTAATTCTGTTCCCATTCTCACAATTGTTCTCTTAATTGTGTTCATTTGTTGGCAAGTCAGACACCTCTGGTAAAGAAATTCTACAAATCTATGGTACATACTGTCCATGTCAGTAATCATGCTATTTGGTAAAACTACTCTACCATCTTTGTGTATCCAAATCTCATCCTCATCTCGCTGTCTAAAATCTGCACTCAACCATGTGTTTCTCAACCATGTGTTTTTCTCCTCATGAGTTGCATCATCTTGTAAGTCTTTGACTCCTTGCCATGTTTCAACTACGGATGTTAGTATTAGTGAACTCAAAGCATGTTCATCATTCATTTTGTATGCTGCACATATCACGACAGCAATCTTTTCTGCCAATTGAATATCATCAATCAATCTTTTAATTAAATTTGCATTTCTGAAAAATGAACCTGCAGAAGTCAAAGTTTCAATCTGTTGATCAATTGTGTCCTTTACTTTGATGTCTTCACTCAAAAGAACATCATTTTTATACCAATATTCTGGAAATGTATCTATTCTTTGTGGACTGTTTTCTTGTTCTATATTTAATCCTGTATCTGTTTTGTCTGTCTGTTCATTTACAAAAATTTGTAATGGCAGTGAAGCCATGTCATTCTGCTGAACCATTACCTGTCGCTGTATTTGTAGCTGTTCATTCAACTCATTTATTTCAATCTCCTTTTCCTTTGAACATAATGTTGACTCATCAGACTGTGTCAATTTAATCAGATCAGTATCAGACTTCTCACCTGCTAGAACTGAAGTCATTTCTGTTTCTCGCTGAGTTTCGATCCCTACTAGTTCAATCTCAAGTACAATAGAATAAACCTTTTCAGTTAATAGGACCTTTAAAACTGCGGGATTAGTTTCATCTTTTCTAAGCACAGGGACTATCTCTGTTTCCATAATTTTCATGGACTCCTTTATATCATTTGTTGAATTCACATGATCAGGAATATTAATTCCAGAAGTACTAAGCATTTCATCATGCTTTTCTGTCGCATCAATTTTAGTAGAAGTCTGAGCTGGCACTTTATCAATCTGATCTGACACTTTTGGCGTTGTATTAACCTGTTCTGGGGGTCTTCTTGAATTTCTGTTCTGATCCATATTTACAACATCAATTGTACACTGATCAACATTTTCTACTCTGACACCTTTATTATTTAATTTCGCTAATTTGGGAATCTTTAATTTACTCTCACATTTAGCAACAACCTTTTTCATTTTCTTATACAAGGAAGACATTTTCTTTAAATAATTTGGTAAATGTACTCTTTAAATTTTCCTTACAACGTTTGCTGATCAATTAATTAATAACTCGGTTAATTTATTATATCTCCTAATTTATCTGTATCACTAATTATAATTAACCTGGAAAGAAAAACATGAAATTGCAAAAACAGTAGCAACGCAAAATATTTATTTATAACAATAATACCAACATATAATCACATGTGTTTTAATTGTACTTATTTTTCACTTACACACCTTCTGCAACGTATGCCTGTGGAAAAAGAAAACCTAATCTATTTGCTTTTAAATTTAGACAGTAAAATTATAAACTAATTAAAATTAATAATAGAAGTAATCTAATCAATAAATCAAAATTAAGGACAAAATTTGATAATTTTAAAAATAATTCTCCTTCATGCGCAATTACCTTAGACACAGGTAATCTCTCTAAAACACTCTGTCAAATTTAATAATGAATAGCTCCTATTCTATTGTAAACAAATTACATGCAGTCTAGTTTGATATAATAATCACACTAGTAATACAGCAGTCGACAAAATGCTCAGTGATCTTTATTTATTTAATTATGCTGTACAACTCTTTACTCTTCCTCTCAGTTAAACAACTTAAATTTTCACAACTGAGATGGCTTTTACTATTATACAAAATTTTGTTGTCACTATTTATTAACTGTTATCACTGTTGTCCCTGCTTTAGTTTATTCTAATGCTTTTATTTACACTAATGTGATTGCTGTGGTAATCTTATAGTACATTAAATCCTCCCTAACACTATGGACCAGTTCCCAATGTCCCTAATTTTATAATATATTTGCTGGCTTAAAATTATTATTTTATATCAGTTCTGGGCACCTACACTAAAGCACTTTTAATTTAATATTCTAAACACTCGACTCGGGAGCCACCCAAACAATACAATCTACTCTGAAGCATTAGCCCGCCCCAGCCAATCACAGCGCCGTTAGCGAGCAACAGCCAACCACAGCACCGTCCACACCGCCTCAGCCAACCACAGCACGGCTGCAGCCACAACACTATGCCGCTGCTGCAGTCCCTCTCTCCCCTCGCGCGCTTGTCACACATCAGCTGTGACCCAAAAATAATAGCGTGGCAAGAAGGGAATTCAAAGCGGCAATATTTACTTTCTACAATTTACTCAACAATAACTTTGAAGCAATAACGCGCTTCAGCCAATCACAGAGTTGATAGTGATGCACCAACCAATCACAGCACGGCCTTGCCGTCATTCGCCAGCCCTCTTCAGCCAATCAGAACGCTCCCTCGCCCCGATGCTCCAGACGCCGCAATCAATCGGAGCACAGCTTTACCCTGACACTCCGGTGCTCCAACAAATCAGAGCACTGTCGCTCTGACAAACACTGCTATTGCTGTTCTGAGTTCTCTGCGCTCTGCCTCTTTTTCAGAAAATCTAATTTGAACACAGCGCGTAGTCGCTTTTAATTTATTTTGTTTATGCAAATTTTATTTAAAGTGCACTTGCTCGTGTACATCATCTACTACAGGCTTCTCTTTTTATAATATTAATGCGTCGAGGAAAAGGGGGCTAAAACGGTGTTTTATTTATTTATTTAAATACAAAACACTTCCTCGGCAGGCACAAAGCCCATACTCGAGCCTCAACCAATCCGGTCGCGGCTCCCTTATGACGCTGCGCGTCACCAGCCAATGGGTGCGCGGCTTTTTCTATGACGCGCCGGAACCTGAGCCAATAGAAAGGCGGCTCCTTCGTTTACAACTCCATTTTTAGGTAAATCTCTTCCCTTCGTGTTCTAAACAAGTTGCAATACAGCAACACTCATTTCATGTATTAACTATTTCGAAATGTCAATTGTACTTTAACCAATGACAGCGCTACCAAATCAGAGCGAGGCAGCCCAAGACACTTCAGACCATGTATTTCCAAATGGGAGAGCCTCGCCCAATCAGAGCGGGGCTCACGGAGCCTCGCCCAATAGGAGCACGGCCCTGCCTATGACACGTCGGCGTTTTAGCCAATGTCAGTGCGGCGGCTGACGTAGTCAGCCGCTGCAGCTGGCAGCTTTCCCCAGGCAGCGCCCCTCCTTCACAAAAGGCTCGGGACACACAATAACTTTCTTTTAAAGCATTAGCGCACATCTAGCAACACGGGGGTATTCATAATTACAATTTAATAAGCCCACAACGCTACGCTTCACTTTAAAAACAGTGCAACGCTCACCAGCATATATCAGCTGTGACGTGACATGTAATCAAGTGAATTTTTCTCTAAAATTAGCGCGATCTGTAAAAGGAGGACAGAAATCAGAACGGGAATACTTATAAAGCAAACTATTACTTCGAGCATTAATTGCGCCTCAGCCAATAAAATGCTATATTGCTCTGACACTCCGGGAAACCTGAACCAATCAGAGCACTACTCAATGATGACGCTCCAGACAGTTCTGCCAACCAGAGCGCGGCAGGGCGATGACGTATGCAGCAGCTGCAGCTGCAGTCTCTCCCCACACGCTCTCACTCGCAAAACCAGCCCCTCCCTTACAATTTTTGATCAGGGCACATTTTAATGAATTTAAACTACGGAGAACAATTTATTATTATAATTAAAGTGTGGAATGTTCATAAAATTAATACTAATCACTTTTTACTTACTTAAAATTGTTTAACAACGTGGAATACCTTAATTATAGCCTAATTAACACAGAACATTCTAAAATGCTCCTGAATGTTTTAAAATAGCACAGTTCACCTTTTTATACTTTTCAACTATGCTGAACACTTTTGAATTGAATTTTATTAACGTGCAGAGCTTTTAAATGTATTTAAACACTGCACAACATCATAAAAAGTCTTAGAATGGTACAGACTTTATCCTGAACTTTCCTAAGTACCTTAGAATTACTTTTGGTACATTTTAGTGAATACATAAAACGAAACTCATCTGTCTGCTTCTCTAATTAGGATAGTTTACATACATTCAAGTATCCACACTTCGGAATAGTCGGCGCTATTCTCACTAAGGATAATTTTCATTTGCCAGTAGAGCAACTCTTACCCTACCCTTCTAACACGTAAAAATATGAACCAGTTTTCCTCTGAACGCACCGCGAAGTGACTGTTCTAAGAGTTCCACTTGAACATACCTTACAAAACAATCACGCACTTTCACACTGAAAATTCCCTAACTTCAGACACACATGAAATCCGTACAGGACTCTCACCTGTTTATAGAAATCATGCACCGTTAGCAAAATAACATCGTTATCCGTACAGGACTCTCACCTGTTTATAGATATAAAACATGTACCCGTACAGGACTCTAACCTGTTTATAGATAATCATGCACCGACATTACCCTACCCTTCACTCAAGCTCGAATATAACTAATACTCTTATCACAGTGAGTTTTATGGAAGGCGCTTTGTCCCTATTCTCATGCTGCTCTAATTTCTTAGAAAACCCTCACTATACAAGATTCACACCTAGCCCTAAAACTGTGTTGCACGGCGACAACACTGTGTTGCACAGCGACAACACCTCTGGTACACGGCGATACCAACAGTGATACTCGGCGATATCACAGAAACAGATCAGATATTCTGCATGACTACCTTCTCATCACACAGTTTTTGTACCGGTACACACATAGCACAAAATAAACAAACTCAACATGTGTTAAAACTTAATCCTATGATTTTACCAACATATAAGTATCATGCATGTAACATGTATGTCAAAAACAACATATATAAACCGTCCGATGGCTACCATGAAATTGATCCAGCGCTCTCACTAAAATATTGCACAAATGACACTATCTACTACCACCAAACTTACAATACAACACTAGGCCCATATCAACAATAGAGCGACTGAATCATGAGGCGATAAGATCTAAATATGTTGTTTAAAACTATCTACAATAATCAAGACCAGCTTGTCATTTTAGAAAGTTTATTTAAACACATCTAGGAAAACTTAGGTTTTGGTATTTTATTAAACAAGCATTAGAAAATGTCATAAAGAAAGATTTATTCAGTATTAATAAAAAGAGCATAAATCAAGAATTATTATTCATTAGCAGGAATAAGTAAAATTAAGCATTTTCCAAAATCCTAACTATATCTCTGTCTCTACCCTCATCACCTAGTAATAAAATAATTAATAAAAACTCCTGTCCTCACGTGTAAAGTCCATCAGCATAACATCGTCCTCCAGATTTCTCGAGCGTAAGCCAACTATGTGTTCTCTGAACCTATTCTTATACCCTAAATTAAGCTGAGCTAACTATTTTTCACATTCCAGCAGACGAATTCTAGATCTCCATTGGCTGAGCCACCTCGTACCACAGTAAACTGTGACACCTCCTTCTTACATGCCCGGGCAAATTCACTAGTCCATTGTTGATTTAGAAGTCTTGGCAGTTCTTCCTTAGGCTGCTACATTTTGTAGCGAAAGCTTCCTTTCAACCTTGAGCCTGTCAGCTCTGAACTCCCGTGGCACGTTAGCAAACGTTAGCAAATTTCTCCAAAGAGTCATCTTTTTAGCAGTTCATTCCAAAACCTTTCAAAATAAAAGTTCAGATGCCTTTTCCATCCTTCTCAGAATTATTTTCACTTGAGCCATTTTCATCATTAGGCCTCTTTTCAAAGAGCGTCAACTTTCTGCGCCACTTTTCCTGCGCCACTTTTAAAAGGGTACTAATTTTCTGCAGCCATCTCTAAACTTCACTTGTAAAACTATTATATAAACAAACACAAAGAAAAATTAATGAAAGAAATACAGTTTGTTCTGTTGCCTCCCATCATTGCTAATAATTAACCCATTAGTCTAAATTACCTAGCAGTAAAGCACAAATAAAGCAGCATTTTATATCTACCAGTCTTCATGAATCCATAAAACCTTATGTGCACCTAGAATAGTAGAAATGACATCACATATACAAGGGAAGCAAAATAAGCACATGCCTTTATTTTAAAAACAGCTGCTATTAGTTATGACATGACAATAGACAAGATTAATGTATTATTTTCCACATACATGAGAATGCAACATAATGCACATTTATGAGCACACATGTTAGTTTCCCGCGTGTTCTGTGAAAATGCAACTTTAAACTAGGTTGAATTATTATAAACACAACACAAGTTATTAGCATTATTAATTTATTTATGGAAATGTGACTTCACGGGTTTAAACAGATTTCTGTTTTCTATCCCGCTCCATCACCGCCTGACGCGCGAGAGTGATGGCATTTGTCAACCCTTCTAAGCTGCCACCGCATAGTGATACCGACGTCCGTCAGGTATATGACATCCTATGATCGGTGCTAGTGCGGGGACTCACATAGCTGATTTGGCCATTGTACAACTGCTGAGTGGAGACATTTCCGTAACGGCGTGCCGCGCCCATGCAAAACTGTGAAGATTGCCTGGGTGACGCTTGGATGGGAACTTTGCTGACACCCACGGTTAGCTGCCCCACAGACGTAGGAGGTATCTGCTCCCCCATGAGACAAACATCAAGGCCACCACCTGGAGCAACCCACAAGGCTATGAACCGTGAATGGTAATAGTGTCGATGTGGTGACACATGTGCACAGAGGGGGTCCCCTACCGTTAAAGTCTCAGGCTACGATACAGTTGCTGCTGCTGTTGGCGTCCTACTGACGTTGCTGCAGAACACACGCCCTGGAGCATCGTCTCAAGACCCTACCATACACAGAGCGGCACAGGGGTGGTACCCGGGAGAGGACTGGAACAGGAGTGACACAGACCCCGCAGCTGCTACCTAAGTCCAAAACAGACAAAATTGACAAAATTATGGACAAGCGGATCAAACTGTGACTAAATTTGATGCGGTGCTTGCTGCAATGGAAGAAACCCTCAATCAAACACGCACCTCCCTGGAATCCAAGATCGATACGGAGGCCATCGACCTCACACAACTTCGTGGAGATTACCGGAAGCGAATGGACCGCACTACCGTTCTGGAAACCACCCTTGATGACATCAAGCCGCAGGTGACCAAGACAGACAAACATGTAAAGGACTTGCTCAACCATGTGGAGTTTCTGGAGGACAGGGCAGAGGATGCCGAGGGACAGGCGCACAGAAATAACGTGCGCATAGTAGGTGTGCCGGAATGCTGGGAAGGGAGCGAGCCAACCCTACAAATAGAAAACGGGCTTAGAGACCTGCTACCGGAAGGAAGCCTCTCGCCTCACTTTGTCATAGAACGTGCGCACAGTTTCCCTGTGAGACCCCCTCCCACGGGATCGCCCGCGGCCCATGCTCCTCCGACTTCTCAATTACTGAGATCGGGATACCATCCTACAGGAAACCAGGAAGCTGCAAGATATCCAAATAGACAATCATAAAATTATGTTCTTTCTGGACCATACTAACCAGGTGCAGAGGCAAAGGTTTTCATTTATGGCAGTGAAGAAGCGTCTCCAGCTGCACAACCTGAAATACTCACTGCTTTTCCCGGCGTGTCTGCGGGTGGTAGCAAGTGATACACATCAGAAGAGGCAGAGGACTGGCTAGACACCTTTTCTACTGCGGAACCTCGGGACGCCTCTGCGACGACGACCATACCAAAACTGAGGGGCCCCTTCCGCTGCCGCCTGAGGGAGCGAAGATTGTCAGGGGCCTGGACGCCGCCCTTGCCTGTGGTGGGACCACACATGGATTTGATTCTTAGCGGACTATGGAACGCCCTGCAGGTGTTGACGGAGATCAGTGGCTCTTTGGTGGCTGAGAACGCATCCAACTCCAGTCAGCGGGACCTATCCAGCGACGACGAGCGAATATATGGCCTGCAAAACACAGGACTCAACCGAGCAGCCTGATGTCATTCCGCAGACAGCTGTCTTAATCACATGAATACTGCGAGATCCTATCCTTAATTGGATTGTGACCTGAGGTATTGTGGTTTCTGTATAGCAGTATGCAGTCGCTAAAGTTGTAGTCATATGTAATAGCCACTGCTGTGAATCCAAGCACCATATGTAACAATGAGTGGCATCATAATATCTGAAAGGAGGGCGGGACCTGATTGCATGTCTTGCAGCTACTGCGCAGGCATCAGTACAAAGTGTTTGCCTGGTGGGTGTCCTGTTTGCTTTCATTATACTGTATTATGCCTGTAGACGGGGAGCCTCTGCAACATTGGACACATATCTTGTAAGTTATTTGTACGTAGTAGGCAGCGCATCCCCCTAGATCATTTTTGACCATTGAGAGTTTGGGCGATTGCTAGTTGCATTATTGCCCTTTTGGAATTCTTCTTGTTTCTGTCCCTGTTTTGGTTTTGTTATGTGAGGTCTTTTATTATATGCCGTTCTCACACAGCTCAAAATACCACGAGACACTATGCCAGGGAAGCCGTACATTATTGGGCCACCTACGCTGCCTATGTGCACTGGGCTGCTACAGACGCAAGGCTGCTTAGTACATTGTCTAAACTATGTCTGCACTTAAAATAGGTACATGGAATGTGCGGGAATGCACATACCGTCACGCAGATATCAGATATATTCATACCTCAAACGACATCACATGCAAATAGCTCTTTTGCAGGAGACACACCTGGCCAAATCAGAAATCCAACGCTTGCACCGCCGTTGACGTGGCCAGCTATATGCCATGGGATATTCAGCTTATGCACGAGGCGCACTGATTTGGGTGCGGTCAGGGGTCCCACTTAAAATCACACAATCATTGGTAGACACGGAGGGCAGATATGTGGTGGTTAAGGGCACACTGGATAGCTGGCAGGTTGTAATTGCATCGCTATATGCTCCAAACACAGACCTGTTTTTTTTTTATGATATGTTGTGCGTCCTGGCGCCATGACATGATATACCTATGTTCTTGGGGGGGGGAGACTACAATAGCGTACTTGACGTCTCACTGGACTGCTCCTTTCTATCCCTTCCGGGCACAAACACATATATTGCCATGAAGGCACTAACTAACTGGGCTAGGCAATGGCGTCTCAGAGATATCTGGAGACACCGTCACCCCCATGAAAAGGTGTACTCCTACTACTCCAGTGCTCATAATCTGCATGTACGACTGGACCGTTACATGCTTTCGGAAGAGCTACTCCCACACATATCCACAGTCTATTATTTAGGCAGGACACATTCCAACCACAACCCGCATAATTTTGGAGGTCTCATGGGAACACCCCCAGCCGCCGATCCCAACCTGGCGGCTGCAGCCAGATATTTTATTGGATGCACTCTTCCGGGGTCTGCTAGCCACGAACATTACATAATATTTTGAAGAGAATACTGGCACAGCCACAACGCCTCAAGTAGAATGGGACGCGTTTAAAGTGGTGGTCAGGGGTGAGTGCCTCTGTGTACAGGCGGGCATGCGGAGGCAGTTGGAGACTGAACTCACACATCTTGAAAATGACCTGTTCCAAAGGGAAGCAGAAGCATTAGAAGGTGATGATGGGTCCTTGGTGCGAATCAGAGGGGAACATTCCAGATTGCTAGACCGGCTCCATAATTTGAACTATGCCGCACATTTGGCACGCACCCACCATATGGGAGACAATCTTCGCAAGCTGCTGTTGTGGCTGATATAACAGGATGCAGTCACCACATCTGTGGCAGCCATACGAAACACACACATGACATAGTATGTACCCAGAGGGCTAGACACAATGCCTTTGTAGAACACTATTCCACGATGTACAGGTATTGTCTGTTGGCTACTGACGCGGTCATATGCAAATTTATTTCTGCTCTGAAGCTGCCTCTATTGACAGAGCATCAGCAAGATGAACTGGGTGCTCCTTTGCTACCGGAAGAGATACGCAATAGTATTTTTTCCCTATTAAATGGCAGATCGCCGGGTCCGGACGGGCTACCGGCTGAGTTTTATAAAGCCTACTCAGATATATTAATACCAGAACTGTTGCGAGTATATGCGGCAGCCATTGATGATTCGGCCCTCACACTCCCGCAAACTGAGGCGACACTGATCTCCCCCTTAAAGCCAGGCAGGGACCCAGAAAACCCTTGGTTCTTATTGTCCAGTGGCTCTGCTGAACACAGATTATAAAATAATTGCCTCCGCCCTAGCTAAATGAATAGCCCCGTATGTGCTGGATCAGGTCTATAGTGATCAAAATGGATGTGTCCCAACGAGGAGCACCTCTCTTAATATCTGTAGATTATTTAGAGTTCAGAAATATGCAAAGCAGACCTGGCCACAATCTGGATGCTTAGTGCTAGACCTAGAGAAGGCCTTTGATTCGTTGGAGTGGCCTTATCTTGCAGCAGTTCTGCGTAAATATGAACTAGGAGATGGGTACCTGCAGCTGGTACAGTTACTCTGACACAATCAGGGTCAAGCGTGGAACAAGACAGGGATGCCTTTTGTCCCCATTGCTTTTCTCCCTTGCCATGGAACCCTTAGCAGCTCTGCTCCAGGAGAGCATCGCTGACTGGGGTATCCCCTTGGATGATGGTCTCCACACGATGTCCCTATACACTGATGACCTGCTGCTATACATAAGGGACTTGCATGATATACCGCTGGCCATATCCGTGATATTCCGTAACTTTGAGGAAGTGTCGGGCCTTAGGGTAAATAGGGCTAAATTGGGAGCCTATTCCTTCCACGGGGATGTGGTCACGATGGATGTAGTCATCAATGGAGCTGTGCTTGCCTGGTACCCGACCACGTTCAAATACCTGGGCATATATATGTACAAATCCCCAGCAGACATCCTGGAGGGTAACTTGGTGCAAGCCACCTCCTCTGTAAGGGTGCAGATACAATTCTGGAAGACCCTACCACTCAATGTGATGAGCCGTATCACCTTAACCAAGATGATAGTATTGCCAAGACTGTTGTATTATTTTGCAAACCTCCCAGTATATGTTCCGGTGCGACTGTTTCGGGAACTGGAGGGATTAGTAAGAGGTCTAATCTGGAATGCAGTATGGCCCAGGATAGCACTGAAGAAACTATATGCACCACCGGAAAGGGGGGGCTTAGCAGTTCCTCATTTAGAGTTACGCAGCTACAGTGGGTAGCAAAATGGTTGAGTGGTAGGAATCTGATGGATACTGCAACTGAATCATCATCCTGGACACAGACTCAAATCTACAGTTTATTTCACTCACTGGCAAAACTTCCCCACCCGACACAGATACATATTGAATTGGCCCACAGATGTTACAGAAGGAGCCTTCAACTCACAAAAGACACCATCCCTTATGCCCCGATACTGCCACTTGTCGTGACACCCAGAGGCAGAGCTTTTGTAACGGATGTAGTGCTGACCCCCTGGGCCGAAGTAGGGATGGAGACACTAGGAGACCTGTATGTGGACGGTGCTCTGTTGCCTTTTTCAACCCTAACGGTGGACACCGGTTTGCCGGTGGGTCAGTTCCTCCTGCACACAGCCATCATGCGGACGCTGACACTAACATGGGGAGACTTGGGAAGTGAGCCACCGACACATCAGTTGTTGCAATATCTGCATGTGATGGGGAGGGGTCACATGTTATCCACTGGCTGGTGCAGGCCCTGCTTCCACATGTGATACAACCACCACAGAGACTCCGTGCACGGTGGACTGAGGAAAGAGGTTGACCCTGGACTGATAAAGATTGTGAACCTGTCTTAGCCGGTGCCACACACATACCTTGCAATTCACGGTTAAAACTTAAAAACATTCATACTTCACAGAGCGTACCTCTCGCCAGACAAGATCAATAAATAATTTAACATTACCTCCTCTGATTGCCCGAGATGCCATTTACTAGATGCTGACTTACTGCATATGCTGTGGTCCTGCCCCCTTCTTCTGTTCTACTGGCACACGATAACGGAAACACTCAGTAGCAGCACTAACTCTGAGGTACTGAACACATGGGAGGTTTGTATACTGGGATTTTACTAGCGTACAAAAACTTACAAAGTAATCACTAGATTTCGGGACTTGGGCCTAATAGCTGCAAAAAGATTGATAACCAAGAGATGGAAACATAAAGACCCTCTGGAGGTACTCCACTGGTTAAAATCCCTAGAGATCTGGGCGCAGGCAGAGAGTACCATTCTCCATAGGGAAGAAACGGCTGGGTTGCCCAAGTTTCCCATCGCGCACACCCCCCACGCAGCAGGCGGAGATAATGCCTAATATGTTGGTTGGGCAGAACTGCTGGTATATACTTACGAGACGTCTTGGCTGTAGCTGCCCGGTTGGGCAATGACGTCACATTCCATCATGACACTTCATAGACATAATTTCAAACACGAGATACCTTAGTGCCCAGGTGACTATGCGCAGTACGGGACAAGTAACTTTCATCGATCATGTACACACAGCCCTCGGCATGACCACTCGAAAAGTGCATATTACATTAGAAGAACGTTCCTTCAATTAATAGATATCTCTTTTTCTTTTGCTTTTATTTTATCCCCCTTTTAATCATTTTGTTGTGGTTAGAATGTTAAAAATGAAGATATCTTGCAATCAGTTGTGATATTCACTTCCCATCGCCCTTGCACTACTGTCTTCTGTGTTCCTAGTGCTGAAACTTTATATGTGCCTTGCATCTCTGTAACACTTGTCCTGTCCGCATATCGTTAATCACTGATGAAAAGAGTCACATGCGATAAAAATGCCCTGCTCCTCAATTAGAGGTAACAGTATACGTGGGTTGCAGATACCTATGCTAAGATGCAATAGCACGTGAACACCTGAGATACTGATGCTGCTTGTGTCGTGAACATGGATGTTAATACCTAGAACTGTGGATATAGCGACATAATAACATTGATGTTGTAAAAAGCGCTTCATGTACAAATGCTTCGATTGTTTGTATCAGGAAATCAATAAATAACGTACTGGACTGATCTGGGAACTTCTTCGCAGTCGACCTGAAAGTGTGACTTTGACCTGGTGCAGCACAACTAGATATCCCGAGCTGGCGCTTTATGCTTTTTGGTGCTATTTTCTCAAAATTCTTTCAAAATTCATATCTCCGGTTATACTGTTTTGATTTTTGTCATTTTGGTCTTGTTTTATCTTTAAATCATTCTCTCTTTTTCTAATTTGGGGTGGGACCCAATTTTTGTGGTGTTTTCACTGTGTTACTGTTTAAAGTGTTGCACAAATACTTTACACATTGCCTCTAAGTGAAGCCTGATTGCTCTCAGTCAGGCTTCACCCGGGGGTTGAGCACATGTTGATTTAGGATTGGCTTGTGCCTCATCCTGACAAGGATTACGGTTGCTGTTTGACCAGGGCTCACGCATCAGTCAGCCAACAACCCAATTTCTCCCAAAGACCATGTTTTAAGGTTATAACAAACAAACATAGACATTTGGTGACTACACATTTAGCTCCAAAAAAAACTTGTTTTATGATGTTATATTAATTTTAGGACTTATGTTGATCTTCTCCTGAAATTTGATGTACAAATGTTGAGGCAAAACTATTTTCTTTCTTGATTATCTTTATGGACTTTATCGAGAGTGCACAAGAATTTCGAAATTAGGACACAGTTTTCTGAATTCATAAATTATTTTCCTAAACCATTTCAGACAAATAATCCTTGCATGTTTAGTGAAACATAAACTTTGCAAAGTGTTGTGGTTGTAGATTTTCCAAGAGATCTAATGAACAATGTAGAGGTTCCAGAGCCTGGTTGTCATAAAATATGAATTTTAATAAAGACAAAGAGGCTTATATTATACAATAACTCTTTTATTGCTCGACTCACAGCAACTACCCTAAAATTATTTACAAACATACCCAATAAAACTTGGAGCATGCTGCCATGTTTCTTCTTATGCCAGCTATGAAAAAACAGTACATCTGAACAAACAAAATACGTCAGTAGAATTCTCCATGCCTATCCTTTCCCCCCTCGGATTCCGCACTCTAAAAATTAGCCAAACATAAGTATAAAGGGACAGCTAATCTAGGGAAGATCCTATTAGTCTGTGTGTCAATAATGTAATCCAGGTTGTCTACCTACCAGCAGTGGAAACTTTACTTTTTATGTTAAGAGGCTTAGGCTAATGTTATGCAAGTTCAAAGCCTTACAATAAAACACTCTGCAGTACCCTCAGAACCTTAAAGACAAATCATCTAAACAGATAATCACTCAACAAATCTGCAGACCTAAGACTATCCTGCAATCCACATCCCATCATGAACGCATTTGATGGCAAACCACTCCAAACTGAGTGAGCTCCAAACACTCTGAAATCAACACCCATTCTCCTCATTACTTCTTTTACCCACCTGACCAAAGTGAAAGTTGAACCAGCCTTGTATGGGTCCTTGAATGAAATAAAGAAATGTGTCACACCCAGCTATCTCACTGCGGTTGTTCATTCCCCATATACCTTAACACATTGCACCACACATAATTTCACATTGTTGTTTATGTAAGGAAAGAAGATAGCTGTAGAATTAGTTTTTGTTCTCCCATATAAGTTTAAGCACAGACCTTCCGGTGTAAAAATCACACTCTAGAATCCAAAGCTTTTGAACAAATCCAAACAAAAAAATATAACTTTATGTCCCTAGGAGACAGGCTCTCATTAATACCCCAGCTTTCTCACAGACTCAACACCCTATTAACATCCCAGGCTGAGTTGCACCTAGAAACCAGATCATATGAAACACAAATGCTCCTCAACAGTGTCCTAAGCAAGACATCCTGACCAACAGAAACACCATTTCCAAATCAATACCTGCAGCTTTAGCAGATCTTTGCACATTGATTGTCCTGTATGTCAAACCTCTCTCAAACATTTCTGACAAATAAATCACCACTGGCAATAAATCAGCCTATTTACCTTTCTAGACCTGGTGCTTGGGACTCCTCAATGAACTTCAAACACTCTCTGGAAAGGTATGGACATCCTCTTTGCTACTAATACTAGGTAGCCTGACTTCACCAACTTGTGAATCTCCACTGATGGCCCCTTTACATGTTCAATGAAATATTGTTTGTAATTTTGCAAAATCTACAGGCAATTTCAAAATTACTGGATTCCATGCTTGAGAAATCCACAGAGGAGTCCCCAACACTACTCTCTCTTTTCATCTGTGCACCATAAACATCACTCTCTATATCATAGCAAAGAGTCAAAAGGGGTACAAATTCAGATCCCTCCAACACATTAAGCAAGTCGCAATCACTCCAGACTCCGGATCCACATGCCAACTGAAAAACCGCCTTGCCTATGCAAACAGATCCACACCAAAATGGTTCCTTTTCATCTCCAGATCTAGAAAGACTGTCCTGCCCAATCACCAATCGATTACGTCATTGAATTTCCTTGAAGACTTGCCTCATCTTTTTAATGCAATCTGTTTTGTTTTAAGTGTAACATTCCTTTGCAGACAGTATTCCCAAAACACTTTTTGTAAATCTGCAGAAACGTTGTCCCCTGTCAAAATCAATCTACATCTTGCACACCTTGCCTAAGCTAATATCCTATCTGAATTATTGTTCAGGATGGTAAATAGAGTAAGAACCAGCAGAGCCCCCATCTGACCATTTTTCACAACTGTAAAGAATCTGTCTCCCCCCATAGGAGCTGAATCAGTATTTCCAGAACACACACTGAAAATTGCTGTTGACAGAATACCAAGACATTATTTGTAGCTACCGCTATAGTTAAATGTCCCAATAATATTACGGATAAAATACTGGTAACAACGTATAATGAAATAGGACAATAATTTGCCTGGGACACTCTGTCCTCTTTCCTAAAAATGTAATCAATAATTGACTGTTCCCAAGAGATGGGGACCACCCCTTAAGAAAGATTTAACTGAGAGGTCCTATCCGTCCTTCAATATCAAAGCTAAAAAAACAATAGGTACAAAGTTAAAACAAGGGGCTTTCACCATTTTCTGACTCTTTAAGGCTTTCCCCAGTGTATGTGTGGTTTACATTGTCATGAATTGTGTTGCAAAGAGGTTCAGATTTCATTACAAATATTGGTATTTGAAGTATTTTCCTTTTAATGGTTTTATATTGCTGCACTTTTTAATGGTATATTGATTTTGTATTGTATTTTAAGATGTGAATGATCATATTGTTGATCGATCAAAATAAATAAAAAATATATATATTTTCCTTCAGATTGAGGCAAACTGAAGCTTCTTCCTGTTTGTCAGTTTCTCATTTGCAGCTCTAAACTCAGCCAATCCCTCTTCTTCAGATTGAACTTAGTACCTTTTCAATTTAATAAGTTGAAAAGACCTTTCCTTAACCTCACACAATCAGTATCAAATCATACTAGAGTTTCTCTATTTGAATCTTTAGCCAGTTAATGCAATTCATCACCCATTAATTTAATCATAAGAAACAGCTTAATAAAAGTGGTCCTGCTTATTTGCTCCATAGCTCCTAATTTAAACCCTCAACAGGTAAGGATACGCTGTATGATGGCTGGATATTTACTCACCATACTCTATAAATCCTCTTAATATTATGTCTATTGCACTCAAAGCACATACTGCAAGAGGAACCATTTGCACCTTCAGATTGTAGCCTATATCATTAGGCGAATGTAAATTAATTACTAAAGCATTGTATTACTTTGATTCATCATAACACACATAGATCTAGTCATCTTGAGTTGTTCCCAACATTAACTTAAATGTAATTCAATGTATTTGAGTATTCACTTCTATGGAATGTAACGCTTGCTTGGCTATCAGTAGGGAATCTGTCGGAAATTGGTCTAAGTACATGTCTAACTATAGGTTCTAGAAGTGGCTTTACCTGCCCATTTGGTGATGCCTTATTCAATACATCAGCATATCTAAAACCTAAGAAAAAGTTAATAATATCAATAATATATTAGAAGAAAAGTGTTTTCTAATGGAGTATTGAAATTCACTATGATAATCAGGCATCTCTTCTCTTGCTGACTGTCCTCTTCTGATAGCTTCCACAGAAAATGTTCTAACAATTGTAACATTTGAGACGATCTCCTAGAATTAGGTGGTCAGCTATATAGATAAAGAAACCTGAATTTAATGCCCCATTGGCTGCTAGAGTCAATCACTTAAAGTTCATTATTTGCAAAGAGTGTGTATAAAAAATAGCTGTCCAGCTCCCCTTATTTGGCAACGCAGGAGCACAGTAAACCCTTGTCTAAAGTGAATGTTGGCAGTCTCCATTTTTTGGACCACTGTTAGATCAAAATGAAAAATAATCATATTCATGCACTAAAAATACCAGCAATGTCTCATAATACACAAGAAATGCCGTGGGCCTATCACGCCTCATTTCTATATTTTCCATGAACATAAGAGGATATACAAGTTATTTGGTACTAATGACAGCACAACCTTCATCTGGAATAAATGAAGTCATACTTCTAAGCTCAGGTTTGTCATGGGCACCTCGTTGGTGAGTTCATGAAGCCCTCACCCACCAACCTGGTTGGTGGCATGCTTCATCATCGGGCCCACCCAGTGACACCTAATGTGTCCCGGGTGTGCTGCGACGCCTGATTACAGCGGAGCTGGTATTTTACTGAGAGTGCAGTGTGAGGTGTAAAGTGAATTGTGAGGTAAAACGGCTTGGCGAGGGTCCCAGTACCCAAGGGTTAATAACATTTTAATAACTGGGCCCCGTCAGCCGTTAAAATAAGGCTTGGGGATGTTTAAGGGAGGCGAGTTACTACCTCCTACATCCATCAGTTGGTCGACATGTTTCAGCCAGTGCCTTAAACTAAATCTGGCTTTCCTCAGGACCTTTTTTAAAATAGAGTGTAGTGCAGGTTAAAAAGGAGTGTAATCCAGGCTATGTGTTACACTCACTAAGGTGTTTCTCTAAGTGTGAGAGGGAGGATTCCCTTCTCATATATGCGCTTAGATTTTGCAGCCAATGCATCCAGGAGTGAAGCGGTAAGGAGTTGACCAGCTTTTCTGGTCAGAGCCTGCCTTGTACCTGTTGCACCGTCCTCGTACTCCGGTAGTACGAAGACGAGTACGAGGGATTCCCCCCTCTCACACTTAGAGAAACACCTTAGTGAGTGTAACACAGTTATTAAAATTTAATTTACCCTCGGGTACTGGGACCCTCGCCAAGCCGTTTTAACTCACACTTCACTTTACACCTCACACTGCACTCTCAGGCGTCGCAGCACACCCAGGACACATTAGGTGTCACTGGGTGGGCCCGATGATGAAGCATGCCACCAACCAGGTTGGTGGGTGAGGGCTTCATGAACTCACCAACGAGGTGCCCATGTATGACAAATCTAATCAGAGTCCTAACAATATTGGTCATATTTAAGCTAGTCTCTTTTGATAACACATATAAACTAAGGGGACTCGGACTAGTCCTCTCTCTCTCTCTTGATACGCGCATACTTCTAAGCTCAACATTTAGGGGCCGTTTCTGATGTCAGACAGACTTGAGTCCATCCGACATCGGTCAGGAACCATGACCTAATGACCTACTGACGTCAGTTACAGCCCTGCAAGTGCGAGGCGACTGAACCCTGTTCGGTCGCACTCGTATGTTTCACAATAGGAGCATGCATTCCGAGCCAATTGCATGCCTGTAATGTGACATGCAGGGGTGTGGTCCACCCCTGCACCCTGTGGCAGGCACCCCTAGGTGCCTGCCACCGGGTGCAGGGATCAACAGAACCCCCAGGTGCCCCCAGGCTGCCATTTGGAGGCCTCCCACCCATGGGGACCCTACTGGGGCCCCCAAAGACAGTTTACGACTGCCTTTTAATGCCAGACACACTGGCATGAAAAGGCGGTGGAACCCTGCTGTTGTACTCCCTCGGCCGTAAAGAGGCGGCTGGGGAGTACTGAAGGTTTCCGGACGGGCTCTGCCAGCCCTTCGTAAGCCATCTGTAAGTCCGGGTCGGATTCCTTTCCGACCAAGCCGATCAGAATGGCTCTGTTGGAAAGGAATCTGGTCGGCACGTTCCGATGCAGGCGGTAGGGCTCCGACCCTCGTTCAGAGCCCTTCCGTCCGAAATCAGAATCGGGCCCTTAGCGTAGCAGTTTATGAACTAGAATAACATGAGGGTTACAGGATGACATAAAAGGAGATAAGATCATTATAAGCTGACCCAGATAAGAGTCATTCAGGGTTCTGAGTCTCTTGCAAGCACAATAAGAGAAATTGCTACTGTATGATGACAAAAATTCAAATGTGATTTGGTGGAATAGTTAAACTTCTACACTAATCACAAGTCATTGATAATTACTTTGATGCACCTTTTCAACCAGCACTTTTCTTAATTTGCCCAGACAGACATAGGACCTGATTACAATCTTAATGGATGGGATATCCGTCATCATTGTGATGGAGTAACCCATCCTCCATGATCGTAATCAGGTGAATAGACCGATCATATGCAAATTGGCTCTAGTTCTGCTCCAATAGCAAGAATCCATCATGAACTGTACTGTGAAGCCTTGTCCCTATTTTAAAAATAACTCGATGGTATTCATTGCTTCCAAGTCCAAGAGTAGAAGTGCCTTGTAAAATTCTTTCCAAAAAAGAGAACCCATTGCAGAACAACTCTGTTATCTACTAAAATATCAAGACCATTTTTAAAACAGATCCTATGTTCTCTAAATATGTTAAATTGCCATTGTATGCAATGGTACTGACTTTCATATCTGTATTTTATATATGAGCCTTCCATGTAGCCTAATGAGTCAGCATACATCTACAAATGCATGCTCAAAACACGTACAAAAGCCACATATTCACAATAAAGATAAATAAGAATATATCTAAAAGCCACAAAAATAATCCTTCCAATTGAGATTAACAATCTTATGCTGACACACACATCTTGAAGCTTCTTCTGGGAATGTTACCTTGCTTCCAGGAAAATGAAATGGATTCTTGAGCTGTTAAAAATTAACACCTATATTAATAACTGGTTTCAAAATTGATGCAAATTTATAAGATTGTCAGTGCTATGGAGGTAATGTATAAAGAAATCACATGAGTGGTAAACTTATTTTATAATTTTGCTGTCTTAGAAGATTGCTTTGATGTATTTTAAACATCAAGGATTGCTGCTTTTCTTGTGCAATTGTATCCAAAGGATAGGCTAGTTTTTAATTATTGCCCCGAGCTCACACATCACTATACCTTATTGTGGACTTTTTTCTGCGTATCATGATATGTTTATTTTGAGATTTAAAGACAGCAAACCTAGATACAAACTACTGGAGTACTGCAAGGCAAAATAATAGAAGTATCCAGGAAGGGATGAAGGAGAATATGCAAAAAGGACAAGAGAATTACCAGCTACCACCAATGGAAAATCCGGGAATGTGTCAAAATGTATGGGTGGATGCTTGGGAACACCCATGCTCCACCCATGGAACTCATCCTTGGGGTAGAGTAACTCAAGGAGGTGATTTGCTGTGCCTTGTGTTACTCCTGATTTATCAAGCCGTGCTGTGCCATGCCAGGTGGCCTTGCATGACTTGATCAATCTCACTTAGGTTCTGCATCACTCTTGTGCCTACTTGTATGCTGCAAGGGTGATTCAAAACCTTTATAAATTTGCCCCGAGATGCATAGCAACAGAAGACTTGCCATTTTGGATTCATCCACCTGTATTTTCTCTCTTGAGCATAATGAGGTTCGTAATCCCCCCTCTTCCAGGTTGGCTTTTCCTTGGGCAATCTCGCTCAACACACTGTGGGAAGCCCTGTGTCCTACTTTCAGCACCGGGTGAGAAAATGTTTTGTTGTTTAACCAGACTAGTCAGATAACTATATAGTTGTTTTAACAATTAAGTTCAATGATTAAGTGGAAATTTAGCCCACTGGGACAAGCTACTACCATCCTGGAATTTATACGAGATGGTCTGTATGGATCCTGTGTTGTAAATACATTCTCAGAGAGTTGTGGCTGGATCACATTGCCGAGGAGTACTAAGTGAGCAGATGATGGACCACTGTGGATTGGTTTATCTACCAGTTTCGGGATGGAACTCATGGATAGCCCATTGCTCCTCAGTTAGAGCTTAGTCAAGAGAGAAATAAGGCACAATCTCTGGTACAATAATGAGGAATATTTCCTGCTTATTGTACTTGAATCTCAGCCTACAGGTAATAGTTTAAGAATGGTGTAAGATGGTCTCTTGAAGATACTAAAGTCTTTGTCTCCTGTGAGAAGCTTGCAACCTATTGTGGATGTATTTTGAGTGCGGAAGCAATGGGAGCTAAAATGTCCTGTAGCAGAAGAATCTTGCAGCACATTTGAGGATATCCCTTACATCTGGTGATTTACAATGATTACTGAAGTGCCTGTTCGCTAGATTATCAAACAGTTTGCATCTAGCCTGATATGGGGAAGGTTTGCAATCAAAAATCCTGAAAATGTAACATACAGTCAGGAAAGAGTGCAACATCACCGCAGAGAGACACTTAAAAAAACAAGGTTAGATGCTTTTTTCAGGGTACTACTGGCCTCTGTGAGGATTGATTACTTCTATTGGGTGTTTATGATGCCATCTGTCAGGCAGAGGGAATTTCCTCTTAAAGGCACCTTTGCTGTCTCGAAATCTCCTATCTTTGGTTTTCATCCAATTAGCACATTGGTTGGAGTATTTAAATCAAATGAAGCGATATTTCATTCCATCTCATGAATGTTTCAGTATTTGATTTAAAACTATATGTACCCAAATAGGTTAAGTAAAAATTATCCCACCATTAACTATGTCTCACCACTTTTGTGTTCTCTTCACTTTAGGTGGCTTTCAATTATTACCTTTTTCTTTTCTTGAATATATCTTGAGTAGGTCCTTTGAGTTCTCTATTCTTTTACATGTGAATGGTTTTATTACTCATTCACTGTACCAACATCAATCAAAGACATAGCATATTCTCATCACATACCGGTATGGCAATTCATACCAATTTTCCTAGTTCAGACTTATATTTGAACAATTTGCAGACTATGAAACATTTAAACTCTTGGGTCCTCTGCACCTGACATGAGAGAGCACTGGGATAGAAGGGCAGACAAAACAGGAGCAGAATGGTCACCTATAACATACATTCACTCACTGAAAGTTCATTTATTAATGCAATTCCCCCCTCTTTCTCCCTCCCTCCATCATCTTTAGTGAAAATGGATGCCATTCAATCCTTCAGGAGTAGCAATAAAACATAAAATCAAGAAAATCCTTTAATCACCAGCACTCTAGTTCTTTGCAGCCCTTCTAATAGTACCCATACATTTTGCTTTAGTTTCCATTTTAAAAAGATTTGGGTATTTTTTGCCCTGCAATGACCCAGGAGCAGGCACATCCATGTATCTCCAATTTTCAAAGCAGTCTTTTTGCTCTATCTCTTATCACTCAATTTCTCTAGGTAAGGTTTATGAGCAATTACAGAGATTTCATATGCCTCTTTGGACCATGAACCATTAGTGGTAACTAGGCTAAGTTATGAACATCAAATATCATGGTATTGATTCCTCCACAAACAGTAAGAGCTTGATTACGAATGCCCCAGAGCGTTACTCTGTATGTTTTGCACTCAATGAAATGTTGACACCCATGATTCTGATATTCTATGGTGTAACACATAGGATGTTGTCTCAGATATTCTCAAAATGGGGTATAGCATGTGTATTTAATGCTTACTGCATGTTCAGGTAATTACCCAACCTGTTTCTCCTGTTAAATTCTGGCAAGTTGATCTGCTGATATTTATCAAGAGGTTAATGTTTATCATATCTGACAGGTACCGGGTGTGATAGCCATTGCACTACTTATACTCAGTCCCTTAGTCTGCCAGCTCTGTGGAAACTTGGGAACGTTGTCACACAAATATTCTGAGATCAACAACTGAATGCATTATCAGAATCCTCTGTCTCATCTTCTGTTGGAATGATGGAATATATTGTTCAGTTGTGAAACCCTTTTCACATTCTCACACTGCTGTTCATTCTAAAACTCTGATATCTATGTTGTTTGCTTTATTTATTTTACCATAGAGAGGAGGCAGTACGTACTGTTTGCTTTTCATTCATATTTATATTTCCATTATGATTTGCATAACCTGTAGTACTATTAGGTATTAGAATGAACAGGTCAACATTTGGGTGAGATCCTATAAGGCTTTGGTCAATGTCTGCATTGCAAATACAGGTCAAGAGTCAAGTTGAAGATACTAATCACCATAATCTGACAGTTGCCAGTTCCAGCTTTTAGCTTCTGCTTCATCATAAAATTGCAGACTAGAGTTCTCCAGAGCGAGGCTGACCTTATACAACTCTCGAGGTTATTCCATGGTATTTTCTTTCCATCACAAGGGATTTTTGCTTAGCATTTTATCCATGAAAGGAGTCGTTTTAATCATTATTTGTATATCAGTGGTAACCAGTTCAACCTCTTTATATTCAGGTAGATGAGTTCAGTGCTTGAGCTCGTGAAACACACTATGATGCAAAGTTTTGTAATCTTTGTGTAATGGTGCTCCTCCGAACAAACCATTTGAGGACTAAATGCAAGACACAATAACCGCTCTTTCTTTTTAACAATCCCTTCTATTTTTGTCTCCAAAAATTGATTTTAGCTAATGACCCTATGTGATGGTTACAGTTTTTTAGGTCTGAATCCTGTGCACTTCTATCTTTATTTTTGTCTTCATCTAGATATATTGTCCTCAATACTTACCTATTTGTTTTTCTAATGTAGTGTGTTGATCAACACTTAGATACACATGAATTGAGCTACACAACATTCACCAAAGAATTTGAGCTTTCAAATAGTAGTCTGTAATGTGTAAATCCTACTTGATAGATATTTTGACTCTGAGTGACTTTAAAGGCATGATCCTGATTCACAAGGGTAACTTTCACGTTTGAGTAACTTTACACTTTTGAGTAATATATTACTTTCGGTATTCACAAACTCCAAGTGTAAACTTCCTGCAAAAACGTAAGTTAGTTGTCTTCACGTCCTGAGTGTAGCAACTGACTTACTTTTGTGTGGGTTGGTGGTCTCCTTCCTTAAAGCCTTCCATTACCCTCCTTGAACTCGTCTTACTCCTCTCTAATCCCATCACTTTTGTAGTAAATGTGTGTCCCTTCGTTTAGCCACTCTCTGTGTCCCTCCCAAATTTACTACTGAACTCTATACTTATGTGTGTGGACTTTGATTTGGAGTGGAGAACTCCACACCATAGGATATGTGGAGGTGTAAAACTCCCCGCCTAGTTTGTGAATTGCAATTTTTTAATACGTTTTGTTGTACTACAAAACATACTTCAAAGTGCACTTCATGAATCAGGACTGGAATTTTCCCAAAATGTGTGAATCACTATTTCTGCAGTATAAAGTTTTATTGTTGTTTTGGTCAAAAAGCAAACTCTTCAATCAATCAATCAATCATATCATTTGTAAAGCGCACTACTCACCCGTTAAGGTCTCAAGGTGCTGAGGTGGGGAGTGCTGCTACTGCTCGAAAAGCCAGGTCTTGAGGAGTTTTCTGAAGTTCAGCAGGTCTTGGGTCTGCCGTAGGTGGATGGGGAGGGTGTTCCAGGTCTTGGCGGCGAGGTGGGAGAACGATCTGCTGCCTGAGGTTGCTCTTCGGAAACGGGGGACTATAGCGAGGGCGAGGTCGGCTGAACGGAGCTGGCGGGTGGGGGTGTAGAAGCTGAGTCGTCTGTTGAGCAACGTTGGTCCGGTGTTGTGGAGTGCCTTGTGTGCGTGGGTGAGACGCTTGAAGGTTATCCTCTTGTTGACCGGGAGCCAGTGCAGGTCTCTCAGGTGGGGTGCGATGTGGCTGCGGCGAGGGATGTCGAGGATCAGGCGGGCAGAGGTGTTCTGGATGCGTTGGAGCCGTCTCAGGAGTTTGGCCGAGGCTCCTGCGTAGAGGGTGTTTCCATAGTCCAACCTGCTGCTGACAAGGGCCTGGGTGACTGTTCTTCTGATTTCAGTGGGGATCCACTTGTAGATCCTACGGAGCATACGGAGGGTGTTGAAGCAGGAGGAGGAGACGGCGTTGACCCCTAGGTTGCGTGCGTGGTCGGTGGGTGTTGGAGCGGTTCCCAGTGCGGTCGGCCACCAGGAGTCGTCCCAGGCCGAAGGGTTGGATCCGAGGATGAGGACCTCCGTCTTGTTTGAGTTCAGCTTCAGTCGGCTGTTCCTCATCCATTCAGCAACGGCCTTCATTCCTTCGTGAAGGTTGGTTTTGGCGGTGTGGGGGTCCTTGGTGAGGGAGAGTATCAGCTGGGTGTCATCGGCGTAGGAGAGGATGTTGAGCTCGTGCCGATGGGCGACGTGGGCGAGCGGTGCCATGTAGATGTTAAACAGAGTTGGGCTGAGGGATGAGCCCTGGGGTACGCCGCAGATGATCTCGGTGGCTTCGGAGCGGAAGGGGGAAGGCGGACGCTCTGTGTTCTGCCGGAGATGAAAGAGGTGGTCCAGTCCAGGGCCTTCTCTTGGATCCCAGCGTTGGGGAGGCGTGTTCGTAGTGTGGTGACAAACCGTGTTGAAGGCGGCTGACAGGTCCAGGAGGATGAGGGCCGCCCTTTCTCCGTTGTCCAGCAGGGACTTGATGTCATCTGTGGCGGCGAGGAGGGCAGTCTCGGTGCTGTGGTTTCTGCGGAACCCGGACTGGGAAGGGTCCAGGATGTTGTTCTCCTTGAGGTAGCGGGTCAGTTGTTCGTTGACGGTCTTCTCGATGACCTTTGCCGGGAATGGGAGCAGGGAGATGGGCCGGATGTTCTTGAGGTCCTTGGGGTCCGCCTTGGGTTTCTTGAGTAAGGCGTTGATCTCGGCGTGCTTCCAGCTCTCCGGGAAGGTTGCTGTCTCGAAGGAGGTGTTGATGACTTTCGGGAGATGGGATGCGATGGATGTGCTGGCGTTGTTGTAGATGTGGTGTGGGCATGGATCTGACGGAGATCCGGAGTGGATGGTATTCATGATCTTGATGGTGTCATCGTCATTGATGTTGGTCCAGTAGAGCAGGCGGTTGGTGCGGATGGTGGTCGTGGGGGTGGAGATCTCAATGGTTGTCGGGGTGGTCGTGGTGTTGAAACTGTCGTGGATGTCTGTGATCTTGCGGTGGAAGAAGGTGGACAGCGAATTGCACAGGTCTTTCGAGGGTGAACGTCGTTGGTGTTGGAGCTGGGGTTGGAGAGTTCCTTTACGATGTTGAAGAGCTCCTTGATGTTGTGCGCATTGTTGTCTAGGCGGTCTTTGAAGGAGGCCCTTTTGGCGGATCTGATGAGGTGATGGTGTCTGCGGGTGGCATTCTTGTGGGCGGCGTGGCTGTCCGATGTTCGTTCACGGAGCCAGATCTTCTCCAGCTTTCGGCAGGTTTGCTTGGAGGCCCGGAGATCTTCAGTGAACCAGCTGGCTTTCTTGTTGGTATGATTGTTGGAGTGTTTCTTGATCGGGGCGAGGGTGTTGGCGCAGTCGTTGATCCACTGTCTGAGGTTGCGGGCGGCGGTGTTGGGGTCGGTATGGTCGGCGGGTGGGCTCTGGACGAGGGTGGTGGTTAGCTGGTCTTCGATGCCTTTGCTCCAGCAGCGGTGAGGCATCTGTTGGGTGCGGTGGTGCGTGGTGGGTTTCTTGAAGGTGAAGTGGATGCAGCGGTGGTCGGTCCAGTGGAGTTCGGTGGTATGGTTGAAGGAGACGTGGGGGCTTGCGGAGAAGATGGGGTCAAGCATGTGACCGGCGGAGTGGGTGGGTGTTGTGACGAGTTGTCTGAGCCCGAGGTTGGCTAGGTTGTCGATCAGGGTGGTGGAGTTGGTGTCGTCATTGTTCTCGAGGTGGAAGTTCAGGTCCCCGAGGAGGATGTAGTCCGTGGAGGCGAGGGAGTGTGTGTTGACGAAGTCCGCGATGGAGTCGCTGAACTGTGGTCGGGATCCGGGCGGTCTGTAGATGAGGGTTCCTCTGAGTGTGGTGGGGATCTGGAAGTACAGGTGTTTGGTGGTGCTGAGGGTGTCGTCGGTGTTGGTCCAAACTCTGAGAGTGTTCCTGTGGACGATGGCGATTCCTCCTCCCACTCTGTTGGTGCGGTCCTTGCGGGTGATCTTGTAGCCTTCCGGGACAGCTATGGCTATGTCGGGTGCCGAGGCGGGGTTCAGCCAGGTCTCCATCAGGAAGGCGACATCTGGGGAGGTTGAGTAGAGTAGGTCCCAGAGTTCAACGGCATGTTTTCGGGCGGAGCGGGTGTTGAGAAGGATGCATCTGAGGTGGTTGGGTTCTTTCCTGGTTGGCAGCATGGTGGGGCGGATGCTTATGAAGCTGCAGTTCCGTCAGGTGGGCACGGTCCAGGCATGGACTGGCACAGATGGGCTTGCCGTAGGTGCGCCAGCGGCTTCCATATGAGGGGATGTGGGAGGGAGGAGCAGCTGGGAGGTGGGAGCGGGCGGCGAATGGGATTGCAGGTGGGCGGGGCCGCAGGGTCGCAGCGGCGGGAAAAATGGGCGGGGGCCGTGGGAGAACTGGGCACAGGAAGGAAAAACAAGTTTAGGCAAGAAAACAAGTACAGGCACAGAGGAATAAAAACAAGTCTGGGCAAGAAAGCAAATTAGGCACAGGGGAATAAGAACAAGTCTGGGCAAGAAAGCAAGTACAGGCACAGGGGAATAAAAACAAGTCTGGGCAAGAAAGCAAGTACAGGCACAGGGGAATAAAAACAAGTCTGGGCAAGAAAGCAAGTACAGGCACAGGGGAAAAATACAAGATTAGGCAAAAACAATGCAGGCAGAGCCGTGCAGCAGCGTGTGGAGCGACCTGCCTGCGAGCAGGGTCATGGGTCGATCAAAGATAGGTTTTTTTGTTCTAATTGGTTGCATATATCATATTGTGGTGCTGATATCTTGCTCTGTGTTTCTCAGGCAGCACTCTGTCCAAGGCGGCGGAACCAACTTTTTTTTCTCCCTCTCCTTGAAGCCTGCACCTAGCGGTACCCGCTGCGCGGGTCCCGCGTCGCCTGGGAGGTCGGCCAGAAAACAACTATTAAGCGCATTGGAACTTTGCCAACTGAAACCTGCAGGGCTGCGAGCCGGCGGAGGCGCAGGACTACCTGTCCCAGGAGCGCCCGTCCGCCCGGCCACTTTGAAGCCACCTGGGCAGCTCTCCCTGCAGGCTCCTCCCTCCGTGGTTCGTTTTTAAAGGTCACAGGCTAGAGACTCCAGTGGGATACCTTGCTCTGTGTTTCTCAGGCAGCACTCTGTCCAAGGCGGCGGAACCAACTTTTCTTTCTCCCTCTCCTTGAAGCCTGCACCTAGCGATACCCGCTGCGCGGGTCCCGCGTCGCCTGGGAGGTCGGCCAGAAAACAACTATTAAGCGCATTGGAACTTTGCCAACTGAAACCTGCAGGGCTGCGAGCCGGCGGAGGCGCAGGACTACCTGTCCCAGGAGCGCCCGTCCGCCCGCCCACTTTGAAGCCACCTGGGCAGCTCTCCCTGCAGGCTCCTCCCTCTTTTTCCACCCTCGGCCATATAAGAATACCATCAGAGCCCCGCGGCGCGGGAGTGACCGGGAGAAGCCCGGGACAAGGGCGGGACCGTCTGTGGCCGTCCGGGGCCGAAGGAGGCCGGGCTGGGCCCACTCTCTGTCGCCTTCACCCTCCGATCCCAGCTGAACTGTGCTACAGGACCCTGCTATGTCCACAACGGTCCAAGGAGGAACTCCATCAAGGGCAGGGGGTAGTATTAATGGGCCCCTGGATAATTTTTTCAAACCAGCGAAGGGGGAAGGGGGAAAAGAAACCTCCCTAGAGAAGCGTAGGGGCGAGCGCCGTCGCTCCATTGAGTCCATGAAAAATCGACCTATTAGCGAAATAATCCCCTACCCTATCTCTCAAGAGGAAAGTCCCCGTCAGGGCACTCCGGTTATATCAAACCAAGAGGACGTCCCTATACTCTTACGGGATACTGTTCCTAATCCCGACACACTTCTTGATCAGTTCATGGAAGTTACCCCACCATCAATCGACAGTAATACAATGGTTGATTTGATTATTCTAACATCTCCGGTAGCTAAAACTAAGAAAACCAAGCCTAAGCAGTCCGTGGTGGTGGAGATACACGGCCCTCCACCCAACAAGCATAGAAGAAAGACAAGGGGTGGGCAGGGGAAAATTAAAACTCCCCACTCTGACTTTGGGAAAAATCATAAGCCGGTGCACTCCCCTGATAGGCCCAGAGTGAATGTACAAGTAGCCGCTCCCCCCAAGAGTAACAATTCACCTACTGTTGTTGCTAACAGTGACTTAGGGACCACCCTATCTAATACATCATCTCCTGCTGTAACTCTCGGGAGCATAGAATTGTTACTAAAATCACTTCTGACGCCTATCAGTGAGAGTCTAAAAAAAATAGAGACCAGGCTTACTACCTTAGAAGCTACCCTAGTTAGTCTGAATGCTGCGACTAGCAAACAGAATAAAGCTGCTGGGCCAAATCCCTCTGCAGGGTTCCCTCCCCGTTCACTAACATCCCACCCCAATGTGGGCCCTACACAGGGCACTCCCGTAGCCGCCCCCTTGCAACCACTTATGTCTATTCAACTACCACCCCCATTGAGCAGCCCTAATACTGTCCCTCTTGAGCTAGCAGCAGCAGCCACACATGGTCCATCCCTTGGCACAATCCATAGATCCCAACCAAACGTTAGTTCTTCCCCCACTCAGGAAGGGAGGCTTGCACCTAGAACCCGGAGACCGGATTTGCCCCCGGAAGCCAATAGCTTTATGGTAGTACTGGCGGGTGCCCCTTCTCTGGAAAGTGGTGAAAAAGAAAATTTTATAACACTCAAGAGGAAAGTCATCAAGTGGCTTAACTGGAATAGGCCCTTACCTCCTCATTTTAATAATGAGATCACCATGGTTAGAAGGGTACCTTGGCTGGGGAGGACGAGGAAAACAATCATGGGGGATTGTATCATGGTGTCCTTTCGCGACCCAGGCACAGTTCTACATATTTGTGCAGGGACGAATAGATCACTGGACTCCACTATACAGTCCCTGCCAGTCTCCTTCTTCTTCCCCCCCCCACCCGTATGTACCATGAGCCAGTACAAGGCAACTGGACAAGGATAGAGCGGAGACCCGGATATCGGGAACATGCCGTACGTCCAGTTAACCAACTGCCGGATACCCCTTTTTTCCATTATAATCGGTTTAACTGTTTGGGGGGGTTGGAAGGGGTTGATTGACTGTTTATAAACATAGCTCCGGAACTAATGACTACGGAAAATGGCTCCAGTGATTCTCCCGAGCCAGTTGGAGCCATTACAGAAATTGTACCCGATGTAACAAACTATGATCCAACTGAGCCGGCTCAATCCGATATTCCCCTTCCCGTGACTTCTGATACGGAGCATCTGAGACTTATCTGTTGGAATGTGGCTGGAATTGTCAACAAGCTGTCTACCCCAGACTGGGTTGCATACATTGAGACAGGGGATGTTTGCATGTTTCAGGAGACCTGGGCCAGGGAGGAACACACCCATCAGGGATACCAGTCTTTTTTTATTCCGGCCAGGTGGGAGGGCAACGGCCGTCCTTCTGGTGGATTAACAACATGGGTAGCTTCCCACCTAGGCTGTGAGGCTTCACGCTTAGTGGTACCATCTGACGACATCCTTGTGGTCCTACTATCCTGGCCGAATCAAGTAAAACTTGCCTTCATTAACATCTATTCTAGGCCAGTGGGAGTAGCCAGGGAGTCACCTACGATTGATGAGCTCGCAGCCTACCTAGCTGAAATACCCGGGGACTTACCCTATATAGTAGGGGGGGACCTAAATTCCCAATTTGAGCCACTGCCTGGCCTCTTAGAAGGCTTCCAGATGGAAGAAGAGGCCAGGTGGTCAGTACCACTGGTAGAAGCTCCTCCCCCGAAGGCTTGGACACCCGTAGCGTTGCAGATCACAGCCCTAACCCTAAAGTTTGGAATTAGAGCCTGTAATGGGCGAATTAAGTCAGATGTACCTAGTAGAACAACTTTTAACAGAGCGGGAAGAAAATCCCGCTTGGACTATGTTCTGGTACAGATAACCAACTGGCCTACCATTAGGGATTTTAGGGTTACCGAACGGCTGGAAAGTGATCACAACGCATTAGAACTGGATCTCATACACCCTGGCTTTCAACAACCCACAATAACGAGTGAGGGAAACTTACCTGAGTTGCTATTGGCCAACAACAAAAAAAGGATCAGGTGGGAAAAAATAGTTGCAAGCCAGGAGAAACTCCTGAAGCTTTATGCTGGGCTAATCCCCATCCTAGAGAGTGTAGGAGGCTTGGACATTGAGAGGGGCAATACTGAAACACTTGGTAAATTATACCAGGCCCATGAAGATCTTATAAAGGGTATGACTCCCTTCCTGTATAGTAACGCACATAATGCAAGGAGGGGGCAAGCGCCAAAAACCATGTGGTATAATACAGCCTGTAAAAAAGCAAAACAAGAACTTCTAAGAAATATTAAGGAGGGCTCAGGTGGGGAGGCGGTAAGAGAAAGCAGACGGGCATATAAAAAAGTACTCGCCCATGCTAAAACTGAATGGGAGGAGAGCCAATGGGAGGAGCTCAACAAATCCCTTGTAATGGGAGACCATAGAATGTTCTGGAGAATAGTGAATGGGGGGTCGGGGAATCTCCTTTCAGCTATTGAGCCCAACATCGCAGCTGGGGTTTGGCAGGCTCATTTTCAAACCCTTTATAGCTCGATGGGGGGAGATAGCATGGGTGATACTTGCAGTGCCCAGGTGGCATATGAGGGGGAACCAGTAACAGTGGGAGAGGTTAGGGCAGCAATAGCTGGTTTGGCCTCGGGCAAGGCGCCAGGACTCGATGACCTGCCTGGAGATCTTTTTAAGCAGGAACCAGATGTGTGGGCCCCATATCTAGCCGCTTTGTTTAATGGAGTCTTATGCGGCATGGAAGTCCCAAGTACTTGGCTGGGGGCGGAGGTGGTTCCCATATTCAAGAAGGGCTCGCCCCTGCTTCCAGCCAATTACAGACCAATTAGTCTGATTGATGTACCCCAGAAGCTCCTTGGGAGGGTACTGCTTAATCGGCTCCAGGACTGGGCAGAAGAAACGGGAGTCCTTAGTCCCTACCAGGCTGGATTTAGGAAGGGAGTATCAACGGTGGACCAGGTCTTCCGACTGAACATCATTTACTGGAGGACAGTGGTTTACGATGGTGGCAGCTTATACACAATATTTGTGGATTTAAGAGCCGCCTTTGATCTGGTGCCCAGAGGCAAACTCTGGAGGGTCCTGGCCGAGATGGGCGTACCTGCGGACATTTTAATAATCTTACAGAGGTTACACCACAACAACTATGCCAGGGTGCGGTGTGGAAAGTCGGGGGAGCTGACGGACAGATTCCCCGTTGACAGGGGGGTTAGGCAGGGCTGTGTGCTCGCACCGACCCTGTTCTGCCTCTTTGTCAACGGGGTAATCGCCCATTTGAATGGCATTGAACACACTGACGCTCCTAAATTGAACGGCAGCAGGGTGCCTGCAATCATGTTTGCAGATGACACCCTGCTGCTGTCCAAAACCCCAATGGGGATCCAGCGGATCCTTGATTCTTTCGTGGCCTTTTGTATGGATAGGGGCCTAGAAATTAATGTTGGAAAAACAAAATTCATGGTCCTGAATCCAAGTAAAAAATTGCGCCCGAATCCACTACTGGGAGAGGCACGGTTGGAGAGAGTCTCCACCTTCGACTACTTAGGTGTAACCCTGAATGAGTCCATGTCGTGGGGGGCACACCGGACCAAGGCCAACCGTAAACTGGTACAGACTACTGGGGGCATTGCGCGGATGCTGAAAAAATCGACTTATCGGCCTCTGGGTCCGCTCATCCAGATCTACAAGGCGCAGGCCAGGGGCGCCACAATGTACGGGGCGGAACTGTGGGGACACACACCAACTCGCAGTCTGTCGGTAACTGAGAATAATTTTATCAGGCAGATAACTGCACTCCCGCCAAGCACCCCGCTCCTTCCCCTGAGGTTGGATCTGGGATTGAGACCAATAGCCGATGAAATAGGACTGAGACCCATAGTCTTCTGGCAAAGACTGTGGAGCAGTGAAGCACTCTATGCCTACAGGGCCGAACTAGGGGAGCTGTTATCCCACCCAAAAGCGTTACAGATCCCCTGGTTAAAACATATTCAGAATCTATGTATGGTACTGGGGTTTCCTGATCTTTGGTCCGATCCTGCTGAGGCCTCACTAAACATCTCACGCAGAAATTTGGTTGATGCCTATCACGCCCATAAACTATCCTCGGCCGTGGAAAATCAGCGAGAGGGATCACTGACCTCTGTATTTATGTTAGGTAAAGATATATACAGGATGGAAAGGGTGTTGGACGCCATATCCCCCGTGCTGGCCAGGAAGCTGTTTCTGCAATGGAGATACGGCATCTTGCCCTTGCGGGCTTTTACGAGCTCCTGGACAAACTCGCCCACACCCAAGCAGTGTCCAACATGCTCTTATGCTGAGGAAAGTGATCTGCATGTAGTTCTGTTCTGCCCCACGTACTCGAAAGCGAGGAAATACTGGCTTCTCCCACTTATTAGAAATCTTGGTGGCAGAGAGTATCTCCCAATGTATAGAATTTTAAAAACTGATCTTTCGAGTCCAACTGTGTTTGCACTGGCTAAATTTCTTACCAATGTCTGGCATATTCGTACCAGTTTGCTGAAGTCACGGTCCTTGAGTTAGCTCCAAGTCTCTTTAAATGTAACCCTGATAGTCTTAACTTACAGATATGAACGATTTTATAATGTATAAATATGTTTTATTGCTATTGATGATGTTTTATGGTGTATATGTTTTATGCTGTTGTGTATCTTTGATGGCCGTATGGCCGAAATAAAGATTAAGAACATGATATTATGATAGTATCAGATTTAGAGCCTTCCTTAAACCAACTTTCTCTACCACAAGGATATCAATATTCTCTTCTTTCTCTTCATTAAAATTATCAAGTGCATATGAAACTGTGAAGCACACATTTAATATTGCAACTTTAAGGTTCTATTTGTTACCATTGTTTTTAAATGCTACATTACATCACAACTCATTTTCTATGAACTCTCTAATGTGATTCGAAGGATCATGTCATCTGTAAACCTCTCTTGAATATGTCAAGAATGTCATATTGCTTTCAGGGTTCAAATACAATTTGTGAAGGCTCCACTGACACTCATTTGTGTGCCTTGACTGATTGCTTGGGTGGCACACCACGATTTCTATACTCGGAAAGTGAGTACTTAACAAGCACCCTCTCCAATTCATACTGAATACTAAATCCTTCTGTTTTCTATCCACTAATTTAGCATTATTCTCTGTAAAAGCACGTGTAGTACTACAGTTATCCATGCATGTACACCGTTTACCTTTCAAGAGGCTACGCTCATTTAGAGACCACTTTTGCTAAAAAATAGAGGGATTTAATACCCCCAGTTGTTACAATGAATGCACCCTTGCCTCTCCTAAGTCACTTTCTCCATGTTCTTCCCTTTAACAATGCCTCCTCTCTTTTTTCCACACAATTCCCATTTCCATCAATCACACATCATATGCAAATGCTCTTCAGTTGGCACTTTTTGAACAATATTCATAATGCTACTATACCAAATTAAGGCATATTGTGCTTGCTGTGAGTTATCCTATGATGGTAGCATCAATGGATTTCCTCTGCTCTGTAAGAATCTACTCATGTGGCAAACATTGCAAACATGCTTGTTTGCCAAAATGCCAAAATTCTCATTGTCACTGCAGCGACGGTGGACATCACGAGTTTGGCAGGGAGCTGTGGGTTTCGGCAACACCAGTGGCCCACTTCGACAGGAAAGCATGTCTACAGAGACTTCTAACTATTGAAATCATACACCGCTGACAACATCATTGAGTTCTGGGGAGAGCCAAATACCTTCTTGGTGTCATCTCATCAAAAACGAATTTTGGCCTTGCCCACAATTGCTAGTATTCTGATAAACCTTGTGATGACTTTTCAGTGAGCTGCATAGCTTCTTCCCATTGCTACCCTTGTAATACTTCCCTTTCATGCTTTATTGAAATTGCATCATATCTTCATGACAATGCTCATAACACTAGTACAATTGCATATTGTTATTGTCTTATAGGAAGATCTTGTTGACAAAAACACACCAATTATTTGAAAGACTACCATTGATGATAAAACATAAATGAAGGTGAAATAATGATGGTGCTTTGCAGTGATATCATATGTACAGTTTAATCAAGCTGTGGCACCCAACTCATTATGCTTTTTCATAATATCTGCATATTGAAGGAAGAAGAATTAAAATCACTTGTTCTTTGTTTTCATTTGTGTTGCTTCTTTCTATCTCGCAGGTGATTCAGACAATAAGCGCGGTGGACAAAGACGAACCAGTCGAAGGACATAGGTTTTACTTCAAGGACGTTGCAGAAGCTCGAAACAACTCTAATTTTACAATCAGGGATAACAAAGGTGGCAGATTTCTTGTACTGTACAAGCGTGTTTTCTGTTTCATACTTGTATAAATATCATTCTTCAAAAGCTTTAAAACGTTGCAATTAGACCTAAATGTTTCTTAGGGAAAATATACAGCTTAGATAACGATGAAAAAAGGAATTCATTTTTTAATCATACATCAAGTAATTTTGAGGAAAAAAACACATTTGCAGAACAACAGGGCCAAACAGAGTAAATCATTCCTAACCTTTGGTGCGTAATACAAACACTGTTATAGAGTCACAAGCCCCTCCACGTTCAATTGTATGTAAATGCAGATTGGGATAAATATGCCATTTTATGCTATCATGAAAAATTGTAGGGAAGAGGCACGTTCTATACTTGTTTTCATTCTGACAGCTATGATCTAAATGTCAGATTTATAGCTTCGTGTGAAGATTGCATTGAATCAAATAAGGTACATTTTACTTATGATTGAGCTTCCAGTAAGGCAAATCGTACAACCGAGAGCATAATGTGATCTCTAAATGAAATGCGTTGTGTACAAATGTTCAGTTCTAATGAGATCTACATATGCTACAGTTATTTATTAACGCATGTCTAACCTGCCGGCCTTTAATACTGAAGGATGGATTACATATATGGCTATCTGTTTCATGGTATTTAATATGTTTATAGTTTCTCCTGTGTTTATCCATATCTAATTATTGCTCTTTTTGATTCCTTTTTCTTTGTAAATGTAAATTCTTACATGAATGCCTGATAACTTTTAATGCTATAGGTACCCATACATGATGCACCGATACACTCACATAAAACATGAGCCCTGTAGAACACCCGCAAGTGCAGCTGGTCGAAGTGCATTTTTTTGTGTCTTTTCAACCATTTCTATCGTTTACAGTGTACCTACATATACTATTATCACATTACACTCAGATCTTTACTATGGACCTAGTTGCTTTCTATGTAATAACTGTTTTGCATGTTGCGGGCAAGGGAGAATTGCTTCATTAACAAAAGCAAAGAAACAAATATGAAAAATACAGAACAACATTGTCATAAACTAGTTTTCCCAACGGTATTCCAACATGGGCCCGGGAAGGAGTCTCACTACATCATGTGGGATGGTCTATTGGGGTAGGCGGGTGTTCCACGGTTTGACACGTTCCACCTGTCTGTGACATACCATCACTATTTTAGTGCAGCGCCAGAGCCTTTGCTTTGCTCTTAGTGTCTTTCCATCTCATCCTCTAACCTCACCCTTAAAACACTGGTTGTCTACATGGGCTATATTTGACAAGTTTTTCCAGTTCCAGAATTATTGGAGCCACTCTCCGTACCTGGACAGGGTCAAGTTCAACCAGCAAGCACTCTGCCTCTACCCATTTGTGAGTTTCCCTCAGGCAGACCATCTGCAACTGAGACATTTTTACTTTCCCAACAAAGCTAAAGATTGTTTAATTATTAAGAGGGCCAGAGCTGTGCCCATAGCTCAGTTGTTTGAGGCTGTCCACGATGCACAGTGCAGTGTCTTAACAATGTGTATGCTAGGTCCCTTGTGATTCTGGGCTGATGCTTTTCAGGACATACGTAATGTGATGGGAGGTGTTAAGGTGTGGGTAACAGAAATATGACATTATCATTCAGAGCGGGATTGTAGGCTGGAGAATAAAGATGTCTATGAATCAGCGCCCTATGTGGCGTATTTTATTTACATGCTCCAGGGCTAGGAAAGATGCTAGAACTGGCGATGAGTAGGGGAGATGGGATCACTGACAGAATATCGACACCTAAGATATCCCCATACCACAGTATCAAGTTTTAAATATCAATGTACAAAATATCGACATCCTATATTTATAATAGTAAGTACAAAAGTATCGGAAAAAAAACTCGATGTAAAAATATAGTTGTACAAAACTTCGATTTTAATATATATATATATATATATATATATATAAATAGTCTTCCTCTTACAGGCAGACAGGGGGCACAACGGGATTTTAAAATTTTGATTTGCATGAAGGATGTGGCATAACGCGTTTTGGATTTCGCCTTCGTCAGATGCGTTTCCTCCCCTAATGCCACTGCCGCTGAAATCCTGAGTGTCTTTTATGCTGGCTCTTCTCAAGTAGAATGTTGCACACCTGAGCCTCGTTTCAATCAGGAATCACTTTGGTGGTTCACAGTGGAAAGACTGCAACTCCCAGAATGCAGTTTGTTCGGGTTGCGGTGTCGCGGTAAGTGATCCTGGTAGCCAGCTAGGAAAGATGCTAGAACTGGCGATGAGTAGGGGAGATGGGATCACTGACAGAATATCGACACCTAAAATATCCCCATACCACAGTATCAAGTTTTAAATATCAATGTACAAAATATAGACATCCTATATTTATAATGGTAAGTACAAAAATACAGCAAAACAAACTCGATGTAAAAATATAGTTGTACAAAACTTCGATTTTAATGAATACATATATATATATATATATATATATATATATATTACCTACTGGCGGTCGCCAGTAGGTAGTTATAGTTAGGATCGTTTTCCATAGGAAATCCGCAACATTCTATTGGGAATAACTTTGGCGCCGAATGAGGGATCTGCCTGTAATTTTCCTTAACTTTGCCTCGCTGCGCTGCGCTCCTTCTCTGAAAGTTTCGGGGGGATCCGCCAAGCGGGGGCCGAGATAAAAGGGGGGTTCCAAAACGTGTTTTCCCCATGTTAATTTCCATAGGGCGGTTGGACTCACTTTTAGCCCGAACGGCTGAATGGATTTCCACCAAACTTGGCAAAATTGTAGGGACTGGTACCCCGATGTGCCTTTGCTATGTCTCAAGATATATGTTCCAGTGGTTTTTACGAAAATTAACTTTGAAAAAACCATAGGTTTCAGGCCTTATATAGTTAGGAATTAGCATTTAAAAAACCTTTGAAATTCACTGAAAAAAACATAGGTTTCAGGCCTTATATAGTTAGGAATCAGCATTTTAAAAACCTTTGAAATTCACTGAAAAAACCATAGGTTTCAGGCCTTATATAGTTAGGAATTAGCATTTAAAAAAACCTTTGAAATTCACTGGAAAAACCATAGGTTTCAGGAGTTATATAGTTAGGAATTAGTTTTTAAAAAACCTTTGAAATTCACTCAAAAAACTATAAGTTTTAGTGGTGTTATAGTTAGCTGGACATTTTACTCATACAAAACCAATGAAATTGCTCCTATATAGTTAGTTGTACTAACTATTTTTCGCGCACCCGCAATCCACTGCTGATGATGTCACATATTAGATCATTCATGACATGGTCAGTGACATCACTGATGACATCTCAAATGACATCACTGATGCAAAAATTGGTTCTTTTTGGGTGCGCCCGGTTAGCGTAACGGGAAGTGGACTGGGGAGCGTACTACAAGGAAAGAAGAATGATTGACTTTTAACTTATTGTATGTTTATAGACTTGTTTTTCTGCTGAGTGACGTGTCGGCCTATCTCCACGGGATGCAGTCCCTACCATCTCGGCGTTTAAGCCCAGGGGGACCGGTAGTGTGGGAGAGATAACGGGGCATATTATCAAGGGGGTTTATCTCCGCTTTTTTGGCTTTAAAAGCCAAGAAAGCGGAGATAAAATTATCTCCGTATTACGTAGCTGTCGCTAACACCAGTTAGCGACCGCTAGTAGGAGATAGCGACCATCTTGGGCTCCACTTTGCATCTCAGTGATATTTATCACTAATGACATGCAAAGTGGGCATGCCAAGATGTTAGCGACTGGAAACAGTCGCTAACATCGCTATCTCCTATTACCAACTTTTGGAGATAAAAGCGCGAATATCTTCAAAAGTAACACCTGTCCTGAGCAGGTCTTAGCCATGTCATCCAATGGGAGGTGGATAACATGGCTAAGAGCATTAGCTCGGTAATGCATGAATATCGCTGACTTTTCAGCGATATTAATGCATTGCGGCCGTTTTTTATGGCATTTGCGATAAACCTTGATAATAGCAAGGTTTATCTGCGATAATTTCTGACGATGCTTAGCGGTAAAAAATTCGTTGCTAAGCATCGTTAGGGATAAATATCGCTTAACTTTGGTAATATGCCCCAACGTCTGTTAACGTTCGATTCGAAGGAAATGAGGAAGTGTTGAAAAACATTGTCTGCGCCATCTTGCCTTTTTTCAAATGCCACACTTTTGTCGTGCACGGCAGCCATTTTAGATGCCTTGACCAGACCCACTCTCTGCACGCTGTCGATCCGTAGCATGGCTCCCCACCCTCGCAAGCATCTTCCTCAGGCACTGGTCACCCCCGCTCTGTCTTATGCATGGGCAATAAACCTCCCCCCATCTGCGCTGCTCTTCCCTGAGAATCACACCCTGTGCCCGCCCGACACCTCCCTTTCGCCCTATTCACTACCGCACCCTCTGACACTCCTCTTCCTCTGTGTCCGATTGTCCAGGCCGGTCCCAGGCTATCAGCTAGCCCTGCAGATGTAGTTTATGGCCCCAGCTGTAAAGAATCACCCCTCTTCAAAGGAGTTATAGTAGATCAAGGCCCACACCCAATGAGATCCGTCACACCACACGCGTTCCTACTATCTGAAAACCATCCTGTATTGTGATTGGGGAGGGGACCGAGCCTGAAGCGGAAGATTCCAGGGATGACTCTTTGTACATCAAAGTTTTTACAATTATGTGTCACATTAAAAATATATAGCACTCCAACAAAGTAGTAGGAATATAAAACTTTAATAACTTATAAATATATACAACAAAACAAAAATAGTAAAAACATTTAAACAATGAAGAGACCGTGGTAATTTCTTTTGAATTATCCACTACATTTATTGAAATTGACAGCACCAATAATGAAATATTCTCACAAGGAGGAGATGACTTGAATGATTTTTTTGATCAATCTCTTGATGGCGAATTTATCGAATGTTTGGAGACCATAGAGTTACAAGAATCATCATTGCAGACTTTTCATGAGGAGATTCCTGATGAGATGATTGAAGAGGAAATTCCTGATGAGGACATGTTACTAGTTCTTTCAAATTATGAAAATTCAGAAGATGTTGCCTGGGTGCCGCACTGATTTGGGTATCCGGCGTGGGGCGTCCCGGGGGGTGGGTCGTCAGTAGCGGTCTGTTGTGCGAATAGTTCCAAGGCAGCAGAACGCGCTGAAATCTGGATGGCACCAAGGTGATGTCCAGTAAGTTGCCGCCCACCAAATAACGGCGTGGGGCGCCGCGGGGGGGGGGGGAGGCAGTCCAAAGTTCTGTTAAAAGGGCAAAGGAAAGGATCGGTGGTTTGAACCATCAGTCAAAAAGGGGACGGGGTGCAACAATTTTTCCTACCGGGTCACACTGTGCTTTCACCGGAACTGAGGTCTGCAGGATTCTAGTCATTCAAACTGAGGCTGGCGCCAGCATGGGAGCGCCGACGTCCCGCGGCTACAGTTTCGTCACTCCACGGGCGATCATGGCAGTCATTCCCCATCGGGGGTGCCTGCGGGGGTCGGGGACTCCCGCGGCTCCTCTAGAATCTTCAAGGTCGTGGAGGACTACGGTGGTGGAGTCAACCAGTGACCGGGCCATTTCTTTATGCTGGGCCCGCTCTTGCCAGGTCGACCTCCATTTTGAGAGTTCGGTAGCTACCGGCGATCGCGGGGTCAAATGAGCGGACGGGCTCCACCCTGCCGGGCGAGACGTTGCAGCATCGCCACAGTGGAAGAACCCTTTTCCGGGCGCCTGGAGCGCTGAGAGTGCAGCTGGGAAGCCTCCACCTGGGGAGGCGGGAGAGGCCTGTTCGCACCGTCTCTCCCACCCAGTGCACCCCACGGCGTCTCGCTTGACATTTGTTATGGCCGGACCAGGCGATGAGGACGAGGGGGGGGGTCGGAGGCATGTGCAAGACATCCCCCCCCAGTGTTGTCGCAGCCATTATAAAAGAAAGAAGAAATGTCCCGTCCGTCTTTGGGCCGGACCTCCGGTGGATGGCGGCCGGACGCCCTTTGCTCTGGCCCCATGAACGGGTTCCTTGGCTCATCCGGTGGGGTAGGCCTTGGCGTGTGGTGCCTCTCCTGGGCCTTTCGTGTAGTGGCCTCTCCACTCCCAGGCCCTCCATGGATGCTGGCTCAGACTGGGAGAGAGAGGGTCTAACCTGCAATTCTCCAGGGTTACCGCCACCGCGGCCGGATCCCGTCGGCCTCGGCCTCTGGTTGATGGTGGCCGGACTGGGAGAGAGAGGGGAGGGTCGAGGACACAGACATTCCCCCCCTTGCAACTCTCCAGGGTGGTCGTAGCAATCCCCCTGGACGGGTGCCATTGGCCTCGGCCTTTCCTCCGGCTACACCCTACGTGATGATCTTCTGCCGACGGTTGGCAGCAGGACCCGCCTTATATGTGTTGCTTCCGGCTGGGCGTAGCCGGAAACCTGTTGCACTTTGGAAGTTTCCAGAATGGGGCGGATGTCTGCTGACTTGTATCTTTTCCAGTTTGCCGTTATTTGGCCGTGGCAGGCGGTGGGACAGACACGTTTTGGGGCAGTGAGGGGCGATGAAGCCTCGTTGCCTTGTGGCCGTTGCAATGTCACACTTGGTTTCTCTTACTGTTTTCAGGTTTCTTATTACGGGTTTACTTCTAACGTTTCTTGTTTCTAGGACAATAATAGGTTTTATCATTACGTATTGTTATCGTTTCTTTGTTTGTTATTTAATAAAAAGTTCATCAGTGGCCTACTGATTTTCGTTTTCCTATTCCTTTCTTTCCAGGTTGTTTCATGCTAAAGTTTCTGTTAACAGGATACAGTGATCACTTCGTTATTATTGCATATGTCCTTTTCACTAGGGGTGCTCTCTGGTCGGGCCAGATGACCTATCTCTAGTAAATGGTCCGGGTGAAACAGGTGCATCAATCAGTGGGGAGTAGATAGGCATGACAGATTACAACGGGGGACAAAGGTCCGCATTACCTACCCTTTCACTACTTGCAAAGATTTTCCTACGTTTATTTGCAAACAGGGAATACCTACAAAAAGAACCAATTCCCAAACAGTCAATGTTCGGGCAAACAATCAATCAATGAGGAACGAAATAGGCACGATGTGTTAAAGGTTTGCGTTACCTACCCTTCACTATCTGCAAAGGGAGAGAGAATATTCCTATTCTTCCCCGTTTGCAGGCAGAGAAGATCCTTAAGAGAACCAACTTCGAACAATTCAATGCTCGATTCAATCAATCAATCAATGGGGAGAAAAATAGGTATGACGGATTACAATGGGGACAAAAGTCTGCATTTACCTATCCTTCACTATCTGCAAAGACTAAACAGAGTATGGCGATTCTGTGCTTGTTTGCAAATGCTTGGATAACAATCAATCAAATGGAGAGAGAAGCAGGCACGACGGATTACAACGGGGGCAAAGGCCTGCGTTAACTAACCTTCACTATCTGGAAAGAGAGAGTTCTCCTAATAGAAATGAGGGGGGGGGCAGCATTGAAAGCAGATCAGTGTGCATAAACACGAAAATGTTTTTTCTTACCACGTACTTGACAATCGACAGCTTATGATATTTGCTATTAAAAAACCATTGAAATTCACTGAAAAAACCATAGGTTATAGACCATATATAGTTAGGAATTAGCATTTACAAAACCTTGAAAATTCACTGAAAAAACCATAGGCTATAGACCATATATAGTTAGGAATTAGCATTTAAAAAACCTTATTTTACTCACACAAAACCATTGAAATTCCATATATAGTTAGTAGTACTAACTATATATTGCGCACCCGCAATCCACTGCTGATCATGTCACATATTACATCATTCATGACATGGTCAGTGACATCACTGATGACATCACTGATGACATCACTGATGACATCTCAAATGACATCACTGATGACATCACTGATGACATCACTGATGACATCTCAAATGACATCACTGATGACATCTCATTTGACATTACTGATCACATCACTGATGACATCATTCATGTGATAATACGATGAACCTCTTCAGACTCTAATATAACCTTAGATACACTCAGTGTAAACAGACACTCACAGACTGTCACTCATCCATGGAGTTACTTACACACCTAGTCAGTCATGCAAAGAATCAATCACACCTCAATTTCCTCAACTATACAGTTATACACACCTTACTTATTCACACATATACTAACACATATTTACTCTCTTTTACAATCCCTGATACAAGTTCACAATGATCCATACAGCCACTCACACATTCACTGACTCTTATGCACAGTTATTTATATATGGCAATTCTCACATGTACTGTGTTTTACATATGTACTTACTTTGACATGTAGCACTGAGATATCCATTCACTCACCAATGCACTCATGCACACAGTCAACCACCCATACAGCTGTTTCCACATGCACTTTTGAACCCATACATCTAGTGAATCAACTGCTCACACATCTATGCACAGAGTCATACACCTCCCAGCCACCCACACACACACTCAGTCTCCCATACAAATACTTGAGCAACCAATCAATAACCCATATACTTACTCATATAGCTACTGATCAACACATGCAGCAGTTTACAGAACAACAAACATAATGATGCACAAATTAAGACAGTTCGTCACTAACCCATGCACTCAGTGAGACACATTTAACCACTCACTCATACAGTCAGGCATGCACCTACTAAATCCTTCATCCAGACACTTCTACATCCACTCATTCTTCAATATGTAAGACATATTTTAACTTTACAGAAATACACAGTCACTGGATGTTGTCATCAGTGATGTCATTTGAGATGTCATCAGTGATGTCATTTGAGATGTCATCAGTGATGTCATCAGTGATGTCACTGACCATGTCATGAATGATGTAATATGTGACATGATCAGCAGTGGATTGCGGGTGCGCGATATATAGTTAGTACTACTAACTATATATGGAATTTCAATGGTTTTGTGTGAGTAAAATAAGGTTTTTTAAATGCTAATTCCTAACTATATATGGTCTATAACCTATGGTTTTTTCAGTGGATTTTCAAGGTTTTGTAAATGCTAATTCCTAACTATATATGGTCTATAACCTATGTTTTTTTCAGTGAATATATATATATATATATATATTACATACAACTCTGGATCAATATACCAAAGAACCGAGCCTGATTCTGTCAGCTTGGTTGAAAATATTTTATTGTATCAAATGGCAAATCCTTGCCCGACGCCATCTTATACTGGTTCTGTGTTGATACTGGTGTATTGGAGCCAGGACCTCAACTTCATTTCATTTCTTATGTTTGTATATACACATAATACATCAACATAAGTTCATATGATAATCCATTCCAATCATAATAAACAATGAAAATGAAAACAATTCTGCCCCAGTCGGCATACAACGCTAATTCGTCCGATAATCCAGATATATAAATGAAGTATCAACATATGACGCGCGATTTACAATTCTGCCCATGTGGGCTGTTTACACAATGCGTCTTGTACATCTTGGGCTTCTCACTAACATTCCCATAATTTGATGATGGTGTCTCCATCTCCTATAATAAAAACATACAAGTGATCAGTGTTCACCTAACACCTATTAAAATCCTGTACAAACTTCTTCAAGGATACATGGTTTATTTTAACAGTACATTACATCATCCTAGGTGAACAGACAGTTCCTCATCCTTATTCAGCCCAAGGGGATGCTTTGTCTCGTATTTAATGATCATTTTCGATTCTAGGCGCCTCAATTCTTTTAGTCGGTTTCCACCTCTTTCCGTGATAGGAATTCTGTCCAAAGCACAACATTTTAACAGATTAACATTCTTATCATGAACATCTTTAAAGTGTCTAGGTTTTGGATATTGTTTATCCTCATTAACAATAGCTCTCCTATGTACAAGAATGCATTTTTTCACTTGGTGCATGGTACTACCAATGTAAATCAATGGACAGGGACAGATCAGGGTGTATACACAAAAGTATGAAGTTAAATATTTGTCTATGACAAAAGGTTTTTGGTGTGCAGATAAATCAATTTGTTTTGTATTTACACTGTTTTTAAACGCCTTGCATTCTCTACAAGTGAAGAATCCATTTGCCACTTGCTTTTCTCCTGCACTACTTAGATCACTACTGTACAACATATCTCCTAAGGCCATACATTTTCTGTATGTAACCCTAGGATTGTCACCTACATATTTTTAAGTGTACTTTCTGTGCCTAGGACATTGCAGACTTTTTTTAGACAATGTCTAACTTCCCAAGACTGGTTGTTTTAAGTCGTAATGAATTGTGTAGGAGTTTCTATGTTGTCATCTTTACATTTGTCAATTAATAAATCCTTTCTGTCTACTAGTTGAATTTTATCAAATGCCTTATTTATTATCCTTGTTGGATACCACCTATTCTTAAAGTGAGTTGTCATAACTCTCATTTCTTCTGTGAAACTAGCTTCAGAGCTGCAGTTTCTTCTTGAGCGCAATAGTTCCCCGTACGGGATGCTATTTACAAGGTTTCTGGGATGACAGCTATCTGCATGTAGCAGACTGTTGCCTAGTGTTTTCTTTCTCAACGGTCTGCTCTCCAATTTGTTATTGTTTACCATAAGCTCAACATCCAGAAATTCAATTCCTTTCTCCTTAATTGTATTTGTGAATTTTAAGTTTAAGTCATTATCATTCGGAGTTTCAATGAATTTCCTAGCTTTTGGATTAGAGCCTCGCCAAATACAGAAAACATCATTGATGTATCTTGCCCAGAGGACGACATGTTGGATAAAAGCACTGATCTTATTCGCCACCTGCTCCTCCCACCAGCCAAGGTACAAACCAGCATAGTTGGGGGCGAAGCAGATTCCCATTGCCGTTACCTGGGTTTGGCAGTAGATCACATGATTAAGCAAAAAGAGGTTGTTACTTAAACATGCCTGCATCATGTCCAGAATCATTTTCGTATGTTTGAAATAAGGCAACTCACTTGTTTGTAGAAAATGTCGACTGGCCGCTATGCCCAGTGTATGAGGTATACAAGTATACAAACTGTTGACATCTGAAGTTATCAACAACATTTCTTTGTCCCACACAATATTTTCAACAAGTTTTAGAAAATGCCCCATATCCAGTACATTTTTATTTTTTTCCAGAGTTTTATATAGCGCAAACTAGACCTGAACCGAATCGGATATCAGAGCGCTTTACATAGCACCAGTTACGTTACATGAGAAAACACATTCATTTTAGACAAGGGGAGATTAAGTGATTTTCCCAGAATCACAGGAGGTTTTGGCGTCGTTACCGAGACTCAAACCCAGATCCGCAGGTCCGAGGTTGAGCGCCCTAGTCGTTAGGCCAACTCCTAGGCAGGTAAGGATTGAACATACGGTCTCAAAAAGAAATCAATGTATTTTGATGTTTTCCCATAAAGGCTTCCCATGGAAGAATATATGGGTCTTCCTGGTGGCTTTTGGTTATCCGTATGAAACTTCGGCAATAGATCTAAAACTGGCAATGTAGTATATTCACAATATAAAAACTTTAATTTATCTTCAGAAATAAGCAATTCATTTTTCCATCAGATCAAACACATTTTATATTGATCATTGCTTTCCTCATAGCACCTCCTTGTTTTAACACCATAACTGTTTTCATCACTGAACTGTCTCTACCCTTCTTCAAAATACATTCTTGAGGGCCACACCACAATGTTCCCACTCTTATCTGATGTTTTAATCATGATAGAGCTGTTTTATTTCAATTCCTTTATTGCCTCGTTTTATTTTTGGGTGAGGTTACAATTTGTGTAAGGATTGTGATGAGAGGTGACATCAACTTAACTTAACCTTGTTAGGAGGATATAAACAATTAAGACTTACCATTTTTTGTTTTTCTTGATTTCCATGTATGAGTGCATACAAATGAAGTTAATTGTCTGTACTTAATTTTAAATAGTCATTCAACTGAAAAGAGGACTTTTTTAAAGAATCTAAATGCTGCAAGTCATGACTGTTAGGCCAACAGACAAAAAAGGAGTTAACAAAGTGGTTTTTTAGACTCAAATGGGGACCGATATAAGCACAGAGTTGTGGGACAGTGAATGTGTGATGGCGAGGTACTACACTTGCAGGGTTTTGCTCAGTGCAAGTTTCAAAACTACTTTACTTGATTTCAAGAAAGCTGAAAATCTTGAATTATGCAATTGCTGACGACTTCCCAGGTGGACCCAGACAAAGGATAGGGTTTACCATATTTTTAAGATTGACTAATTCTGGATTCTGGCTAGGTAATCACTGTCAAGAAGTTTTTAAAGTCGATGGGAAAATAATCTGTGTAAACAATATGAAAATGCAAGCGCACTCCGGGTGTTAAGCAGTATTTATTCCTTTTCTCGATGTTCTAAATGCTTAGCGTGCTCTCAAAAGCGGTCTGTCCTAAGGCCACTTGGGTTAATACTAAACAGGAAATTGAAGCGGGTAAGCCTCAAACTTGGGAGCGCAGCAATTTGCTGAAATGGCATATTTCAAAAGTCCACAAACTTAAAAAGTTCAATCCTATTATTCACAATTGTATCCAATTCATTCTTCAGTTATGTTGGTTGCAAGGTCAATGATTAAAAAGTATACATGCTTCTACACGGCAGCTGTGTAAAAACTTCTTGCTGTCGTATGCCCATACTTTTAAACAAATCATTCAGTAAGTCTTCATATTCCCAATGCATTTCGAGCTTTTTGTAATTGCTCTTCTTCAGGGGATCACTGTAAATTTAAACAAGCATAACCGTCATAATTTAACATGAACCAACAATATATTTCACGTTTACATAACTATTTTCAAAAAAGTGTGTTTAAACTGATTAACATTTTCCCGCTATGCGCCACGTAATGGCGCCACGAATTTACACATGAAACAATTCTAACATCTTGTGTATACCTCACAACATTACCCTCGATGTTTTAAAGTTTACGGACTGATATACGTTGAAAATCAATACACATGAATTCTCTTCTAGCATGTCGCACAAACATTATTGTGTAAGTAGGGGCGGGGAAACCGTGGGGTAACAGCCGGTACCATAGGTTGAATGATGGTGTCAATGCACATTGGCTAATACAGGGGGGAGGAACCCCGGGCTACACCTATTAAGACTTGTAATGTTAGACGGCCACACATTGATGAAAATTTTGAAAATAGAAGGTTGTCATGATCGAAGGTAGGCATAAGAGAATTCATGTGTATTGATTTTCAACGTATATCAGTCCGTAAACTTTAAAACATCGAGGGTAATGTTGTGAGGTATACACAAGATGTTAGAATTGTTTCATGTGTAAATTCGTGGCGCCATTACGTGGCGCATAGCGGGAAAATGTTAATCAGTTTAAACACACTTTTTTGAAAATAGTTATGTAAACGTGAAATATATTGTTGGTTCATGTTAAATTATGACGGTTATGCTTGTTTAAATTTACAGTGATCCCCTGAAGAAGAGCAATTACAAAATGCTCGAAATGCATTGGGAATATGAAGACTTACTGAATGATTTGTTTAAAAGTATGGGCATACGACAGCAAGAAGTTTTTACACAGCTGCCGTGTAGAAGCATGTATACTTTTAATCATTGACCTTGCAACCAACATAACTGAAGAATGAATTGGATACAATTGTGAATAAAAGGATTGAACTTTTTAAATTTGTGGACTTTTGAAATATGCCATTTCGGCAAATTGCTGCGCTCTCAAGTTTGAGGCTTACCCGCTTCAATTTCCTGTTTAAAATTATCTGTGTGCCAGGAGTGTGCCTCCTGTGTGTAGCGTCTTCCCCATCCCTGGTGCATATACATAATATACGTCCCAAGCAGAGCAGATTCATAGACGTCTTTATTCTCCAGCATATAATCGCACTCTGAACCATAATGTCACCTTTCCATTAACCACTCCTTAACACCTCCGATCACATTACGTATTTCCTGCGCAGCATCAACCCAGAATTGCAAGGGTCCTAGTGCATACATCATCAATACACTACATCTCCCCCTTTGTTAAATAAAAAGTGGCAGATATCATTACAAAATCACATCACCTCAATAAGTCGACAAGGCGCTTGCACTTGTCTGCCGCTTCGGGTGACTTGAAATGTAGGAAGTTCATCCTGATAGGGTGCCAGTGGCGCAGGTTCAGATGGTCAAGCAAGACTAGTGGTCGGGGTCATCTCACTCATAGCATGAGATGTTGAGAACTATTGAGGGAGGTGTCTGAAATGTGATGTGTCCCATGTGATGTACTTTCTGTGACTATGTGCTGTGACCATGTGTCCTTTAAGTGCTATGAATCATAAGGGGTCAGCATCAAACGGAGGGTCTGTTTAACCTTAACCCGGTCTCCTTTGTCCAAGACAGTTTCCTGGTTGAGTCGGCCCTTGTTGGCATATGCTTTAATTATGCTTTCCTTAGTAGCATTGGTAACATGAACCTTGTCTGCATTCGTTGATCAACCCGCTGTCCACTGAGGTAGGTTTGCTCTAATGGCTCTCCCAAATAGCAAGGTGGCTGGACGCTCACCTGTCATGGAGTGAGGAGTTGATCGATAGGCCAAAAGAGCCTTGCACAGAGCTTGGCTCAAATAGATTCCTTCCATCGATGCTCGTTAAATCACCCTTTTGAGGGTGCCCATGAAACACTCATTTACACCATTGGCTTGGAGCCAGAGGAGTGTACTCTTTTGATGTTTCACACTGAGCCAAACAAAAACGTTTTTGAACTCTTTGCTATTGAATGGCAGGCCATTGTCAGATTTGAGAATTGCTAGAAGGGCCCAAGCTGCAAAGATGTCATCAAGCCACTCTATTCCTTTGTCATGGGTTGTTGAAGATATGTCTTCCACCAGGGGAAAATGCTAATATTCATTATTGACTACAATGTGATGATGTCAGTTTCAATTTCACTGACAGTTTGATATCATGCCTAAAAAGGCAATACAAAGAGTTCAAGTACACACATAATATAAAAAAAAACTACAAATTGTATTAAATGTTACTATTACGGTAAAAGAATTGTTACTAGCATTTGATGATGTTTATTATCTAGCGGCCCAAAAAAGTCAAATGCAACTCTTTCCTAGGCATCAGCAGGAAGGTCAGACATCGTTACTGGGTGCTGCATCACCTTGTAAGATAAGCAGTTACAAATGTGACACATTTTCAATTCCTTCTCGATTCACTCATCAAGATCTCATAGAGCTATTTTGGTGCCTACAATTCCACAGTGTCACTCATGAGCCAGTTTGATGTCCTGAGGTCTTAGACTCTTAGGTATGTCAATTTTCTAGCCTCTCAATATTATACCTTCTTGAGTGACTGCTGGCTTATCTTGTACTATCTTGAATTGTTTTAATTCAACATCATCTGAAAGAGGTAGAGTGCTTGTGGTGCAGGATCACATTGTGATGAAGTCTTTAATGATGAGCATCTCTTTCTTTGCATTGGTAAAAAGAACAGATGATGGACGGAATGCTGAACAAATCAAACCTTCACCCCAGTTACAGATCTGAGATTAATTTGATTGTTTGCTCACAACACCAACCCAGTTTGGACCCATCCAAATGCAAATCAGTCTTGAGCCAGCTCCCCATGGGAACAGTCCAGTCCGAACTGCATTGGTGGCAGCAAAGATTTGTACATGGACAGAGCAGCTGGAGTGCTGAACCTCACACTGAAGTTGAGATATTCTTCAGCCACTTTAGATGTTGAACTGTGTCAATGTAATACCATTCGTGTAAAGTAGTCTGCAGGGTTTTGATCCTTCCACTGCTTGTGTATGATGTCATAGTCGCACTCTTGCAGTATCAACCCTCAACTTTCAATGCAAGGGGGCATCTCGGCTTTCGGGTTTCTAAAGATAGTGAGCAAGGCGGTGGTCCGTTATGATGGGAAATCATTTTCAAAAAAGAAATATAGGAAAACGTTTGCAGGCCCACACTAGAGCCAGTCTTTCTTTGTCTGGCTAAGAGTAAGCATGTTCTGCTTTAGATAGACTTCTACTGGCATAAGCCACACAGTGTCTCTCTTAGAATCAAGGAAGCTGCCGTGTTGGACAAGGATTTCCCCAAGCCCAACCTGGCTTGCATCTACCATGATCTCAGTTTTTAACTTGGGGTTCAAATAGGCCATTTTGGTTCTATTATCAATCGCATGCTTTATCTTTGTGAAACTTAGGTCACACCCGGGAGACCACGTGAATGGGATACTTATTTTGTTAGGTCTCTCAAATCGCAAATGTATCTTGAGCAATAACTGGCCATGCCTAAGAAGGATCGCAGCATGGTAACATCTTGGTGAGGGGGGCAAAGGATGTCAGAGCTTGCACCTTGTCTTGATTGGGAGTCATTCCTCCATGAGAGAGTATATGCTCAAAAACCTTTAGTTTGGTTTTGTGAAATTCACACTTTGCCGCATTTAAAGTGAGACCTTTATCCGCAAGTAACTGGCACACTTGGGTATGGGCTTTGTTGTGTTCTTTCTGTGTTCTCCCAGAAAACAATTTGTCATCACTGTAATTGAAAGTATTAGTGATAGGTTGAAAAACTCGGTGAATAACTTCCTAAACTATCTCAGCAGCCAAAGACACTTCAATACTCATTGTTTTATGTCTGAACAAACCAACGCGAGTCAAAACGTAGTAATATACCTGCTGGTCTTTTCTAACTTGAGTTGATGGTATCCTTTATTCAAGTCAAGGAAAGAAAAATACTTTAGCTCCATTCAAGTGCATGACCATGTTGGCTATTTGAGGACCAAGGTGTCATTCTTACTCAATTGCTTTATTTGACTCAACGCAAATGCACACTGCTCCACTACTGTCCTTTTTTGGTACATAGTCAGTGACATCACTGATGACATCACTGATGACATCTCATCTTGGAGTGGAAATAATAACTTGGATCCCTCCAAAGTTTTTTTTTGTTATGATTTGTAAAGCACATAGCTGCCCCAACAATGGGCCTTCCAGCACTGGACCCAAAAGACAAACAAGCTGCCATCTGCTGGCATCATAGAAAAGAAGGTTGGGGTAGATGGGGAAAAGTAATGTCTTAGAGATTTTCCGAAAAGGCAGGTGGCTCTGGATGATCCTGATGTAGATAGGAGGTGCTTTCCAGAGAAAAAGGACCAGGGCATGGGAAGAGTGTCAGCCAGCTCTTAACCTTCGGACTCTGGGTATAATGGTCAGGTTAAGGTCGGCAGCAGTTGTGAGGGCCTGTAGGGAGATAGAAGGTTAGACAGGAAGGGGCCCCCTGGGAGTGCATGATCTTGTGGGTAATGCACAAGGTCTTAACATAAATGGGCTTGTCTGCAGGGAGCCCTTCAAGCCTGCGGAAAAGAATGGAGGTGAAGAAGAATTTGAGGAAGGAGAATAGCAGGCTAGCTGCAGTGTTTTGGGCCATCTGGAGTCTGCTGGTGACAGATTTGTTAGCTCCTATGTATAGAATATTACAGTAATCTAACTGGGACAGAATTACTGCCTGAATGTTGGTTTGATGGGTGCATGGGTCAAAGAGGCTCAGGATGGGTTTAAGGCATCTCATAATCCCCAAATAAGTGCTGGCTGCCGATTTGGGTTGATCCTCAAAGGCCAAAGTGTTATCTATCCAAACTCCTAAGATTTTCATAGAGGACTTGGGCTTTGGGGGAGACCCAATGGAGGCAGTCCATCAGTGGTTGCCCCAGACATGGACATGTTTGCCTAATAAAAGTATTTCAGTCTTATTTGCATTCAGGTGTAGACAGTTGTTGTTCGTCCACTTTGATTCAGCAAGCATTCAATTTTGGAAGTTGGCCATGTCGTGCGTAAGATTACTGGAGAGTGAAAGAACCAGCTGGGTGTTGTCAGTATATGACACCAGCACAAGCCCACAGATTTGACGACCTGTGCTAAAGGTTAAATGTATGTATTGAATAATGAAGGACTCAATGAAGAGTCCTAGGGTACCCCATAGTATAGAGTGTGAATTGGGAACTATGAGGAGGAGAGATGTCCTAGAAGGAATGCTCAGATAGAAAGGAGGCAAACCAAGACAGTGCAGACCTACCTATGCCAAAGCCCTGTAGCCGCTGGAATAGAGATTTGTGAGACAAAAGGGGCGCTCAAGTCAAGCAGGATCAGGACCGATGATCTACCTTCATCCAGAGCCACAGGAAGTTGCTTGGTGAACGCGAGGAAAGCCCAACACTTTCCCAACGTTTACTTATGTTGGAGTAGTAATAGTAAATCTACCCCCTTCACGGAACAATAAGTCAAACACTCTACCCCATTGTTGCCCTGTTTGGAGTGGTAGAGTAAATATAAGACCTCAAAATTCCAATACTCTCCCTGCTTTCCACTTAAGTTGGAGGGGGAATAGTAAATTGTCCAATCAAAAGTCCAACAGTTACCCTACTGTTTCTCATATTGGAGTGAGAATAGTAAATCTAACCCCTCCAAAACCTAGTACTTTCCTCCTGGTGCTTATGTTGGAGTCGATAGTGGAGATAGTAATGTTGGCTTCTACAACATTTAACACTTTCCCTTAGTTTTTTCTACATTGCAGTTGTAATAGTACATCTAATCCTTCCATAATCTAAGACATTCCATACTGATATTTATTTTGTTTTATAAGAGATAGTATTGGTTTCATAGTGCAACTGAAACAATAATTTGTGAACCTGAGAGATGCACGGCCCACGTTCAAGTGCAGGGCAACATGCACAGTATCAATATGTGAAATTCAATAACCAGCCTGATGATAAGCAATCAGGAATTTAGAGAGGCAAGATGGCTGCTATGAGAGAGGCTGTGTAAGCAGCTCGCTCCTTGGTTCCTGGCGTCCGGGAGAGAAAGAGGAGAAGACTTCGGCTTTTTGCTATTATAATCCATGCGGGAGTCGACCGCGTGATGATTCAATGTATACGCTGTTTCTTTTTACCAAATATGATTATATTTTAGACACGCTGGACAATTTCATTTACCTGACCGTTTGAATACGGGTCACTCGACCGGATCTGGTCTGGCCGCCTGTGGGTGTGGCTGGACTCCGCTTGTTTCTGCTCCGCATTGGGCCGCTGAGAGCGTGAGGTACGGAGGTGCATGGAGGTGCACGGAGTGGCTGGCCACTTTGGATCAGGAGCCGAAGAAGGGGATTCGAAATATACATCAACGGAGCGGAGTTAACGGTGCTACAGTGTTTTCACTGTGGCTATAATTGGATATAATCTACTTTCGTGACGGACTTCACGAATGTTGCTGAATCTCTTCAAGTTCAATCGGCGAGCCCCGCTGTGGCGTGCTACACTCTGCTTGCTTTTGTCGCAGAGTAGCGTCTTTCCTGGCAGAGGAGGCTCTCGGAGGAAGAAGAAGACGCCGCCTCCAATCTCCGTCAGTACTCGTAGAAACAAGCAAAACGGTGCTGTAGGCGACTTGAGAGGAGTGGAACCGGATAACGAGGAGAACGAGGAGAACGAGATGGAGGAGGAAGCTCCATCGACCCCTGGTAAAGCTGCCACAAAACAGGGTAAGAATCCTCATAAGGTGGCTGTATTGAAAGCCACTGAAGTTCCAAGTATAAAGAGCACAACATTACAAACATTACCAGAGTTGTTTGGGAAACATGCAGCTAAGAAAAAAATAACTGACAACGATAGCCAAAATACTGATCTGGCTATTAATCAACTGCCTAATCAACCGTCTAAAAGTGCTGATAACCAGAATAATCAGAATAATCCTATAGCTCTTGAGGTAACTGCACATCTGAGGAGGGGCATTGTGGGAGATGTAGTTTCAGATGGGACTATAATCAACCGAGCGTCTTCTCTTCCCTCACTATTATTACCATCAATGATTGATTTACAGAGTGGGGCAAAAACTATTTTACAGCCGCACAATCAAGAGCTTCTTGAAAATTTCTACTCTCTGTCTGAACTCTCGTCTGATGAAGTAATCGGTTTGAATAAAGACTGGGCAGATTGTAGCCGCGAGACTATGTCTTCTGATGGCGAGACTAGTATGAGCCCTGACAGTGCTAATGCGGCCACTATTGTTAAGAAGAAGCTGAGGAAGAAAAGATCTTTGCGAGCGGCGAGTAAAGAGACCGTTCCTAATTCATCTATAATTGGAGGGAACCCCTCATCTCTCTCCCAAGTACCTACCGCTACTACTGCTACTCCTGGATCCAACCATAACTCTGTAACTGACTTGGCTTCGCCACAAGAAAATAATGAAGAGATTACCTTGAAAACAATATTTGACACCATGATGAGTCACCGGGCCGAAAGCAAGGCTGAAAACCAACGTACACAGATGACCTGTGCAAAAGTCAAAAATGCAGTGCGTCGTGCGATTAAGTTATGTTCAGAGACCGCTGACAGGGTCACTGAGGCAGAAGCTAGGATATCTGTTTTGGAGGAAGAATCCATAGCCCAAAGACAAGAAGTGGTTGACTTTAAAGCTCAAAAGGGGGATTTATCTGATAAGCTATCAAGTTTGGAGAATCAGGCCCGTAGAAGTAACCTGCGCTTTCTGGGGGTCCCTGAAAATAAAGAAGGGTCTGACCCGAGGCGGTTCGTCATTAATCTATTAAATGACGCTTTTCCTGAGCTAACAGAATGGGACTGGTCACGGGAAATACAGCGTGCACATAGATTTCCCTTTACAGTGAGGAAACCGCGTCAAGGCCAAGAAAACGATCCCAGGGCCATTTTGGTGACTTTCAATAACTTTCTTGCTCGTGAAGCTATCTACTTAAATGCAAGACCTGATAAGAAAGCGGATGGATTGGGGTGTCAGTTTTTTGTGCGACCAGATTATTGTCAGGCCACGGTGACGCAACGGTGGCAGTTACGGCAATTGATTCCTGATTTCCAAAAGAAAGATGTGTCAGTGTTTCTGCAAGGTCCAGCTAAATTGAAGACTATACATAAAGGCCAAGTAAAGTACTTTATATCTACTATCAAAGCCTGCTTTTTGACTCGGAGTGGGGCACAGAGGGGGGCTCCAAACTCACCTGCTATCCCGGATCTTTGCTGGGCACTGCACTATCACTGGGTCCCTGACGCTGTGGTTTCCCCCGCCGCCGAGCTGGTGACATCGCTCGGACGCGGAGCGGGGTGGAAACTACAGCTCCCAGCCTGCCCTGGGAGGTCAACACGCCCTCTTCCTGAACACCGCGCCTGGAGGCGCTTAAATCCCGAGAGCTTCCTCCGCGTTGCGGACGCGCGCGGGCGGTGACGGGCGGAGCCCGGGCAGAGGGCGGGCCATCTGCGGCCATCATAGGCCAGAGGAGGCCGGGCCGGGGCACCCCCCTTGGATCTACGTTAAGAAAAGCAGGGGAAGGACCTAAGGTATAGACACCCTTTGACTAATCCTACTGTCACACAGGTCTCTCCCAAGTGTCATCGTAGCGGAACTGGAGTGCTACTCATTGGGGAGGTGATATTGCATCAGTGCCTTCTATTACAAATTATTCTGTCATGAATCGTGAGGGGGCCATCAGTAAATCATTCAACCAGAGTAATTCGCTTAGGGGGACAATGGATTATTATATTAAAAACTCTGTTCTCCCTATAGCCTGCGAATTAAAGAGAATAGAACGCTCACCAGCTATGGATAGTTCACCCAGTGTGTGTTTGTCTCTGCAGTCTGTTAAAGTATCCCAACCTATATCATTACTGGAGGAATTAAATAACATGTGCAGATCCACATATGCTCCTGTGGAATTAGGAGACTGTCAACCTAGAACTCCTATCCCCCCCATGGCAATGGCTAGCCCTAGGACCAGCTGCTCACCTCAATCTATCCAAATCACACAGGGTACTCCCCTTGTTACACGCCCAATAGTAAACTCACACTCCGTTGCTGCTACCTCTATTAAAAGGAGGAGAGCTGGGTCTAAACAAACGGGGTTGCAGGCCAAGCAGCAATCACCAACTATAATTTCCGCATCCCCTAATACCCCTAACAGTGTAACATCAAAAGTATCTACCAATGCCTCCTTACTGGCCTCACTTGAAATCATGATAAAGTCAATAATTTCTCCGTTAATTGACAAAATGACCAGTTTAGGGGATAGGCTTTCGGGGGTTGAAGAAGCAATTAAGGCAAATTCTCTAGTTTTAAGAACCAAGGCAGGACCCTCTCACTTACTGTGTCCAGCCCCCACAGAACCGTCCAACATCAACTTACAAAGCAAGAACATCCACAATCAATCACTAACCTTGCACAGTACAAACATAAACCCCCCGAAGTTAGTCACAATCGAACGGAGTTCCCAGACTAGAAAAGGGCCAATTAAAGATATGTCACCTCATAACGTAATTGCGGCCAATTGTCATAGTACGCGACAAAAAACAAATCATCTAGATTTGCCACCAGAGGCAGCTCCTATTGTGTGCGTCCTCTCGGGTGTACCAGAACTCCCATTGGGGAAACAAGAACGCCACCAGGATTTAAGAAATAAGGTAGTGTTCTGGCTATCTAAAAATAGACCTCTCCCACCAAACATTGATGGTACCATACTAAGCGTCAGAAGGGTGGGCTGGCTAGGACCCCTTCCAAAACATACCACGGGTGACCTGGTACTTGTTAAGTTTAAGAATGAACATGTTGTCCCATACCTTCAATCTCGACAGCCACAGATAGGAGATGGGCCTATATCCACTTGGAGTCTAACTGATTTCTATCACAGAACATCTTATGTTCTGCCGTCTTGTCAAAAAGAACTTAACAATCACTGGATGGGCAGAAATGGTCATATATCGAGTGGTCGCTTTATCTCCACGCTTAATTAACCTATCTTACTCCCTTGCCCCCAATGATCAGTTGAATCATCTTATTGATTTAATCCTTTTTAACACACGTCATTTTTTACAAAATGAAATGTATTGTTGTATTTGTTATTATTTATGCACTGTTGTACCTTTATAATTTTTAGACTGAAATTTACCTTTTATGTTTTTGTGATTGTATTGTATGTGCTTTTATGATTTGTTCTTTTACATTTCGAAATAAAGCTAAATGACTACTATCAAAGCCAAGGAATATTTGGATTCTTTATGAACAAATTATATTAGTGGAAGAACAGTTCTCTTCTCTTTTTGAAAGAACTAATGTGTAGTTTGAGAATACTAGGTTGAAAGTTTAGAATCGTATGGTTTAATAGGTGTTTAATTATGTAGGACTACTTTTCTTTTCCATCTTTTTCTTTCTTTTTTTTTTTTTTTTCTTCTCTCTTCTCTTCTTTCTTTTTCTCTCCGTCAGGATGCTTTGGGCCGGGGACACGGCATCCATATGTTTCAGGAATTGACTGTTCCTGTGCCTCCTACTGTGGGGAGGGTGGGGGGAGGGGCTCTGGGAGAAGGGGTGGGTAAGGGTAAGGGTAAGCGTTGGTGGTGGGGGTGTAAGGCAGAGGTGTTCAATACAAGGATGAATATAAGGCACTCAAATGACAACATTGAAGAGCATTCAGTGATGATAATCGCTAATATTTTTTTATTATTTCAATATGGATAAAATGGTGAAAATATGCACAATTAATATTAATGGTCTGAATGATTTAAAAAAGATTGGTATGCTTCGAACAATGCTTCAGACTTTATATATTGATCTACTATGTATTCAGGAAACGCATATTTCATGGGACAAGCGTTCTCTTTTGAATAATCTGGGATTAGAAGTCTTGGTCACGTCAAAACAAATGGGTATAAAAAGAGGCGTAGCAATATGTATGCGAAAGGGAGTTGGGAAGTGCTCGAAAACATTAGCTGATAAATGGGGTAGATGGGGGCTCGCTGAATTAATTATTGGAAGCTGCAAATTTACTATATGGTGTATTTATGGCCCTAATCTAGATGACGCCGAAGTATTTAACACTATGAATGCAGAGCTAGCTACATGGATGCAGCCAATAATAGTATGTGGGGACTTAAATATCCACTTGGCAGCTGATTGGAATATTAAATTAGGGATGAGATACACGGGCCGCAAGGCTAGAACTTATAGAGCACTTAGAGATTTGGTGTTAAGTAATGGGCTATCTGATGCATGGAGTAAACGTTATTTTAAAAATCCAGGATATACTTTTTTCTCCATTCCTCATCGGAAATTCGTCCGTTTAGACTATTTTTTTGTATCCTCTATATTTTTAGAGAAAATTCATATTGAAATACTACCTCAAGTTATCTCAGATCATAATCCTATGATCGCTGAGATTCAGTTTCCCACTGATTGTCCAAATCCAATTAGACTGTGGTCATTTCAGAGAAATCTGCTACTAGATGAAGAATATCTTCAATCCATGGCTATAATTATTAAAGATTATTTCTTAATAAATAATGATACTGCCTCTCCACAAATAGTGTGGGACTCATTTAAATCCATTGTACGGGGAGAGACAATCAGCTTTGCAAATTATAAGAGGAAGAAAATCCAAACAGATTTTAAGGAGAGGCTAAATAAGATTAGGATAGCCGAGATGAATTTAGCTATTGCCTGTAAAAACAATGTAGGAATAGAGGACGCACAATTACATCTAGTTACTGAGCGCTCTGGTCTCTGTACCCATATCGCTGATGAAGTAGCCGCGAAATTTAAGCAATATAAAACTGAACGGTATGAATACAGTGAACGCACCGGAAAAGTCTTGGCTCAACGCCTGCGACAAAAAGCCTCAGCCAATGAAATACAGTGTATTAAAGACATGAATGGTGTTTTTCATGAACGTAGGGAAGAAATATTAGAGGCATTCCATGATTTTTATAAGACACTGTATAATGATCTCAATAACGAAGTTGACAAGACTCTTGATCCTGTAGATTATCTTAGATGTGCTAACCAGCTCTCACTGTGTCCTGAAGAGGCAGACTCATTTATAAGGCCAATAAGCTGGGACGAGATTGAGAAAGCCATTATGAGTCTTGCGGCAGGTAAAGCGATGGGGCCAGACCAGATACCTCTTGAATTTTATCGGACATTTAGACATATGCTTAAACCCGAACTGTTAAAAAATTTTAATTTAGCGTTTCAAGGTAAATCTCCCGATTCTTGGTCTATGGCCACTATAGTTGTCTTTGTAAAAAAGAATAAGGACTCAAAAGAATTAGGGTCCTATCGCCCTATCTCCCTTATCACCGCAGATAGCAAGATTTATTCCAAAATCCTTGCAAACAGATTAAATGATGTAATGGCAGGCCTGGTCTCCCATATTCAACACGGCTTTATTAGACACAGGGATACTACAGATCACGTTAAACGGGTTATCACATTATTGGACTGGGCTCAGGCAAAGGAATCTCCAGTCGGGGTGATTCTACTTGATGCTGAAAAAGCATTCGATAGGGTCGACTGGGGGTTCCTTTGGACGGTGCTACAATGAAAGGGTTTTCCGCTACAATTTATTAGAGCGATACAAGCACTCTATTCTAACCCCAAGGGTGTAATAAGATTAGGCACTGATACTTCTAAACCTTTTACAATTACTAGGGGGACCAGACAGGGTTGCCCTTGCTCCCCGCTTTTATTCGCTCTTTACTTAGAACCCTATTTGGACAGATTAATTATGGAACCTGACATTCCACCAGTTCAACTTCACGAGGTAGATCATAAAGTTTTCGCATACGCAGATGATGTGGCCATTGTAACTTCCGATGCTACCACTGCGCTACCTAAAATAATTGAAGTAGCTCAAGAATATGGCAAATTCTCTGGTTACAGACTTAATATTTTAAAGACCCAGATTATACATTCTGAGACTGGTATACCTACTGATATTCCATTAAATTCTACTGGTACATATCTTGGCGTAACTATTTCTTCTAAAATTGATGACATTGTTGGATTAAATCTGGATCCTTTGCTTATATCAACTAACAGAACTTTAGAAAGGGTAAATAATTTACACTTATCTTTACACGGTCGTACCAATGTCATCAAGATGATGATTTTCCCAAAATTTCTTTATTTTTTCCGAACTATTCCCTTATTTTTTTCGATGTCTCTTTTTAACAAGATTGATAGGATGCTGTCCAGATTCTTGTGGGGGTACCGTCGCTCAAGAAGATCTTTAAAGTGGTGTACTCTTCCACAAGAACGTGCTGGGTTGGGATTTCCGAATTTTAGATTGTATTATTGGGCTATTACTCTTAAAGCAATTAGGGTGCTATTATTCCATGATCATGTTACCGAACCTTCTATGGCACCCTCTATTTTTGAAATGTTAATGGGCACAGAAGCTCGTCAATGTCTACTGAAGTTCATGGAACCAAGCTATTATAAGAGAACAAAATTCAAGGTGTTTTTGTCCGCTTTTTTAGTTTGGAGACAAATCAATAAAACCCTGCGGATAATCTCAAAGCTCAATTTTTATACACCTATTTCTGGTAATATGTCATTATCGGGGATTTTTCAAGATACGGCAATATATCGATGGCAAATGAGACAGATTTATCTACTGGGGCAACTGTATCAAAGCGGGATTTTTGTGTCCTTTTCTGAACTCCAAGAAACATTTGGCCTCTCTAGGAATGAATTCTTTAAATATTTACAGATCCGTAGCTTTTTGGAAAAAAAAATCTGTTACATAATGATGCTATGGAGACTGTTGATATTTTAGAAAGCTGCAGGACGAATAGCCGTATTGGTACGATTTATCAATTAATGTTTAATAGGTTGCATGATGATCTAGATCAGCAGGCCCAGAAATGGCAAAGAAAATTGGGCACAGAAGGAATAGATTAGGCAAGGGCCTTTGAGATGAGTAAGAAGGTACTAATTAATAGCTCTCTTAGGAGCCAACACTATATGGCTACCCTGGACCTATACTACACACCCGCGAAACTAGCCAAATGGAAGGCAACGAAGGGTATTAATTGTAGCCGTTGTGGAATCTTAGCAGCAGACTCATGTCATATGCTTTATAGCTGTCTCAAATTGGCGTTATATATAGATAAGATTGAAAAATTCTTGACTAATTTGCTCAATGTCAATATTAAGCTATGCCCTTCTTTGATAATTTTTGGTATCTATTTTCCTTCTGAAAACCTAACTGCTAATCAGGAATATTTTCTGTTTATTGGAATGGCTGTATATCGTTTTTGCATTACTTCTAGATGGCTGGATATAGATTCGCCCACATTTGAACAATGGCTGGGAAAGTTGCTAAATATATATAGAATGGACAAAGCAGTTTATAAACTGAAGGGACAGAAAAAGAAGATCTTCGCTAGGAATTTATGGTTCCCTATTGAAAATTGGATATAAATCTAATAATTATTGCTTATTGTAATGATATTTTTTTATACCGATAATGTACTAGAAATAATGTGAATGATTGTTGTTGATCAGATACTGCTTTGTTTTTGTATGTTTTTTTTTGCCTCTGCCAAATAACACCAGGAAACATGCGTCCCTTACACACCCAGTGTCACCTTTAGTTCATGGGCCCCTTAAATCTAGTCCAGGGGCCCCAGATTCACTCATATTTCCTTTGGAACACCCCATGCCTTAAACACCAATTTTTTCATTGCTACCCAATTGTCCAAGCCTCGAGCTCTTATGTGATGCAATGGCGCTTGCACGTCTCACCAGTGCCTCACCAGGTCTCACTTGGCCACCAGATAGTCCATGGCCATAAGGGCTCAAATGGCTCATGGCTCCCCAGCGTATCCATAATTCCTAACAGTCTAACCTTGGGGTACATAGCCAACCGCAAGCCCACCACCCACCCAATCTGACCATTTACCTCCCTCCAATACTCTTATGTTACTGGGCAATCTCACAGTACGTGATACAGGGAGCCTGGGGAGCTGCTGCCCTGCAGGCCACGAGGATTAGTAAATCCTATGAAAATACTTAAACTTGGTAAGGCAGAAGCACATGGATATAGCCAACATCCCAGAGGCCATTTTAGCGTCAACCCATTCTTCATCATCAAGGGGCTCTAAATCCTCCTGCCACATCATCCTCAGGGTCCTTAGGGGGTCCAGCATGTTCAGAACCAAAGATTTGTATAACCGCAAAGTACTCCCCCTGTCCAGCTCATCCATTGCCAACTTATATTCTAGTGGGTTAAATTCTAGGACGGTGTCTAGTCTCTCTGCATAGCACTCTAAAATGTAACGTAGCTGAAGTTATTGATATATCTGCGAGGAGTGCAGCTGAAAATCCATCACCAGGTCCAGAAATGACCACATGTGCCCCTCCATCCATACATCTCACAGTGTAGAGATGCTAATAAGGTACCAAGAATGAAACCCAGCAAGGCCTACTGTCTCTGACAACCATGGCCAGTTCCAGAGAGGAGTCAACTCTCTAGGAGTGCCACTCAACTTCATGTGACAGAGAGCCATGTACCAGAACAGATGGGGCCAGTGTGACAGGTGGCAGTGAGTGGGGGGGGGGTGCCCTGCCATACAGCAAAATAAGTATTCCATAGGGGTGCAACAAGCCCAGCTCCAACCTCTGAGTGGGATCACCTCTGTCTGCAAAGAACCAGTCATTGATGTTTATCAACTGTGAGGTCCAATAATATAAACTAATATACGTGGACCCTAGCCCAACACTTCTCAAAGGACACTCTAGAGGATTTTCACACCCCTAAGAAACATGTGATATGTGTCTTCAGATCAGTAAAGAAAGTAGGTGGAAGCGGGTGGCAATAATGCTGTAGGACATATAGGAAACCGGGGAGGGACACCATCCTAAAGAGCGTGCCATAGTCTGCTATTGAGAGCAGCAGCTTAGACCACTCCTCCTTGTTCCACTGAGCCCTGGTCAGGAGCGGGCCACATTAAGTTCCTAATACCTCATTGGGGTGAGGGACACCGTTGTGCCTGAATGACAAAAACTACCCTCTGCTACTGCTAAATGATGGTCGACAGCCCCCTAGTCTATTGCTCCACTTTTAGGCACCAGTTTTGACTCCTGTCAGTTGACTTCGAGCCCTGATGCCTCCTCTTACTAGCCAGGATCTACTATATAGTAGGTATACCCATCGATTGAACTGGAGTCAAAACTGCATTTTCTGGAAGACCACAAGAGATAAGGCAACTGCACTGTATCAATGGCTCATTCAATATTGACCAAGAGAAGCAGCTCATCGGTGTGGGCTAGCATTAAGTGGAGGCAGTGCATGCAGACAATGCCTAGTGCTCCTGCCCGGTATAAAGCTGTTCTGGTCGACATGCACAACCGATTGGAGAACTGTATTTAGACGCATAGCCAAGACTTTGGATAAGAATTTCACCTCCACGTTGATGGGCTGATAAGACCCACAGTCCTCTGAGGCTTTGTAGGGCTTAAGAACATCTGAAATAGTCACTCCCCAGAGGTTTGTGGGAGCACCTTGCCGCTATAGGCATCTTTATATAATTTCAACAGATGTGGGATTAACAAGGAAGAGAATCTTTTAAAAGGCTCCAGTAGGAACCCATTTAGAATGAGGGGCCTTCCCAGAGGGCATCGTGGAGATCGCCTGCTGCACTTCATCAGCTGTAAGGGGAAGATACAGATCTCCGCTCTCCAAGGCAGAGAGCGATATCAGTGGCTAGTCATGTATGGCAAGCCTGTCGTGCTCCAGAGTGGCAGGCACTTGGCGGATGTGTAGGGCCCAGAAGTGAGAAGGAAATTCATTCATTAGGATGCCCAAACCTCTCAACATCCTACCTGCAGTAGTCCACATCTCAGCCACTAGAATGCATGGGCGGCTAGCCATCTCCAGACTTTAGATCAGCTTTCCCGCCTTGTCCCCATCTCATAAACTGGACCCTGGGAATGAAGCCAACTCATTTTCACTGAATATAAGAATATAAGAGCTCCTGGCAAAAGGTCAGATGAGCCTGGCCGAGCTGGCATTTCACAGATGGGGACAGCGATACCCTCACCAACCTGCAATCCAGTCTCTAGTCGGAGTAGCTCCTCCTCTCTCTGCCTAGCATTTACACCTTCCTTTGGATGAGAAAGCCTGTCATCATAGGACCACTTTAAACACCTCCCAGAGGGTGGGGGGGCAGTTTCTTTATTGAGGTCAAAGTATTAACTGAAGGTCTCCCTGATTTCCTCTGCAAAGTAACCATCCTGAAACCGCCAGGCATTGAATCACCCTGCCATCTTCCCCCGACAGCCAACAACTCTGGGGGAATGATCTGAGAGACCCCATGTGAGGATACAGGACTTTGTAACTAACCCAAACTCTGAGGACAGAAGTAAAAGATAATCAAGGTGGGAGGTGGTGCCATATGGATTGGAAATTATATGAAATGTGGCTTGGCGCGGTGCTGCATCTACCAAGTATCCACTAACCCCCGAGTCTCAGCCCATGACCCAAGGTGTATGGAGCGAGCAACATCCGGGGTGAAAGTCGTGTCCATCTCTGGGTCATTCACTGCATTTAAATCTCCCCCTAGCAACATAAATCAAGGCAGAGTGGCCATTAAGAGCTGGGCCACTGCCTCCAGGGTCATGCCCAACATCTGAAGGGGAACATACACACTCCCCAAAGTTCACGTCCTACCCTCAAGAGTCCCATGTATAACCACAAACCGCCCCAGTGGATCTGTATGCTCTTCCTGCACTACTAGCGGAATGTCTTTTTAAATATCCACTCCCCTAGGCCCCTTTATGTAGCCCGAGTAATGGACACTTTTATACCCTAAAAACCCCAGCTATGAGAAGTTAGTCCTGAGGATGTGTATTTTTTGACGCATGAGAAGCGCAGGGCAGTATCACTGCCGCCGCTTAATCTTGTCATTGAGGCCAGTTCTCCTGGAGCATAGCATCCCTGTCCACAAAGTTAAGGAGCCGGGTAATAATGGGTCTTGGGGGGTTCCCGGAGGTGACCTGGAGGCAAATGACCTATTGCATGCTCCACTGCAAAACAGATCAACAAGACTCCATTGGCTTCCATGAACTGATCCAGGCCATGTTAAAGGCAGTGGGTCAGGGACCCTCAGCTCCATCCGGGACCCCACAATGAGGACATTGTTCCATTGAGACCTGTCCCCAGCGTCATGAGCTTTGGTTTCCAGGAAGCTCAATCAGCCCTGGGGGGCCAAAGCAAGGCCTCAAAGTCTTAGCAGTGTCTTCAACCTTGGACAGTCTCCCCTCTGCCTTTGACACCCTTTCCACCACGTTGCGTATATCTTGGCGGGGAATGGACAGGTCAATAATCAGTTCTCCTATTTTGCACTCCAGTGATGCACAAGATTCAGTTATAGCTTGGAGATGGAATGCTGTGAAGTCCAGGGGGTGCCTCCCTGCAGAGTCCATCTCTAGTGCACTCACTCCGTCTACAGCAGGTCAGGTGAGCTTGTTGATCTTCCATTGGGCAGTGGCTTCTGCCTTATCCTTGTGCATCATGCCCCACCGCACTCCTGGTGTAAATAGGAACAGTCAGGGGGGACACTTGGTCTTAGTTCTCATCCCGAGGGCACATGTTGAAGCACCTCAGCAACACAGCACTAGCAGCCACACCCCCAGAGTAGCCAATTTGCTCAGTTGAATCAGTTGTCTTGGAGATCCTTATTGTTGCCTTTACCCCAAAGACCTGGGCCCCTCGGCGCCACCAGGCTGCAGTCCCTGGCAATCAGGAACCCAGCCGCTGATGAACAGCTGCTGTCTCCAAGCCAATGCTGCCTGTTCCGAGTGGGGTCCTTGCCCCACAATCACTTCAAAGGTCTAACACCCTTTCTCTCAGGGACCCCGCTCCGCCCAGCTCCTCTGGTATCTCCTGGGGCCACTGACCTCTCCCAGGGCCTTTAGTTCAAACTACACAGGCCTCATCCCAGAGCTGTCTCTCAGCCACTCACTCATGGGCCGGCACACTCCTCACCTGGCTCCCGGCCTCTAAAAATTAGCAACTCTTCCATCTCAACCCCTCTGTGCCTGGCTCAACTCAATTAAGTAGGGGGTTGGCAACCTCACCTCCTCACTGTCATGGTGCTTGCCCACCTTTGTCTTTTGGGCCATCACCACCAGGCTGGCAGGCAGTGCGACACCTTCTCTCTGGAACCTGGGTCGCAAGACAGGTTTGCCACATGCCCACCTTCTACGCCCCTTACCTCCTTGGCCCACGTGGCATGGCCATTGCGGCCTGCGCCATGGCCTTACAGTCACCTCCGGGGCAGGCCCTGTGGATCCACAATTAGTTTGGCACCACTGGGAGGGGAGATGGGAAACTGGACAAACTGACTCAACCACTTCAGGCATGCCCACAGTGTTGGATGCAGTCTGATTATATAGGGGCTGGTAGCAGAGCTTGCAATTTATGCAGATGCCATCTTGGGCACTAGCCACCTCCCCCCCCCACTACTGTTTACTTTGGAGTAAGAATAGTAAATCTGACTCCTTAAAAGTCTAACACGTCCCCTACTAATATTTAGTTTGGACTGTTAGACTGTTAAAATGTATTTTTTTTTTTGTAAAAGTTTTATTTTATTTTAAGTTGCACAGGAAAATAAACAGAGGGCTGCGGGGGAACCGCACATAACTCAAAGTCATGGTAAAATCTTTGTACGCACAGCAACAGTGACTCAAGCCATTCCATATGCATATCCAGCCCAGGCGCGAGACCACATAGCAATTAGGACCATTGTACACAGTGTTCTAACAGTTTGTCATTAGGTCAGTCCAGCTGAGACACCCAGCGCCGCACTGCGCCGGGCCCTAGCCCTCCAGGAACCATACAAGCGGTGCAGATAAGCAGTTCGTGGATCCTCCACAGCCCAAAGACAGAAACAACCAACATCCCCACCCCACCCCCTCCCTCCCCCCAGTGGTGACGCCATTCACTCAACACTCAATCATACCTACATTACACTTGAAAGAGGTGCATCGACCTCAAAGAGGCCGGACAGACGGCCGAGGGCAACCCCTTAGACAGAAACGTAACCAGAGGACCCCACTGATACCGGAAATTCTTATACTGGCCCAGGAAGATGTCCGCCACTCTCTCCAGACTGAGCAACCTCCACAGCCGCGCGTGCCACAAGGAGACCGCCGGGGCCTCCTTCTTCTTCCAGGCCGCAGCCAGTGTGAGCTTCGCTGCACCGAGGCACAGCCACATAATCTTTTTATCCGCCCTGGTCTGATAGATGAGGCCAGGGTCCCGCAGCCCAAGCAGGACACAGGCCATAGAGTCATCAATGGGATAAGGCAATATGTCCTTCATGTGGGAGAGGATTTCCTCCCAGTACGGACGGATCACCGGGCAGTCCCACCAGATATGGCGGAAGTCCCCCAAAAGCCCGCAACCCCTCCAGCACTTATCCGAGGTCCTCGGGAAAATGCGGTGAAGCCTAGTCGGGCACATATACCACTGCATGACCGTTTTGAGATGGGCTTCCCTCAGGTGCAAGGAATGGTTAAAGGACGACAAGTCGCGCCACAGCGCCGACCATTCCGCGTCTGAGACATCTCGCCCCAGCATTTCCTCCCATTGCCCCATATAACGAGGTCGAGGAGCTATAGCCGATTGAAGCAGCAGTTGGTAAAGGAAGGAAATGGCCCCCTTCATGGCAGACGTCCGCAAAATAAAGGCTTCGAACGGCGTCGGTGGTCTCGTAGCCGCCTCCACCACTCCAGGCGACGTAGCCCAGTGAAGCAGCTGCACATGCCGGAATTGCTCAGTCTGGGCAACCCCATAATCCCTCATGCAGTTAGCGAAAGTGAGGGTGTCCGGGCCGTGGAACAAATGGGTCAACGCCCGACACCCCCCCTCCCTCCACACCGCAAACGGCCCCTCATGTAGCGCCGGCGGGAAAGCCGGGTTGAAATGCAAGGGCGTGAACGGCGAAGGGAACGTGGTCCAACGGTCATCTCCCGCCAGTGAGTCCCACACCTTCAACACCGTGCCGGTGGGAGTGCTGATATATGCATTGAGGGGGCGGTCCTTCTTCGGTTTCCAGGCCAGGTCCCAGATTGACCTGCCGGCAACGCATCGGTCCATATGGAGCCAGTGTTTCTCGGAGGTCTGTTGCGACCATTCTACCAAAACTCTTAGTTGCGCTGCTTTGTAATACAACTGCAGGTCCGGGAGCCCAACCCCACCCTCCGATCTCGGCCGACGGAGAACCGCATAGGAGACCCGTGCCTGACCCCCCTGCCACACAAAACGCAATAAAGAAGTCTTGAGGCGCCGAAAGAAATCGCTGCCCACGGGGATAGGCAAGGCTTGGAACAAATATAAGAATTTGGGGAGGAGGACCATCTTCACGGCATGGATTCTGCCCAGCCACGACAGAAACTTCGGCTTCCACCTATCCAATTCCGCCTGGGATTTCGCCAGCAAGGATGGGAAATTAGCCTGGAACAGCCCGCCCACCGTCGGAGTCAGGTGGACCCCCAGGTAGACAATCGAACCCGTGGCCCAGGACAACGGAGTCAGCGGCAGCACCCTGTCCCTCTCGACCTGCGACAGGGTAAGATTCAGGATGTGCGACTTGCTATAGTTGACCTTAAAGCCCGCCACTCCCTCAAACTCCAACAGGGCCTCCCGGACGCAAGGAAGCGAGCTCTCCGGATCAGTAACAGAGAGTAAGACATCGTCCGCGAAGAGCGAAATCTTATGCTGTTCCCCCGCGAATGGTAAACCTCGGATCCCCTCATGCTCCCGCACCGCCACCGCCAGCGGCTCAATGCTCAGCGCGAATAGCAGGGGGGACAGAGGGCAACCCTGCCTGGTGCCGCGAGTGTGAGCAAAAAATGCCGACACATGACCATTCACCGCAACCCGGGACCGGGGGCAGCAGTAGTTGGCCCTCACCATAGTGATGAAGGTCTCCGAAAAACCAAAGGCAGTCATGGTATTGAAAAGGAACCCCCAATCCACCCGATCGAAGGCCTTCTCGGCGTCCAGGCCCACTAGAACCGCCGGTATACGAAACCGTTCCGCTTTTTCTATAAGATGTACCACCCGACGCGTGTTATCATGCGTCTGGCGCCCCTTGATGAAGCCAGACTGATCCGGATGGATCAGCGCCGGCATAAGGTCTTGGAGCCTACGCGCCAGGATCGCCGAGTATAGTTTGGCGTCCAGATTAAGAAGCGCTATCGGGCGAAAGGAGGCGCAGTGTGCCGGATCCTTCCCCGGCTTTGGCAACACCGTAATCATCGCCTCTGCCAGGGAGCCAGTGGAGGAACCAGAGGAGGCCACATCATTAAAAAGGGCGACCAAGAAATCACAAAGCTCGGAGGCGTAAGATTTATAAAACACAGCCGTGTAACCGTCCGGGCCAGGCGCCTTGTGAAGCTTCAAGTTCGTAATAGCCGCTAGCACCTCCTCCCTGGTAATCGGTGCCCCTAAGAGCTCATTCCATTCCTTAGACACCTGCGGAAGGGTTAGACGCCCCAGGTATGCCTTCTGGGCAGCCGTTCCTAGTTGTTCCCCCCTGTATAGGTCCGAGTAAAAGCGACCGAAGAGGGCCGCCTTCGTCTCGTCCCGATGCTGCAGTTGTCCAGCAGAGTCGCGAATCCCTCCAATGTACTCACGTTCCCGCCTGTCACGAAGCTGTCGGGCCAAGTGCCTCCCCACCTTATTACCACAAGAGTAGGACTGTCGGCCCAACCGCAGTAGGGTAAACTCCGCCCTGTTATTGTAATGGGCCCTCAGTTTCCCCCGTACCGCCGTGAGAGGCCGGAGGGTCACCCTCGAGGGGTTGAGTTTATGTACCTGCTCGAGAGAGGCCAGTTCAGCCTCCAGGGCCTCCCTCTCCCTGCGTCGCATCCTATTGAGTTGTGCGTTAAGGCCCAAACAAGTGCCCCTGATGGACGCCTTAAAGGCATCCCACGTGTTGGTTACCGAGGTATCCGACGGTGGGTTGAGGGCAAAGAACTCCCTAATGGCCACCCGCAGCGCCTTGTTAGAAGCCTCGTCTCGAAGCACCGAGGCCGGGAAATACCATTTCCGTTGCCCGGAGCCTGTCGACGACCAGCGCAGAATAAGTACCAGCATGCTGTGGTCCGAGACCGAGAGGGGCAGTATGGTGGAGTCAAGGACATCTCCTCTAAGAGCCTGGCTAAGAAATATATGGTCCAGTCGGGAATATGAGCGGTGCACATTAGAAAAAAACGTGTAATCCCTGGACGTTGGATGTAGAGATCGCCACCCATCAATCAACCCCATGTCCACCACTTTTTGCCGCGACTAAAATGTATTTTTAAATTATTTATAACACAAAAATAATTTATACATTTTTATTTCTATTTTATTTGTTCGTTGTGTCATTATACCCAAAGTTCTAAAGCCCTCATTGGACAAAATCTTCCGGTTTGAAGCACTGGAGATAGTTTTTGTCGTTAAAAGACTTTGGGCCAGATGTAGGTAATTCATATTTACCGACTCTTAAATACCGAATTTTACCGATTCGGTATTTAAGAGTCGGTAAATATGAAGGGGGGAGATATAGGTATTACAGAATCTGTAAATACCGAATCTTTAAGATTCGGTATTTACCGATTCGTAAATACCGAATCTGTATTGCCCATTGATTCCTATGGGCCTTGAAGCCCATAGGAATCAATGGGCAATACCGATTCTGTAATTACAGAATCGGTAAATACCGATTTTAGCAAGGGTGCAGGGGGTGTCACTTTGACACCCTCTAGCACCCCAAAGACGGGCATGTTTGCCATGTGGCACACAGACATGCCCTAAGGGCATGTCTGTCTGTCACATGGCTAGGTGTGCATGCACACATGTGCATGCACACCTGGAATCGGTATTTTACCACCCAATTGGATTGGGTGGTAAAATACCGATTCTGTAAGGCCTTAAGGACTCTGAAGAGTCCCACCTACATCTGGAAGGTACCGAATCGGTAAAAATACCGATTCGGTATTTTACAGATTCTGTAAATTTAACGATTCTGTAAATTTACACAATCTGTAAAATCTGGCCCCCTACATCTCAAGATGCCAAATACCGGTCGGAAACGGCCGAATTCGGCCGTTTCCGACCGGTATTTGCCACCTACATCGGGCCCTTGGTGTTCCTAGGTAAAACATTAAGCAGTGCCATACACCAACTTTTATATGACTGCAGTCACTTCAGTTTCAACCACAGAAAGATCTTTGTTTCTGAAAAACAGCAAGGAGGATGTTTTTCTAGTTTTTTCTGTTGTTTCACATTTCCAATAGGATAAAATTGATACTGTTTTCCAAGGCTTTCCCATTTGGTAGTTTATGTTTCATTCATAGCATTTGTTCTCTACATCCACTTTTCTTCATCTCTTAAATATATTTCTTGTTAAATAATGTTAATTCAATTCACTTTGTTTGGACCTTTTATGCTTGTTCCTTCTTAGGTGGAGGGTTGTAGGGCCAGCTGTTGCACACATATCACATACATTTATTTCAGAGAACGACACTGCAGATGGAGCAAGGTAACTAGAGAAAGATAATGACTCCTTCCTGAAACCAGTATACATTTGAGTATCTGATTATTCAGATTTGCTGGGCACTCAGGGGCATATTTACAAGCCCCTATCGCCATAGGAGCGTCGTTTTTTCCCTGTGGTGATAGGTGCTCGCCATATTAACGTGGCTTAACACCCCCTTGTGAATAAGGCACCCTTTCATGCTATGCTTAGCGTAAAAGAGGAGGGGAATGGCTGTTGCTGTGGGTGTTCCACCTCAACACCAATTGATTCTGATGCTGACACCTATTTACAAGAGAGGTGTAAATAGGAGGCAGAACCCTGGCAAAACTAAGAAAAATTGTTCAATTCTCCTCATTTTTGCTGTTTTCATGTAAATGTACATGTATGTATACTTGTAAAGCGCACTATCACCTTTCAGGCATCCTGGCGCTGTATAGCGCTGTGGAACCCTTCCTGGCTTTCCATGTGAGATGCTCCCTACTGGGCACCCCCAAGGTGAGGCCAGGCATCTTAGCGCTTTTGGGGCCATTGTGGAGATTAAGCAAGCTATTGGCCAGAGTTGCAGAGTGGGACCCATGATTAGAGTAGGCACCTAGGCGAGAATTATCGAGTCCGTGGACATTTTGAGCCCAAGACACTGCCGCGTCAGGAATTGAACCCTGATCCCGGGACAGACCTCTGCCTCAGGGTCTGCCGCTCTAATCGGTGAGCCACACTTCTCCAATGTGCAGTAAACATGAAAACAGCAAAAGGCCAATGATTGTTTATGGACAGGAAGTTCCCCCTTCCTACACTTAACCAATCATTTTTTGAAAATGCCGTTTTGCAACCTCTATGTATTCTGCATTAAGTAGCACACATAGAAGTTACAAAACGGCATATGGAGCAAGGGTGCCTGTATTGATGCTAGGCAGCTAAGTGTAGCGCAAGTGCACGGGGAAACGCAGTGCTGCACCATGTTTTGTAAATATGGTGCAGCCCTGTGTTTCTAAAGTGGCGGAGTGAGGGGTTAAGCGAGGAAGGCTAATGCCTCACTCTGCCACTTCCCTTGTAAATATGCCCCTCACTCTCAATTCACATCAAGACTGTACACTGTCTTCCCCATACTCTACACATTTAACATTTTGAAATGAACAGGTTTAACTAGCTTTGCCTATCGTAGTGTAGATGTTCTATTTTTAAATAGGGTGCCTTTTTAACATGTAAAAGTCTTTGTTTTAATGGTACATATTCTTCTACAATAGGAAAACGTGTGGACAATGTAGAATACTCGACGATTGTCATCAAGTTGTTATGATCCTTTATTAACCGGGAATTCGTATCTTTTTACATTTCAGATAACACAGCATCAGTGTTAACCCACCGAGATGGCTTCAGTTATAATGAGCAACACACATTTTTCCTGCTTGTTGTAATAATGGACAATGGAAATCCTCCACTCAGCAGCACCAGTACTCTAACTATCAGTGTCTGTCACTGTGACGCAGATGGTAATGAACAATCGTGTCATCGAGGAACTTCGTTCTTTTCTGTGGGTTTCAACAATGGAGTCTTAGTTGCTGTTTTGGGGTGTCTTTTCATGTTAATAGGTAAGAAAACCATAATAAAAGGGAACGTTATCTTTTGAAGTTTGTGCTGCAATTTTATGATTTGAAACTGTGTAGACATTGCAGGAAAAAGTTTGACTAACATATTTTCTCAGAGAAACAGTACATTGTCTGCTGTTGGAATGTGTGGGACCTTCATTGGTTATTTCTAGGCCTGGGCGTAGTTCGCCGAGTTTTGCTATGGAGAACTTCACGAAGTTCCGCGAGTGGTGGAGTGCAGTGTGAACCCAAGTTTGTGCTGGTATTCCTGCCGCTTGGCTAGAAATTCTACCTGAGCGGCAGCTCACGCTCGCAAACTTACCATTCGCGCTCGCAAACGCGCGAGCGGGGAAAAAACTCCGCTGCACATCGCGAGCTCTGCGGAGTGCAGAAAACTCTGCAAACTCCGCGAACGGAGCGAAGTTCACCACCCAGGCCTAGTTATTTCTCAAATGCAATATATGTGAAGTTGCCAGAAAATCATGTTATTGCCTTATTTGGTTTATGCAACTCAGTCTGGTCGTTGATTCTCTTCCTTGTAGCTGCATTTTCAAACCATTGCTGCTTGAAGAAAATGTCTTTCTCAGACGTATTTCTTCAAAATGCCAGTGATCAAATATGTGTTGTTAGAGCTTACAAGGTTATTCTTCCAGTGAGAAGCGCGATCTTTCCTCTGTCAGAAAGACTAAGCATTGGCCATTCACAGCAGTCTCTGCCAAGATGAATCCCTCATTTCCTTTTGCTATCATACAGCCAATCAACCCCTTTGTGTAAATTCAAGCCTACTCCACCCGGTGAAATACAGCCAATGACACCTCTTTTCGGGAACCTTACTATGAATGAGATCCATATGTTAATATGTTCTTGGTTACTCTCCTCACCTTTTGGGGATGCAGGTCATATTCTGAACTCATGAATATGAATGAATGAATATCTTCATTGAGTTCATTGATAACTCAATCACCACCACATGAAGCATGGTAAACGTTCTCCTGCAAAAAGCATTGGAGATCCTTGTTTAAGCTTTCTGCAAATGAAGTATGGTGTTAAACTGTCAGTGCAGTTCATACTGGGCTACAAGGGGTGTGAATCCTTCAGTCAAATTTCACGTTAGTACCTCTTCGAAGGTTCAACTTAAAATATATGGGTTATAGTACCTCTCCTGGGCAGTAAAATGATATTGCAAGTCACCAAGGAGTTCCATATAGAGGAGCGAGGCCAAAGGCCGAGTTCTTTTATATGGAACTCAGAGGATACCTGCAATATCTTTATCATGAATGGCAAGGGGTGCTACATTTTTTAGAATACATGGTCACCTTTACCTCAAATTCCTTAAACCCTTGGTGCATATGAAATGAAATGAAATGAAAATGTGACTTATAAAGCGCTACAGTTGCCCTGAGGCGTCCAGGCGCTGAAAACAGATGGGGCCCTCTTGAGGTATTTTGCTAGGCATTAAACAGCAGGGTTTTTAGCTGTTTACGAAAAGTGGTCAGGTTGGGGTTGTTCCTTAGCTGCAGAGGGAGTGAGTTCCAGAGTTTGGAAACGTTATACGAGAAGGAGCGTCCTCCCGCTCTAGCTCTGCGAGTTCTGGGGATCTCAGCCAGGAATGCTGTAGAAGAGCGAAGGGATTTATTCGGCCTATAGGGAGAAATCAGGGGTCGATTAATGTCTGGGCCCGTTTCCCAGAAAGTCTGGTGAGCAATGCAGAGCGATTTGAATCTTACTCTGTCCCTGATAGGTAACCAGTGCAGGGTCCTCAAGCTGGTTCTCACTGAGGTCCTCCGGGGGATGCCCAATAGTGCTCTGGCAGCACAGTTTTGGGTGCGTTGGAGCTTCTGTAGGGTGTAGTCCGGGGCTCCCAGGTATAGGGCGTTATTAAAATCCAAACGGGATTGGATAAGGCCCTGATGTTGGCAAACATAAAGGATAAAAATAGAGGGGCATATTTAAACGCCCCTTTTGCCACCGGTGTGTCACTTTTGTGACACACCAGCAGCGCAGTGTGGTGTTCCATATTTACAAGAACACGTAAAGCCACCATGCGTGGCTTATCGTGTCCTCCTAACCGTGTCCCCTTTTCATGCAGCACTTTGTGCGAAAGGGGCGTTCCCTGGGTGTTGCCGTGGGTGTGCCCATGCATCACTCATGAACTCTGCTGCATTCCCAGATTTACAAGGTTTTGTAAACCTGGGAATGTGCCAGAATCCTACACCTCCCTAGCGGAGGCATAAGGAGGCACGACAAGGAGAAATACTTTTATTTCTCCTCGTTTTGTCTCCTCTTTCTATGCGTGTTGCATTCTGCAGCCCATATAGCAACAGGAAAACACCTCTTGTGATTGTTTTTGTGCAGAAAGGTGTCCTCCACAAAAACAATCATCTCCACAACGCAGGCAACCTTTCCCCATGGTGCAATGTGCCTGCATTGGTGCATGGCAGCCAATTGTGCACCAAAGCAGGGGATAGCAGAGAGATCTGTCATATTGTTGTAAATATGACACATCCCTGTGCTCTAAAAGTAACACAGCAGGGCGCAACCAAATGGCTTTTGGCACCGCGCTGCGTTACTTTTTTGTAAATAAGGCTCATAATCTCTAGTGCAAAGTCAAAAAAGCGTATAGATATTTGTCGCAAAAAAAGTATTGGAAGCAGTTTAATACAAGTTAGGTATTTAAAAAAGCGATTTAGGCAAAAGGAAGTATGGAGTTAACTGTCAGTGCAGTTCATTCTGGGCTGCAAGGGCTGTATTTCACGTTAGTACCTCTTCTAAGTTTCAACTTAAAATATATGGGTTATAGTATCCCTGCCAAGCAGTAAAAGATATTGCACCAAGGAGCTCCATGAACATATAGAAGAGCAAGGCCAAGAGTTGAGTTCTTTGATAAGGATATGGATTCAGGGCCGTAGCTACAGGGGGGCAGCAGAGCCCGGCACCCCCATCTTGATGCCTGCCCCCCCAAAACATTCTTGGCAGCGGGCAGATCGCAAGGGGATTTTTGAAGAAATACTCAGTACCATCCAGACATTTTTCACTTCTGTAGAAACACAGAATGTAAGCTAAAGTGTGCTCCAGTTAAGAATAAATATATCTTAAGAAAAAAGCTTTGTATTCTTTTAATTTGAAATTATTTATGCATTTTTATGTAGCGCCTTACAATAGAACCAGTTACATTAGATAAGGACTTCGGAGTACATGAATTACATAAAAGAAACAAACAGATCAACTCTAGATTTACATAAGAATGGTAGTAAGTACATAAGTCTACTAGATTCTTGTGGTTAAAGTTACCAATATACAAGTTCCAAATTCACTCAAGATTACATTTTAAGAAAAGGTGTAGGGATTAGGGCTGAACAAATATATATATATATACATATTTACAAAGCCTGATCTTCTCGCGGTTGCTGGGATTTTTGCAGTGCTCATTCAGCCAGGCCTTCAGAGTGCAGGTGCACTCATGGGCGGTGTTCTAGGGCCTGGAGGGATCCCAGAGCTGTTGCTGGCCATAGGGGTAGAAAGCCTGGTATGGTGGACAAAGGAGGAGTGCGGTAGTCTGCAGGTAAATTTTGCACTGCACCAGGGAATCAAGCCAGGTTTTAGACATCTTGCCCTAAGATGGGCCAAGCAGAGCGGTCAGGGCTCCGAAAGTGCCTCAGTCCTACACCGGTCTGGACTGCCTCAAGGGCTAGCGGTTAGCACCCCCCTTTCAAATGTTATATGGGTGTATGTGCACCCACTGCACCAAGGCAAGCCCTCTGGGGAAGCTCCAGTGCCAAACCTCACCCGCTGTCGATGTCATTGCCACTCTCTGCCACTGGGTCCCTCCGCGCTGCAGCTTAAAGACTCACTTCAGGTCTTGGGCTGTGATGCAGGAGCCCCCTGGCTTCAGACTGTGGGAGCAGGTTTCCTCTGGAGCTCCATGCAACTTACGGGTCTGCCGCACATAGAGCGGTGAGGCCTGCGCCAACCTCTTGCCTCCAGCCTGTAAATGAACTCCAGACAATGATTTTCCTCTTCCATTTATACACTCCAATTTCAGAGCTAGGGGTTGGGTTTTTAGTGTGGACAGGAAGTGGTGGCGCTCGAGCTTGTCTGCGTAATGTTTTCAATATTCTAAGTAAGTACTGTGCTACCAGGTTAGGGAATTAACCCGATAACCCCCAGAATTATGTGGGTTAAGGGATCCATTGTGGAAGCTAAGCACAGTCCCGGGCACATGTAGTGAGGATTTAAGCAAGGTTTGGTGTCAATGTTGTTGTCTGAAAAAAAGCAACGGTCAGCACCAGTGTTTGTTTTGAAAAGAGTTATTCTATAAGTCACAAGGCAACTACTGTATTGGACAAAACAATCAGCCGACACGTGTTTCATCACTAGGAGTCATCCTGTGACTCTTCAGGGCTGGGGGAGATACAAAACATGGGGTGAGGGATACACAGGAGATACATAGTGACACAGTCGTATTAAACTGGGTGACATTGACGGGAGGGTAAAAGAATCACCAAAAGTGTACCTGCAGAAACCTGGGAGACAGAGCACTAAGTGGACGGTGAAACTTGTGAGAGTGCCGCTGTCATGATTCTCATGAGTACTGCGCTGGAAAACACAGAAATTATAGTGGCTAAGGTTGCTGTGATAAAAGAAATGGGTGATGTGTACTGCGCCATGGGAGCACCGTTAGAGAGTTGGATAGACGTATGGTCATTAGGACAAGTAAGAGGTCAGTGGAACCAGAGGAAGATAGTTTAGGCGTGTGAGAAGGAGGCGATTAGGGTTAGAGGAGCCTGTGTACGGGAGGTATCTCACTGGTAACCAAAGAAAGGTAAAGGGCAGAGAGGGAGAAAGATTGAGAGAAAAGAGTGTAGGTTAGACGAGCTGCTGTGTGGCATGGTGCTCGCCTGCTGTTAAAGGAAGGATAGTGGTGGTTACCTGTTCTAGGTCAGAAGAAAAGGTGATCTGGCCCCTATATGAGAAAGATACAGAGTGGTCAGTAAGACCACACATGGAGAACATGTAAGGTGAGTACCTGAGTAGAAAGAATGTAAAGGTGGAGGAGTGCATGCTCACCAGGGCACCAGAGATAATTCCAACCCGGGCTGGGGAATGCGAAGAGCTGGATGTCTAGCTGGATAGTAGACAAGGGATCGATTTGGTGTCTTGTCCCAGTTGTGAGAACAGATGTGGATACTCTCAGGAGCCCCTGGGGGAGAAAGGAGAGTCTTACAACAATGGATGTGCATGGCTGGCGAGACAGATAAGGGATGTGTAAAACCTTACTGGAATGAGACCGAAGACGATGGATTTACTCTAGGGTGCCAGGGCAGGTGTGCCACGGCGATTGGGTGTCCAGTAACGAACAAACGAATTTCGTTGCGTGCACTGCATCACCAAATGCGATGCAGTGCACGCAACAACATTTGTTTTATTTATTTATATGTTTACTTACCTGTTAAACTCTGTAATCCATACATTACTACCCCCAACCTCCCCCTCCCCCTCCCCACGTCACCGCCCTGCAGGAACTCCTACTGCCGACCGCGGCTGCCCAATACTCTTCATGAATTAGGTGACACATTGTTACTTATTCCAATGGAGGGCCATTAGAGGAATGGTGGCCTACTGTCAGCAGACGAGCATGTATGTGATCTTTTTTCAATATTTTTTTTGTTAAAGGCAGCCTTTTTGTTTTGAAAGAACAGTGCTTCATTTAACATTTTGTATTTTAAAGTTACAGTGAACCACTTCCCACCCCAAATGTTTGTTTAACATACAGAACAGTGAAAATGTCTTAAGATGACCACTTCGCCTTTGTGAATGGGTTAAACCACCTTTGTGGAGTTGGTAAACTAAGAATGGTTTACAACCCCAATTATGGTCTCAAACAATTGTTACATAGCATTTTTAATTGCAATTTAATAGGATGCTGTACCCGCCCCTTCCAAATTTTGATTCAGTATGAATTTCTAAACCCATTGTGTGATTTGCCAAGAGAGTGATTGGCAATCTACTGTTTCTGTGATGATTAACAAGGATAAGGTCCTTGTATTCACTTACAAAACCAAAAACCTTCTGTGAGCCCTTCCTACATTATCCCAAAATGCACACACCCACTCTCAGTGCATGTCCTGCTTTCAGCAGTCTTTACAATCTTATCAAAATGTAAACAATTTTTAAACAATTCAACAATGAAGATAATTTTCCCATCTACTGAACCCCACCCTTATGTTGCTGTCATTGCTCGGGCCATGCCCCCCCAAACAAATATTCCTGTCTACGGACCTTATGGAACTCTGAAGATACCCGCAATATCTATCATGAATGGCAAGGGTTACTATATTTTTGGAGAATACATGGTCACACCATCACCTTTACTGCAAATCGCTGAAATCCTTGGTGCATATTTCTGTCATATAAAACAGAGACCATGTTGGCAAACATGAAGGATAAAAGTCGAATATCTAGTGCAAAATCAAAAAGGCTATTAGATATTTGTTGCGAAAAAAGGTATTGGAAGCAGTTTAAGACAAGTTAGTTTTAAAAAAAAAAAATAGCATGCAAAATACATTGGTAACAATGCATACGTCCTGGTATGTAAATAAAAACTGCATAGTTTTACAAATGGTGCATGTTAACTATCTGCTCTTGCATAATAGTATGCTAAATTAAATATAGACTAATGCTTTGTGAATGACCTTAAATAAACCCCTTATTTCCTTCCTATGGAAATACCATTATAGTGGATGCAGATAATGGGTAAATACTGAGGATTGCTCGATTTTATGGAACACAGTATTGAATCCTATCTGCTTTTTCCCTAATATTTCTGCCTGTAGACTTCACCTGCTTGGAAGCTCAGCATGAAACACTATTGCACCACACTTAGGGGTATATTCACAAGGACTCAACTTCGATTTATACCCACCTTAATGCATCAAAAGTGAATATAGATTTAATACCCCATTCACAAGCTGGTGCAAACTGCAGACATTGACTGTATTCCCGTGATCACTGCCCCAAAATGTATCTCCATGGTGGGCACCAACAACTAACCCTAATGAGATGCAGAGTAGGCGTTCCCGTGCAAAACACACGAAAAAACCACAACACCACTTTCACAATGAACTGCCAGATCTGAAATGTGAAACAAAAACAGGCGATAAACCGCAGTAGCATCAGGGAATTAACACCTGCCTATTGCTGGTGTAAAGCAGGACGACAACCTGCAGTATAAAATGGAGCCCAGCCAAGAGCCACACGTGAAGACCCACAGATGCCATGGAGACAACGACCATGCACAGTGGATACCCATGAGGGCCACAACACCCACAGCAACTACTCAAGGCCCGCCACCACCACCAGGACCCGCCCCCCTCAGGAACACCACAGAGGCAGCGTACATAAAGACAGCAGACTCACCTGAAACACACCTGCCGCCCACGGCATGGCACCACAGACACAAAATAGCAGAATGTGAGGAGAGGCATGGAGCTGGCATGTGTGAGAGCGGCAAGTGACTAAGGAATGTAAACCTATCCAATGCCAGGTTTGGTGTGGAGGTGCCGGATAGACCACAGAGTGCAAACCATGGAAATGGCCATGTGGAGAGCAACTACTGGCGCATGGAGTGTAGTGGCCAGTGAACGTTACCATGTCCCCACAGGATGTGGGGCAGAACGCGGAAATGATGCACGTTACGTCTGCCCCTGTATGCGTGTGCATAGTGGGTTGGACCTGCACACGCCAGGCCTGCGTAGGGGTGTGAACAAAAAGCCCATCGCACTGGTCTTGGTTCTCATTCAGAATGGACCAAGCATCAGCCAGGGTGGCGCCTCTGAGCCCGACACGAGTCCTACGCCAAGCGCTGTGGGGCCTGTGTCCCTGAGCGCCTGCTGCAGCCCGGGCCGCTGGTCCCCAGACCCGTCATGCCTACCCCAGCGCGCCAATGAGGCTCCGCTCCTACCTACACCAGCGTGTGTCAAAGAAGGCCCACCACGTGGTGGTGCAAGCTCCAAGCACCAGTCCTGCGACCTCTGCTTTGACCCTGTAGGTCCCACATGTGGAACTGTGCCCTGAGTCCTGAATGGCAGTGACCCCCAACTCCATGGCAGCAGCCACAGCACCAGACTCCCTTTGATTAGTGAGGCATGATTCCATATGGCAGGCCTGCCACACAAGGTGCCAATAACCCAGTTCAATGCCAGCCAGCCACACGAGGTGCCACTAACCCTGTTCAATGCCAGCCGGCCACACGAGGTCCCACTAACCCTGTTCAACATCAGCCATCCACACGAGATGCCACTAATCCTGTTCAACGCCAGCCGGCCACACATGGATGAGGGCTCAGACCTACCCTGTGGACCAGTAGGTCCCACATCCAGCACGTAGTCGCGAATCATGAATGGCAGAGTCCACACCAGTGAATGCACAGAGAGGAGTAAGATGAAGATGCAGCTCAGTCTGGATGAGAGCCGGATCAGAGTCACGGAGGTTATTGAACACTATCAACGACTGACCTTGTACCATCAACCCTGTTCACCGCAAGTCCACATCCCGTGGTGCCACTGAACCTGAACTACGCAGGCTGGTGGGGCCATCCAACCGAAGTCGGTGACACTCTGTGAATGGCTAATGCTGACCGCTGCCTCAGCCCTACCCTGCGGTCCTGTAGGTCACACATGTGAAACTGTGTTTTGGGTAAGATGTGGAGGGCTCCACACCATTGGACACCCCTCATCAAACGCGGCATCCCCTAACAGCACTGGTGCCACTAACTCTGAGCACAATGAGTCATGGGCACTATCTGGTTGGATCTTGGTGGTGTCTGAGCCCATGGCCTAGTGCCTTTCTGCATCTTCTTCTGGCTGGACCAGCTTGGTGTCCGACATGTGTCTGTTCCATTAATCTCCTCCATAGTGACTGTTTCAGCGTGGTCCTGCCCTCTGCATCATGCCCTGGGGTACACCTTCCACTGTCCACCAAGACACTCCGTGACACGCTCCTTTTACATCTACGGAAATCTGCTCTGCACTCGTGACCCTGCCCCAGTGCCCTGCAAGTCAGTGTCCCATGACGATAGGCCCGTGCAGGCCGCTGTGCATCTAGGGCCACTAACTCTGTGCAGCACAAGTCATGGGGCCTTTATGGTTGAATGGTTGTGTCCTTTGCGATGCACACTGTTGTTGATTTCTGACTGCACCTGGCAGCCCTTGCTGGCTGGTGTGCACACACCCCAAACACATCCAACAGAGGTGTCACTCAGTATGTGTGCCTGCCAATAAATGTGCCTGTGCGCATGTGTCCCTAGCCATTCACACCATCTGAGCAAGTGTGTCCGTGTGGTCATTGTGTCAGCATGATGGGCACGGGCCCTGCAACATCACAGTGTGCTATCTTCAGCGGACGTTACCATGTCACCTCAGTATTGGCAGTGATCTTGGACATGTAACTTCTCACGCACCCCCCTGCTTGCACAAGCAGTGTGCTGTTCCGGCATACATCAGGTCAGCGCAGGGGTGTGCTGAATCGGCAGGGGGAGAAGGGCGTGGCTCATACTTGCCCTTGAGCAGGAAGTGCGGTAACTGTGTCTCTGTGTTTGGGTGTAGTAGTCGCCACCAGGGCCACAGTAGTCGATGTGGCAATGCACCAGGAGGGCAGGCCAGTACGTACAGGGACATGTAGGAGTGCAAAACCGCTCGGGGTCTTGGCACATGCATGCCAAGTATTATGTGTATCAGCGCTGCGGATGCATGAGTCATTTGCCTGGTCTCATTGCAGGGCGATCACAGCCACCCATGGGCTGTACACCTGTGTCCGCCCTGTCCGGTCCATTGGCCTACACTCAAGTGGCCGCACACCTTCAAAAGACAGCGTAACGGTGTTTCCAGGATCGCAGACATCCCACCACACCCACGCCAGGCCCTGTGCATCTCCTGTATACATGCAGATAGTGAAGTTACTGTAGAAATGAAAGGTCCTTTGTGTGAACTATTAGGCGGTAGCACATCTGCATCTATGAATAGGAACTGGCAAGTGCCCAGCACCCCCTGACAGATACAGTAGCATTTGCTTGTGACTCCTACACTACGCACTGCCTGAAGTGGGAACAACGTGTACACATGCCACATGCAGTAGTCCTTAGTCATAGTTGGCGTGCGTGAAATGGCCTTCACACGTACTACCACCCCACCCCAGGCATGCACCCGTTGCACACAAACACTGCTCATTGCACCCAGCTGTGCCATTTCATCCACAGGACTGGCCCAGGACAAGCCAGTGCTGCTATTAGCAGAGCCACTGACGCAATGGCAGGCCATTCCGGACCGATGCTCGGATCCAGTCATGTGGACCTGTACCGTGCATGTCTGTTGCATGTACTGGGGCACTGCCATTGGTCGTCTTGCGGATCAGTTACCGGCTGAGCTTCCGTCTTGCGGACGTCACCTGCGATCAGCCTGTGTTGCATTGTGCCTCGTGCATATTCGAGTGATCCATGGATGTCTGCCTATCCAAAGTAACGGTAGCTGCCCTGGATTATGACGTGTGTGTGTGCGCCCCCTGTTGGCCCACGACCAGGAGTGTCACTGTGATACTCGTTTAAGACATGCATGGATGTTTGGCACACAGGCTGGACACTGGACCTGGGAGATTGCACAAGTCATCGTGTGCAGTTAGCACATTGAGCCACTACCCGATTGGGCTTTGGTGCACATTCGGGCCAGTGGTTGTAGTCAGTACATCTGTCCGGGTCAGCTGATGGATTTCGTTGACGACATGTCAGATGTAGTGGACGACGATCGCTCATTGGAGATGTTGGCCTCAGCAGCTGCACTCGCGTTCATGGACGAGTGACAAGGTACCTGCAGCCACAACTGGATGTGACCCATTTCACATGTCCCGACGCCTGGTTGCATGTTTGGGATCTGGTCACATGTCCCAAGTCGACAGTGGACATGGCTGCATTGGCCTGGACTCATGATCCATGTGCGTACAACCGACGCGGGTTGGCACTGACTTTTGTTGGTGATGTACTACCCCGAGGTGGCAATGGCCGCTTTCCTACATTCCTCATTCAGACATGCTGCTGCATTGTTCTGCATATCATGGTACTTCTCTTGGCCGTACTGACATGAAAATGTTGATAAAGTTTCTGCGCTTTCACTTGTCTCAGACTGTGTTGCGTCTTGATTTGTATGCAAATGTGTGTCCCAGAGACTCTCCGGCTCCCTGCCATATGTGCATTGCTACCCCTTCTGGACTGTGGGTTTGTACTTGTGCATTGTCATGTCCCTGTTTCGAACTTAGCCAGATGCGTATGGCCGTTTACCGGCACCAGGCGGGTGCACTTGTGTCCTGTGGCCGGTTGTGCAAATGTTGGTGTTGGTGCCACATTGTGTTCGAGGTTAGGGTGCTCTGCTTCCTATGTGTGTGTGCTGCATTGTGTGAGATGTCCCTTCAGCTCTGATTTGGCTCACCCTTCTCCTTTTCAGGCAGTGTGGTTTTCACTTTGGTGCTTGTTCAGTGGTGTGATGTTGCCGGGTTGTGTAACTTTTGCTCTTGGTTGGTGCTGTTACTCTTGGGCATGGTTTGTCTGCAGTTGTGCTGTGCTTAATTGTGCATGTGTGCCATTGTGCCCATCTCCCCTCGTCACCCCGGTCCCTGATGGTTCCTCTCCCTCTCCCTGTTGTTGTTGTGTCTGTTTTGGGCAGTTTCCGGTCCTGAGTCCTGCCACCGTCTCCGGACTGATGTGGTTAATACCATTTCCACCATGTCATCCAGCTCCTGGTGTGGCACTGACCTCCCACCTCCGGTGTGCATTGCTACCTTCTTGTTGTTGGCGTGTTTCTGATTGTGCGTTTCGCATCATTCCGGATGTTCTGTTTTTCTTCCATTGTCCAACCCCGCTCTCAGGCTGCATTCACCTTGTCCAAGATGGCCTGCCATGTACAATGTTTTGTTGCCATTGGGGCTTGTCGGGTTGCATGCTGGCTCGGGTTGCCTCCATTGTGCTTGGCTGTTGTTTTCTGTTTGGATTGTCTCTTTTTTCAGGCTTTTGTTGTGCTTATTCCTGCCGGCCGTGTGTGTCGTGGGCCTGGAGGTGCTTATCCCTGCTTTCCTCAGCATGAATGGGCTCTTTGCATTTTTTTTGTGTTGTGGTTTGTGTTTTTATCTCGTCGCAGTGGTTGTATCGCGGACATTGGCTGTGGTATAGGCAGAATATGGCATGCTAACGCCTTCTTCTCAATTCCATGTTAACAGTAGGTTATTTTCCCGCGATAGGCTGCGATGTGTAAAGGCGCGTTAGCATTTTTTGGTGATGTTTAGCACATGTTCTTGTGAATATATGCTTCCATCAGAATTGCCAGACCTCTCGTCATGAGGGCATTAAAAGCTGCGTGGCCCACGCTGCATGAACATGTGTAAAGACTTAGACATGCCCTTTTTCTGACCATGTGCAAGACAAAGAGAGTTACTTTTACCTGGAGACTTGTGTCAGTCATAGGATTAACATGAATGCGACAATGAACATTAATTTTTATTTTTTTCTCGTGACACATTTACTAGTTGAGGAAACCCCTTCGCCTTCATCCTCTAAAGAAGTGAAGATGGTATGTGATGTCTCTTCATACTCACGATGCCACTTACACCATAAAAATCTGCCTAAAAATAGAATGAGCATGGAAAAAGACAACATCAATGTTTTTGAATGCATATAAAGGTACAACATTGTGGGAGATCACCACATTGTCACTGACATTATCTCTGCCACTTTCAGGGGACTGGCCTTACTTATACCTATGGATTTTCTTCAGTAATGAATACCAACAGGGCAAACATAACTCAACAGACCCTTATTCTGTGAATCAAACTAGGTAATTTGTACTGCAAATGAAACCTTAATGATACCTAGTTTCTCAAAAGGTTCAACTGCTCTAACACCTTATTTATTCACCGGCTAGAGCGATAGCTGGGTGCTTTGATGTTATGCGCCTTTATCAGCCAGTTGATTCATATTAAACACCAAAGTTGAACTGCTGAGTCCTTACCTTTTCCTAGATTCATCATTATTGGTAGAAACATCTCCAGTGGCAAGTGTTTGAGTAAAGATTTCTGAATTCACTTTTGTTAGGAGAGGATGTCTGTAAGAGCCATAGAAGAAAAGATTCCTTCTGCCATTTCAAAATGTAGAACACAGGGCTGTACAAAAAGACATGGGGCCAGTGGTCTTTGGCTGTCACCTCTTTAAAACCAAATATTACAAATGTTAGAGGAATTTAGCAAGACAGGATTTATAGGATATGGATATTTGTATGTATGCAGTATTTATACAGTGAGGACATAGCTAGGAAGCTCTGCACATTACATGGGGATTTGGGATATAATCGATACCATGTCCATTACACAAATACATCTCATTTTGGGCACAGAGATATTGCCTAATTTGTCTAGAATCACAGGCACAGAGGCCAGGATTAAACTCTGGGGGCGATATAATAAAGAACGGCAATAACATTATCGCCGCTTTAGCGGCAGGAAACTGCCACTAAAGCGGCAATAAGGGGCTTGATATTATGCCCTTGTGAATTCCCATAGAAGCCCAGGTTTGATGTCCTGCACACTAGAATCTGGGCTTCTATGGGAATTCACAAGGGCATATTATCAAGCCCCTTATCGCCTCTTTAGCGGCAGGTTCCTCCTGCTAAAGCGACGATAATGTTATCGTCGTTCTTGATAATATGGCGCATAGTCTGGATGTTCCAAAGACAGCAACTCGAACCACTAAGCCACATCTCCTCACATTCGTTTGTTAAGTTGTTTTCTGCGTAGAAATACCTCCTGCTGTAGCTGTCCAGTTACTTACAGGAAGAAAAGTCTCTTAATATAAACCCCTAGGAGCAATCATGGCCGCACTGGCATGTAGGGCAATGTGGAATGACAGAAGGGCTTGTCTGATAGGTCAGTGTGTGGCCCGTTGTTATGACTGTTGGCCTGTTTCGATATATGGTTTGTTTTACTAATGATGTCCCTGATATTACTCCAAATATTACCTGGAGCAAGCACAAACGCATATCCTATATACTTTGCAGAACACTGCGTGTCATTACAAGGTTAAAACTGTTCTGATTTTCAAATATGGGCCAATATTGTAGCTCATTCACTAATAAGAGCCACTTTTATCTTGTCGCCCGTTCCGGTTTTATGACCCAGTTCCACCTTGCTTACTTTGAAGGCTATCTAATTTCAAAAAGAACATACATATTTGTTTTATTATAATATGGACGTTTTGCAGATGACAACAAGAGCTTTTTCTGAAAGCACTGAAACGTATGAAAAATAATAGAAACGGAGTGCATTATAACACTTCCTAACGTTAAGAGCCTTCAATATACAAAAGAAGGACGGACAGACGGACGTCCTGTGCACGTGATCTCAGTGGCCCTCAGTGCAGGTTGCGAAGGCCCGTGGCTTCCTGAGTCCTAGTGTGAAAATCGATCTTTATAGCAGATATAGCCCCTCAGCTTGGTGCACAAATGATTACTTAATTGCTGCTCTTTTTCAGTCTAATTTGTAAAAGCTAAAAAAAAAAAATCAATTGAGGCCTGATGCACACTTTATTCAGTGCCTCTTTAACCCCAATCAATGGATAAACTTCCGTAACTCAAATAATGCAGCCAGTAGAGTGCTTGGAAAGCAGCGGTTTCCCTCCAGAAAGTGCATCTCTTTAATCACTTCGTGTGACTTTATGTTTATCAAGCACCGATGTATCTTGTATATTAGTCATATTATGCCTAATGTGTCCTGTATGTGTAATCTCTAAACCCAGGATTGTTTCCAGACAATATGCTATTAAAAGATCATTAGCAGCCTAACTAAATGGAGCTACTAATGAAATACTTATTAAATAATGTATTATTGTCCATGAAAGCTAATTTAGTAGTCACAAACAATGTCAGGATATGTATGTTGTCTGTTATGTGCTCTGACAGCGCTACAAAGAGTGGTCCTAAAACAATAAAACATTTTTCTCACTGTAAAACAAATTAAAACAATAACTCACCGTCGCCCCTCTTCATATTCTCTTATTCTCTTATTTTCTTAGTTGTTCCACTTTTTTGGCCTGTTTTAGGGTCTCTCGAGTGTCAATTGCAGATCTATTTCTACTGAATCCTTAATAGTTTCAACAGAATCAGTGATTGCATTTTGTATCCATAGTGGGCAGTCATATCTAGTGATTCAACATGTAATTCTACAACACATGTAATTGTAACATTCCTGCTTTATGAAAAAAGAACTGTACAAAGTTTCCAAGTTCTTTATTCAAATCAGATTCAGCTGGAGAAAACATTTTGTGCTGCTGAAGAGTGTCACACTAGGCAGGAGCTGGAAAGGTTCCACTTGTTAGCTTTCCCTCATGCCCTGCTCTGAGCTCCTGTCTCCCGCTCTTTCCCTCCTTAAACCTCAAATCCAAATCAATCCAGGTGCTTGGTTCTTGTTGGGATCAGTCGAAGAGACAGCTCTTGAGTCCCTTTCTGAATTCCTGGCGGGAGGATGCTGTTCGGGGTTGCAGCAAAAGGTCTTTCTAGGAATTGGTGGCGACGTAGGAGAAGGAGCAACCTCCGTTATTGCTTCGGTGGATGCAGGGAGGGTGTGCGACGGATAGGTAGGCGAAGGGCAGGTATCTGGAGAGTAATTAAAAGTTCAGGAGCTGGTTGATGTATGTTGGTCCTCGGTCATGCAGAGCTTTGTAGGCAGTTGTCAGCATCTTAAATTGGCTCAAAGATCAAACAGCTTTATTGGGCAGGCCTATGGTACACCTTTTGGGTCCTGCCATTGGTGCTTCCTGCCTCATTCAGGTAGATATGGGCCCTGTGGGTCCCTGCACCCTGTATCACCTCTCATGGAACACGTTACCTGGTGGCTCTAAGAAGGCTGCAGGCTCTGAAGATCTCCATTGACCTGTTGCTGTAAGATGTCCTACATACATAACCTTCTGGAAATCATGAGTGTGAGGTAGGTCAGTCGTTTCCCTCACTTGCATTGGGTGGAACTGGGACACATCAATTGACTTCACAATTTCCATATTTTACACTACAATGTAGACATAATTAAAAATGTGGCACTTCATATAATTTCCATCAATATTGAAGTGCTCTGGACTTTCTACTGTGGATCTTTACAGTTTACACATGTGTAGGTTACATTTTTTATTTCAGTAAACTTTGTGCCCACTTCATATTTGTATTGATTTCTTTGGATGCGGAAAAACTGACAAAATACTGAAAATGAAGTATCGTAAGAAATCCATTAGTTCAGCCCCATGTGCCTGCCGTTTTGGACATCATTCACTACTACACTCTATTATCTGGCTATAGTCGCAATACCTCCAAATCGAAACGAATGCCTCTGAATAGTCACTATATAAATTTGCTGATGGATAGAAAACTGTGTAAAATGGCAAAATGGTCCCTTAACATACATAGACCTTGCCTTTGCAAACAATATGCATAGCAACATGAATATTAATGCAAATTGAGATCACAGAATTTATCACAATGTTTTCCTGGTGGTGGAGAATAGAAAAGCAATAACAATGATTCTCGTTCCCATATTGAATTGTTCTTTAGCTGTTTTGCCTCAGAGACTTTGCTTATGCTTGTCCATTAATACCGGTATAAGAGACCGCATCTGCACCTCAAAGGCAATCCCTGCCATCTTCCTGAGCTTTTAAGTAAACAAGGCAGAAATGGCAATTTGTCTTGATTTGCAATTTCATTTATAAAGTGCTTACCCATGTGATGGGTAATAAATGCTCGAAAAGGAAAAGAGTTTATGTTTTTTAAATGCTGTGACCAGACTTTTCTGCCAATAGCAACTTTCATGGGGGTGGGGGGCAAAGGCATGAGGATGCTTTACCTGAGCACCCGATTACGTTACACAAAATCAGATTTTTCTTTCCCGGCACTAAGTGATTTGTCCAATATCACAGGATGTTTATCTGAGGCTGGGATTCAAACCTTATCCCCCAGTTCCAAAGACAGCAGCTCGGGCTGTTAGGCCACATCTCGTCAGTTAGTATTGGCATCAGTGGCTGCTAGTGATCTTTAAATGTGGTGGGATGTAATGATGCTCAGTAGCTCATCTCAATTATTTTTATATTTGCCTCACTCATACTCCCTCTCACATTTAGGCCCAGATTAACAAACATTCTTTGCTGGGTTTGCCTCACAAAAGTGATGTTTTTTTAATTTACATTCAAGCTCAAAACTTGATTTACACTGAGAATTGTGCCTGATAGCAACATAAAACAGTGTAAAGCGCTTCTTTGCAGTGCTCTGTGTCAAGGGTATTCCATTGGTGCTACATGGGCGATCTCATGTAACCACCTATGACTTTTGATGCAAATCCTCATCTACTAACAACAGTAGATAGGGTCTTGCGCTAAAAAACAAACACTGCTTAAAAACAGGTGTCAAAAAGGAGAAATGCTTTTACTTCGCAGAACCTTTCCCACTTTGCATGTGTACTACGCTGTACAGTGCACATGCAAGGTAGGACAAGTTTTAATGTTAGACAAAGCATAGTATTTTGTGCTGGAAGGGCCCTCTTTCAGTACAAAACCTATGCTAGACTTATGCAGACATCTTTGCACTATGTTGTAAAGGTGTCTGTGAGCCGCTTGATAGATTAATTGTGCGCCAGCCCTATGGACAGAGCAGGATAATACCATATCTTTTTAGGTATGGCCCTTTCCAGCTCTCTCTTTCTGGCAATGAAGCAACTTTAGGTGCTGCGCTGTGTTGTGTGAAAGTTTTGATAAGCTGGGCCTTAGTCTCTTGCCCCTCATTTACTCTAACGTGCATACCCTCAACTACTCCTTCTCACACATACTTATTCCCACTCACTGCTACTCTTACACTAACATAATCATACTCACTGGTTCTCATTGTCTCTTACTAACACACTTACACGCATTCACTAACTCTGGGCCCTGGTGAAACTGCACCTACTGCACCATTGATAGCTACACCCACAACTCACTTCCATTCCCTCCCACAACTTCCAATCACTTGTCTACTCATTCAAACACTCATTCTCGTTCACTCACTCCCTCGTACTCACTTTCACTTATTCATACACACTCAAACTCGGATTGTCACTTTCACTCTCATTAAAACAAGTTCTTACACAGAGAGAATTAGGTTCTTGTGCATTCAGAGATAATGCTGCTCTCTCACAAACAGAACTCATCTTGTAGATCTGAACTCACTCTTCTGTAGATAGAACTGAGGTCCAGCCCAGATGCAGCCAAGTTCCTCTATATATATTGTTGAACCCATCAGCAGCTAGAGCAAAGACTTGAACCCATAGGTAATTTCTTTAATTGAACTGGAGGCAAGTTGCTGCATACATAACACTATAGCCCAGGGTAGAAAGAGTTGAGCTCTTCCAGGTTTGCAGCTGAGCGCCATTGCAGACAGTAATTAGCCCCTCCTCAGACATAGACCGAGGTGAGCCAGTTCGCAGGCAGGGTTGAGCTCTTTCACCATTCATTCCTATAATGTAAAACCAGAGGTTCTGAGAAACCAGGACCAGCTAATATTCTGTGGGAGTGTCACAAACCTCTCACCCGTATTAATATTCCACATGGCCTGTTTCTGATAGGAACTGAGTAGGAGAAGGTGGGAGGGCGTATGACAGTGAGCGAGAAGGGATTGAGCAAAGCAACTGAAAAGAGAGACAAGGTAGACACTATTAAAAGAATATGGATGGAAAAGTCAGAAAGAGATAAAGAAATGAGAGGAGAGTGTGACTGAGATGGAAAATAACAAAAGCTATAAAACCGGAGTTGCCAGAGAGACATTTGAACAGCATTAAAATGATGCGAAGGCAAACTTTGTTATGTCATGTTAAGGGTATTTGTGAAGTGCACAACTCAAATTGGAGAGTCTCCTGGTGCTGAGAACGTAGGGCTTTGTGGGCTATGTCTGCGCCTTGTCCAGGTGAAGAGACAAGTTTGCAGTTCCTTGCAGCCGCGGGCCGTGGAGGGAGTTACGGTGGGGCAGGGAGGCGGGGAGGGGGAGGGGTGGGGTGGCGGGTGCTAAAAACAGGCATATGGATCATTGCAGGTAAGTACACAATTTAATTAATAAAAAGAAATTCGTAGCGCGCACTGCATGGCAAAAAGCAATGCTATGCGCGCTATGAATTTCGTTTTATTAATTAAATTGTGTACTTACCTGCAATGATCCATATGCCTGTTTTTAGCACCCTCCACCCCGCCCCTCCCCCTCCCCGCCTCCCTGCCCCACCATAACTCCCTCCACGGCCCGCGGCTGGTTCCTTGTAGCGCTATAGTACTGAGAAGGCCACTTTAATGTGTAGGGACAGTTCATTCCATGCTTTGGGCACAAGGTAGGAGAAAGCAAGAAGGCTGATACTAATACTGTACATGAAGGGGATGTGTGAGACCTGGAGTCTGGCTGAGAGGAGTTGTCTGGTGGGTGGGTTGAAGCTGTTGTGGGTATTGAGGTAGGTGGGGTAGAGGTTGTACATGACTTTTATGTGTGTGTGAGCAGTTTCAAGACTATGGGATAGTGGATGAGGAGCCAGTGGAGGTCTTTGAGGTGTGAAGTGATGTGAACACAGGGGAAAGTCTGAGTGTGTCTGGCCGCTGGGTTTTGTATACTCTGACGTCTAATAGCAGTTTGGAAATGACTCTGACAAAGTGCTTTGCCTCAGTTCAGCTTGGGGGTGATGAGGACCAGAGTAACCATTCTGCATGTGCTGACTGGGAAGGGAACCATTTGGAGATTTCATTAAGTATTTTGAGGGTGTGGACCCAGGAGGCGAGACTACGCTGATTAAAGTAAACTTTACCACACATTTCCTCCATTATTTTGCTCCCTTTATCAGAAGTCTGCCTTTCACTGTCTAACTGGGCAATGCTGGTGCTGGCTGTGGAAGGTGCTAATACCAATCTCCAAAGAAACATTTTGGTCGCTAGAACACTTTTTATTTGCAGTGACAGATCCACTTGACAGCTATGTTTAAAATACTAAAAGGTGATCTAGTACATTTCAAAAAGGTGTTTCACTTGGAACATCAAACTCACACCTTTCGTATACTGAAGGGGTTTGACATTTTATATATTCACTTCCCTTGATTGGTTGAAGCAGGCAAACCACAGGGTGAATGGATGGAGGAGTAAAGCATAAAGCTTGTGAGGGCAGCTCAAATTCAAGGGCACAATAGGAGGGATTTCCTGTAGGATCCTCTGTTAGTTCATGTGTGCTAATCGTTAATGTATGCCTTGGTGCCACCTCAAGCAAAGGGAAAAGCTCCAATCAGTTCAGTTCAGTTCAGTTCAACCTTATTCGGATTCATGTTAATCCGATGACTGACACAAGTCTCCAGGTAAAAGTACCTCTCTTTGTCTTGCACATGGTCAGAAAAAGGGCATGTGGTGCACATCAGTCATAAGTCTTTACACATGTTCATGCAGCGTGGGCCACGCAGCTTTTAATGCCCTCATGACGAGAGGGCTGGCAATTCTGATGGAAGCAGAAATGGAGTTACGAGCACACAGGGATTCTCAGGGGTATATTCACAAGAACATGTGCTAAACATCAACAAAAAATGCTAAAGCACCTTTACACATCGCAGCCTATGGCGGGAAAATAACCTAGTGTTAACGTGGAATTGACAACAAGGCGTTAGCATGCCATAGTCTGCCTATACCGCGGCCAATGTCCACGATACAACCACTGCGACGAGATAAAAACACAAACCACAACACAAAAAAACAAGCAAAGAGCCCATTCATGCTGAGGAGAGCAGGGATAAGAACCTCCAGGCCCGCGACACACACGGCCGGCAGGATTTAGCACAACAAAAGCCTGAAAAAAGAGACAATCCAAACAGAAAACAACAGCCAAGCACAATGGAGGCAACCCGAGCCAGCATGCAACCCGACAAGCCCCAATGGCAACAAAACATTGTACATGGCAGGCTCAGTTCAACTTTATTCGGATACAACAGTACCCATAAAAGCACAAAAACAAGTACATATTTGAAATTGACCATTAAAATATAAAAAAAAATCGTATTTCAATTCCAATCAATGCCTATTGTTAGCTGCACTTTAAATAAAAAAGCTTGCAATATAAAAAGTACATAATGGGTACTTTGTCATTGGCATTTTGGGCTTCTGGTGGCATTTACAAACCACAGGGCCGAAGACATCACCAGAACCCTTCAATGATAATATTGGATGAGATTACACAGTCACCCGTTATGTATCCTCTGTTTGTACTTAACTTTAAACCATTGTGTAGATGCAAGTAGATTTAAACAAGAGACAACTCATTTAGGTGCTACCCATGCATAACACATAAATACCAAGATAATTTGCATCCAGTTGACTCTGTAGATAGCATGAGTAATACAGCCTAAGGGCTATGTTAAAATATCAGCAAAACATGTGTGTTCACCAGGAGCGGTGCCTTTTCCATGCATTATCACATTAAACCCAGACCTGGTGGCCTTAAAAATGTGTACCACCCCGAGGGCAAAACTGTTGCCCCACCACCACTGTTTAGTACTGGTCTCCCACCATCAAGCGCCCCCATCAAGGCATAACATTATGGAACACCCTTGATGTACACCTATAAAAATCCAGGCCCCAACATATTTATAGCCTCAATATTTTATCGCCTTCTAGAATACAATGATATGCGAGTATTCTTATAGAAACACAATGGTTCACACATTACCTTGAGCGACAAAGATCTCTGCATTCTCATTGTCCTCCTTTTTCCCATCTCTCACACTTCTCTTATCTCACATGCTTTTATTTTCTTTCACCTTTCACAATCTATTCTTGTATTTTCTTTACATCTTTGTTGTCATTATGCTTCACATGTTCTTTCAGACACTTCCTTCCGACTATTAGAATATGTTTGCTGATCCTGTCGTCCTATATCATAAAGCATGACTCATACTACCTATTTATTAACATTGTATGTTTTAAATAATATAATATTTAGTGCTATATGATTAAAATTATTTTTATACTTCCTATTTTTTTGTAATCTGCACGTAAATCTGCAAAAATCTACCTAGTAAATGGTTTGATAGAGCCATGAATCAACTGGTACCAGCGTTGTATTATTTTGGATTGGTTTGTAAATAAAACAGCCTCGCGCCAACACAGACCTCCTTGTGCCATGGTGCAAGGGCGTCTGTGTTGCAGGGATGATTGTTAGTGTGCATGGAATGGACACCTGCGCATGAACAATCTTTTAAATTGATTTGCTCCTTCTGCAGCAACCATAGAAAGAGCAAAAATGAGCAGAAATAAAAGTATTTCTCCTCGATGCACTAATCTAACGCTGCTATTCAGTGGCGTTAGTTTTTGGCACTGTCTCAGATTTACATATTCTTATAAATCAGGGGCAGCGTCAAAAAGCAATGGATGTTGCTGTGGAACACCCACAGCAACACCCATTGCACGCCCCTTCCAAGCAGATACCTAATGAAAGGGTACGATATTTACAAAGCAACGTTAAGCCACGCAAAGTGACTTAAAGCTGCTTTGTAAATACAAAGGTCGTCATTGGCCACCGGAGCATGACTTTTCTTTGTATGTCCTTGTAAATATGCCCCTGAGTGTTTGTGCATATTTTCACATTTGTGGCATCCTCTCTTCTTCATTCAGGAACATCATATGAACTGCACCTATGCATGACACTTTTTTTAAAGCATGCAGCATAGTCTAGTCTTTGCCTTTGATTCTGTTGCAGTAACACGCACAATATTTAATTCATTCCTATTTTTAGGTGTTTCTGCCAATGTAGGATAGCGAGTCATGTTTTTTGCAATTTCTTACATTGGTCCCTCGCTGCCGTATGAGTAAGAAGTTCACACAGTCCACCTTGTCCGCGTGGGCAATTATTGAGATTGACTGCAAGTGACAGGCGAAAATAAAGCTGAGGCTGAATTTTAAAGCTGCAAGCTTGTTACAATGGGAACCTCTTTTCTCTTCAAAGGACACTTGCCCTGTTGTTTAACACATCATCAATTTCACACTCTGCATGCCATCCGAACTGAGTAAACAAACATGCCTCCAATTCCAGAGATCACAGAACTAAACTAGATTGAAATTGCCCAGTGGACTTTTCCAGGTTTATATTATTGCTTTTAGTAGCAGATGGAGACATCTGGGCCCACATAATGAAAAACAGACGTTGTCACCAGCCACAAGTAGGTCATAAGGTAACAATATTAGTAATACATAAATGAAGACATAAATATATATCATTTGGGAGTTTTTCATAGGTAATCCCACATCCTCTTACTTTTTCTAATCTCCATGCAAAAGGAAACCAACCTGTGGAGACAATTTTCTTTTTGCATTTTGTCTCTATTTAATAAATGCTTTGAAGACTGTCTTATGTCTTCTTGAGGACACCAGGTCTAAATTCATTTATGTTAGGTTCAGGATGGACTTCCCGTCGATTTTCACTGTGGCAAGAGCAATCAATATAGACTTTATATTTGGTTTTTTTTTGTGTGAAGGAGGCATTGAGGCAACTGCAGAATTGGTGGCCTCTCGTGTATAGTTATTGTTCCAATGAGGTCTCCAGGTTTACTCTGTGTAATAGTTCTGAATACTAGCATCAGTGAGATGTGAGGTTTAAAGAGAGTCAGATATAATTTTGAGTCATTAATGAGAGAGACTCGGTTCAGGATCATTTCAATCAGCATTTTCTCATGCCATTTCCTTGCTTAATGTACTAAGCAGAAACAATAAAGCGAAGGAAGGAATTTTTAAATTAATGTCAGCCACTCGAGACCTGTTTGGCAGCTTTCTAGTCCAGGCCCTTTGGTCTACAGTGGCATAGTAGGCAAACAACTATAGACTCTAATGCAACCCAGGTAACTACCAGTGTCTGGAATTAATTCAGTAGTTCTCAGTGTGTCGTGCTAAATTTAAAGTCTATGCAGAAAAGTCTGTCCCATTACTCACTGTGCTACAGGAATCGACTAGTGAGGTGTAAATTGGCTGAAACTAGTCTGTGGTTTATTGTGTTCCCATCTAAGGTTGACCTGGGTTTGCTGTTCAGGTTAGACTGTTCCAATTGGAGCAAGACCAAGGCTGAGCTCTACCTCGATTAGCATAGTAGGCAACAAAATATGGACCGGAATGTGGTTTTGATTAAATGGATTACTGTATACTCTACAAAGGCCGGTCTAGGGTGTCAAACAAAAATGATAGGCTGGAATGGCACAGTCACCTTTTTCTTTTCCTCCTAACAGTTTCAGCATGATGAAACAAATGCCCATTTCATCTAACTAGACCAATTGTTCCACTTGTTCTCTATTATCAAGACTCCCGTACTCTTCACTCTTTTAATATCCACCCCTTATATTGCCTTTCTCTTATCCCAGTTTCCCTTTCATCATGTTTCCTAATCCTTCCGTGGTTTAATTTTATTTTTGATGGAGTAATTCCCCAGGGGATATTTTGCCTTCCTTCAGTCTCTATACTTACCATATCATGCTTGTCTATCACTTCATAATGAGTTATGTTTGGTCATAATGATTTTTCCCCAAATACTTTTTATTTTGCTTTTCCTAATGCTGTCACACTGCTCTTTGTTCTAGCTCACTCGTCCACTTTACCAGTGTGTCTAAGCTGATGTGAGAAACATATCTACTTGTTCCTTTCGCCTGTGTTTATTTTTTTCTTCTTCACAGTTTCTTCTTCCTCCACCGCCCTCAGTAGACACAAAACCAGACTAACATGCTGTTTTTTCCCCTTTCTTCTCTCCTCACTTCGCAAGGTATTTATTCTGCTTATAATAATTGTATGCTTTTGCAATTGCTGTATGTTCAACAATTGTTGGACCTTTCTATTTAATGGCACTTATTAAAATCCAAACTCGGAATTTGACACCACGTCAAATTTTTCTTATTTGTTCATGAAAAAAGTTGATACATTTAAATATTCTGTGACTTTTTCTTTTGCTTACTTTACATTGTCAGGCTGTATTCTCCAACTTTGCATTCGCCAAGGGGGCCTTACATCTGGCAAACACACCTCCATTTGGAGAATTCGGATGTATGACGTTACAACGCATACTTTTACCACGCATGCCTTTACAACGAGGTATTTACAACGAATACCTTTACAACGCATAGTGCTTTGGGGCGCTGGATAGTGAATAGTTTAATTTACTATTCCAACTCCAGTCCTCATGGATAGTAGGGAAGGTGTTGGATAGTAAATTAAATATATTCCCTATCCTAGAGCGCCCCCCAGCGCAATGCGTTGTAATGGTTTGCGTTGTAAAAGTTGCGTCCTAAAGGCACTGCGTGGTAAAAGTTGCGTTGTAAAGGGTGTTTCCCGGAGAATTCAAATGCACTGACCTGAAATTCTACAAAACGTTCCTTCCAAATTGTAGAATGTTGACTGATGAATCCTTTTAAGCATTATGATACAATCACATTTAAACCAACACTGGCCTTAATGAGCCTCCAACATACCAGTCTGACTTTGTAGGTTCCCAGGGTTATTTCATGCACAAATAAATGAGGCTGGATCCTCCATTTCATTAGGTTCATGAAGTTTCACATTGTCAAAGTACAAAGAAAGCGTGGAAATAATAGATTGCCGATTTAGGAGCATATAAATATTCCCTATAGACTTTTTCCCAGTGTGGTTTTCACAAAGTGGTAAAAACAAGCATAAAGATCTGGAGGTCCCAGAAACATGAATGATGAAAAAGACATTCAATTAAAAGTGCCCAATTACAGTAAATCGAAACCTGGAATTCCATAACACCTTCCATTCAAACCTTATTTTCTCCTCTAAGTTAAAGAAAACAATCATATTGATTTTTATATCATGAAACCGAAACGTTTGATCACGCACAGCTTGTCAAGCGTCTACTGACCTTGTAGGTTATGCTCACACTGAACTATACATGAATAGAATTTTTTAATAAATCTATTTTTCTTTGTCAACAATACATTGTACTGAGTTCAATTCTGGGACAATTAATGTATAAGAGGACTAATTTAGGATTGAGAAATTAATTAGCCCGTCAATACCAGTGATGTGAGTGGTCATAATTTAAAAAAATGTTACTTGCAGTATTTTCAATCTCTTTACTAACTGAACAATTTATATGTATTGTTCCTTATTTGCCACAGCTCTTATACTCAAAGTACTCAACTGTAATCCAGTGATCCTATCTTTTAAAAGATCTGCATAAAAAAGGTGGCATACAAAAATACGTGCCCCTTTATGCATAGGAAGATTTTATGTGCAGAGATCTCCAAAATGTAGATTTCTGGCAACCTCTGGGAAGAAATCATAGATGTTGGTCACCATGTCCAGTATTGATATCTGCCCAGTAGTAGGACCAAGGATCTCCACTCATCACATGAAGGGGGGAGTACACCTACAACTAAAATTGAGACCTTGAAGTTACTTCAGGTATATCTACAATAGGATTTCATGCATATGACTATAGGTGGAGTTATTTGCAGATGAAGCAATGATCTCTGTCTACTTTATTGAGAACTTTGAATGTAAAAGAATAGGGGAACAACATTGACCTGAGCTAAATCACACACACCAGACAGACATTAGCCCTGCAAGCACATGCATCCGGCCTGCACCATAATCGTTGCCTTCTTACTCTTACACCTTGTGACATTCCATCTGCACCAATGAAAGTCCAACCTAAAACCTTAAGGATAGATTACACCACTCTCAAAAGGAAGAGGACATTTGTTAAAGAGGGGGAAGACTTTGTAGTGACCTTTGTTGTAGATCACTACTGTGAACTATAAGGTCTGTCTCCATACACCCTATTTGGAATGGAGAAAACAGTCTTGAAGCAGAAGTTCAATGATTCTTTGAATGTTTTACAGGCCACGGTATGCATGATGTGGGGCTGGAAATAAAGAGGCTGAGCAAGTGTAGGTGGCTGCAACAATTATATTGCACACAGGGGCCAAAGGCGCTTCCTGAAGGTGAATTTCTATCTCATCACCATCTCAGTCTCCTTGAAGAGCATATCCTCTTTACCATGCACCCTGGCATGCTCCACATCCTGCCTGGTCTCAGGAATCCCATTGTGAGACCAGATAAGCATAAAACACCTCAATGTCTCAACAAGATTATGTCTCCCTCCTACTTATGTCACACTATCTTCACACGTAGTCAAAGGAACAGTGGTCCCTAAGCCTCAAGTGTAAAACAATACTAGTGGAAAAATAATAATTCCCAAAAGTTGTTCCAATGACTATAAGGAAATGGATTTATTTTAGGAATAAAACACACATTATGGAATGTAACCCCACCAGGGTAAATACAAACCAAGAATTAAAAACAGACAAATCAATAAACATACAGGCAAAGAGCACAATGTGAACAACCATCATATACAAAATTAGGGTCACTTATTTAGAAAAAAAAACACTTCTGCACCCCAAAATGAAGTTTATAAAAAGTCTAGCTGGTCAGACTGTGCGTCGATGGTGTTTCGATCCCTTTTCAATATGGCGTTATCATCAGGACAGCTAATAGTTTGCCTGAGACAAGACTAAAAAGTACAACAATGAATTTAACACCTGTAAGATGAAGAAGGGGAAGGAAGGCGTAAAAGAAAGAAAATATTAAGTAAAGATACTCCACCCTAAAATAGTATCAGATCATGACAGTATTCGGAGCAGGCAGAGACAGAAGGATCATGCAAAACCGTCCAAAGCAAATGGATAGGACAAGGTCCATGGGAGTGGCATTAGCCAAACATGCCATATAATAGACACGTGAGATGTGATGGCACACATGAAACTCATGTGTGAACAAGACCCATGCATAGCCATGCTGTGTGAAAAAACCTCTGCTGACCTGACGTCGAGAAATAATCCAGGGAGGAACTGCGAGCTGGGTTGGGTGAATAATAACCATCTCTGTGAATGGAAACGCTATCAGAAGCCAATGTAGATGGGAAAGGAATGTGTAACCAGGGATAACAAAATATGTAATACCTACTCCAATTTGAAGTCGCATTCATCTAATGTAGAAAAATAAGGACTCCAAAACGTCTGGTAAGGGTCCTTTCATACTTCAATATGGGGGTCACTTTTTCAAGCCTAAACAATATATTTAATTTTCAGAAACAAGCAAATCTGGATATGTAAAATGATCTCATGCGGAATTAAGTTGTAAACCAGGCACCTGCTTAACTGTATATGTTAAACCAACGCAAAGAGAAGCATATATATATATATATATATATATATATATATATATATATATATATATATATATATATACTGCAGTACTCTATCCGCCAAGAATCCAATGGAGCAAAACGGACTCAGATAGACAAGCGGACCCAATTTCTTTGTGCGTTTTTCATTTATTCAAATTTTCTGCCCCGCATCTCATGCCGCCATGACGCGTTTCGGTCCGACCTGGACCTTGATCACATGACGCGTTACTCATGGACAGGCGCCAAATTTAAAGTGCAAAGTTCACAAAATAGCAAGCAGCTGTGTCATCACATGTATGAAACTGGAAGACAGACTATGTATTGCACTATACGTAAAACAGACTGCATCTAATGGTAAAGTGGCTACAGTGAATGTACAAGGATAAAATCACCATATACAAATTTCATAAATGTACAAGCCTACATATACAATGATGTAAATATTGTAAATATATATTATAAATAAAGTTATAAAAAAACTCCTTAAATTTGTCTAAACAGTTTCAATCATATATATATTGAAAAGTTTTCAGTAGCCACACAGTTTGAGCACCTGAATACAGTCTGTAGATTGCTGCTAAAATAATGAAGCCCAAGTGGGCAAGCACTTCAGATAGGCAACCAAATCCAAAACTTATTGATCGATTATATCAACTGCCTGAATGTCAAAGGCAAAAACTAACATGATATATGCATTCTAAAGTGAAAGGTGAACCCAAATTAGATCATAGTTGATCCAAACATATAAACACCAATGTGTAAAAGGAATAAATAATAAGTGAAACGTGTCATTAAAAACAATACATGGTTTCAGTACAAAAGGCGCAGATGTATGTATTTGGGTCATAATTAGACATATGGATGGAATGAAACTGATACAGCTCTGATAACTTCGTCTTCAACTAATCATTCAAAATTCCCTTGTGGCATTGGAATTCCAACACCCAGTAGGTCTATACTCCCCATAACATAGGTTAGATCAAGAGCAAAAGGAAAAAAGCTCCACACAGTGCAAGATATAGTGATTTATATACAAGTATATACATCATCCGTGGTGTTTAGGCCCGTAGGAGATTTGGAATTTAACTCCAAGATATATTTGGTCTCTAATGCCCGTAAAGCACTGTCTCTATTCCCACCCTTACGTGACGGCGGTATGCAGTCAATGGCAAAGTACCAAAGGAGAGTATTATCACTGTCATGTTTGGCCTCAAAATGCCTTGCAACGGGATATGACTGATCCTTGTTATTGATAGCCCGGAGGTGTTGTAGGATCCTCATGTGCACGGGTAGTTTGGTACTGCCAATGTAGCGGAGTGCACAGGGACATATATATATATATATATCCAACGTAAAGGTTGCCCCAAGGAAAGAGCCTCCAGCAGGTTCGTTTTGCAATCTTTATTGAGCACAACTTGCACACGAGCAGCAGCAAAGGTGTCAGCATCAAGTAATGTTCCAGGCCAGCCAGACGCGTTTCGAGGACAAAATCCCCTTCTTCAATGGCTAATGTTGCTAGAAAACACAGACAGCATAGCTCCCAGCACTTTTCAATTAGAAGACCCCGCCCTAGTGGGCGTAACCATTACTATGGAATTCTGGTTCTTGTAGTGTGGGTGCTTGCTTCTCAAGTGAGTCCATCTTGTGTTCAAAATTAAAAGCCAATTTTCTCCATGTGGGTTGATGCGCACTATGCTATACTGCTCGCTCCGCTTTCCAATTGTGACTCATTGCCCTGTCACCTCAATAACGCTGGCCTCAACAATGCGCCAACTGGGCCCGCTTCAACTGGCGGGGAGCTTCTTTCCGCGGCCGGACACCGCCGCAAATATCCAACGTAAAGGTTGCCCCAAGGAAAGAGCCTCCAGCAGGTTCGTTTTGCAATCTTTATTGAGCACAACTTGCACACGAGCAGCAGCAAAGGTGTCAGCATCAAGTAATGTTCCACACCAGCCAGACGCGTTTCGGGGACAAAATCCCCTTCTTCAATGGCTAATGTTGCTCGAAAACACAGACAGCATAGCTCCCAGCACTTTTCAATTAGAAGACCCCGCCCTAGTGGGCATAACCATTACTATGGAATTCTGGTTCTTGTAGTGTGGGTGCTTACTTCTCAAGTGAATCCATCCTGTGTTCAAAATTAAAAGCCAATTTTCTCCATTTGGGATGATGCGCACTATGCTGTACTGTTCGCTGCGCTTTCCAATTGTGACTCATTGCCCTGTCTCCTCAATAACGCTGGCCTCAACAATGCGCCAACTGAGCCCGCTTCAACTGGCGGTGAGCTTCTTTCCGGAGCCGGACACAGCCGGAAATATCCAACGTAAAAATTGCCCCAAGGAAAGAGCCTCCAGCAGGTTCGTTTTGCAATCTTTATTGAGCACAACATGCACACGAGCAGCAGCAAAGGTGTCAGCATCAAGTAATGTTCCAGACCAGCCAGATGCGTTTCGGGGACAAAATCCCCTTCTTCAATGGCTAATGTTGCTAGAAAACACAGACAGCATAGCTCCCAGCACTTTTCAATTAGAAGACCCTGCCCTAGTGGGCGTAACCGTTACTATGGAATTCTGTTTCTTGTAGTGTGGGTGCTTACTTCTCAAGTGAGTCCATCTTGTGTTCAAAATTAAAAGCCAATTTTCTCCATGTGGGTTGATGCGCACTATGCTGTACTGCTCGCTCCGCTTTCCAATTTTGACTCATTGCCCTGTCTCCTCAATAACGCTGGCCTCAACAATGCGCCAACTGAGCCCGCTTCAACTGGCGGTGAGCTTCTTTCAGGACCGCAAACAAGCAAAAAATGACCGCTGCACTACGCTACGCTGCACTACGCATGTTAGCACTGTGCTACGTGCAGCTCGCGTAGTGCGAAGTTGCGAAAACTTCGCAAACTCCGCGAGCGTAGCGTAGTGCTTCACCCAGGGTTATATATATATATATATATATATATATATATATATATATATATATATATATATATATATGGTTTTTTCATACAATCTTGCAGAGACTGGGGATGGCCATCTAGAAAGTAGTAAAAACTATAAGCCAATTGCTAGGTGCTAGAAAACAAGACCAATGACGACAAGGCTCAAGGTGACAACCGAGTCTGAATGTAATAAATCTGAGTAAAATCTGTCCTTACACATACCATATTGTTTAAGTCAGTTACTAGATACTAGCTAGATACTCGCCTACGCCTACAAATGCAGAAACCTCCGCTCCACCAACCTCCTCGTCACCGAAACCCCATGCATCTGCAGAGCCAGAGCAGAGGGAAGATCCTTCTCCTACATCGCGGACAAGACCTGGAACGAGCTTCCCATCTACATCAGATGCGCACCCTCCCTGAACACCTTCAGGAAGGCCCTGAAGACCTGGCACTTCGATTGACATGAATCTGCTAATCCCCCCCTTCCCTTGAGACCCTCACGTGTAAGTAGTGCGCTTATAATTCCCCTGATTGATTGATTATTTGCTAAGTGCCAGAATAATAACCCAATGAGGCCAAAACACATGTAAATACTGATTACAATTGTTATAAATCTGGGGACAATCTGTCCCTCCACATACCATATATATATATAGCAATGAGCCAGATTTCTACCATCCATATACCATATACATAGCAATGCACCCAATAACTTCCACATCTAGGGATAATGTGGGTAGGGATATGCCAGTACGATACGATGACACATGGGCTACGGTAGATGACAAAGGTTTAGTCTTTGTCAATTAAGTCAAAGCTAGGAGTAACAACATTTTCCATCTACTTTAAAACCAAATGATAATCTAGCCCTCCTTAAACCATACACGTTGCCAGTCATACTGATACCTGATACAAAAAGCAATGATGCGTGAGGGAACACGGTCGTATGGTAACATCTTACATCCGTGTAAGAGTTATGCCACCACTAAAGTGAAGCGTGCACTTATGCATTACTGTGCGTAAGGAAATAGGAAAAGCCTTTTTTGTTTTGCCAATAACTTTGGTGTTGCTTGACGAATCTTCACAAAATGTTTTTTAGACTTCCCCTTTTTGGTGCAGCTGCTGTTTTGATAGTTTTGGGATGATCCATCAAGCGGTTGCTGAGAAAAAAGCGGGATCCCAAAAACACTTTTTCCCCAGGTTATCTCTGTTGAGGTTTTTCATTTTTGAACTCGAATACATCCAGAACCTCAGAACATTTGGCAGAAAGTCAGATGTTGGTCCAGAAAATGTGCTTAGAGTGCTTTGGTGTCAATTCATTCAGTAGTTTCAGAGACATTTTATTGAAAAAATATAGATATCTGGGAGCCAAAAGTCCTACTGAAATTTCATTGGCTGCCAACACTTCATGGCAATCTTGAGACTTGTCTTAAAGTTGAGTTCCACAAAAAAGTAAAAATTAAAGAAAAGGGGGTAGAGTAGGAATAAACTGCCCCCCCCTCAGATATGGAGGGGGGTCCAACAGTGATCATGACGGGTGTTAAAAACTTTGTTTGCTTTAATTTTCTTCTGGAGTCTTGATGGATCCGCGAATCCCTCAAAAATAAAATGAAGTGTGGGCTCCAGCGCTTTGTTATTAATAATCCCCTGGGTGGGCCAGTTCCAGTGGGGCATTGTACAAATAAAGGAGGGGGCACATGAGCCTCCCACTCCTAGGGCCTATTATGTCCCAGGGATCATCACCTCCCTGGGGGGCTTCTTTACTACTTAATGTGGGGGAGGCCCGTACAGCCTCCCCCACTGCCCCGGCCTGCCAACTCCCTGGGGCTTTTCTTAAAAAAATACAGAGGGCGTGTGAACCCCCAAAGCCTCTAAGGTTGGCACTTCCACCGAGGCTATCATTTTGAAAAAACTGGGGGCCATGCGGACCCCCACGCAGCCCAGGGGCCGCCACCTTCCTGGGGCTTTTGCACATTTGAATGCTGGGACTGCAGGCCTGGGGAACACCATCTCCAAGGGGCAAATGTCAAAAAAGGAGGGGGCTAAATGACTCCCTCCTGGAGCCAATAATGGCCCTGGGGACCGCCACCCCTAAGGGCTGGCTCCTGCAATGTCCCGAGTTGTCCACCCCCGGGATATTGCAGTCAGCCGTAGCTTAGTGGGAGCTGCACGCTTCTGCCAAGCCATAGCAAATGCTGCTCTGCTTTCAGCAAGTGAGAGCATAAAAAATGCTCTCACTTGCTGAAAGCAGAGCATAATTGCTCCTAGACAGAGGGAGCTGCATGTTCAGCAGCACCAACTATCCAAAAGCAATGACAGGTCCCGCAGGGTGTGGGGAGTCGACAGGGACCATGCGGGCCTTAAGGCTACCGCCGCAGTCTCAGTGATGAATGGGTGCCCCTGAGGCACCCACTTTAAGTGTCCAGGCCCTGAGGGATGAGGTCCCTGGGGCCCAATTCGGCCCAGGGCAGGGGGCCACATGACTCCCCTCCCCTAATATTAATGTAAACATTTTTTTTAAAAAGACAGGTCCCGGGATAGGTCCCCTTGGTGGAAATTAGACCAAAATCTAATGATACAAAACAAAAAAAGGCCCTTGTCCCGGGGATCAGATCCACGGGACTGAAATTGGCCCAGGGAAAGGGGGCCACTCAGCCCACCTCCCTTTATGATCCAAAAACAAATAAACAAGCATTGGAAATGCAATAGGTCTCGGATTTATTTGAGTTAGAGCTAATGGCATTGTAAATGGCAATGTCTTTTAGCCATGTGTTATGGAGTGTATGCATGCGGTGTGTAGTGGAATTATATGGGTTGGATTGGAATTGTAGCAATGGTGGCATGCTGCGCTTTAGATGAATATGTTTAAAAGTAAAGTGCACCATACTGCGATTGCTACAATAGTTAATTGTGGATGCGTTAACAATTGATGTGTGCACTGATGGCTGGTGGTGTGTGTGCCTGTAGAAATTGTGCACTGATGGCTGGTGGTGTGTGTGCTTGGTGGAAGCGTGCACTGCCGGCTGAAGGGTGTGTGCCTGGTGAATGTGTGCACTGACGGCTGGTGGTGTGTGCGCCTGGTGAAAGCATGCACTGACGGCTGGTGTTGTGTGTGCCTGGTGAAAGTGTGCACTGATGGCTGGTGGTGTGAGTGTGTTTGGTGAAAGCGTGCACTGACGTCTGGTGTTGTGTGCCTGGTGGAAGCCTGCACTGACGGCTGGTGGTGTTTGTGCCCGGTGAAAGCATGCCCTGACGGCTGGTGGTGTTTGTGCCCGGTGAAAGCGTGCACTGACGGCTGGGGGTGTGTGTGAGTGATTATGTGTGTGGTTGTGTGTGTGGTTGCGTGTGTGGTGGTGAGTGTGTGGTGGTAAGTGTGTGGTGGTGAGAGTGTGGTGGTGAGAGTGGTGTGTGTGTGGGTGTGTGGTGTGTGTATGGCGTGTGTGTGTGGTGTGTGTGTGGTCTTATGTGTGTGGGTTTATGTGTGTGGTCTTATGTGTGTTGTCTTATGAGTGTGGTCTTATGTGGGTGGTCTAATGTGTGTGGTCTTATGTGTGTGTGTGTGCTGGACTTAGTTCGAGTGTTCGTACCCTGCACACTCACACACTGCCCCTACACACTGCTCACCCTACACACTCACACAATGTTCACCCTGCACACACACACACTGCTCACCCTGCACACTCACACACTGTTCACCCTGCACACTCACACACTGTTCACCCTGCACACTCACACACTGTTCACCCTGCACACTCACACACTGTTCACCCTGCACACTCACACACTGTTCACCCTGCACACTCACACACTGCTCACCCTACACTCACACACTGCTCACCCTACACACTCGCACACTGCTCACCCTACACCCTCACACAGTGCTCACCCTACACACTCACAGACTGCTCACCCTACATACTCACACACTGCTCACCCTACACGCTCACACAATGTTCACCCTGCACGCTCACACACTGTTAACCCTGCATGCTCACACACTGCTCACCCTGCACACTCACAAACTGCTAACCCTACACACTCACACACTGCTCACCCTACGTAATGCGAAAAGACCGAGCTCTGCCCTTTGGCCTGTGTTGTAATCGTACAGTAGGTTGTGAGTAGTTGCGCTTGAATGGTTGGGGTGTCCCCTCCTTGCCGCTCCCCTCACAGAGAGCCGGCTGCCTCAATGAAGCTCCCAGGAAACGTGTTCAGCTGTTCTTTGTTTTAGCTCCTGTGTGTCAGTGCACTGTGTAAGCACACACGCATACCCTGCTCTCTCTGGAACACTCAGACTGCTGAGTCACTCTCACTCTACAGTCACTCTGCAGTCACTCTGCAGTCACTCTCACTCTGCAGTCACTCTGCAGTCACTCTCACTCTGCAGTCACTCTGCAGTCACTCTCACTCTGCAGTCACTCTCTCTCTGCAGTCACTCTCTCTCTGCAGTCACTCTGCAGTCACTCTGCAGTCACTCAGATAACCTCCCAGCACAGATAATTAAAACTCAAACAGACTGGTGGGCTAAAATCTTCGCAAACATGTTCCAAATTATCCTAAACACTGGGAGATTCCCTGACTCCTGGAAAGGGGCAGTAATACTGCCCATACACAAGAAAGGGGATATGTATAGTCCAAAAAACTATAGATTAATCAATTTACTGGACATTGGCGAGAAGATTTTCGCTAAAATAGTGCTAGGCAAACAAAAAAACTGGGTAGAAGACAACCAAATCATCCTGGTGGAACAGGGGGGATTCAAGGAAGGGCACTCCACAGTGGACCACTGCTATGCACTATGGGCCTTGGCACGGAAGTCAATAGAACAAAGGGGGAATATGCTGTGTTGCTTTGTCGACTTCCGTGCAGCCTTCTACTCGGTGGACCGGGGGAAACTTTGGGAGTGCCTGATTAAATACAATATCTCACCCTATTTATTAGAAATACTAAAAGAACTACATAGAGGGAACTGGGCCCAAGTAATAAAAGATACCCAGGGGGTACTCATAAGGAAAAGAGATATAGAAAATGGGCTAAGACAGGGTTGTGTCTTGGCCCCACTTCTCTTCTCTATCTTTTTAGCAGACTTACCAGCAGTATTGGAGGTGGAAAAAAGTGCCAGCCCCAGAATGAGTGGAAGAAAGATCTCATGCCTACTGTATGCAGATCATTTAGTCATTACCGACCAGACCGAGCTAGAGTTACAGAGGAAATTGAATGCTTTTAACGAATATGCAAAAATAAACTGTTAACAGTAAATATGGAAAAAACAAAGGTCATGTGTTTCGGGAAAGGGTCAAATAACTTTTGTTGGTATCTTGATAAAACAAAACTAGAAATGGAGAAAGAATATAAATACCTGGGACTACTGTTCGCTCTAAAATGGAACAAACATGTGGAAAACCAGAATGCAAAAGCTTCAGCCTCCATTTGCGGTTTGAAAAATGTAACAAAAACTACGGTGATATGTCTCACAAACCCATGCTTGAAGCCTTTACAGCCATGGTCCCCCCACAAGTATTGTACGGAGCAGAGGTGCTCCTCTTTAGTGGTAAAGGCGGCTGGGATCTGGAGGAAAGTAAGGCTTTAAAAATGCTTCTGTCCCTACCCAAGTCTGCAATGGTACAGGCAATCAGACTTGAAACAGGAACTATAGGGTGGAATACCCAGGCCAAAATGTTAGTGGTCAGATTTTGGAAATGCCAATCCCAGGGGGAAGATCAAAAGGTCTCACATTGGTCTAGGGAGGAAATCCGACATAGTAGCCTAAGATGGGCAACTGAGGAAAAAAAGAAAATAAAGGAGATAATGTGCTGCCTAAATGTGGGTGTAACTCAAAATTCCTTGGAGGTAAATGTTACAAAAAGCTCACTAAGAACACAAGGAAGGGAACGTTCCAGAACACAAGACCTAGAATACTTAGGAAATAAAAAATCAGTCCAAAACATGATAGAGGTATGGGAAGCCGACGTGGGGTATCCATACCTGGAAGCCCCGCCGAACCATGGATTTACTTGGGACATCTTAAAAATGAGAATCAGCATTATCCCCTGGCGATTGGAGGGGAGAGTTATGACAGAAATGATGCACCCCAATGGTATATGTAAATGTGGGTTAGGGACTAAGTGCGGAATAATGCACATACTACTCGATTGCTTCATGTGTAGAGAAATGAGGAAACGTTTTTTGCGACCTTTATTTATAAAATATGACATAAAAGTAAGAGCTCAAGCGATTAATTTACTGCTAAGAATGGAACACCTAGAAATAGCAATTGCACTTGGGTACTATCTGAAAGGGGTTAATGTACTGGCTAGAGAAAAGCTCAAGTAAGGATAGTAAACACTCCAGTATATTATATCTACTAAGACTTGAAGGATAAAACCATGGTGAAGCAAGGTTAAATGGTTTAAATATTGTACAGCAAATGGATAATGTACAAGGAAAAGAACTTGCCACTATCTCAAATTCTATAAGGACTAGGCTTTCTGTTTTAGAATGTACATAAGCTTTTATACTTTTAAAGATTTTAATAACTTGCATATTGATGAAATTAATTGCTGAATAGAAGTAGCAAGGTGGAGTGTATAGAAGGAACTGTTAGATTTTAAAAAGTTGTGTATTGCTTTGTTATTAACTGGTTTTGTACAGGGTTATGAATTTTATCCGATTTTGTTTAAAGACCAAGGTCTAAATAAACAGAGTTCTTCTCTCTCTCTCTCACTCTGCACTCACACTCTGCACTCACACTCTGCACTCACTCTGCACTCACTCGCCCTTGTCAACAAATACCTCCATGGATCCGGGGTGTGACGTGGAGCACACTCACTCTGCACTCACTCTGCACTCACTATGCACTCACTCTGCACTCGCACTCGCTCAGCACCCGCACTCACTCTGCACTCGCACTTGCTCTGCACTCGCTCCGCCCTCGCACTCGCTCGACACTCGCTCTGCATTCGCACTTGCTCTGCACTCGCTCTGTACTCGCTCTGCACTCACGCTAAATCTGTACTCACACTCACTCTGCACTCACACTCTGCACTCACTCTGCACTCATTCTGCACTCACACTCACACTCACTCTGCACTCACACTCACTCTGTACTCACTCTGCACTCACACTCACTCTGCACTCACTCTGCAATCACATTCACTCTACACTCACACTGCACTCACACTCACTCTGCACTCACACTCACTCTGCACTCACTCACACTCTGCACTCACTCTCACTCTGCACTCACTCTCACTCTGAACTCACATTCTGCACATTCACTCTGCACACTCACTCTGCACTCACTCTACACTCACTCTGCACTCACTCTCACTCTGCAGTCACTCTCTCTGCATTCACTCTGCACTCACTCTGCACTCACTCTCACTCTCCACTCACTCTGCACTCACTCTCCCTCTGCACTCACACTCATTCTGCACTCACACTGCAGTCACACTCACCCTGCGCTCACTCTGCACTCACTCTCACTCTGCACTCACTCTGCACTTACCCTCACTCTGCACTCACACTGCATTCACACTCACCCTGCACTCACTCTGTACTCACCCTGCACTCACTCTGCACTCACTGGGCACCATGGGTGGGATCCTGGGAACCCACACTTGACTAGCCAGGCCCCGGGGTATGGGGCCCCCCTGTGCCTAAATCAGGCTGAGAGGAGCCATAGAGTCTCCTCCCCTTCACTAATTTGGGCCAGGCCCTGGGGATTGGGTCCCCAAGGCCAAAATTGGCCTGGGAGGGGGGCCCTCCCCCATTTGTATTGGGGAAGGTGTGGTAAATAAATAAATAATACCTCTCTTTTTGACTAGACATATAACATAACAGATAGCTCAATAAATAAGAGTCAAGATTCGAGGTAGTAGGAGTTTTGCAGGTTTAATACAGCATAAGGACAGGAACAGGACAACCTGCATAGGAATAGGATGGCAGGGCCCAGCAGCTGCTGGGGCTGGATCTGGGATGAGCGCGCTGACTTGTAATAACAATACATGAGCATATATACATAATGCAAACACATAGCATTACATTGCAGTAGGCGTAGCAGTGGGTGGAGCAGAAGGCGTGACGCGTAGCAGTCGCGAAAGATAAGGGCGAAAAGAGGTGTAACGGGGCGTATACATAGACATGTGATGCAAACATAACAGAATATGTCATGAATGGGGCGGAAACCATGGAGGGGGCTACCTAAGGAGCCGGGACCTCTAACCTGATGGTGCGCGCAAACTAGCAATGACGTATCACTAGGAGAAGCTGGGGGCTATGAACTCTGTGCTAGGAGCAGAGACTGAAGTCTGGAGAGTCAGGGCGACATGTACCTAAACAGTATCTAGTATCTGATGTTTAGAGAACATGTTGATATAAACTAGAGGGCAGGAGGGGAAAGGCTGACTTGATTCTAAGACTGGACCATGCATTATTCTACATGTAGTACGTGATGAAGAATATTAAATGACCATTAAATGCAGTATTTCTCTAACGTGGAGACGTGAAGGCTAGACAATGACGGAAACTATTGATGCAGTTCAGTAGCTTAGGAATGCAGAGAAGGAGGACTGAACTGATAACTGGAATCATAACATACTTTTGGCAGACTCAGAGACTGAGCCATGCTGGGCCGGGCACTGCGAGGCAGGAAGTAAGTGAAGGGTCGAGGATACAGGTGGGGGCTGTATCACTCCTCAGCGAGGCTTCAGGAGACAGGAGCTGAATCTGGTGTCCAGGCCCTTTTGAGGCCTAGAAACGGGGACTTTACAATGGAATAACGTGCACACTGGGAAACGTGGCAACGTAGTTTTACATAGGCCTGATATTCGTAGTATTCACGAGAACTGGAAACTGACATACTAGAGGTGGACACAACTATAATTGCGTCATTAATCGAACATGGGGAATACATATGCATATTTAATCATGCACACATAACATATGATGGATGACACGTAGGGACACAGAACATGGTAAAATTTACTTTTCCACATTCCCTCCTTGTCACTACGTTTCCATCAGGAAACATCAATTTTCATGATACCGTCTATCATTTCATACAGTATCATTTGCTCGTCTCGAATTATCCTGGAACGGGATTTAGAACGGGGCTTGGGACTAGGAATACAAGAGGTAGCACAAATGCCGCAAATCGCAGGGCCACATTGTATACAGAGGCAGCAGCTGAATATGATCGCTACTGCAATACCTAGGAAGGACAAGACTTTCCATCCCCATGCGGAAATTATATTCCAGAACCAACCGGACCATGTCCAGGTGCCTGGATCTTGGTGTATCAGATGGGCAATTTTATGGAGTCTGGTTATAGCTGAATAAACAGACGGCGCGTTATTTGGAATGAAAATGCAGCAACTAGATCCGATGACTCTACAAGCCCCGCCCCTATCGGCCAGTATGACGTCAAGGACGAGACGATTCTGTAAAACGACAAATCTCATAGCAGATTGCTCTTCGGTTAAGTTACCTAGAGCAGAGGCAGTCTCATTTACTACAGCTTCGAGGGTTCTGGTTAACCTACGGATTAGCTTACTATTCTGGATAGGTCCTATAAAGAAAAAGAAACCTCTGTTGAAATCTGTATACTGTTCTAGAGCAGTTTCAGTATAATCGACAATTGGGGACTCCCTTCTATGTCTAATGTGTACTAGATGTGTGTTTCTATGATAATCAGGTGGGGCTAGGAAAACAGGTGGCAGTAGGAAGGCAATGTAACAGGTTCCCTCCCAATCGAGGGGCAGACGAACATATGCGGTTTGACCACAAATAAAATAAGAATGACGTGAAGCTTTGAAAATAGATTTCCCACTGTCACTATACTTGACAATAGTAGTACAATCACTATGTCCTACATGTACAGAACCATAATTTCGGACACATAATTCACCTTTGACTGGTAGTACTGAAATAGCAGGTAAGTCTGGAGTAGTATCAGACTGAACATTCAGGACCATGAAATTCGAAGAATAGTTACCTAAATTATACACTTCATTTTCTAGATCTAAACCTGTTCGGTGGGGGAGACCTTGCTTGTCTGGAAAACATGTACTGTTAAGAAAAGACATATCTGTTGAGGATGACGTTAACGTGGACCATGCTCCACACGAACCATTATGTGAAAATGGATAAGGAAAAAGTGGCAGAACTCCCTTCGGTGTCTGGAAAGGGGGGAGTCGACCACACACCCAACAATTAGTGGCATTGCTGGTCTGGTGTGAGTAATGTAACATGTGGATGAATGAGTTATTTCGCATGGCGAGGCGGTAAGAGAGTTCATGAGGAGGCAGATCACTAAACGTGTGCTCTACTGTAGCATTAGCAGACTTATTTACATGAAGAACTGGGAAATACAAGAAAAATGCATAACTGGTGCAGGAAATCATAATGCTAAGAAACAATATGAAACATAGAAAAACGATACATCGGATTGAGTTTTGACTAACTCTCTCACTATGGGGGTCTATTTTATACATGTCAGAAACAGTCTAACCGTTTCACCTAGGGGAGGACTTAGACAATCAAACTGACTGACTTATTTTACTAGACCGGAGTTTTAGTTTATACTCCTGTTGTGGAGTTTTCTCTAACAGGGGAGGGGTTGTAGCAATGTCTTTTGCGGGACAGTCCTTGAGAACAATGCTTTGGCAATCCTTCAAATCCTGGGAAATGTTCTTTAAGACGGGTTTCAGTCCATTAAAAAGTTTGATATGAGAAAGGTGCACCCAGCCTTTGCGTCCTTCCAACTTCACGGCTGTACGGGTGGTGAGGAGGACCTGTCGGGGCTCTTTCCAACGAGGCTCCAGCGGACTTGATCTGTCAAAGTTGCGGACCATCACCATGGATCCTGGAACGATTTCATGTGGTGCCACCTCGGTATTGTCTGGAAATGCGGCGGCAACCTGTGAACGACATGAGTTGAGGGCAGACATCAAGGAAGCTAGGTAATCTGTCAGCATATTACTTGAAACATCGGTAATACTTCGGGGTCTAGGAGTACCCCACATGTTAGGGGGGCGGACGAATACGACCTCATACGGGGACAGACCTGATCTGGAATGTGCGACCATGCGCATATAAAATAAAGCGACTGGTAGAGCTACTAGCCAGTCCACACCTTTTTCTTTACACACTTTTGCAATTCGGATTTTCAGAGTCTGGTTATGTCTCTCTACGAGACCGGCTGCTTCAGGATGGCGTACACAATGGAACTTCCACTGGTACCCTAGCAAAAGGGAAACATGCTTCATGAGTTCAGATGAGAATGGCTGGCCGTTATCAGAATATACGACTCTAGGGAGTCCATAACGGGGGAAGAACTCACGAACCAACTGCTTGGCAGTGGTCGCGGCTGTGTAATCTGGGACTGGATATGCTTCTGTCCACCTGGACAAAGCGCATACAACTACAAGGACATACTTGAAACCTCGACATCGCTCCATCTGAATATAATCCATCTGGAGGACTTCAAAAGGGTGGTCAGGGGGCTGGAATCCACCTTGTTCCACCGGGACACTTTTACCTGGATTAAACTGACAACATATCATACAGGTACGGACTTTCTGCTTGGCTGCAGCTCGTAAATGCTTGTTGAACCAAATGTTCTGGATACTGTCTAACATAGCTTTTTCTCCTAAATGTGCTGGACTATGTGCGGTATTAATAATGACTTGAACCATAGAGTCGGGGAGAAACCACGTGGCTCTACCCTTCGTTAACCATCCTTGATCTGTCTGGACCCCTCCTTGTTCGGACCATTTCTTGATTTCTTCGGGAGTAGCATGTAACTGTATGTCTATGACATCTTGTGTAGGGTCTTTAACTGTCATACATGTAGTCGGATCTGGAGTATGTGTCTGTGTCGGATTAACTTGAATGTCTGGAGTCTGTGCTGTAAGCTTGGCTGTGCGATCTGCTAGATCGTTACCTTGGGAAATAGTGTCAGTAACTTTCGTATGTGCTTTGCACTTCATGATAGCAATAGATGTTGGTAAATGTATGGCATCTAACAGAGCTTGAATAAGGAGACCATGCTGAATCTTGGTTCCATGAGAAGTCATGAAACCTCTCTCCTGCCAGAGCACTCCGAAGTCGTGTACAACTCCAAATGCGTAACGTGAATCTGTGTAAACATTAACTTTCAAGTTCTTGGCGTGTATGCAGGCTTGTGTCAGAGCAACTAGCTCTGCTGCTTGAGCGGACAGGGTGTCAATACGGTGTGTTTCAATAACTTCGGTGTCAGTGGTCACTGCATACGCGGCGACTAGTTCTCCTGTACTAGTTCTCATACATGAACCATCCACATAAAGTGTCAGGTCGGGATCTGGTAACGGAGTATCTGTCAGATCTTGTCTTGGCTTTGTCGTAATGTTAACTACTTCCACGCAATCATGTGTGGCTGGATTTGAATTAACTGATGGTAACAATGTAGCAGGATTTAAAATGTTGCAGCGTCTGATTTCTATGTGAGGCTGGAACAGTGTCAATTCATAACCTGTTAAACGTGCAATTGTCAAGTGCTGAGTTTGTGTTCGATTTAAAAGAACTTCCACAGAATGTGGAACTTGTACTGTCAAGGAGTGTCCTAAGACTATGGAATCACTTTGTCTGATAGCTAGGGCTGTGGCTGCAACTGACTTGAGGCACGCAGGCAGAGCCTGGGCTACAGGATCTAATGTGCTCGAAAAATAAGCACAGGGCTTGTATTGTCCTGCTTGATCTTGTGTGAGAACAGATAATGCTGTACCTTCACGTTCAGTAACGAAAAGTGTAAAAGGCTTACTGTAGTTCGGTGTCGCTAGAACTGGAGCTTGGCATAGGGCTTTCTTTAACTCATTGAAACTAAGTGTATGTTCAGATGTCCAAGGGAGGACAGTCGATACGGCTGCCTCCTGTGTCGTTAATTGTATCAGTGGCTTGGCTAGAAATGCATACTGGGGAATCCATTGTCTGCAATAAGAAGTAAGGCCAATAAAAGCACGTACCTCCTTCTGGGTCTTGGGCTGAGGAAGACTCGCTATTAACTGGATACGGTCTGGTGTCAACTGCCTACCCCTCTTGGACAGTAAGTGTCCTAAGTAGACCACTTGCTGGACACAGAATTGAAGCTTAGAAGGGGACACCTTGTGCCCCATCTCGGCTAGGAAATACAAGACTGTAAGGGATGCTTGCTCGCAAGCACGTTCAGAACGGGCTGTGATCAGTAGATCATCGACATACTGGAGCAGGGCAGTGTCAGTTGGCATGTGAATGTTGTCTAGTTGTCTCTTAAGTGCTTGACTGTAAATACTAGGACTTTCTGTGAAACCTTGAGGAGCTCGTGTAAACATATAGCTCCTTCCATTTAAACAAAATCCGAAAAGGAACTGGCTGTCTGGATGAATAGGAACACTGAAAAATGCGTTCTTGAGGTCTATAACAGTGAAGAACGTGGCTTCGGAGTCAATGGCCGTTAATAGGGAAGAGATGTCTGGGACAACTGGGTACTGCGGAATAATACATTTATTAAGCTCTCGTAGGTCAATCACTAATCGATATACTGGGGGTGCATTTGGATCAGTACGTTTCATGACTGGAATGATCGGAGAATTACATACATTGGAGTCAGTTTCTACAACCACTCCTTGAGCCATGAGCTCGTCAATAATTTTGGATAAGGCTGCTACAGCCTCAGGTGGCAATCTGTACTGTCTGATTCGTGGTAACACTACACCTGGCTTGAGAGTCACACGATAGGGTGTGATTTGCATGTAACCTACATCAGTTGGACCTTGCGCCCATAAGTGCTGCGGAACATTAGACAGTCTTGAATCAAAATCTCGTAATACATAGTGACCCTTAAAGTCACGTAGGAACAATCGTATTCCCTCTGGGGAACAGCATATAACTGCACCTAACTCTTTCAGTGTCTTAATGCCTAATAGGTTTTCTGGACATGATTTAGTAAGTAACAGATCAGTAGTGCGGGACAATGGACCTACTTCTAGAGTAACTGGCTTTGAAATCTCATTTACGATAGGTTTTCCTGAAAATCCAAGGGAAACATTTCTTGAGCCTGAGAGCGGAGCCCCTGGAACTTCGGCGTGACTAATTGTGGTCCTACTTGCCCCTGTATCAATCAAAAACTTTCTGTCTTTCCCTAATACTTGACTGTGAACATAGGGACCTTCTTGATCTACAGGTATCTCGATGAGAGGCAAGCCTACCTCCCTCTCTAGGCTGTTTCATGAATACTGCTGGTACTCTGGATACTCGGACTGTGCATACTGGTACATCTGCGATGTAACGTGCTGTGTTGCAGCAATAGGCTGCGGTGCTGTAACTGTCTGTGTTGCATTCTGTGGCTGAGGAATCTGTGAAACTTGTTCTTGTCTAGGCGGACGTGGTCTTTCTTTAGTCTTACCAGTAGCTATGTTGTGTTTCAGAACTGCACACTCATTTATAAAATGACCTGGCTGTTTACAATAATTGCAATTCCCTTTAACGGGAGCTGCAGGATGACTGGCTTGATTCGGACCCCTCTTCTGACTGTCTTGAGGAACAGATTGTGCAACTAGTACTTTCATTTTCGTGTCTTTCATACGTTTTCTCTCGTGTTCTTGTTCTTCTCTGATTCTATTCTGGTGGTATTGGAGCATTTGCAACATCTGGGACGGGGTATTAGCTTGCCAGGTACTTTCGACTTTCAGAACTCGATTTTTAATTGGTGGGCTTGAATTCTCGACTAATTTAGTAACAAAAAGGTGAGGGTATGACTCACTACTTGTCTTGAGGCCACTGTTGATACTAAAACACTTTTCAAATCTAGAATAAAAATCACTAATATCTTCGTCTTGTTTCTGTTTACAGGCTGAGATTGCATCCCAGTCTTCTTTTCTAGTTGTCAATAATCTAGGTAAAACTTGTATTAATAATTCTGGTAATTCTTTACATTTATCTCCAAGACCGGTACCTGGTACTCGTGCCTTGTCTTCAGCTTCTAGAACTGCCCAATCGATCTTTTTCTCTCCCACCTCCCATTCTTTTTCCTTGAGCTTTTCATACACCCCTGCGGGCAGCAGAACCTTTAACATTTTAATTATATCTGGATACGTGTATTCTCCCATACGGAGCATGTCTTTTAATTCTCTATGGAACCCTGCTGGATCTTTGTCATGACAGGGAATTAATTTCTTCATCTCGAGGAGTTCCATCTTTGTAATCGGAGTGTAAACAAACACTCGTTCTAGTTCGCCACCCGTTCCTCTGACTGGGTGGACTTCTCGTAACGGATTCTGTCTCTCCATGTAAAATGGTTTACTTTCTGGGGGTGAGACATGAACAAAATGCGGGTTCAGAAACGTTCTATATTTGTGACGCTGTTCTAGAATGACACTAATTAAATCGGTACCTAGACCTCTCCATCTATACTGGAGTAACTCGTTCAGGATATCATGTAACGGGCCTGGATCAGAGTGTTGACCCTCATACAAAGTAATGAGGTGCTGAATCATATACATACCCACCAGTCGTTGTTCGGCTGGGGGCATTTTCAGAAACATTTGTGCCACTATTTCGTCTGGAAAAGTGGTAGAATCAGTAATCCATCGGACTGCTGATCGGGCTAGTTCTTGTTCATGCATGGTACTTAACTCACTGTAACCGATTCGTGATTTCAGAATGTGATCGGTAGCTTGGAATACTTGTTCTAGAGAACCTTGTTCTAGTGCTGGATGATGGAAAGTAGACTTGTGTTCTAGGCGTAAATGGCGATCTGGAAATCTAGATTTTCCTACATACGCTATTCTGGCGGGATTCTCGTCCTCTACCTCTTCAGTATCAGAGTTACTTTCTTTCTCCCTTACTTGTACTGCTTTACGTTGTTCGTGTATCTTTATTATTTCTCTACGGATTTTCTTGTACATACTTTCCATAGCACCGACGGTCTTGTGCTTACCCTCGGCTATATTATCACTCCACCTTGTCAGGATTTTCATTTCGGCCGGATCTTTAGACGGGTAATCTTGTTCTCTTATTAGACAATTGATCAGAAACTTTAATATCATGAGCTGGATCTCGGCTTTCCTTTGAGACATGGCCTCGTTAATGCTTTCTGGATCATCCCCTGTACGGATGAAACGATATATTCTGTCTAGATCTTCTTTCATATTCGGTAAGGTGACTAGATACTCGGCCACCTTTCTTACGCGGAATGAATATAAAACCATATTATCCTCGCCTGGGACTGGATCATAGCCGCATTCGGCAAGGGATTTTCTTATTTCTGCTACAGTCTGATGTCTGGGCGTACGCTGTGACGCTTGTGCATGTAATTCGGCTGTCGTTAAACGCTTGTGTGGCGGCGGGGTTTGAGGAATACCTCCCCCTGCGGCCCCTAAACTGGAGTCGTCTACTGAGGCTCTTCGTCCTGGCAGAGTGGGAAATGGAAGTGTAGGCTGGACTTGTATGGCGGGCTGGACCGGGGGTACCGTAACAGGTACTCCGGTGTCTGGAGGAGCGGGAATTGCCTGATTTACAGGGACTGGCGGAACAGGATTTGCATATTCTGGGACTGTGTCGTCCAAATAGGACGAAATAAAAATATCAGCTGCGGTCTGTTTGTGACGTAGTTTGGTCGGAACTAATGGTGGCGGGAAATTACTGGATGCCTCTGGGGTCGCTTTTGGCAAGCCCTCGGCAAGAAGAGGATACATACCCCTAATAAGGGCATGCCTCTGTCTGTCTGACTGTTCGGCTTTGACTTGTTCACCTATCTCGATTAGTTCTTTTTCTTGTGCTCGTTCTAAGGATTCTCTACTTAATTCTGACTTTCTGATTTCCTTTTCAGTTCTTTTATGAGCTTCTTTGCGCCATAACTCGATGGCATCTTTCTGTGACTGTCTGGCTTTCTTTTTCCATAATGCTTCTTCTACTCGCATGATGCACTCGGCATCCCATGTACCCGATACGGGCCATCTATACTTTTCTTCTAACTGTTTGGTATACTCTACCCATAAATCTAGATACAATATGGCGCTTATGCCATGCTTCTGATACATAGAGTGACCTGGACTGTCCCTCGGCGGAACAGGAACTGCTTCTTCTAACAAACCCTTTCTAGTTCTTAGCTGACGTAATCTCGAAAAGAGAGACATTGTAAACTTGAATCGGAACACAATACAATACACGAGGAACAATAACAACTGGGAAAACAATTCAGGCATACCACGACATTGGAAATACATTGAACAACATCATAACATAACAGTTCGGACAGAATATTACCTGGAATACTGAGAACAGAAACACAAGAATTTCTCGAGAACGGAACAGACTAGAGTTACTGGATGCACTGCTGAAACAGTACGGAACATACCGGTCCCATAAAGGGACGCATCAAGACCCGTATCCACCTAGGTGAACACTTCGTTTGTGAGTCTGTGTACCACCAACCCACGGACCAGAGTCAATTTAGATTGACCCTGTCTAGATACTACCCCAGTAATGGTACTCACCGGGCAGCAAGAACGGAAGGCCTCGGACTGGACTGGACTGCTACGACGACGGACGACGAACTTCGGACTTCAGTTACGGGTGGGCCTCCGGATACCTCGGACCTTGAACTCTCGGCTTGGGCTCTGGTCGGGACTCGCCGCGTTCCTCCACCGTCTCGTTTGGATGCTGGACCGCCTCCTCCGTCTCCTCCGTGGGCCTGAGGGATACTTGAAGCAGAAATATCTGCCGGTGCGCAGAAGAGTTCCGTCACGACTGCAGAGGGTCAGGGGGTCGGCGTGGCTTCACCGACGCGTGGGGAAAGGGCAAGTCCCTATTCGGGCGCCATTATGTGGTAAATAAATAAATAATACCTCTCTTTTTGACTAGACATATAACATAACAGATAGCTCAATAAATAAGAGTCAAGATTCGAGGTAGTAGGAGTTTTGCAGGTTTAATACAGCATAAGGACAGGAACAGGACAACCTGCATAGGAATAGGATGGCAGGGCCCAGCAGCTGCTGGGGCTGGATCTGGGATGAGCGCGCTGACTTGTAATAACAATACATGAGCATATATACATAACGCAAACACATAGCATTACATTGCAGTAGGCGTAGCAGTGGGTGGAGCAGAAGGCGTGACGCGTAGCAGTCGCGAAAGATAAGGGCGAAAAGAGGTGTAACGGGGCGTATACATAGACATGTGATGCAAACGGAACAGAATATGTCATGAATGGGGCGGAAACCATGGAGGGGGCTACCTAAGGAGCCGGGACCTCTAACCTGATGGTGCGTGCAAACTAGCAATGACGTATCACTAGGAGAAGCTGGGGGCTATGAACTCTGTGCTAGGAGCAGAGACTGAAGTCTGGAGAGTCAGGGCGACATGTACCTAAACAGTATCTAGTATCTGATGTTTAGAGAACATGTTGATATAAACTAGAGGGCAGGAGGGGAAAGGCTGACTTGATTCTAAGACTGGACCATGCATTATTCTACATGTAGTACGTGATGAAGAATATTAAATGACCATTAAATGCAGTATTTCTCTAACGTGGAGACGTGAAGGCTAGACAATGACGGAAACTATTGATGCAGTTCAGTAGCTTAGGAATGCAGAGAAGGAGGACTGAACTGATAACTGGAATCATAACATACTTTTGGCAGACTCAGAGACTGAGCCAGGCTGGGCCGGGCACTGCGAGGCAGGAAGTAAGTGAAGGGTCGAGGATACAGGTGGGGGCTGTATCACTCCTCAGCGAGGCTTCAGGAGACAGGAGCTGAATCTGGTGTCCAGGCCCTTTTGAGGCCTAGAAACGGGGACTTTACAATGGAATAACGTGCACACTGGGAAACGTGGCAACGTAGCTTTACATAGGCCTGATATTCGTAGTATTCACGAGAACTGGAAACTGACATACTAGAGGTGGACACAACTATAATTGCGTCATTAATCGAACATGGGGAATACATATGCATATTTAATCATGCACACATAACATATGATGGATGACACGTAGGGACACAGAACATGGTAAAATTTACTTTTCCACAAAGGTCGCAAGGGATGGGGTACCGCGGTCAATATTGGCCCAGGAGGGAGGCTGCATACCCCCTCCTCTTCAAGACTAAGGCCAGGCCACAGGAGATGGGGTCTCTGGTTCCAGCACGGGGAGAGGGGCAGTGCACCCACTTCCCCCTTTTAGATATAAAGAGGGTGCCTCTGGGTGGGCTCCAGGGCACCCATCATTTACTGGGAGGGTCCCGGGAGATTGAATCGGAGAGGGGCTCGTGCCCCCCCTTTATAATAGTGCCAGCCCAGGGACGGGGGCCACATTCCCCCTTCCCTATAAAAAGGTGGCAGACCACGGGGAATGATGTCCCAGGGGGGAAAAATCAGACCGGGAGGGGGCTGCGTGCTCCCCACCCTTGTTTACTGGCTTTGTGGGGGTTGGCCCTATGGCTCCCCTCACAGCCCGTAACAAATGTATTGTGCGTGCCCCAGTTGGGTACCAGGGCACCCACTTTTAAACAGTGCATAGGGTAACGTGCCCCCTCCCCTTTCAGTTAAGTAGTGCTTACTAATGACCTCTAACATGTGAATTGTATAAATCAATTAATGAAATCAAACATAAATTAATCAATAAATTGCCGGTGTATATTTTTTTGTAGAAATGTATAAATTAATTTAAAGGGTAAAGAGCCAAATTCACACATACATAAGTGACAGAGATTAACAGAAAAATATAGAAGAATCTACTAGTAACTCACGTAGATCAACCATTTTCAAAGACCTATTTACAAATAGAACTTTTCATCTGATATTCAATAAAAATCTCCTATTTAACAATTAATTTATTAGAAAATGGGTTAAACTTGTCCACGTTTTGGTCTTGTTATGTATTGTATCAAGTAGACCATCTTCATGACAAAGCGATTCATGTGGACTGAAGACCTTTCCATATAAGTCAAAATTTGATCAATGTACAACATAGAAATATTTAGTCCAAGTAGATAGTAAATTCATCTAAAAAAATTTAGATGTCAACATTTCAGGGACAAATGAATGTCATGGACATGCTTTCACCATTTAAAGATGAGCGCATAAACGATACCGGAAAAAGCGCCGTCCGAGTTCGGCTTCCCAACAAGTCAAAAATGAAGTTCAAATTGCCATATGTGCATGTCACTGTCTGAGTTTGGCATTCCGGCAGGATTAAACAAGGTTGCCTCCTTAAATCCCGCCGGGACGCTGAACTCAGATGGTGTCATGCACATATGACAATTTGAAGTGTTGGGATCGTTACATCACACTGACTGTTAGCACCAGGAGCTTGTTCCACACTGAAAAGTCAGCATGAACGGCACCACCCAGCATGCCAATGGGCACTGCTTCTTTGTTGAAATTTGTGTAAATTTTCTACTCAAGCTGCAGCTTTTCTCACCCCGAATGGTTGCGGCCGCCTGAATTGAGAAAATCTTACCGGGATCAACCTAGCACCCGAAAATCATGCTAGGGGATGCTAATTCTCGCTTGCCAACCTAATTGTGGTGAGCAGAGCATGCGAAAAACCTCTGCCACACTGCAGTTGGAAGAGTTTTGCCAGAACTCCGCGTTACAAGCATAACACGGAGTGGGTAAAAATCTGTGAACTCCGCCAGTGAAGTGGATTTTATTGCATACTCCTAATCTGCCTCCAATCTGAAGTTAGCACTTATCAAGGGTAATAAGGCAACATATTGTTAGTCTATGGGAGAGAGAGAGCCTTACAGTAGTAAAAAATGAGGTTAGGAGTTTTTCACTGCCAGGCACTTAGGTACAAATGTCCTACTTCTAAATACATATCACCCTGTCCTATGGGCCTTTAAGGCCTAACCTTGGGAGACTCATAAGTATTAAAAAGGAAGGTTTGGATCTGGCAAAAGTTGAATTTTCAATGCTGGAAAGCAGTTTAACATTGCACTATGTGCTGCAGTACCAGGCATGAGATATGTTTTAAAAGGATACTTCAGTGGGTGACACAATGAGTGCTGCAACCCACTAGCAGCATTTTATTTACATGTACCGGATACATGTAGCACCATCTACTAGGGCCTTACAAGACATGTGCCAATAAGATATAGTCCAATTTTACCACGTTTTAAGAAGCGAGCACCAGCATAGGTAAAGTGTACAGAGTTCTAATACCAGCAAAAAGCGACTTAAGCAAGGTGAGGGAGTATGGTAATACTTTTGGGGGAATATTACCATGCGATGGATGTCCGGTCCAATAAACATATTTAGAAAAAAATACATTTACACTAGGAGGGAAAGCAATGCCTTGTCTCACTTGATACGTAAAAAAGATATACCACACTATATACTTTTGGCGGTTTGGGTTATTTATTTTACCCATCAATTTGTATTTTTCTTTTTCAGCAGCACAATTTTTTTTGTAAGAGAATGGTCTCTTTTTTTCAGAGAAGCACACTAAACAATTTAACATTCCATGTTTAGACATAAATGTGTTCAGACAATGTACAACATGAGAAACTCCACATACATAAATGATAACATGTATAGAAAATGTATGACAAATTGAAAACAGATCAAAAAGAATATTTTTGACGCTATATACATCACATATATATATACAACCTGCACACCAAAATCGCGTGCATAAACACTACCATGAATTCGATCCTGGTTTGAAAAAACAATTCGTCGATTTGGCTCATAAAGGCATGAATTAATTCTATCTGCCTTTTATCTTGGAGATTGAAGGCATAATTGAATTATGACTGCCGACGCATTTCTAGCCTCGTCCTCGTGGTTACGGGCTTTCATCAGGGCTTCTTACTCAGAATTCAACTGGTCATATCTATAATACCAAGGGAAAACTTTATGTCACTGTTTTTCTCTCAACTTTCCAGTTTATTACAAGTTATACCATCTGTTGGCACAACTTACCAATTGCCGTAAAATGGACCTTCCTGTTCCACTTTTTTTCACACAGATCCTTTTTTTGGCATTTTTTCGCTGTCTTTGGAAACATCAAGGGGTGCTACCTGCGTGTCCTTTTAATCAATGGTGCTTTTGGCTACCTGTGTTGCGGGGACATATTAATTGCCTGTCAGTGTCATATCTGTTACCATACGTAATTACAAGGCTGTTTAATCCCTCCGACGTCAAGTCCCTACCTGTTCTTGGCCGGTATGTCAGTTCGTCCGGATGTTATCGTTCAAAATCGTTTGGACACTCAATCTGCACAGTTAAAGACGTGAGGTTAGAAACTTAAACCGCACACACGTTTTTTTTCCCTTTTTTTTGGCAGTATGTATGCGCTATCGTACCCTCCGTGTCTTACCTTCAATTAAGTCATATGACGGCTTACTTCTGGGGACCTGGTGCGGGCATTGTTTCTCTCAGTCCGGCAACTCGGTGAGAATCACTCGCGTTCTCCGTGGTGATAAGGTGACCCGGAAGTGGGTGCTTCTACTTCCGTTTCAGGCGTGGACAACGTCACTATGCTTCTGGGAAATGTAGTTTACCGACCATTTACGGCACTTTCTTTTGTGTTACTTTGCATGTGTGAATGCAAAACATTTATTGAATATCAGTGAGGGACAGGCTGTTTAGGCTGATGTAGAAATTTATATTTTACAGCACAAATTATTTACAATATCGCGTGCATATTCAATTTAAATTCTAGATAGTTCTGACATTTCATAGAGTCCAGTGAGTACGCTATTGAATTTCATAATTAGGTATGCTTCTTTGGATAGTAGCCAAATTTCCGCGTCCGCCGAATTAATGGACGCAGTGAATGAAATTAGGACAGTCCATTTAAAATCTCTTTCTGTGTGCCCTTCTTTCAAGAAGTGATCCACCATGGGGGCAGTGATCATTTTCTTTTTGATTCTTGACCGGTGTTGCGTTATTCGTTGATTGATCTGCTGGGAGGTTTTCCCTATATAGATTTTTCTACAGGGGATACCACCGCGTAGACAACATTTCTTGTCTTGCAGTTAGTAAAGCTTGTATGCTTCCATTTTATGTTTTGATGCATAAATTCTTTCCCCTCCATTGTTGACTTGCATGCAACACAAGTGCCACATTTATGATGGCCTTCTATGGGTTTTAACCCCAACTGTGAGCGTAAATCCTTCTTGGCTTCTTTTTGGAAGATGTTTGATCGTACTAGCTCCTGACCTATGCTTTTGTTTTTCTTCATTGCAAATAACGGTCGTTGAAACTGAACTTCCTGATTTTCCAATAAATGCCAATTGCGCATTGTAATCTGTTTAAACTTGTTTGTGTGTGGTCCAAATGTTGACACACACACAAGTCTGTTTAAAGAAGGTTTAGTCTTTTTTTGCAGAAGTGTTTCCCGAGGGGTGTACCAGGCACGTTTTTCTGCATGCTTCAGCAACTTTTTTGGGTATCCTCTTAATTGCATTTGATCACAAAATTCGTCAGCAAACCTATCAAAGTCGCCTTTCGCTGAGCAATTCCTGCGAATACGCAGCAGTTGTCCATATGGAAGGTTTTCTTTGAGACTCTTTGGATGTGCGCTTTTAAAGTGCAAAATTGAATTTTTGTCTGTCTCTTTCTGGTGGAGCGCCACAGTGAGGACACCATTACATAGAATTACGTCGACATCCAGAAATGTCAACTTCTCTTTACTTCTGGCTTGGCTGAATTTGATATCTCTGTGTCTGGAACCCAGCCAACCAATGAACAAATCTAGTGTCTCTATTGGCCCTGACCAGAGGCACCAAATATCATCGATGAAGCGGAGCCATTGCTTTACATTGCTTGAAAATGGATTATTGTTGAAAATGAATCCCTCCTCAAACTGTGCCATGAAGAGGACCGCCATCTCTGGGGCAAAAGGACATTCCATGGCGGTCCCCTTCGTTTGGAGGTAAAATGTACTGTTGAATTTGAAATAATTCTTTTTTAATGCAAGTGATGCTAAACTCAAAATAAATTCAGTGGTGACCCTATGTGGTCTTTCCCTTTTCTCTAAGTATAGCTCTATCACTTCCAGGGCCTCCTCCCGGGGTATTTGTGTATACAAGGAGGTGACATCGAAGGTCACCATCCATTGTTCCTGGTTGTTAAATTCAACACCTTCTATTTTTTTAATGAAGTCAGTCGTGTCTCTCAAATGGGCTTGTACCTCAGACAAACAGGGTTTTAAAAAAACATCCACATACTTTGATATCGATTCGAGGACGGAGTCGCACCCGGACACTATTGGTCACCCAGGCGGCTCATTAAGCCTCTTGTGGATCTTGGGCAGAAAATATAAAACTGGGACCCTTGGATGTTTTTTAGATAAAAATTCGAATTCTTTGGGCCCCAGCAAGCCTGTTTCAAGACCTTCTTTCAAAAGAATCAAAATGTGTTCTTGTATTGCCTTAGTAGGGTCTTCATTGATGACTCTGTAACACTCTTTGTTGTTAACTTGGGCTATTCCTTCTTTTAGGTACATATCCCTAGGCCAAATAACAAGGGCTCCCCCTTTATCCGCCTGTTTAATTACCACAGTGTTATCATTCTTTAAGGCAATGATGGCTTTTGTTGGTCTAGAGAAATATTTCTTTGAAAGAACTTCCCTTTCTTCTCTAGCTGTATCACCGAAGACATGACTGCGTGTTCGTATGCAATTACTGTCTTAGGGACGCCATATGCTGGTGGGACAAATTTTGATTTATTGGCTAGCCCTGTTGCCTCTAAGTTTCCTTTGTATTCCTTATCGGCAAAAAATGCCTGCAGTCGTATTTTTCTGCAAAACTCGACAGTTTCTAATTTTAGTTTTGTGTAATCAGTAACCCTGTTTGGGACGAACTTTAGACCTAGCTCTAGGACAGATCTTTCACTGTCACTTAAGATTTTTTGTGAAAAATTTACTATGGGGCTTCTTTTTACGATTTGTAATGTTGTCTCCGTGTCCGCATCTCCCACGGTTGTTGCTTGAATCTCACTTTGCCTTTTGGTTGACCTTTGTCTAAAAAAGGACCCTTTTTATTTTGTTGGCCTGACCGTGAGTCAGAATCAGTAGACGATTCAGACGATGAAGTCTCAGAAAAAGTGGTGAATCTATTTCGTGATCGCCCCTGAAAATTCACCAATGCCCTGCGTGATTCCCCTGATGTGTAATAGTCCTCTTTGAGGTAGGGGTAAGCCTGCTCCAAACTAAAGGCTTTACTGTCTTTGTCAAATTTAGCAGATTTATAGTTGATAGTATTATCTTTGAAGGACAATATTTCCTTTTCAATTTTTTCAAGCAATGTCTTCGCTTCAGCTTCTGAATGGTTATCTTTTAACTCTTGTATAATTTTATCCAATTCATCCAATTCTTTTTTGCATAACCTAGCTGCAGTCTCGATTGTATGGACCATAAGGTCACGACTGCATTTCGTACTTATGCCACTGAATCCCTTTTTGCATTCTGGGTCATCTATGAAGATGACCGGGGTATTTTTTACTTGCAATCCCCACGGGAGTGTTCCAGCCTTTAGGTGCTGTAATAAAAAATGACCATGTTATTCAGTACTAATATGTTTTTTACTCAACCTAGTCAAACTATCTACCTCACTTTGTTGTTTTGCTTGAGTGCTTAATGAAACGGCTGAGAAAGGAGAGGGTGCAGAAACCAAATTTTGAATGTGCTCCTCTGAAAACGAGAGGGTATCCCTTTCTGACATATTTCTGAAGGACGCTGTGAACCACGCCTTCAACGTAACAAGGGTGTACCTATTTACGGCTCACTCCTCTTGTCATTTCTACCCTCGCGAGTAAATACCCGCACAGTAAGTGAACACCAAATGGGGGTTTGGCCCAAGCGACAGGACCCAGGTAGGGCCTTAAATAATACGTAACAAATATATACCTGGAATCCCAATGATTTAATGTTTACGAAACCACACTATATACTTTTGGCGGTTTGGGTTATTTATTTTACCCATCAATTTGTATTTTTCTTTTTCAGCAGCACAATTTGGTCTCTTTTTTTCAGAGAAGCACACTAAACAATTTAACATTCCATGTTTAGACATAAATGTGTTCAGACAATGTACAACATGAGAAACTCCACATACATAAATGATAACATGTATAGAAAATGTATGACAAATTGAAAACAGATAAAAAAATATTTTTGACGCTATATACATCACATATATATACAACCTGCACACCAAAATCGTGTGCATAAACACTACCATGAATTCGATCCTGGTTTGAAAAAACAATTCGTCGATTTGGCTCATAAAGGCATGAATTAATTCTATCTGCCTTTTATCTGGGAGATTGAAGGCATAAATGAATTATGACTGCCGACGCGTTTCTAGCCTCGTCCTCGTGGTTACGGGCTTTCATCAGGGCTTCTTACTCAGAATTCAACTGTTCATATCTATAATACCAAGGGAAAACTTTATGTCACTGTTTTTCTCTCAACTTTCCAGTTTATTACAAGTTATACAATCTGTTGGAACAACTTACCAATTGCCGTAAAATGGACCTTCCTGTTCCACTTTTTTTCACACAGATCCTTTTTTAGACATTTTTTCTCTGTCTTTGGAAACATCAAGGGGTGCAACCTGCGTGTCCTTTTAATCAATGGTGCTTTTGGCTACCTGTGTTGCGGGGAGATATTAATTGCCTGTCAGTGTCATGTCTGTTACCATACGTAATTACAAGGCTGTTTAATCCCTCCGACGTCAAGTCCCTACCTGTTCTTGGCCGGTATGTCAGTTCGTCCGGATGTTATCGTTCAAAATCGTTTGGACACTCAATCTGCACACTTAAAGACGTGAGGTTAGAAACTTAAACCACAAACACGTTTTTTTCCTTTTTTTTTGCAGTATGTATGCGCTATCGTACCCTCCGTGTCTTACCTTCTATTAAGTCATATGACGGCTTACTTCTGGGGACCTGGTGCGGGCATTGTTTCTCTCAGTCCGGCAACTCGGGGAGAATCACTCGCGTTCTCCGTGCTGATAAGGTGACCCGGAAGTGGGTGCTTCTACTTCCGTTTCAGGCGTGGACAACGTCACTATGCTTCTGGGAAATGTAGTTTACCGACCATTTACGGCACTTTCTTTTGTGTTACTTTGCATGTGTGAATGCAAAACATTTATTGAATATCAGTGAGGGACAGGCTGTTTAGGCTGATGTAGAAATTTATATTTTACAGCACAAATTATTTACAATATCGCGTGCATATTCAATTTAAATTCTAGATAGTTCTGACATTTCATTGAGTCCAGTGAGTACGCTATTGAATTTCATAATTAGGTATGCTTCTTTGGATAGTAGCCAAGTTTCCGCGTCCACCGAATTAAAGGACGCATTGAATGAAATTAGGACAGTCCATTTAAAATCTCTTTCTGTGTGCCCTTCTTTCAATAAGTGATCCACCATAGGGGCAGTGATCATTTTCTTTTTGATTCTTGACCGGTGTTGCGTTATTCGTTGATTGATCTGCTGGGAGGTTTTCCCTATATAGATTTTTCTACAGGGGCATACCACCGCGTAGACAACATTTCTTGTCTTGCAGTTAGTAAAGCTTGTATGCTTCCATTTTATGTTTTCATGCATAAATTCTTTCCCCTCCATTGTTGACTCGCATGCAACACAAGTGCCACATTTATGATGGCCTTCTATGGGTTTTAACCCCAACTGTGAGCGTAAATCCTTCTTGGGTTCTTTTTGGAAGATGTTTGATCGTACTAGCTCCTGACCTATGCTTTTGTTTTTCTTCATTGCAAATAACGGTCGTTGAAACTGAACTTCCTGATTTTCCAATAAATGCCAATTGCGCATTATAATCTGTTTAAACTTGTTTGTGTGTGGTCCAAATGTTGACACACACACAAGATATAGTCCAATTTTACCACGTTTTAAGAAGCGAGCACAAGCATAGGTAAAGTGTACAGAGTTCTAATACCAGCAAAAAGCGACTTAAGCAAGGTGAGGGAGTATGGTAATACTTTTGGGGGAATACTACCATGCGATGGATGTCCGGTCCAATAAACATATTTAGAAAAAAATACATTTACACTAGGAGTGAAAGCAATGCCTTGTCTCACTTGATGGCCTTCAAACTGTGATATTACATAGATATAAATGAAAGTAATGTCAAATCAGACTTGTATTCTTGTCAAAGAGAATGAGAGTAACCGCTTGTTCCAAATTACATCATATAGTAAAACATGATATGGGTAAACACAAAATCTTGAAGCTTGCAAACAAGGGCATTTCTTCTCGCTGACCACAGAGCAGGGATAACTTTAAAAACCAAGCACTGCAGGCAGCACATAAAACAAAACACCTAAAGTTGGGTCTAAATATGTATGTAAATACACTATATTAATTCAATTAACCTTTTTTACCAATTTCCATTAAAAAAACAGGATATTATTGAAAAATGAGAGATATAGTATATTTACATACTCATTAAGTTCATGCTTCATGTAATTTTGTACATCCATTGGAAATTGTTGCTGTTAGAGGGATATAATATTCTTTCCAAATAATTTGTGCATTCACCAAAGAGTCCATGTCTACTGCTGCTGCTCCTGAAAGCAACGCACCTCAGTGCTGCGCAATGGAAGCATTCACTTCCAAGTGGGATAATACAGCCAATGGCCAATAGCATACCTCTGACAGAGAAATATTCCTCTGGGGATATTCCAAAATATAAAGACACAGGAGTAGATTTATCAAGAGCTTGTGCAGTCGCAAAATTATGTAAAGTGACACAACGTCTTGATAAAGTGTTTGCTTTCCACTACAAACAGTTGTTTGTTTTGTGCTGGAAATATGCCCTTGATGTAGGGCGAATATCACTTTGACCTACCTTGCCTCAAGAAGATATTCCATGGGTGGTATTTGTTATTTCCAAGGCTACCACTCACGAATTTTGACACAAAGCCAGATTTATATAGGTTGTCAGATGTGGCTTTGCCAAAAAAAAAAATCCTCCTGGTGACAGGCATTTAGTAGGAGAAATATATTTATTTTAATGTTATTTATTTTAGTATTCATAGAGCACATTATACCCAAAGGTATTAAAGTGCTAGGGCTAGCAAAAGGTGAGCAGCTGACTACGTGAAAAAGAGACCAGAAACACTACCATTACAGGAGGGAAAAAAGCCATGTTTAATATTAAAGAAGCAAGCATTAATGGTCCTCTAAACATGGGCATTGAAAGAGAAGGTATTGTCAAAAATCATCCCTAGACTTTTTCCTGAGCCACCAGAGGTCTGAACATACAGACGTCTGTTCCCCAAAGATCAAAATCTCCATTTTGTGCGCATTCAGTTTCAACCAATTCTCTTTCATCCAGATGTTTATTTCAGACATAGACCATTTAAATCCTTCAGCAACCAGCATCATGTAATGTGCTATAGAAATGATGATTTGGGTGTCATTGTCATAGGACAACACCTGAAAACCAAAGGACCATAACAGCTTGGCTAAGGGGGGAAAATATCAATTAAACAGGGTGCGACCAAGGGAAGAGCCTTACGAAACCTCACAAGGAAGCAGAAAAGATTCTGCCCTAAAATTACCACAACTTATGGTATAGGTCCTATTGGTCAGAAAGGACTCCAAAATGGTCAGCATGGTGTCTCTGAACCCTGCCTGGCACAGTCTTTGCATCAAGTGCGAATGAGACACTGGATCAAATGCTGCTGACAGGTCCCACCTTACCTGAATGGCTGAGCCTCCTTGATCCACCTGGCAGTGAAAGTGATCAGCAGCAGCCAGCAAGGCCCAATTAGTACTATGACAACTCCGAAAACCATTCTGAGAGAGATCCAAAAGGTTGTGAGTAGTAATGAACTTGCTCAAGTCCTGGTTGATGCATTTTTAAAAATTCTTAGCTGGCGTAGGTTAAGAGAGAAAAGGACAAAGACTTTTTAAGGTCTCAGGATCCCCACTGGGTTTCCTTTTTAGGGTGATAACTATTGCCTCCTTCCATAATTGGGGAAATCTTCCTGTTATAGGTATCCGATTGTATATATTTTCAAGCAAGGCAGCAATCAGATTCAGTACCATCTGTAAAATTCTGGGGGGCCTGGGTCATTAGTAGAGTCTGATGTCATGTGCATGAGAAGATTTTTAACTTTTGAGTGAGATATGGGGGAAGGCGGATAATGTAGCAGTAGATACCTGGTTAACCAACTCCTCATCTTTTCCTATGAGGAAGGGGCTATCACCATTCACATTAAAACTAGATTAGATCTCCAGGATCTTATCCCTAGAATATACATCAACGCTGTTACAACATTCTTGAGACTTTTACACAGCTTGCTGAACCTGGCAGTGCAGAGATTTTTAAGCACTTTGAAAAGTTTGTTGGGAGTACTGGTGACAGATCCTATTTTAGTAGCAAAACACGAAGGCATATCCACCATAATCGCATGTTTGTACCTGAGAATCAACTCTTTGTGCTTATATTTTTCTTCTGGTGAAAGGATTGCCCTTCATCTCCTTTCTTCCCAACTGCAATGACATCAGAGGTCTTTTAATTCCAAGGAGCAGATGATTTGGTTCCGGTACCAGTTTTATTAGCAATAGGGGCGATCTGATGGATGGAAAAATTGAAATCATCTGATGTAGGTTCCAGCAGACTTTAATTTCTTCCTAATGACTCATTCAGTGCTGATTCCATATTTTGGAGGATATTTCATGTGCCCTGCGTCTGATCTTTATCCTTCTGAAAAGTGATTTTAAAAGATACTGCTAGGGGGTTTGTCCAACTTAGCGGGAGGTCTCCTATCACCAAAGCTGCATGATTGACAAAAATGCCATTCGATATATGGCCTGCTAAGTGAGTAGAGGAGTTCACCATTTGAGAGAATCCCAAATCCTTCATGAATTCTAGGAACCTCACGGAATCATTACATCCTGTATCCTCCAAATGGAAGTTAAAATTACCTCCAATACTCAAAATTGGGGTTGGAAATATAGAGTTCCAAAGCTTGGTTCCATGTCTCGAAGAACTTAATGCGAGAGCTGGGGTAGTTGGGCGGTAGTTTTTTTATTAGCTTTAATTCCGTAACATCTCAATGGGTATCAGAAGGAGTCAAGATAGTGGGCGCTAAAGTGCAGTTGATTTACTTTTTACAAATCATAGCCAGACCTCTTCCCCGAAGGGTTCTATATAACCTAGCAATAATGTAATCAGGAGGAGTCTTCCTTTGCCCAGGTCTCAGGATGAACAAACAATCTACTTCCTGGCATAGTATCAGCTCACTTGTCTCTGTACTGTGTTTGACCATGCAACATGCATTAATTAAGGCAAAAGAAATCACCTGCCGCCCAAAGTTACCCTTAACAGGCATTATCCAAGCCTTACATCTTTCTTTACTTTTTGATGTATGAGTTCCGGAGTCCAACGTGCACCCTGGATGCCAATTGCAAACCATACAGCAGCCCATAGGAATATTAGCTGGGTTAAAAATGTCACATTCCCCCGCGCCAGCTTTAGGGTGCCAGTTCATGAGATCAGAATTACAGTGTTGAAAAATGCTTACCGTCTAAGTTCGAACGGGCAGCATTCCTACATAGTCTGGGACTACCGACCACCCCCTCCCTAACATGCAAACACCACATACAATCCCCGTAATATTTTAGCCAGGAGAGGGATTACTTTTGGAAGGCAGGGGGTCTTGCGACCCCCCGGCCGTATTTATTAAAATATGAATACAAATAAAAAATTGTAAAATAAACATTATTTACATGATTATTAAATGCAAAATTCTGACATTAGATTTACAGCAAGGTAGACAGGTATGAAGGGCTAACCTTAACAAATGTCTAATACAGCGTGTTCCTAACCAAATATAACATCCTACTTATCAATTTTGCATTCAAAAATTCTGAGGCCTGCGGCAAGGTCGCTAACCGGTGTCAGATCCTTTCCAGCTGCGCACTCACGTACGCTTGCGCATGCGCAACAAGGGCCCGGTTACCGGGAGAGTACGTACCTCTCCTGGTTACACTCGTACGCACCGTGAACTCCATTTAACCATAACAGGAGGGTCCTTACACTCGCGCCATTTGATGACGTCATAGTGTATGTGCGGGGTAGCTACCAGCCTGAGGAAAGCGTGCACTCCCTCCCCCGCACCCTTGCAAGCAAGCGGATATCCTGCCCCTGGAATTCTGGGAGAGACCAATGGCCCCTCCCCCTGGGCGACCCCATTTGATGAATGGTGCCGCCCCCTAAGGACCTTAAATTGCTGCTCATCGATTATGACCTTACCGCCTGACCAGTGTAATAAATACAACAATGAAGAAACGTGTGAAGGGAAAAAGGCCTAAGGAGAAAAAAAGTAATTACACATCCACATAACAATTGCGCACATTCCACTAATATTGCCTGTAAAATGGAAAAAAGGCCTAAGGAGAAAACAAGTAATTACACATCCACATAACAATTGAGCACATTCCACTAATATTGCCTGTAAAAGGGAAAAAAGGCCTAAGGAAGAAAATTACACACATATCAACAGCATACACTACCATCACCGATGCTACCTACCAAGTCCACACCGAAATCCTGCTAATAGGGATGGTGGGTGGGGAAAATTTAGCGGCCCCTGCAGCAGGGGCGAGGAGCGAGCCCGGGGAGCGCGGGTGCAAGAGGCCGCTTCCCGCACCCCGGGGCCTTTTCTAGCCTCCTGGTCCCACCGCTTGACCCGGAAGCACTCATACCGCTTCCGGGTCAACAGTGGGACTCATAGCCAATAGGAGTGGGGGGGGGGCCGGGCCCAGCCAAGCGTGCGTGGGGGCCGAGCGCCCCCCCCCTTTCCTCATGGTCTGGGACTCCCGACCACCTCCTCCCTAACATGCAAACACCACATACAATCCCCGTAATAATTTAGCCAGGAGAGGTATTTCTTTTGCGACCCCCTGGCCATATTTATTAAAATATGAAAACAAATAAAAAATGGTAAAATAAACATTATTTACATGATTATTAAATGCAAGATTCTGACATTAGATTTACAGCAAGGTAGACAGGTATGAAGGGCTAACCTTAACAAATGTCTAATACAGCGTGTTCCTAACCAAATCTAACATCCTACTTATAAATTTTGCATTCAAAAATTCTGAGGCCTACGACAAGGTCGCTAACTGGTGTCAGATCCTTTCCAGCTGCACACTCACGTACGAGTGCGCATGCGCAACAAGGGCCCGGTTACCGGGAGAGTACGTACCTCTCCTGGTTACCCTTGTACGCACCGTGAACTCCATTTAACCATAACAGGAGGGCCCTTACACTCGCGCCATTTCATGACGTCATAGTGTATGTGCGGGGTGGCTTCCAGCCTGAGGAAAGCGTGCGCTCCCTCCCCCGCACCATTGCAAGCAAGCGGATATCCTGCCCCTGAAGTTCTGGGAGAGACCAATGGCCCCTCCCCCTGGGCGACCCCATTCGATGAATGGTGCCGCCCCCTAAGGACCTTAAATTGCGGCTCACTGATTATGACCTTACCGCCACAGGCCAGCATAGTTGACCGACTATCTGCCCCCCCCAAACTGCCTACAACAAAAGGTCATACCTACCTCAGCAAAACCTTCCAAACCTGCCAGTATCTCCATACTACTAGGCCATCCCCGCCCCAGTCAATTGGACGCCATCCCGTGAGTAGAACTGATCTCCCCAGAAGCACCCATGTGGGATACTCAGCAGTTGAGGTGTTTGAAACAGCTTCATGCTTATTGCTGTTGACCCTCTTTACCGAATGATTCAATGCCCTGAGTCCCCCTCCGCTGAATTCTAGGTAGCAAATGAGGCCCCATTATGGTGCAACCCGGTAGCAACTTCGCCAGCCAATCTGCTGCTGTGATAATCTCATCCAACAAGCTCCAGGGACATTAGACCTGCCGCCATCCAACAGACGGGCTCAATTGCTGGCATTACGCTGCGCCCGATAGACATCGCGCTCCTGATGCTGACACCCACTGTTAGTGCAGCTGAACTGCTACCTCGGGAACCACAGGCCCGACACTCCCCACTGACCACTATGCTCAGGAATATGTCCTGTGTATGTCTACCTCCTTACTATGGAGCCCCTAGATGCCCGGTGTCCGACACAAATGGCAACTGGGGGCTCAGGCAGAGTCCTGCTTCCCTAAAAGGGGTGCAGAGATGTAGCATACTCCTATTACTCCCGGGTTTGGCCAAGCTGGCAAGGCACACCACTGTGTACTGCCACATTACTACTACCAGTTGGTAAACTACGAACATACTGCCTCGACCACGGTGGCCCTGCGAGCACAGGCGCCATTACTGCAGCAATACTGTTTCCTGCTAAGTAACATACTGCCATATTATGTGAAGCAAGATCCTGCCACATTACTGCAGCCAGCCCAACCTATGGTTACCACATCAATAAACAATTAACCCAGTGCTGGCACCTCTTGAGTCCTTGATCGATCGCCCATCACACTTGATGTCGTTGCTTGCCATTCTTGTTCCTGAATTAGGGCTTACCTTGGCTGTCCACCTGTTGCGGGTGGAGCACTTCCCAGTTATCCGCCATTGATCCGGCCATACATAAATGGAAAAACAAACCCAAATGATTAGATTCTGTGTTCGGGCGAAAGATGCAGTACACGTGCCTGTATTACATTGCCGTCACTTGCTAAGCCTTAGCTCAGTTTAACACCAGATGCCTTCCCATAATACTTGTAACTGCAAGTCTTTAATATTGCATCAGTCTGTGTCACAAGCAGAGTAATATGACCCCTATTACCAATAGACCTGTGGTCCACAGTGGATGCGGTCGCACCTTCATGTCTCCTGCAGGACCGTATACAGTGTGAAATCCAGCGACAGCTCATTCATGGTTAATAACAAGTAGGCTGCAGCCAAGCACATTTCTAACCAGGCCGATGCTAACGGTGCCCCCAAAGTCTGTCAACACATCTGTATATTAGCGTATCTGTGTGACTTGACACCCCACCCCAGCTTACGTGTACCAGCACATGGTGCCCAGGGCTCTATACACAGGCCCCCAAATTCCTAGGTACCGCCGCACTGTGCGCAGGGAGAGTTCAGTAGCAAGTGTATATTTGACACGTCCCATATGCCCGGCCCCCCAGCAAGTGTGCTCCCCGTGTGCCCCACTAATTAAGGAATGTAACCCAAGGACACCGAGCACATGGGGGTAAACCCATCGTACTGAGGAGCAATCTAGGTGTATATTTGACACGTACCATATACCCGGCCCCCCAGCAAGTGTGCTCCACGTGTGCCCCACTAATTAAGGAATGTAACCCAAGGGCACCGAACACATGGGGCTAAACCAATCGTACTGAGGAGCACATTCTATGTGCTCCTCCGTATTGCACGATTTTCTTGTATACTTTGTGATGACTAGGATATGTAAGATATTTGGTACTGTTGTGGGTACGCTTATTTCTCCCAGAACTCAGTTGCTCCCCAGTCAGAAACTATGGCAGTTTAAGATACTCACTGTTAAAAACTGGGTCTCTAGTTGGCATAGGTATGCCCCCTGTCCAAGTAGGGACCACAATCCTAGTCAGGGTGAGCTAGATAAGTACTTTAAATTAACCTGTGCTCACCCACTTGTAGCTTGGCACAGAAAGGGCAAGCTTAGCTTAAAAGGCAATGTGTAAAGCGTTTATGCTACACACACAAACACACACAGTAACAAAATGACTACACCACAAAGGCTCCACACAGGTTCAGACAAATAGAGAATACTGAGAATATCAAGACCAAAATCCAATAAGTAGAACTGGAGTTATGAACTTCTAAAGAACAAACCACAAACTGTGCTTAGAAGCCAATAGCGCTAAAAGGGTTATGTGAAGTCGCGAGGGACCGTGGTAAATACCAAGTTCAGGCCAACCATGAACGATGGCCGGCCAGCAACAGGACACAGAGAGGTCCCGCTGACAAAGTACCTTGGATAGAGCAAAGTGTCGACATCGAGTGGATGAGTGGGTGGTGCTGCTCCCAACAGCGGTAACATACATTCTAGTCCCCATCAGCTATCAATGCTTGTTCAACTACGTTGTAACAACTGACATGTGTTCCACACTAATTGGAGCCATCAGAGATGTATACTTCCATCCCTGGCCAAGGGCACACCCAGTTTAAGTCCCAACAAAACACTTTCAGAAATACAGTGGTGCAATAAACGTGCAATGAAGAAGAGCAGATGACTCTGGGTAGTTTTCAAGGGCACACCCATTTAAGAGGAAAGCAGCTTTTGTATAGAGCACTCTCAGCATCAGCATCACACTAGATTGCTCACCTCAGGTGCCCTGCTGTGCTTTGCGGTTCGAACTCCCCATAATAAAACATGATACAGAGTCTCTTTCACACTACTTGTTGGACTTGGCCCGCAGGGCAGGTTCGCCCTTAAACTTTTTGCCTTATGTGTGACCCTGTGTCAGTGATTTTTGGGTCTCTGCGCACTTTCCCCTGGGTCCCAGAGTGAAAGTGCGTGCGTGTAGTATGGCTGGCCTGCCCTCCCATAGGAATGCATGGGGAATGTGTGTGTCCCTGGTAGTTCCTGATGCGTGGGGAGTGCAGGCTCGAGTTTAGTATGTATGAACTCGTGAGAGTGAATGCTGCGCAATGGTATGTGCGGCTTGTGTGTGTCTAGAAGGGACGTGCTACTTCTGGACATTGATGTATGTGTGCAGTGAGGATAGTGGAGCGTGATTGGCTGGAGCTGGCTGGCATGCCAGGCTCCAGGAAGTCTGGATGGGTCTGCCCGGTGGTGAGTGTGAGATCAGCATGAGTGATGTGTGGGAGGAGTAGATCTGTGTCCTGGATGGGCTGGGTTTTTCCCCACACAATGCTGGCTCCGCCCCCCTGTGGTTTGTCTAATGACCCAAGCCTCCCCAGTGAATGAAAGGGGTGGTTGGGCCATCAAGGGTACTCCCAAGCCAGCTGCAACTGGTTTCCCCCCACCCTGCACCTCCTAACAAAGGATTTCTCTGTATAAATATGGGGCTGTGTCCCCACAGAAATTGTTCTACTTTTGGATCCTTGCCAGAGGGGGCTGTTGCTGCTGCTGGGGCCAAGAGGACCGCCACTTGGCTTGTCTCCCTGCCTGGAGACCCAGTGTGCTGGCTCTGGCCCTGCCCTGCCCCTCTGCCTGCCTCCAGTCCCTGCTGGAGCTTTTGCTTTGACTTAGAGTACCTGGAGGCGCTCTTATTTTATTTATAGCGCTAGGAGCGCTTTCCTGGTGCCCCCAGCGCTCAATAGCGCTTTGCTGACATTTCTAGCGCTAGGAGCGCTTTTCTTTAGCCCCCAAGCGCTGGGTGCGCTTTATGTCTATTATAGCGCTGTGGAGCGCTTTCGCCGCTTTTTGGCATTAGCGAGTGCCACCTCGCTTTATCTTTATTTTTGAAGGCCGGTGCCTACCCGGCATTGCCCCGTACTTGAATTTGTAAATACCTCGAGGGAGCCCACTCCTCGGGTACTGGGAGCCCGCCTGCCTACCTGGAACGGGCCGCCGCGCTGCCCGCGACGACCCGGAAGTGTTCGGGCCGACCGGCCAATCGCAGCGCGGCCCCTGAGAGGCCGACCGGAAGTCCCGCCCCCGGAGCCGAGCAGCGAGGAGAAGGGCTGCCGGCCGTGTCCCCGAGGCACCTGGCGAGAGAGAGGAGCCCCCGCTGCAGAGACCGGTGAGTGCCTGAAAGTAGGGAGGGGCGCCGGGACACGTTGTCGGTGTCCGCCCCCTCTCCCCCCCGGTAGCGCGATCTCGCGCCCAATGATGGAGTGAAGCCACGAGGGCTTCAAGGCGGCATACCTTTGTTCCCTGAGCGGCCCCGGTTGGCAGCGGGCCGCTCCAACGTGGGCAGCATTCGTTTTAGAGCCACGAGGCTCTGAGGGGCCATTCTATTCTCCGAGTCCCAAGGAAGGACTCCACCATTTCGGGGGCATTGTTGCTAGTCCGAGTTCCCCAGAGAGGGACTCCAACGGCGGCCATCGTGGTTACGAGCCCAGAGAGGCTCACTGGGCATTGGTTGCGTTGCGAGTCCCTAGAGGACTCAGGGGGCATTGTTAATTAGGAGCCCCGAGGCTCCAGGGCCCCATTGTTGCTTTAGAGCCCCAGAGAGGCTCAGGGGCCGTGATCTGGGTTGAGAGCCCAGCGAGGCTCCCAGAGGGGACAACCAGTTGTGCAGAGCCCAGCGAGGCTCTTGAGAGAGCATTTCTTTGTTCAGAGCCCCGAGGCTCCTCCAAGCCCACAGTCGTTGTTCTGCGAGCCCAGAGAGGCTCTGAGGGTGCCATTCCCTCATTCTGGTGCCCAGGGAGGCTCCAGCCCTTTTGCTTGGCGAGCCCTGAGAGAGGCTCGAGCGCCCCCCTTGTTTGAGAGCCCTGAGAGGCTCTGGGGCCCCATTTCTTGTCCAGGAGCCCTGAGAGGCTCCAACGTTGTTCTAAACCTTCCCTGCACCAGTTGCCCAGCACTTTGTGGGCAACTGCTACGTTTAGGCCCAGACATTGGGACACAGGGACAGTCACAGGTGGTGACTTACGTGAGTTTGGCGCAATTGTACTTTCTATACACCTCTGAATGGGTAGTTTATTCATCATGTGTTCTCTTGTGCTGCACCTCTGAATGTGTTTTTATGCGTCATGTGCTTTGCTTTTACACCGCTGAATGTAGGTTCTGCATCATGTGTTTCCTTCCCCTGCACCTCTGAATGTGTTTTTATGCGTCATGTGCCTTTACACCTCTGAATGAATGTTATGCATTGCATCATGTGTTTTCCTCTTACACCCCTACAGGTATTGTAATACATAGGTGGTTGTTTTCTCCCTAGTACAGGTGGTGCTAGTGAGGTCCTGTTACCAGTGATTACTGGTTGTGTGCTCTATTTTTATATTGTGTGATACACTGATTTTTCTTTCTACAAGTGCTAAGTTCTAAAAGTGCTGATACCCCTGACAGTGGTCCAAGTGGCCCTGTCCTGTGCAATATCCCTTGTAAATTCCGCCCGTGCCTGTTGGCACAGTGTAACACGATGTGTGTTTTATCTGATGTTTATTTATTATAATACAAAGGCTATTTTTATATAACCTTGTGTGGAGTTTCCTTTGTGGTGGGCCTTTGGTTGTTGTTGCTGGGGTGCGTGCGCAAATACTTAGCCTACATCGCCTCCAAGTTTAGCCTTGCTGCTCGCGCCACGTTACCTAGAGGGTGAGTAGGGGTTATCTTGGCGTGTAACTCCCTTGCCCTGACTTGGGTGTGGTGGTCTCTGACTGACTTTGGCGAAAGCCCTGGCCAGCCGGGGATCCCATTTCCAACATTGGCGGCAAGCGGTGGGATAAGGATTTGTGTTTGCCTTGTACCTTAGTAGCGGCTGGCTGCACCACAAAACTCTGCATTTTAGATAACCACATTTTGGGGATTATTGTTGTTGGTAAAAATCCATTGTTTCTTCTCCTGAAGAGTGTCATTTGATAATTGTGTCCTGTACATTTGTCCCCCGCCCTGCTTCCAGAGTTTGGTACCTGTGTCGCTTTTGGTCAGGTTGAGAAGTCAGGGGTGGTAGAAACTGCCTTACCGATCCGAGGGGAGGGTGTGTGTGGATGAATGGTGTGTTTTCCTGGACGCATGAGTGAGTTCTTTTTTAAGGAGAGTGTGGAAGTTTTGGAATTGTGTACTCCTACTTCAGATTGCAAGGTCCCTTGTGTTGCACGTGTCTGTGAGCATCCTGTCAAGATGGAATCGCCTTTTAACCTTTGTGGCCTGTTTAAGTACAGTGTGCATGAGTTGGTACGGTTATGTAAGGAGAGAGACATCCCAGTGAGTGAGTCAGACACCCAGTCCAAGCTTAGGGATAACATGATCCTGTGGCAGAAGAGTGACTGGGAGCGTGAGCACAGAGAGAGAGAGAGGGCCCGGGCCGCACACCAGGAGGGTGGTGGGCCTGAGGGGAGCCCTGAAGAGTCTGATGTGGAGAGTGAGTTTGACAGTGGGTGGGCGCCAGCAGAGAGCGAGTATCCCCTAGATAGGGAGTCCCTTGCTGGGTCCAGTGTCAGATGTAGCACCCCATCCCTTTCCCTGTCCCCAGAGGTGTGGTTGGATAGGAGAGAAGAGAGGGAGCACCAGCTGGCCATGGAAAAGCTCAGGTTAGAGCATGCCAGAGAGATGGCGCAGTTGGGTGTGAATGAGCGGATTGCAGAGGCTGAGAGGGCCTTTGCCAGAGAGAGAGTAGCTCGGGAGGGTAGATTATCCCCTGACCGCAGTCATAATGTTCTGGATCCCCCAGGGAGGGTTGAGTCCAGTGGTGGCAGCTATTTAGATTCCAGTATAGGAAATCTCAGTCCCAGCTCCCCCAGTCTGGTACCTGTTTCCCCAGAGGAGGAGTATAGGTTGAGATTCAGGGGCAGTATGAAACTGTCTCACCAGTCTTGGGGAGAGTTTGTGGATGAATGTCAAGATGCACTGTCTGATTGGTCATCGGTTCACACAGAAGGTGATTTTGTAAAACTGTTTGATCTGGTTCTCAGAGAGCAGGTGCTCAGTAGTTGTTTGCCAGGGTTGCGACAACACCTGTTGGACTATGGGTTGACTGATCCAGACACGCTTGCTGAGGAAGCAGAGCGCTGGGAAAGGGCCAGAGGTTCTGTAGAGTCATTGGTGAGTGACTCCGAAAGTAGTGGGTCAGGGATCTTCCAGCCCAGCGTGGTGGAAGAGGCTCAGTGTAGCCCAGCTAGGTCCCAGTATAGTGAGAAGGGTGTAGGGGCTGACTGCCTGGCTCAGTGGAGCAGGAGTCAGTGGGTGGCTGAGAGCCCCCAGAGGCCCGAAGCCCTGTCTCAGAGCCTGGGTGGTTTCTTGAGGGAACACCAGGTTGGGGACCTAGGCTGTCCTGTTAGCCCATTTGAGGAGGATCTCCTAGTGAGTAGAGGACCTGGAGCGTCTGTAACCAGAGCTCCTGTGGTTCTAGAGGCTGGCAGTACCGCTCCGGTAGGGAGGGTACAGGAGTCCAGCGTGAGGAGTGATTGGGGGATGAGTTTCCCAGTGGATGCACCAGTGGACCAGAGACTAGCCAGTTGGGCTAGATCTTCTTGGAGGGACCCGGGTGGCACCACTTCTGGTCTGGGGGATCGTCCCGCACTGTCAGGTGGACAGAGGGCGGGAGATCTGCGCCAGACAGACAGTCACACAACAGATGTGTCAGTTGTTAACCTCAGGGGGATTGCGTGTGAATCCCCAGAAGTCCTGGAGTGCCAGGCAATTGTTCCACCAAAGGTTTTAGACCGGAGGTTGGATGGCCAGGTTCAGGATCAGCCTGATCTGAAGGGTAGGACGACTGTAATCAGTGTCCTGACCGGTTCTTCTTCCAGAGGAACTTCTCCAGTTGGGAGAGGGCAGACCTCTGGAAGGGGGTGCAGAGGGTGGGAGAGCCCACCTCTGACCCCGGTGCAACCTGAGGGGTTAAACCCTGGGTTGGAATGGCGTTCTAGGTGTCCCCCTCGCACGGGGAGGAGGAACCCTAAAAGAAGAGGTAAGGGGAGGAGAGCCTTCCCTGAGACTCCTGGTCCACCTGAGGTTGTAGACCCTAGGCTGGAGAACCAGTGGCAGTCTAGCCCTGTCTTGCAGACAGGAAGAGTGGAGAGTGGCTACTATGGGCCTGGGGTTACTACCCCCCACTTCGTGAGTAGGCAGGAACCAGTGGCACCTGGGTGGCCTAGGGCCTGGTCCTGGCCGCAAACAGCTGAGGAGTACCAGTGGGGTAGCCCAGCTGGTCCTTACGGTAGCTTTAGAAGGAACCCTAGGGGTTCACCGTGGCATAGAACAGGAGGGTGTCCCGGCAGTGGCGGGCCTGCGTCCGTGTTCTATCGCCCCAAGCAGGGAAGTCCATCACGGTGGTGATTGTTCTCCCCTGCGTTTTGGCTGGAAGGGGGTTGTGTTGGACTTGGCCCGCAGGGCAGGTTCGCCCTTAAACTTTTTGCCTTATGTGTGACCCTGTGTCAGTGATTTTTGGGTCTCTGCGCACTTTCCCCTGGGTCCCAGAGTGAAAGTGCGTGCGTGTAGTATGGCTGGCCTGCCCTCCCATAGGAATGCATGGGGAATGTGTGTGTCCCTGGTAGTTCCTGATGCGTGGGGAGTGCAGGCTCGAGTTTAGTATGTATGAACTTGTGAGAGTGAATGCTGCGCAATGGTATGTGCGGCTTGTGTGTGTCTAGAAGGGACGTGCTACTTCTGGACATTGATGTATGTGTGCAGTGAGGATAGTGGAGCGTGATTGGCTGGAGCTGGCTGGCATGCCAGGCTCCAGGAAGTCTGGATGGGTCTGCCCGGTGGTGAGTGTGAGATCAGCATGAGTGATGTGTGGGAGGAGTAGATCTGTGTCCTGGATGGGCTGGGTTTTTCCCCACACAATGCTGGCTCCGCCCCCCTGTGGTTTGTCTAATGACCCAAGCCTCCCCAGTGAATGAAAGGGGTGGTTGGGCCATCAAGGGTACTCCCAAGCCAGCTGCAACTGGTTTCCCCCCACCCTGCACCTCCTAACAAAGGATTTCTCTGTATAAATATGGGGCTGTGTCCCCACAGAAATTGTTCTACTTTTGGATCCTTGCCAGAGGGGGCTGTTGCTGCTGCTGGGGCCAAGAGGACCGCCACTTGGCTTGTCTCCCTGCCTGGAGACCCAGTGTGCTGGCTCTGGCCCTGCCCTGCCGCTCTGCCTGCCTCCAGTCCCTGCTGGAGCTTTTGCTTTGACTTAGAGTACCTGGAGGCGCTCTTATTTTATTTATAGCGCTAGGAGCGCTTTCCTGGTGCCCCCAGCGCTCAATAGCGCTTTGCTGACATTTCTAGCGCTAGGAGCGCTTTTCTTTAGCCCCCAAGCGCTGGGTGCGCTTTATGTCTATTATAGCGCTGTGGAGCGCTTTCGCCGCTTTTTGGCATTAGCGAGTGCCACCTCGCTTTATCTTTATTTTTGAAGGCCGGTGCCTACCCGGCATTGCCCCGTACTTGAATTTGTAAATACCTCGAGGGAGCCCACTCCTCGGGTACTGGGAGCCCGCCTGCCTACCTGGAACGGGCCGCCGCGCTGCCCGCGACGACCCGGAAGTGTTCGGGCCGACCGGCCAATCGCAGCGCGGCCCCTGAGAGGCCGACCGGAAGTCCCGCCCCCGGAGCCGAGCAGCGAGGAGAAGGGCTGCCGGCCGTGTCCCCGAGGCGCCTGGCGAGAGAGAGGAGCCCCCGCTGCAGAGACCGGTGAGTGCCTGAAAGTAGGGAGGGGCGCCGGGACACGTTGTCGGTGTCCGCCCCCTCTCCCCCCCGGTAGCGCGATCTCGCGCCCAATGATGGAGTGAAGCCACGAGGGCTTCAAGGCGGCATACCTTTGTTCCCTGAGCGGCCCCGGTTGGCAGCGGGCCGCTCCAACGTGGGCAGCATTCGTTTTAGAGCCACGAGGCTCTGAGGGGCCATTCTATTCTCCGAGTCCCAAGGAAGGACTCCACCATTTCGGGGGCATTGTTGCTAGTCCGAGTTCCCCAGAGAGGGACTCCAACGGCAGCCATCGTGGTTACGAGCCCAGAGAGGCTCACTGGGCATTGGTTACGTTGCGAGTCCCTAGAGGACTCAGGGGGCATTGTTAATTAGGAGCCCCGAGGCTCCAGGGCCCCATTGTTGCTTTAGAGCCCCAGAGAGGCTCAGGGGCCGTGATCTGGGTTGAGAGCCCAGCGAGGCTCCCAGAGGGGACAACCAGTTGTGCAGAGCCCAGCGAGGCTCTTGAGAGGGCATTTCTTTGTTCAGAGCCCCGAGGCTCCTCCAAGCCCACAGTCGTTGTTCTGCGAGCCCAGAGAGGCTCTGAGGGTGCCATTCCCTCATTCTGGTGCCCAGGGAGGCTCCAGCCCTTTTGCTTGGCGAGCCCTGAGAGAGGCTCGAGCGCCCCCCTTGTTTGAGAGCCCTGAGAGGCTCTGGGGCCCCATTTCTTGTCCAGGAGCCCTGAGAGGCTCCAACGTTGTTCTAAACCTTCCCTGCACCAGTTGCCCAGCACTTTGTGGGCAACTGCTACGTTTAGGCCCAGACATTGGGACACAGGGACAGTCACAGGTGGTGACTTACGTGAGTTTGGCGCAATTGTACTTTCTATACACCTCTGAATGGGTAGTTTATTCATCATGTGTTCTCTTGTGCTGCACCTCTGAATGTGTTTTTATGCGTCATGTGCTTTGCTTTTACACCGCTGAATGTAGGTTCTGCATCATGTGTTTCCTTCCCCTGCACCTCTGAATGTGTTTTTATGCGTCATGTGCCTTTACACCTCTGAATGAATGTTATGCATTGCATCATGTGTTTTCCTCTTACACCCCTACAGGTATTGTAATACATAGGTGGTTGTTTTCTCCCTAGTACAGGTGGTGCTAGTGAGGTCCTGTTACCAGTGATTACTGGTTGTGTGCTCTATTTTTATATTGTGTGATACACTGATTTTTCTTTCTACAAGTGCTAAGTTCTAAAAGTGCTGATACCCCTGACAGTGGTCCAAGTGGCCCTGTCCTGTGCAATATCCCTTGTAAATTCCGCCCGTGCCTGTTGGCACAGTGTAACACGATGTGTGTTTTATCTGATGTTTATTTATTATAATACAAAGGCTATTTTTATATAACCTTGTGTGGAGTTTCCTTTGTGGTGGGCCTTTGGTTGTTGTTGCTGGGGTGCGTGCGCAAATACTTAGCCTACATCGCCTCCAAGTTTAGCCTTGCTGCTCGCGCCACGTTACCTAGAGGGTGAGTAGGGGTTATCTTGGCGTGTAACTCCCTTGCCCTGACTTGGGTGTGGTGGTCTCTGACTGACTTTGGCGAAAGCCCTGGCCAGCCGGGGATCCCATTTCCAACACTACTGGTTCCCCAAATTGAATTTATTACTAAGCCCACCACAGTGTTATTTGCCTTCGAAATGAAATATTCTGGTCCCTTATTTGGCTTTCTGCTTTGAGTTGGAAAGGTACTCTGTTACAGTCTGCACATAGCATAGAGTGCCGCGCAACCTGGGAAACAGGCTTTCACACCATTGCCAAGCCCTATACTTAAACCCGCTTTACTCACCAAGAGGATCCCAAGAAAGAGGCCATTAGCATGGAGAAGTTACGTGGGCCCGACACCATCCGAACAGACCCTTAACATAAACCACCCCTATGCGCAGCGCAGCAGTTGCGCTGCATGAGGAACATGTTTACACCAGGCAGGATTTCTATTAAAGAAACGCCATTCACGAGCCCTGGGCAAGAGATAACTCATTGAATATCCTATACCATAAAGAGGTAGCTAGCTATGTCTGGAAATCTAATACCACTGAATACCTCACAGTGGAAACATAAAATGAGGTAACTCACAAGCCCACAAGAAGAAACCTTTCACTTTAGCTTTAAGTCTATCAAAAAACAAACATTCAGAAGTAAAGCTTTTCCTAAATTATGGGATAAAGAAGCAGAGAACTATGGGATAAAGAAGCAGAGAACTCTGGGTAGTCCTACAAATGCAGAGGGGAGAATTTGTGGGGTCCAGCATATACCTTCCCTCACCAGCTTCCCCCAGCCTGCATTCCTTTAGAATCTGTAATGGTGTCCTATATCCCTCTCTTTTTTTTTTTTTTTTAGGTGGAAAAACAGCTCCTGTATAGAGCACCCACAACATCAGCGGCACACTAAATTCGCTCATCTCATTATAGCCCTCAGAGAGGTATATTTCTGGCCCTACCCAAGGGAGCACCCAGTTTAAGTCTAAACACAACCAGCTCCGAAATAAAGTGCTGCATAACATTATGGACTAAAGAAGCCGAGAACTTGGGTAGTTCTCAAGTTTAGGTGGAAAGCCGCTCCCATATCGCGCACTCTCAACATCAGTGCCGCCCTCCTAAAGAGCTTGTTTTAACTATAAAATGAATGGCTATACGTAAACTTATAATTGTGGAATAACACATTTCACCCGGCCACAAATTAGTTAGAGATTTTTTTGGGGACAAAATACGATTCTCGGAATTTAGCGGCAATAAAGACGGATGCCAAATGTCTGTGAAACCATGCCTCAAGTGGAGAAATGAAGGACAGAAACCCAAGCCATCCCAGACAATGCCTTTCCAATAATATTTGATGCAGGTATCAATTACTCCACACATACACCTATTTTCCTTTGTTACAAAACACTAGCGCGTGCGTGACCGTCATTGTGACCCACACGACCCATGCCAGGCATTCCTGTCAATACCCCCAGATATATGTTAACAGTATCCTCCCTAGAAGTCAGGACTTTTGGCTTTGTCGGTGGCTGTTCGCTGCCTAAGATAAATAAGCAGTAGCCATGGCTTGCATATAGTATTAAGACGCTAACATTTGAAGCCCTGGGGACACCATGACCATATTGCTGTTCCTAGGTTTCAAAAAGAAAGTTGAAAACCGGATGGAAAATTACTCTTTAAAGGATCAGTTAAAGCAACATAGGCCCCAGCACCCTAAAAGCATTTACCTATTGATTTTGACAAGTAAAGCACCATTTACAAAAGGATCAGAGCCTGTGTGGGCAAAACCTGCTAATGATAGCATCAGTTAGCTCCAATACTTAATTCACGTCCATGCTTGAGTTTTAACTGGACGCACCATCCCACTTATTCAAAACCAGCCTAATATTATAACAACTCATTTCAATGAAACAGTGCAGGCAGGCTCTCCTTACATCACGTCCACCAGGCGCGCCTGTTCCCATCCTCAATTAGGCCGGCCCGTGAATCAACTAAGACTATACCAAGACTTTGAATTAATTATATACCAGGTCCGCTTAAGTGCCTGAGCGCTGTGCCATTTGTTAAATGCCTTAAGCGCCTAGTCTTTCCCGGTGGTCTCCCATCCAAGCACTACCAGGCCCGACCCTGCTTTGCTTCTCTCACCATGTGAAGACCCCCGTGACATGGCCCGCTAACAACTGGCTGGGAACTGGGGCCGCAATGATGATTGCGGAGCTGCCCCTCTGGTCCCCTTCTCGCGCCACACTCCTCACAGAGACCCCACTCCGATGGTCGACCGACACTTTTCGGATCTCTCTGACTCTTCCCGAGCCGCACGTCCCAATCCAGCTGTCCACTCCGAAACCTTGTGAGGACCTGCAAGGGGGAAAAAGAAAGAAAATTTAGCGGCCCCTGCAGCAGGGGCAAGGAGCGAGCCCGGGGAGCGCGGGTGCAAGAGGCCGCTTCCCGCGCCCCCGGGCCTTTTCTAGCCGCCTGGTCCCACACCTTGACCCGGAAGCACTCACACCGCTTCCGGGTCAACAGTGGGACCCATAGCCAATAGGAGTGGGGGGGGGAGCGGTCCCAGCCATGCGTGCGTGGGGGCCGAGCGCCCCCCCCTTTCCTTTCCCTGGCACCATCCAGTTGCAGATGGACAGAGACGGCCTTGCCTTTAGCGTGCCAGCTGCACTCTCGCTGGATGCATCCGCACATTGTCCTACTTTGTATACCCATTAAACACATGAGGTTAGTGCTAGAGTGCTAACCTGCTCTTCTCCGCGGCACAATCAAAATGGTTATCAGGAGAGGAGAAAAGAAGGCTCAGCGTCAATGTGGACTCTAACAGGCACCGCAAGATGAGTGTAAAAGGTAGAAAGAATAAGAGACTTAAAAACCTACAATCACCATAAATATGGCAGCAACCTCCATTTTTTCGATCTAAAAATCCCAACATATAATCAGTCAAATCGCTCCCTACATATATTTCTCGTAAATATTCTCAGACCACATTTGTGCTGCTCCAATGTCTGAAATGTTATAAAGTCTGTTTAAGGCACAGGGTTTTGTACTTGAAGACTACTTTTCCATTATAAAACCTACGCTAAATATCACACACATCTCTGCACTAGGTTGCAAACATGTGTGCGTGGAATTTAATGGTGGCATATTTTTGGCAGTGCTTCATGCAGGTACCTTAGCAATTTGCCCCCACCCTTAAACTTCATCTGTACATGACGATTCAGTACTTCTTTCAAAGAAGTTCACCTGGTCTCAAATTCTTGTCTGCTGGCTGGTTCCAAAACCATTCATGGACAGCGTATGTTGAGCACCCTTTTGACAACAGGTTTTTCCTTTTAAGCAAATGGCTAAGATTGCAGAAGGAATGCCTGTGCATACTTAGATAGCAACAAAAAGCCATTTTCAACAGGTCACATTTTATTGGATCCGAAGTATGCCTCTCACTTGTTCACTTGCCAGAACTGAAAGATAATGAATGGGAATTCTTAACAGGATCCTGGGGCGAAGACTGTGTCTTGAACCTGGACAGGACAGGCAAACCGCGTGTTTTAACTCCAGATCTGCCGCTTGTTAGACCTGACACCCTTGGCGTGGTTTTCCCCCATCTTTTTGCCTCTGACTCATATATTTTTGATGCTGTGCTGGATTTCGTTTTTGCTGGTTTAGATGCTTTGGACACTCTGCCACTGCTGATCAGTGCCAGAGTGTAAGTGCTCCCTATGTAAATTGTCATATTGATTGGGTATACCTGATTGGCATATTTGTTTCACCATGAAGTCCCTAGTAAAGTGCACTGTGTGTGCCAGGGCTGGTGATGACAGATGCTACTAGTGGGCCTGCAGCGCAGATTGCGCCACCCACATGAGTAGCCCTAAAATGTGTCTCAGGCCTGCCAGCGCAGGGCCTGTGTGCAGTCAGTGGACTGCCATGTCCGCCTGGCCAGTGTCCCCACTGGCTGGGCCTAACCCATCCCTGTCTGTACACATCAGTCACCCCTATGGAAGGCTCAAGGTACCCCCCTGGGCAGGGTGCAGTGTATGGGTAAGGTAGAGCATGTACTAGTGCAGGTAACATGCTCTGGTAGTGAGCAGCAGCCATTTTGCGTGCTCACTGCTGTAAGGTTATCTTGCTCCATAGAATAACATGGGGAGGCTGGTCCCAATGGATACCAGCCTATCTTCTCATAGGAACAAGATGGGACATAAGTGAATGATATCCCTGAACTCAGAATTTAATAACATATCTTTTAGTACAGGTTGTTTTTAAATTCTGTGTTTGAGAATAGTACTTTTAGAAATTGGCTGTTCTCTTGTCTAACCTTTCTGTGTGCCTGGGCCTGTTTGTGGATTGACTGTCTGGCCTGAGTGTGACAGGGGCTGCAGAGCCCCCAGGAGGTTGTCTGGGTCAGCCCGTGGATGAAAGGCAGCATCTGCTACCAGGGAAGTGGGAGGAGATAGCACCTGATAGTGAAGGGCTGTGCCTGCCTGACCACAATGCTGGCTCCACCTCCCTGCTGGGCGACTGTCACCGCTGTCCCTGATACTGAGAGGAAGAAGGAAGCTAGGAAAACCCCAGTGCTCCAGCAACACCCAGAACTGGTTTAGACCGGGCTCAGGGCCCACTTGCACAAAGACTTCAAAGGACTTCAAAGGACTTCAAAGACATTTTGGGGTATAAGGGAAGGACCCCTGACCACAGAAGTTTAGATTCTACAATCAAGAGGAACCTCTGCTGGAAGAAGGACTGCTGAAGAACTAAAAAGGAAGATTGCCTTGCTGTGTGCTCTAAGGGCTGACCTGTTCTGCTGACCAACTGAAGCTGAGGAGAAGAGGGACTTTGCTGTGTGCTGTGTCCCTGCTGCTTGAAACTATAGAGACTTTGCTGTGTGCTGTGTCTCCTGAACTGAATCTCCAAGGGCCTGAGAAGAGCTGGCCTCCTGTTTGGAACCCAGGGTTAAAGGTTCCTAAGCTTTGCCCAGAACTGCTGAGGAGATTGTGTGGTGGTCTGCCCCAACGTGTGTTTTCTACCTGCCAGCTGTGAGGACCGATCGCTGTGCTCATCTGCACAGATTCAGGGGTGAGGAGAGGCCCGTGGTGTTTCCCTGTGTCCTGCATTCCCCCTGTTGATCTGCTGGTGAGGAAATAGGCTGACGCCGAAAATCTCTTGCCGCCAAATCACCGTCACAGCCCGGGGCCAGAAACACCCTCTGCAAGTTGCTTTCTTGATCGGAGCTGCGGGGCCGAATATCGAAGCCGCCGCGCTCGCATTGGTTGAAGGAGCCGAGTCCCCTCACTAACGCCGCGACGGGATAGGCCCGTGCGCCGCAGCGTCATCACTATTGCCGAGTGGTGATTGGCTGCCCAGAAGCGCGTCATCACAGGCCTGTCCCGGGAGCCGCACTGCCATTGGCTGACTCCCGGGCGTGTGTGGAGGCTTGCCTGTGTGCCACGACCGGATTGGTCCACGGGATCGGGACATCCGCGAGAGCTGTGTGACCAGCGCCGAAGGCGGGAAAAGACTGACCCGACCTCGCCCAGGGATCCCTTGCGTGTGATCTCCGCCCCTGGCCTGCGTCCCTGCGCTGGAGTCAGCTCCCCCCCGCTCCCCGAGGACCTGAGAGTGGGCGGAGGGCTGCCGGGACCGGCCGGGGCAAAGAGGAAGTCTACATTGCCGGCGCAAAGGCGCGAGGATCACCGGTGAGGCGCGCTGCGAGTGCCCGGGGCTGGAACGAGCCTGTCCTCATCGGCGCGGTGCGCCCGAAGCTCGTGGTGAGCCGCGCTCACGGGGTGTGGGCCAGGTAGTGTGAAGGGCTGATTCTAGAAATAAATCAACCGTGGGCATTGCTTGAACAGTGCACATTGATAGCATTTTAGGAGCGATATCACTTCTACTGATACTAGAGACTTGAGACTATTTTTCTGCATTTGAACTTCCTGATAATCAGTGCAACCATTAAGATGAAGTGCAACATTTCCCTAAGAAAGTAAATATCGTATATTGTTGATTTTTACTGCTGCAAATAGATAAAGATATATTTTTATAAATATACTTACCTCTGTGGTCTCAGTTTGTGGTGGATGGGGGATTATTGTTGTGTTAAGTGCATTTATTATACACATTGCCTTAGCGATAAGCCTGCCTGCTCGCGCTACGCTACCTAGAGGGTGAGCAGGGGTTATCTACTCTGTGTAATTCTTCACCCTGACTAGAAGCAAGGGTCCCTACTTGGTCTAAGGTACTTACCTCTGCCAATTAGAGACCCCCAGATCTAACACCGCTCTTAACCAGAACCTTTCTAGATGTGTGCCCAAATAAGTTGAGGACTTAAGGCATTGTCAAATCTGTTACCAAATGGACAACCAAAAGCCATCCAGAGTAGGTTACATTGATCATGTTCAGTGATGACTTGTTAGACCCTTTTCTGCCATTATACAACAATAAGCTCAAATCAAGGACAAATCAAAAAACGCAATGGAAGTTTTACACAGAAAGACAGGCAAGTTTGTTTGCAACATTGCCACTGTGCTCATGTTTCTGAAATGCTTCTGTCCAAGCTCCGGTTAATGGTCAAGTTCATCTGAGACAATTTTGGGATCTCACAGCATCCGATGAGGAGGAGGGTGGAGATCTTCTTGCAGTACATTATACCTATGTCTTCATGAAGTGGTGAGGAGTTTGTGTTGGGGGAGCCCTACTTCGACCCAAGGAAGACTGACTTACAAAGCCAAACAACCAGGAAGTGACAGAGCATAGACTGAACAGCACCTGGATTCCAGTGAATTTCTGAGGAAATGACAACTAGGGTACTAATCGCAAATCCTTTGAAAATGAGTCCTAAATGAAGCCCACTGCCACAATCATTGACAATACCAATAGTTCAGGCTTTTTATTTTTACTGCTTAAAGGACTTCATTGATAAGTAATTTCATGTATTGTGCAGAAAGGTGAGTAAGTAACTGTAAAATGAGCAAACTTTTGGAAGAAAGAGTGAGTACATGGACCACTGATCGAGAGGCAGCAGTGTGGAGGAAGAGCATCCACCTGCCACCAATGAGACTCCAGCCACCACAGCACCTACCTTGTTCATCCATCCAGTTACTCAACATGCTATTCACTCATCCACCAAGGGACTCACACACTAATTAATTCACCCATAAGCCCATGGATACCTCACCCCTTCATCCATTCATGATTCACTCACCCATTCGCCCCATACTCGCTCATCCAGCCACGCACTTATTCACTCGCTCATTTAATCAACCATTCATGCCCCAGTCACTCACCCACTCATCATCCATACACTTTTTAACTCACCCACTTGTCGGATTGTATGATGTGGTCTAGTGGTTGGGGTGGAGTGAAGAGGGAGGAGCAGGAACGGGAGGAGCCAGAGACAGGAACCACGACAGTCAGAGTAGGGACAGGGAAGGCAATGGAAGCAGGCAATAAAGCTCCAGTAGAATAATAATCCGAGTCTGTGTTTTCTATGTAGCACGATGCTACAGCTGGCGACGAGGGTGGGATCGAGCACACGGTGTGACATGTGCTGATCCGGTGACGCTGCCCGACACTGCGACCCTGTCCCCCGGCAGCGTGAAGGAAAAGCCGACCCTGAACATCCATGACCGCGTGGAGCGGTAAATGAGCGTGGGAGCGCCGTCGCGCGTAGGAGGGTCGGAGCTCGCCCGTGTGTGGGGCTGGAGCACAAGAACAGAAGCGCCCACCGGGAGCTTACCCCGGCGGCACTAGCCTGAAGCTCGCCCTGCGTGTGGGGCTGGAGCGTGGAGCCGAGAGCGCCTACCGAGTGCCCACCTCGGCGGCAGAAGCGCAAGTGACAGCGCCCACCGAGTGCCCACCTCGGCGGCGAACAGAGCGGAGCTCGCCCCGTGCCTGGAGGCTCGAGCGTGCCCACCGGAGCCCACCCGGCGGCAGTAGCAGCGAAGATCACCACACGTGTGAGGAGTGGACAAGAGACAACCAAAAGCCAACCGGGAGCCCACTCCGGCGGCAAGAGACGAAGGAAAGAAATCTCACCTGCAGCAGTGACTCTGGCGGTGGATCGCGGCTGAAAACGGTGAGTGGTGAGTGGGAAGCTGCAGCCCCGAGTGAATGTGTGGCTCCGGTCGAAGGAACGAGCAGAAACGACCAAAATCTCGTCGAAAACGAGATTCCCGGCGGCCATCTTGAAGTCAGGCAGCATTGGCCAATCCCCTGCGAGGGATTCTCGGCGGCCATTTTGAAGTCAGGCAGAGAGCCTGAAACCTCAATGAAGCACTGGAAGACACGCTAAAAACAGCAAACAACCTTTGGCAAGTGCAAAGGCAAACAAGCACAGGCTGAAGCAAGAGGCAGAACACATAGACAAGCACAAGGACATGCATGAGCCGTCGGCTCTCCCCAGGTCCCAACGAGGAGTGTCCAGTCCCTGGGCGTCGTGCGAGGAGATTCGCAGTTACGACGCTCGAGCCCCAAAAGGGATCAATAAGCACTGGCAAGTGCAAAGTAAATGAGAAGAGGTAAGAAGCAAGCATAAACGCATGCAAGAGATAGAGGGAAGCAACACGTGGACACCAATAAACGCGAGCAAAGACAAGTACCAAAGTCAACCTCAGCACCACGGGTAGACAAATAGTTGCAGAAGTGGGAGAAGTCAAGAAAACAAATGATCCAGAAGCGGGAGCAGACAAGTATAAAAGAAGTCGTCTCTCATCAACTGAGTGACCGGCCAATCTGCATTAGCTTGGAACGAAACGCAAGAACACTGACGACAAACACAAGCAAACACATGTTTCGAATATAAACAAGCCCAAGCAACTGCAAGCCTTGACGCTAACAAGCTCAGGATCACAAAAACCTTGCACAAGACTGACACCAGCAAACACGGATCCTGCACGTACACAAACACGAGCAAAGGCAAATACCGAAGCACACCTCCGGCGCCACGCAATGATAAAGGCTCAACCTACCCGATTCCAAAGGAGATAACCAAACAGAGACTAGAGACCGGGGAGGGTCAGCAAAAGAAGACAAGAAGAAGAGTAAGGGGACAGTCCTGCGATATTGTCAAGCCAGTGCAGTCCACCATCATGTCGGTGAGAGAAAACACACATACTTCGAGCCCCTGCATCGGAGTGCCACCCCCGGTGACAGACTAACAACCAGAGCCTGGGGCCAGAATGGAACCGGTGGCTGGATTCACTGGACGACTTTCTTGAGGCAATTGGTGAGCGAAGCGACAGAAAATGTCTGATGCTACTCCTCCAACTGGTCGGTCATGAGGGCCGATGTTTGATCAGAACATTTCCCAAAAGGGACACAGAGAGCTATGAAAGACTCCAAGTGAAGTTACGCGCCCATTTCCATGCACCGGTGGAAGTGGATCATGCTCGCATCGCTTTCAATACAGCACGGCAGGAACCAGGAGAACCACTGCCGAAATGCATCACCCGGTTGCTAAGTCTGGCTCCCGGCTGCTATTTCAATACATTTACAGATGAAGAAGCAGTTCGGCTCCGGATAATCGAAGGCTGTTCAAGCACAGACACAAAGCGCAAGATTCTTCAGGAACAGTGGTCGCTAAAGAGAATTATCAGAGGGGCCGAGGCTGGAGCGCGGATGAACGCGAAAGACTTGTCGGAAAACATGCACTCGAATGCAAGACACATGGATGTCTGGAGAGAGACATCCCTCATGTCTGGGGGCAAGGCCCAGGGAACAAACAAAACTGGAAAGAAGGCGGGTGAATCAGAGCCAAGACGAAACAAGAGACACAGCGTCATGGAACACCCCAAGTCACCATCACAACAGACCAGGATGAATCAGGACTGCGAAAGCGACGCTGATACAACCTTGCAGAGTTATTCAACCTCAAGGAGTCAGTCAACAGATGACTATACCGATACAACCTCATGGAGTTACTCAACCTCAAGGAGTCAGTCAACTGAGGATGAAAATGGTTATGAAGCGGATGAAGTGTCAAGCAGGTCAGATCACACCCATGGACATGATGGCAGATTGCTCAACAAGGGGGCAAGCAAGACAAACTACAGAAGACAGGACCAGTCCCGTCAACGCCGGACATCGACACACGAACATCCCCGGGCATCCTCCCGCTATGCACCGAAGTCTATGGATGAGACCGAGGAAGCATCAATCAGCGAAACATATCACCCCAATGGCATGGACGTCAGCACGTCTAGCGAACAAGAAGAAGAGACCAACCACATGAGGAGTGGTAAGTCACTCAGACACCGAAAAGGGAGGGGCACGTGCCCTCAAGACAGTTGTGTCAATGAGAACATGGAGAAGGGACAAGTGACGTCCCGTGTAAAGGGTAAAGACCAAATGCGCCGAGATCAAACTAGAGAAGTAAATGTGTGGTTAGCAAACAATCTCTCCATCACAACAACACAAAAGACACATAAAGAGACGTACCCAAAGGAATGCTCCGTAGATAGCTCCGACTGCAGGAGCATGTCATCCCAAACCACTGGCTCAATTAACTTATCAGTCACGATGCCCTCAAAGGAACGTTCTCAAAAGGAATCCACGAACGACTCCTCCGAGTCGGAAAATATGTCTGTCCAATCATTCAGGTCAACAAACTCATGGTCCCGACCACGTCCATGGCATCAGTCACCCGACCGCACAACAGAACCAAAGGACACCATGTCACATCAGTCATCGCCATTTCAAGACAAGAGTAATATGCCGTCACCCCTGATGGGGTCAGCGAGGCTAACTAACAGAACTGACGGAAGAAAAACAAAGAGATGGAACAGTATCTACCAAGTAGAAAAGGATCATCCTGTCACCCCGAGAGGAGGACCAAAAGTAGTGCCAGAGATCGACTGTCACCGAATGAGAGAGAAACAGGTACCTGACCGGATGGTCAGGGGTTCTGCCGGTCTCAAACACGAGTGGGAGAGAGAGAGACAAACAGAGGCAGCAAACGAGTTCAAGAATCAAGACAGGACACCCATTTCAGATAGCACAGGCATGCCCGATGGTGAACAGCAGAACTTGATAAAACAAAGAGAAATAACCTTACAGAGGGGAGCTCGGAAGAAGACCGGAACATTGTCCACTCCCGAAGGAGATCAACCGTCAACAGAACAAGAGTCTCCAAGGAAAGCAAACCGCCACTGCCGAGCTGAGCCGGTAACAATCACACAACATGAAAGAACCATGATAACTGCGGAACCGGATAATAAACAGCCCACACATAATGGGTTGCATTCTCAACGAAAAGGATGTCTTGGTTAAGGCACCGAAAAGATTGGTCAATGTCAGGACCACCACGGATTCGACACTACTGATGCTTGAAGAACAAGCCGTCCGCCAACCCGTGTGGTGGATTGAAGAACTGCGAACACTGTGGAAATTAAGTTCAGTTTGTTAAGAAAGGGGGAGATGTCGGATTGTATGATGTGGTCTAGTGGTTGGGGTGGAGTGAAGAGGGAGGAGCAGGAACGGGAGGAGCCAGAGACAGGAACCACGACAGTCAGAGTAGGGACAGGAAAGGCAATGGAAGCAGGCAATAAAGCTCCAGTAGAATAATAATCCGAGTCTGTGTTTTCTATGTAGCACGATGCTACACCACTCATCCATCATTTGACTCCAACATTCAGCCACTCACAGGTCAACCGAAAAACACACACAACCAATAGAAAAACGTCTTAAAGAAAGCATGTTGGTTTTGTAGAAACGTCTTTAAAATTAGCCCCACTCTGCTCCCCACAAGCACGCACTAATAGCATTGATGTTTCAATGGATGACTTTGTATGCTCGCTGATCAATAAAGAATAGGTATAGTTTATTTTACGCTTGATTTGCTTTTAGATGTTTTTGTTATGGTTGATTAAAACTTATTTCATAGTATGATGCATACTCACACTGTCGAATGGATGCTGGCTGACGTTAATAAATTATTGAAATTCCTGGTCTGACAGCATTATAAATGCATATGAAGCACTCATTATTTCGACTCTTGAAATGTGAATCCTTTTCGCACTCCATAAGTGCTGACACTTCCCTTGTCATACGTTAACTCCGCTATGTTTTCTCAACAGTTCTTGTCTTGCTGGCTCTGGCTGTGAGGCAGCGGAGGAAGCTGTCACAGTTTGCAGAAAAAGGAGAAGGTTTCAGAGAAAACATTGTCAGGTATGATGATGAAGGGGGCGGAGAAGAGGACACAGAGGCATTTGATATTGCCGAGCTGAGGACCCACCCTGTCATGCGAACACAAAAGAAAAGACGGCAAATAACCACAGAAATTCAAAGCCTGTACCGCATGTCCTTGAGGCTGGGCCCTGACAGTGATGTGTTCAGAGAATTCATAAAAGAAAAACTTCACGAAGCCAATACAGACCCTTGCGCGCCTCCCTTCGATTGCCTGCACATGTACGCCTACGAAGGGGCGGGCTCGTCGGCTGGATCCCTGAGCTCATTGGAGTCTTTCCACTCTGACCTCAATCTGACCCATGATGACATTGCCATGTGGGGGCCCCGCTTCAGCGAGCTCGCCGCCATGTTTCGACCCAAAGAAACTCAAGAGACCCAAGCAAAAAATATGTGAGAGACAGACAATCGTCTAGAAAGTTTGTCAAATCTGACCCTGGGAGGCTTGATCAAGCTTTATAAACACTGGAAATATCTAAACAAACACTAGTTGGTTTATTATAACCACCAAAGCTAAAATTATTTGATTGTTTTGCCCGTGTTTCATGCACAAACAATGTCAGTGTCGTGCTCGTGTATTTTAAAAAGTAGAACAAATCGTGACATTATATACACGCTTTCTATTGTATTTATTTTTATTATAAATCTATAAATGCATATGCCATTTTAGCGTGCAATGTAAAAAGGAGAAACTGTATTTTTAGTGCCAATTTGCAAATAAACGTGAATCTGTCTTTTGAAGTATATAGTAAATGGGATATTCAGCCGTAAGTAAATGTAAGTGGTAATTTCTGGACTATGTAATTGAAGGGAAAAGGGCAGAGTGAAGTAAGGTAAGTTCTGCATCGATGTTCATTTCAAGAGCTATATATACCCTCTTGTGCTGCATACTGCATAAAACTAAATACATGGCACGACATTTGTCCTTTTCTTAAGGGCTTACCAAATGACTGGTTTCCCAGCACCCACGCCGCCCACTCCGCAGAGAGAATATAAAATTAACAGCACTGCCTTGCTTTACTGTTAAGGTATTAAAGATCCTTAAAATGCTAAGCTGGTGGCCATTAAATGTTATGGTTAACATTAGATAATACGATTGTAAAACACTTTTATGTTAAGAGAGCTCCTCAGAAGATGATCCTGTGTTATCCAGTGAAAATCGAATTAGACTCCAATATTGTTTTGTGCTCTTCTGGCTAGGAGTTTAAACTTATTTTCAGTGAGTTATTCGTTTTAAGCAGTAAAATAATGTAACTGCTGCTGCTGTTGTACAAGTGAAACTATGACGAGTTCTCAAGTAGACGTCTAAAGTTGTCAAGCATTTCCCTTCAACTGCCTAAAGCAGAGGAGGCATACCTCAAACATAGCAAATTCAGCTACATATGCAAGCCAGCGGCAAAGTTGTTCCACAGATTGCAGATGGAGGCAGGGCGATATAGGGACAACAATCTTCTCTGCACCTGTCATTGGAGACCCGGCAAACTCTTAGGGTATATTTACAAGCCCTATCGCCACCACAACATCACTAAAAGTGATGTTGTTCTGGTGATAGGGGCTTCGCCTTATTTACAAGGCAGTGTTAAGCCACTTAACGTGGCTTAACACCACCTTGTAAATAAGGCACCCTTTCACGCTGTACTTAGCATGAAAGGGGAGGGCAATGGGTGTTGTGGTGGGTGTTCCACAGCAACACCCATTGATTCTGATGCAGCCCCCTATTTACAAGGAAGGCGCCAGAATTAAGACCAGGGAATAGCTGGTCTTACCCTGGTGAAACAAAGAGAAATGTTGCATTTCTCCTAGTTTTTGTTGTTTCCATGTGTGCTGCTCTGTGTAACACACATGGAAACAACAAAACGCCAATCGTTGTTTATGTGAAGAAAGGTCTCCCTTCCTACACATAAAAAATCATTTAAAAAAAAAGCCATTTTATAACTTCTATATGTGCTGCATTAAGCAGCGCACATAAAAGTTACAAAGTGCCATTTAAAGATTGTTTATGTGCAGGAAAGGAGACTCCTGCACATAAACAATCTTACCCTCAATGCAGACAACCTTGCAGTATGCTGCAAGGGAACCTGGGTTGGTGCTAGGCTGCTAAATTCAGCAGCAGTGCAGGAGGAAACGCAGGTCTGCACCATATTCTTTTGAATATGGTGAAGCCCCGCATTTCTAAAGTGTCTTAGCCTGTCGTTAGCCTTCTTGGCTTAACAACACACTTCACCACTGTGTTGTAATTATGACCATTTTTACTTAGGGCTGTACTTTAGAGTGTGGCAGAGGGTATACTCCTTCACAAAAGTGGAGGATGTCTCTGTGCTGTTACAAATGCATTGCAGCCTATGGCACTTGTAATATGGTGTACAAGATTTGGGATGGGGTATAGGGGATATTCCGTCACTTTTGTGACAGAGTATGCCATCCGCCCTTAATTTGGAACTCCACAGCAATGACACTACCTCTGTGACTCAAGGCATTAGTATTTCTCCTTGCACGATGTCTTTTGGTAGCTCACAACATGGAAATTGTGGAAAAATGCTCTTTCATTCATTCTCAATATTTATGCCTGTATGAGAAATGTATTTCAGAAATATACTGGCTCATTGTAAATTCGTCTGACTAACCTCTTGGTGGTTCAGATTTAAAGTGGCCTTGCTGATCAAGGATAGGGCTGGGCTGACCTACTGGGCACAAGGCGTTTCGGTGGGCTGGCAGGTTGGGGCCAAGTGTCACTGCTGGTGAAGGGTGGTTTTGTTGCGGGTGATCTGCTGGCCACATTTAACTTGCACAGCTTCTAAATAAACATTGCAAAAACAGATCAATTTAAAGTACACTTTAAAACGATTTGTTTTTTCATTGTACATTTTGCTGTGTTGCAAGTAGGAATGTGGCCCGCAGGCCCTCTGCAACAAATCTGCCCCCCACAGCAGTTAAACTGACCCTCTAACTGCCAGCCCACCGAACCACCCAGCAGACAGTCCGACCCTGATCGAGGAGCAGAAAAAAGTTATGACTCCTAAGTGTTTAGTAAATTAAATGGATACTGTAAGAAAAGGGCTTATTCGTTGAGAGGGGTGAGAGCCCCACCAAAGTAATAAACGCAATCCTTGTCAGGGTGAACCTCAAAAGTCACAAAATAAATCTGTGTTTGACTATCTGATAGCTTGAGATGCAACCTGTCAGGTTTAACTTAGAGGCAATGTGCAAAGTATTTATATGCACTCAAACATTAATAATGTGAAAACACAACACAGGAATAATCCCAAACCAATTTAGAAAAAGAGAACATATGTATGAACTAAAATGACACTAAAAAGACAGATATACAATCAGTAGAACTGAAGTTATGAGTTTTTCATATTTTAAGGTGAAAATAGTGACAAAAAGGCATGAAGCGCCAACTATTGGTATCTGGTCACGCCCGACTGGGGAGAAATCAAAAACGTAGGCTGAGTACGAAGGAGTGCCGGTAGGGTACAGGATCAGGTGGAGCCATCTGGGAGTAATATCTTTTTTCCCTGGTGCGGGAGCTGCATGCAATGCTCTGCGTTGTTCTGTGTCTGGCCCATCAAGCTGTGGTCAGGAGTTGTGCAGTGCTGTGTTGCATGGAACTGTGTCACAGTGAGGTGCATCAGCTGGAGCTGCTGATCAGGAGCTGCTGGGTGCTGTGATGGAAGCCCCTGCGTCAGTGCGTCATCTTGTGTCGAATCCTGTAAAAACTTGTGCTGGGAGGAGAACTCTTTGACTCCAGCTAAGGGTCCAGGACCATGAGGACAGTACTTGAGGGGTCAGGACTCACTCCCCCAGAGACCAGCAGTGAGGCCAGGTCTGAGAAGCAGGGAAGACCTCTGGAAGCTTGTTTTGTCACTGTAGCTCAAGCAGGAAGTAAGACAACTGACCTATTGAGTCACTTCTGGGGTCTTGCGTTCAAGTTAAGGCAGTCATATTTTACTTCTGCACCCAGCAGGGCAGTCCTTCTTCTGAATCTTCTCAGGCCAAGTAGTGTTCTGATGAGAGGTCCTCTGGTTTTCACTTTTATGTGCAGTACCATCCTGTTGGTGGGGGACACATCCTGTGTGATCCTTAACTGAATCTAGTCAGTTCTTCCTTTTCACCTGGTTCTGGCTCCACTGTGTCTAATGAAACAAAGGGCAGGCAGGCTCAGGTGTGAGCTGCATTTGCCAGTGACAAGGTAGGCATCTTCTGAAGTCAGGAAGGGACTTGGTACAGCCCTTAGTCAACCATGTGAGGATCAGGAAGGGTATCTACAAACCCCCAGGCCATCCTGCTCTGGAGAGGACCACCCTCCCCACAATCCAGGCCCTTTTGTTCTATGTCTGGAAGGAATACACATCGCACCACAGGACAGCCGTTAACAGATGGTTATTTCCAACTGTGACAGTCTTTCACATCTTATGTGGACACATACAGGTTATAATACAGTCCAAAACCCCTGAGCTGGTTGGAGTAAGGCGGAGGAAAGAGCATCTACAAAATCACCATGAGAAATACAGACTCCATCCGAGAGTGGATCTTGGGGGAGCCTGGTGGGTCAAATGGCGATGATTAAACTAAATATAGCTCACAGGTTTAAAGGACATATTTAGTTTTAAAAGGAGTCTAATGCATATCTGCTTGTATTTTGTACTGTGATTGCTTATCTTGCTTCTTTTAACATGTCTGCCCTTTCCCTTTTATCCATGTTTTTGTATGGTATCTTGTTGTTTTCTTTTTTTTTGTTTTTGTTTTTTGTTATTAGGTCTAATGTACACCATGGTCATTCCAATTTGTGTGTATTGTTTCCTATGTGGCTGGGGGGTCTTTCAAAAAAGTGGGGGTAAAGCAATAAAAAAAAAAAGTAATGCAGACTCTAAAGTGACTATGTCTAACAGTGCCAGTGAGGAAAACCTCCTCTTGTAACCACATGGAAAATATTTTACTAAGTATCAGACCTAAATTGCTTCCGAGTGATTGAGACAGACAAAAGGCCAGATTTACAAGCCCCTTGCGACACTTTTGCACCACTGTGTAGTGTGGTCGGTAGAATGATGAGCAGGTAGGCAAAGGTGGAATAAATACGAGTTTTATTGTAAACTCTAAGCTAGAGACCTCATCCTCCAAAGTCCAGCATACAACTGACTTTAGCTTGAGACCAAACATTCTAAACTAAATACATTCCACATTAGAACTTCATGCACATGCAAGAGCCACAGTGCAGGACACATGAAGGAGATAGAGCTTAATGAAGAATACCACAACACCTCCTTCTTATCAACCACAACATAAATAAAACCCAAAGAGAAGCAAATTAAGAAGAAACAAAATCTTTTAAATGAGAAGGAGTAGATCTCTCCCTTGCAGAACTCCTCACATGACCAGCAGGCGAAGAAGTGAAAGAAGAAGAAAAGTCTTCCTCAACATTATTGGAGCGACATACAGCAATCCTGTTGAGGTTCCAAACCTTATGGTCCTGTGTCCTAACAGCATTACCTAACAGTTTGATAACTTTTATAGGCTGACTAAACTTGGAAACCCCAAATTTCGTCTCAGGGAGTTTAATCCTCAACAAATCTCCAACACACACAACAGTTCTTTTCACAGCCTTCCTCACATCATATTCACACTTTCTTTTGTCCATTTTCTCCAACTCTTTTTCTTTCCAAAAGGTAGTGTTGTGTGTGTTGTCACTAGGATCTGCAGCATCACCGAGCTTTGTAGAAACCCAAGAGGGTTTGAGAGGAGTGCAAGCTGACCTTCCCTTAAACAAAGCAAAAGGTGTAACACCAGTAGAGGAATGCGCAGTGAACCTATACTCACACACCTTTTTCTTGATGGCCTCCTCCCAATCACATCTGGAAACAAGAGCTAACTGCATGGTTTCCTTAAGGACCATAATGAATCTCTCGACAATTCCATTGCTTTCTGGATGATAAACAGAAGCACGTGTGTGAACAATGCTTCTCTCACTCAGAAAACACTCAACAAGACCAGAAGTGAATTGCACCCCATTGCCAGTAAGAACTGAACTTGGCAAACCTTTATTGGCAAACAACTCATCTAGAAAAGAGACCACAGAAGCAGAATCCACTTGATTAACAATTTTGACAAATGGCCATCTGGAAAACATGTCTACGCATACAAGAACATATTTGTCTTGACTTTTGACTTTGACAGGGCCCAAAATGTCCAAAGAAATATCTACCCAAGGACCTGTAGACTGTTTCCTGATTACCATGGGTTATGTCTCACATTTTAATATTTTATCGCTAACCGAGCACTGCGCACAATCACGCACCAATCTCTCAATTTGAGTGTCCATAGCGGGCCACCAATAGACTTCCCTAACTCTCGCTTTGGTTTTAGCAATACCCATATGACTAGAATGGGCATTGTCAATAATCTTGGACTTAGTTTTTCAGGAGGAACAAGTCTACTTCCCCTCACCAACAGACCATTAAGTAAAGACAATTGATCCTTCACACTCCAGAAACCTTTAATCTTCTCATTACAGTCTTTCTTTTCACACCAACCATCACGTACAAACCCAATAACTTGCTGGAGATAAGAGTCAGAGCCTAACTCAGTAGTCCATTCACCCTCTGTCATAACACTCTCCGTAACCGCGCACACTTTAAAATCCTCTGATAAGTCCTCACTACAAAAAGAAGTATCATCATTTTGTTCAGAGACACAATCTCCAATAAGCCAGGACAAACAGTCAGCTAGAATATTGCTGGAACCGGGCAAATAGGAAACACTAAATTCGAAGTCCTGTTAGGCAATGACCCACTTCCTTATCCTATGTGAAATACAATCAATCCCTTTCTTTTCAAATACCTCTTTAAGCGGTGTATGGTCTGAAATGATAGAGAATCTTTTACCCCACACAATTGTTTTGAGTTGTGAACAGCCCAGTAAACATCTAGAGCTTCCTTTTCCACAACAGAGTAATTGCATTCAGCCCCCCTTAGTGGCCTTGAAAATGAACAGAATGGTGTTGTCTACTTTCTCCGCTTTCTGCAAAAGAACAGCCCCAATGCCTTTGCAACTGACATCTGTCATGATATATTAGTCCCTGGTGGGATCAAAACTGGCCAGATCTTGAGCATGATTAAGAATAACTCTTGATATGATCGTACTCGGCACAACAACCTTTGTCCCAGATAAACTCTTGTCCTTTCTTCAACAAAGTTCTCATCCTCTCAGTCTTCTGGGCAAACCCAGGACCAAAACTTATTATAGAACTCGGCCATGCCAAGAAACTTGACTAATTCCTCCTTACTGCCTGGATATTTGAGGTTGGAGATGGCCTCCACCAACGATGGTTTAGGTTTGATACCTGACCCAGAGATAAGATGCCCAAGATATTCTATAGTTTCTACACCAAGTTTACATTCATCTAGTCTAAGGGTGAGCCCTGCATCTTGTAATCTATCTAAAACTTCACACACTCTGTCATCATGTTCTTTATGCGTTACACCATGTCCCAAAATGTCATCCTGATAGACTTTAACACCATGGAGACCAACCAAGATGCCATCCATCACCCTCTGGAAGACCGAAGCGGCCGATATCAGACCAAAAGGCACCCTGGGAAATCTATAGGTGCCGAAAGGAGTGATGAAGGTCGTGAAACCTTGGCAAGATGGGTGTAACCTGACCTGGTGGTAGGCAGAAGAGAGATCTAACGTGGAGAAGTGAGTGGCCCCACACAAAGAAGACATCATTTCAGTTATATTGGGCAGGCGATAGTGATCAACTATCACAGCTTTATTTAGTCCTCTCATGTCAATACACAATCTTGCCTCGCCATTGGCCTTGCGGATCATCACCACCGGAGAAACCCATTCTGTATCCTCAACCTCTTTTATGACGCCATTGACTATCAGTTTGTCTAACTCAGCTTTCATTTTATCTCGAACCAAGAGCGGAACATTTCTGACTTTGGCAACTTTAGGAACAGAGTCCTTCTTCAATTTGATTAGGTGCAAATACTTTTTAAGACACCCAAGCTCTTTAGTAAAGACACTTGGACTATTCTTGGCCCAATCGCTGTGATCTGAAACTACCGCCACACCTGGAGGAACATCTCTCACACGCACTAATGGAACCTGGTTGGGGTCAAGGTAGACACCAAGGTCTCTCTGATGCGCCCAACTGATGAGAACATCTCATTTAATTGAAACGTAGATCTTCCCAGCAGTAACCCTTCTCTTGAAGTCAATTGTGCCCATAAAACACCCTAACAGGTTTATAATCTGACCGCCACACCCTCTGGGGATTATATCGGGTTTGAGTAGCCTAACTTTGTTTCGTAGATACTTCTCAAAGAAGATTCTGGGTATCAAAGTAATTTTCGCGCCTGAATCAAACAACATGTCCACAGCGCATTCATCGATTAACACCTTTTCTATGGGACCATCCATCCTAACAGCATTTACTTGACACACCAATGACTCACCCTGGCACTGATCATAAATGTCTACTTCTCTCACTTTTTTTTGAGCCTTATTCGACTTGCAACATTTCGAGAAATGACTTTTCTTTTACAAATGGAACAAGTTGTCTTCCATCCAGGACAATCTTTGGCATTGGCCAAATTACCTACATTGCCACAACGATAACCCTTGACATTAGACAACTTGGAACTCGAATTTGTACCTTTGTTATTACCAGAGCTCTCCACCTCAGAAAGAGCTGTCTTTTGAGATGTGGAAGCTGAGGATGTCTTTATCTCCTTGACCTCAGCAGACCCCTTTTTCTCATCAGAGTTATTTTTACGAATAACTTCAGAACACGTGTTAGAATGTTCATGCAATTTAAGCGCAGTTATTACTTCCTTAAAAGTGGGATTGTCCTTTTGCCACAGGTTGTCTTTAGCCTTTTCAAGAGAAGAGCCAAGCGTAAGCTGATCCCTAAGTCGCTCATCCAAGGCACCAGCAAAAGAACACGAAGAAGCTAGTTTGCGAAGGGCAGTAACATATTGTTCCACTGTTTCGTCCTGCCTCTGCATCCTCTTTCCAAAATGGAAGTGTTCCAAAACCATACTCAATTTGGGAAGATAATGCAGGTCCATTTTTTTAATGCAAATTTCATATTCGTTAAGTGAGTTTCCGTCAGCATCTGATAATTCAGGAAGATTCTCAAAAACATCTTGCCCTTCCGAGCCTAAACAGTGCATGAATAAGGACGACTTTCTCTCTGCACTCAGTGAGGTACCACACACTCTGGAATATTGAGAAAAAACTTTCTCCCATTTGAGCCAAGGTATGGGAGGATCACCAGGTTCAGAGAGCAATAACGGTGGAGTGTGACGTTCTGCATAGTAAATAAGTGATAATTAAGAAACAAATTATCTCAAACACAATACAGCAAGCACACAATAAAGCAACCTGACCAAAAAAAAAAACGATGTTGTGACACTCCCGTAAAGTGTGGTTGTAAGCTAGCACAGTAATAAGATAATCAATAATCTTAGACGTGAAAACATATACTTTTGTAAGTTAAACAGTAGACTGGGTCGTAGAACACTGGAAGCGATATATCAATGTGAAGACCTAGACCAATCAGTGCTTGTAAGCCCTAATTGGCTTCACTAAGAGCGTTTTAATAATCAGCAAAAAACAGGAAAGATTTGAATATGGGATCACTGTTCTACACTTCAGCATCGGCGTGAGCTGTGCCAATCAGCGAGAAGTGCAAATGTCATAAAACTCAATCACCGTTGCGCTACTTTAAAGTTACCAGATTGGCGTGAGCTGTGCCGATCAACGAGGAGAGTAAAAGTCTTATAAAACCCCTGTGACACCTTACCATGGAAGTGTGGGATCGGCGTTGAAATGAAGGAGCTGTGCCGATCAGCGGAGGTGGAACCGGCTTTCACAGCTGTGCCGATCAGCGTCGGAAAAAAACCAAGATGGAGGATGACGTGTCGACGTCACCGCGCACCGTGCTGCTGTAAGACGCACGCAACGTGGTCTTTGCAAAGATGGGTCTTCCCTCCAGCGAATCAGGAATGTTGCCGATGGTTACCAGATGACCCAGAGATGCTAAAGAGACAGATGACGTAGCAGAAGAGGATGGCGAGATCCGCGGGTTGCTAGGTAGCCTTTTGAAGCACAACACAGCGAGAAAGCGCTGTTGGCACAACGGCAAGTAAAAGTTACCTTTGGGATCCAAATTTCTTTATAGTTTTGCTGACATGCCACACCCAGCGCCACATCCAGGTTCTTTGGTCAAGCAAAACAAATGCCAAATGTAGTTCCAAAGTGAAGAGTCCTCTAGATGGCAAGCAGAAATGGCAGGAAGACACAATAGTTCAAAAGATCAACAAGAGCAGAAAGACTCTTTAGAGTAAATAAGTGTGTGTCTCGACCTTCAGCAGGTGGAGGATCCTTGACTTTCAGAAGGGTTGAATCCAAGGCTGTGCAGGAACAAAAGCAAAGAAAATCCCAAATTTAATGCATTGAGTTGAGGTCTCTAGACGTAGGTGAAGTCCAATGGTCGCCAAAATGTAGTGTGGTCGGTAGAATGACGAGCAGGAAGGCAAAGGTGAAATAAATAAGAGTTTTATTGTAAACTCTAAGCTAGACACCTCATCCTCCAAAGTCCAGCATACAACTGACTTTAGCTTGCGCCAAACATTCTAAACTAAATACATTCCACATTAGACCCTCATGCACATGCAAGAGCCACAGTACAGAACACATGAAGGAGATAGAGCTTAATGAAGAATACCACACACTGTTGCGTCACTTTTGTGACGCAGCTGCGGCTTAAACAATGCGGCAAATTTACAACGTGACACATCTAGGGAGATGCATCACATTGTGAAGCCCTGCGTCACATTACACCTGCGTCAGGTGTAATGTATGCAGGGTGGGCATTCCCATGCAGGAAAGCCTCGTAAAAGTGATGCAGTAAAATCTACTAGATTTCACTGAGCCACTTCTAGGATGCCACTGCGTCAAAACCTTACACCTGCTTGAAGCAGGCATAAGGAGTGATGCAGTACAATAAGTATAGGCCTCAACATGCATTGCTGGAGTTGCGTCATGCTTGCGACACCACTCCAACAATGCGTGACTTTTGGGCCAACAGATGCATCAGAATTTTTAACGCATCTGTCACTCCTCGCGCCATGGTGCGCCATATTGTAAATATGGCGCATCCATTGTGGCGCAAGGGTATTGCAGGCTGGCGCAGGGAAACTGATGCATCTCTACAGATGCGTCAGTTTCTTGTAAATCTGCCCCACAGTGTTTCCTCTCTCTGATATTATAAGGCTTGTTCTCACAGCTGACATGCTTAGGGGCATATTTACAAGCCCTTGTCAGCACCACATCATCACTTTTAAAGACATTGTGATGGTGATACAGGCTTCGCCTTATTTATAAGGCAGTGTTAAGCCATTTAACGTGGTTTAACTATGCCTTGTAAATAAGGCACACTTTCACGCTGTTTTTAGAGTGAAATGGTAGGGCAATGAGTGTTGCTGTGTGTGTTCCACTGTAACACCCATTGATTATGACGCTGCCCCACATTTGCAAGGGTGGAGTAAATATGAGGCCGCACCAAAATTAAGACCTTGGAAAACCTGGTCTTACCCTGATGAAATGAGGAGTAATGTTTAGCAAAATTCCTTTGATTGTTCATGTGCAGGAAGGTGTACCATCCTGCACATTAACAATCATGAAAAAAATTGACGATTTGCAACTTCTATGTGTGCTGCATTAAGCAGCACACATAGAAGTTTCAAATCGCAATTTAGGATTGTTTATGTGCAGGAAGGGACACCTTCCAGCACATAAACAATCACTCCCCTCAATGCAGGCACCCTCCCTCACCCTTGCACTATGGTGCAAAGGTGCCTGCGATGGTGCTAGGCATCTAAACGTAACACCAGCGCATGCTAAAATGCAGGGCTGCTCCATATTCTTGTAAACATAGTGCAGTCCTACATTTCTAAAGTGACGGAGAGTGTTGTTAGCCTTCTTGACCTAACAACACGCCTCAACACTTTCCTTGTGAATATGCCCCTTAGTCTTTGCTTTGCTTATGGCCTGCAGCCATTCATTCAATAATGTGCTAGAAGAAAATATAAATAGGAATATATCATCCTCCAGCACTATCAAATCCATTGTTGAGATAGTAGCTGGAAAGTGGGGGTTCAGTAGAACCGGGCCTATGCCAGATTTTCAGGAAAAGAAGTGACCAAGTAAATGAGTACCATTTACATTAATAGTATGTACATTTATCTTATGTGGACATCCTAAAATTCTGTCATGAATCCAGAATACCTTGACCTAAGAAAGCCACTGTGTTCTAGAGGACATTAAGGCTACCATCATAATCATAATTATGGTTGTTTCAGGTTGCAGTAAGAGCCTGATTCAGCATACAAGCCATTGCTTACTGTTGTATTATCAGAACAAGAGTGTTTCTGTGTTTCATCTAAATACTAGTAGATCTTAAAGAAAAGCCACCTCACTATGGTTTCAAAGCTTCACTGTAAGAAATGCGTTTTCCTACAGCATAACTTTTTTTGGTTCTGAGATCATTCAGTAAATTACTTCTTGGGAAATACCTACCGAAAGAACAAGTGAAAAATGTGGTTGAAATCCACACACAATTATTTAAGGCCTTATATTTTATTTCATTTTTTTCTTCCTGAAACCACATGCTTTCCAGCAGGGGCAGCTCCTCCATTTGAGCAGAGGAGTGTCAGCCTACTTAAGTGCCCCCCAAAGCCACCAAGCTGAACAATAAAATGGCAAGTTATTACCATTTTATTTTTCATCGGTCCTGTCCTGAACCGAGCTTCAGGATGGGCAGGGCCTTCTGAGTAATAGCAGGGGGGAGTGGTCGGCAGAGGGCTGCCTTTGCACTTTTTCAAAGTGCGCATGTCTTTTTGGCAGTCCGTCTTGCGGTGACCATCCAGACATGCGCAATTTGAACCTCACAACCCAGCTGTCTTAAGACAGCTAGGTTGAGAGCAAGTGCATGCATCCAGTGCCCTTGGGAGTGCCAAGAAAGGCTGTTCCCACCAATCAGGGCACTGCTCACATGCTGGTTAACCGCACGTAAGCAGGCCAGGATTGGTTGAGGGAGTTTGTTGGGGCCTGCACTGCAGTCCCAGCACAAGAGGCCAGAGTGAGGAAGATATCATCAATCTGGATCAGGTAAGTTTTCTTTTTTTCTTTGCCCGCCAGCGCACTCACCCATTTGCCCGCCCCCTCCCTCAGTAGATGCCAGTCACCACTGATCCCCAGTGATATTAACAACAACAAATTGATTGGTATCAAATCAATCAATCATTCCATTTGTATAGCGCACTACTCACCCTGGATGGTCTCAAGGCGCTTGGGGGAAGGGGTATGCTACTGCTCGAACAGCCAGGTCTTGAGTTGCTTCCTGAAGGCGAGATGGTCCTGGGTCTGCCGAAGGTGGATGGGGAGGGAGTTTCCATGTCTTGGCAGCCAGGTAAGAGAAGGATCTTCCTCCGGCGGTGGCTATTCGGATGCATGGTACGGCTGCGAGGGCGAGGCTGGTGGACCGTAGCTGGCGGGTGGGCGTGTAGAAGGTCAGGCGGTCGTTGAGGTACTTGGGGCCCAGGTCGTGGAGAGACTTGTGTGCGTGGGTGAGGAGCCGGAATGTGATCCTCTTGTCGACGGGGAGCCAGTGCAGGTTCCTCAGGTGGCTGGAGATGTGGCTGCGTCGGGGGACATCCAGGATGAGTCGGGCGGAGGCGTTCTGGATGCGCTGGAGTCTTTTCTGTAGCTTGGCTGTGGTTCCAGCGTAGAGGGCGTTTCCGTAGTCCAGTCGGCTGGTGACGAGTGCCTGGGTGACAGTCTTCCTGGTCTCGGTCGGGATCCAGCGGAAGATCTTGCGAAGCATACGCAGGGTGTTGAAGCACGATGTGGAAACGGCGTTGACTTGTCTGGTCATCGAGAGGGAGGAGTCCAGGATGAAGCCCAGGTTGCGTGCGTGGTCGGTTGGCTTGGGTACGGTGCCCAGGGCTGCGGGCCACCAGGAGTCGTCCCAGGCGGAGGGTGAAGATCCCAGGATGAGGACTTCCGTCTTGTCCGAGTTCAGTTTCAGGCGGCTGTCCTTCATCCACTCGGCGGCGTCTTTCATTCCTTCGTGTAGGCAGGTTCTGGCGGTGTCGGGGTCTCTGGTGAGGGAGAGGATCAGCTGGGTGTCGTCGGCGTAAGAGATGATGTTGAGGTTGTGCTGGCGTGCGATGGCTGCAAGAGGTCTCATGTAGACGTTGAAGAGGTTGGGGCTGAGTGAGGATCCTTGCAGGACGCCGCAGATGACTTCGGTGGCCTCGGAGCGAAACGGGGGGAGGCGGACTCTTTGTGTTCTTCCGGCGAGGAACGAGATGATCCACTCCAGTGCCTTCTCTTGGATACCGATGTTGCAGAGGCGCTGGACTAGGGTGCGGTGGTAGACAGTGTCAAACGCAGCGGAGAGGTCCAGGAGGATGAGGGCCACTGTTTCCCCCTTGTCGAGCAGGGTCCGGATGTCGTCGGTGGCTGCGATGAGGGCGGTCTCGGTGCTGTGGTTGGCTCTGAAGCCGTACTGCGAGGGGTCGAGGGATCCGATCGTCTCGAGGAAGGCGGTCAGCTGTCTGTTGACGATCTTCTCGATGACTTTAGCAGGAAAAGGGAGGAGCGAGATGGGGCGGAAGTTCTTGAGGTCAGTGGGGTCCGCTGTAGGTTTCTCCAGGAGGGCGCTGAGCTCGGCGTGCTTCCAGCTCTCCGGGAAGGTGGCGGTGTTGAAGGAGGTGTTGATGATGTTCCGGAGTTGGGGTGCGATGGTGGAGTCGGCCTTGTTGAAGACGTGGTGTGGGCAGGGGTCGGTCGGTGATCCGGAGTGGATGGTGTTCATCGTGCGGGCTGTGTCTTCGTTGGTCACCGTGGTCCAGGTGCGGAGGCTGACGGTGGCGGGCGTTGGTTCGACGGTTGGGTGCGTGGGTGGTGCGCCGAAGCTGTTGTGGATGTCAGCGATCTTGCGGTGGAAGAACGAGGCGAGGGAGTCGCAGAGGTCTTGTGACGGAGTGATGCCGTTGGAGCCGGTGCTGGGGTTGGAGAACTCCTTGACGATGGTGAAGAGCTCTTTGTTGTCGTGGGCGTTGTTGTCTAGTCGTTCCTTCAGGGATTTCTTCTTGGTGGTGCGGATGAGCTGGTGGTGCTTGCGGGTAGCGTGTTTGAGGGCGGTCATGTTGTCGGTGGTCCGGTCGAGGAGCCAGGCTTTCTCAAGGGTGCGGCAGGTCTTCTTGCAGTCCTTGAGTTCGTCGGAGATCCAGGATGCCTTCTTGCTTCTGGGTCTGCTGGGAGGGTTCTTTAGTGGCGCGAGGTCGTCGGCGCAGGCGGTCAGCCACTGTGTGAAGTTGCGGGCTGCTTCGTTGGGGTCCGTTGTGTTGGCGGGTGGGCTCTGGCTGAGGGAGGTGGTGAGCTGGTCGGCGGTGATCTTGCTCCAGCTCCTGTGAGGTACCTATTGCGGGTGGTGGTGGGTCGTGGTTCTTTTGAAGCTGGAGTGGACGCAGCTGTGGTCGGTCCAGTGGAGTCCGGTGGCGTGGCTGAAGGTGATGTACTTGCTGGAAGAGAAGACGGGATCAAGCGTGTGGCCGGCGTAGTGGGTGGGGGTGTTGACCAGTTGCTTGAGTCCGAGGTTAGCGAGGTTTTCCAGCAGGGCGGTGGTGTTGCGGTCCTCGTTGTTCTCCAGGTGGAAGTTGAGGTCCCCTAGGAGGATGTAGTCAGCGAAGGGGAGGGCATGTGGGCTGATGAAGTCTGTGATGTCTTCGCTGAATTGTGTTTGTGGTCCCGTGGGTCTGTAGACGAGGGTGCCTCTGAGGGTCGTCTAAGGGTCGGTGTGAATCTGGAAGTGGATATGTTCGGCTGCGGCGAAGGAGTCGCTGGCGTCGGTCGTGATGCGGATGGTGTTCCTGTGGATGATGGCGTTGCCTCCTCCGGTCTGGTTGATGCGGTCCCTCCTGATGATCTTGTACCCGTCCGGGATGGCGATGGCGATGTCGGGTGCAGAGGAGGCGTTCATCCAGCTTTCCGTGAGGAAGGCGACGTCCGGTGATGTAGCGTCGAGGAGGTTCCAGAGTTCCACGGCGTGTCTGTGGACGGAGCGGGTGTTGAGCAGGATGCACTTGAGGTGGTTGCTGCTGGTGTTTGTCTTGGCGGGTGCGGGGCAGGTTCGGAGGCAGGTGAACTTGCAGGTACATTTATATCAACAAGAGGTATCAGAGGGTCAAAAAGAAATAACAAGGATTATCTGAATAGCGACTGGGAATTAGTACCACAGGCCAAATTTCAAAACTTTTAGAAAATGATAAGAATAAGCCAAACATGTGTATGGTCTTGAACACCCATCAGTCACCACTCGGAACCGCCCTTCATCATTTGGGGTTCCAGGGACCCACACAACAAACAGCTGCTTGATGACACACAGAAAAGGGCCTAGTACATGATAAAGGGTCCCTCCTGTGGACAGTGTGGGGTCACTTTCTTATCAAAAGTGTTTAGTTGTATATCAATGAGTGGTGTGGCTCATGGGGTAACTAGCTAAGGTGCAGTGCAAAAAGAGCTGTGATAGCAAAAGAAGAGGGGAGTGTAATTAAAATTGGTTTAGGAAGCAGAAAACTATTTTAATCAGGTATAGCTTCCAATGCCAATGTTAAAAATAGCAAAGACAGAGAAAATTTATGAACTGTCTAGGAGTGGAACGTGGTCAACATGTTTCAGCAAATAACGGCCATGTGGCCTTGCTTTCTTCAGGACCTTGTCAATAACGACTACTGCTACTGCACAAAAAAGTGAATCACATAAAAAGAAACAGTGTTCTAAGAAAGTGAAACAAATCAGATACTGGTATAAAAGTCACCTGGACCTCCTAGGTGTACTCTTCCGTATCTTCTTACAAATTTGGTTGATTGCTAAAGGATTCAAAAATATAACATGAGTACATTATACACAGCCCATCTCCAAACATCCTTATCTATATTGTAATGCATGACCTACATCATCAATAGGGCCTATGAACTCCTAAGGCCAATTGCACTGTATGTACTAGTGACTCCTTATTTACACAGGACTTGAACATTTTCAAATTACACATAATCCATCTTACCCGATGTGTAAGATGTGCTGACCTCACCCCACCTGGCTGCGGCTCAGGAAAGAAGTGAAGCACCGCTCTGTTAGGGTGAATAAATGTGACAAAAATAACTCACCACTAAAGTATTAAAGCACAGCAAGAATACAACTCAAACTCCTAAATTCCGACAAGAAGATAGTGAGTATCACTACCTTCTATTCATTAATTGCAGCGTGAAATTCCCAAAGGGTTCTACCGCTATATTGTATGGACAATAAACTGCCACGATAAAAATCAGCAGTTTCTCTATTGCAGAGGTATATTCCTTATGATCATGTGACCCTCAGCGTTTATCAATACTCAAAACCGTTAGGCAGCGTGGTGATGTGCTGTCCGACATATGGCGGTCACCCAATCTCTCTGATAGTGAGCCCGAAAAATCAACATCGAAGCAGCGATGTCATGATGCTTCGAACGTTCTTACATCGATACCATAAGTATATTTAAATCGATGTCATAAATATTGTGCCTATAACAAGCTCACGCTCAGGAATAGTATGCTCTAGACGCCAAAAACAACCAAAATGAAACCCTACCTCTCCGTCGGTACTTCAAACTGGCATCTTTGCCGTCTGGGGAGGTGGCGCTCGCTCAACAGAAAAGTGTTTATATTAGACCTTCTCCGATAGGCCAAGTAACCCACGTGGTAGACTCTCAAACTCAGCGTCAGATCGAAGCTATGCTGGCGGCGTAACAGGCGCTGTAATTGGTTCAGCACTCGATGTTACAGCCAATCACAAGCGCGATGTCTAGTAGTCATAGTGAATTAAATAAACAAACCTCGTTGCAAACACGGCATTTTATCAGGACAGATCCCAAAAACTCCGATAGTATTATGCACCTCTCTTATGCAATCAATGTGTGATGTTGCACCCCTGTTTGTAAAACAGGAACATATGTATCTCGACAACGCTGTAATTGGTTCAGCACTCGATATTGCAGCCAATCACAAGCGCGGTGTCTAGTAGTCATAGTGAATTAACTAAACAAACCTCGTTACAATACCGGCATTTTGTCAGGACAAATCCCAATAACCCCAATAGTACTATGCACCTCTCTTGTGCAATCAATGTGTGATGTTGCACAGCCTGTTAGTAAAACAGGAACAAATGTAGCTCGACGATCAGTGACCCTACAATAGTTCTAAATGGCAAAAAGTCAGACATGTAAACAGAACATGGCATCCAATGGCAGAGTATAGCACTCATAACAAGGACCAAGGTATATCGTCATTAAGCCCTGTAACATGGGTGCCAAGTCTCAGCACCCATTTTTGTTCCTTTAGTAATAAAAAATTACTCAAATCAGTCACATGTATGGGAATGAATGGTTTTTCTAGAACCGTCCACTTAAAAGAAGTGGGTGGGTGATTTGAGTTGATGAAGTGGGTAGTGAGTTTGGTCGCCTGACGTTTGCAGTTTATGGTGCTTCTGTGTTCAGACAGCCTCACCCTGATCTTCCGAGTTGTCATTTCCACGTACCTAAGTCCGCAGGGGCAGGTGATCAGATAAACAAGCTTATCACTATTACAGTTAGTGAATTTCGTTTGTCTCCAGGGCCTCGAGGTACCAATGTAAATTTCGGTGGTTTTGGAAGTTTGTGCACATGATTGACAGGTACCACATGGATGGTGGCCAGACACTGGAGGCATAGCCCACAAAGTGCCCACTAGTCTGGTCGCTTCTTCACGTGGTCTGGTATGGACCACTCTGTCCCTTAAATTAGGACCTCTTTTAAAGGCAAATAGGGGCTGTTGGATAGATTGAGGTCCCGAATTCAGAATGGGCCAACGTTTCTTCACAGCTTTTTTAATGTTATTGGACAATGTTCCAAAGGTGTGTACAAATGTGAGCCTTTCCAAAGGTTCCTTAGGAGGGGATGGTTCCATGCAGGTACAGCAGGTGAAGGGTCCGTGGGTGCGTCTCGGGGTGGCTCGGCAGCAGGCGTGGGTCCGGCCGGTATTGAGTGAGTTGAGAGTGGCGGCATTGTAGGTCAGTAGGGTCGTCTTGCGTCGGCGGGGAGGGTCAGGGGTCCTGGCGCTGGGCGCGGGCCAGGCGCGGACGGGCGCAGACGGGCTTGCCTTTGGCGCGCCTTCGGCGCCTTCGGCGTTCGGCGTCAACGCTGCGCATTGGAGTGGGCGTCATAAGTAGGGAGCCAGGAGGGAGGAGCATAATTAAATAACTATTTAATTATGCATTCATGCAGAATAAAGAGAAGTGTAAAATTACAACGTCACATCACAAGACAACAAGACATCAAAAGACAACAAGGGGACAAGAAATGTGTGTCTACTAAGATGCAAAGGTTAGTCTTAGCAGTTCTCAATTTCTCAATTTTAGTGTATTCATAATTTAATGTTGTGTATGAAATAACAGCCTAACTATGCCCACTAAAACATTTCCACATATAATAGAGAATAAATATCTTTTATATTTCTAATAAACTAGTTTTAATGGGGGTTCCATTGTGAATCCTGATATCATTTACACTACAAGCTTCATATGTTAAAATTTTCCGAACTATAATTGAACAACGTCTGGGTGTGAGCGTATTGCACAGTGGCAATCACCTTTAGATTCTGGCAATAAGTGTACAAAGATTTTTTCTTGCAATCGTCTTGTAATTCTCTCATTCATTGGATAACGGCCCAAACATCAGAAAGCTTTTTTTCCATGTTAAGTTTCTCACACGCTGTTTTTCCCTTTTAAATTGTTAATTGAAAAAACAAAAACACAACATTCATCATATTCAAAGTCGCAAGGAAAACATTTCTAAATGTAACTCACAAGAAAAGAACACTACATTTCAGAACTGACTAAATATAGCCAGTTTGTGGAGAAATGCAGGGAAAGCAGACAGCTAAGCAAACTACAGGTAGGCCCGTAATCAAAATCTGTACAAGATATAATTGGTTGCCAATCCGCTTTAGAATCTCATATGGCCATAATGATTAGAGTAGGAAGAAGTTCTTGCTTACTTGGACTTCGTCCCTGCAAAGCACCCTAGAGTTATACCTAATATACCTAATTGTCATTTGATAATACTATATGAACTCTTCCAATGAAGGCTGACTAATCACAAAATTCCTATGTAGCATGAACCTGGTGGCCACAGCACAGTTTGGGGGTGTTTCTCGAGCACTTTCATCTTATTACAATATGATTCAAAGGTCGGGAAGAGGAATAGGGGTATCCTTTATTTGAGCAATCATGCTGCCTACAACACCTAGACTTTGTATTTTAGACTGATGGCCTTGCAGTTAAGGCTACTTGGAAATTACTAGTGCTCACAAGTTCTTTGGTGATCCACAATGTAAGATATACACTGGTAAGGTTGAGGAGTTTGAAATATGCAATAGCAAGTTTCTTACACCAGCTTGATCAAAGCAGCAGCACATCAGGAAAACTAAAGCTGCTGAGCTAAAAACTTCCTCTTTGAGTGACAATCGGGTAAGAGGTAAGAACAGCTCATGTAACAATACAGCCAATATATAACAAACAAAAACACCGAAATCAAAACTTTCTGAACATATTGAGATTTTATAAAAAAAGACACTACAAAAAGAGTAGTGTTCAAAAGCTAAAAGTAAAATTCAAGCATTCACAATGAAGGCCATTAGTCAGCAGTTAAACTGGAATTCAATGTGGCTCAATGTTGATCTACTTAGAAAAAGGGAGAGAATCAACAAATTCCTAATTGTCCATGTAGTATTTCCAGAGGACTTACAGCTAGATTCATCATGCCAAAAACGGCTCGCAAAGGGCCAGATTCTAAGAATCTGGCCCTTTGCAACGCAATTTTTGCATTTGGGATTCATCATCCCAAATGCAAAAATCGCTAATAGCAAATTCGCAAATTTGCGAGGAATTACATTTAAGGAATCTCTATTTGAGATTCCTTAAATGCAATTCATTAACCATTTTTAAATTGCAAATTCGCAATTTTTGGCCGCTATTTACCGCGAAGTCTGACTTTGTGGTAAATAGGGAAAAAATAGAAAAAAGCACTTTAGTGCATTTTTCTCAGTTCCATGTTACACACACTCATGTCCTTTGGACATGTGTGTGTGCAACACCTGTGTACATGTGCTTTTCAGGGGTGCTACAGGGTGTCCTTTGGACACCCCTGGCACCCTTGAAATCGCATCCTTATTTGCGATTAGCAAATTGATTAGCAATTTGCTAATCGCAAATAAGGATGATGTAGGAATCACAATATTTTGTGCCATTCCTACATGAATCCCGTTTTGCAAGTCCTTAATACCGATTCCTTAATAATCGCTATTAAGGACTCGCACAACGGGACTATGATGAATCTAGCTGTTAGTGCCCAACAAAAGCTGAACTATGGTGTGTTTGTCTTCCTTTAGTACTCCAACTAAGCAAACTATGGAAGAGCTTGTTTACCGCATTAAATCAGGATTACCACTCAATCCATGTCCCACCTTTTAGCTGGAATGACCTCAATCAGGACATCTCTGATTAAGTCTCGGAGTATATTAGACTCTTCTTGCCATCTGGAGTAATAGCACTCAGCTGGAAGATCTTTGTGGTCACCCCTCTTTTGTTACTGGAAGTTACCAGCCCATCACAGTTCTCCCTCATTAGGGAAAGTTCTAGACATAGAATTGGCAAGAGAAGAAGCACCTTACATAGATGAACATAACTTTTTAGCCCAGCTGCAATGTGTTTTTTGAATCAGAAGGGGAATTAAGGTTAACATAATATTGGTCCCAGAAGAACTAAGCTCCATAGTTGACACAGGAAATCCAGCAGCTTTAATTGCTGCATATTTCTCTGTTGCATTTAATATGCTGATTCATGCAATGTTAGCTGATCTACTGAACAATGAAAGTCTTGAGGGCACAACCTTGAGTGATTCATCTTCTTCTTCTTGTAAGGGCATTCTCAAACTATGCAGTTGCCAGATTTTACAAGTGCTAGCACAGAGACTTATCTAAGGGTCCTCAAAAGATCACCTTTAGTTTGATCCTTTTCAATATGTATGTCAACCCCCTCTCATACCTCATCTGGTTTGGCTGCTATTTATTTTGCTATGCTGAAGTGGATTATTGTTTTGGCTGGTCCCAACCTCAAGGACTAATAGCACTTACTTGTCAGCGTGAACACTAAAAGCCATTAGATTAATCTACTCTCAACCTTTGGTAGCTATGGCTCAGAGGTGCCAGGCTTAACTTAGGGTGCCGTGTAAAATAATAATGCAGCACCAAACAGTGATAAAGTCAAAACATCAAATAATAAAAAGACCAAATTGAATTAGAAAATCAGAGTAAATATTTATTTAAAAACATTGCACCAAAATGGAAAAATCCAATAAGAGGAAGCAGAGCCATGATGTTTTAAGGTTTAACGTGAAAATTGAAACAAAAGAAGGTAAAGCGCCTAAAATAGTATAAGAGTGTGGTGGCCCATGACCTATGTAGGATTTGAAGCTGACAGCAATGGAGCATGGGGTAGGCACATGGAGCAGGTTTGTTCTGGTGTCAAAGGTTTTACCTTCTGACTTGTTATAAAGCCCAAATGTCTCTCAACAGGGCAATCCTTAAACTGTATCCAAAAACAGCGCATCAGAACTACACATCTTTGCAGCAAAGTTCAGCTGACATACCAGCTCAAATTGTTCTAAGTCCCAACTGTGAATGGTTTCTGAAGTAAATCCTCTGGGTCACTTCTATGACTGCCAAGATCTCAGGGACTGCAATTAGGAGCCACGACTGGCTTCAGCAGAGGCCACCAGCAGGATATATTTAAGGTTCAGTTGGTACTGGTCAACTAGTCACTTTAGCCAAAAGTCCTTTTGCTGCTTGTTGTGCCCCTGTAGCTACACAGAAGCTCAGTCAACTAACCCTTGCTGTCCACTTCTGTGGCCCAAGGTGTAGGCCCAGTCCTTCAGGGCTCCTCTCATGTTACTGAAAACAGGGTCCAGTGCTCTCCTCATCATCTTCATGTCCAGAAAGGAGGTTTCCTAGGTTGTTACATGTATGATTTGCCCTCTCCAGTAACCAGTGGGGTAAATTCCCTGGGGTAGCATTATCCACTTTTTCAGATTTCTCGTTGTCCTACTCCAAATAATCCTACAGTGTGCCTTACTCTAAAATTCAAGATGGGCAAATCCTTTCTCCATTCTTCACAGCTCTCGTGTCTAACCAGACATATGGTTCCTGCTGTGTTTGGAACCAATATGGTTAGTGTGGGCCTGGGAAGCAAATGCTTTCCCTTCCCCAGGTCTCCCCTTATTCTAAACTATGAATGGGCAGACTTCTCGTCGTCCTTTCAGGTTAATGAATTTCCTGTGCCACCCTAGCTGTCCTTCCTATGTTAATAGGAATCACATGCCTTATGCCCAATTCATACTGTAACCAGGCCTAATCCACTGTTTGGCTCTGGATGTAGTTTTCTCACGTCATTATGGTAAATCAGCTGCTAATAGGCTAATGCAAGTTAGCTTCTAGGAGCTTCAGGCTGGACTGGACCTATCTTTACCAATGGATTGGATTTTAATAAATACAAAAAATCTTTAAATGACTAAACCATTTCCTTTCAAAAGTTACAGATTCAAGTTTATAATCTGTATTTTTACATTTCCTAGAATCTACCAACTACCTTGCCAGTGAAATAGCTTTAAGGGGTTCGACGCTTGAGGAACAACTTTAATTTAGCACATGTTCTACTTTTATGTGCCATGCACCCTACCATGTGGCCAACAAGGTATGTTTAGGGATGTATTAATAATAGTAGGGTTTCTGTTTGTCAAAATGGTTATTTTAACAGGTTTAACAGTAGCTGTTGCATTCAGGCTACACATGGTAGACTTGAAGCCCTGTATTACAGGCAAATCCTGTGGGTGTCACCATAAGTGCTGCGGTCCACAGGTAGCATTTGACTTCCCGGCCCTGAGGGCCTTTCCAGCACCATATATTAGTCAAGGTATAGGCAAGTTAAATATGAAATTCAGGAGTATGCTATCCTAGCTATATTTGAAGAGTGCACAAACACTTTTTTCTGTTTAGTAGGTGGGTAGTGCAGAGAGTACTAATGCCAGCAAAAATAGAAACAGGCATAAAATATGGGCTGACCATGCAGAAAATATAGATTTGCTATACTGATAGCATGCAATTTATTATCAGATTAATTAAACCTAGCCCTTCTCTCTCAGCTGCACTTCCAGAACTGTCTGCTAGCAGTTAAACACTGCATAGCCTACATTGCTTCTAAAATTAAATGCTTGCAAATCAGACATCTTGATCATTGAAAAGAGTGGCGGGATGTCTCTTTTGGAAATTCCGGTAAGTGAGAAGACCTGTTTCCTGAAGCTCAGGTTATGGCTCTGGATGTTTGATGGATTTTTGATCAATCTATGAAGGGCTCACTAAATGCAGTGCATAGCTCCAATTATTTTATGTGGCGTTTAATAAGACAAGCCCACCCTTTTATCATAAAGAACAACATGCATTAATGGTTGCCACTTGTGTTTTGTTCATAATGGGATTATTGCAATAGCCTATTTGTTGGACTCTGTAACTGTGCGTTATTAAATCTCTGGAGATTTTAAATGCTGAGGGTGATTTATCAGCTGAAAAATTGTGCCCATATTTTTCAGCCTTGACATAATTTACATTGACTTGACAGTGAATAGCAAATTCAATTAAGTGCTTTTGATTGATGAATTATACTTTTCACTGGCTGCGCCAATCTTGTCTGGTCCAAATATGTCATCACAACTTACTAAAAAAATCCCTCCAATCCTCCATCAGTTGTTACATATGTTTCCTATGGTGAAATTGGCTCAGATGGGAGGGATGCCTCCAGTGTCGTGTATCCAATAATTTGGAAGAAATTCCCCTTACAACTAGGACAGATGAGACCCATTGATGCAATTACTGACATGTTGAATGGATTATTTTGCTAATTTACTATAACTACCACTCTACAGCTGGTCTTCAATCAAAATGGTCTGGTCAACTGAGCTGCAGGGTATTGCTAGTCAAAAATATGTACACCTACAAACTGAGGGCTTGATTTACAGAATGGACAGCATATTCCCCATCAAAGTTGTGGTATCTGCACTGGGAAACGTCAACTTGTGTTTGAAAAATGGTTGATTGCGTGTTTCAGTCGGTGAAATCTGCCATCAAGATTTGTCACCGGATTTGTACTACTAAGATGGAGATACATTATCACTGTCCACAAATGCAGTCTTTGTAACATGTGTGAAGGTGTTTGGAAGTATGTCAAGAACACTATACTTACCTTCACATTAAAGCCTGGCAGCCTCTTCATGGACCACTGTTACAAAATAATCTCCATCAGACATGAGTGGAGATATCCCATTAAATGTCAGGGGCTAATCCACAGCCAACTAAAGCAGAGTTCCTTCACTGGTGTGGATGCAGGAGTGTGTGCAGTGAGATCACCACCATTTGCACAATGTTTAATAGGATGATTATTACGCTAGAGGTGAAAAAGACAAATCTCAGTTTTTGACTGCTACTGCCCTAATCTAAATAAACCTATTTATCTCTCCCCTGGAACAAAGGTGAAGTTAACAGATGGGCTATTATTACAGTACAAATGGGTGACTCAGGGCAACAATTTCCAAGTGGTAGAAATTGTGTTCGAGATGAGCTGAATCTTTCTCTCAGATAATTCTTAATGTGTAGATTGGCTGGTGATCTGACACATTCAGTGCATGATGTTGATTGTCTGAAGCTGAACAGAGTTGTGTGTGACTTTGAATCTGCTTGAAGGAGCTCACATTAGAATGTCTTCAGATTGTATCCACGTAGGTCAAAGATCCTAAGCCTTTCAAGTATTATTACAGACAGGTGTACCAGCACGCTAGCTGTTCAAAATAATTTGTCAATCTTTTTCGCAGTGATAATTTTGCTGGTCGTCATTACTTCCACAGCATTGGCAGAATATCCCAAATGATCTTGCAAACATTTTCTGGACTTTGTGCACCAACGTAGTTTTGCTCAGATATTGCTACGATCACACATTTCTTAAAAAAAAGCCTTGTCACTGATCGTTAGTATACAGTTGCAGAATGCTAGTGCTGGCTATTGACTGCTCTTTCTGTAGACCATGATGCTTCCAATCAAGCACAACAGAATCCAAGCAATGTAAGCTCTAAATAGTAGGCAAATCACCAACAGGGACAAGGACCAACTGACCAGCTCACAGGTCAGGAAGCTGGCTCACCCAAGTGTACTATTATGCCTTTATTTCTCCTCCTTTTTCTCCTCCTTTTTCTATGTGTGCAGCATTTTGCAGCACACACAGGAAGAGGAAAAAACCTCTTGTGATTGTTTTTGTGCAGGAAGGTTTCCCTTCCTGCACAAAAATATTAAACCCCGCAATGCAGGCACCCTTGCACCATGGTGCAAAGGTGCCTGCATTGGTGCACAGCAGCCCATTTTGCGCCAGCGCAGGAGAAGAGGACAGGAATGCGCGGTATCTGATAGATACAGCGCATTCTTGCCATTTTCTTTTGCCGTATGGCAGATCAGCTATGGTGCTGCCTTACTGCAAACACTCATAAATGAGGCCATGTGTCTTTAATGAAATCCAGATTCTCCCTTCACAAATTTAGAGAATCTGCACTGGGAGATAACATTTTTCTTGATTTGAATACTTTGTACTGATTTGTCAATTATCATACTGTAAAGACTGTGATGAGGAAAGATAATGTATTTATCAATCCATTGTTTATTGATAATTTTCATTACATTGAGTGATTGCACAATCCTGATTTCTCTACCTCTCTCACAAATGAACAGCATCACTTACAATGAGATAATGAAGTTTTAGTATATTACGCAGAACTTTTCATGTCAGAGGTGAAGTAAATATATATTCAGGCTATGCCGTGCTAATTATTGTATATACATTAATGGCCACTTTGCTTTTCTCCATCAGGAACTCAGATGCATTTTCAGCAAAGATCAATGCCATGTTTTTTTTTACTTACTAAACATTCTGGTTTTCTATTTCAGCAACAGACCTCCCTAAAGCAGTGTTTTGATCTTTAAGAGGAAAAAATATACAGCGGCATATGTACAAGGGAAGTGGTGGAGTGAGGCGTTAGCCTTCCTGGCTTAACCTCTCCCTCTGCCACTTCAGAAATGCTGGGCGCCACCATATTTACAAGTATATGGTGCAGCCCTGCGTTTTCCCCTGTGCTGGCGCGACACTTAGCCCCTATCACTAATGCATGCACCCTTGCACCACAGTGCAAGGGTGTCTGAATACAGGGCAAGATTGTTTCTGTGCAGGAAGGCCCCCCCTTACTGCACATAAACAATCTTTAGATGCCGCTTTGTAACTTCTATGTGTGCTGCTTATTGCAGAACACCCAGAAGTTGCAAAATGGCAAATTGCAAAATGGCAATTTTTTTTTAAATTATTGTTTTTGTGCAGGAAAGTTTTCCTTCCTGCACAAAAATAATCATCCTCGCAATGCAGGCACCCGTGCACCATGGTGCAAAGGTGCCTGCATTCACGCATGGTAGCCCATTGTGAACCAGCACAGGTGGCGCCCTTCCTCTCTCTCTGAGAAGCCACAAGGACTACCTACCATTTAGGAAAGCGCTGAAAACGTATTTGTTCCCGAAAAGTGTCTGAGCAGTGAGTTGTGTGCCTGCTGAAGTTCAAAGCGCCAGGATGCCCTCTGGGTGATAGGTTGCACTTTATAAGTACACAAATAAATATATATAAAAAGACAGGAATGCGTTGTATCTCATAGATACAGCGCATTCCTGCCCTTTTCTTTTGCCGTAGGGCAGCTCAGCCACATGAATTATGGAATTTTCAGGCTTATATATATATAACAGGAACACGTGAATTGTTGACTCCTGGGTGATAGATTTAACACGTCCGGCACTGGAGCACTCGTAATGTGGCCCAAAATAATCACGGGCTCTTGGAGATTTACTGAAATGTTGATTTCAGAAGCAAAAATAAAGGGGCTTATTTACCAGCCCCTCGCGCCGCCGCCGCTTCACTTTTTGTGACGCACCAGCGGTGCATTTTTATACCTCATATTGACAAGGACAGGAAAAGCCACAATGCGTGTTTTTTTCCTGTTCTTGTAAATACGGCCCCTTTACACACAGCACTTTGCGTGAAAGTGGCATTCAATGGGTGTTGCTGTGGGTGTTCCCATGCAACATCCATGAAACCTGACACACTTTCAGATTTACTAGAAGTCGTAAACTTGGAAATGCTCTGAATGATAAGCCTCTCCAGGGGAGACGTAGGGAGGCGCAGAGAGGAGACATTTATTAATTTCTCCTCCTTTTTTTCCCTCTTTCAATGCATGCTGCGTTCTGCAGCACACATAGAACAAGGACATCATCTCTTATGAATCTTTATGTGCAGGAAGGTGTGCCTTCCTGCACATAGACAATCATTAAAAAAATTACGTTTTCCAAGTTCGATGTGTGCTAATGCAGCACACAGAAGAGGAAAAACGCCATTTCAGATTATTTATGTGCAGGAAGGGAATCCTTCCTGCACATAAACAATCATCCCTGAGACGCAGGTGCAAGGACCATGGTGCAAGGGTGCCAGCATCAGCGCATGGCAGCTAATTGTGCGCCAGGGGAGAGCAAAGGAATCCGTGATATCGTTGTAGATATGACGCATCTTTTTGGCATATTTACAAGCACTTAACGCCACCGTAGTGTCACATTTTTGATGTTACCGTGTTTTTTTATGCATTATTTACAAGTTGCCACTAACTGCAGTTAGCGGCACTTTTCCAGCGTGACCATGAATTTTCAGGATAGCCACTTTTATCAGCGGGACTTAATGAAACTGAGATGCCACGTAGGCGTGTCCCTGAAAAAACTGCCGCTAATCCCATTTCACTATATTTACAATGATATTCCAGTATGTCAAGAACCCCCATAACTGCAGCTTACTCAAATTAGAGGCAGTTTTTTAAGATCAGAAAATATCTGGTCTGAAAATTGGTACAAACATTGGGCCCACATATAAGATGTTTGAGTGCTGGATAGCGCTGCAAGGAATAATGCCCTGCGCCATAATAAAAGGTCAGGAATGCACCCTAACAATAAGATAAGGTGCATTCCTGGGCCCCATTCACGAAAAGGGTTGCATCGCTGTGATGAACAGTGATTGGACACTTTTCACTGCGCCCTCTGAAATCCTGACATATCTGTTGGTGAAAGCATGATTTTTTTTAAATATTTATTTATTTAGTGTTTTCTATAGCGCAAACATGACCCTGCGTAGGGTATCAGAGCGCTTTACAGCTGCATTTCAACAAACAAAACCTTATAAGTTACCAAGTCATTAGTGATTTACCATGACTAGATCAAAACATTAAGCTTCAAGGAAAACATATATATATAAGTCATCGGTTAATTTACCATGAATAGCTACAAGGAAAACATATATACAATCCAAATATGGTTAATGAGCGGCTAGCGGAAGCAAGGAAACAGTCATGAGAAGTTTGTATACAGTCAATTAATCAATCAATCAATCATATAATTTGTAAAGCGCACTACTCACCCGTGAGGGTTTCAAGGCGCTGGGGTGGGGAATGTTGCTACTGCTCGAATAGCCAGATCTTGAGGAGTTTTCTGAAGGTCAGCAGGTCTTGGGTCTGCCGTAGGTGGATGGGGATGGTGTTCCAGGTCTTGGCAGCGAGGTGGGAGAACGATCTGCCGCCTGAGGTCGCTTTTCGGAAGTGGGGGACTGTAGCGAGGGCGAGGTCGGCGGAGCGGAGCTGGCAGGTGGGGGTGTAGAAGCTAGGTCGTCTGTTGAGGTACGTTGGTCCGGTGTTAAGGAGTGCCGTGTGTGCGTGGGTGAGGAGCTTGAAGGTTATCCTCTTGTTGACCGGGAGCCAGTGCAGGTCTCTCAGGTGGGGTGTGATGTGGCTGCGGCGAGGGATGTTGAGGATCAGGCGTGCAGAGGCGTTCTGGATGCGTTGGAGCCGTCTCATGAGTTTGGCCGAGGCTACTGCGTAGAGGGCGTTTCCATAGTCCAACCTGCTGCTGACAAGGTCCTGGGTGACTGTTCTTCTCGCCACTTGTAGATCCTACGGAGCATGCGGAGGGTGTTGAAGCAGGAGGAGGAGATGGCGTTAACCTGTTTAGTCATGGAGAGGGTGGAGTCGAGGATGACCCCTAGGTTGCGTGCGTGGTCGGTGGGTGTTGGAGCGGTTCCCAGTGCGGTCGGCCACCAGGAGTGGCGTCAGGCTAAAGGGTTGGATCCGAGGATGAGGACCTCCGTCTTGTCCGAGTTCAGCTTCAGTCGGCTGTTCCTCATCCATTCAGCAATGACCTTCATTCCTTCGTGAAGGTTGGTTTTGGCGGTGTGGGGGTCCTTGGTGAGGGAGAGTATCAGCTGGGTGTCATCGGCGTAGGAGAGGATGTTGAGGTCATGCCGACGGGCGACGTGGGTGAGTGGTGCCATGTAGATGTTAAACAGAGTTGGGCTGAGGGATGAGCCCTGGGGTACGCCACAGATGATCTCTGTGGCTTCGGAGCGGAAGGGGGGAAGGCGGACGCTCTGTGTTCTGCCGGAGAGGTAGGAGGTGGTCCAGTCCAGGGGCTTCTCTTGAATCCCAGCATTGTGGAGGCGTGTTCGTAGTGTGTGGTGACAGACCGTGTCGAAGGCAGCTGACAGGTCCAGGAGGATGAGGGCCGCCGTTTCTCCGTTGTCCAGCAGGGTCTTGATGCCATGGGTGGCGGCGATGAGGACAGTCTCGGTGCTGTGGTTGCTGCGGAACCTGGACTGGGAAGGGTCCAGGATGTTGTTCTCTTCGAGGTAGTGTGTCAGTTGTTCGTTGACGGTCTTCTCGATGACCTTTGCCGGGAACGGGAGCAGGGAGATTGGCCGGAAGTTCTTGAGGTCCTTGGGATCTGCCATGGGTTTCTTGAGTCAGGCGTTGATCTCGGCGTGCTTCCAGCTCTCCGGGAAGGTTGCTGTCTCGAAGGAGTTGTTGATGACTTTCCGGAGATGGAGTGCGATGGATGTGCTGGCTTTGTTGAAGATGTGGTGTGGGCATGGATCTGACGGAGATCCGGAGTGGATGGTGTACATGATCTTGATGGTGTCATCGTCGTTGATGTTGGTCCAGTAGAGCAGGCGGTTGGTGCAGATGGTGGTCGTGGGTGCGGAGGTCTCAGTGGTTGTCGGGGCGGTCATGGCGTTGAAACTGTCGTGGATGTCTGTAATCTTGCGGTGGAAGAAGGTAGCCAGCGAGTCGCACAGGTCTTGCGAGGGTGGGACGCCGTTGATGTTGGAGCTGGGGTTGGAGAGTTCCTTCATGATGTTGAAGAGCTCTTTGCTGTTGTGCGCTTTGTTGTCTAGGCGGTCTTTGAAGGAGGCCCTGTGGCGGATCTGATGAGGTGATGGTGTCTGCTGGTGGCAGTCTTGTGGGTGGCGTGGCTGTCCAGGTGTTCGTTCGCGGAGCCAGATCTTCTCCTGCTTTCGGCAGGTTTGCTTGGAGGCCCGGAGGTCTTCAGTGAACCAGCTGGCTTTCTTGTTGGTATGATTGTTGGAGGGTTTCTTGATCGGGCAAGGGTGCTGGTGCAGTCATTGATCCACTGTCTGAGGTTGCGGGCAGTTGTGTCGGGGTCGGTATGGTCGGCGGGTGGGCTCTGGGCGAGGGTGGTGGTTAGCTGGTCTTCGGTGACTTTGCTCCAGTAGCGGTGAGGCATCTGTTGGGTGCGGTGGTGCGTGGTGGGTTTCTTGAAGGTGAAGTGGATGCAGCGGTGGTCGGTCCAGTGGAGTTTGGTGGTATGGTTGAAGGAGACGTGGGGGCTTGCGGAGAAGATGGGGTCAAGCGTGTGTAGTAGTAGTTCTGCTATATGGACAAAATTTCCATTTATAGAACGATTTTGCTTCCTTTTTGAATGCTGCGATGGATGGAATTCTTCTAATGGTAGGGGGGAGTGCGTTCCAAATTCTCAGAGCTGCCCCGGAGAACGCTCGGTCATAAGTTCTTTTCTTACAAAAACGAGCATTAAGACATGCTGTCAGTGGGGCTGTTGAGATCTTGGGCAGCCCGTCCAAGGTTGTGCAAGCATACTCAATCCTTGATATGACCAGTGCCTGAACTGCTGTTTTAAGATCTGTTTTATTTAGGAATGGTTTTAGTTTTCTCAGGTAACTTAAATGGAAATGGGCGTTTTTGGCCATTATTTTGATATGTGCTAACATGTTCAGGTTTTTGTCCAGAGTAATTCCCAGAGATTTAGTAGAGTCGACAATCTTCGGAGTACACTTTAGAGCCGTGATAAGGTTGGTCCATTCTACTATATTTGATTTGCTTTTCTGGGGTGTAATCAGTAGGAATTCCTTTTTCTGAGGGTTTAGCTTCAGTCATGGTTAGCCATTGGAGAGTTCTCGTTAGTGCCTGGTTCATGGTCTTTATCTCTTCTTTCGATGCAACCTTAATGTACCGCTGAGTGTCATCTGCGTACATGTGGAAAGAAATGTTTGCTTTTTGTAATATATCCGTAAGTGGTTCTACGTATAGATTAAATAGTGCCGGAGACAGTGTTGACCCTTGCGGAACTCCGATTGTATTTCTGGTTGGGCCTGATAGGGTTTGATTGACAATTAATTTTTGCGATCTATTCTCAAGAAAGGAACTAAACCATTTTAGGACTGTTCCCTCTAGCCCCATTCTGTTTTTCATCCGATCTAATATTTTGGCATGGTTTACTGTGTCGAAAGTCAACGACATGTCCAACAGGATCAGAAGACATGTTTCTTTGTAGTCTAGAGCCAGTAAAACGTCAACTACAATGTGCAGAATTGCTGTTTCTGTACTATGGTTTGGTCTGAAACCTGATTGGAAATCATTTAACAGATTGAATTCCAAAATATGAAGACTCAGTTGTTGTTGGACACATTTTTCCAGTACTTTGGCTAGCATGGGAATATTTGTTACTGGTCTGAAGTTGTTAGGATCAGAGGGGTTCTTATTTTTATTAAGAGTGGAATGACTTGACCAGTTATTAGGCAGGCCGGTATTTAGCCTTGTGCCAATGAGTCATTGATGACCTTTGTCCATGATGGGATTAGCAGGTGGATTTATAGAAGAGCAGCACTTTGCCGGTAAGGGATCGTTATGGTGATTATTAGGTTTAGTGATCAACATTAACTTTGCAATGTTTAGTTCACTGACCTGCTTAAATCCTGACCATCGAGCATTGTTTTTTGGTTTTTATAATTCCTGTTGAGCCTGTTGCTCATCTAATGTACCCTTATTGCTTTCAATGTCTTCGGCTGCTTTTTTGAGCAACCCCTCCAGTGGGTTAACTTTGTCTGTAAAGAAAACAAAAAAATCTGCACTATTTAGATTGTTTTTGTAATGGCTGGTGCTGATTTGGCAGATTTATTAGATTGTTCTTTTAGTAGATCAAATAGTTTCATTGGTCTGTTTACTGCATTATCCAGTTCTTTACTGAAAAAGTCTTTTTTTGATTTTAGAATGCTTTTATTGTAGGCTTTTCTGGATTGTCTCAGTTGGTTTAAGTGGGGCGAAGAAGGGTGTTGTCGCCATTTATATTCTGAAAGTCTCAGTGACCTTGATTTGCGTATGGACATGTCTGAACTGGGGTGCCTTGGTGAGCAAAATAACAATGGATTAAACCCAGATCTGCGACTGGGGGTGAATGTTTTGCCATTGTGCAACATTCCGTCCATCATCTTGTGTGTTTTGCTCTTCACCCTAAGTGGGAAGGGTATGCTCAGACGTGGGTCCCGTGCTTAATACGCCACTGGAGTCAAGCTATCCTGGCTGAAGACGGCTGATAGCCAGAAACCAGTCCTAGGATGCTTGAATCCGGTCCAGGGAAGACATGGCTTGACATTTCGGGCTGGACTGTTCCCACAAGGCAAAGGGTAAAGACTGATTTCCATATGGCCATGTCTGAACTGGGGTGGCTTGGTGAGCAATATAACGATGGATTAAACCCAGATCTGCGACTGGGGGTGAATGTTTTGCCAATGTGCAACATTCCATCCATTATCTTGTGTGCTTTGCTGTTCACCCTATGTGGGAAGGGTATGCCCAGACGTAGGTCCCGTGCTCACTACGCCACTGGAGTCAAGCTATCCTGGCTGAAGACGGCTGATAGCTTGAAACCGGTCCTAGAGTGCTTGATTCCGGTCCAGGGAAGACATGGCTTGACAGTTCGGGCTGGACTGTTCCCATGAGGTACAGGGTCAAGACTGATTTGCATATGGCCATGTCTGAACTGGGGTGGCTTGGTGAGCAAAATAACGATGGATTAAACCCAGATCTGCGACTGGGGGTGAATGTTTTGCCATTGTGCAATATTCCGTCCATCATCTTGGATGTTTTGCTCTTCTTTGTTCATTAAGGGCACCATTGAACCACAGGTTTTTGTCTTTGTCAGAGGTCCTTTTCAGTTTTAGAGGGGCTATGTCCTCGATAATGCTTGACATAGTCTTGTTATAGTGCAACGTGAGGTCACTGACGTCAACCATGCTCTTAGGTGGCTGCAAATCTGTTTCACAGTGAGCTGTTACGTTTTCCATATTGATTCCTCTAGTGTCCCGGGTCCATTTTTTGGGCTTAATAGATTGAGAGGACGATTTGGTTTTTATGGAGGGAATTTTGAATGTAATTATGTGGTGATAACACCAATTACAGGGGGTGATTAAAATTTTCTCGACCGCTTTCTCTTTAGCTATGATCCAATCTAAGGTGGAACCTTCAGAGTGGGTAGCCAGATGACATCCTTGGACCAACGATTCCTCTTCCAGGAAGGCTTTAAAAAGGGCGACATGATTTTCAAAATGATCCTCCCAGTGAAGATTAAAGTCTCCTAAGAAAATATCATAAGACTGCAGATTAGTGTTGGTAGTGATGATTTGCATCATCTGGTCTATGAACTTGGTCTTAGTACCCGGGGGGTGGTTGAGTGCGTGGAGTTTACAGTTTTGGTTATCCGCCGATCTTAAAAACATGCCCAGATATTCACAAGACTCTAAGGGGTCAGAATGTATTTTTGTGATGGTAATGTCTGATCTGTGTATACATGTATTGCCTCCTCCCATTCTATCTCGTCTTTTCTGTCTCATGATCCGGTAATTAGGGGGGACTAACAGGTCTAAGCATGGGGCGGACGAGTCAGAAATCCATGTTTCTGTTAAAATGGTTACGTCAATTTCATGGTTTAGTATGAGGTCGGCTATGTCAGTAGCGTGTTTTTTGCTGAACAACAGTTGAGTAGTATGCAACGAATGTGTATCTGAGAATTGATCATTGGTAAAACAATCTTTTCAGGCATTAATGACACATTCTTTAGGTTGCTAGCATTTAGCCTTTTATTGTTAGACTTAGAAGTTCTGTCGGCATTCGTTGGGATTGTTTGGATATAGTTTTCACTTATCTTAGTTTGAGAAATGGGAGCACGTTCGTATGTAGACAGAATGGATAATATCTCACGGTCTGTCAAATAGTTGAGTTGCGTACACGGGAGGTAAATTCTGTTTGACGCAGCCAACGGAATGGAACGGCGTTTAACTTGTGTTTCATGAGTGGAATTCTGAAGAACCTCCATTTTTGAAAGCCATTTTTCTGATAAGCACAGCAGGTTCTTCATATCTCTAATAGCGAAAAGCATGGCTTTGTAAGTCTTGCTAGATTGCGAACTGAGATTTTCAAATTCCCTATTTGTTTGAGGGGTTCTAATCTTTCCGATTCTAATCTAAGTTGAGTAATGGTGGGCGGTTGTGTTGGTGCCCCTATTGGAAGGCTAGCTTTGTATATCTCAGAGGGATCTGTGCATGTTTTTTGTGACTAGAAACAGATCCGCCAATCCATGTGTTGGCCACATTTGTGCCTCTCCAGTTATCCTGTTCAAATTGTGTTGTTTCCAACCTACTGACTGTTCCCAGTAGCTGGTTGTGATCAGTGTTAGGGGTAGGATGGGAGCTAGAGTCAAAGGGTGAGGTAACTAAGGATAGCTGTGTGTTGAATCTTCTATCTTCTGACTTACTGGTTTCGTGATTCAATTGTTGGGGTTCATCATTGGTGGAAGTGCATTCTAACGCCATATCATGATCTGTCTGTTGGAGTTTTATCGCACTGGCGATTCCAGTTGTGCTATCATTCGAAATACTGACTTCCTGATTTAACATTTGGGGCTCATCATTGGAGTTTATGCAAAATAGAGCACTGCCGCTTCCAATTGTACTAACATGTGAATTGCTGACTTCCTGATTTAATGAATTGCTGGCTTCCTGATTTAACGGTTGAGGCTCCTCATTGGTGTTTATGCAATCTAGCGCCATTTCTTGATTAGTCTGTTGGGGGTCTATCTCACTGACAATTTCAATCACACTCAGTTGGTTCCCAAGTGAGTCGATGGCTTCAGAATTCTTATTTAGGTTGGTTTCTTCTTGAGGTGGGGCTGCTGAGGACATGGTTTTTTAATATTGAGAAATATTCATCAAAACGTTCCAGGTCTTTGCTGGCAACTTGAATGAGAAACGTGCCGTTTTTATGACATGTTATGTTTAATGTTGCTCTCAGTGTTCGAGAAGGTGTTATGAGCAACTTAGTTCCTTAGAGAATGTTTTTCGATTCCTATATTTTCAGTGAGTTATTTAATGTATTTCTCCATTTAGCCATTTTACTAGTAAAGAAAATAAAGTCGTTAATAATCACACCTTTTTTTAAGTTGAAAGATGGATCTAGTATTAGCGTTTCTGGATTAGTTCTGAAAAGGTTATGTTTAAAAGTTTCAGAATTATTGAGTATGAATTCCTTCCTTCCAGTTTTAGATGATGCCCTGACATGATTTGATTGATTTGATTTGATTTTGGGTTTTATGGAGCGCATAGCTACCCTAGGGCATCCCAGCGCTAGTGACCACTGTCCTGTGGGTAAAGAGACAGGATGGAGGGCTCAGGGGAAGAGTAGGGTCTTTAGTTGTTTCCTGAACCTGAGGTGATTGTGTTCTTGCCTCAGGGAGAGAGGAATGGCATTCCATAGTCTGGGGGCATTGTACGAGAACAGGCGACCGCCTGTTCTGGACTTCCTGATTCTTGGAACGTTTGCAAGGGAAAGGGAGTTTGATCTTAATTGTCTACTCGACTGTTGTTTTGTTACAAGTGGCCTAAGGATGGGGGGGCCTTCGTTGTGCATAATTCTATGGGCTATGCACAGGGACTTAAAGTTGATCCGTTCCTTTACTGGTAGCCAGTGCAAGCTTCTAAGGGCTGGTTTGGCCGAGCTCCTTGCGGCGGTTCCTGTGAGGATTCTGGCGGCCGCATTTTGTGCACATTGAAGTCTGTGGACTACAGAGGCTGGGGCCCCCAGATAAAGGACATTACCGTAATCCAATCTGGAGTTCACCAGCCCCTGCATTAGGAGCTTCCTGGAGTGAAGGGGGAGTAGGTGTAGAATTTTTCGTGCCATCTTTATAAGGCCGAAGCAGGTTCCCGCAGTTTTCCTTGCTTGGGTCCTAAAACTGAGCTCCTGGTCCAGCCATATCCCAAGGCTCTTTACTTCGGGCTTAGGGGATGGCGGGGTTCCCATGCATGGTGGCCAGGGGAGGGGAGTGGGGATTTTCTTAGGGTTTCCCAAGAGGAGTATTTCTGATTTCTCCCCATTCAATTTCAATCGGGAATCGCACATCCACTGGTGTACTTTTTCCAGACAACTGGATAGATTGGGGAGGGCGTTGTCAGACTGGTTGAGGGAGACGACGAGCTGGGTGTCGTCGGCATACATTATTGATTTAATGCCGAAAGGCTTGACAACATCCTCGAGAGGTTCCATGTACACATTAAAAAGTGTGGGGCTCAGGGAGGATCCCTGGGGCACCCCACACTTGAGTGCTTGAGCCGTGGAGGTGGAATGCCCATCTGCTACTTGAAACGACCTGTCTTCAAGGAAGGAAGAAATCCAGGCTAATGCGGAGTCCTCCACTCCTATCAGCCCAAGACGGTGGACAAGGGTTGCGTGGTCCACCGTGTCGAAGGCGGCACTCAGGTCGAGGAGGATCACTGCCACTGATCCTCCTACGTCCAATATGCCCCTGGCTTCTTCGACTACGGCTAACAGTGTGGTGTCGGTCCCTTGTCCAGGTCTTAAGCCTGTCTGGGACTGGCGGAGCAGATGATTGGTTTCTAGGAACTCGGAGAGATGTTGGTTTGCAATGCAATTTTACTAATAGCCGGTAGCAGTGAGATCGGTCTGAAATTAGATGGGTCTGTGGGGTCTAGATGCGGTTTTTTTATGAGAGCCTTGACTGTGGTTTTTTTCCAGTTTGCCGGAACTGAGCCGTTCTTGAAGGAGGCGTTGATCAGGTTGGTGAGAGGAGGGGCTATGGTGGAAGCAACTAGCTTTAGTTTACTGATCGGGGCTGGATCTGATGGAGCGCCGCTTTTGACTTTATGTAGGATGTTAAGAAATGTTTCGATGGTGATTTGAGGGAAGGAGGATAGCCTCGGGGTGTCTTGGCGGGGGAAAGGGTTAGGGCTTCCTAATGTGGTCGTGGCAGGCGGGAGGAAAGTCAGGATTTTTTCGATTTTTAGAGAGAAGAATTCGGCCATCTGATTACATTTTGCGCCGTCCAGGTCTGGTGGTGACGGTGGGTCCTGAATTTTGGTGAGGAGTTTAACTATCCTATAGGTCTCTTTTGCGGAATTTGCCGCTGTGGCTATTTGCTCTTCGAAATAGGAGGCCTGGGCAGATTTAAGAGCGTTTTTATAGAGCCTGATATGGATTTTATATTCACTTCTGTCTTCCGAGTTCCAGTTCTTTCTCCATTGGCGCTCTAGCCTTTTGCCTTTCTTTCTTAATTCACGTAGTTCGTCGGTGAACCACGGTAGTTTGGAGGATTTCCTGGAGGAAGGGAGGGTTTTGAGTGGCAGGACTGTATTAAGGGAGTCGCTAATCCATTTATGTAGCTGGATTTCAGCTTTAGACGGATCTGGGTCTACTGTAGGTAGAGTGGAAGACAGAGAGCGTTCCCAAAGGATTATGTCTAGTTTTTTCCATAGGCGTGATGGGGCCTGTGGGCGAGGAAAATCTACCATCTTCCCTGGAAGTTGGAGTTTAAAAGGAACCAAGAAGTGGTCTGACCAGGGAAGGGGTAGGGGAGTTTGAGCAGAAAGTTTGGAAAGATTAGAGAAAACGGGATCCAGTAAATGTCCTTTCGTATGAGTGGGATCGTTGCTGAGAAGTTGTAGGTTAAGGGAAATTAAGTCGGTTTTTAAATCTGCGGCGGATTTATTGTTTTGATCATCGAAGTGGAGATTTAAGTCGCCGAGGATTGTAAAGTTGGGAGTCACACAGGCCAGAGAGGAGATAGCGTCCATAAGTGAGTTTATGAAGCGCCCTACCTGACCAGGGGGGCGGTAGATTAGGACCCCTGATAGTGTTGTAGATGGTGGCAGATGTAAAGAAAAAAGCACATTTTCACTATCTAGGATGGGGCTGTCTTTGAACTGACAAACAAGGCTATCTCGATAGATAATGGCAATTCCCCCTCCGGTACCCGTCGGTCTGTTGAGAGTTTTAATGAGGTACCCGGGAGGTAGTGCTTGGACAATATCCGGGTTGGAACTCGTGGATAGCCAGGTTTCCGTTAAGAAGAGAACATCAATGGCCGACTCTGTTAATAATAGGTTAATTTTTGTCTGGTGCTTTGGGAGTGACCTGCAGTTCAGCAGGGCCATCTCCAGACAGGCTGGTTCGGGAGGGTGAGAGGGCGTGAACCTGAAGGCGCAGTTCGGGCACCTCGGATGCTCGTCTTCCAGGCTGATAGGTTCGATGCATCTAGTGTTTAACGGTACTCTGAGTTGGTGCAGAGTTTCCTGTGAGTATTTGATACGGGGAGTTTCGGGGCCGGCCAGGAGTTTAGGCTCTGGGCTCGGTCTGGCGCGGACGGGCGCAGACGGGCTTGCCTTAGGCGCGCCTTCGGCGCGCAACCGGCACTCCCGCTGCGCTCGTCCGCTGCGCTTCCTGTGCATGCACATGTTTATAGGAAGTGGGAGTGGGTGTGGCCTAAAAGGGCGTGGCCAGCGCGCACGCCTCTGCTGATGGCGGCCGCTGTTTTGCAAAGAGCGCGAACAGCCTTCAGATCGGCTGTGCGCTAAGGATTTGGTGTCAGGAGAGCGTCAGCACAGAGAAGGGTGAGTAAGTAATAGACAAAGTAAAATGCAATTTTTAAGATCAAAGTGCAAGTATTACAGTTTTTAAAAAAAAGCAAGTTTTAAAATCAAAGTGCTAATTTTTGTTGAAAGAGTACCTCCAGCTCCCGGCTATTTTGCCTCAGGACTGGGTGAAGGGTCAGTCAAGTGCTAGATGAAGCGGAGTATTTATAGCGCTGTCAGGGGGCGTGGCTTGAGTGGGCGTGGCCTAAAAGGGCGTGGCCAGCGCGCACGCCTCTGCTGATGGCGGCCGCTGTTTTGCAAAGAGCGCGAACAGCCTTCAGATCGGCTGTGCGCTAAGGATTTGGTGTCAGGAGAGCGTCAGCACAGAGAAGGGTGAGTAAGTAATAGACAAAGTAAAATGCAATTTTTAAGATCAAAGTGCAAGTATTACAGTTTTAAAAAAAAAGCAAGTTTTAAAATCAAAGTGCTAATTTTTGTTGAAAGAGTACCTCCAGCTCCCGGCTATTTTGCCTCAGGACTGGGTGAAGGGTCAGTCAAGCGCTAGATGAAGCGGAGTATTTATAGTGCTGTCAGGGGGCGTGGCTTGAGTGGGCGTGGCCTAAAAGGGCGTGGCCAGCGCGCACGCCTCTGCTGATGGCGGCCGCTGTTTTGCAAAGAGCGCGAACAGCCTTCAGATCGGCTGTGCGCCAAGGATTTGGTGTCAGGAGAGCGTCAGCACAGAGAAGGGTGAGTAAGTAATAGACAAAGTAAAATGCAATTTTTAAGATCAAAGTGCAAGTATTACAGTTTTTTTTAAAAAGCAAGTTTTAAAATCAAAGTGCTAATTTTTGTTGAAAGAGTACCTCCAGCTCCTGGCTATTTTGCCTCAGGACTGGGTGAAGGGACATAGTTGTGATTAAAAGATTTCGTACCTTATTATTACTGAAGTGCTTCTGTAGGTAATGCAACTGTCCCTAGTTTCTTTGGCTGAAATCAGAGTCAAAGTATCTGTATGGAGTATAGATTAAGATACGTGCCAGAAAGCTCAAGTTCTTAGACATACAGTGGCCTACAGTCTAAACAAAAATGCAAAAGGTAGCAATGTTTTGCTCATGCTCTCAAACTTCACGTAAAAAAAGTATAAAACAAAGTTTCAATTATTAGCAATGCTCTGCCCCCACCAAGATGGCTGCCAAGAGGGCATCAGTCTGGAGTGAAGTCCTATGTCTCTGTTACTGGACCAGATTCCCTGAAATGTAGTCCTCTGTTCCTTTCTACTCATCCATTTCAGAGATGTAGTCCTTTGTTTTCTTCTATTCAATAGACCCAGTGTTGATGCAACTCCAGCAATGTATGGGGCCAGCCTATCCCTATGGCACTGCGCCACCCTTACCCCTGCCATGAGGCAGGCTTACGGGTTTGATGCAGTGGCGTCCTAGAATTGTCGCAGTGAAATCAGATAGATTTCACTGCACCAAGCCTACGAGGCTTTGTTGCGTGGGAACACCCACCCTCCATACATCATACCTGACGCAGGTTAAATGTGGCACATGGCTTCACAAGGTCACACATATGCCTAGATGCATCACTTTGTAAATATGGTGCAACATGGTGCAAAATTCATGCTACAAGTACATCAAGAAAATGACCCACCGGCAGCTTTAAACTGTCGGAAGGGGCTCAAGAATAAGCCCCCCTCTGTATTTTTCCCTTACGCTGATGCACACTGGCTGCCATGCGCCATGGTGCATGGGTGACTGTGTTGCTGAGTTGATTGATGTTGTGCAGGAAGGGACACCTATCTGCACAAAACCTATCAATCCAGGGTATTTCCTCTTTCTCTATGTGCTGCTGAATGCTGCACATGTAGAACAATTGAAAAAAGAGGATCAATGAAAAAAATTATCCTTTTAGCACCTCCCAAATGCCACCCTTGGGGTGGTGTTAGATACTGATGCATTCCGAAGGTGTACGGGTTGTTGTAAACCTGTAAACGCTTCCGATTCCATTGGTTTGGCACGGGACACACACAGCAACATCCATTGAACGCCCCTGTCACACTCTTCCAAGCGTAAAAGGGGCACATATTTACAAGTCCATCAAAAGCCACATAAATTGGCTTTGCAGGGCCTTGTAAACATGCTGTGGCACATTGCACCACTGGAACGTCAAACACGTGACGTCAAAGCATTGCAAGAGTTCTGCTAGGGATAATAGAAGAACTTCCACAATTCATCCTTGACATGGTCAATAACGCCATGGACCTCCTGCCTTTGCAGCTAGGGGCACCAAGGAGACCACCACCACCCCTGACATGCTTCGCTCACCTGAACAACTGCTCCATTCCCTTTGGGTGATGACTGGACCTGACCTCAGTACACTGTAACTTCAGCAGCAGGAAGCTGGAGACCAGGGACCTCAGAAAGCCGGAGACTCCCCGGAGCTGTCTTTTACTTTGGAAGAAGGAGAGTCGCACAACCAGTCAACATTAGATCAGGTTATCTGCTGTCTGAAGAGTCACATCCGGGGGCTGCATGGACTCTATGCCAGATGACCATGTCACAGTGGAGCCCATATTTCTGGGGGAACATTCAGGGGAAGTTTCGGGATCCTGTCCAGATTGATTGTGCATCCTTTAGGCCGCATGCATCACCTTCTGCCTCTCCTATATAACTTGCTTCAGATTGCGATGGCTTGTAGTTGTGGCAAGGAACGCTTGCTTCTCCTATGCCTACCACCATGACTCGCTCTGTGAATTACAGCTTGTTGCGCAGACGCTTCACTCCCTGTCCACAACAGTAGATTGCAGCCAGGTCCTGACCTGTTAAGTGGTGTAAAATATTCATGAGCCACCGTCTGAGGTCACTCGCAGCCTATACAGGAAGAGGAGGTAGTATTGGATGCCCAACTCTTGGAGGTGTTGCTTAACCTCTAGAGATGACCCCTCTGCACCCTTGTGTCATAGTCAGGGAAGAAAACAACTGTGGTGTCATTGGACGCGCGAGAGAAAGGGTCTAGGACCTTCCATGGCAGCGAATTGCTTGCCGACACTCGATGGCCCACTCCACAACAAAGAATGGGGAGAGTTGCAGAGCAGCTCACAGTAGCTTAGTAGCTGCTGTTAAGGCTAGGAACATTGCAGATATTAGGGTTGCTAGGCAGTGTTATAAACATACCCTCTGGGCGGCCAAGCGGGACTGGGATGACTCTTACTGGCTCGCCCTCCTTAGAGCCTGTGAGTCTTCCAATCCAACCGAATTTTGGCTGATCGTGAGGAGGGGAAGGGCTTCAGTTGCTCAAACACCTGATAACCACGTGTCAGCACAATCTTGGGTTGAATTTTTCTCGACACAATTCAATGACCCAAATATAGCCCTGGATCAAACAATAGCTACCTTCCCACTGAGTCCCCTACTACCAATAGGAGATAGACTTACCTTTCTGGAAACTGATACTTTACAAGCTCTTGAGTCAGTCCAGTCGGGAAAAGCCCCTGGCCTAGATGTCATCCCCGCAGACCTTTTTAAGCTTAATCCTGACTTATGGGTTCCATATATCACACTATTGGCAAACAATATAGCTGCAGGCGCAGAGATTCCGAAATCCTGGAAAGGTGCGGAAATCCTGCCAGTATATAAGAAGGGTGATCGCTCCGTCCCAAACAATTATCGGCCAATTAGTCTGATCGATGCGATTCAGAAAATTGTGTCTAGGATGATTTTAGTAAGAATCTAGGAATGGATCGACACTAATAACATACTTTCTCCCATGCAGGCAGGGTTTAGGTTCGGCATCAGTACTATTGACCAGGTTCTCCGGTTTTCACTACTTTTTTGGAAAGTGGTTTTGTTGGGCGGCGGCGTAATATACGCCGCGTTTGTCGACCTTAAGTCGGCTTTTGACTTAGTCCCAAGGAAGAAGCTATGGGAAGCTCTTAGATCAATGGGTCTTCCTTTAGAGCTTCTGAGCCTTGTCCAGCGCTTACACGAGGATAATTTCGCTCAGGTAAGATGGGGTAGCCAGGGGCAGGTGACAGAATGCTTCCCTGTACAACGTGGGGTGCGTCAAGGCTGTGTCCTGGCCCCCACCTTGTTCCTCTTGTTTATTAATCAGGTGGCCCAATATTTTAATAACACACAGTCCGATGCACCAATGTTGGGTGGTCGCAAATATCCTATGCTTATTTTTGCAGACGACACCCTCCTCCTTTCGAAAACAAGAGGAGGGCTTCAGGTGGCCCTGAATAGATTTTCTGAATTTTGTAATGCAAACGACTTACAAATAAATGTTGGAAAGACCAAATTTATGGTTTTTTGTAAGAAAACCCCTCCGATCTGTTCTGTGTCTCTAAACGGGGTCCAACTTGAGCAGGTCAAGGTCATGACATATCTTGGTGTGACTCTTGATCATCATCTCGACTGGAACTCCCAATTGGAGACGTCCAAATTGAAATTTAATAGGTTGGCTGGTTGTTTGGTTCTTGAGCAAAAGAACTCTTTTACAAAACGTATTACCCCCGCCCTTAAGATCTATGAGGCTAAGGTCCTTTCTGCAACCTTATATGGAGCCGAAGTCTGGGGTCACAAAGATCTTTCATGCTTGGCTGTGGCACAAAATAGGTTCCTACGGAACCTGGTAGGTCTCCCGCAGTCTGCACCCATAAAACCCTTGTTACTTGACCTAGGTTGTAGACCAATCAATGATTTGGCCCAGTATCGCATAGTGTCACTCTGGCGTCGCCTTTGGTCCACTCCCGAGCTTAGTCTTTTTGCTCGGGAACTAGACGAGGTAAAATCATTATGGGGTGCACAAAAATTACACTGGTTTAGGGAAGTCAGAAACACCCTACATATGATGGGCCTTCCTGAGCTTTGGTCAAATCCAGGGGGGTCTACTTTCCCATCCAAATCTGAGTTTAAGGCGCTCTTTTGGGCATGGAAAAAATCCATCCTGGTAACCCAATCCCTGGACACTAATTTAACAGGAAAATTTTTATTGCACAAGGTCACTCCCTTATTAGAGCAGTATTGGGATTTGATACCCAAGGTGTTAGATCGTAAGCTCTATCATCAGTTTCGTACTGGCACCTTGCCAGTCAATTCCTTTACTGCTAAATGGGATGCGAAGACAGGAAGCAAATGTCCCTGGTGTTCTGACCAGGAAGAAAGTATTGGTCATCTTTTCTTTGGTTGTCCTGTATATCGTGAACCTAGAAACAAGTGGCTAAAACCCATATGTGCATCCTTGAATTGTAGTGGTTATCGTGATGCACTCAGGAAACTGCAAGTTGTAAGATCGGAAATTGTGGTGGTTTGTGTTGCTAAATTCCTGGGATGGTCCTGGCTGATCCGAATTAAGAGACTGAATGCACCATTGCACTGATCGTCCCATTTAGATGTATTTTATGTATACTGTTTGTGTATTGTGCTTTTTAGTCCTAGGGATTCCTAGTGTATTTTATATTGTATATGATTGTATATTGTCTTTTATGAATTCTTATCATTCGAAATAAAGACTAATTGAATTGAAATTGAATGGGGAGAGTGCATCTGCTGCCAGTAAACCATGCAACCATATGTCACTGTATCAGCCCCTTCTGCTCCTTCGGGCAGACCCAACACCCTCATGTTGTTATGCCAGGAGCGGGCTCTCTGAATCCTCCACTGTTCTTTCTAGTGACCTAACACATGTCATTAGCTGCTGTTACTCCAATGCTGGGGTCAGGGAAATCTGGGATACTTTGGCCAGTTCTTGCTCAATTTCATGTACCTTGCAAGTCAGCTTATGATGATCTGTGCGTTCAGGATGAAGTCGACAGTGATTTTGTCTACGCGGCCCTCAAAGGAAGTGCGCATATGTTCAAGGGAGGTACCTGCTGTGAGTATAGAGTCTAGTTTGGAGTCCAGGGTGTCCACTATCACCTGCCTTGGTGGCCAGCATTCCCCAGCAGCTGGGTTCACTAACACAGAGGAGCGGCCAAATGCCAATGCTGCACCCATGTGCAGGTGGGCCATAATTGTGCTAGACGCCCAGGCACTATGTATGACATGCGGTGCAGTGCAGTGAGGCCAACTGGCCCCTCTCCTCCAGTCAGGTCTATGCTAGCCGGGAATCTTCATTCGGGCGAAACAGAGGGAAATCAAACAATCCATCAATCTTTCAGGGAGTTACATAGCGTGGCTACTCACCAGTGAGGGTCTCAAGGCACTGGGGGATGGGGGCTGCTGGTCAGACTGGGTGGAGAGTCATTCAAAGAGCAAGGTCTTGAGGTCCTTCTTGAATGGGGTCAGCGACGTGGATTGCCTGAAGTACAGGGGCAGGGTGTTCCAGGTCCTAGCAGAGAGATTGGAGAACAACCTTCCTCCTGTTCTGGTCTTGTGGATCCTGGGGATGGATGAAAGGGAGGGTTGGGAGGATCAGAGTTGTCTGGAGGGTATTTGAAATGTGAGGTGGTGTTCAGGTATGCTGGTCCTTCATCTTCTAGAGCTTTGTAGGCTTGAGTGAGGAGTTTGAAAGTATCTTTCTAGTTGACTGGGAGCCAGTGGAGTTGTCGGAGATGTTGTGTGATGCGGCTGCGGCGGGGGATGACGAGGACCAGCTTGGCTGCTGTGTTTTGGACGTTTTGTAGTTTCTTGAGCTATTTCTGGAAGATGCCGGCATTGAGTGAATTGCCGTAGTCGAGTCTGCTGGTGATGAGTGTGTTAGTGACTGTCTTTCTGGATTCTGGTTAAATCCTTCTGAATGACCTTCAAAGCAGGCAAATCATGTGGAGGCAGGCTGAGGAAACTGCATTGATGTGGCGTTTAATTATGAGTGATGAGTACAGTATGATCACAAGGTTGCATGTGTGGTCTGTCGGGGTGGGGGAGATCCCAGCGCGCCTGGCCACCAGGAGTCATTCCGACTGAAGGGGTGGGTCTCAGGATGAGTAATCGGCCTTGTCCAAGTTGAGCTTGAGGCAGCTGGCTTTCTGCCAGGGAGCAACTGCCTTCATTCCACTGTGGAATTTGGTTTGGGTGGTTGTGGGTTCATTGGTGAGGGAGAGGATTAGGTGGGTGTCGCAGCATAGAAGACAATGTTGAATCTGTGGCTTCTGACGATGGCTGCGAGGGGGGCCATGTAGGCCTAGAAGAGGGTGGGGCTTAGGGAAGAACCCTGGGGTGCTCCTGAGCTGATTTCCGTGGCTTCTGAGATGAACGGCGGCAGTCTGACAAGCTGGGTCTGGCCAGTCAGGGAGAGGTGAATTCAGTCCAAAGCCTTGTGATTAGGGTGCATTGGGAGACGGTGTCGAAGGAGGCCAAGAGGTCTAATAGGATGAGGGCTACAGTCTTGCCTCGGTCGAGGAGGGAATGGATGTCATCTGTGGCTGCGATTAGTGCAGTCTCTGTGCTGTGGTTGCTTCAGGGTCAAGTGTGTGTCTGGCTATGTGAGTCATTGTGGCGACTATCTGCTTGAGTCCGGTGTTGGTGAGGTTCTTCAGGAAGAAGGTGGTGTTCTGGTCACTGGAGTTGTCCAGGTGGAAGTTGAGGTCTCTGAGTAGGATGTAGGCAGTGGATGGGAGAGCCTGGGGTGCGATAAGGTCTATGATGGCATTGGGGAATGGGGGTCAGGGGTGGGGGCCTGTAGATGAGGGTGCCACATAGGGTGGGGTTAGGGCTAGTCCGGATCTAGAAGTGGAGGTGTTCCATGGTTGCCATTAGGTTATTAGAGTGGGTGGTCAGTCGGAGTATGCTTTTGTAGATGATTGCAATGCCTCCTCCTGGGCGGTTGGCAGTTGGGGTGGTCCTTTCGGGTGATTCTGTAGCCATTGGGGATGGTGATAGCGATGTCCGGTCCAGAGCAGAGGTTTGTCCAGGTTACTGTGAAGTAGGCAATGTCTGGAGGGGTGGCGTTGAGGGCATACCAAATTTCTGTGGCGTGTTTAAGGAGGGACCGCACATTGAGGAGGATGCAGTTAAGCCAGTCGCGTGCACTGTTGTTTAGCTGGGTGGCAGAAGGTGCATTTGCAGTTTTTGCAAGCAAAGGGTGCAAGGGTATTCTTTGGTGAAGCTTGATGGCAGGTGGCATGGCGTCCAGGGTTGAGGGCAAAGAGAGTGCTGGAGTCATAGCGGTGGCGTGTCCGAGAGTCAGGGTCCCTGACACTGGGCATGGTCCAGGCATAAACAGACGCACACGGGCATGCCTTCAGTGCACCAGTGGTTAAAGTTAAGGAGGTAGGTCCCGGGACGTGGGGTAGGCTGGACCGTATATAATTTTTAGAAAAACAAGTGCCACCCCCACCAATTCTCAGTGCTCTTTACTACAAGCAAACAAATCAAAAATGAATTACAGATTTGTTTGGTATATTTATTTTTACCCTTTGCTTTAGAAATTTCAACGTATACACTCAGACGAGTTGTCCGAGAAAGACACTCAACATGTGACAACTACTAGACAATAATGCAACAAAAAAGAAGAATATACATCACAAAACTTCCGAAAAAAGATTTCAAAAGGAACACACAATTAGTATGATACACATTTCATAGTGAATGATCGTTTGGAAACATTCATCAAATTGATTGGAACATTTACTCAACCAGTAACAATATATTAACTCAATGAAGGAGACACGTTCTGGAAAAACATTGGAAGAATATAGACAAGTTAATCATATAGTCAGTGAGACCCAGAAATAAATTCTGTATCCTTTGCACATTCCTCCAATGGTGCCGACGCGTTTCGAGACCGTAAGACAAGTTGACGGACTCTCATCAGGGCTCATTCAATGTGGTTCTAAAGGTGTGTGTTAAAAACAAAGAGAGAGCGACATGTCACCAATTGTTTTCAGTACCCAGGTGACTGCCCCCACTGCCCCTCTAGGCCCTTTTAGTACCTGAAAGTGGCTCCGGAGGCCTGATCTCGGGGATCTGTTAGCACCAATACTTGTAGCGGGACCGTGTTATCTGTAAGATAACATCAAGCTTAAAATGCCATCAGGCAATGCATATTCAGTTAGTACACACGTGGGCGTGCCCGCGAAACATCAAAGAAGAAATCATCGGATTCATACCTAGGACAGTACCAGGATTTCTCCCTGTCCCTTTCTCATTTCAAGTGTCCCGTCGTTCCTTCTTTATACCTGTGAAGTGCGAACCAAAGTCGCCGCATTAGACTATTACACCGACTCACACATTAAGAATGCGCAAAGATGTTTAAGAACCAAAGTTTTTGATTTAAAACCGCCTACCTGGAGACTCAGCGTTTTCTCAATGGTCTCAGGTAAACAGGCGTGCTGTTCGTTCTGGTAAGGGGGCGAGAGAGCGTAGCATTGTTTAAAAGCCTGCCACAAGTCATACTATTTGCAATACAGGCAGCACGCAGGATGGGTTCATATCCAAATTTACCTTAACTTGCGCGTCTTGGGATCTCAATAAGATTACTGATCCTTCGTGCATCAAGGTCAAGCGGGTTAGGGCAAAGCCGTACTTTATCCCATGTCTATGCCTGCAGCCTGTCAAACAAAGGCGAAAAACTCATGAGTTGTCGTCTCCGTTTGCGCATATGGAGATAGCCACTGATTGTTATGCGGAGCACTCACCCGCTCGGTAGGCGCTCCGTCGTCAATCTCCCAGGTTAGATTCCGAATCAGTACTGCCATGCTCGGGGCGGGGATTTAAACCTTTATTTGGCGCCTGGAATTCTGGGACATGTAGTTTGAGGAACATTGCACAAATTACGAAGTAACAGGATTAAAGCCTCGATACTTCCGACATACTGTTCAATCCAGTTTGGGCACTGTTGAATCGCATAATCAGATACGCCTCCTTGCGCAGGAGGGTTTCCTCGATGTCAACAAGACCTTTTTTGGTGGGCATTGTATACAACACTGTCCAAGAGAAATCAGTTTCTGTGTGTGATTTATCAATGAAGTGTTGAACCATTGGGGCGCTGAGCACTTTGTTTTTGATTCTTGATCGATGCTGTGTTATCCTAGTGTTGACTTGCTGGTTAGTCTTCCCTATATACAGTTTGGGGCAACGGCAGATGATGGCGTACACAACATTTTTGGTCCTACAGTTGGAGAACCCTTTATTGGTCCATTTTTCTTGCTTGTGTTGGAATTCAGAACCTTCTAGGCAGGACCCACAGGACACGCAGTTACCACATTTATGGTGCCCCTCAACCGGTTTGAGGCCCCATTTGGATAACAGGTCTTGCTTGGGTTTAGGTGTGGCAATGTCGGCACGTACTAAGTGTTGGCCGATACTCCTATTTTTTCTGTAGGCAAAAATAGGCCTAGGAAAGGGACACTCCAGTTCTTCCAACAGGTGCCAGTTCTTTAGGACCATTTGTCTGACCCGATGTGTGTCAGGCCCAAAAGTTGTGACACACACCATCTGTTCAAGATCACTTTTTGTTTTATTATGCAGTAAGCATTCTCTTGGCGTGTAGCGAGCCCTTTTATACGAGTGTTTAAGCATCTTCTTGGGGTACCCACGAGTGATCATTTCATCACAGAACTTTTCGGCATGGTGGTCAAAGTCCTCCAGACTTGAGCAATTACTCCGTATGCAGAGTAATTGTCCGTATGGTAGATTACTTTTCAAGTTACGTGGATGGGCACTCCGGTGATGGAGGATGGTGTTTTTGTCTGTTTTTTTGCGATAGAGAGAAGATTTGAGGCGCCCGTCTGGACAGGTAATTTGGACGTCTAAGAACGTCATCACAGTTTTACTCTGTTCGAGGGAGAATTTAATATCCTGGTGTTTATTATTAAGCCAATGGTGGAAGGACATCAACTCGGTGTGGCTCCCCTGCCACAGGAGCCACACGTCGTCGATGTACCGTAGCCATTGCTTAATGTGTTTCTGGAAGGGATTATTGTTTTCAATGAACATTTGTTCATATTGTGCCATAAACAAAATGGCTACCTCCGGCGCATACGGACAGCCCATGGCCGTCCCTTTGATTTGCATATAAAATTGATCATTGAATCGGAAATAATTCTTTTTCAATGTCAATTCAGCCAGTTGTACAATAAATTGTGTCGGTACTCTATGAGGTCGTTCTCTGGTGTCCAAATACATCTCTATCACCTCAAGCGCCTCATCCTGAGGGATCTGTGTATATAAGGACGTCACGTCCATTGTGACCATAATTTCAGATTCGGGATCGAATTCCGTGCCCTCCACTTTGGCTAGAAAATCCGTAGTATCCTTCAGATAGGACCTTACCCCACTGACAAAAGGTTTTAGAAAAAAATCAATGTATTTGGAGATAGGCTCCAAACACGAGTCACACCCCGAGACAATTGGTCGTCCCGGGGGGTCAGTCAAGTTTTTGTGGATTTTTGGGAGGAGGTACAAGACAGGGGTTCGAGGGAACTTCTTCACAAGAAATTCACTTTCCTTTACTCCTACGAACCCACTGTCTTTACCGTCCTGAATCAGTTGCATTATCAATCCCTGAATTTCCTTAACAGGGTCTCCCTGCAGTTTCCTATACCATGTTGCATTGTCAACCTGCAGTTGGCCTTCCATTAGGTATTTATCTCTGGGCCACAATACCACGGCCCCGCCTTTGTCGGCTGGTTTTATCAGGACGGAATGATCCTCTTGTAAATTCCTGAGTGCTTGTCTTTGTCCTTTACTCACATTGGATGGGACATACTTTTTTTGTTTCTCAAATTTGTTGATGGAGGACAATAATACTTGCTCATATGCAAGAACTTGCTTGGGGATATTTTGGTTTGGGATGAAATTCGACTTGTTTCTCAACCCAGTGGTTTCAATATTTGCAACAGGTGGCTGATTGGCAAAAAATGCCCGAAGGCGTATTTTGCGGCAAAAAGCAATCATCTCCATCTTCAGTTTAGTATAATCAGTCTGTTGGCTAGGAACAAATTTGAGCCCCAAATTTCGGGATATCACAATCAATAACAAAACCTCACAATACGAGAAAGACGCCAAAGTATTATTGTCCTCCATCAACAAATTTGAGAAACAAAAAAAGTATGTCCCATCCAATGTGAGTAAAGGACAAAGACAAGCACTCAGGAATTTACAAGAGGATCATTCCGTCCTGATAAAACCAGCCGACAAAGGCGGGGCCGTGGTATTGTGGCCCAGAGATAAATACCTAATGGAAGGCCAACTGCAGGTTGACAATGCAACATGGTATAGGAAACTGCAGGGAGACCCTGTTAAGGAAATTCAGGGATTGATAATGCAACTGATTCAGGACGGTAAAGACAGTGGGTTCGTAGGAGTAAAGGAAAGTGAATTTCTTGTGAAGAAGTTCCCTCGAACCCCTGTCTTGTACCTCCTCCCAAAAATCCACAAAAACTTGACTGACCCCCCGGGACGACCAATTGTCTCGGGGTGTGACTCGTGTTTGGAGCCTATCTCCAAATACATTGATTTTTTTCTAAAACCTTTTGTCAGTGGGATAAGGTCCTATCTGAAGGATACTACGGATTTTCTAGCCAAAGTGGAGGGCACGGAATTCGATCCCGAATCTGAAATTATGGTCACAATGGACGTGACGTCCTTATATACACAGATCCCTCAGGATGAGGCGCTTGAGGTGATAGAGATGTATTTGGACACCAGAGAACGACCTCATAGAGTACCGACACAATTTATTGTACAACTGGCTGAATTGACATTGAAAAAGAATTATTTCCGATTCAATGATCAATTTTATATGCAAATCAAAGGGACGGCCATGGGCTGTCCGTATGCGCCGGAGGTAGCCATTTTGTTTATGGCACAATATGAACAAATGTTCATTGAAAACAATAATCCCTTCCAGAAACACATTAAGCAATGGCTACGGTACATCGACGACGTGTGGCTCCTGTGGCAGGGGAGCCACACCGAGTTGATGTCCTTCCACCATTGGCTTAATAATAAACACCAGGATATTAAATTCTCCCTCGAACAGAGTAAAACTGTGATGACGTTCTTAGACGTCCAAATTACCTGTCCAGACGGGCGCCTCAAATCTTCTCTCTATCGCAAAAAAACAGACAAAAACACCATCCTCCATCACCGGAGTGCCCATCCACGTAACTTGAAAAGTAATCTACCATACGGACAATTACTCTGCATACGGAGAAATTGCTCAAGTCTGGAGGACTTTGACCACCATGCCGAAAAGTTCTGTGATGAAATGATCACTCGTGGGTACCCCAAGAAGATGCTTAAACACTCGTATAAAAGGGCTCGCTACACGCCAAGAGAATGCTTACTGCATAATAAAACAAAAAGTGATCTTGAACAGATGGTGTGTGTCACAACTTTTGGGCCTGACACACATCGGGTCAGACAAATGGTCCTAAAGAACTGGCACCTGTTGGAAGAACTGGAGTGTCCCTTTCCTAGGCCTATTTTTGCCTACAGAAAAAATAGGAGTATCGGCCAACACTTAGTACGTGCCGACATTGCCACACCTAAACCCAAGCAAGACCTGTTATCCAAATGGGGCCTCAAACCGGTTGAGGGGCACCATAAATGTGGTAACTGCGTGTCCTGTGGGTCCTGCCTAGAAGGTTCTGAATTCCAACACAAGCAAGTAAAATGGACCAATAAAGGGTTCTCCAACTGTAGGACCAAAAATGTTGTGTACGCCATCATCTGCGGTTGCCCCAAACTGTATATAGGGAAGACTAACCAGCAAGTCAACACTAGGATAACACAGCATCGATCACGAATCAAAAACAAAGTGCTCAGCGCCCCAATGGTTCAACACTTCATTGATAAATCACACACAGAAACTGATTTCTCTTGGACAGTGTTGTATACAATGCCCACCAAAAAAGGTCTTGTTGACATCGAGGAAACCCTCCTGCGCAAGGAGGCGTATCTGATTATGCGATTCAACAGTGCCCAAACTGGATTGAACAGTATGTCGGAAGTATCGAGGCTTTAATCCTGTTACTTCGTAATTTGTGCAATGTTCCTCAAACTACATGTCCCAGAATTCCAGGCGCCAAATAAAGGTTTAAATCCCCGCCCCGAGCATGGCAGTACTGATTCGGAATCTAACCTGGGAGATTGACGACGGAGCGCCTACCGAGCGGGTGAGTGCTCCGCATAACAATCAGTGGCTATCTCCATATGCGCAAACGGAGACGACAACTCATGAGTTTTTCGCCTTTGTTTGACAGGCTGCAGGCATAGACATGGGATAAAGTACGGCTTTGCCCTAACCCGCTTGACCTTGATGCACGAAGGATCAGTAATCTTATTGAGATCCCAAGACGCGCAAGTTAAGGTAAATTTGGATATGAACCCATCCTGCGTGCTGCCTGTATTGCAAATAGTATGACTTGTGGCAGGCTTTTAAACAATGCTACGCTCTCTCGCCCCCTTACCAGAACGAACAGCACGCCTGTTTACCTGAGACCATTGAGAAAACGCTGAGTCTCCAGGTAGGCGGTTTTAAATCAAAAACTTTGGTTCTTAAACATCTTTGCGCATTCTTAATGTGTGAGTCGGTGTAATAGTCTAATGCGGCGACTTTGGTTCGCACTTCACAGGTATAAAGAAGGAACGACGGGACACTTGAAATGAGAAAGGGACAGGGAGAAATCCTGGTACTGTCCTAGGTATGAATCCGATGATTTCTTCTTTGATGTTTCGCGGGCACGCCCGCGTGTGTACTAACTGAATATGCATTGCCTGATGGCATTTTAAGCTTGATGTTATCTTACAGATAACACGGTCCCGCTACAAGTATTGGTGCTAACAGATCCCCGAGATCAGGCCTCCGGAGCCACTTTCAGGTACTAAAAGGGCCTAGAGGGGCAGTGGGGGCAGTCACCTGGGTACTGAAAACAATTGGTGACATGTCGCTCTCTCTTTGTTTTTAACACACACCTTTAGAACCACATTGAATGAGCCCTGATGAGAGTCCGTCAACTTGTCTTACGGTCTCGAAACGCGTCGGCACCATTGGAGGAATGTGCAAAGGATACAGAATTTATTTCTGGGTCTCACTGACTATATGATTAACTTGTCTATATTCTTCCAATGTTTTTCCAGAACGTGTCTCCTTCATTGAGTTAATATATTGTTACTGGTTGAGTAAATGTTCCAATCAATTTGATGAATGTTTCCAAACGATCATTCACTATGAAATGTGTATCATACTAATTGTGTGTTCCTTTTGAAATCTTTTTTCGGAAGTTTTGTGATGTATATTCTTCTTTTTTGTTGCATTATTGTCTAGTAGTTGTCACATGTTGAGTGTCTTTCTCGGACAACTCGTCTGAGTGTATACGTTGAAATTTCTAAAGCAAAGGGTAAAAATAAATATACCAAACAAATCTGTAATTCATTTTTGATTTGTTTGCTTGTAGTAAAGAGCACTGAGAATTGGTGGGGGTGGCACTTGTTTTTCTAAAAATTCAGTGCACCAGTGGCATGCCCACTGCTCATGGCCGCACAGCGACTGCCATTAAGTAGTGCTGCGGGGGAGATAGACAGCTGGGAGGCGGGCAACATGGGAAAGGGCACTGGAGGGGGTAGGGCAGCATGGAATAGCAGTCGCAACCAGGTAGAGCACAGGTAATAAGAAACTGAAAGAAACACAGAAGAACCAAAGCCAAACAAGGCAAAGAAAAAAAAACAAAGCCAAAGGTAGAAAAGCAATGGAGGGGAGCAGAAAGAGGGACAGAAGCAGCAGAAAAGAAGGACAGGGGGGCAGTCAAGCTCCAGAGCAGGTAATGTTTATATTTTGTGAAGTGCATGGCTACCTGAAGTCTTCCCCGTGCTGTTGAGTACTGTGCTGAGAGTAGGGCCTCTGGTACATTAACGGGGAAACAGCTATGTCTTAAGTTTCTTCCTGAAGGAAAGTTCATTTTCCAGTGCTCTGAGACTGGGTGGAAGATCGTTCCACAACTTTGGTACTACGTGTGCAAATGATCTTTCTCCCCATCTCATCCTTTTTACCCTGGTAGTACTGAGGAAATGAAGATGCGAGGATCTCAGGGGGCATATCATAGAGGGATGGCGATAAATAACGCAAAGCATGTTTAGCGTTTTTTATTTATTGCAGTCTATCTCTGGAATTTATCACCCTGGTAGCGCGTTATTAACAACGCGCATCTCCAGGGCTATACAAATTCCAGCGATAGTGGGGTAATCGCCGTTTTGCAGAGAACATCACTGGTTTTCCAGCGATGGTCCTCGCAAAACGGTGATAACCTTGCTGATACGATCCTGTGGTCCTATCAGCATAATCCACCCCCAATGTTAGGGATAAGTAAATCTGCATTTTAGGAGACGTTAGTTTTTGGCAAAAACAGTCTGATTACATGTTGGGCACCCTTGTGAATATCGCAATGTGCACATCAGCGATATTTGCAAAGTTGTACTGCCCAGTGACGCCCACTTTGCATCTCATTAGAGATGCAAAGGGAGGCATTGGGTAAAAGGGTGCTAACACGCGCTAATGCATGTTAGCACCCACTTGTAAATAGGGCAAAAAGATTATCTTTGCTTTTTTGGCTTTTAATGTCAGAAAAGCAGAGATAATGTCCTTTTTTAATAGGCCCCCAGGTGTCTGGTTGGTTACCAACTCTCTGATATTCACTAAGCCCTTGTTATTTACTGACCTTTGAGCAATATAGAGGGATTTAAACTTAATCCTTACCTCAATTGGGAGCCAATGCAATTGTTTGAGGGGTTCTCTTGTGGAGACATAGCTAGGAACCTTTAGAAGGAGCCTGGCTACCGCATTTTGCACAGTCTGAAGTCTCTTTATTACGTATTTAGGTGCACCCACATAAAGTGAGTTGCCATAATCCAGACGGGAAACTATTAGGGATTGACTGACCATTTTCCTTAGATGCTCTGGTATCAATACCGGTGTTTTCTTGAGCATTCAGAGTAAAGAGAAACAGATGCCCGACAATTTCTTTGATTGGTGGTCCATTGCTAGCAAATTGTCCAACCTGATTCCCAAATTGTATATTACTGATTTGGGAACGGGGGCATGTGAACAGGCCAGCTGATCAGAGGTCTGTGCATGGCCTGGTTTCTAAGGATCAAATAATTCCATCTCATCACCATTCAGCTTTCAGCTATCAGCAGTGATGCTCTATCTCTTGGCCTACAGGGATGTGGCACAAGCTGGAGCCTGTGGGTGGAAGAGGGCCTTGAACACATGACCTCTGGGTCAAAGGAACCAGCAGCAGCAGATGGGGACAGCAGCTGCAGCTACCAGACGGTGCTGCATTGTGGGAGGAGCATGTCCACTAAGGAATAGTCCCCTGTACACCCAAAAGCAAACTGACAGGGGACGAGGAAAAGCAGTACCACCTGGTTGCCTGTTCTGATCTAACAGTGGCGGCCAGATTCAATGTTCCCCAGTGAGTATTGGCAGATCAAGCTGCATAGCCAAGGGCCTGGGCCCAAGACGACCCCCTGTGCCCCTGGCACCCATGGCCGATATCAGCCACTTGAGCCAGTTAGTGGAATCCTCCACCAGTCTTGTGCGGTATCCTCAGCAATGTGGGTCCTCTGCAATGCAGGTATTGTTCAGGGCACATTGTGCACCACCCACAGGTGCTAGGCCTGGGCCCAACACGACCCCCAGGCCACCTCCACTCCCCTTCCCACCTTCACCTCACCTGGACATTGACAACAGGGCTCAATCCACTTCACTCTCTCTGAATCTGTGAGTCAGCCAGCAGGAGCCTCAGCCAGATGGGATTTTGAAAGACTGGGAACAGTAATCACCACCAAGTCTGCTGGGGAACCTCCTGATGCAGGTGATGCCATGGGCCCCCTTAGGTGGGAAGTTGCACTGTTCGTGCCACACAAGTTCAATGCAGCTCAAGGGCCTTGCCCTCCACAGCATCTGGGCAGAGTCATAGCCTCCGGCCTGTGATGCAGAGAGGCGTGGCCCACTGTGAGAAGTTAGCCTGGCATATGATGTCCACTAGGTCTAGTAGGCACCTTGCACCAGTCTAAACGACCCTTATTGATGGTGGTTGTAAAGTCAACCTTATAGAAAGCTATCCTAGTGGTAGCATGGACCAGCAGTCATCAGGCTAAGACTTCAGAGAGCGTATTAAGCAAGTTGTTTTACCAATTATAATCCCTTGAGTACCAAATGAAAGGACACCACACAAGGTATATATCAAATATATATGTATTTATTCTAAACACAACCCCTCTGCACTCTATGAGGTCAGAGGTAAAAATACAATACTAGTCACTGAGTTCATATACGATAAGTTGCACAGTATACGTTATGCCCTAGGGGCCTCACAAACCGTATACTAAAATAGTGGTATAAGAGCCACGAGAGAATTAGAAAGCAGGCCTAGGGCCTGTAGAAACACTGGGGCTACTCTAAACTACCAAAGGTTAGGAAGTAGGAGGCCCACGGGAGACGCGTGCAGTGTCTAAACACAGCCGAGGGTTATCATTGACTTTTAATGGAGATCAGAGAAGTTACAAATATACACTTTAAGGACCCTTCCGGATGGACTACGATGGAACCCTTTTAAACTAGGACAATTCGAGAGTCAAGACCCACGAGAGCACCGGAGTACTTTTGTTACTTCACCCAGGGAAGCCGGGTGCATAGGTGTCTTTTCGTGTCGGGTTTCGTCGTCGTTTTTAATTGAGAGCTGCAAAGAAGTCCTGCAGGCGACCAGAGGAAAAGTGTCCGGGTGGATAAAGGGTGGATCTAAGATCTGTAGATCCGGAAAGTAGAAGAGGACAGAGTCTGGGTCACCTGCCAGTGACCAGGGCGGCGATAGAAAGATGCCACCAGATGTCGGGTGATTTCAGGTGAAGATGTGAAGTTTGTCTCTTTAGCCACGAGGACCAGGAGGCGTCAATGACAACCAGAAGCTGGATTCGAGCTGTCCCACAAAGGATCTAGTTGACTGCGGTGTCGGTATCGGACTGGACCCAACAAGCCTTGGCAAACGCAACCCACTCAGGTTGTCAAGAATGGCTTTGGTGCAGACCAGCAAGGTCTGAGGAACTTCTCCTTTGTAGGGACATTGGAGCAAGCCTGGAGCAACTAGGAAAGCAAGTTAGATGTAAGAGAAAGTCTTCAGGGGGCTCACTAGCTACAGAATAGGAACCGGAAAGATGCATCAAGCTGAAATGCAAGAGCGGGCCCGACGGGAAACTTGTGGAGTGTGGAGGCCTAAGCTTCAGTGCAAATGGTGCACTGGGCTGGAGCTTCTCGTACCCAAATGCACAACTGCAAGTTACCTCGGGAGTCGATGCAGTTAGCAAAATGCTAGATGTCCAGGAGTTTCGGTCCCACGTCTCTCCTGTCCGCCACGGGTCTCAGCTTTACTGGAATCTAAGGTCGGGGTCAGAGATGTCTGAAAGTCTGTGTCCTGTGTCGCAGATTCTTCGGGATCCGGCGGGAGCCTCAAAATGCAGACTGGTAAAGTTACTGTTGGTGCCTGTTTGAACAGGGTGGTCACTCCTTGACCACAAGGGAGATGTCTTCCATCTTCCAGTCGAAATGGAATGTCGAAGGTCCAGGTTTTATGTTTCAAGGTTTTGTCCAGGGTAATCTAAAGTCCTAGGGACACATCTCCTATACTTATACTCAGTTTAGGGGCTGGACTACCCTTAAGGTCCCTCCTATGGGTGGACCTGGGTAGGGGTGGTTACCCCCCTTTCCCTTTGTCCGGTTTCGCGCCAGAGCTGAGGCAGAGTGCCCCAGCAACCGGTCACTACATGTCTTCTCCCTCTAGAAGGGTGGAATGCTACCCCGCCTCCAGGACTGGCGGGGGGTAGTATTCCAAAGTGTTTGACACCTTACACGACATGTTTTGATAAAGCCAAACCAAAGTTAGCATTAACCGCGAGGATTATAATGATTTTAAGAATATATGGTATGGCTATATCATAGAAAAGCTATAAGGAGATGGTTCCGAAAGCTACAGATGGGCTCAGCTCATGCTAGGGCACCCTCTCATATAAAACCAAGTACTCTGCCCCCAGGATTGTTAAGGCCTGCCATAGGAGTGACTTATAGGTGTGTATGTGTCTATATGTATATATGTATATATAGATATAGGTATACTATATCTAAGTAAGGGGTGATTACACCACCTTACCCAGGCTGTGTGAACAGACCTGTGGTGTCAGTTTGGAATGCAAATCAGGGGTGGCACAATACATGCTGCAGCCCCTGGTAGGCCTAAGTTCCACCGATGCCCTGGGTACCTATGGTACACTATACAGGGGCTCACAAGGGTGACCCAGTAACCAACCTTGTATGTACCTAAAGTACATGGTATCAATTTCGAGAGAGACCAGCTGGGCTGTGGGTCTGATTGGCAGGTCCACAGCCACACTAAAGTCGAAAAACCAGAGAATCACAGCAAAAAGTGGGGGTAACCATAGGAAGCAGTCCCTACACTCCACACCCACCATTGGCAATCTCCTCCATGCAGCCCGGTGTAGTAGTTGTGCGTGTTATGCAATGCAGACCTCCCTACATCAGTGCACAGGAACACGTCTACCGATCACATCTCCAAGGGGTGCCAGGTGGTCATCTCATACAGGTCAGCAACGTGTCTCCATGTGACCTGTCAGACTTCACCACGAGGTATGGGCAATCACCAATGCCTCAATGTCTACCACCACGGCCCAAGTGCTTGGGCCAGACACAGCCCGCCTCCACTGTCAGGCAGCAGCGACTCCAGAGCGTTGCCGCCTCCCATTCGGGACTCAGACACAGGCCTTGCGAGGCCTCCGGACCCCTGAGACTGTCTGCGCCTCCAGGCATCTGCTGCCATGTTGTTGCAAGGATGTTGCTGTGAGAAGTGCTGCATTACTGGTTTTCCCCAATGATGCACCTCTTTTCATGAATGAGTCCCTGATTGTGCACTTCCTCTTACCCTGGGACTCTGGCTGGTCATCCTGGCTGTTGGGGAGTTTGGTGGGCTTGTTGACCTGTGCTGGACTTGACCCTGGCTGATCCATTTAGAATTCCTTTGTTTTGATTTTCTCTTTTTTCAATTAGGGGTGTATTTATAGGCTATTTTTGCTCTAGAGGCTGAGAAGTGACGTTGGACTGACTAACATGAGTTTTTTTGCCGCTAATTAGCTTTTCGTCACTTTTCTCTCCCTAACATCAATTCTTTTATCGCCTTGACGCTAGTGTTGGCTGCAGTTTTCGCCACAGCTCGCTGATACTATTGCCATCTAGCGAAATACGTTGATAACAGGGCGATAGTTGTCTGTGATATGCTGTGTTAAAAAAATTGCTGCTAACTACCGCTAACACTTGTTAGTAGCAATTTTAGTAAATATACCCCCCTGTGCTTTGAAAGTGCCACAGCGTGGTGCTGCCAAAGGGGCTGCATTAAATGATGCCTGTAGTTCTCAAATGTATTGCCTTTCTTTGCCAAAGCAGAAGTATTCTTCACTAATATGCAATCAGTGAAAATATTGGACAAACGAATAATGGATGTTATTTTGTAATTAGGCTGTCATCTTTCCACAGTGCAAGAAAACAGTTTAATGAAATTATTAGTGCTTTTATCACGTTTGAGACAGTTGGAGGTCAGTAAAACGTTAATAACATTTCAATTCCAGCATGAAAAATTAAATCGGTAGACTGCTGTGCACATTATAATCTCACCATTTATGAAAGGCCAAGAACACCTTGCTGGGTTTAAGATTGCCAAGAAGCATGCTTTTCATATAAACCTCCTGCCATAGTGGTATCTTTTTGTATCAGAAACTATTATTCGTTTGGAAAAAAAATCAAACCTGTTTCTCTCATGAATCCCCTTTTTCAACACTCATTGATAAAGGTAAATGGTACTTTTGTAAAGGACTGGTGATATCAAACTTGTGACAAGAGTAGATTGGGTAATTTTTTTTTAGCCATGATTTATTCGAAGCAGGTCTGACACTTTGCGTATTTTCCGGTTTGGGCTGCAGGTCAGGGGCAGTTTTAGAGCAGGATAGGTTGCCCTACTCAACCAGTCCAACATGGATCCGTTCTTTGTGAAGCTTCCTGTACTGTGGGGGTGCTTTGACCATTTTTGCCAAGGCAGATTTTGGATTGAATTTGCAATACAGTTCTGGTTTATTATTTGACCACATCGACACACTTTTGAAGTAGGAAATATAAAGTTAAAATGTTGACGAAAGAGAGACTTATTTGTAAATTGTCTTTTACTTTTGTGTTGCCCTGCGATACGGTGTTGTGATGTAAAGGATGTGTACATTAGGTTGAAACTGATTATATATGATGTGAAGGCCAGCGAGGTCTGTAGCAACAATGCCAGAAATGGCCGAGTTTCCAAATTTGTTACGTTTTCAAGAAACAAAATAATGAGCATTGATTAACTTTTACTGACAGATATATTTAATATCAAAAAGCATCGCATTGCATACTGAGAATCCCATAATTGTATATGGAAAGTGTGAGTGGAAATATCCAGAGGAGGGTTCATTCACCGATAACATACCCATGGAATGCTAACACCAAAATGAAACAGGTACAAAAGGGGGTGGTGATGGACGGAGCATCTGAACCAATCAAACACCCACACCCAGTCAAAAGATCTGGGTTTGATCCATCACCGTTCTTTAGCCCACTCTGCCACCCCAGTTCAGACATGCCCATATGCAAATCAGTCTGACCCTGTGCCTCATTGGAACAGTCCAGCCCGAACTGCCAAGCCATGCCTTCCCTGGACCGGAAACAAGCTTCCGAGGACCAGTTTCTGGCATTACAGCCATCTTCAGCCCGGCTTGCTTGAATCCAGTGGCAAAGTGAGCAAGGGACTCACGTCTGAGCATACCCTGCCACACTTATGGCGGCCAAAGCGGTACAAAAGGGGTTGGTGATGGACGGGGCATCTGAACCAATCAAACACTCACACCCAGTTAAAAGATCTGGGTTTGATCCATCACCGTTCTTTAGCCCACTCTGCCACCCCAGTTCAGACATGGCTATATGCAAATCAGTCTGACCCTGTGCCTCATGGGAACAGTCCAGCCCGAACTGCCAAGCCATGCCTTCCCTGGACCGGAAACAACCGGTTTCTGGCATTACAGCCGTCTTCAGCCCGGCTTGCTTGAATCCAGTGGCAAAGTGAGCAAGGGACTCACGTCTGAGCATACCCTGCCACACTTATGGCGGCCAAAGCGGTACACAAGGGGGTGGTGATGGACAGAGCATCTGAACAAATCAAACACTCACACCAAGTCAAAAGATCTGGGTTTGATCCATCACCGTTCTTTAGCCCACTCTGCCACCCCAGTTCAGACATGGCTATATGCAAATCAGTCTGACCCTTTGCCTCATGGGAACAGTCCAGCCCCAACTGCCAAGCCATGCCTTCCCTTGACCGGAAACAAGCTTCCGAGGACCGGTTTCTGGCATTACAGCCGCCTTCAGCCGGGCTTGCTTGAATCCAGTGGTAAAGTGAGCAAGGGACTCACGTCTGAGCATACCCTGCCACACTTATGGTGGCCAAAGCGGTACAAAAGGGGGTGGTGATGGACGGAGCATCTGAACCAATCAAACACTCACACCCAGTCAAAAGATCTGGGTTAGATCCATCACCGTTCTTTAGCCCACTCTGCCACCCCAGTTCAGACATGGCTATATGAAAATCAGTCTGACCCTGTGCCTCATGGAAACAGTCCAGCCAGAAGTGCCAAGCCATGCCTTCCCTGGACCGGAAACAAGCTTCCGAGGACCGGTTTCTGGCATTACAGCCGTCTTCAGCCCGGCTTGCTTAAATCCAGTGGCAAAGTGAGCAAGGGACTCACGTCTGAGCATACCCTGCCACACCTATGGCGGCCAAAGCGGTACAAAAGGGGGTGGTGATGGACAGAGCATCTGAACCAATCAAACACTCACACCAAGTCAAAAGATCTGGGTTTGATCCATCACCGTTCTTTAGCCCACTCTGCCATCCCAGTTCAGACATGGCTATATGCAAATCAGTCTGACCCTGTGCCTCATGGGAACAGTCCAGCCCCAACTGCCAAGCCATGCCTTCCCTGGACCGGAAACAAGCTTCCGAGGACCGGTTTCTGGCATTACAGCCGTCTTCAGCCCGGCTTGCTTGAATCCAGTGGCAAAGTGAGCAAGGGACTCACGTCTGAGCATTCCCTGCCACACTTATGGCGGCCAAAGCGGTACAAAAGGGGGTGGTGAAGGACGGAGCATCTGAACCAATCAAACACTCACACCCAGTCAAAAGATCTGGGTTTGATCCATCACCGTTCTTTAGCCCACTCAGCCACCCCAGTTCAGACATGGCTATATGCAAAGCAGTCTGACCCTGTGCAGCATGGGAACAGTCCAGCCCGAACTGCCAAGCCATGCCTTCCCTGGACCAGAAACAAGCTTCCAAGGACCGGTTTCTGGCAATACAGCCGTCTTCAGCCCGGCTTGCTTGAATCCAGTGGCAAAGTGAGCAAGGGACTCACGTCTGAGCATACCCTGCCACACTTATGGCGGCCAAAGCGGTACAAAAGAGGGTGGTAATGGACGGAGCATCTAAACCAATCAAACACTCACACCCAGTCAAAAGATCTGGGTTTGATCCATCACCTTTCTTTAGCCCACTCTGCCACCCCAGTTCAGACATGGCTATATGCAAATCAGTCTGACCCTGTGCCTCATGGGAACAGTCCAGCCCGAACTGCCAAGCCATGCCTTCCCTGGACCGGAAACAAGCTTCTGAGGACCGGTTTCTGGCATTACAGCCGTCTTCAGCCCGGCTTGCTTGAATCCAGTTGCAAAGTGAGCAAGGGACTCACGTCTGAGCATACCCTGCCACACTTATGGCGTCCAACGCGGTACAAAAGGGGGTGGTGATGGACGGAGCATCTGAACCAATCAAACACTCACACCCAGTCAAAAGATCTGGGTTTGATCCATCACCGTTCTTTAGCCCACTCTGCCACCCCAGTTCAGACATGGCGATATGCAAATCAGTCTGACCCTGTGCCTCATGGGAACAGTCCAGCCCGAAGTGCCAAGCCATGCCTTCCCTTGACCGGAAACAAGCTTCTGAGGACCGGTTTCTGGCATTACAGCCGTCTTCAGCCGGGCTTGCTTGAATCCAGTGGCAAAGTGAGCAAGGGACTCACGTCTGAGCATTCCCTGCCACACTTATGGCGGCCAAAGCGGTACAAAAGGGGGTGGTGAAGGACGGAGCATCTGAACCAATCAAACACTCACACCCAGTCAAAAGATCTGGGTTTGATCCATCACCGTTCTTTAGCCCACTCAGCCACCCCAGTTCAGACATGGCTATATGCAAAGCAGTCTGACCCTGTGCAGCATGGGAACAGTCCAGCCCGAACTGCCAAGCCATGCCTTCCCTGGACCAGAAACAAGCTTCCAAGGACCGGTTTCTGGCAATACAGCCGTCTTCAGCCCGGCTTGCTTGAATCCAGTGGCAAAGTGAGCAAGGGACTCACGTCTGAGCATACCCTGCCACACTTATGGCGGCCAAAGCGGTACAAAAGAGGGTGGTAATGGACGGAGCATCTAAACCAATCAAACACTCACACCCAGTCAAAAGATCTGGGTTTGATCCATCACCTTTCTTTAGCCCACTCTGCCACCCCAGTTCAGACATGGCTATATGCAAATCAGTCTGACCCTGTGCCTCATGGGAACAGTCCAGCCCGAACTGCCAAGCCATGCCTTCCCTGGACCGGAAACAAGCTTCTGAGGACCGGTTTCTGGCATTACAGCCGTCTTCAGCCCGGCTTGCTTGAATCCAGTTGCAAAGTGAGCAAGGGACTCACGTCTGAGCATACCCTGCCACACTTATGGCGTCCAACGCGGTACAAAAGGGGGTGGTGATGGACGGAGCATCTGAACCAATCAAACACTCACACCCAGTCAAAAGATCTGGGTTTGATCCATCACCGTTCTTTAGCCCACTCTGCCACCCCAGTTCAGACATGGCGATATGCAAATCAGTCTGACCCTGTGCCTCATGGGAACAGTCCAGCCCGAAGTGCCAAGCCATGCCTTCCCTTGACCGGAAACAAGCTTCTGAGGACCGGTTTCTGGCATTACAGCCGTCTTCAGCCGGGCTTGCTTGAATCCAGTGGCAAAGTGAGCAAGGGACTCACGTCTGAGCATACCCTGCCACACTTATGGCTGCCAAAGCGGTACAAAAGGGGGTGGTGATGGACAGAGCATCTGAACCAATCAAACACTCACACCAAGTCAAAGATCTGGGTTTGAACCATCACCGTTCTTTAGCCCACTCTGCCACCCCAGTTCAGACATGGCTATATGCAAATCAGTCTGACCCAGTGCAGCATGGGAACAGTCTAGCCCGAACTGCCAAGCCAGGCCTTCCCTGGACCAGAAACAAGCTTCTAAGGACCAGTTTCTGGCATTACAGCCGTCTTCAGCCCAGCTTCCTTGAATCCAGTGGCAAAGTGAGCAAGGGACTCATGTCTGAGCATACCCTGCCACACTTATGGCGGCCAAAGCGGTACAAAAGGGGGTGGTGATGGACGGAGCATCTGAACCAATCAAACACTCACACCCAGTCAAAAGATCTGGGTTAGATCCATTACCGTTCTTTAGCCCACTCTTCCACCCCAGTTCAGACATGGTTATATGCAAATCAGTCTGACCCTGTGCCTCATGGGAACAGTCCAGCCCGAAGTGCCAAGCCATGCCTTCCCTGGACCAGAAACAAGCTTCCAAGGACCGGTTTCTGGCAATACAGCCGTCTTCAGCCCGGCTTGCTTGAATCCAGTGGCAAAGTGAGCAAGGGACTCACGTCTGAGCATACCCTGCCACACTTATGGCGGCCAAAGCGGTACAAAAGAGGGTGGTAATGGACGGAGCATCTGAACCAATCAAACACTCACACCCAGTCAAAAGATCTGGGTTTGATCCATCACCGTTCTTTAGCCCACTCTGCCACCCCAGTTCAGACATGGCTATATGCAAATCAGTCTGACCCTGTGCCTCATGGGAACAGTCCAGCCCGAACTGCCAAGCCATGCCTTCCCTGGACCGTAAACAAGCTTCCGAGGACCGGTTTCTGGCATTACAGCCGTCTTCAGACCGGCTTGCTTGAATCCAGTGGCAAAGTGAGCAAGGGACTCACGTCTGAGCATACCCTGCCACACTTATGGCGGCCAACGCGGTACAAAAGGGGGTGGTGATGGACGGAGCATCTGAACCAATCAAACACTCACACCCAGTCAAAAGATCTGGGTTTGATCCATCACCGTTCTTTAGCCCACTCTGCCACCCCAGTTCAGACATGGCGATATGCAAATCAGTCTGACCCTGTGCCTCATGGGAACAGTCCAGCCCGAAGTGCCAAGCCATGCCTTCCCTTGACCGGAAACAAGCTTCTGAGGACCGGTTTCTGGCATTACAGCCGTCTTCAGCCGGGCTTGCTTGAATCCAGTGGCAAAGTGAGCAAGGGACTCACGTCTGAGCATACCCTGCCACACTTATGGCGGCCAAAGCGGTACAAAAGGGGGTGGTGATGGATAGAGCATCTGAACCAATCAAACACTCACACCAAGTCAAAGATCTGGGTTTTATCCATCATCGTTCTTTAGCCCACTCTGCCACCCCAGTTCAGACATGGCTATATGCAAATCAGTCTGACCCAGTGCAGAATGGGAACAGTCTAGCCCGAACTGCCAAGCCAGGCCTTCCCTGGACCAGAAACAAGCTTCTAAGGACCAGTTTCTGGCATTACAGCCGTCTTCAGCCCAGCTTCCTTGAATCCAGTGGCAAAGTGCGCAAGGGACTCATGTCTGAGCATACCCTGCCACACTTATGGCGGCCAAAGCGGTACAAAAGGGGGTGGTGATGGACGGAGCATCTGAACCAATCAAACACTCACACCCAGTCAAAAGATCTGGGTTAGATCCATCACCGTTCTTTAGCCCACTCTTCCACCCCAGTTCAGACATGGTTATATGCAAATCAGTCTGACCCTGTGCCTCATGGGAACAGTCCAGCCCGAAGTGCCAAGCCATGCCTTCCCTGGACCGGAAACAAGCTTCCGAGGACCGGTTTCTGGCATTACAGCCGTCTTCAGCCCGGCTTGCTTGAATCCAGTGGCAAAGTGAGCAAGGGACTCATGTCTGAGCATACCCTGCCACACTTATGGCGGCCAAAGCGGTACAAAAGGTGGTGGTGATGGACAGAGCATCTGAACCAATCAAACACTCACACCAAGTCAAAAGATCTGGGTTTGATCCATCACCGTTCTTTAGCCCACTCTGCCACCCCAGTTCAGACATGGCTATATGCAAATCAGTCTGACCCTGTGCCTCATGGGAACAGTCCAGCCCCAACTGCCAAGCCATGCCTTCCCTTGACCGGAAACAAGCTTCCGAGGACCGGTTTCTGGCATTACAGCCGCCTTCAGCCGGGCTTGCTTGAATCCAGTGGCAAAGTGAGCAAGGGACTCACGTCTGAGCATTCCCTGCCACACTTATGGCGGCCAAAGCGGTACAAAAGGGGGTGGTGAAGGACGGAGCATCAGAACCAATCAAACACTCACACCCAGTCAAAAGATCTGGGTTTGATCCATCACCGTTCTTTAGCCCACTCTGCCACCCCAGTTCAGACATGGCTATATGCAAATCAGTCTGACCCTGTGCAGCATGGGAACAGTCCAGCCCGAACTGCCAAGCCATGCCTTCCCTGGACCAGAAACAAGCTTCCAAGGACCGGTTTCTGGCAATACAGCCGTCTTCAGCCCGGCTTTCTTGAATCCAGTGGCAAAGTGAGCAAGGGACTCTTGTCTGAGCATACCCTGCCACACTTATGGCGGCCAAAGCGGTACAAAAGGGGGTGGTGATGGACGGAGCATCTGAACCAATCAAACACTCACACCCAGTCAAAAGATCTGGGTTAGATCCATCACCGTTCTTTAGCCCACTCTGCCACCCCAGTTCAGACATGGTTATATGCAAATCAGTCTGACCCTGTGCCTCATGGGAACAGTCCAGCCCGAAGTGCCAAGCCATGCCTTCCCTGGACCGGAAACAAGCTTCCAACGACAAGTTTCTGGCATTACAGCCGTCTTCAGCCCGGCTTGCTTGAATCCAGTGGCAAAGTGAGCAAGGGACTCATGTCTGAGCATACCCTGCCACACTTATGGCGGCCAAAGCGGTACAAAAGGTGGTGGTGATGGACAGAGCATCTGAACCAATCAAACACTCACACCAAGTCAAAAGATCTGGGTTTGATCCATCACCGTTCTTTAGCCCACTCTGCCACGCCAGTTCAGACATGGCTATATGCAAATCAGTCTGACCCTGTGCCTCATGGGAACAGTCCAGCCCCAACTGCCAAGCCATGCCTTCCCTTGACCGGAAACAAGCTTCCGAGGACCGGTTTCTGGCATTACAGCCGCCTTCAGCTGGGCTTGCTTGAATCCAGTGGCAAAGTGAGCAAGGGACTCACGTCTGAGCATACCCTGCCACACTTATGGTGGCCAAAGCGGTACAAAAGGGGGTGGTGATGGACGGAGCATCTGAACCAATCAAACACTCACAACCAGTCAAAAGATCTGGGTTAGATCCATCACCGTTCTTTAGCCCACTCTGCCACCCCAGTTCAGACATGGCTATATGCAAATCAGTCTGACCCTGTGCCTCATGGAAACAGTCCAGACAGAAGTGCCAAGCAATGCCTTCCCTGGACCGGAAACAAGCTTCCGAGGACCGGTTTCTGGCATTACAGCCGTCTTCAGCCCGGCTTGCTTAAATCCAGTGGCAAAGTGAGCAAGGGACTCACGTCTGAGCATACCCTGCCACACTTATGGCGGCCAAAGCGGTACAAAAGGAGGTGGTGATGGACAGAGCATCTGAACCAATCAAACACTCACACCAAGTCAAAAGATCTGGGTTTGACCCATCACCGTTCTTTAGCCCACTCTGCCACCCCAGTTCAGACATGGCTATATGCAAATCAGTCTGACCCTGTGCCTCATGGGAACAGTCCAGCCCCAACTGCCAAGCCATGCCTTCCCTGGACCGGAAACAAGCACCGAGGACCGGTTTCTGGCATTACAGCCGCCTTCAGCCCGGCTTGCTTGAATCCAGTGGCAAAGTGAGCAAGAGACTCACGTCTGAGCATACCCTGCCACACTTATGGCGGCCAAAGCGGTACAAAAGGGGTGGCAGTTCGGGCTGGACTGTTCCCATGAGGCACAGGGTCAGACTGATTTGCATATGGCCATGTCTGAACTGGGGTGGCTGAGTTGGCTAAAGAATGGTGATGGATTAAACCCAGATCAGTTGACTGGGGTTGAGTGTTTGATTTGCTCCAACGCTCCGTCCATCATCCCCTGTTGTATCGCTTTGTCCGCCCTAAGTGTGGCAGGGTATGCTCAGACGTGAGCCCCTTGCTCACTTGGCCACTGGATTCAAGATAGCCTGGCTGATGAGGATTATGAATCCGAAACCGGTCCCAGGGTGCTTGTTTCCGGTCCAGGGAAGACATGGCTTGGCAGTTCGGGCTGGACTGTTCCCATGAGGCACAGGGTCAGACTGATTTGCATATGGCCATGTCTGAACTGGGTTGGCTGATTGGGCTAAAGAATGGTGATGGATTAAACCCAGATCAGTTGACTGGGGGTGAGTGTTTGATTTGCTCAAACGCTCTGTCCATCATCCCCTTTTGTATCGCTTTGTTCGCCCTAAGTGTGGCAGGGTATGCTCAGACGTGAGTCCCTTGCTCACTTGGCCACTGGATTTAAGATAGCCTGGCTGATGAGGATTATGAATCGGAAACCGGTCCCAGGGTGCTTGTTTCCGGTTCACGGAAGACATGGCTTGGCAGTTCGGGCTGGACTGTTCCTATGAGGCACAGGGTCAGACTGATTTGCATATGGCCATGTCTGACTGGGGTGGCTGAGTGAGCTAATGAATGGTTATGGATTAAACCCAGATCAGGTAACTGGGGGTGAGTTTTTGATTTGCTCAAACGCTCCGTCCATCATTCCCTTTTGTATCGCTTTGTTCGCCCTAAGTGTGGCAGGGTATGCTCAAACGTGAGTCCCTTGCTCACTTGGTCACTGGATTCAAGATAGCCTGGCTGATGAGGATTATGAATCCGAAACCGGTCCAAAGGTGCTTGTTTCCGGTACAGGGAAGACGTGGCTTGGCAGTTCGGGCTGGACTGTTCCCATGAGGCAGAGGGTCAGACTGATTTGCATATGGCCATGTCTGAACTGGGGTGGCTGAGTGGGCTAAAGAATGGTGATGGATTAAACCCAGATCAGTTGACTGGGGGTGAGTGTTTGATTTGCTCAAACGCTCCGTCCATCATCCCCTTTTGTATCACTTTGTTCGCCCTAAGTGTGGCAGGGTATGCTCAGACGTGAGTCCCTTGCTCACTTGGCCACTGGATTCAAGATAGCCTGGCTGATGAGGATTATGAATCCGAAACCGGTCCCAGGGTGCTTGTTTCCGGTCCAGGGAAGACATGGCTTGGCAGTTCGGGCTGGACTGTTCCCATGAGGCACAGGGTCAGACTGATTTGCATATGGCCATGTCTGAACTGGGGTGGCTGAGTGGGCTAAAGAATGGTGATGGATTAAACCCAGATCAGTTGACTGGGGGTGAGTGTTTGATTTGCTCAAACACTCCGTCCATCATCCCCTTTTGTATCACTTTGTTCGCCATAAGTGTGGCAGGGTATGCTCAGACGTGAGTCCCTTGCTCACTTGGCCACTGGATTCAAGATAGCCTGGCTGATGAGGATTATGAATCCGAAACCGGTCCCAGGGTGCTTGTTTCCGGTCCAGGGAAGACATGGCTTGGCAGTTCGGGCTGGACTGTTCCCATGAGGCACAGGGTCAGACTGATTTGCATATGGCCATGTCTGAACTGGGGTGGCTGAGTGGGCTAAAGAATGGTGATGGATTAAACCCAGATCAGTTGACTGGCAGTGAGTGTTTGATTTGCTCAACCGCTCCGTCCATCATCCCCTTTTGTATCGCTTTGTTCGCCCTAAGTGTGGAAGGGTATGCTCAGACGTGAGTCCCTTGCTCACTTGGCTACTGGATTCAAGATAGCCTGGCTGATGAGGATTATGAATCCGAAACCGGTCCCAGGGTGCTTGTTTCCGGTCCAGGGAAGACATGGCTTGTCAGTTCAGGCTGAACTGTTCCCATGAGGCACAGGGTCAGACTGATTTGCATATGGCCATGTCTGAACTGGGGTGGCTGAGTGGGCTAAAGAATGGTGATGGATTAAACCCAGATCAGTTGACTGGGGGTGAGTGTTTGATTTGCTCAAACGCTCCATCCATCATCCCCTTTTGTATCGCTTTGTTCGTCCTAAGTGTGGCAGGGTATGCTCAGACGTGAGTCCCTTGCTCACTTGGCCACTGGATTCAAGATAGCCTGGCCAATGAGGATTATGAATACGAAACCGGTCCCAGGGTGCTTGTTTCCGGTCTAGGGAAGACATGGCTTGGCAGTTCGGGCTGGACTGTTCCCATAAGGCACAGGGTCAGACTGATTTGCATATGGCCATGTCTGAACTGGGGTGGCTGAGTGGGCTAAAGAATGGTGATGGATTAAACCCAGATCAGTTGACTAGGGGTGAGTGTTTGATTTGCTCAAACGCTCTGTCCATCATCCCCTTTTGTATCGCTTTGTTCGCCCTAAGTGCGGCAGGGTATGCTCAGACGTGAGTCCCTTGCTCACTTGGCCACTGGATTCAGGATAGCCTGGCTGATGAGGATTATGAATCCGAAACCGGTCCCAGGGTGCTTGTTTCCGGTCCAGGGAAGACTTGGCTTGGCAGTTCGGGCTGGACTGTTCCCATGAGGCACAGGGTCAGACTGATTTGCATATGGCCATGTCTAAACTGGGTTGGCTGAGTGGGCTAAAGAATGGTGATGGATTAAACCCAGATCAGTTGACTGGGGGTGAGTGTTTGATTTGCTCAAACGCTCTGTCCATCATCCCATTTTGTATCGCTTTGTTCACCCTAAGTGTGGCAGGGAATGCTCAGACGTGAATCCCTTGCTCACTTGGCCACTGGATTCAAGATAGCCTGGCTGATGAGGATTATGAATCCGAAACCGGTCCCAGGGTGCTTGTTTCCGGTCCAGGGAAGACATGGCTTGGCAGTTCGGGCTGGACTGTTCCCATGAGGCACAGGGTCAGACTGATTTGCATATGGCCATGTCTGAACTGGGTTGGCTGATTGGGCTAAAGAATGGTGATGGATTAAACCCAGATCAGTTGACTGGGGGTGAGTGTTTAATTTGCTCAAACGCTCCGTCCATCATCCCCTTTTGTATCGCTTTGTTCGCCCTAAGTGTGGCAGGGTATGCTCAGACGTGAGTCCCTTGCTCACTTGGCCACTGGATTCAAGATAGCCTGGCTGATGAGGATTATGAATCCGAAACCAGTCCCAGGCTGCTTGTTTCCGGTCCAGGGAAGACATGGCTTGGTAGTTCGGGCTGGACTGTGCTCATGAGGCACAGGGTCAGACTGATTTGCATATGGCCATGTCTGAACTGGGGTGGCTGATTGGGCTAAAGAATGGTGATGGATTAAACCCAGATCAGTTGACTGGGGGTGAGTGTTTGATTTGCTCAAACGCTCCGTCCATCATCCCCTTTTGTATCGCTTTGTTCGCCCTAAGTGTGGCAGGGTATGCTCAGACGTGAGTCCCTTGCTCACTTAGCCACTGGATTCAAGGTAGCCTGGCTGATGAGGATTATGAATCCGAAACCGGTCCCAGGGTGCTTGTTTCCGATCCAGGGAAGACATGGCTTGGCAGTTCGGGCTGGACTGTTCTCATGAGGCACAGGGTCAGACTGATTTGCATATGGCCATGTCTGAACTGGGGTGGCTGATTGGGCTAAAGAATGGTGATGGATTAAACCCAGATCATTTGACTGGGGGTGAGTGTTTGATTTGCTCAAACGCTCCGTCCATCATCCCCTTTTGTATCACTTTGTTCGCCCTAAGTGTGGCAGGGTGTGCTCAGACGTGAGTCCCTTGCTCACTTAGCCACTGGATTCAAGATAGCCTGGCTGATGAGGATTATGAATCCGAAACCGGTCCCAGGGTGCTTGTTTCCGGTCCAGGGAAGACATGGCTTGGCAGTTCGGGCTGGACTGTTCCCATGAGGCACAGGGTCAGACTGATTTGCATATGGCCATGTCTGAACTGGGGTGGCTGAGTGGGCTAAAGAATGGTGATGGATTAAACCCAGATTAGTTGACTGGGGGTGAGTGTTTGATTTGCTCAAACGCTCCGTCCATCATCCTCTTTTGTATCGCTTTGTTCGCCCTAAGTGTGGCAGGGTATGCTCAGACCTGAGTTCCTTGCTCACTTGGCCACTGGATTCAAGATAGCCTGGCTGATGAGGATTATGAATCCAAAACCGGTCCCAGGGTGCTTGTTTCCGGTCCAGGGAAGACATTGCTTGGCAGTTTGGGCCGGACTGTTCCCATGAGGCACAGGGTCAGACTGATTTGCATATGGCCATGTCTGAACTGGGGTGGCTGAGTGGGCTAAAGTTTTGTGATGGATTAAACCCAGATCAGTTGACTGGGGGTGAGTGTTTGCTTTGCTCAAACGCTCCGTCCATCATCCCCTTTTGTATCGCTTTGTTCGCCCTAAGTGTGGCAGGGTATGCTCAGACGTGAGTCCCTTGCTCACTTGGCCACTGGATTCAAGATAGCCTGGCTGATGAGAATTATGAATCCGAAACCGGTCCCAGGGTGCTTGTTTCCGGTCCAGGGAAGACATGGCTTGGCAGTTCGGGCTGGACTGTTCCCATGAGGCACAGGGTCAGACTGATTTGCATATGGCCATGTCTGAACTGGCGTGGCTGAGTGGGCTAAAGAATGGTGATGGATTAAACCCAGATCAGTTGACTGGGGGTGAGTGTTTGATTTGCTCAAACGCTCCGTCCATCATCCCCTTTTGTATCACCAAAATGAAACAGGCGCAAACACCGAAAATTAATTGAGTTTGACAAAATCAATTGTTTTTCATCTTCTCATACAGAACTATTGGACTTGGCCATTTCTGCAAGGTCAAACTTAAACATCTTTCCTTCACCCTCCTGTTTTCCAAACCCATTTTATTGGCTCTTAGAATTCTTCAAACTTTACCACAGCTACTCTGTGTTAACATACGTGAATTCTCTCCTTTAAACATGGTTATTGGCTTACAACCAATTGACATATTTAATTTACTTGGTCCCTCGTATATTGGCACTACATATACCCAAGGCCCGTAAATTAAATGCTATTAGAGGGCCTTCAGCACTGATTGTGCCACCCACTTAAATCGCTCTTTAAACATGTCTCAGGTCTGCCAATGCAGCCTGTGTGTGCAGGTTTACACTGCCATTTCGACCTGGCAAAATTAACCTATTGCTAGGCCCAAATTATCCTTTTCAGTAATATACATAACCCATAGCCTAGGTCCAAAACATTCCAGAGGTCAGGATGCAGTGCATTTAAAGAGTTTGACATGTAATTTTAGGTTTTAGATGTCCTGGTAGTGAAAAAACCATAGCATGTTTTTCACTACTGCAAGGCCTACTTCTCCAATAGGATAACAGTGGGTTACCGTATTACACAAAATGTGGTAACTTTCAATTTGAGAGCAGGGGACGGTTCGAGTTTGGTGTCTAAAGAATTTTAACTAAAAACCCTTTCTAATGATGAAGTCATATTTTTAGTCACAGTTTTGAAAATGCCACTTTCAGAGAGATAGAATTTTCTTGTCCCAACAATTTGGTTTCTGCTGCCTGTATCCTGTGTCATATGACTAGGTGTTGTTGGCAGTTGGTCTTTGTGTATAGCTTCCAGACAGTGAGACAAAGGGAAGCTAGTTGTTGGCAGGATGAGCTGCTTGAGGAGCTGTCACCTACCAAATTTGCACCTCACAAAGGCTATGCCTAAGCACACTCACAAAGGGTTTGTCACTAGTCTTTTGTGTCCCCTGACAGCTCAGGTGGGTGGAAGCCTCTAGAAACATCTCCTGCTTGAATGTTGCCACCAGGTATATATTGGACCTCAGACCCCAATACCTCAATACGTATCTGGACCTGTGGAAGACTCAGAAGAAGGACTGCTATGCTGCTCTGTTGTAAGAAGGACTGAAACTCTGCTGCCCTGCTGCACTCATGCCTGAGTGAGAAGGACAGGACTTGCATCTTGAACCCTGGAAAACCAGAGTGGCTCCAGGGGCTAGTTGGCTCGCCTCATGATCAGAAACCTCAGTGACAGAACCTGTTTTTTGTTGGCTTTTAGGACTCTGCACACTTTACCACTGCTAATCAGTGCTAACATGCTTGTTGTCTCTCCCTTAAACATGGTTAAATTGGCTCACACCCAATGGGCACATATAATGTATTTGTAAATCCCTAGGAAAGTGGTACTACATGTACCCAGGGCCTGTAAATTAAATGCTGCTAGTGGACCTGCAGCACTCCTTGTGCCACCTCTTAAGTAGCCCTCCAAACATGTCTCAGACCTGCCATTGCAGTCAGCGTGTGCCGTTGTAAAATGCCATTTTGACCTGGTAAAATAAACCTTTTGCCAGGCCTAAAACTTCCTTTTTAACACAACCCAGTATCCCCTACGGTAGGCTCTAAGCAACCTCTAGGGCAGGGTTCAGTGAATTTACAAAGTTGGACATGTACTCTTAAATTATACAGGTCATGGTAGTGAAAACTGTTGAATTTATTTTTCTATGTAACAAAGCTGGCCTCTCCAATAGGATAACATTGGGCTAACCTATTACATTTAACAAGAGATAATGTTCAATTAGGAACAGGAAGCAATATCGAGTTTGGTGTCAACTAATTTATTAAATGCTAATATCGTTTTCTAAAATGGTGTGGGATTTTTTTCTTGTGTTGTGTTTCCTTCTTATTACTGTTTGAAGTGCTGCATAAATACTTTACACATGGCCTCTAAGTTACGCCTAACTGCATTTGAGATGATGTCATCATTACTGAATGTGTTGTAAATAAGATGCTACACTACGTTTGTCCTTTCACACAATATAGGTTCTCTCTATTGTGTTATGCAAATCTTAGTAAATCTGCCCTTCCAACACAAGAACGTCAGCTAAGCAGTACACTTTCTTTCTACAAAATAGTGAGAGGGTGAGTGACATCACCACTCTAGAAAGATTGCAGTTCATATACAGGTTTTACAAGGCTGCAGGTGGTAGTCTGTGCAGGATCACCAAACCTAATGGGACCCTACCCCTCAAACAGCACACAAAAAACTCAGAGATAACCTGCAACACCAGGTATTCTTTCTATAAAGTGACAGGGGCATTTGGTAGTGCACCATGCACATTGTGAGAAAAGGCCCCTTCTCTGCGTGGTCATCGTCATTTTTTGTAAACATGTTTTGCTGATTCTTAGATTCTGCACACTGGGGCACTGTTGCTCTGTATGTGCTTTGACATGTAATACTGGCTAATCCTTGATTGGTGTATATACCTCTTCCATAAGGCCAAAGTACATCGTATAGAAACAGCAACAATTAGCATGGACTATTAAATGTCACCTTTGAAAAGAAGCACTTATTGTGCCATACACTAGTGTGACAAGGACAAAATGGCTTCAGGCCTCTATTGTAGCCTCAGTGCTGCAGTTTAATCCTGCTGTGAGACCTGTTAAATACCTTTTTTTGTTGGGTAAAGAAACCTCTCTCTTAAATAGTCTTAAGCCATCTGTATGTAGACCTTGGTACATACAAGTGGGCCATGTAGAAAACTGATGTCAACATGACCCTATAGTGGCAAGGCCCTGAAAGCTATTTTCACTGTGGCAGTCCTATGTAGAAAACAGATTATAGATTAAAGTAGAAATACTGTATCTCAAGAATGAGAAAAACTAGAAAAATAATACAACAACTATGTTTATAGTTATTAAAAAACTGTTCAAAGATGAATCAACGTTTTAATACATTTTAAGGAAAAGTAACTTTGAAAAAGTTACCATTTTTCTGTCTGACATTCCTGGATGCTAATTTGTGTTAACTCTTCATCTTTTCCCAGCTTGTTCTTGGCCAGAATAACGTGTGAATGATGTGTGAAATTTCTCTCAGTACCTGACAAAAGGTCACAGTGATTGACATGTAGACCTAAACAGCCAGGGATGATTCCTTTGAGCTAAGTTGAAAGGTGGGGGCTAATCCCTTCAGTTGCACCACAGTGTGAAATCCTGCATAACAGGTCTGTCTGTGGCACATGTAAAACATATGCGGCCTTCAAAGGAGCAAACAGGCTGCCAGGACAATTTTTGTGTATGTTCTATCTGGTTGCTGTAGGAACATGCTTCTGTTGTTCCAGATGTCTACATCCTGGTTTGACGTGAGTACTGGCTTGCTTTAAACTAGATTTTAGTGTTTCTTCTGGGTGGACACCGGTGATTTCACAGTCCACTCCCCTGCAGATCCCCAGCTTTCAGAACTTACGTTTATTGAAGCTATCGATCATAGCCATCTTAGATTTGCTGTGAAATATTGCTTTTTGGGTCTGTTTGCAATAAGGCAAACACAAACTACTGAAAAAGTAGGCAAGCCAGGGCCTGAGAACATTTACTCTATGCTGTGGCCTACTGTGACCATTGACTGTCATTGAGATTTTCTTGTTGTGGCTTTTTTTCACTTTAATCTTTAAAAACTCATATCTTCACTTTTCCTAATAGGATTGTTGTCATTATGTTGTTATTTTCATTATTAAATGAATCCCTATTTTTATAAATTAGAGCGGTATTGAATTGAATTCTTTTCTTTGTTCTTTTAGCTGTTTATAGTAGTTCTAAAGCCTTTACATTGTTTTAAAGTTAAGTCTGACGGCTCGGTGCCATATATACCAGGGCTGAGCTCACACAAGCAAAACATGATAACACTCACCTAATGTAAACAATACTTTATGCATGGCATGCCTAGACCAGCCTGTACTACTTTTCAGAAGTGAGCACAGTTAAAATGTGTAGGTGAGCACTGAAAGCACTAAATTGAGACTATAGGGCAGATTTATCAAGACCATACTCCGGTACAAAGTAAAAAAAGTGACACAATAAGACAAAAAACCTTTCTAAACTATTTACTTGTTATTTTAGCAAAACCTTTAATGCATTGGAAAGTAGGCCTCAAAGGAATACAAGTAGCACTTTGCACTGCTTTGCACTAATTTGCATTGAGGGACTGCCCCATGGATCACACATGGCAGTTTCAATGCTACCTCCCATTGTTTTTGATACGCAGCCCTGTCTACTGAAATGGGTACACTAGGCTTCGCACCAAAAAATAAAACCTATTTGAGGCAGGTGGTAAAAAGTGGCGGTGTTTTTATTTTTCCATAGCTATTCTCACATTGCATGTGTGCTGTATTATAAAGCACAAATAGAATGTGTCAAAACTTGAAATGTTTGTTTAGGGATAATATTTTGTACTGTAAGAACATTCTTCCAGTACAAATCCTATGATAGCCATCATTCACACACTTTTGACTATGGTGCACACATGAGTGAATGGTTCTAGGCATCCTGATTGTGCTCCAGGGGAAAAGAGCAATAGTGCCTTATCTTTGTAGATATGTATTTGTCATGCTCTGTGCAGCATATCGCTGCAAATTTATCTGCATTGTTCTACCTTTTTAATAAACCTGCCCCTCAGTATGTGCCACAATTTTGTACTGACTGGTATTTTAAGCAATTGAAGACCTGGTACAGCACTATTTTACTACCTTAAAAAGTGGTAAATTATTACATGTAATTGAAGCTACCAAGGCTGGTGCTGTGTTTGGTTGCAGGAGTAGCTGTTCTTTGGAATATCTAAAGTAAACAAGAGAGCATAACACAATAACATAACAAGCAACATAGCAACACAATAAAAAATAACAGGGCACATTACAAGGAAACAGGCAAAACAGAACTCATTACAGTCTTTGCAGTACAATGAAACAAAATCATATTACAATAATGAAGTTTAAATACCCAGCATCACAAACACCAACAGAGCCCATCACCACCACAATAAAATGCCACACAACAAATATTCACAAATGTTCTTGCCACACTTTGCCTCCTACAGAATCCTGATCCATAATACAGTATAGTACCAATCACAGCTTTATTTTATCATCAAAGTCAAGAAATGGGACCCCTCAAAAATGATTTGTGATCCGGCTCCCAATGTGTGCTCACATGTACATCTGCCTAAAGACATGCAACAGAGAGTTTTCTCTAGATGGTGGAAGGGAGAAGGCACACTGCAGCACTCTTGTTAGACCTGAAATCCTTGCTGTGGATTTCCCCCTAACTTTTTGTCTACAACTCTCGTTGTTGCTGACTTCGTGTTTGCTGACATTAGGACTCTGTGCACTTTACCACTCCTAACCAGTGCTAAAGTGCTTTTGCCCGCGCCTTCAAGCATGGTAAAATTGGCTTACACCCAATTGGCATGTTTAATTAACTTGTAAGTCCCTAGCAAAATGACACTACCTGTGCCCAAGGCCTGTAAATTAAATGCTATTAGTTGTCTGCAGCACTGATTGTGCCACCTTCTTAAGTAGCTCTTTAAATATTTCTCGGGTCTGCCATTGCAGCCTACATGTACAGTTTAACAATGTGTTTTCTACTTGGCAAAATGAAGGTTTTGCCAGCCCCAAACCTTCCTCGTATTTATCGGTTCTCCCTACCTTAGGCCCTTTACAGCCCAGAAGGCAGGGCACACTGTATTTAAAAAGATGGATATATACGTTTTAGTTTTACATGTCCTAGTATTCAAAAACCCTTAAATTATGCAGAGGCCTACCTCTCCCATGGGATACCACTGGTCTTACCTTACTATATTTGATACGTGAGGATTTCCAAATGGGAACAGGTAACTAGTTCATGTTTGGTTTCTTTCAATTCTAATGAAAAAACCTTTCCCAGGGTGAAGTTGGACTGTAAATTCCAATTCTGAAAATGGCACTTTCAGAAAATTGGCATTTTCCTGCCTTAGCCATTTAGTACCTGCAGCCTGACTCTGGATCACATAGCTGACAGTTGGGCTTTGAGTATTCCTCTTAGACAGCCACACACAATAGGGAGCTTAGGTGTGCCTACATGGGCCCTCACTGGCAGGATGGGAGGTAAGAGCTGGGTACAGCCCCACTTGCACTTGAGTAGGCTGTGCCCTGCCTCCACAGAAAGAGCTGCATGCTTCCTGTCTGGAGCCGGGGCAGGGAATGCAGGGCACCTGTGCACTTCGAAGGCATGCCTCCAGAAGCTTCTCCCACTTCAACGGATATATATACTAGACCTCAGACATCAACACTTCAGTACACCTCTGGGCCTGTGGATACTCTGCTGGGAAGAAGAGGTGCTGTGCTGCTGAAAGGACTGCTACTCTACTGGACTGCTGCTCGCTCTGAAGAACTGCTGTCCTGCTGTGTTTCCCTGCAGCTTGCTGCCCTCTTGCCAGGGTGAGAAGGACTAGACCTGCATCTGTTGAGCACTTGACCTTAGAGTGTCTCCATGGGCCAGTTGGCTGGCCATCAGACTTGAGCTTCTGGGGCAGAAGACTCCAACAACCTCAACCCCAGCACCCGAACTCTGCCATTTTCCAAGTTGTGCCACCCTTTCTGGACCCAGGGGCCTAAGGTGCTCTGCCAGCCTCTGTGGACCCAGTGGAACCATCACATCTCATCCATTGTGTGGTGAAACCGTGAACAGAACTGATAGATCAACACTGCTGCTTGGATTGGGCTCATCACAAAGAGCCACATCGCCTGCACAGCCTCTTCAGAATTTCCGCTGCGTGGCGCATACTTGGCACAGGCCATTGCATCCCTCATTGATGGCAACCTTAATGATGACACCAGACTCCGCACCACAGGCTTGCAGCTCCTCGAACCAAAGCATTGTCCCAACTGACAGACACATCCTTGATGCAGGACTTTGCATCGCAAGCCCTTACTACCCGTATTCTTGACAGCAACGCAGGGTCTGGCATCGCAGCCTTGCTGCATTTCAAAACCAACACATCGCTTCAGCTGCTCAACGCATCTTTGACGCAGATCCTTACAACACTCCACAAATCAGGATTTAAGTACTTTGTTCAGTGGACCTAAGGGGTCCCTGTAGCCAGCTCACACATTATTGCGTTCTGCCGGTACTTGTGAATTTGCCCCGGTCTGGCATAACCAGATATCCACAGATGGTGCTTTGTACATGTTGGCACTATTTTCACTGAAATCTCTAAAATTGCATTTCTCCGGTTCTACTGATTGGATTGTTGTCATTTTGATCTTGCTTTATTTAATAATATTCACTCTTTTTGTTAACTTGGTGTGAATTCTTTTTTGTGTGGTGTTTCTCCACTTTATTACTGTTTGAAGTACTGTTCAAATACTTTACACATTGCCTTAAGTTAAACTTGACTGCTCTGTTCCAAGCTACCAGACGGTGAAGAACTGGTTACTTTAGGGTTGCCTTGTGCCTCCCCCTGACGAGGATTGTGGTTGCCGCTTGATCAGGGCTCACACCCCAGTCAACCAACGACCCAATTTGTTACGACTCTCCAGTCTTCAGATTAGTATGTGTGCTCTCCATACAGCTCCTGTAAGATACCAGGGCAGTGACACCATTATCCCACGCACAATATCATTACACAAAAAATCACAATAAATCATGGTACATATATCAGCAGCTGACCCAAACATTTGAATCGGCTATTTGCTTTCTTTGTAGAAAGTGTTAGGAGGGTTCAACAAGTCTCTGTAAACAGCACACTTTAACAAAAAGCAACGCACACATTCCGCCAATACATGTATACTAACACAAAAAAAAGATTCAGACTTTTTGCCCCAAATGGAGACATGCATGACTCACACTTGCCTTCATTTGCACGCCAAAAACAAATAGAGGCTCTCTTCTTACCGCTGAGGAATCATTTTGTCCATCAAACAAGCAGTATGCAACAGAAGCTAGATTGTACGCTTTGGCAGCATGCTTTCTTTGTTGAAGGTGGCAGGTAGCGACACCACAGCTCAACAAAAAACACAGTTACTTAACTGAAAAGCTAGAAAAAGAAACTGCAGATGAAGTATTCTCTTTCCAAGACAGAATAGGGGAGTTGGCAGACTATAATGGAAGTCATTTCAAGGTACCATCATGAATAACAGGTTTTGTCCATTCACTCTCAGAATGGACCTAGTGACTCCATAAATCACTAAGGAGGACACGATTTTCAACTCTATGCACTAATATGATGAACATTAGTATAGAGGAGTAGAAGTGCATAATTACTCTCTCTTAAAAGATCCTTAAATAGATGAACATGAAGGAGAGTTGGTGTGAAGGAAGCATTTCCAAGCTGTATATATAGGGCTATTGACTGTTTCTAATATGAAGGGGCAGAGAATGGATTTATAATGATAAATGTAATATTCTAAAACTGACTAGGTGTCATATTAGATGCTGACATGGGCAACTCAGTATTAACTGGTGTCATGGGGTGTGAAATGTGATTTCAGTCAGAAGCCTGAGTAAGCTCTCCTAACACCACTTTCAAGGACAGTTTATGACAATGATAGAGTTCTGTTTCTGCCACCAAAATCTTCAATTTTACCTTCCTAAGGAATTTTGGATGGCCACATTTTAGCAAGACACACCCTGTTTGGTGAGAGAAGTCGATTGTAAGGGCCTTATATAGTGGGGAGAAGGTTGAACTCTCGATCAACAATTGTCTGAAGTTTTTTAAGTGGAAGGCACAAAAGTACAAATATAAATCGGGAGTAGCTATGCCTCCATAGCTTTTTTCTTTCTAAATTTCTTTAGGGCAATTCTTGGATTGTTATTTCCCCAAATGACACTGGAGAAAAGACCTTGCACCTTTTTGAATCCAAATTTCTGGGAAGTCTAGCGAGATAGCATTAAAAAGGAAAATGTATTTTGGTAAAATTGACATCTTTAATAAGTTTGACTTGCCCAGAAAAGAAAGTGAAAGAACACCCCATGATTGTAGTTGTGTACTAACCTTCTTTGTAATTTTGTCAAAATTAACCTGAGCTATCTTATCGATATTTTGAACTATCTGGACACCAAGGTATCTGATTTCCTTCTTCATATAATTGCTCCTCTAGGGGGTATTCCATTTCATCATTTCTGATGTTTTGCTGATTAATCAGATAACCAGAAACCCTCCTGAAACTCTTTATCTCCAGCCACATCTCCGAAAATGATCTTTCAATGTCACCAATATATATTATGAGATCATCAGCATATAAGCCGATTTTTTTTTCCCAGCCATTGCAATTGAAGATAATAATATTATGGCAGGCTCTCAGTTTACATGCAAGGGGCTCAATATACATATTAAAAAAACAAAGGAGAGAGGGGGCAACCCTGTCTAGTCCCCCTTCCTATTTGTATTGATTTGTAAGTTTACCATTGATAAGAATTTTGGCTAAGAATAGGTTTTTGTGTATGGCTTTAATTGCTGTCATAAACGTTTCGCCTAGGTTAAGGCACTCAATTGTTTTAAACAGGAAAGACCAATTGACCCGATCAAATGCTTTAGCAGCATTGAATGTCAATACCACTAAAGGGGTCTTGTATGCCTGTGCCATGTCTATTGCCCCGATTAGGTCGTGTGTTAACTCACTGAGCTACCTCCCTTTCACAAACCCTTTTTGGTCTGATCGCTATTCAAAAGCGAGATAGGCCTGTCAGAGTCACAGAATCTTGGGTTGGTTTTAGTAAAATCGTTATTTTAGCTTCTTCCCATGACACGGGGAGACCCTGACCCTCTTTGAAGGATGAGTTAAACAGTAGAGAAAGAAAAGGCGCCAGCTCTTCCTTTAAAATAACATAAATCTCATTTGGGATGGAGTCAGGGCCAGCAGCTTTCCCCTTTTTTCAGGTGCTGATAGTTTGAGCAATTTCCTCCACAGATATGGGGCGATTTAATTGATTTTTTTCATTACTCTGAAGAAATGGGAGATCTAATTCTGAAAGTCATCCATATGATGTTCATCTAATGCCGTCTCTTCTGTATACAATTTTTTGAAGAATTGGACAAAGGCCTCCTCATTCTCCGAGTCCTCCGTAATAATGTTACAGTTATTTGAGCATCAGAGATCTTTTATCCAATTTCTTGACTGATCGACTTTAGTTTTCCAAGCGAGAAGTTTACCGCACCCCTCCCTGTATTCGTGATGAGCCGGCTTGCTGGCTTCCCACATTTTTTAAATAACTACTTCTAGGTGATCTGCGAGCTTATGTTTGACAGTTGTTAAATCTCTTGGAATTTTGGAATTCTCAAATCTTTCTCTAGATCTTCCTGAAAACCATATATATCAGCTTCTAACTTTCTAGTCTCCTCCTGCACTCTCTTAGTTTGGGCGATGGTTATGGTTGTTAGAAAGCCTCTCAGGAATGCCTTTTCACTGTCCCTTACTACTTGGGGTGATGCTGAGATAAGATTGAAAGCGAAAAACGCTTTAGTTTTTACTTTTAGTTTGTCAACTATTGTATTTTCTAGAAGTAATGATCGATTTATGGTCCACCTCTGAGATGGAGGGCACTTAACCATAGCTATTTCTAGGATCACCACAGAGTGATCCGACATATGTTCAGGACATGACGAACCTTGATTGTATTTTTACATGTAACAACAACGACTATAAAGAAGTCGATTCTGGAACGGTGGGCGCACTTTTTATAATGGAAGGTAAAATTCCCTCCAGTAGTCCTGGTCTTATGGTTCATCTCTCTCCAAATATCTAAGAGCGCTATATCCGACATCAATTGCCTTAGGCCAACTCTCATATTTTGTGCGTTTGCCGCTGCTCTACTTGAGGTTGAGTCTTGACTAGGGTCTAAGACCAAGTTGAAATTGCCCCCAAATATAATAGGGTCATTTATGTTGGTTAATTGAAGAATTAGAGAATACAATGAGGTAGGATTGTCTAGGTTTGGTCCTTAGTACCGTACGAACATCAGCCACGAACCATTGATTTTGGCCCTAGCGGTTGCCCACCTACCTGAGGGGTCAACCGTACAATCACCTAACATAGCTTGGGCAGTTTTTCGAAACAAAAGTGCAACCCTTTTAATTGTGCATGTTTTGGTAGTACAGGTAAAATATTTTATCAATTTTTGAATTTTTAAAATAGATGTCCATTCTTCTTTAAGCAACTGCGATTCTTGAATAAAGAATACATTACTATCAGAGAGTCTTAAATACTCTAGTATTCTCTTTCTCCTGGAGGGGACCCTTAGACCATTAACATTCCAGGACAAGATTTTCATGCTTTTAACTTTTTCTATTTTAGCCATGTCTATCCCAAGAAACATAGGTGTTACGAAAGTGCATTTTTAAAAATGTACTTGCATTTAAGGAGTTAGTCACCAGGTTATCTAAATCAATTTGATAAATTTGAGTGTTGTTTTTAAATGAAGACATTTTCTTTCTTTTTTCCCACATTCTCCCCCACCCTGTGTGTAAGTAAACAATTTTTAAACTTTGCATTTTAATTTGACCCTCCCCTGGGGAACCCTCCCTTGATGGTAGAGGCATAATTAAATTACCGCTAAATTTCGGACTCTGTCTCTAGCCAGGCAGGATTTAGCCGTTTCTCATTTAGATGTGATTCTAGAGAGGCTTTAGCACCCAGGCTTCTTAGTTCTTGCATGGATCTCCCCAACTTCCATTATTTGTCCTGAGTGATGTGTGAGATGTCTGATCTGACACGAAAAGACCATCCCCCTTTATTGTACACCCCAGCTTTTAATCCTCCTGCCAAGATCTTATCTTTTAGTACGTAGGATTTAAAGTTAACTAAAATCCTTCTCTGCTTTTTTTTTTCCAGGTCTTTTGGAAAAGGGGTCCTGGTGGACTCTTTGTATGTCATCCTCTAGGAGTTGTTTATCTATGTCAGGGAGCAGTTCTCTGAGGAGGTTGATTAGGAAATACCTTATGTCGCCTCCTTCCATGTCTTCTGGTATGTTCAGGAGCCTGATGTTGTTCCTTCTAGCGTTGTTTTCTTGACTTTCCAGTTTCTCTCTCAAATCTTTATCATTGACCTTCAGTGTTCGAATTTCTAGTGCATTTTTGTCTAATTGTGTCATAAGGTCCTCCATGGCCAACTCCATAACCCCGACTCTTTCTGAGATGACATTCATTTTGGTTTCTAGCGTTTCGCAGACTGCTTGTATTTTCAACTGGTTACTCTCTGAGATGGCAAATGTTTCTCTTATTTCTGTGAGAAGGATAGTTAATAGTCCCTCTGTGGAGGGCAAATCCTCTATATTGAGGTCTATACTTGAAGGCCATGGCTCTTCTGTCAGTATACTACTCTGCGGAGGACGTTGTGAGTCAGTGTTAGCAATTTGATTTGCCCTAGCAGTGGCAGTGTTGTCAATTTCAGACAGAGTTAATGGGGGGCACTAGTAATGTTATCGTTTTCAGCCAAGGTTGACAAAGGACCTTATCTATTTTCAAGACAAACAGGATCCATTTCTGTTCCGGCTCCTTTGGTATTCATTATTTTAAGAATTTCCAGTGGGGGCTGTTGTATTGAAATGCTGCCGTTACTCAATGTTACCCCAAGAGTATATTCAGGACTTTGCTGTACTTCATTCAAGGTGGGTTGCAAAGCTTGTACCTTAAAATATGATCGTAAGGACGGAGTGACACAGATGTTTACTGGTTTTCTTTTAGAATATTTTTGTGACTCTTTTTTAAGGTGTTCTTTTCAGCCAGTCTTTTTACTCTGTGGGGTGCTTGCAATTTTGAGGGGGTCAATTTGCGCCGTAGATGAAACAGGATCTTTAATAACGATCTCAGGGGAGGATTGATTTTTCCCCCAGATATCCCTATTTCTTAGGGTGTATCTACTTAATCTGTTCGCCCCTATAAGTGTTTCACTGTCCTGTTTCTCCTTCCTTGAGGTCCCTCATTCTGGATTTGATATAGGCCCCCAGTTCCCCCCCTCTCCTCCTTACTGGGGTCATTGGTGAAGGCCATGTACAGGGGTCTGCCTCCTTCAAACACGCCGACTCCCTGAATCGAGTCCAGCTTGCTTCCTTACACACCTGTGCCTCCGCCCGTGTCCACCGGGGGATTTCCTGTGAGCCCCCAGGGGTCAGCAAAAAATGTAAGCATGGAACTGCCGAGTCGATCACCCAACCCCCACTGCCCCGTAAGCCAACTATTACCTGGGTGCGCCTGCCTCGGGCAATCAGCACTGCTGCTTCTGACTAGCGGCTTCTCAGCGGCGTCTCCTCCACGCCGACTGCCAACGTTGCTCACGAGAACTTCTACAGTCCGACCCGCTCGGGAGAGAGCCTAAGGTGTGAGTAGTAATCCCACTGAGAACTGCCCTGAGGCTGGTCATTAATTTTGTGTTTCCTTCACGTCCCTTAGTTCAGATTTGCGTATACTCCACTATGGCAGAGCGAGAGCCCCGCGACTGCTACTAGCTAACAGATGCCATTTTCCCCTCCAGTCCTGTGCCAGCTCTGGTATCAGGTGAGACGACTTTTAAAAATTCTGTACTACAACGACGTCGCAATGATCTGGGATTCTCCAGGCACACTGGTGTGCTTGGAAGATGCCCTTGCTGTCCCTCTCCGGGCAAGTGGCCTCAGTGTATGAGGGCACCTAATTGCTGATGCCGAACTAATTTCCTGGCCTCACCTTTCGATGATCTGCAAGGACTCGGTTTCGAAATTCAGATATTATCAAGTGTCAAGCTGGGTAAAATCAATAGGAAAAGAATTAGAAGGGAAACCGGACTTTGCTTCAAAGATAAGTTCATGTCAAACAAAACCGAAAGAAGTGGCAGAGTGGTACTGGCTATTAGTTCAAAATGGAGAAGAGATGCAGGCCTCATTCACAGAGATTTGGAAGAAGGACCTGCTGAATGAAGATCTTGAAAAAACAGGGCAAGTATCTATGTCTCTCATATGATCGTATGTGAATTCCACACCGTTAAAAAAGAATCATCTCTTTACAGTTCATAAAGCCTACTGGACACCACATAATATAACAAGAATGGGGAGCTGGGGGATTAAGAAGTGTCCAAAATGTGGAGAAGACAATGCAAACGAGGTCCATATGTTTTGGAGCTGTCCTGCAATATGCTCCTATTGGCAGAAAGTTGGTAATACCGATTTAGTCATTATGGGGACTGAAATAAAATTAACTACACTATCTATAATTTTCAGAATATTACAGAGTGTCTCAGATAATTGACCACTAACAAAAAAGCATAACACACTTTTCTTCATTTTGATGTTGCTAGCTCGTAGAGAACTTTGTATTAAATGGATTTTACCCTGCTCCCCTACGGAAGAAGAATGGATTTATTCCATTCAGAGGGTATCCTTTTTAGATCAATCCTGTAAACAGAATAGAAAAACAAAGTATTGGGAAATTTGGGATAAAGGGAACATAATAGAATCACACACAAAATGTGTGTTCTCCGTCTTCCTTTTATCTAGTACTTTGTTGCTTACTGTTATTTCTGCTGCTTCTCTCTTCTTTTTTCTTTTTGTGTTCTCGGTCCAATGATTAAGATTATGCTGTAGAGGTTGCTTTGGTGGCAGGCCACCTCTATCTTAAAAAGGAGAAAAGCAATAGAATAAGAGTGGAATCAAGACTAAGTGGTAGACACCAACCAAGAGCTAAGGTTATGGACCCGGAGATATATGCTATATTTCTCTCTCTTGTAGAATGACTGGAGTTATACAATATTTCTGCCACTTGAGTTGGTCTGAACTCTCTTTTCTTGAACTCAAAGCATATTGTGGATAAGTGAGGACAAAAAAAAGGATAGCGTTGCTTAACTGTAATGTGAAGGACTGTTCAGCAGAAGAGACTAAAGGAGAGGTCTTAAAAAGACAGAAGCATGCTGTTATTAGTAACCTATCAACTCAGGTTTGATGAGATGGGTGCCTTACTCCATTGTTAGATGCAGGATTTTGTATCAACATTGCAAGTCCCAGGCATCTTGATTAAAAGAGGTGAAGCTGCTAGTCCCCCTTCTGGGTCTTTTCTTGATATAGCAAAAGAAGATGATGAAGGGACATGGCCAGGGCAGAGACCCATGAAAATACAATACTTCTGAGTCCACTATCAGGCCCCTGCTATTGCCTTAAAGGATGTCCTGATTAGCTACAGCTCAGGCAGAGGGCAAACAGAGCTGCTCAAGCATAAACAAAAATACTGGTACGTGATGCTTATCCAAGAGGGCAGGCCCTCATTGTGCATTACAAATGATTATGGCACAGCCTCAAGTTGGGAACTGCATTCTCCCCTCTTACCAATACTAACCACATTCGTATCTGCCAGTTACAGCAGCGACAGTGTCTTTCCCTTACAACAATGTTGAGACCAGCTGAGAGGGAGAGGACAGGGAGGAGATGGGCCCATTTCCTTTGCAAAATGCAGCACACATAGAAAGAGGAAGTAACAAAGAGATATAAATATATTTCTCCTTGTTATGCCTGCCCTTGGAAGGTGCATCTTTTTGGTGCATTCCCAGGTTTACCAAATACGGTAAATCTGGAAATGCGTCAAAATGCATGTGAGTTGTGTGGGAATAGCCACACAATGCCCCTGGTATGCCCTCCCAGGGCAGAGCAAGGCAACGCAGTGATTTGGATGCATTACAGTACACCAGATTTATGCAACAACTCAAGGCAATTCAAAGTGGCCTTGTGTAGCTTCATAAGTCTCACGTAAGGTTTGCATTGCACATATACCACGTTGTGTGGTGCACACACGATACAAACCTGGCCTTAAATATGCTCCTCTATTGTTCTTCTGAAAGGCATCATCATACACCCTGGCAAGAAGAGACTTTAGAGAAACCACATCCTCTTTACAAAAGGAAAAGATCCCTTACCAGTGGGTGTACCCTTCTGACTTCAGTTTTCTGTACATGGCAAACAAATAGCAACAAAAGATGTCCAAGAGGTTAAGAAAGCTTTACATCTCATTGAAATGGAATGGCATGTGAGAGAGCATAGAAAGACATGGCCAGGCCAAATTTACTTTTTGTATCCGACCCAGCCCCATTATGGTCAGCTTACCTTTTGACTTGGTCCCAGTCTTGCACAACCAGATACCTGCAGTTGGCAGTTTGGACATTTAAGGCACTATTTTGCAATACAAATGTTAAAAATTCATGCTGGTGCTTTTGTATTCATAAAAAAATTGGTTTGGGATTTCTCTTGTGTGTGTTTTCACTTTATTACTGTTTGTGGGCTGCAAAAATACTTAACAAATTCCTTCTAAGTTAAGTGTTCATTTTACACAAAAAAATAGCACTAGGGGGCGTGGCCAGCAGCCCATGAAGATGGCCGACTGTTAGTGCAGCTCCGGCCCCCACATACTTGAACCCCTGCAAATCCTGCCACATATCCAACCACGGAACGCGTACCCTTGAGTGACAACACCTGGAGAGAGACACAATTCGAGATTGCCTGCTCCGATCGCGGACACTGCAGGGAGCTGTGGACAGCAAAGCCACAGCCCAGGAGGGCTCGCGTGCTCAGGCACCTGGACAAGAGAGGGCGTGTCTGGGCGAATGGCCGTCGCGCGACCCGTGCTGTATGCGGAGTACGTGATTCACCATTTATAAACACGACAGCCGGGACACCCGGGAGTGTGAAGATGTGTAATGCCCCCCCCCCCAGTGAGCAATAATCCCCGAGGCAGGTGCCAATTGCCCCCATCTGCAAACTGTGAGTAGCGTAGGATAATGCAAATAGCTGGTTTGACCCCTGCCCTGCTATTCACTGCCAACTGTGCACTGTATTGGGAGGAGCCAGCAGAACTCAACTACAATCGGCCTCATAAGCACCGCAGAGGCAGATCACGCCACGCCTGCAGGGGTTGCCTTTTGTGTATCAGCATAAGGCCCTGATGTAGACCTATATTGCTGGGGTGCTACCAACAACCAACGGAGCACAGTGTGCAGAAGTGGAGGAGTGGGACTTGTCTGCTCCGGAATAGTCAAACCACACATGAAATCGCTTCCTCCTACCTCCCCCACCAATAAAGACATTTTATTGACCTCACCAGAGACCTCGCTTATTGGATATTACCATTACACAGTGAGGCGGGAAATCCGACAGGCCACGCAGCGCATGCTGCTGTAGGCGGCGGTGAGTACCTTCGAGCTGTGGTGCGGGAGACCGTGAGACCAAAATGGCATCATCCAGAGTCGGACGCCTGCCACATCAGCAGAAAATGGACAAGTTTGCCTCATTAAAGACACCAGGAGGGCGAGCAAACGCCACCCATGCTCCAAGACATGCTAGCAATGATCAACGGTGGCTGTGCCTCGCATGAGGGCCATATTGACTCAGTGGCCACTGATATATCCCTCCTCAGAGCCGACCTACGCAAAATGGACTCCCGCTTGAAAGATGTTAGTGGTGTCACCCAGGCACTTACTACAGAGGTCTCCGCCTTGGGCAGACAAGTCTTAGAACTACAAGAAAAAACTGAGCATCTGTTGGTGCAGTTGGAAGATTACAAAAAAACGTTTAGGAGGAATAACATCCGCATCCTAGGGGTGCCCGAAAGAGCAGAGGGACCGGCGGCGGACATCTTTGTCGATCAATTGGTGATCAAATATCTGCTCCCCAAAAACCTATCCAACTACTTCTCAATTGAGAGAGCTCATCGCGTACTGGGGGGTCGACCCAGGCCTAGGGCACCTCCACGACCTATCCTGGTGAGGGTGTACAACGTCCGCGATAGGAACCATATCCTTCATTTGGCTCACAATACATCTCCTCTCAGATTTGAGAAAGGCACGATCACCTTTTTTCCTGATTTTACCACCAAGGTTCAAAAGCAAAGACGCTTCTTTTTCATGGCAAAAAAGGCTCTCAGAAAGCGAGAGCTCAAATATACAATGTTATTCCCCGCAAAATTGCATGTTGAGGCGATGGCCGGACCTGGTTCTTCACAGATTCCGCCGAGGTCATGGACTGGCTCGATGGATGACAAAAGACGGGGAAGGCGGATGCCCTGAGCGAAAACAGCTCTGAGAATAGGTATCAATGACTAACTTGGGGACTTGCCGAGCAAAGAAGAGTCCTATGACTCGAAGGGATGTACATACTGGGCCAGGAAGCCTGGATTCAAGGATCCCTCAAGGAACAATCACTTAGATGGTGTTGGCACATAACTGATGGGTGGGGGGTTGGGGTTGATGTCATCTATGGAACCAGCTGTCCTGTCATATGGTCTTACTCCAGACTGAGATTGATCTGCATTGCTTTGTGCATCTGTAGAAGCATATTTCAAGACTTTGATGGGTATATTCTATGTTATATACTAGTTCCCGTGGCTCAAATGTCAAGTTCAGACATGCAGGGCTGAGGGGTGCGGGTCAGGTCCACATTCCCCACTGAAGGGTTGTGAGGGCAACGGGCACTCTGCACTGTTGGGGATACAGGTTATTTTAATCTGATTAGCAGGGAGGCAGGGAGCATGGTGGAGGGTGTTTTGGGAGTTAGGATGGGGTGGAGGGTGTTTTGGGAGTTAGGATGGGCAGTTTTTTCTGTTGTTCTAGTTTCACATGGCTATGCCATGCTTTCATACTGTCACAGGCTATATTTTTTGCTGCCACTGAGATGTCACATGATCTGATAGGGGTGCCCCGTACATATTTGATGGGTTGCTTTCAAAATATACAGTTGAGCAGACGTATCCGTGGCTGCACACCTCGACCATACACAGACCGCACCAACAGGGTGCATCCAGTTGCACAGATCCCTCACTTCTGTCACACACAATTTCATTTTTCCCTCCCTACATATGGGACCACATATAGATCTTAAGCTCCTGACATGGAATGTCAATGGGTTGGGGAACAAAATCAAATGAGGGATAGTCCTTCAATACCTGAAGAGGCAAGCACCTGACATTGTACTCCACCAGGAAACACACCTGGCTGGTAATTCATGTAGGGCCCTGAATAGGTGGGGCTATCAGCTGATCGCACACGCTGGATTCACCTTGGGTTCACGGGGGACTTGAGTGTTTATACAGGATTGCTGCCCCTTAATGGTACACAAGACCCGCTCTGATGAACAAGGTAGATTTGCAGTTGTATGCGGTACATGGGAGTGGAAGGCACTTAATGTGATCTCGACATATCCCCCCCCCCGGGTTGCAGTGCTCCACATTGCAATACCTCGGAATTCTTATCTTGATCTTCCCCTTGGCGCGCTGGTGCTAGGGGGAGATTTTAATCTCACAGTAGACGACGCACTGGGTCGCTTGCCCCCGTGTTGGGACCATGCAGCAGGATCCCAGCTTGCTGAATTCCTGCCCGCTATGGACCTGGTCGATATATGGCGACCACTTAACCCTAATACCATACAATTAACCTTTCACTCCGGAGCCTATAACAGTCAGTCACTAATTGATTACATGTTTACACATGCACAGGGCATTCATGAATTCACTGAGTCCTGCTGCCTCGCTCGGGAAATCTCGGACCACTCTACCATCCTCACAAAGTTATCCGTTGGTTCCCCACCTTTACACACCATTCTGACCATAAACCCATGGGCGCTCAAAATACCGCACATGAAAGAGACATTAATTAAAGACACCGAGCTATACTTTAAAGAAAATGACAGCATGGTCACCTCAGCCCAAATCCTGTGGGGCGCGTTCGGGCAAGGCTATGGGACTTAATGGGTTCCCGATAGAAATTTTCAAACCGAGAGCTTCCAAATTGTTCCGCTGTTTGCGCCAAAGGTATCTTGAGAGCTTTGCTAAAGGGATGTTGCCAACAGATATCAGACTGACCTCAATTGTGGTCATCCACAAGAAGGGAAAACCACCTGACAATTGCAAGGCATACAGACCTATGTCCCTTCTCACGGTAGAAACAAAAATACTTGCAAAATTACTCGCCAATAGGCTCATTCCCCATGTCACCAGGCTAATACACCCAGACCAATCAGGCTTCATGCCTAGACAAAATACCGCCCTGAATTTGCGGCAACTAAATGGGGTGCTGGGCAGACACCACCCAATTAGGGAAGATGCAGCCCTATTGTCCCTAGATGTCAAAATGGCATTTGCTACAATTGAATGGAACTTCCTGTTCGCAGTCCTGGAGAGGATGGGATATGCCCCCAAATTCATAAAGTGTGCACAATTACTATATGCCTGCCTGGTCGCCCAGGTTGTAGTAAATTAGCGTACCTCAAGGCATTTTAAATTGTGAAGGGGAACCCAACAAGGTTGTCCCTTATCGCCCCTAATATTTGCCTTGGTACTGGAGCCTCTAGCAGTCTGGGTGAGGGGAGACCCCCAGATCCATGGACTTAAATGGACAGAGAATCACAAAGACAGCATCTCGTTGTACGTAGATGATATCCTGATATGTATGGCTTCACCCTCATCTACCCCTCACCGTACCCTTCACATTTTTCACATATGTGGCACTCACCCGGAATACACTATAAACTAGTCTAAATACTAGCTATACATACTGTGGGGGCCACAACCGCACAATCCAAGAGGATACAACATCCCTGTTGCAACGGGGGGGTTTCGCTATCTAGGTATATATATACCAACTGACCCAGGCCAATCCTATGAAGCAAACTTGCAGGAACCTCTGAGATGCTTTCGCGCTGATGTTAAACATTGGCGCTCACTTCCTCTGACTCCTTTGGGACGTGCAGCCCTTTTTAAAATGCTAGTGCTGTTGCGCTTTCTTTATGTCTTGCAGAACACCTCCAATAAAGTCTGTGACTCCTACTTCACTAGCATTGACAATGCAGTCCGTGCTCTCCTATGGACGGCTGTGCATCACGGATTGCCATGAAAAAACCTTTGATGGGATGGTACGAGGGGGGCATCACACTACCTGACATTAAGATATACTATCAAGCATCTCAATTAGTGGCAATCAATCAGTGGGCACATGGAAATCATGAAGACCCAAACTTTCTAACTGATCGATGGCTCATGGGGCAGGGCGGATATAACAGGGCATTATACACAAACCCCCGAAAGTTCAATCTCACTGGATCGAAACTTGGCATAGGCTCAATAAACAATTGGGTTGGCACAATCAAATTACTCGTGCTACACCACTATGAGAACCTGAATTCATGGGGCGCCTGAGTACCTCCCCAGGGTTTGACAAGTGGGACTTGATTGGCATCTGAACTGTTGGGGATCTGTGGAACTCAGGGAGACTAGCCTTTTTCACAGACCTCCAGAAGAAGTACGAGCTTGCACAGACCAAAGCATTCAGATATTTACATATTAGCCACGCACTCAAAGCGGTTCTGGCAAAGGGTAACCCACTTCCTGAGGCTTCTCCACTGGAAGATAGGTTACTATTAGATCCCAGGAACAAAAAAGCCCTATCTCTCGCATACAAAAAACTGATTAATAACAGTCCGGACCATCTCAGACATCTGCAACAACATTGGGGGGTGGACTTGGGCATTTTCTAGGAGGATAATTGGCGTGATGCCTTGCCCTCCCCTAGAGAGGTAGCCATCCCCATGAGACTGCGACTGGTCCAGCTGAAGATTCTCCATCAAGCCTATTTGGCTGCGGGCATTCTAGTCAAAATGGGCTGATGGACAGATCCCCTTTGTCTCCAACAATGCCGCCCGGAGGAGACTTTTTTTCACACTATATGGGACTACCCAGCGGCTCAATCATATTGGGACGCCATTACCAAACAAATGGGAAGGGCTGGGGGTAAGACGTTGACGTCCTCCCCAAAAATCTGGTTACTCACTGTGTGGGACGCCACTGACCTTACACAGACCGAGAAAACATGGGCCTCGTTGGGACGGGCCATTGCAAAATGCAACATCGCACAGAAATGGGGTGTGGGAGCAATGCCTACTATTCATGCCTGGGCGGCTGACATGGACAGAATCATGATACACAGGGGATGCCCTGGGAAGTGGGACTGCAAGTAGGGTATGTGGAACAAATACAGCGGAGAAATATGAGTGTCTTCAACAGTTGAATTGCGAAATGAGACTTGACAATGCGCTTACTGATGATGGGCCACCTCCGAGCTGGGGATTGTGATGTTATTGATGTAATTTATAAAAATGTTGTCAATTAAATATCGACCAATTCAAAATGCTCATGTACATGTTCATGTCATGCATGCCATAACGCCAATGCTTTGCTGTGCTGTTGTTTATGTTTTCACCAATACGATAGTTTTTTTTTTAAATAAAGTGCTAAATGCAACAGGACATGATTAGCAAGCACAAGTACAACCCTCCTCCTCCAAAATTGTCATGAGGATGCATGGTAAAGTGCTCAGAGTATAAGCTGTCAAAAACTATTTCAGCAAAAAGTAGGAGGAGGAAGACAAAAGTTTTGTGGAATTCCCTGCAACATGGGCTATTTCCCACAATAGGTCCCTGCCTGTAGAGACCAAGGTCCATATTTACTAAGCCCTTGTGCTGCCATTGCTGCTCACTAGGTGATGCAAGCTAACACAAGGGCTTAAGTTATATTTTCTTAGCCATGCAAAACCACCTTGCATGGCTCTGCGTAACTCAGTAAAGCCAGAGTAATGCAAGGCAGTGCAAATCACTGCCTTGCATTACTCTATGTTGGGAAGGCATTCCATGGGTAGAGGGTGGGTGTTCCGATGCATCCACCCATAGAATTTGATACATTCCCAGATTTATTAGGGGTAGTGAACCTGGGAATGTATCAAAATGCTACACCATCTCAACAGAGGCATAATGAGGAGTAATACGTTTATTTCTTCTTTTTATTTCCTCCTTCTGCGTGTGCTGCATTCTGCAGCACACATCAAAAGAGGAAAATGCTTCTGAGGAATGTTTTGTGCAAGAAAGTGTCCCTAAATGCTGCCTAGCACCAACACAGTCTTCTTATATTTCTTTTTGTAAGATTTCCCACCGCCACACAGAGCACAGAATATATTCTTTTTTTCTCATTTGTTTTTCAATTTAATTGCAAAAGAATTAGATTTAGGCTAATCTTATTTTTAAGCCTTTTTCGTACGTGCAGACAAACAGACACATGTATATGTACACAACACTTTTTACATAAATATATACAAACAAATATACATACATTGATCCATTGGCATTTCTTTTTCAAATATTGTAGCCCAATTTCTTTCTAAAGGATGCTTGCTACATGGGAAGACTCAGCATTCCTTCTCAAGTAAGATCAACCAGACCTATCAACAAGGAGTATAACAAGTCTATAGCTTTTTTAGACCTATCTTAAGTACTTTGCTCCTTGCAAAAAAATATTTTCTTCTTTGAACAAAATGTCGACGCGTTTCAGCCCTCACAGTATGGGCCTCATCAGGACTCGGGCTAATAGGGTATTCCATCTACAGGATCAAAAAAATCATATATAACTCTATACATCCTATAATAAGTACGTTAAGAGATCAGGGTTTTATGGTAAATATTTACATATATACGTATTCAAATACCTAAGTAACCTCGAAGTAGTCAGACTAGGTAAGGAATCACACCCTTAGTGCCTTTACTCTAAAACGTGTGTGCACCCCGTGCATTTCAACTTCCAACAGACCTTCCAAATCTGATATTGCCGTGAATGAATAAACCACCCTGTGTCGTGTTACAGACAATATATTTGTCATAGGATGGGACAATTTAACTGTCTCACCTAATACTAAAAGTGTTCTATTGGTGTCCTAGGCATCATTTGTTTTTTTATATATAACTTTATTTACCTAGATGCCAAAGGTTTACCGGGTTTTCCCTTATTTTTGAAGTAGCACCAATACAGGCACCTTGGCACCACGTTGCAAGTTTGAGTTATGAGTAGGATTGTTTTGGAGCAGGAAAAGACACCTTCCTACACTAAGACAATCCTAAAAGGTATTTTCCTTTTTCTACTTGTGATGAGGGTTGCAAGGAAAAAGGGAGGAGAAATAAATATATTTCTCTCTGTTGCAACTAGGTCATGGAGGTGCACCACATTGACATATTCCCAGGTTTACAACTCTTTGTAAATCTGAGAATATGGCAAACCCCCTTGGCAGATGCATGGAAATGCCCATAATCCACCTTGAAATGCCTCCCTGCTGCAAGGCAACACAAGGCAGCAATATACGCTGCCTTTCTTTACCATGTATTTATTAAACCACGCAGGGCCATGCAAGGTGACATTGCATGGCTTTAAATCCTAGTTAAGGGATTGTGTTGTCTTGCAATACTTTGCAGGATGCATGGGCAATGCATGCCTTTAGTAAATCTGGCTCAGAGTGTGAAAAGACTGAAAGGAACATCCCACAAGAGGAACAGGACAGAGACCATACAGAACAATATCATCTTCCCATGCTGAAGTCTACCAGGAGGTGTTGTGGTGTTGGGTTCAAATCAGGCCTACATACTCTGCTAAACTCTCGAACGCCTTAGTATAGAAGTTGGCACGGACACTGGAAAAGGTAAAAGACAAGTTTATTAAGACCCCATGGGGTGGTGATACATTCCTACAGCACCCTTCGGCAATGTAAGAAGTAGCACACCGAACATTGGTGCGCGACCTCTTTTATACAGTTTAATAGCAATAAAAAGATAGGCGGTTACAAGTTACACATTTTAGGTACATATAAGGTCATTTTTGGAACACAGCCAGCACGTGGGAGGAGTTCAACAGCACTGGTCAGTTAGTGTGAACATTCCTAAAGAGTGACCAGTTGATGCATAGTGCGCATGTGCGCTTGACCAGTACTAAAAATAGCCTGTTGCCGAGCAGAATAGTGACCATGGGTATCGAGAAAGGACGAAAGGGCACACTGACCACGAGGCAGCGTGTTCATAGGAAACGGAAGTCAGAGGGATTCAAAATGGCCCCCGTTCGTTTTGGTCAAGTTAACAGAAAAGACCGTGTAGCTGTGCTAAACGCTAACTCAGGAGCTGCCAAAACACGACAGACGGCCCTTTTAGCGTTTAGCAAAAGCTACCTCATAGTGGACGTAGTCAGAATGTTCATCCTCAATGTTAATAGCCATTATTTTCAATACTTCATCATTGATCAGTTTCTCTTGCTTAACAATAGCTCGTTTGGACGGAATACAGGCTGTGATACATACAGAACATAATGTAGGGCCACATTGAATACATAGACAAAGGAAAAATAGTACTCCAATAAAAACACAGAGAATCGTTAATAATTTCCAACCCCAAGTACTAAGCAGGGTCCAGAACCAACCAGAAAAGGTCCATGTTCCATTTTCTGGGTGGATCTCAGCAGCTATCTTATGTAATTTTGTAATCGAATCATATACAGAAGGTGAGTTATCTGGTACGTACACGCAACAACTACTTCCGATGACGCGGCATGCTCCACCTCTATCAGCTAGTATCACATCTAGAACCATTCGATTCTGGAGCGCCACAATTCTGGTAATTTGCAATTCCTCAATAATATTCCCTAAAGCGGAGGCAGTTTCGTTAGCGACTGCTTCCACCACACGCGTAAGCCGCCTTATTTTCCTGCTATTCAGTGCAGCTCCTACGAATGAGAATAACCCCAAATTGAAATCTACATATTGTTGTAAAGTGGTATCAGTCTGGTCTATTTCATCAAGATCTACTGTTCGTTTGACCCTGTTCAGTATGAAATCATGGTACAGAACGTAATCATTGTGGTACATGGGAGGAGCAATAAATACAGGTGGTAATACAAAAGCTATATAACACGTTCCCAACCATCCCAATGGTAGACGATGGTATCCCTTATTTCCACAAATGAAATATGTGTTACGTGAAGCTACAAATGCAATTCCAATTGGTGTATCAAAGGTAAGTGTAATATTACATTCACTGCGGCCTACAGGGATTGTACCTTTATTTCTAATACACAAATCTGCTTTTGTATCGATAACTGTTATCATGTATAGGCTTGTCACATTTATAAGTCTTTGGTTCGTATATACACGAGGTGTAGAAACATTGTCCGGACGGTACTCTTCCCATTCAAACTTAGTTCCTTCAGCGTGTGGATAGCCATCTTTGTCGTTATAACATATTTTATTCAACCGAAAAAGTAGTCCACCTTTCGTTGGCCATCGCAGAGTAAAAAGAAGAGTGTACCAAGCATGACAAGAACCATTATGAGAAAACGGGAGAGGAATGAGTGGTGTTCCTCCCTTCTTCTGATGTCCGGGCAACATTCCACATACCCAACAATTGGACGTGTTGGTCATGTTATGAGTATGATGCAGAATCTTAATAAAGCTGTTATTCAAATAAGTCTGCCTATGTCTTTCTTCGTGAAAAGGCAGAGTGAAATGAAAATGTTCAGATGGACTTGGAGTGGTGGGCAGCAAATGCTCTCGTACAGGAAACAACAGTTCTATAGTCCAAGCTAATACTGCGATCACCACTACGGTCAAGACAAACAAAACAGCACCAAGAATTCTCCCTCTTCGTGTCGAAGGAGATGCCATAGTTCACAAAACAATACTCTTCAAAAAAACAACACTAAGCGGGAAAAATAAAAATGATGGTTCTGAACCGAGGCTGCCGTTGATTTGTTCTCCGGGATTCAAGACGGGTGTCGCTACACTGGGCAGAACTGATCCCCCCCCCTTGATATTCCCGGCTTCCGTTTCACAAACCTCAGAGCGGTTACCAACCAGTTTCAAAAACACAAAAGGAATCTTATTTCCTGGGGCGTAGATTGTACTTCACTTTATCAGAAACAACGTGGTCCGGGAAGGCTCCCTCCAATTCATCAGGCGTGACAGCTGGGCTCTTTTCTGTATCCAAAATCTTTCTGTAGTCGGATAGTACCACAGGGCTCACCAGATCCGGAGAGACACGTCGGCAGTGCGTTGAATGTATCCACCGATTCTTGTTAGTGACTCTCACAGCAGTTCGCGTAGCCAGCAGCACTTGCTCAGGGCCATGCCATCTCGGTTCCAAACTGCTGGATCGTTCAAATACTTTGACCATCACGTGGTCCCCAGGGCGGAGATCGTGAGCCTCACCAGTGAAGTTATCAGGGAGCGCCTCTCGAACCTGTTGATGAATAGAAAGCAAATCATTTGTCAATCGTGCCAGATAATCGTTCATCATTATACAAGGCATATCATGTATCAAACGAGGTTTTGGAACTCCCCAAATATTCATAGGCCTTCCAAACACCACTTCGTAGGGTGTGAGGCCAGATCGAGAATGTGGCACTGACCGAATGGACAGCAATGCCAGAGGCAAAGCGTCCGGCCATTTCAGAGATGTAGATGCCACTATCTTTGCTAACTTCAGCTTCAGAGTTGCATTGTATCGTTCTACTAAACCTGCTGATTGAGGATGAAAAACAGCATGGAATCGTTGCTTGATTCCCAATCCTTTCAGGACGTATTCCACTACTTTTCCAATGAAATGAGGGCCATTATCACTCCACATAAGTTTACAAACACCGTAGCGCGGGAAGTACTCCTTGAGTAACACCTTAGCTGTTGTCAATGCTGTATTGTCTTTCGTAGGGTAAGCCTCAATCCATTTGCTGAAGGCACACACCACTACTAGGACATACTTAAGATTATTACAGCGTTCCAGCTGGATGTAATCCATTTGTAGTACTTCGAATGGTGCAGTAGGTGGAACAAACCCTCCTTTAGGAGTATGAGTCCCTTGTCCAGGATTGTGCTGCAAACATATCAGACAGGTCTGCACTACTCTCTTAGCCGTGCTAGCAATGTCAGCATTTTCCCAAACTCGTGTAAGCAATTTAGTAATTGCGAGAGCTCCAATGTGTGCCAGCCCGTGTGTCATTTGCACCATTGTTTGTAAATAGGCCATGGGTAGTTTCCATCTCTCCATATCTTTACTACGCCAGCAACCCTCATCATCCAATACTCCTTCAGTGGCCCATTTCATACGTTCTGCCTCAGATGCTGACTTCTGTATATCTAGTATTTCTTCTCTAGCATCATGCCACCGCTCAGCTTGTGACTTCACCACATACATGGGGAAATTATTTTGCAGCATAACGGTCTCTCTCGCAATGCGATCTGCGAAAGCATTGCCTTGCCCTATTTTGTCCGTCACCTTTTTGTGTGCACTGCACTTGACTATTGCAACTTTCTTTGGGCATAACAGTGCATTCAGGAGATCGCGTACCAATTCTCCATGCATGATGTGTACTCCGTGTGAAGTCAGGAATCCTCGTTCCTTCCAAAGTAGGCCAAAATCATGCACTACTCCAAAAGCGTAACGACTATCCGTGTAAATGTTCACACATAGCCCAGCACTTAACTCACATGCTTTCGTTAAGGCTATCAATTCAGCTGCTTGAGCCGATTTCTGGGGTATTCGTGCTGCTTCTACCACGTTCTTAAGTGTCGTGATCGCATAAGCTGCAGAAGTCGTACCATCTGGTAACCTCACGCACGATCCATCAACCCACAGTTCCCCATCTACATCTGGAAACGGTATATCCTGTAAATCGATACGACCCTTTGTCTGTTCCTCAGTCAGAAAAACACAATCATGTTGTTCTTCCTTCTGGGTCTCAGCAACAGGATCCGGCAATAAAGTAGCAGGATTCAGTGTCGCACATCGCTTTAGTGTGATGTGCGGCGCCAACAACGTTAGCTCATATCCTGTCAAACGGGCACTGGTTAGATGCTGCGTTTTTGTTTGATTCAGTAACGCATCTACCGCATGGGGAACTAGCACCAACAATTTGTGTGACAAAACTATTCCCTCACTTTGTCGTATCGCAACTGCTGTTGCTGCAACTGCTCGAAAACATCCAGGCAATCCTCGAGCCACAGGGTCGAGTACCGCCGAGAAGTATGCACAAGGCCTCTGTTTGTCTCCGTGTGTCTGCACTAACACTGACAATGCACACCCATCCTTCTCGTGTACATATAATGTAAAAATCTTCGTGTAATCAGGTGTACCTAACACTGGTGCAGAACAAAGAGCTTGTCTCAATTGTTCAAAAGCGTTCTGACATTCATCCGTCCATTCAATGGGAATCGGTGTATCTTTAGACAACAATGCTAACAATGGTTTAACGATATGTGAAAAACCCAATATCCATTGCCTACAAAAAGACGTCAAACCTATAAAGGCGCGAACATCCTTCTGAGTGCGAGGGACTGGAGTATCTAGGATTGCTTGAATTCGATCTGATGTCAATGCACGGCCCTCCTTAGACAAAAGATGACCGAGGTAGGTCACCTTTGGTCTACAATATTGTAGCTTTTTCTTCGAAACTTTATGATTATGTTTGGCCAGGAAGGAAAGCAAGGAAAAGGTACTCTTCTCACATTGTTCTGGCGTGTCTGCAGCAAGTAAGATATCGTCTACATATTGAATGAGAACCACTCCCTCTTGTAAGTCAAAGGAATCAAGCTGTCTTTTTAATGCCTGACTATAAATGCTAGGACTTTCAGTATAGCCTTGAGGAACTCGACAGAATCTGTACGATTTATTATTTAATGTAAAGCCGAATAGATATCGACTGTCAGGATGTACAGGGATCGAAAAGAAGGCATTCTTCAAATCGATGACTGTAAAAGTAGTTGCCGTCGATGGAACCAACGTAAGCAACGTGGTGATGTCAGACACCACCGGGTACTGAGGCACTACTATCTTGTTTATTTCCCTCAAATCAATAATGAAACGGTAAACCTTAGCATCTGTATCTCTTTTAAGGATCGGTAAAATTGGGCTATTGCAAACATTGTAGGGGACTTCCTCAACTACTCCTGCCAAAATCAAATCGTTCACAATGTGCATCAAAGCAAGTTCTCCTTCTCTGGAAATCTTATATTGTGGGACACGTGGTAGAGATACTCCCTCCTTTACAGTAATACGTACTGGAGGGATTAACATCTGCCCCACATCCGTGTCAGAAGTGGCCCACAACGTGTTTGGTAAGGAGGCCAATACTTCAGATTCATGGAGAAAACACACTCGCTCAAAGTCTGGGTAATTCTCATTCAACACAACTCGCACTCCTTCTGGGGCACAGCGAATAGTAGCTCGAAAGTGTTTTAACATATCAAGTCCAATAATATTATCTGGTGTATTTGGAGACAACAAAAAGGGACATGGGGCAGCAAATTTATCAACATGAAATGCAACTGGTTGAGACAATGGGCTAGAAGTAGGTGTTCCATCGAACCCTATTGCTGTAATTACCTCGCCAGACAGGGGAGCCCTTGGAACCAAGTATTTGGACAAAGCGCTACGAGTAGCTCCTGTATCGACCAGAAATTGATCAGTGGAACCCAGAACATGTGCTTCTATGTATGGACCCCTTTGATCAACTGGTACCTCAACCGATTCCACACCCCATCCTACGCAATCCTATGCATAATGCTCATCCCGTGGTTCAGCAGGACCACCCTCATTTATCTGATATTGATTGCGGTTATCAAACGTATTATAATCAGACTGACCACGACCCCTTGCTCCATATCCTCCACGATCATTCGTACCATAGCCTCCTCTTGACCCTCCATAATAATTCCTAGACCTTCCACTTCCTCGTCCCCTCAAATTACGCTGCTCTCGAAACACCGGACAGTCTGCAATCCAATGCCCAAACTGTTTGCAGTATGCACATTGATTCACAGAAATGTCAGAACGAGGGGGAGGAGCATTACTGTATGATCCTCGCCCTCCTCTGTTATTTCCTCTCGTAGCCTGAACCTGGGCTAACATTACCTTCGTCTTCAAATCCTTTGCTTTCTTTTCACTACTTTCTTTTGCCTCTAATTCCTGTCTTTCATAATATTGAGCCATAGTCAATAAAGAAGCAGGGGTTGCTGTGGTCCATGAACTTTCACTCGTTTTCAATCGTTTCGCAATCTCCGGTAGGAGATTAGCCACATACTTATCAACGAATAAATGCCTGCCAGTATCTTCTGTCAATAATTGACCACTGTAATCATGGAACGCTTCCTCGAAGCGAGAGAAAAAATCGGAAACTGATTCATCCGCTTTCTGCTTACAAGAGGCTAATATAGTCCAATCAATCTTTTTAGCGGGAGCAAGAGTCTTTAGTTTTGTTAGTATGGCCCCTGGAAGGTCTAATATTAATTGACACGGCTTACATGCTGGTTCTCTATCTAAATCAGCCTGAACAAGATCTTTCCAAGTGGCCCCAAGAGTCGTGAGGTCATCAAACTTACGAATCGCCCTCCACATATCAGGAGGCAATATCAACCCAAAAAAATAGGTCAATATCAACTAACGTCATAATACACGAAGAAATTGCGCTTTCAACATTTTCATAAAAAGCCGCAGGGTTTTTACGGGGATCAGGTAAAGCATTCTTAAGCGCCATAACATCTGCTCTATTCCAAGGCGTATAAACCCAATTATATACAAAATACCCTTTCGCGTCTTTGGATCTTTTATCATCATCTGTGCCATCCCCTTTATGAGGGACATATAAAGGCGCAGCTTCTCGCATAGGTCTAACATTAATCGCAGCGATCTTATCTGTTTCAAAGATAGGGCATTCTTTGGATATCCCCGTCGCTCCGGACGTAGACGAATTCTTCGACTTTTCCAACTCCCGTAGTCGTGTCGCCTCATTACGCAGTTGAATCAAACGCTTGAAGAAGTCGTCCGCATCTGAAAGAACAAAAAGACCTTTACGAAAATTCTCACGACCCTCGGATATCTCCTTTGGTTCTAACTCGAGAGAATATTTTCTGTACCGTTCAACAACTTCATCTCCAAAATGATCTAAAAAGTACAGTCGCTCCTGATCAGACCACTGTTCCATTTTTACAGTAATGTCAGAAACAGTAACAGTATTAATATTTAGCTTTCGTGCCAACGAACGTAATTCCGCAGTTCGTTCTGCATGTAACCTGGTACGCTGTGTTCGATCACTATCCTCGTCTGATTCCTCGCTCGGAGCCGTGGGTGCGACGTACGGAGGCGGACAACGATCTAGTAATGAAAAATCATCCGTTTCATTAGTAAGGACTGGATAGAGAGGACGCCTGATAGGGAATTGACCATTAACCTGTAAATTGCGTTCTCGTCTCTCCCTCTCTTTCTTTTCCTGTAATTCCTTCTCCTGTAGCTGTAAAGCTTTGTCATGTGCAGCCTTCCGCTGCACTTTCTCCGCCAAGGCTTCCTCACGCTTCGCTCGTTCACGCACCTCTTTCTCCCACATACGCACACAATCAAACATATCTTGTCTAGACCTTCGCTGAAACAAACACTGCTCTACATATTGTACCTTTCGAAGGTCAAACGACCCATATAGTGGCCACTGTAATTCACGATCAGTCTTAGTATACTTATGCCATAATGTACTATACATTATAGGTGGAATACCGAATTTGACATACATTTCACGATTTGGAGTCCCCTCTGGGGGAGCCGGCTGTTTTTTACTTAATCGATAATTGGTACCATTTTCAGAAGAGCACATCCTACGGAGTGTGCTAAAAACAGGCATGTTTCAAAAAGTACCATGAAAGCACGATACTACAAAAATGACACCTAACGCGGTGTACCGTTCAAATCAAATAAATCAGAGAAATATCCCTACATGCCTGCCTATGTGAGGTGCACTTCACATATTCAAATTCAAATTCAAAGATTCAAAACGTTAGCTAACAAATTCAAATTCAAATTCAAAGTTTCAAAAAGCCACAGTAAGTGTCAGTAGACTACCTCACCGCTCAAAAGCTTACCAGATATTTTCAAACGTCCAAAGTCCAACTGCCAAGTTCTGTGGTCAAATCAGCCAAAACGGCACTTCACGACAATCCAAGATCAGAATCTCAGTCGAGGACCGGCGCCACCTGGAAGGTCAGATCGGAAGGAAGGGAAAACACACAGTGGGTGCCAAGACTCGGGTCACTCAGTGGCAGCGTACGCGTCCATGGCGAGTTTCCTGACCTTCGTCACGACCTCTCCTTCGGGCATCCGAGTCGCCGATGAGTCCCTTCGTGGTCGCCAATTGTGGTGTTGGGTTCAAATCAGGCCTACATACTCTGCTAAACTCTCGAACGCCTTAGTATAGAAGTTGGCACGGACACTGGAAAAGGTAAAAGACAAGTTTATTAAGACCCCATGGGGTGGTGATACATTCCTACAGCACCCTTCGGCAATGTAAGAAGTAGCACACCGAACATTGGTGCGCAACCTCTTTTATACAGTTTAATAGCAATAAAAAGATAGGCGGTTACAAGTTACACATTTTAGGTACATATAAGGTCATTTTTGGAACACAGCCAGCACGTGGGAGGAGTTCAACAGCACTGGTCAGTTAGTGTGAACATTCCTAAAGAGTGACCAGTTGATGCATAGTGCGCATGTGCGCTTGACCAGTACTAAAAATAGCCTGTTGCCGAGCAGAATAGTGACCATGGGTATCGAGAAAGGACGAAAGGGCACACTGACCACGAGGCAGCGTGTTCATAGGAAACGGAAGTCAGAGGGATTCAAAATGGCCCCCGTTCGTTTTGGTCAAGTTAACAGAAAAGACCGTGTAGCTGTGCTAAACGCTAACTCAGGAGCTGCCAAAACACGACAGTGTTTGCCTTCACATGGTGGGCATATCGGTCTTCCTGCATGTGAAAACAGAAATAGAAGATGCCACTTTTTATTTTGAACACTAACTTCATTATTCAAACATAGTGTACAGGTGTGATTCATCGCTGAAACTTGAAATAGGCCTTTTTCTTTCTTGCTAAGGTCGGTTTAGTTAGCCAAATAAGTGAGAGTGGGGTTGCAAGTATTGATGTAAAGCAGAACTTATGATGTTACCAATATGTTACAATATTACCTGCTATTCACATTTGTGGTGAACTTTATCACTACTGTGATGTTTATATTTATAATAACGATTCATACTGTGTGCACTGGGATTCACTTTACACTTCAAAAATAAATCTTGAAAATGCACCCTTGGCTTAATAGTGCTTTTGAGTGGGTCATTTCCATAGTGAATTTTTTTTGAAAAACACCAATTATCCATTTGATATCTCTTGCGAATGATTGATTGTTATCTGAAATGCATCACACTGCTCAGTGAGTTGCATGGTGGTTGCAGTCCAACTGACTTTCTGTCTTTCATAGCATATTGACAAATGTAAAAATATCTCCTATCTAGATAGCCTATTCCAAAGCCTCGTTCTGGAGAAAATCCAGCCGAAGATTATAAGGAAATCTAGAAGAAACTCAGAACAAAAATATAAACATTTTTAAACATTTCATCTCAATGTGAACAAGGTGTACAGTCACTGAGAGTATCCTGAAATTAAACCTTTCCTCAGATGGTTAATATTGCGGACAAGAAAGACACAGTGATTGTCTATAATTTGTTTAGTCATCTAGAGTTTCGAGAGGGATATAGGGATCATTTTTGTATTGCAAAAAGGTATTCATGATATAAATGATATTGTGATGATAATTTGTTCTTTGAAGCACTACACCATGCCATGAGCAGTTTCAAGTATTAGCTTTTTATGACTTCATATGACCTTGAGCTTTAGAAGGGTAAATTGATGAAATAACTAAGCATGGGCGTAAAATCCGCTCCGATCGCGGATTTTTTGGATTTTCGGCAAATCCGCAATCCGCGAACGCTCGCGAATTTGTCGAAAATCCGTGAATCCGCTCGCGGCGGATTTTTTGCTTGGTTGCGGCGCGCGGCGTGGTGCACGGCGTTCACTTTCCGTCATTTTAGCGTTTGCCGAGTTGTTTTTCTTTGCGAGTGACGCGCCATTTTAGATCTTGCTGCGTGTTCCCGCGGGAGTTTGTCGCCCGCGAATACGTACTCGCGGCTTGCCACCTTGCACAGCACACCTCGAGAGAGTTCGCAATTGCGAACACGTACTTGCGGCGGAAAGGAACAATCTCGCACTTGCGAAATAGAGATTTTGCAATTTCGCACAAGAAAATCACCAGCAAACTGGATAAACCTTCAGAAAATTATGATTTTTATCAGAATCACTCCTCAGGTTGACATTTGCATGGCCTTTTTTTTTGCAAGGAGTCCATTTTGGGGGGGGGGGGAGGAAGGAAGTGCCCCACAGTCTCCAACTTCCTGTTCCTGTCCAGCAGGCTCCTCCCAGTGCTTTGTCCATCTCCTGGTCACTTTCATTTGGATCTGGAGCTGGAAGGATTACTTTTTGTGGGTGCTGCTGGATATTTGGATTTGAGGCCTTTTTGACTGTCTTTGGATCACTTTTGGATTAGAAATCAACTTTCACAAGTAAGTTTGTTTGGGGCATTACAGTTGCTGCAAGTAAAATTTTGGAACTTTTTCAGAACATTAAATAAATTATATTGTGGGTAGCCACAGTATCCAGTAGGACCAGGGTTGGTTAGGGGTGCATGATACAACTGTTTTGTTGAATTTAAACACCATTTAGGCCATGGATGGGCTGGGATTGTGCTGATTTTTGTCTTTTTTTTGGGACTGCTGGTGGGGCCCTTTGCCCAGGGGTGGTGAGTGTTGCATGGGCCTAGTCTTGCGTGGGGTGTCTTCTTAAATTTAAACATAATTGAGGCCATGGATGGGCTGGGATTGGGCTTATTTTATTGTTTTTTGTCGTTTTTGGGGGGCTGCTGGTGTGGCCTTTTGCCCAGGGGTGGTGGTGCATGGACTGAGTGTGCCTGTGGTGTGGTCTCACTCTCTTTAATGTAAACATCATGGATGGCATTGGATTGTGGTGATTTCTGGCTGTTTTTCTGTTTTTTGGGGGTGTACTGTTGATGTGGACTGGTCATGTGGGTGGTGGTGGTGGCCATCTTGAGTGCTGGCTGGTACAGGCAACATGTACCTGGGGTGTAAGGGGCCATTTTGAGGAGAGGCAGTGTCTGAGGCCTGCACTTATTTTGCCTACTTTTCATCCATTATGCCCAGGGGTAGTGAGTGTTGCATGGGCCTAGTGTTTCTGAGGGGTGTCTTCTTGAATTTAAACACCATTGAGGCCATGGATGGGCTGGGATTGTGCTGATTTTATTGTTTTTTGTCGTTTTTTTGGGCCTGCTGGTGGGGCCCTTTGCCCAGGGGTGGTGAGTGTTGCATGGGCCTAGTCTTTCTGTGGGGTGTCTTCTTGAATTTAAACATAATAGAGGCCATGGATGGGCTGGGATTGTGCTTATTTTATTGTTTTTTGTCGTTTTTGGGGGGCTGCTGGTGTGGCCTTTTGCCCAGGGGTGGTGGTGCATGGACTGAGTGTGCCTGTGGTGTGGTCTCACTCTCTTTAATGTAAACATCATGGATGGCATTGGATTGTGGTGATTTCTGGCTGTTTTTCTGTTTTTTGGGGGTGTACTGTTGATGTGGACTGGTCATGTGGGTGGTGGTGGTGGCCATCTTGAGTGCTGGCTGGTACAGGCAACATGTGCCTGGGGTGTAAGGGGCCATTTTGAGGAGAGGCAGTGTCTGAGGCCTGCACTTATTTTGCCTACTTTTCATCCATTATGCCCAGGGGTAGTGAGTGTTGCATGGGCCTAGTGTTTCTGAGGGGTGTCTTCTTGAATTTAAACACCATTGAGGCCATGGATGGGCTGGGATTGTGCTGATTTTATTGTTTTTTGTCGTTTGTTTGGGCCTGCTGGTGGGGCCCTTTGCCCAGGGGTGGTGAGTGTTGCATGGGCCTAGTCTTTCTGTGGGGTGTCTTCTTGAATTTAAACATAATTGAGGCCATGGATGGGCTGGGATTGGGCTTATTTTATTGTTTTTTGTCGTTTTTGGGGGGCTGCTGGTGTGGCCTTTTGCCCAGGGGTGGTGGGTGGTGCATGGACTGAGTGTGCCTGTGGTGTGGTCTCACTCTCTTTAATGTAAACATCATGGATGGCGTTGGATTGTGGTGATTTCTGGCTGTTTTTCTGTTTTTTGGGGGTGTACTGTTGATGTGGACTGGTCATGTGGGTGGTGGTGGTGGCCATCTTGAGTGCTGGCTGGTACAGGCAACATGTGCCTGGGGTGTAAGGGGCCATTTTGAGGAGAGGCAGTGTCTGAGGCCTGCACTTATTTTGCCTACTTTTCATCCATTATGCCCAGGGGTAGTGAGTGTTGCATGGGCCTAGTGTTTCTGAGGGGTGTCTTCTTGAATTTAAACACCATTGAGGCCATGGATGGGCTGGGATTGTGCTGATTTAATTTTTTTTTGTCGTTTTTTTGGGCCTGCTGGTGGGGCCCTTTGCCCAGGGGTGGTGAGTGTTGCATGGGCCTAGTCTTTCTGTGGGGTGTCTTCTTGAATTTAAACATAATTGAGGCCATGGATGGGCTGGGATTGGGCTTATTTTATTGTTTTTTGTCGTTTTTGGGGGGCTGCTGGTGGGGCCCTTTGCCCAGGGGTGGTGGGTGGTGCATGGACTGAGTGTGCCTGTGGTGTGGTCTCACTCTCTTTAATGTAAACATCATGGATGGCGTTGGATTGTGGTGATTTCTGGCTGTTTTTCTGTTTTTTGGGGGTGTACTGTTGATGTGGACTGGCCATGTGGGTGGTGGTGGTGGCCATCTTGAGTGCTGGCTGGTACAGGCAACATGTGCCTGGGGTGTAAGGGGCCATTTTGAGGAGAGGCAGTGTCTGAGGCCTGCACTTATTTTGCCTACTTTTCATCCATTATGCCCAGGGGTAGTGAGTGTTGCATACTTGCATGTCCGTAGTCTTTCTGTGGGGTGTCTTCAATGTAAACATCAAGGATGGCATGGGATTGTGCTAATTTTTCTGTGTTTTGTCGAATTTTTGGGGTGTATAACTGAACTGATGTTCCTCTGTCTTCCATTGCTTTTAGGTGCACAAGAAGACTCAAGAGAACCACCAGTGCCAGGAAGAAGTCCTGCAGCGGTGTGTGCAGCATAACGTCACGCGACGTCACGTCTGGACACAGAACCCTCTGCAACTCGTGCAACTGCTGCCTGCTGACCTGCTCTGAAGAGGATGGCCCCAAAAAAAGTAACCCGTAGCTCCTCTAGCAAGAAAGGTGCCAGTAAGGAGCAGAAGAAGCAAGTTACCAAGGAGACTGGTGTGCCGCCCGCCCCTTTTTTTGGGAGTAAAAAAAAAAGTATGCCTGCAGCAGCAGCAGCGGGATCTGCTGGGGACCAAGCTGGCAGCACCCCCCCCGCTCCATTGGGCTCAGTGCCACCACCACCACCACGCCAACTTAAGTCCAAGCCCTTGAGTGCTGCAGAGGCAGCCAGTATAGTTCTTCAATCACCATCGACCAGTGATGTTGGCTCATCGCAAGAAAGCAGCAGCAATGTCCCTCAATCAACACAGGTTGTTGTAGCTCATCTGACGAGTGTTGAACAACCACAGCCGCAACAACAATCACATGTGCAAGTACAAGCCCAAGTACATGTGGAAGGAGAGGCAGCGCAAGGAGATGCGCAAGCAGAGGTGCATGGAGGGTCACAAGTGCCCACAATAGTTGTTCCTCCCGAAGTAGGGGCACATCAGGAAATCGACAATCAAGGCGAGGTATCATTTGAGGAAGCCACTCCTCCTGCTGATCCTTCATTGTCTTCCACAACCCTAGCAAGGAAGAGATCAAGGGTGGTGTCTACATCCTCTTCAAGCACACCTCCTTCTGATGATACGGATCAAACTTGGGAACCAGCACCACAGCCGTCTGAGAGTGAGGCACACCATGATCCAACAAAGGTACTTAAGCGTAAAAGGAAGCTCGTCCAAAGTCTCAGACTTATGGAGTGTGATGAGGCTCAACAAGAAGTGGCGGATACTGCTGCTGATGAAGACTCTGCCAACGACGACCCAGTCATCATAAAGGTCACTGCAGCCCCAGCGGGCATGCAGCAAACAGACATTTTGACCCTAGCCCGAAGAGCTGCTGCGCGTGATGATGATGATGATGATGTTGTCGATGAGGAGGCAGTGGAAACACCACAATCATTGGAGTTAAGTAGTACACCAACTCGTCCCGCTTCCATATTTCTTTCTGGCAAGAAGAGACCTGCGTCAACCTCGACCTTAATTAGTGGCGGTGAAAGTGGAAAACTTACAAAAGTTGGGCAATCCAGATCCTCCACTTCATCTGGCATTAGCTTCATGACCACCACCACCAGTATCGCCGCCTCCTCCATGTCCCACAGACACTTCAAGTCCCCAGTTTGGGACTTCTTTACTGTTTGTCCAAAAAATCCAAAGTTTGCCATTTGTACCATTTGTAAGCAAGCAGTTAGTCGTGGTAAGCCAGGTACCAACTATGGTACCGGAGGCCAGAGAGGTCATCTTAGGAGACAGCACACTGTCAAATGGTTTGCGCACCTAGATGCGATCAAGAAAGGCCAAATTCAAGGAAACGTTGATGTTTCATCTGATGATGACGAGCAGGAAGAAGACGTGTCAAACACTTCCCTTACACCCAGTACCCCTGTCAGCAGCACACCCAATGTGAGGCACACTAAGAGTGTTGGAGCGAGTGAGACACCAACGCACAAAAGTTCACCAGCGAGCAAAATTGGGTCAACGAAGTCATTATCAGCCCGTAAATGCTTGGTCCAGGGCAACATTAGAACAATGCTTACTTCAGACGTGCCATATGAACGCAACCACCCACTGACGCGTCTGTATAACACTAAGCTGGCTAAAATGCTAGCTGTGGACCTTCTACCTTTTTCTTTTGTAGAAGCGGTAGGTTTTCTTGAATTAGTTGCAACGCTCTGCCCTAAATGGAAGGTTCCGAGCCGGTTCTATTTTGCCAGAGTTGCGGTTCCAGCACTACATGAAGATGTGCTGCAGGCGATTGGGGCAGCTTTGCAGAAGAGTGCTGTTCACACAATACATCTGACAACAGACATGTGGACCAGTGGCCCAGGCGATGATTACATGTGCATCACTGCACACTGGGTCTCTTTTTCAGGTGTTATAGCAAAGCTAAACGCAGGTGTTGACCCGGACCAAGTTTTCAAAGCTGCTCGGAAACATGCAACACTAGCCATGTTTGGCTTGGAGAAAAGTCACACAGCAGAAAACCTTTTGGAAGAGTTTGACAAAAAGGTCTTGACAATGCTATCCCCCCTAAAACGCAAGATTGGTTATGTTTCCACGGATAATGGCGCCAATGTAGTTAAGGCCATGTTCCTTGGTGACCATGTTAGAGTGCCGTGTTTGGCGCACTGTATCAACCTGGTAGTTCAAAAATTCTTGAGTGATAAAGAGAGTCCAGCGTTCGAGGTAATGGCCACCTGCCGCAAAATGTGCAACCATTTCAGCCATTCTTTTAAGGCCCGGAAGCATCTGCGGAGACTGCTACTTCAACGTGGAATGCCAGTGAAAGCACTCATCCAGGAGGTGGCAACACGTTGGAACTCAACCTTCTACATGCTTGAGCGTCTGTATGAGCAGTATACGGTACTCGATCACTATTTCTTCACAGAGGCTACATCTCAGAAGGAGGACCTGCGGATGAGTAAGGCGCAATGGGACATAGTTAAAAGCCTGACAGACATGCTTCGTCCTTTTGAGTTCTTCACGCGTGCAGTCAGCCAGGAGGACTGTAATTTGGGAAAAGCTATCCCATTGTTGTGCATACTGGAGCACCAACTGATGGCGGTTTCTTCTGAGTTTGAAAAAGATGAAAAAAAAAAAAAACATTTCATTTTGTCTGAGAAATTATTACATCGCCTACGTGGTGATGAACGTCTTCAAAACATCAACTCAGATCAGCATTACATTTGTGCTACTATTCTGGATCCACGCTACAAAAAGGCGCTGGCAGACAACGCATTCTTTCCTTTCGCTGATGCAGATGTTCAAAAGTACAAACATTGGTTAGCCTGGTCAGCCAAGAGGTTTGAAAAAGAACGGCAGGTTATTGAAGGAGAAGCCAGTACATCAGCATCAGCATCAGCAGGCCATCCGCAGTCACAAGAATCCACTTCTGCACCTGTGGCTGGGGCACAAGTGACCTCTCAGCCGTTAAAGACACCGGCAACTGGATCATCTGCACCACACACAATGACAACACTAACAGTGGCTGGGGAGGAGGATTGGCTAAGTTTGATGGGGTATGGTTCTCGAAAAAATGTCACAGGCACAGCAAAAAGTAAGCAAAGTGGAGGAACAGTTGATGACCTTGAGTCGATGGTGCAGGACTATCTGAATGACTCAACAGTGGTCTTTCTTAATGAGGAGCCATTGCAGTATTGGCATGGCAAAAAACAATTGTGGCCACAGCTCTACAACCTGGCTATAAACTATTTGTCTTGCCCACTCGCAAGTGTGTCTTCTGAACGTGTTTTCAGTGCTGCTGGTGGCATTGTAACTCCCAAACGGAGCCGCCTCTCGCCCAAAAATGTGGAGCGGCTGACAATGATCAAGATGAATCAGCACCTCATACCACCAGATTACAAAGTACGAGAAAGCACGCCACATGAAGACGAGGAGGACAGCAACGTAGATGAGGGGATTTTTTCTCTGTTCGGTGCCACTGACCTCATCCAGCCTGAATTCTCAGAGTATGATGACGAAATCTTGTTCTTATTCCCTGACACCGAGCCCTGAAAATGAGACAATCAATCAAGAACTTTCTTTTTCGTCCTTATTCACTTTTATTCCTGTGTGCTTTGTGTCTCTCTTTCTTTGTTTTGCACAGTTAATTTAATTCAAACTTTAATCACCTAATCCCAAAAACAAGACCATCATCAGAACTGTCTTCACTTGTTTGCTTATTGATTTGAAGGTGCCGCAGTCTACATTCCTCAGGTTCACAAGTTCTGAAGAACATGCTCCTCTATCCTCCTCCTCCAGACTGCGATTTCCCTCCAAGCAGAGTGCTGGATTACGCACAATGAAGAAAGACTCAGCACTTGTGGGGGTGTTGTACTTCTTTGTGGGTGAGTTGACGGTTTTGGGCCCATTGCTGTGAAGCTCTAATAATGGACAAAAGTGTTTTGGACCAAATATGAGGTGGAAATTTCTTGCCGTTTTTGCTGACTTGCTTGCCTTTGAGGTGCTCTTTGGCCGGGTTCCGGGGGTTTGTGTGTAATTTTTGGTGTCTGTCGAAGCACTGCTGCGACAGTCTAATCTTGATTGCATTTGCTTTTCAGGAAATCCGTGGTGGAAAACAGGAGTTATGATGATTGATGATGATGACCTAGCTGAACAGCGCCGCATTTGGAACGAAGGCCGAGAGATATTGTAAGTATGAGATTTAGCTTTTTCGCTGTTTGGGGGTGTTGTCGGGTGTTTTTTTGCGGGTGGGTTGGCGCCGGCGGGTCTTGCCTGGGGCATTCCTGGGAAGGTCTAATACCGGATAGAAGTGTTTTGGACAAAATCCATAAGGAACAGCCTTTTTTTTGCCATTTCTTCAGACATCTTGCTCAATGTAGCGTTTTGGGGGGCTTCCTGCTGTTCGTGGGTGGGTTGCGGCCGGGGTCTCTGTCGAAGCACTGCTGCGACAGTCTAATCTTGATTGCATTTGCTTTTCAGGAAATCCGTGGTGGAAAACAGGAGTTATGATGATTGATGATGATGACGACCTAGCTGCACAGCGCCGCGTTTGGACCGAAGGCCGAGAGACATTGTAAGTATGAGATTTAGCTTTTTCGCTGTTTGGGGGTGTTGTGTCGGGTGTTTTTTTGGGGGTGGGTTGGCGGGTCTTGCCTGGGGCATTCCTGGGAAGGTCTAATACCGGATACAAGTGTTTTGGACAAAATCCATAAGGAACAGCCTTTTTTTTGCCATTTCTTCAGACATCTTGCTCAATGTAGCGTTTTGGGGGGCTTCCTGCTGTTCGTGGGTGGGTTGCGGCCGGGGTCTCTGTCGAAGCACTGCTGCGACAGTCTAATCTTGATTGCATTTGCTTTTCAGGAAATCCGTGGTGGAAAACAGGAGTTATGATGATTGATGATGATGACGACCTAGCTGCACAGCGCCGCGTTTGGACCGAAGGCCGAGAGACATTGTAAGTATGAGATTTAGCTTTTTCGCTGTTTGGGGGTGTTGTGTCGGGTGTTTTTTTGGGGGTGGGTTGGCGGGTCTTGCCTGGGGCATTCCTGGGAAGGTCTAATACCGGATACAAGTGTTTTGGACAAAATCCATAAGGAACAGCCTTTTTTTTGCCATTTCTTCAGACATCTTGCTCAATGTAGCGTTTTGGGGGGCTTCCTGCTGTTCGTGGGTGGGTTGCGGCCGGGGTCTCTGTCGAAGCACTGCTGCGACAGTCTAATCTTGATTGCATTTGCTTTTCAGGAAATCCGTGGTGGAAAACAGGAGTTATGATGATTGATGATGATGACGACCTAGCTGCACAGCGCCGCGTTTGGACCGAAGGCCGAGAGACATTGTAAGTATGAGATTTAGCTTTTTCGCTGTTTGGTGGTGTTGTGTCGGGTGTTTTTTTGCGGGTGGGTTGGCGGGTCTTGCCTGGGGCATTCCTGGGAAGGTCTAATACCGGCTAGAAGTTTGTTGGACAAAATCCATAAGGAAACACCAGTTTTGGCACTTTTTGTAAGTTAGGGTTCGTTAGGGTTAGCCCTAGCAGCAGGATTGCATGTGTTTAGGGGGGTTCTATTGCAACGCGGTTCTGTTGTTGTAGAGCACTGTTGGAGCGATGCTGGCTATGGATACTTTTGCTTGCAGGCAAGTGGTTTGAATACAATCCACGGTCTGTATTTGGGCCTACTGTTACTTTCAAAGTACGTTTTGTAACCATTTTTCTGCTAGGCATCGTTTTTGGAGATATGATTGGGTTCTTCTACATTTTTGCGACTGGCTTTAGTAAGGGTCTTGGTGGGAGCATTGCTGGGAAGGTCAAATTTTGTTCTAAAACACAGTAGTACACCCACCTTGAGGGGAAAGATCCGCTATAATATTTTGGCCATACTTATTGATCCTTAAAAAGGTGACTCAGACAGAGCACGCAATTTCAAAAATATTGTACTGTCTATTAGGGAAATCAAAGTGTCACTTTTTGAACCACACAGCGTACATACCTTTTATTTATTTATCAGTGGTATTGTAATAGCACTTCCTGTTTTCCGTTCAATAATTACAGGCCGGGTTTCAGTCAACATCCGCCAGGCAGGCAGTGGACAGGGTGTCTCTTCTGTCAGTGGTCACCACCACATTGATGGACGAAGCGTCAGCTGGAATGGAGGAGTGCCGCCAATAAGAGGAATTGTTTGCTGCATGCAACTTACTTACCAATTTCAACAGGACAACTCCAACAACATACGCAATACAGATACAGTATCCATTGTTGTCTTTTATTCTATGAGTGTGACTGCATGTGCTTCTGCTTACCTTTAGTTTGTAACCAAAGATTGTCTGTAAACTCTGTATCTTCAATTATTGTTTGTCCATGCTCTGCTTTTTTTTTCTTCTCTCAACAAAACCTACCCAAAAAGAAACCCCCATTCCCATCCATTTTACAAACCCTAACCCTCTTCCCCCGGGCTGTGTTGTTTTGCTTGATGTCTGACTAAAATGACATCAATAATTCCACACACTTGCTGGGGAGGATAAGGTGATAGCAGCAACAGGCTGGTGAAGGAATACGAGGATATCTTCTAGACTTACTCAGCTTCAGTACTATATCTTCTAGTAGTAGTAGCCAATGTCAAATAAATTCAACGCAAGTACTAGTTATACTTGCAAGCAAATACTTTACCATTTGTTAGGCTACATTATGGCACTGTTCTAGTGTACTGTCACCTGCTATTTTCTCGATCGTACCGTAACCGTTGTAATGCTACAGTAAGGAGGACAAACAAGGTTTCGTTTTCTTTTTTTCCATAGGCATGCAACTGCCACTGTGTCACACCACTAGTACCACCGCAATGAGGAAATGTCACCCGCCCAGGATTGACAACGTTAATCCCCATTTCACCTGGAGCCAGCCCTGGGCCTAGCCCTAATTTCTAACACAAATTACAGGTAAGATAAGCGTTTGGTGGGAGGTAGTATAATGGAGTATTATTTCGGAGTAGACAAGAGATTGACGGTTGTACTACTAAAGTCCTACGACTGTTCAGGAAAACAAAGTTACTGTTACACCCCCGCCCCCCACCCACCAGACTGAAAAGCAGTAAAAAACAGGTATGGTCAGATAAAGTTGAAAAATATATTTATTTAGCCCTAACAAAATAATCTCCCTCACCCACCCTAACCCCAACGATTGTCTCTGAAACGTCCCAAAACGATCCCAACTCCCAAATCCCACCCCCCAAAAGTCTAACAAAAAAGGGCAAGGGACACTCCACTACTGGAGGGTGCTGGTGCTGGTGCATGATGCGGCATGGGCATCATACTCCTTGCGGAGGGTGGCAAGCTCGGAGCGGAGGCCCTTAACCAAGTTCTTATACCTCAGGACCTCCTGCTCCAGGTTGGACATGCGGACTCGTAGGCGGCGTTGGCGTTCCTTGCAGCTCCTGTGGGGGGCAGCTGGTATTTCGGTAGCTTGGCGGTGGCGGTCGGCTTTCTTAGCCCGGCTCGGTCCCGCTGGCTTAGTCATGGAGGAGGATGCAGTGGTCACAGTCGAAGATGTTGCCCCGCTCGACTGCGTGTCCTCCTCCTCCTCCAGGGCCACCAGCCGCCGATACTCGGCGACTGTGGCCTCCAGCCTCCGTTGCCGGGCCAATCTAGCCTGCTCCCTCCTTGTTGTTGATTGGGAAGGAGCAACTATATGAAGAAAGAAAGACATAGTCTGTAACCAATGCTCCTTATTAATAACACAAAGTGATTGAGCCGAAAGTTGGGTCACAGAGTACAAGTAGCAAATTGGAAGCACAGTACATAACTATTGAGGACAGTATCTATGTAACCTCCCACTTCTGCATCCTTGCTCTAACAGTAGTGGTAGTTTAATGAACTAATTCTACGACCACTATGGACTTCCATTACAGTCGACTATGACAGTACACCAGTCTTATTCTTCTTCTTCTCTCTTGTTTAGGGAAATGGGTACGTTATCTTATGCAAGCCGGCAGAATGACATGGACACAGCACAGTGAAGTTGCACCCGAGAAAAAAAGTTGCACACCATGATGATGGAGACAGACTTGCGTTACTGTACCGGTCCAGTACATGCAGGTGGTGAAGCTATTACTTTTCTATTACGGGTGGCACTGAGAATACTCTGTTACAAGGGCTACTGCTTAATTAATTTACCTTTCACCCTACAGTGCAAATGAGTACTAGAAAAGGAAACTGAAGAAGCGCTAACTAATTTGATTATCTATCACTTCACATGGGACGTATTTAATGACAGATGAGATGACTTTAGGTGCTTTGCTTAATATTGAGTGAACAGTGATACACCCACACATGAATGACGTACTACAAGTAAACTAAAGTTATTAAGAGAGGTACGGAGTGTCCACCGTAATAACCAGATATATGCTGTGAATGCAAACGCAATACAAAGTACTGCTACTATTCATGGTAGTATTGGACACATTTACAATTTCTTTTCCTTGCCTTCCCTGCACTGGGACGGACGTGCGGGTGCGGTGGTACATGCTCTTCAAGGTAACACTTACTTCACCTGGCGACCATCTACTCTCTCTAGATACACATGTGCTATGTAAGAGTCAGAGAATACCATGCTCCAGGCATCCATTCAGTCAAAGTATACGCACACATACAGTTTCTGTTTCACCCACCCAGGCTGCTGTCCTTCCACCCATCCTTGCTTCATCATTGACCCAGCCATGCACCATACCATATTCTTTCCTTCCCAGCCACCTCTGGGTCCAAGCAAACACATATCGTTCTTCTTTGCCAGCCATCATACAAGTTCGCGTCCCACTTACTTACACCCTTCTTTCGCTTTTCGTTCATCCCATCCATCACGTTCGTCTAAGAACTTATTGGGATTCTTCTCACCAAAAACTTCACAGCTAAGTCGAAGTACATTTCGAGGAGGCTACTACCTGGTTGATTTGTAATTGTAATACACCCGTGCAGAAAGCACACTATGCAGTGTTCAATCTCAATAAGTAAGGAATATATAGCTTACCTGTTTCCGCCACCACCGTTTGATCCCCCACAGGAACGGCCACCAGCTCTTCTACCGCCGCCTCCTCCCCAGAGGCCTCCGAGTCCAAGTCCAACACAGCCACCTCCGCGCTGGCCCCGTCACCAGATGTTACACCTACAAAGTACATTTAAGAATGTTAGAATACACCACTCACTACTATATAATATTTGGTCTAGGAGAAATGTTAAAAAAACAGAATACAATGTAATAATTTGTGACTGTCTACTCCATAGTAAAAATGTCCCATTTTCCAGGGAAGGCTGTTGTCTTGCTGCACTTTTATGCACAACTGATGAATGCTTGCTTTTGATTTTTAACACGCACCACTTTTTCTCCTAACAGACAGAAGCTTGACTCCTGAGTCCTAAGAACACGACCAGGATCAAGTTCAAACTAGGTGAGAGTTCGGCTCGACCACAAGAAATGTGTCCAATTAATCGTCAGCACTAACCACTTTTCCGTTTACAGTTAAATAGTTTTATGACAAAGTAGATTTTATTAAATGTGTTAACTTTTAATAAAGCTTTTACACTTAAATAGACTCTGTGGTTTTTGTTCCTCTAGACTAGAGTGGATGAGCTAAAGGTTTTGGAATTTTTGCAAGCATGAGTGCCTCTGACACTGCTTGACTGTGCTGTGACTCCGTACTACTCTCTTGTCCTGCGTACGATAATCTAGAGATCATTGGGGATCTATAATCGGTGACTTCGGGAGCTGAATGACTCTGCCACACTATCTAGTCAGTAAGGAGACAGTGCATAGAGGTATTGCTGAATATAATGGGAGTCCAATGGAATTGCCAAATGTCCAATCTTAGTTAGCTACACAGACAGACTAATAAGAATAGTCTAGTAATACCACAGGGAGTCATATTCGAGGCAGGATAAGAATTTATATCCAGTCTACAAGAAGATCAAAGACGATTTAGAAAAAATCGAATGAGGAACGCTAGGAAAAAATAGGTACTGTTTATTGAAATGTAAACTTACTGGGGCCAGCAAAGGAGCCCTCGCCTGCCCGATCCTGGCCTGCATCCTCAGCACCCTCCTCCTGTGTCCTCTTGCCCTTGGGGGGAGCTGATGTACAACATGAAAGAAAGAAAAACCAGAAAACATGGATGAGATTTTTCAACCAAATCAAACATTTCAAAAGAACAATAACAACATATTTTGGAAAAATAGCAAATAGATAGACAACTATTCCACGGGATCTATCTCATGTGGTATACTACGTTATTCGTATTGCCTGATTTGCGGAACGTTGACTTAGAAAGTTCCTATGTAACTCAATAAACAGACTACTAAAGAGATTTGCCTAGGCCTGGCACTGCAGGCAGCAGTGCGCAACACGTGACAGACAAAGTCCATCCTGCTTGCAGATCAGTGAATACTCAAACTATCAATCCACCCGCCACCACCGCCACTATTTCTTCTGATAGCCATGTGACTGTCTAAAGGAAGGACTGGACTTCAGTCTGTTGGGGCTGATTTATAAGTCCCTTGCGGAAGTTGCGGCTGATTTTCCTCCATTGTTGCGTTCCTTTTCTGACGCAGCGGCAGAACAAAAGACTCGCCATGGTGTTGGTGCGGCGTATATATTAAAAAAAAAAACACATATGGGCATATGGGCGATGCATCACGTTGTAAAGCCCTGCGCCATCAGGGGGCGTTCCGGCGCAAGGGAGGGCGTACCTGCGCAGGAACGAATCCTAAAAGTGGCTGAGGGAAATCTACAAGATGTCAATCAGTCACTTTTAGGACAATGATGCATGACTCAAACCCTGCGCGCTTGAAGCCGACGTACGGCTTGATGCAGCATTGGGGAGATAGGGTACCCCAGAGCATTGCTGGAGCTGCGCCATCGTTGGCACGCAACTCCAGCAATGCGCTGCCTTTACGGCACAGATGCGTAAGGCTTCTGTGACGTTTTGGGCCAATGGGTGGTGGTGGCATGGCACACAATTACTGCCGCATCCCTGCTACTTTGCAGGGATGCGCCGGTAATTGAAAATATGACCCTTACTGTCTAGCATTACGCAGTTCTTTTCTTTACAGTACACTCATACATAATTTCTCAGGACAATGAAATGCTTCTGAACACAACATACAAAACAAAGAAGCATAGTAGCAAGCAAGGCTACTGAGAAGGAGAGCAGTGCACCTGAAATGCATAGAAGATTTTGAAATATAATTTACCTCAATGTAATCGGCAGCATTATTGCTCTTGGTAAAGAACAAAGATTTGCAAATAACAGAGCAGGATAAAACAGAGTAGTAAATGTACTACTACTACTACTCACCAAGCCCGGGGACCTCTACGCCGAGCGCGTCCAGCAAGTCCCGCTCCCGGTCCATGACATCGGTCCAGCGGTGGGTGGCCTGGTTATATGTGCGCCGGACCCCAGAGATCTTGTACATGGCCCGGCACACCTTCTCCCACCGCTGGCGGCGCTCCCGGATGCCATAGCCGGTCGCGATCTTGCCGCCTCCCAGGATCGTCTTGGGGAGGCGGCGCTGGACGTGGAAGATCAGTGCCGCCACTTCCTCCGCGCTGAAGATCTCCCTCGGGACCACTTGCTCCCCCCTTAAACGCCCGCACGGGAGCCGGGCACGGGGTGCGGGACCCTTCCCCTTCTCAGGGTGCTTCCCGGCTCCCTTTACCATGGTCTGGGCAGAAATAAACTTAAATGATAAAGAAGAAATAGAATAGTGAAGAAGAAAAGAAAAGAGTTTAAAAAAGTAGTTTAAAAGTAACTAAAAGCTGCAGAAAACACAAAAATATAGAGCTAGAAAAATAGAGGGTTAGATAATAAGTAAAATTAGATCAAAAAAACTTCAAACAAGCAAAGGATGGCAGAGATTGAGAGAGGATAGAGAAAGCATGCCCAGAACCATAGCAATGAATGAGAAACAAGATGGCCGCGCCCGTTCACGACCGCGTGGGTAAGTTCGCGCGAGATTTTCCTTGCGAGTACGCGCGAAATTGTACTAGCGAGCAGCACACTTTGCGAGATTACACATAGCGGGCGGAAACGGAATTACGTCACGCCAACAAGATGGCCGCGCCCGTGTACGACCGATAGGGTAACTTGGCAAACGTATAGCTAGAAGCGCCTCGCGAACACGCGCAAGATCACGCGAACATACACGTCGCAACAAAAACAATTTTGTATTCGCACGTATTCGCGGCTTCCGAAATCGATCTCGCACGGATTCGCGCCCCAAAAAACGCGCGAAATTGCAGAAAAAACGATTTTAGCTAAACTGAAAGCAATGAGCAGGTGCAAAAGTTCAAACTTAACATTAGTAACATTCAAGGTAGTGCTTCCTGATGGGCCCCTCCAGAGTTTGCAACTATTCTATGACCCTGCTATGACCCAAACAGCAGGCTCATAGAATAGCACCATAAAGGTCCTGTGAAAAAAAAAATTCACTGCAACAAAAAGCAAATTACAGATAAGGAAGGAAGCAGGTGCCAGCCAGACTGGAACTTTCAAAATTACTGACACATTAATGAAACAAATTAATTGATGGCAGTTGAAGAAGGGCAGGTGTGCTTGCTTTTTTCAACCACCATAATCTACAGTGATAAATAAACCTAATAGGTGCCAGTGAGGATGTACTAGAGGGTGGCATGGGTGTCCCAGAGGGTGGCAGTGGTGAAACAGAGGGTGCTGTGAACCTGTGATGATAAACCAGACGTAGAAACAACATAGTCGCGGCCGTTGCAAGCCGAAAAGTAAGTTCGCAATTGCGAACTTGTCCCAAAATCGGCGCGAACACGCGCCAACACAAAAAACGGAAAAATCCGCAAATCCGCTAGAGTTCGCGGATCTTCGCGGATTGCGAATCCGTAAATACGCAAGTTCGCGGATTGCCAATCCGCAAAATCCGCCCATGCTTAGAAATAACAAAGAACTTTACCATAACGTGGTTCAATATCCCTTGCTCTGGAGTAGACCAGCACAATGCCTCATATAGCCATTAAAGAAATGCAAACAGTCAAAATGGTTCAAGAAAAGATGAAGATTTAATACACTTCAGGACAGATTTGTCAACACTTTCCACAGGTAGAATGTCACAAAAGGTGACGCAAACTGGTATGTAAATGTATTTACTCTGGGATGTAGCCTGCACAATAACAGAAATAACAATGAGTGCTACTCTGCGTTGAAGGGGTGCCGCATCGGGGTAAATCGGAATTTTCATGCTGCCACCCATGCTTTCTGATGAAAAGCGCTATCTACTAACCAACATAGCTAGGGTATTGCTCCAAAATAATAATGCCTCCTTGAGGCAAGCATTGAGTCGAAGAATTCTATTCTTTATCCACATGTTTCCCACATTGCATATGTGCTGCACTGTGCAGCACAAGTACAGATATGGCTATGCATTTTATTTTGTATTGAAAGTGCAGCCTCCCTGTACATATCACACACTTACCACTGCAGTGTGGCTCAAAGGGGTTGAATGGTACTGGACATCCTGTCTGTGTGCCTGCACTGGGGAACAGAGCAGCAGCACCATATCTAAGTTGATATAGCACTGCCATGTTCTCTTCTCCTAACTAAGGGGCCGATTATGATTGCGGTTTTTCCGCATCCTCCGGGCCGGCGGAAGCCACCGCCGGCCCGGAGGATGCGGAAAAACCGCTGCGGAGCCTCCAAAGACCCACCGCCATATTAGGATGGCTGGTGCATCTGGAATTCCGTCCGCAGCTTTTCCACCGCGGTCGCCTTCCGACCGCGGCGAAAAAGCTCTAACATGGCTGGCGGTGTCTATCAGACACCGCCAGCCATATTAGGATGGTGTGACAGTCATGCTTTTCCGCCGTGGAAAAGCATACAGACTTTCACTTCGGGGGCACGTTGCGGGCCCCCTGGGTGAAAGGAGGGTGGGGGGTGCACATGGGGGGTACCCCCTGCATTTGCGTGCTCAAAGCAGCAGGCACTGCGCGTACCTGCCGCTTTGTGCATGCAAAAGCGATGCATGCATTTGTAACCTTGCGGCGGGTGCAGCTTCAAGCTGCACCCGCCGCAATGTTAAAGATAGAGGATGTGACCGCCACCCTGGCGGTCACATCCTAATATGCTCGGAGGGAACGCCGCAGCCCTTGCGGACGTTCCCTCCTCCTCAGGGGTCGCGGACGGACTCAAGTCCGTCCGCGATCATAATCGCCCCCTAAGTTGCTGTGCTCTTTTACGCTACAAATAGGGAAATCTGCCCATTCTTCTGTTGACACATGTTACCAAAATGAGGTGATGGTTTTTAATGGCAATACTGACGCATCAGTCAGTAACAGTTCCCAAAGGTAAATAGTTTTTGGAAGGTTGGACTCCAAAATTAAAATAGTCTCAAGGAATAGGAATTTTAATATGATGCCTGGTAGAAAATACCGGGTCTGGATATTTCGTCAGAAATGGTTTGTGGTTCTAGTTTGGATTAAAGAATAATATCTTGAACTAATGTGTAATAAAAATGAAGGTTTTCTCTTTTGTGAAAGATTCTGGTGAGTGTGTTCTGTCGCAAATCAATAGAAAGCTGGTATTGATTTTATGCGATGGTTACTACTATGCTATATTTTTCGTACTTGATAGTTCTTAAATGTGTCATTCTAAATAAATATTTTCTACTGAATTAACATTTTCATTAAAATGTATTTAGATAGACATTGTGTTTCAGGAGTGTCGTGGTTCAGTACTGTTAAATAAAAGCACAATTCACAGACTGCTGGTGCATTTCGATAACTTGCAAGTGTTTCTGAAATGAGAAAGTAGTGTGTAGTATATGTTAGCATAGCTGTGCATTGTGAAACATCTTTGCATATTTAAGCATAGCAGTAGTGGTGCAAGGAATAGATCTACAATAGGCTATGCTTAGTCCAGGATTAGAGAAAGGTATTTTTCCAGTTTTTGAGGGCAAAGAAGCCAGATTTTCCTCATAAACACATACATTTTAGGGAAACACCCAATAACAGTAGGTTCCACACAATTTCTGTGGCCACAGATAGAGATGCATTTTAATAGTTCTGTCTATATCTTCCCCTGAGACACCAGTGGATAATTTACTACTGTATGATGCTGGTCTGTATAAACATGTCTAGCTAGTTAAGTATTCAGGGTGCATTTTGGAACTACTTCTATTCATTAGAACTTGGACATCATTTTATATTGTAATTCTGACTAAGGTACATTGTGGGAACGTTGTTAGCACTAGAATGCATGTGTGAAATACAGGATGAAGTTCAGGTTTGTAAGATGTATGGAATTTTTAGTGATAAGTGGTAGCAAACTAAGGGGCATATGTATAAGGGAAGTTAGGAGTGAGGCGTTAGCTATCCCGGCTTAACGCCTCACTCCCCCACTTTGGAAATGCAGGGCTGCACCATATTTACCAGCATATGGTGCAGCCCTGAGTTTCCCCCTGTGCTGCTCCTACACTTAGCAGCCTAGAGGCAGTGCAGGCACCCTTGCACCAAAGTGCAAGGGTGTCTACGTGCAGGGGAAGATTGTTTATGGGCATAAGCAATCTTTAAATGCTGCTTTGTAATTTCTATGTATGCTGCTTAATGCAGCACACACAGAAGTTGCAAAACAGCATTTTAACCGCTTCGCCACAAATTCCGCTGAGGCGGAATTTGATGCGTGCGCAGAACGGACAGTCCCTGGCCGTCCTGAGGTAACGGGTTTTTAGGAACCCGCTGGTGTCAGGGGATAACACCCGAAGACCTCTGAGTTCCCTTGTTCCGGACCACAGAAACAATGAGTCTTCTATCGCAGTCAAAGATCAAGTTTTATTGGTAGCTACCAAATAACACGTGTCCCAGAAGTACACCACACGGAGAGTAGGTTTTGGGAGACTGTTCGTTTTTACAGAACCAGCCTTCTCCTTATATACAAGATATATGGCTTCAAGCAAGAATTCTTGAGTTTATGGTACGGCAATATACATATTTCTACAATAATACAAAGAGCGAAGTCATGTAAGCAAGCCCATATTTTAGATGTCCAGTTCGTTGATAGATTACCCAGTTAGGCCTGGAACTCCCATCAGATATCGATGAAACCTCAATAAAGAAAGGTGTAACCCAGTCATAAACCTGGCCATAAACAAGGAACGTGGACAGGTGCATGTTTGCAGAAAGCGCGGTCTGTATGTAGTGAATGGTTCGTGGAATGTTATGCGTAGATGCTATCGCATTCGGCCACTGGGCGAGGAGCTGCCTAAACAGGTTTGTCCGAAGACAGTGGAGTCAGTTGGGACAGGTCAGGGGAAAGTCACGGAAGGTGGACGTGTCTATTTGGATCAAGCTCGACCTTTAATTGACTTATCATGAGGGCAAGATGCAAGATGGATGCCGTTCACAAAATGGAGTTTAAGGGATGGGACGGAAACTGTGATTTAGGGGTGTTGGCAACCCTCGATTGTAACGCAAATACATAGGAATGATGTCCTAATCATTATCGGTTCGTAGACACCAAAATCGTATTGATACGTTGAGGTTTTGTGACACGGGTATTGGACCTCGATATCGGAAGACAACGGGGTCCGGATTTTTGAGAACCACAGACCCTCCTTTTGCCCTCATATAAGGCAATAACTCATGCTAATCTGAGTCCAAATCGGTATGACGAAATTCGTGGAGATGTTGCTGTAGCATCATTCTGTTACTCAGCTCGTCCTGCGACACAGGCTTCCGTTCACACGAGGTAGCACAGAGGCCACATAGTGCAGGAGCACACTGTATACACAAGCAAAACATGAACAGAAGTTCCAAGATCATCCCAATGAAGATCAAGGTTTTCCATCCCCAGGCAGTGATCAGCTCCCAGAACCACCCCAGCAGGGACCAATCCCCTTTCTCAATGTGAAGGGAACCAGATATTTCGTGTAATTTGGAGATGGCCTGGTATACTGTCGGTGCGTTATCAGGGATGAAAATGCAACAACTGGATTGGATGACTCTACACACACCACCACGATCGGCGAGTATGATATCTAAGGCAATTTGGTTCTGAAGGGTCATAAGTCGATCCGACTGAAGTTCTGTTGTCAAATTGCCAAGTGCTCCGGCCGTCGTAGTCACGGCGGATTCAACTATCCTCGCTAACTGTCGAATATTTCTGCTGTTCGCCATGGGCCCCCAAAAGGGCAGAAAACCTTTTGCGAAGTCAGCGAATTCCTGACCCGCGGTGTCGTCTTTACTCACGACACCTCTAGCTGTCCTTGTCCGGTGGTAATCTGCTCGGGCCGTATAGGTGGGAGGCAGCAGAAATGAAATAAAACATGAACCTGAGAAATCAGGGGGTAACCACGTGTAGGCTTGGTCGTGGCAAACGAAATATGTGCCTTTGGCTGCCAAGAGTATAGGGGAAGTTCGGGAAGCAAATACATATGTTTCCGTGCAAACGCTCTTTCCCAACTGTGCTGTGGGGTTCCTACCAATACCCTGTAAGCATAAGTGACCTCGGTGGGGAACTATCCAAACTGGGCGAGATTTCTGTGCTGCCTGGCTCTTGACCAGGTAAACCCCATGTTTAGTCACATTCCAACGGGTGTAGGGACTCAGTTCATCTTTGGGCATTGTCAGATATGTGTCGATATCCCTACTCATGTTCCTTATCCCTGCGATTAGTTCCTTGTTACTGGAATCGCTCGCAGCGGAACGGGTCGGGTATGGTTCTAGGGTGAATAAGAACATGGTCTGGAAAGCCCACAGAGAACCATAGTAGCTAAATGGCAAAATGAAGTATGGGATCCCCTTATCGGTTGTGTGTGGCATAAGTCCGCATATCCAACAGTTTGACGTGTTCATTATGGACTGGTGTTGGTGTAGAAGCTGGATGAAAGAGTTGTTTACAAATTCGAGTCTTCGGGCAGACTCGTGTTCAGGTAAAGGGTGAAAGTAGTGTGGAGAAATAGTGGGAGGAGGTGGTGTCTGGGTGTCATTCGAAAAGGTAACTTTAAATACGAACAGAGTATAACCAATAAAAAACACAAGTATGGTACATAACATTAAAACACATAATATCAGGAATCTTCTTCTGGACAGTATCGTGCATAACTGTTTTCTGAAGTTCGTGAGCCTGACAGGTCTCTCTACCCTTGGAAACTCCATCCTCTAGTTGCTGCCCGCGGTGGTTGATTGATTCTCCCAGGGAGCGCGCTCTGCTCAGTCCGGGGTAACTCCCGTGGACCAATCAGAACCGTGGACCTAGAACTTCCCAGTTGCACTCCCCAGACTTCAACCGCGACCCTAGCAGCAGAACCGGATGGCGGTTCGAAAAATCAAAAATGAGCTAGTTCCCTTGGGACGAGAGAGCTGAAAATCCAAAAATAGTTCTTAGGGGAAAAAGGAAATTACATTAGATCAAACTTTTATTAGTTCTTTTGTCTAGACCGCAGGTTGTATCGTCGTTTCCCAGGTACGGTGTGATCTTCAAACAGCGTTTCAGGTTCAGTAGTGTCCAATTGCATAGATGGTGACACAAGTCCTTGCAAAATATGATCACTCTCCTTTTCGGTACTAGTTTCTTTCAAACGGGCATCGCTGAAAGGGATGAAGCGAGGTACGGATTCTGTCTCAGAGTCGGCAAGTCCTTTGTTGACCCACTGGTCGTATGGAAGGGGTAGAGGGACCCGTTTGCAGTGGGTCCCATGTACCCAGTTCTTCTTGCCTTCAACCCGAACAGCAGATCTCGTTGAAAGCAACACCAGGTATGGTCCGGTCCACCTCGGCTGTCCGTTGTTGGTGCGCTGGAAATTCCGCACCAAAACCCACGAACCGGGTTCGATGAGGTGACCTGGATCGTCAGAGGCTGGTGGAGAAGAACTGTGAACCTGTTGGTGTAAAACACGCAATTTAGTTGTCAATTCGCACAAATAGTCAAGCAGTACGGGGTGTTCTATCTCGCTTAGTTTCTTGGGTCTTGGCACGCCCCAGACGTTGGCTGGGCGGCCAAACACAATCTCATGGGGGCTAAGTCCTAACCTGGAGTGGACAGTCGTCCTGGTTGACAAAAGTGCTAGAGGCAGGGCGTCAGGCCATTTAAGACCTGTACTGGCTTGGATCTTGGCTAGTTTGAGTTTTAGAGTGCCATTGTAGCACTCTACTAATCCAGCTGATTGGGGGTGATTTGCAGAGTGGAATTTCTGGTGTATGCCTAAACACTCACACACTCTCTTCATCACGCATCCTACGAATTCACTTCCGTTATCACTCCAGACGATTCTAGGCATACCGAACCTAGGGAAGAACTCTTTGACAAGGGCTTTGGCAGTTGATAAGGCGGTATTGTCCTTAAGGGGGTAAGCTTCCACCCACCTTGAAAAGGCGCAAACAACAACGAGAACGTATTTCAGATTGTTGCACCTCTCCATGTGGATGAAATCGAGCTGCAAAACCTCGAACGGGTACGTAGGAGGCGCAAAATGACCAGCTGGAGTTGGGGTTCCCCTACCGGGATTGTACTTCAAACATACCATACACTTTTCGACCACATTCTTTGCACATTTTGGGATATTGCTATTCTGCCATACTGGGGCCAATAGTTTACATATACCTCTCGAACTGATGTGTGCCATTCCGTGAGCCATCGTTACTACTGCAAGTACGTATGCATTAGGTAATAAGCATCGCTGGTGTTCCGATAATTCGACCCAACAATCATTCGCATCCAATCTACCTGTGCTTCCTCTCCATTCATTCATCTCGTTCTCAGTGGCCTCGGCTTGTATCGATTTTACGCTTTCAATGGTGTCCTCACACATTCCCACATCAGCAATCCATCTAGCGGGACCCATGACATACATCCGACTCATTGTGTTCCTTGCAGTTCCTTTCGCAACCTCATCTGCAAATGCATTTCCGCGGCCAACATCATCCTGAATCTTTCTGTGTGCACTACATTTTATAATGGCGACTTGTAGGGGCAAGGTGAGTGACTCAAGGAGCTCATTGACTAGCTGGCCATGTTGTATCTTTGCACCGTGGGACGTAAGGAACCCACGTTCACGCCATAATCTCCCAAAACTGTGAGCCACGCCAAAGGCATATTGGCTGTCAGTGTACACATTCACTCGCTTTCCTTTCGCCAGCACACATGCTCTAGTAAGCGCTACAAGTTCGGCGGCTTGTGCAGAACCGTGGGAAATGCGTGCAGTCTCTACAATGGTGTGTAATGTCGTTATGGCATATGCTGTAGTCGTATCACCATTCGGCAACTTGAAACATGAACCATCAACCCATAGAGTATCATTGCATTCGGGAAGGGGAGTGTCTTGTAAGTCTACTCTCCCTTTTGTCTCTTCCTCGGTCCTGAAACAACAGTCATGTTTGTCAATCTTGTCTGTCTCTGTTGGGATGGGTAATAACGTAGCGGGGTTGAGTGTATCACACCTCTTTATATGGATGTGACTTGCTAGCAGGGTAAGTTCGTAACTGGATAGTCGAGCGCTAGTAAGGTGTTGTGTCTTTGTCCTATTTAGCAAAATGTCTACTGCATGCGGAACCATAACGATCAAAGTGTTATTCATGACTAATCCAGCAGACTGTCGAATGCAGACAGCTGCTGCGGCTGTTGCTCTTAGACAACTTGGCAGTGCCTTAGCCACTGGATCCAGAGTTGCCGAAAATACGCGCATGGGCGTTGTTTGTCCGCAAAGAGTTGCATTAAGACTGATAATGCACAACCTTCTTTTTCGTGGACATACAATGTAAAAGGCTTACTGTAGTTGGGGTTTCCCAACACAGGAGCCGAACACAATGCATCGCGCAACTCGCGGAAACTCGTCTGACAATCTTCAGACCAAGGCATAGGTTTAGGCGTGTCTTTGCGGAGTAGTGACAGTAAGGGTTTGGCTAGTAGTGAGAAATTCGGTATCCATTGTCTACAGTACGATGTAATGCCCAAAAAAGCTCGAACACCTCTCTGTGTCCTTGGGGCACTTAGTTCTGTGATTGCCTGTATTCTTTCTGGTGTCAGTCTCCTTCCCTCCTTCGACAAGATGTGACCTAGGTAGGTTACTTCTTGTAGGCAAAATTGCAGTTTTGAAAGGGAGACTTTGTGCTTCATGTCACATAGGTGACGTAATAGCGACAACGTAGCTTCCTTGCAAATCTCTTCAGTGTCTGCAGCGATCAGTAGATCGTCTACATACTGAATCAATGTTGACCCATCTGGCAGTACAATTGTGTCTAGTTGTGTTTTCAGAGCCTGACTGAATATTGATGGGCTTTCGCAGTAGCCTTGAGGAGCGCATTTGAAGCGGAAGCTTCGTCCTCCTAAATTGAAGCCAAAAAGGTCTCTACTCTCTTCGGCGATCGGGATGCTGAAGAAAGCGTTCTTCAGGTCAATCACCGAGAACCAAGCTGCTGAAGCTGGAACCATTGTCAATAAAGCAGTAATGTCGGGGACGACTGGAAACTGCGGTATAACTACCTTATTTACTTCTCGGAGGTCAATCACAAATCTATACACAGGGGGCTGTGAAGGATCAGTAAGTTTTAAGACCGGTAAAACTGGACTATTACAAATGTTTCCTGTTGTTTCTTCGATAACATCTTTATCGATCAAATCATAAATGATCGTTAATAATGCCTTCTCGCATTCGTTAGATATTTTGTATTGGGGAATACGTGGCAATCTGACGTTGGCTTTCAAAGTTATGACATACGGTGCTATCTCTAAACGACCTACATCGTTGGAACCATTAGCCCACAGTATATCCGGAAGTGATGACAATTCGGTTGGGATACCTTCTTTTGACAAGTACATTGGAGAAATGACTTTTTTCCCTAAAGTAAGCTGTACTCCCGAGGGAGAACAGTACAAAGTCGCGTACAACCTCTTTACCAAATCCAATCCTAACAAATTTTCACCGCAACCTGTTGTAAGAATGAGGGGGGCTTCTAATTCACAGGGGCCAACAGAAAGGGAAACAGGACTAGAGATCGGGTTTCTAACAGGGGCGCCAGAGAAGCCTACTGAGACATTCATTTCGCCAGACAAAGGTGCGCCAGGAAGTTTTGAGTGCATAATAGAACTTTTTGTAGCACCAGTATCCAGCAGAAATGGCTCTGACACTCCTGGGGTAATTACCTCGACATAAGGTCCATCCTGATCTACTGGAACTGAAACAACTCCCTCTCTTTGTCCATGGCTGTCCTAGCGATCGTTACCCTCATTGTCGTGTTCGGTGTAATAGTCGTCAGCATAGTACTGAGCTGACTTGGACGATAAATTACTCTGTTGATCAAAGCTATTCATGGATTTCTGAGGCGGAAAAGAAGTTATATTCTGAGTGAAATTTCCACGGCCTCTACCTCTAGAGGCATGCTGAACACCTCTTCCCCTTACACCTTGGGCACCGTTTAAACGTTGTGCAAGAGCCGGACAATTACCCCTAAAATGACCCACTTCTTTGCAATACGCACATTGATTCGGGCCATACGTAGGACGCTGATGGGAAAGCTCGTTTCCTTGCGCGTCCCTAGAGTACTGCTGATTCTGTTGATAATTGGGCTGGCTAGCCACACGAGGCGGATAGGCCTGTTGGAGAAGAACTTTAGTTTTCAAATCTTTCGTCTTTTTGTCTGCCTTGTCTAACTCGTCTTTACGCCTATTTTCATAGTACTGGGCTGTTGCTAGAATCTGCGCTGACGTAGAGACAGCCCAAGCACTTTCTGAGTCTTTTAGTTTAGCACACAATTCAGGAAGCAAATTGTGTACAAACTTGTCTACAAACAGTCTTTGGCCACCCTCAGTAGCCATATCCTGACCACTATGGTCAGTGAAAGTTTCCTCAAATCTCGTGAAGAAGTCAGACACATTCTCGTCTTTCTTCTGCTTGCACGCGGATAGCTTGTCCCAGTTTACACGTACTTCAGGCATAATTGTCTTCATGTACGCAATAATTCTACCAGGAAGTTCAGCTATTAACGGCTCAGGCTTGAAACCACCGATTTGTCTAGCATCTGTAGTCGCAATGTTCGCCCATGAGTCACCTAATTCTTGGTCATGATCCGTATGACGTATCTTACTCCATAAGGGATGTGGAGCAACGTTCCCAAACAACATGTCTATATCCGCTAAATTCATTATACATGAGCTTGCAGTTTGGGACAACTCCTTATAATACCCAGTCGGGTTTTTACGGGGATCGGGTAGTGTCTGTTTGAGCGCTAAAACTTCGGATCTTTTCCAGGGGACATGTACCCATACACGCTGGAAATGAGGCAGAACCGGTGGAACTGCGTTTGCATCACCTTCCCTCCAAACCGGAGGAACCTCTCTCATGGGGTACTGTCTCGCTCTTTTCCTACTAGACGTACCACTGTCAGAGGATGACCCAGAATTACCACCCGTACTTCGATGTGATAATAATATCTCAACTGCTTTTTCAACATCGGGACCAACTATCATACCCTCCCCAAATTTAAATCGCACACTACACAACTCTTGCTGGTTGCTCTTCTGACCATTATCTTCCAAATCCTCACACAGGAAAACACACATCTGCTCAAAGACGTATCTTTGCGTTGGTTCATCCCATTGACGGAAGACGTTCATGACAGACTCTACATCATATCTCGCTGTATCCATAGCCCAATTTCGTGCTAACTTATTCAATAATTCTCTTTCCTGGTAATCAGGCATTTGGCTTCGTAATTGTCTTCGTTCCGTGTTAGGGGTCGTTTTAGGCGACCGAAAAAGTGGTGAAGGAAAGTTAGTAACAATGCTGGCCATTTTATGCCAGACGGAAGGTGAAAGTGGAGGAATAACTGGTAGTAGAACAGAGTCACGCAAAGCAGAAACAGAAATGTTCGTAGAACGAGTATCAGAGAGACTAGAAGGTGCGCTAGGCGAAATGTTAGAAGGAACGGTAGGAGAAGTAGACGCGATCGGTGAGCCTTGAGGAGGCTGTGCCAAAGAAACAGGAGCCAGCTGAAGAGTAGCCGGTGGGTGCGGTAAAGGAGCCTGTATTACAGCTACTAAAGGTGCAACTAAAGGTTGCGGAGGTGCTGTGGCATTTTGTGCATAGGGTGGCGGAGAATTTAATAGGTGGGACATTAATGGATCTTTCTCGGATCCTTCCTTTTGACCGTTTCCTCTATTTGGCAGCATTGGGTAACATTTATCTATCGCTAGTTTCTTGCTCCTAAGCATCTGTTCGCTCTCCTGCTCTTCCTCGTTATCTCTGTATGCAACGGCAGCTTGCACCATTGACATACCTCTTTTATTCTTTTTTGCTAATCTTATTTCTTTCTGTTTGGCTTCTTTGCGCCATAAGCGGAAAGAGTCAAACATCGCCGGCCGGGCTTTCTTCTTGAACAATTTGACTTCTAAGTTATCTAATATTTCTTGGTCGAAACTACCATATTGGGGCCATTTTAAAACACCATCCTTGCGGGTGTATTTTATCCATACCTCGTTATATGTTATAGGACCTACGCCGTGCTTTACATAGAGTTCATACGTTGGAGTTCCAATTGGAGGAACCGGACAAGAATCTTCCAATTGGGAGTCCTTACTACAACCTAGACAAAACAAGTTTCCAAGTCTGCTAAAACTAGGCATCTTCGCTCACTAGTCAAACTTCAAAGGTTTATCTGTTACGATATTTCTCGTGAATACACGAGTCCTTCGGCTTTGGGGCTTGCAAGTACCAAATCAAGTCGTATCTCAAGGATACCAAAAACTAAGAACAAACTAAGGACTGGGAGACGCTCCACTTATACTTAACTGAAGTATTTGAAGATCTGTGACGTCGCTAGAAGACTCGTCTATCGTTTCGCTCTACCAAGGATCACCTGGTCCAAAACAAGGCGATAGTCAGGGCAGCAGTCCTTCGTAGCCGTCGGGACGCGGGGAACCTCGCAGCAAAGACCTTCGGAACCACGTCGACATACAGGGGTCGCTGAAGTGGCTGGCCGTCCTCCGGAATTTTCACACGACGCTCCTCACGAACATCTGGCTTGGACCGTCACCGCTTGATATCGCCCCGAGTTGGGCGCCAACTGAGGTAACGGGGTTTTTAGGAACCCGCTGGTGTCAGGGGATAACACCCGAAGACCTCTGAGTTCCCTTGTTCCGGACCACAGAAACAATGAGTCTTCTATCGCAGTCAAAGATCAAGTTTTATTGGTAGCTACCAAGTAACACGTGTCCCAGAAGTACACCACACGGAGAGTAGGTTTTGGGAGACTGTTCGTTTTTACAGAACCAGCCTTCTCCTTATATACAAGATATATGGCTTCAAGCAAGAATTCTTGAGTTTATGGTACGGCAATATACATATTTCTACAATAATACAAAGAGCGAAGTCATGTAAGCAAGCCCATATTTTAGATGTCCAGTTCGTTGATAGATTACCCAGTTAGGCCTGGAACTCCCATCAGATATCGATGAAACCTCAATAAAGAAAGGTGTAACCCAGTCATAAACCTGGCCATAAACAAGGAACGTGGACAGGTGCATGTTTGCAGAAAGCGCGGTCTGTATGTAGTGAATGGTTCGTGGAATGTTATGCGTAGATGCTATCGCATTTGGCCACTGGGCGAGGAGCTGCCTAAACAGGTTTGGCCGAAGACAGTGGAGTCAGTTGGGACAGGTCAGGGGAAAGTCACGGAAGGTGGACGTGTCTATTTGGATCAAGCTCGACCTTTAATTGACTTATCATGAGGGCAAGATGCAAGATGGATGCCGTTCACAAAATGGAGTTTAAGGGATGGGACGGAAACTGTGATTTAGGGGTGTTGGCAACCCTCGATTGTAACGCAAATACATAGGAATGATGTCCTAATCATTATCGGTTCGTAGACACCAAAATCGTATTGATACGTTGAGGTTTTGTGACACGGGTATTGGACCTCGATATCGGAAGACAACGGGGTCCGGATTTTTGAGAACCACAGTCCGACACACATACCCACCGTTGCGTCGGTTGTCCGGGGGCCATCCAACGCATCAAAGAGGTTAAACATTATTGTTTATGTGCAGGAAGGTGGACCTTCCTGAACAAAAACAATTATTGGCCTTTTGCTGTTTTCATGTGTGCTGTACAACGCAGCACACAGGAAAACAGCAAAAACGAGGAGAAATGAAACATTTCTCCCGGTTGCTCCAGGGTAAGACCGGGTTTTCCCTGGTCTTAATTCTGGCACTGCCTCCTATTTACGCCTCCTTTGTGAATAGGAGGAAACGTCAGAATCAATGGGTGTTGTGCTGGAAGCCCACAGCAACAACCATTGCCCTCCGGTTTCACACTAAGCATTACATAAAAGGGGACCTTATTCATAAGGCAGTGTTAAGCCCCGTTAACTGGCTTAGCACTGCTTTGTAAATAAGGTGAGGCACCTATCGCCATTACAACGTCAGTGGGAGTGACGTTGTGATGGCGAGAGGGGCTTGTAAATATGCCCCTAAAGTTCATAGTGGAGGTCCATTTAGAGAGCTCTGTTTATGAATGTCTCTTTGCTTGGATTCAAATGCATATTGCAGGTCAGATTAGAGTTCCATTTTGAGAGCTCTATGGATGTGTCAGTACCGGAATACACATGCACACTTTAGTTCAGGATCAAAGTACATCAAGATTGCTATGATGGAGTTTTGTTATTTTTTTTATATATGTGTGTGTTTCTATTTGTGGTACCAGTGTACACTGTAGGCCATGATACAAATTTAGTAAGTAAGCTTGATTAGTTGTTATAGTTCCCTTCATGAGTAGGCAGGTGCAGTTGAAAGCTCTGCGTGCAAGTCAAGGATAGAGGTGTTTTGCTAGAACGGCACTGACATCTTAATAGATCTCGTTGTGTAATGTCTGTTGATATCACAATACTGTGAAACAAGTGACTGACAGATCAGGATAGAATTCAATTGTAAGGACTATGTGAATGTCTTGATGCTAGGATTCAAATGCATACCACAGTTCAGGATGGAGATGATTTGTGAGAGTTGTACTGATTCATCAGTGACTGAATGCATTGAAGGTACATAATAATGCCAAAAATTGTACCTTTAGAATGCTCTGGTCACAAAGCTTGGCTTGACGCCATAGGAACATGGCGTAACCCGAGTGAGACTCCTCAGAGCGACGCGGTAAGTCCGCTTCAACCTGCTCTCTCTACAGCTAACACAGCGTGTTGAGATGCGGACGATATCCTGACTTAAATGAGGTATCCAGCGTTTATTTTCTTGCCTCCGACACTCTAATATACAAGAAGTTATCTCCAGCTTCGGTACAGTACAAAATACGGCGTCATTTTGTGTGCGGAGATCCCTCAGGAATGCTGCCTTTCAATTAAGCTCTTCATCAAGGCGATATGTGCTTTTTCTAACTTTAGTTTTTGGAACAGCTGCACTCACACTGCCACAAATAGTTGCTTGCTTGACTGCTTACCTGCATATACAGCTATGTTTCTTTTCAAGATATTCTCACTACAGCTTGCAAGGCGTTTTGGGATGCGGAAGATATCTTGACTCAAATGAGTTATCCAACTTTTATTTTCTTGGCTCCGTCATTCTCATATAATAGAAGTTACCTCCAGCTTCGGTGTGGCATTACATTTGGCCACCATTTTGTATACGGAGATCCCTCTTGAATGTGGCTGCTCCATTAAGCCCATCATCATGGTGATATGCGCTTTTCCTAACTTTCATTTTTGAAACAGCTTTACTAGCACTGCCACAAATAGTTGCTTGCTTGCCTGCTTGCCTACATATACAGCTATGTCTCCTCTCAAGATATTCTAATGCTGAAGTTAGTAAGTCAACGGCTGCCATTTTAGCCCAGGCTGCATTACCAATGTCTGGTGTTCATTTGTTCCCTCATCATTCACTTGCCCCCATATCCTACATTTACTAGATGGTTGTAATTTGGAAGCAGTAAGACTTTCCTATTTTACGTACAATATGCTTTCATATTACTGGTGAGGAGCTCTCATGTGACTATCCTTTGTACCACGACATCTGGATATAAGTTTGTTTCATACTGTCTCCTATGGAAAAATGTACTTCATGCTGTTCTGCTTTTTACATGTCCTTCAGCTTATTCATGTTGTAATTTAATGTACTTTGCCAGCTAGATTGCTCTCTCTATTATTCAGTAAAAATATTAACTGGCTGTTTTTTGTTGGCTTTGTAACATCTCTCTTAACATATGCATTTTTCTCCTTGTTGTCTTACATGGGAAGATTAAAAAAATCTGGCCCTCCTGCTTCACGCTCATCACAATCTTTTATCAAGATCTCCAGTATCTTCACAGAATTTTCCAAGATGGATGACTCCCTATTGTCTTTACCCAAGGGGCCTGCATTCCTTTAGTGGCAGGAAAGACTACTATAAAATGCTTGAAAAAGGATCCACCCTCTCTACCAAAATCTTCTTCCCCAGCCTCATTGGAATTGCTGTTGGAGGAGATACGCGCCCTTCGACATTTTATGGAGGAAACAAACACCAAGTTGCAGTTCCTCACTGATAACTGGTCCCAAATGGACGAAAGGTTCACGGCTGTTGAGCATAGCGTGTCTTCTTTTGGGCTCACTGATGCTAAAGTTAATGTACTCCAATCCCAGGTTTCTACACTTCAAAAGCAGGTTGAAGACCTTGAAAACCGAAATAGGAGGAATTACCCATGCATTTATGGCCTACCAGAAGGAACTGAGGGCTCTGACCCTCTCCTTTTCTTCAAAATCTTTCTTCCCAAGCTATTGCATATGCCAGAGAACACTACATCGAATATTCACAGGCTTAGCCATCAAATTTCAGGCGTATCATCCTCACGAAGACCGAGAGGAGTCATATTGTAGTTCCTTGAATACCCAGACTTACTGAAGGTTCTTGCAGCTGTAAAGTCAATCCAATCCGTCTTATGGTCTGGTTCAACCTTATTCTTCTCACAGGATTACACCAGAGCTACAACAAATAGAGGCAAAGAGTTTCATAACATGAGACCTGATCTACGCTCTTTAGGAGCCCGATACAGACTATTCCATTGTTGTCTCTTTAAAGTCACTTATATGAACAGAACAACAATTTACGAGATCCATCCAAAAAGCAGAGCTTCATAAACTCTTGCAAAACAGAGGCCATGGAACTCTCAGGAGCCTCATCATCTCACACCATTTGATATAATTAATCTCCTGAAATAATTCTACTTTTTTTTCTATCTCTGTTGTTATATTGGAATTATAATCCATTATTGTTAAATTTAATCTTATGCTATGATGCATTTTAGTATGTTTTCGATTTGCTTTTAGCATGTTTCAACTTAGCTTCTTCATAACAATTTACCTCAATTTTTTTTACCTTTACAGATTTGTTGATGTCCGTATCCAGCCGTTGTCTCGGTACATGTGGTGCAGTCCTTCCCTCGTTCTCCGTTTCGTCGAATTTGGGCATGCCATCTGTTCCATGTGGTTTCACCCCCTCACTCCTGTTTGATAACTTTAGGTGTGTCTTTTTTCCCGTATGTCTACTCTTTTTTTCCTTGTATCTCGTTTCTTTTTTTCTATAATTCCATCTCCTTTCTCTATTTGCTCTTCCTTTACCATCCCATTTCAGGGATTCTTTTTCTTCTTTTTTACAACATTCAGCGTTACACTTGCTCTTTGTATTTACATAATGTTGTGGTTTTTTTCTGTTTCTAGTTTATACTTTGTCTGGTTTCTCTCAAATAGTTCTTACATTAGTTAATCTATGTCATTGAATATTTCCTGGAATATTCGAGGTTTGAATTTACCAATCAAAAGGCAACATGTTTTAACACACTTATCTAAGTTAAAAGTAGATATAGCGATGATTCAGTAGTCCCATCTTCCAGAATCTGAATCTCTAAAATTACAGAGAGATTGGGTTGGGGATGTTTTCTTCTCTCCAGATGATGGGAAACGTAATGGTGTCATATCGTTGTGCCATAAATCTCTACATGTTAAACTTGTATCTCAAGAAAATGATGACGTAGGCCGCTGGTTATTTACAGACCTGTTGGGAAGGTTCCACTCTCTTTACTCAACATTTATGTACCAGCCACAGGAGATCCACTTTTTTGGTCTAATCCTGAAAATAAATTGTTGCAGTGTTCTCAAGATAATCTCATCCTGGCTGGTGATTGTAATCAAATCATAGAACCCTTTATTGATCATAGGGGCATATTATCAAGGACGGGCGATACATTATCATCGCTTTTATCGGCAGGAAACTGCCGATAAAGCGGCGATAATGGGCTTGATAATATGCTCTATGAATTCCTATCGAAGCCCATGTTAGATGTGAAGACATCTAACATGGGCTGTGATAGGAATTCATAGAGCATATTATCAATCCCATTATCGCCGCTTTAGCGGCAGTTTCCTGCTGATAAAAGCGGCGATAATGTATCGCCCGTCCTTGATAATATGCCCCATAATTCCTTAACTTCCTTTTTAACATCTAAATCTCACAAGCCATTCAGCACAGACATTTGGTTGACGCATGGAAATTGTGTAATCCCACTTTGAGTGAATATACCTTTTTTTCTCCGGTACATCAGACACAATTACATATAGATCAAATTTTTATCTCCCACAACGTCACTCAATTCATATAGTTTGCAGAAAGTGGCTTCATATTGATATCCGATCATGCCCATGTACTAATTTCACTAGACATACTAAGTAAGCCTTCTGTTCCCAGACGTTGGTGATTTAACAATACTCGGCTACTTGACTCTGCCTTTACCTCTGCTTTCACCTCTTTGTTTGAAGATTATTTTCATTTAAATGAATCTGATACTCTTCCCTTTCATACATTCTGGGCTGCTTTTAAGGCTGCGGCTCATGATTGTATTATTATGTCTGTTTCTAAAAAATGACATACTGCCTGCAAAGCTACCACAGACCTTTTTACAAAGAAAAAGAGATTGGAACATTCGTACTATGCTACTAAATCATCGGATTGTTTAACAGAACTCATTGCCACCAAACTTAAATTCAACAAGCAATCTACTGAAAATGCCTCTCTACATTTGCTCAAGTCAAGTGGAAAATGTTATGGTGCCCAAATCAAATCTGGTACACTACTACCAAACTACCTTAAAGTTAAAAAAAACAAATGTAACATTGAGTCTATACTTGATCATCAATTACCGAAATATAAGGATTCTGAGATTTTGCAGGAATTTATCCAGTTCTATGAATCCTTGTATACTCCAGAATCTTCACCCACGGATGATACTATCTCAAACTATCTCTCTTCCATTGAGAAATCTTTTGATACTCATTTTAATTTTGACTCTTTGGAACTTGATATTTCATTGAAAGAATTACACACTGCACTATTTACACTTAAAAAAGACAAGGTCCCAGGCCCAGACGGATTTACTGCTGTACTTTTCTCAGCTACTTCTCTCCAAACTACACCAACTTCTTATTTCCTTTTCACGAGCTGGAACCTCTTCCGGCTCCTTTTTGGAAGCCTTGATATGCCTCATACCCAAGGAAGATAAAGATCCACGCTTCTGTAAAAATTATAGACCAATCTCATTAGTAAATATTGATGACAATATTTTTTCAAAGTACTTGGCTTAAAGATTGGAATCATTTCTACCTGATCTTTTAGGCAAGGAACAATCTGGCTTTGCTAAAGGCTGTTTCCTGACAGACAATACACGCTTATTTTTTGACATTCTTTCCAAAGCCTCTCACAATTCTGAGTCTCTAGCTGCTATTCCTTTAGACACAGAAAAGGCATTTGATAGAATTTACTGGCCTTTTATTTTTTCAATGCTTAAGTGGTTTGGTTTAGGTCCTAAAATTGTTAATCTAATTTCTCTACTATATTCAAATCCTAAGGCAGCTATTTCTGCAATTGGTCCTATTTCCACATATTTTAACTTGAAAAGAGGGGTTAGACAGGGTTGTCCCTTATTCTCCTTTTTGTTCAATGTAGCCTTAGAACCTTTTCTATCTAGAATGTGCCAAAACTCAAATATTTTTGGTTTTATTTCTGAAAAGACGCATATTAAATTAGCAGTTTATGCGGATGACATTTTATTATTCATCTCGAAGCCACAATCCTCCCTTCCTACTTTCATACAAGAGGCAAATGCTGTATCAGGATATTAACTTAACAATGCTAAATGCAAAATTTTACCTATGACTAAATTAACTTTTAAAGATGATTTTAAAATAACCAGTTTTAAATGGAATCCCCAACATATAAAATATCTAGGTATTTATTTCTCCTCGTCAATCAAAGAGTCAATTTCCATAAATTTAGATAAATGTTTTTCAAAAGCATTTACTCTAACAGACAAATGGCACCCTCTATACCTTTGTTGGTGCGGAAGATTAGATACAATAAAGACGATGTTATCCCCGATAGTTCTTTTTACTATTTCTAATATCCCAGTTGCCATACCTCCCAATTTTTAAAAAAAAACATGAACTCCTTATTATCAGCTTTTTTGGGGAATAACAAGAAGGCCCATATGTCTTTATCAAGACTCACACGTCCAAAATTGCAAGGTGGTGTTAATTTTCTTTACTTTCCTTCTTATCACAAAGCTTTTCTCATTACGTCAATTCTCTCATTGGTTAACGGGACCCTCACCTCACTCCCCTCTCTGTGTTGAACTTGAACACTCATACCTAACCCCCTTTTCCTTTCAAGAATACTTGTCATTTACTCTTAAACCCCCAAAATTATCTACTCCTATTGTTAAACACACAACTAAGCTATTTGATACACTTTTACTAGATAAATCCACTAATAAGGCAACGTTCTTACAATCCACCATATGGCATAATAACCAAATAATGGTCTGGAGTAAGCCCATCTACTGGAAGTCATGGAGACAGAAGGGTTTAGTAGGGGTTAATCAACTGATTCAGAATGATGCGGTCATATCATTCCTTCAGGCTAGACCTATTTTTAACTTTCCTCTTTCATTTCTTATTATATATCAATTGCTATACAACACTCTAAGTCTAGCTATTGATCAGATTAGCCATATCTGAACTGGTGTGGCAGAGTGGGCTAAAGAACGGTGATGGATTATACCCAGATCTTTTGACTGGGTGTGAGTGTTTGATTGGTTCAGATGCTCCGTCCATCACCACCCCCTTTTGTACCGCTTTTGGCCGCCATAAGTGTGGCAGGGTACGCTCAGACGTGAGTCCCTTGCTCACTTTGCCACTGGATTCAAGCAAGCCGGGCTGAAGAAGGCTGCAATGCCGGAAACCGGTCCTCAGAAACTTGTTTCCAGTCCAGGGAAGGCATGGCTTGGCAGTTCAGGCTGGACTGTTCCCATGAGGCACAGGGTCAGACTGATTTGCATATAGCCATGTCTGGACTGGGGTGGCAGAGTGGGCTAAAGAACGGTGATGGATTATACCCAGATCTTTTGACTGGGTGTGAGTGTTTGATTGGTTTCAGATGCTCCGTCCATCACCACCCCCTTTTGTACCGCTTTTGGCCGCCATAAGTGTGGCAGGGTATGCTCAGACGTGAGTCCCTTGCTCACTTTGCCACTGGATTCAAGCAAGCCGGGCTGAAGAAGGCTGCAATGCCAGAAACCGGTCCTCGGAGGCTTGTTTCCGGTCCAGGGAAGGCATGGCTTGGCAGTTCGGGCTGGACTGTTCCCATGAGGCACAGGGTCAGACTGATTTGCATATAGCCATGTCTAAACTGGTGTGGCAGAGTGGGCTAAAGAACGGTGATGGATTATACCCAAATCTTTTGACTGGGTGTGAGTGTTTGATTGGTTCAGATGCTCCGTCCATCACCACCCCCTTTTGTACCGCTTTTGGCCACCATAAGTGTGGCAGGGTATGCTCAGACGTGAGTCCCTTGCTCACTTTGCCACTGGATTCAAGCAATCCGGGCTGAAGAAGGCTGCAATGCCAGAAACCGGTCCTCGGAAGCTTGTTTTCGGTCCAGGGAAGTCATGACTTGGAAGTTCGGACTGGACTGTTCCCATGAGGCACAGGGTCAGACTGATTTGCATATAGCCATGTCTGAACTGGGGTGGCAGAGTGGGCTAAAAAACGGTGATGGATTATACCCAGATCTTTTGCCTGGGCGTGAGTGTTTGATTGGTGCAGATGCTCCGTCCATCACCACCCCCTTTTGTACCGCTTTTGGCCGCCATAAGTGTGGCAGGTTATGCTCAGACGTGAGTCCCTTGCTCACTTTGCCACTGGATTCAAGCAAGCCGGGCTGAAGAAGGCTGCAATGCCAGAAACCGGTCCTCAGAAGCTTGTTTCCGGTCCAGGGAAGGCATGGCTTGGCAGTTCGGGCTGGACTGTTCCCATGAGGCACAGGGTCAAACTGATTTGCATATAGCCATGTCTGAACTGGGGTGGCAGAGTGGGCTCAAGAGCGGTGATGGATTATACCCAGATCTTTTGACTGGGTGTGAGTGTGTCATTGGTTCAGATGCTCCGTCCATTACCACCCCCTTTTGTACCGCTTTTGGCCGCCATAAGTGTGGCAGGGTGTGCTCAGACGTGAGTCCCTTGCTCACTTTGCCACTGGATTCAAGCAAGCCGGGTTGAAGAAGTCGGCAATGCCAGAAACCGGTCCACGGAAGCTTGTTTCTGGTCCAGGGAAGGCATGGCTTGGCAGTTCGGGCGGACTGTTCCCATGAGGCACAGGGCCAGACTGATTTGCATATAGCCATGTCTGGACTGGGGTGGCAGAGTGGGTTAAAGAACGGTGATGGATTATACCCAGATCTTTTGACTGGGTGTGAGTGTTTGATTGGTTCAGATGCTCCGTCCATCACCACCCCCTTTTGTACCGCTTTTGGCCGCCATAAGTGTGGTAGGGTATGCTCAGATGTGAGTCCCTTGCTCACTTTGCCACTGGATTCAAGCAAGCCGGGCTGAAGAAGGCTGCAATGCCAGAAACCGATCCTCAGAAGCTTGTTTCCGGTCCAGGGAAGGCATGGCTTGGCAGTTTGGGCTGGACTGTTCCCATGAGGCACAGGGTCAGACTGATTTGCATATAGCCATGTCTGAACTGGGGTGGCAGAGTGGGCTAAAGAACGGTGATGGATTATACCCAGATCTTTTGACTGGGTGTGAGTGTTTGATTGGTTCAGTTGCTCTGTCCATCACCAGCCCCTTTTGTACCGCTTTTGGCTGCCATAAGTGTGGCAGGGTACGCTCAGACGTGAATCCCTTGCTCACTTTGCCACTGGATTCAAGCAAGCCGGGCTGAAGAAGGCTGCAATGCCAGAAACCGGTCCTTGGAAGCTTGTTTCTGGTCCAGGGAAGGCATGGCTTGGCAGTTCGGGCTGGACTGTTCCCATGAGGCACAGGGTCAAACTGATTTGCATATAGCCATGTCTGAACTGGGGTGGCAGAGTGGGCTCAAGAGCGGTGATGGATTATACCCAGATCTTTTGACTGGGTGGGAGTGTGTCATTGGTTCAGATGCTCCGTCCATTACCACCCCCTTTTGTACCGCTTTTGGCCGCCATAAGTGTGGCAGGGTGTGCTCAGACGTGAGTCCCTTGCTCACTTTGCCACTGGATTCAAGCAAGCCGGGTTGAAGAAGTCGGCAATGCCAGAAACCGGTCCACTGAAGCTTGTTTCTGGTCCAGGGAAGGCATGGCTTGGCAGTTCGGGCGGACTGTTCCCATGAGGCACAGGGCCAGACTGATTTGCATATAGCCATGTCTGGACTGGGGTGGCAGAGTGGGTTAAAGAACGGTGATGGATTATACCCAGATCTTTTGACTGGGTGTGAGTGTTTGATTGGTTCAGATGCTCCGTCCATCACCACCCCCTTTTGTACCGCTTTTGGCCGCCATAAGTGTGGTAGGGTATGCTCAGATGTGAGTCCCTTGCTCACTTTGCCACTGGATTCAAGCAAGCCGGGCTGAAGAAGGCTGCAATGCCAGAAACCGATCCTCAGAAGCTTGTTTCCGGTCCAGGGAAGGCATGGCTTGGCAGTTTGGGCTGGACTGTTCCCATGAGGCACAGGGTCAGACTGATTTGCATATAGCCATGTCTGAACTGGGGTGGCAGAGTGGGCTAAAGAACGGTGATGGATTATACCCAGATCTTTTGACTGGGTGTGAGTGTTTGATTGGTTCAGTTGCTCTGTCCATCACCACCCCCTTTTGTACCGCTTTTGGCTGCCATAAGTGTGGCAGGGTACGCTCAGACGTGAATCCCTTGCTCACTTTGCCACTGGATTCAAGCAAGCCGGGCTGAAGAAGGCTGCAATGCCAGAAACCGGTCCTTGGAAGCTTGTTTCTGGTCCAGGGAAGGCATGGCTTGGCAGTTCGGGCTGGACTGTTCCCATGAGGCACAGGGTCAGACTGATTTGCATATAGCCATGTCTGAACTGGGGTGGCAGAGTGGGCTAAAGAACGGTGATGGATTATACCCAGATCTTTTGACTGGGTGTGAGTGTTTGATTGGTTCAGATGCTCCGTACATCACCACCCCCTTTTGTACCGTATTGATCAGATTGGGCGCACTTCTATCTCGTCCCCTAAGATTAACACTATCACTCATACCTCTCTGAGTTCATGCCCCAAAGCTTCCACTATATATATTTGCTTGCTTAAACTACAGTCTTCTAGGGATAAAACTAAAGTCGAGGTAGATTGGGAACATGACTTAGAGGTAAATTGGTCCACTCACTTATGGAACAAAAATGTATTTATTTATTTTATTTATTTAAAGGGTTTTAAATAGCGCTGCTGGACCCAGGAGTATCAGATCGCTTTACAAGGTAGGTAGACATATTAAGATATAATATACAATTGACAATGTGCAGAAAAATTCACAAACGATAAAACATTGTATTAAATGAGTGAAGGGGGCAAGAAACAAAGGGATAATAAGAGGGATTAAGGGAGTTGAAATTAGGGAGAGAGAAGAGGGTGTAGAGACAGAGAGTGAGAATATGGAAAGAATGAGAGGGGTTGGGTAAAAGTATGAATCATAGCAGAGCGTTAATGAGCAGGGTCAGAGTCAGTAACATTAGGAACGCCAATATTTGTTGAGGAGAATTACTTTGGGTCTTTTTTTGAAGAGAGGGTAAGAGGGGTTGCAGCGAAGGTCTTTGGGGAGAGATTCCAAATCGTAGGAGCAGTACCAGACAATGCATGTGATTGGGTCTTTTTACATTTTAGTGTAGGAGGGATCAGGACAAGGGAGTTAGTGCTCATCAGGGACCTGGAGCACCCTGCTTTTTGTAGTTTGCTTGAAAGGTAAGAGGGGGTGTTTTGGTGAAGAGCTTTGTGCGTGATACAAGCAATCTTGTAGGTGGATCGTCCTTCAACTGGAAGCCAGTTTAGGTTTTTGAGGACAGGAGAGATGTGGTCAAATCTTTTACAGTCAGAAATAAGTCTGGCGGCTAGGTTGAGAACAGATTTAATCAGTACTAGGTGGACTTTAGGGGTGCCAGCAAGAGTGGCGTTGCCATTGTTGATCCTGGAAAGGACAAGAGATTGGACAACGATTTTGAAATCATCAGCTGGAATTAAAGGTTTATTTTTTTTGAGGTGGTGAAGGGTAAAAAGAGCACTTTTGGATGCATTTTTTGATGCCTAGGGATTTGACAGAATTAGAGGTGGAGAGGGAGCGATTAAGTGCTTTGATATCATTGATCCAGAGTTGAATGGGAAGGAGATTAGTTTTGGGAGTGAAAAGGATGATTTTGGTTTTTTTGGGATTAAGTTTGAGATGATCAAGATGGAACCATGTTTGGACTTTCATCAGAGTATCATTGAGGTGAAGGATGTCATTGTGGGATTTGATCTTGTAGTATAGTTGAGTATCGTCGGCATAGAGGTGGTAACTGTTTTTGGCTTGTTTGAGAATGAGGGTGAGTGGTTCTATGAAAAGATTGAATTGGGTTGGGGAGAGGATAGACCCTTGGGGGACACCGAGTGAGACAGGTTGGGATTTGGAGAGGCAATGACTAAGCTTAATTTGTTGAGATATATTTTGGAGGAACGAGGAGGACCATTTAAGTACAGTGCCTTCAAAACCAAAGCGATCTTTGAGGGTATTAAGAAGGGTGGGATGGTGGACAGTATTGAATGCAGCCGAGAGATCAAGGAGGATTAGTAGTGAGGATTCATCTTTGTCTAGAGAGCGATGTATGTCATCTGTAATATTGAGCATAGCAGTTTCGGTACTGCATCCCTTTCTAAAGCCAGATTGGAAAATGTTGAGGAAATTGAAGGAGATGATATGGTTATCTAATTGGCATAGGACACATTTTTGAAGGGCTTTAGAGAGGAAGGGAAGGTTAGAGATCGGGCGTAGATTGTTAAGGTCATTAGGGTCAGCAGAGGGGTTTTTAAGAATGGGGGAGATTTGCCCTAGCTGAAGGGAGGCAGTAACACAGCCAGTGGAAAGTGAGGAGTTGATGATATCGATCCAAATTGGGGCTATGATATACTTGAGTTCTTGAACTAAATGGGCGGGAAGAGGATCTTTGGAGTGTGAGGATGGTTTGAGTTTAGAAATGATGTTGATGATAGTGGTTTCTGATACTGGACTAAATTCGCTCCATGAAGCCTTGTTTTTAGAAAGGTGACCCGTCCGGGATGAATCGAGATAGGGGAGATCAGGGAGGGGTTGAGAGGGGACGAGATGTGGGAGAGAGGAGGACGAAAGTGAATTAGGAATGTTAGTGAGAGTGCATTAGTTAAGGGGAGGTTGGAGAGAGAGAGGGGGGAAGAGAAGGATAGTTCGATGTTGTTGACTTTATTTGTAAATAAGGTGGCAATTTCTTCGCATCTATCCACAGAGGCTGCTAATTTAGGAGAGCCAGAGGAAGTTTGTTTTTTAACAATGTTAAAGAGTTCTCTGGGTCGGTTTCTAGCCTGGTCAAGTTGTGACCGGAGAAAGGAGGCCTGTTCATGAAGATATGTTTTTTGTAATGGGCTCTGGTAGTTCTCAGGAGCGCCAGGTTATCAGAGGTGGGATGATTTTTCCAGGCACGTTCTGATTGTCTTAGGGCCCGCCTTTCATTATTGATTTCGGCATTAAACCAGGACTTGGGAGGGATGTTTTTTTGTTTTTTGAGTTTGATTGGGGCAATTACGGTTGAGGGCTTCAAGAATGGAATTATTGTAATGGTCAGTAAGGTTGTTGGTGCTATGAGAGGAAGGGGGGAGAAGTAAGCGGGTTTTAATTGTGGATTCCAGTTTGCCAGGTGGAATAAGGTGAAGGTTGCGAGTAGGTTTCATAGGTAAAGTGCTCACAGGGGCGGGGTGAGTAATGGGGCTATTCAAGGTGAAGAGGATAAGGTGGTGATCAGACCAGTCTTCAGGAAGTATATTAGAGAGAGAGGCCAGATCCTTGCTCGTCAAAAAAGCATTGAGGGTGGCACCTTCAGTGTGAGTAGGGGCATGGCAGAGTTGGGTCAGGTCAGTGATGTCTAAGGCTTCTTTAAATAGGATGACAGCAGGGTCATCAATTTTGTTCCAGTGGATGTTGTAATCACCAAGTAAGAGATTCTTGGAGTGGGAGAGCGATGCTTGAATGATAAGATCAGTCATCTCTCCAGTAAAGGGGAGACAATTTCCGGGGGCGGGGTGGTAAATAGTGTGTATCCAAGTTGTGGGAAGGTCAGGAAAAGTGAGGTTGGCGCAAAGGTATTCAAAGGATGAGGGGTCTTGGAGCTGGACAAGTGAGATGTCAAGTTCATCTTTAAAGATTAGGGCAAGGCCTCCTCCTATTTGTTCGATTCTATCTTTCTTAATGATAGAGTAGCCTGGTGGGATGAGAAAGTCGAGGATAGGAGTGGAGTGGGCGTTGAGCCAGGTTTCAGTTAGGAATGCGATGTCTATGTTTTCATTAAGAATGGTTTCCTCAATCTCAGTTGCGTGGCAGGAGGCGGATCTGCAGTTTATCAACATGTAGCAGAGGGGAGAGGAGACAGGTAATGGGGTGGGGGACAGGGGGGATAGGTCTAAGTAGTTGGGGGGTTCTGGGTGAAGTCAGATGAGGGGGGAGTCTGTTCGCTCCTAAGAGAACTGGGATAGTGCATTGACTGGTAGGTGGGATAGTGGACGAGGTTGAAGAGGGAAGGACAGGGGAGTTTCTAGAAAAGTTAGCTCCCGAGGTTATAGGGCAAGTATCACTTTGAGGAGGGGAGGTCGTGTTAGCATTGCAGGGTGGGCCGCTTACGGAGGGTTCAGTGTGTTTGGATCGGGTAGCATAGTTACCAGGGAGGGGAGGAGTGTCGGTGTTGGTAATAACAATAGGCGGTCTGTTTGTGGTTGGATTGAGATGAGTGTCGATGTGCGACGGTAAGGTGTCTTGTGAGGCGGTCGATGTGTGGACAAGATCTGAGGGCTGGGCTTTAACAAGGAGTGAGATATCGCTTATGAGTGAGGAGAGTTCTAAAACGAGGGACGAAAGGAGAAGTTCAACCTTAAGGAGTGATTGAGTAGGAATTGAGGGGTAGAGTGTATCAGTAGTTTTTAGGAGATTGGTAAGGTTAAAGTTATCAAGGGGGGGATAGTCAGGGGCAGAAGGGGGGAAACCCAGGAGGAGGGAGGAGGGGGGAATTGTAATGGGGAGGATCATTATTGGGGGTAGGGGGTATACAGGAGGTAGACTTATGAGTGGAATTCGTTTTAGGAGGACAGCTAGGAGAATAAGGTGGAGAGACAGTAAGGGTTGGCGTGTCTGGTATATTGTGGGTTGTTAGAGGGAACAAGGGAGTGTGAGAAGGGGGTATCGGTGGGGGATATGGGGGAGCAGTTGGGGAGGTGTGGGAGATGGATAAGCGAGGGGGGAGAGGATGGAGTGCAACAGAGGGTGAGGTGGTGTGGGAGTCAGAGGGAGGGAGAAGAATAGAAGAGAGAGAATTATTAGAATGTGGGGATATAAGGGGGAAAGTGGGGGAGGCAGGAGGCGTCACTGAGGCGTTGTATAGGGTGGAGGATAGGGGGGGATTGTTCAGGAGGAGATCAATAAAATAAGAAAATCCTCCAGAGCAGCCAATACTACACACACCCTTTTCTTGATTTATAAGATTACTTTTTCTCCCATGGATCCACATAAGATGAATGCTGATTTACCTAATACCTGCTGGTTATGTTCCTCTACAGATGCGGACTTAAAACTTTTGTTGTTTACCTGCCTTTATCTTTATGACTTCTGGAAGCATGTTTGGAAACAAATTACCCTCATATTTAGTTCTAATATATCCTTATCGGTTATCAATATTTTTTTGGGCTCTCTTTCTGACGATTGGTCTGACTTTCTCATGAATATGCAGATTTTGGACTTACTTTTGGGAGTAGCATTTCAACAAATTACTAGAAATTGGAAGAACATGTCTAATCTTTCCTTTCAGGCTTGGTGGTATGTAGTTTGTCACAATCATAGATAGGACACAAATTATGTGTATCCAGCATCCTTTACTGTGTGATGTTTACATTTATGATCCCCAGTTACAAAGTTTCTTGATTTTCATGCTGAACTTTCTCATGCACGTGACGTTTCAGACCAAGAAATTTCTAAACCTCCTTGACATTCTGTTTTTTTCTGGTTTTTAAGAATTGTTTATATAGATTTGTTAGAAATGCATTGTTGTAAATTTGATAAGTGACCAGACTCGTTCTACCCCCTGTTTCCCGCTTTTTGGCGCTGTAGACATGAATTCTGGTATAAATATATGTTGCACATCATATTGTATTTGTTTTTGTTTTTCTTAAATAATCTTTTTTTTTAAACTTAGAATGCTCTGGTCACATCTAAGAAAAATTGCCCAATTTCTGTCCTTTTTTTAAATTTATTTCTGACTTATTTTCTTCACTTTGTAACTCTGTGCTCTTAACCATTTCTAAACAGTAATAAAGTTCTGATGCTTCCCCCCTAAAACATGTGCTACTACATTGGATCTCCCTTTTTGGCCTATATAACTTTCCTAGATGTCCTTTTTAATGGAGCCTAAAATGCACCTACAAAATGGAAGGTTAAATCACCCCCATGTATGACAAAATATATGCCTGTAAGGGGCACCACTGTCTCAGACTTGGTTTTCGTTTAAATGCACTGCAGTGGCACATGGCTAGGACATGTGTCTTTGCCATGAAGTAAAACTTCTATCATAAATGTCCTTGTAAACCTGCAGGATTTTATTATATAAGATATGGCACACTATATAGTGGGATGATAAGCTCTCACAGACAAATAAAAACCAAACCCAATTTTTTGAAAAATATTTTTATTGATTTTAAATACTTCCATCATCATCATAGTAAACATCAGACAAAGAAATAGAGTAATTCGGAGAATGAATACCTTTAAATGACAGGTGGCAAATCTAGTCATTGAATATTTCATTCTCATAATACAATTAATCAGGATTAATAAAGCGTGGCTAATCAACTGATAGGTATCTAGGCACTTGCAGGCTTATTCGAATAGCCAGGTCTTGAGGGCCATTCGGAATTCCTGAAGTGATGTGATGGTCTGGAGGTGAATGGGGAGGCTGTTCCAAGTATTTGTGGAGATGTGGGAGAAAGAGCATCCTCTACTTCTGCTTCGGTAGATGTTTGTGTGCCGGGGTCAGCAGCTTGAATTGGCATCTCTTATTTGCAGGGAGCCAGTGGAGTTGCTTGAGATGGGGTGTGATAAGTGTTCATCATAGAAGGCCAAGGATGAGTCTGGCTGCGGTGTTTTGTATGGTTTGAAGCCTCAGTAGTAGGTTTGTGGTGATTCCTACATAAAGGGCGTTGCTGTAGTCCAGTCGGCTGGTAATGAGGGCTTGTGTCACAATACAGCTCGTGTGTAGGCGTAGCCACTTGAAGATCTTATATAGCAAGTGCAGAGTGAGGAATCTGGCAGAGGAGACAGCATTGATCTGTGGTTTCATGGTTGGCTTGTTGTCAATGATGATTCCAAGGTTTTTGGCATGGCTAGAGGGAGTGGGTGTGGGTCCTAGGTTTGATGGCCACCAGGAGTCAATCCATGTGTTTCTGCTTTTGCCAAAGATCAGTGCTTCCTTCTTGTCTATGTTCAGCTGCAGGTAGTTGTTCTTCACCCAGTCAGCAATGTTTGTCATGCATCTGTGGAAGCTTGTTCCGGTGGTGGTGGGGTCGTCAGTGAGTGAGAGGATGACTTGTGTTTCATCTGCCTAGAAAATTATGTTGAGACCATGAGATCTGACAATGTTGGCCAGCGGCATCATATATGCATTGAAGAGCATGGGGCTGAGGGATGAGCCCCGGGGGACACCACAGGTGATGTCCTTGGTTTCAGAGGCAAAATGTGGGAGGTGGATCCTCTGGGTTCTTCCAGTGAGGAAGGAGGTGATCCATTTGAGCGTGTCCCCTTGGATGCCGATGTGGGGCTTTCGATTAGCATGTGGTGAGATACGGTGTTGAAGGCTGCCGAGAGGACAAGTAGGGTGAAAGCTGCTGTTTCTCCTCAGCTGAGTAGGGTTTGGATGTCATCGGTGGCTGCGATCAGGGATCTATGTGCTATAGAGATAGGGGAGAAAGGTCCCGGTCCCTTACTGGCCATTAGTTATTGAGCAATTCTTGTTATGGCACTTGCCCTTGACAGGGGGATACTCCTAAAACCCTAATGCATTAACAAGTTCTAAAGTGATTGTCAGGGCAAGTCTATTTATTGTACTGTTTCAGGAAAAATTTCCAGTAAGCATGGGTTCATGATGATAGTTGTTTTTATAATGTGTTGTCACTCTTTCCATGAGAGTGAGTAAAAAAAGTGACTGACAGCCAACAAATGTTTTGCCCCTTTACATGGCCATCTGGCCTGGGGCTTCCTCAGGGTGTGAGCAGTTCTTAGGAAGACATGGGTTGTCGGTAATATCAGTAGGTCCTGATCAAACTGTAGTATTAAGGGCGTAATGCCCGTCCAGTCTATCTGGATAGCATCGAGCCACAACACACTATCCAGATAGACTGGACCGGCGTTACGCCCTTAACACTACAGACCCTGTGAACCACTTTGGGATCAGTTTCAGTACTGTGATTACTGCAGAAGCCGGTGTGGGAAGCATCAAGTGGCTGGTTCTTCTCTGTGTGTGTCATGAGTCGATTGTTTATGATTTAATGCAATGATGTGTCAATTCAGATATCATAAAGTGATTATGCTTATTTAAAAAAACTATACAAAAACAGTACAGTTTCTGTGTGGGTATCACATAGTACAAGTGCGTAATCCTACAAAGTGCATCAATGCAATATAGCAGATCATATCAGTGCGGAAAACAGTCAGACCAGAGGCTCCGAAGATAGTATTAAGTACAAATTCTTATTTTCACAAATTTCCCCATAGAGCTATTACAGAATAATAAAGCATGTAAGAAAGTGTCAGCAGGAATAAGTATCCAGCACACCAAGACAAGGCAAAACCATCTTAGTTGGCTTAAAGTCCAAAGTATATAAGTCAGGGAGACAGCTTACCCCTAGTCACCTTTTATTTGATGTTTACTCATTCATGCCTTTGATACATTTAGTTGGGGGAGACCAAATCCTAGCTCCCCACCACTGTTTTCTCACCCTTACAGTTATACAGATTGATTTCCATATTATAAATAGCTAAAAACCTAGGGCTCAATTCACAAAGGTAAACTTAGATGCTTGGTCTAACCTTCGACCAAATATCTAAGTTTACGATTTGGGAATTCACTAAGGGCATTTACGAGTACTATCTTTATGGCCGTCATTGGGCGGAGATCCAGCCTGAGTGCGGAGAAAAATATAGTACTTGTAAATGCCCTTTGTGAATTCAAAAAGGCGTAAACTTAGGCATTTGGTCTAAGTTTAGACCAAACGTCTACATTTACCTTTGCGAATTGGGCCCCTAGATTTCCACTCTGAAAAAGTTGAGGTCCCTGGGCTTAGCCAAGATGTTGTGACACACAGTGGTGCAACTGTTACTTGATGTTTCACATTTAAATCACATGCGTAAATGGATAACAGAGTTTCTTGAACTTGATAGGGGTGAGCTTCAGATGGTATGGTGTGGGATGCTCTAAAGGCCGTAATCACGGGTAAAAACCCTTAGTTTCAGTTTACATCAATAAAAACAAAAGGGCATGGGGATTCAAGGGTTATGTGAGGATCTATCTCAATTAAAAGAGAATCTGCCTGGACTACTTGCCTGAAATCTAGATAGCCTGGGAGGTCAGTAAAAAATGGCTAAATTAAGGGCAAAGATCACTCAGTATTTCAGCGAAGAGAAGGCCACTAAAGTTTATAGTTATAGGTCAGACTGCTAGGAGTATGGTGATAATTCTGGACACCTATTAGCAGAATGTATGAGACAAAAAGAGGTGGAAAAAAGGGTTAAGGCAGTTTTAGATGTGCTAGGGCAGAAATTCAATCATCCGGTGGATATTATCAGTCTTTGAAGATTTTTATGAAAATTTGTATACGGCAGACACAGAACACCTTTAGGATGGGTATGTTTTTTTTTTAGGATCAGCGCCGGGACACTCCTGGGAGTAGCCGTGCGCTACACAAATATAGATTAACTTAACATTAGGGGCACTGGACAGATTGATAAAAGAAAGAAGAACTGGCCATTCTGGGAGCACCAATCTCTTTGGAGGAAGTATTAGAGGCAATTAATTCTCCAGCCTCCGGGAAAGTCATGGGTCCAGATAATCTGCTGCAATTGAAAATGAAGCCAAACAGTTCAGAAGGATTTTTGGGTATAGATTGAATGAGGAAAGACCCAGGTTGTTTGTACTTAGGAAACCAGATTCAAAGATCAGTGGGTGGTGAGAGATGCATAGTATAGAGGGGCTAGAGTACAAGCAGCCTTGGTTCAATTAGTAGAACTGAATTTGGCACCTCTGTTGTATAATATAATTAAGAACTTGGGAGAATTAATCATCTACACATTTCGCTGGAGGGGAGATGTAACATTTAAAAAATTAGAATTTTACCAAAGGTGCTGTATAGTTTTAGGGCTCTTCCCTTGGAAATTAACACACTTTGGATAACCAAGCAGGAGAGTCTGCGTCTTAGCTTTCTTTGCCAAGAAGGGCTGCTAAAAATATAGTTCTCCGCAAAATGCATGGTTATTTGACCGTCAATATTTTGACACTCTGCTATTGGTCACGTATGTTACAACATATGTTGATTTTAATAACAGGTGGGACACATGGCCCATATTTGGCTAAAACCCTGACAATATATGAGCTAATTTTGGCGAATGAGGCCAGGGCTGCTTTCTGATGAATTTAGAACCTAACTACTAAAAGAAACATAATTTAAGAACTGTGTGTAGGCTATGGTGGTTAGCTTTTGGAAGAAAAAGCTCTTGAATGAGTTTGTGAGTGGCTCTTTTGTCAGTGTGACCCTCTTCAAGGTGGTGACTGCCAGCAAGCCAGCAAGCAGGCCAATTGAGTTGTGCCACCAAGTAATAGTGCTCGAAGTCTGTTGTTCTAAGGCCTCCCAATTCCATTGGTAGTTTAAGTTTGGCTAGGGTGACCCCGCTTTGTCCATTGCTCCAAATTAGGTCGCCCAATATGATATTCATGAGGAATGAATCATATCTCATGATAGTGATTCTTATCAGATACCATCCCCATGTGACCAATACAAGTGAAACAAAATTCATGTGGAGTGTGCTTCAAGTCATTATGTACTTCAGCCATGTTCCTTGTTACGGGCTACAGAGAATACATTCCACAGGTCAAACACCATCTGCTGTCTTCTAATGACAAGCATCAGAGGAATAATAAAGAAACTCATCTTACTATGAACTCCAAATATTTGGCATATTTCCAGTCAATGGACTGAATCATTATATGGTTGATAAATGTGATTACTTTTTCTGATATCTCTCCATATTTGTATCTATGTTATGTGTTCTGGGCCTTGGGCAGCCGAGCCATAGAAGTGGGCCACATTTTTATGTAATGAAGAGAACTGTTGGTTAGTGTGGGTAGATAAACCTTATTTGTCCGTTCTTCTGATTGCTGCAATTCCTAGTGGGTTACAATTTAGGACCTACCTCTTTAATATTCATGACGTAGGTCAAATTGTGATCTACTAGAAATAGGCATTTTATAACCAATCTATTATTACATAGGTCCATTCACAAAATACCACACTGGTAGCAGAAATACTGGTCCCAATTCACAAAGGTAAACTTCGACCAAAAGAGTAAGTTTACGACTTTCGGTATTCATACAACTATGTTACGAGTAGCATCCGTACTTCCGCTTTTGGGGTGAGATTCCACACCTGGGGCAGCGTTTGGAGACTCTACCTCTTCCCCGAGTGTGGAGACTCTACTCCGGGGGTGGAGATTCCACTCTGGGTGTGGATTGGAATCTCCACACTCGGGGCAGAGATTCTGCTCCGCGTGGGGAAACTCCGCCCAAGTGCCGGCATTAAGATACTACTCATAACATACCTTTGTAAATGTCGAAGGTCATAAACTTAGACTTTTGATCTAGGTTTACCTTTGTGAATTGGGCTCCATGGTCTTTAATTTGCTCTGTACATCTGGCCCATGGTTTGGAGCTGATAAGAACTGAGCTGCAAAATGTTGACCACTTCCTAAACTTCCCTTTCGTGCATGGTTCGGAAACATGAGTGGGTTCAAGAAAGTCTGCAGCCCCTCAATTTCCCCCCAGTACACATTAACAGAGCAAACCAGCCAATACTAGGCAGAGAAAAATACCAGAAATACTAGAACATGATGATGTCAGTGTGAAAAGAACCAGAATCTTTAACGTATACTTGTGTTTGAAGGGCTTATGATGTTAACATAACCAAATGAGTACCAATCCTTGTCATTCAGCGATGCTACCAGGTGTAAGAAATATTGCATTCCCCAATAGGGCACTCTTATTCTCGCGCCTTTGAATGGGGTAAGTATGCATGTCCGAACTTCAGAACATAATCCATGCTCAATTTTTACATATTGCATATGGAGCAAACATTGAATAATACAGCAAGAGCATTTCAGAACTGTTGTTAACCCAGAATAAAGGTAGCACATTTACTGAAATATCAATATTTCCTTGGTAAATACTCGCCGATCAATGTTCAGACCAACAAAATCATGACAACAATCTGAAAGAAATGATAACTGCCGGATACTTCATAAACATGTTTATTGACCCACATTTGTAACTGTAAATGTAAATGTAGTTGAGCTTATATAGCGCACAGCTACCCGCAGTGGGTTTCCCGGCGCTTGCTTAGGGAACCCTTCCTGGTATTCCCCTGTGAGATAGCAGGGTATCCACAAGGTGAAAGTCAGGCATCCCGCCGCGAGGGGCCGTTGTGGAGATTAAGCAAGCTATTGCCCAGAGTCGCAGAGGCACCGGGGCGAGAATTATCGAGTCCGTGGAATTTTTAGCCCAAGACCCGCCGAGGCGCGGAATTGAACCCTGGTCCAGGACCGATCTCAGCTTCCGGGTCTGCTGCCTCTAACCCCTGAGCCACACTTCTCCACTGTGACCTTGACTGTTGTAGCTTCTTACAATAAAAACGGAATGGTGTTTTCTCCTACTGGTTTTACATTAGAATTAAATCCATATTCTACTTTTTAATTTAAAAGTAATTTTAATGTACTTGTTAGCTATAATGTACTCTGTTAAATATTAGCAATTAACTCCTAAGGGTAGGACATTTTGATTTAATTTTGCCTTAGGTCATTCACTTGCCTCTCTTGGCCAATTAGCACGCAATGACAAGGGAAATATTTATTTTAATGAAGTCCATTTTTTAGGTTTTCTTTATATATTTCAATGACCTAAGCAATTTGTATTAGCTCAGCCAAGGCTTCCATCTCCCTTGAGACAGATGGTGTTGTTACACAGGCAAAGCAGCTAGTATTTTGTTTACGTTTCACTATTAACAGTGTTCCACGTCTCCAGTGATATATCTCCTACTAAAGGAGAGAATGACACCATTCCTGTTTTAACATTTGTAGTTTAGCATACATATTGTTATTTATAGTGAACAGAGTACATATGCAAACCACTAAAAACTGGTGCCAGACCAATTGCATTGGACGATTTACTTAGCAATTTTGCACTCATGAGCCTTCAAAATTGCATTGCCAAAATATTGCAAATGATAATTCTCAATTGGTGCAAATCCCGTTATTCATACGATTTAGCAACAGTGCATTTGTGACTGCACATTTTTCAATCTAGCGGTTTTGCTGCTCACCAAATTGCCTGCAGTTACCTTGCCTGAAACAGACTGGGGTGGGATTCGGTCCCCCGTCCACCATGCACCCAGAGGGTAGAGGACAATTCCAGCTCAATGAAAGCACCCCATCAGCCCGCAGCGTGGGATGCTCCTGGGCAGGCACCTAGGCAAAGACCGGGCCAAGATGGGCCTGTCATAGTCCAGAAGAGGCTGAGCGCGGCCACCCTGCTTGGTTTTGTTTTTTGGCAGCGGGTCTTCGGCACTAGGATCTGTTTCCCTAGATCAAGGTACTATTTTGTGCCTATCTGTTTGTGGGCTATATCTGGTTAGTATTCCCAGGGGACAGAGTCCAGTAATTGATAGCCACTCATCACTGTCACCGGTGCCATGGGGAAAAGGAAGGGAGAGGCCAAGCGTACTATTGACAAACGTCCAAGAACCAGCAGTTCAATCTTATCGCTTCTAAATAACGCTGCCGGTGTCCTTGCCAATTAAATCTCTACCGTTGAAGACCACAGACCTAACCCTAGACAGGGCTTGAACTCATTGGCAGCAGTTGGGGGTCTCACCTTCCTCTGCTCCAGGGGCCTCATTTATGAGAAATGACGCATCGCTGTGTGAAAGCAGCGATGCGTCACTTCTCAGTGCCCACTCCTTGCGACATACCTGTTGCGTCATATTTACTGTATGACGCATCATGTCGCAAGGAGTTACAGATACGTCAGTATTTCTGACGTATCTGTACGGCGCAAAAGTGAAGCATTGCTGGAGTGTGTCACAAAAGTGAAGCAACTCCAGCAATGCGTCCTTTCACATGGGGCAAGCCCCATGTGAAAGGGCCTGCGTCAGTCTTACGCCTGCTGTGAGGCAGGCATAAGATCATGACGCAGCGGCTTCCTAGAAGTGACGCAGTGAAATCTATGAGATTTCACTGCGTCACTTCTACGAGGCTTTTTGCGGGGGAACACCCCCCCCTGCATACATTATACCTGACACAGGCATAATGTAGCGCAGGGGTTTACAAAGTGACGCATCTGCTTAGATGCATCACTTTGTAAATAGTGCGCAACCGGAGGCATGTTTTACGCCGCCGATGCGTCACAAAAAGTGACGCATCGGAAGCACAAAACGGACGCAAGGCCTCATAAATGAGGCCCCTGGAATTGTTCCGGCCTGTGTCAATCATGAATCTCCTGGTGGAGGGATGACATGGACCCTGTAGCTTTGCCCACACCGATGGCCACACAGGATAGGGCGGGATGAGGGGTGTGTTGCAACAAGTTGTCTCAGTTTGAAGGATATTGCATCCCAGTATAAATAATACAAGGAATTCTAAGAGGGGTTTTGTGACCACCGCAAATGAGCACTCCACACAGAATATACCTAGCACTATGGAAGTAAAAATCTTAGTGGCCCTAGAAAATATAACCCAAAGATTTGTTTCGATGGAAGAGGTATTGGGTCCTCTACCAGAACCACCCATATTCCGAATACTCTGCCTATTATTGTTCAGGCGAATAAGCCCCTCACAGTAATACCTCCGAGCTCTAGTCAGTATCCCCTTATCTTAAATGGTGCCATACCTCGGGTACACAACATGAGTGCTCCTACATCTGTAAGCAGTAATAAGCACAGCTTTTCAGGTAACTCTGTTGGGGCCCAGGTGCCTCACTCAGGGAGTGTCGTATAATCCCAGTGGGTGCGTCCAGGATGGCCCCTCATGCATCAAAATCAGTGCAGGTGTCTTCTCCTCGCAGAAAACCCATGTGGGGGCCTCCTAGGTTTGTACCACTGCTCCTGCTATTTTGCATCTCCCACCTGCTTGTTCCCCTTATGTTTTGGTCTTTGCCAATGTCCCAACCTTTGTTACAACCCTCCGGAAAAGGCTTCCTAAAACTCAAAAATAAGGTTGTGCATTGGATTGTAGGGAGAGTTCCCCCAGACATCAGACCTAGACTATACGATGAAATAATCATAGCCTGTTGGGTGGGTTCGATAGGTACTGTCCCCAAATCTCTTGGGGAGACTGTGTTGTAATTAATGTTTGAAACAGTTACAGGGCTGACTTTATGCTATCGAATTTTGGGTTTGACCCAACAATTCCCAGTGGCATTACAGTTTTACCCTTGGGTTACTTTTATAGACCTGTGTCCTTCCTGAGGGTCCTTCCTCGCGGAGTTTCTATGGCCCCTGTTATAAACTATGGGGCCGATTAGGATGGCGGACGGATCGCCATCTGGCGGTGGCGATCTGTCTGCCATCTGTGGCCGTCCGCCACCAGTTTCCCCCCCGCCATATTACAATGGCGGGGGGACCGCGGCGGACAGAAACACCGTCCACCGCTTTTCCGCCCCGGTCTCCTTGCGGCCGGGGCGGAAAAGGGTTCATATAGCTGGCGGTGTCTTCCAGACACCGCCAGCCATATTATGATGGCCGAATGCAGAGGCCTTTCCGTGGCGGCAATGCCGCCACGGAAAGGCATACGGGCTTTGCTGAGTGAAGGGGGGGTGGGAGGCTCACATGGGGGGTACCTATGGTACCCCCCTGCGTTTCACAGTACAACATGGCAGACACCGCGCGGTGCCTGTCATGTTGTGCTGTGAAACGCACAACATGCATTTTTGATATTGCGGCGGACAGTGCTTCAGCACCGTCGTCCGCAATGTTAAAAATGCAGGATGCACCCACCACTGTGGCAGGATGCATCCTAATTCGGGGCACGATACCTCCGCCCTTGTGGTGGACGGTCCCTGCCCCAGACAGGATGGCGGACGGACTTTGTCTGTCCGCCATCTTAATCAACCCTTTAGTTGGGAACCCCTGGCCCTAACATTGTTCTGTTTAATCAATTTGAAGCCCTAAGTGGCTTGAATGACCAAGTTTGACTGGGGAAGGACTCTGTTCCTAGTGTCTCTGCTGCTATGTCAACCCCCCCCAGGGCCTTCTAAATTATATCCTGGAACATTGCAGACTTGCAGGAGAAACCTGACAATCCTAAATGGATAAAGCCAGTGTCTCCTTATGATATTATGTCCTTTCAGGAGGTCTGCGACACACAGGAGTTACTTGGATGGCTATGTCTCTTTGTCTATCACCTCACCATCACCATGTGGGAGAACAAGTGGGGGTCTTGAGACCCTGGTGAAATTTGTTTTGACTTATAAATTAGAAGTGGTCACAACTCTAGGATCTTGTGCATGAATGTTTACAATGTGATTCATGATTACTTTTCTTCACTCTTCTTTTTTTCTAGTCATTCAGTCTCTATACAGTTCTGTTGGTCCTTGGTGATAGTAATCTCCACCCTTTCTGAGGTTACTACATTTACAAGGGAGCTTATCAGGGGGAGGATGACCACCAGGATCAAGTCCATCTCAAGCATACTTTACAAGAGGATGTGACGAACAAGCTATTGGACATTCACAATTTAATCTGTCTCGTGAGTCGAGAGAGTCTGTTTGCAGGCAACATTGTCCCCCCTTTCACAAGCCATGGTGTGAATCGCATATTGATTATATTTATGTGTCTGGGTCTCTGTTCTCTTCCCTTAACTCATTCTTAGTGGAATGGAACATATCCAGTTACCAAATCCTCTGGTCACCAGTTTTCATTGGGAATCCAAATTGGTAGAATCCCTTCAACATCATGAAACTCAGCTTAGATCAACGGATCAAGGGCATAGACTGAAATGGTGTAAAGTCATCCCTGATACCTTTATCACCAAGCTAGTAATGCCCTGCTCTATGAAGTTTCAGACCTGTTTGAATGTAGAAGCTTCCCAGTATAGCATTCTAATGGTCATGATAAGCTCTGCTTTTACATTTATAAGGCCCTTTCAAGACCGGCAAGGACTGAGTCTCTGGCTACTTGTCACTGTTTTGACAAAAGCTGTACAAATGTCCATATGCTACTTTTATTTGCGTTGAGAAAACAACTATGGAATTGGTGGGAAGTAAGGGAGTGTAGGTCTATGTATAAAGTCACAGTAAAAATTAGGAAAACGTATTGGAAAAAGAGCTGTGTGAAAACCTACTTCTGGTAAGCACTCAGAATGAGCGTATGTTGTTCTGGACAGTGGCCACCCATCCTTTTTTAAGGTGGATAGGCTGGCAGATCAGGCTGCTCCAGTCCCTGCCCAGGTCTGGAAGGACCACTTTTTGACCTTATATCAGGGGGATGATTCCCCACCTTCATCTTCTTTCCTTGTACAGGGTGGGAAGTTGACACTGAATTGAGAGGAGATCTGAGATGCTATCTTATCCCTGCCTGTGAGTAAAGCTCCAGGGGCTAATGGAGTTCCCAGGGACTCTTTAATATCCTCTGTGGATCTCTGGACAATTCTTCTTATGCTTTATTTTAATGCTGCAGTTAGCTGTGCCCTACCATGGCATCATTCGTTTATTGTACTTGTTTTCGAGAAGTAGATTAGGAATAGCCCCTCTTGTTACAGGCCTATTTCCCTAATTGAGGTTGAGGTTAAGATTATAGACCGGGTTTTATGAAAAAGGAGATCTCCTTGGGCAGAGGAATGTAAAATACTGTCCGATGTCCAATATGGGTTTATCTCTTGGTGGGGCACGGTGGAGCAGAATCTTAATCTCCATCTTGTCATGAACAAATATATCTGGGATAAAAGGAGTCCCTCCCTCTAGCCTTCATGAAGCTCAGCTCGGCCTTTAATAAGGTTAAGGTTAAGAAAGAAAAGCTCTGGGCAGAGCTGAGTTCCATGGGGGTGAAACAAAATCTGATCAATTTACTCTGGGACCTTCACCGTGGGTTGACGGTATTTGGTCCACTATGGAAGTAATGGATAATGCACCAAGGCTCGGATGTAGCCCTGGTAACGGCGGAATTAGGCCGTTACCGAACGGTATTTGGGTTTTGCAATGTAGGGGGCTTAAAATTACAGAATCAGTATATTTACCGATTCGGTAAAATTACCGATTCGGTAAATTACCGAATCGGAAAATATACCGATTCTGTAATTCTAGATGTAGCTAGCACTTCAAAGAGTGCCACAGGCCCTTAAGAGTCGGTATTTTACCACACAATCCTATTGTGTGGTAAAATACCGAATTCAGGTGTGCATGCACATCTGTGCATGCACACCTGTGCCATGTGACACACAGACATGCCCTTAGGGCATGCATGTGTGCCACATGTCACACAAGCCTGTACTTGGGGTGCTAGAGGGTGTCAAAGTGACACCCCCTGCACCCTTGCAGGATTCGGTATTTACCGATTCGGTAAATACCGAATCGGTATTGCCCATTGATTCCTATGGGCTTCAAGGCCCATAGGAATCAATGGGCAATACCGATTCGGTATTTACCGAATTGGTAAATACCGAATCTTACAGATTCGGTAAATGTAAAATAAAATTTACCTACATCTGCCTACTTCAAATTTACCCATTCATAAATACCGAATCGGTAAAATTCGGTATTTATGAATCGGTAAATTAGAATTACCTACATCTAGCCCCAAGTATTTTACTCTTAGTAGGGGGGGTCTGACAGGGATTTTTATTATGTATATTAATTGCTTGGAGAATGCACTCCTTGAGCCGGGCATTAATGTCCCGAGAAACAGGAGCAGACTTCTCCTGAAACTCCTATTTGCAGATAACACCATTTTAATTGCCTGTACTGCTAGACGTTTGTAGCAGCTTTTAGATTTTGTTGTTGTTTGTATGGGCAGCCTGGATTTACTCACTAATTGTAAAAAGGCATGTTATGGTTTTGGGGAAAAAAACACAAAAAGACGCATCTTTTCTGGCCAAAGTTAGATTTAAAGCTAGGTAGAAACTGTTAGTTATTTAGGAACTTTAATAGATTCTAGGCTTAGTGGCAACCCCTAATAAAAAAGAATATTTGAAACCTCAAGAGGACGTGTGCCAGAGTTAGTGATATTTCTACGAGTTTGGGTCAAAAGCCCACGAGAACTATGTCAGAGACCTATAAACCAAGGGGCATATTTACAAGGAAATGACAGAGCGCGGAGCTTTGGCACATTTTGCTGTGCCACGCCATTTCCAAAACACAGGGAGGCCCCATATTTACAACAGTACGTCACACCCCAGTATTTACCATGCACTGGTTCTAAAGATAGCTGCCTAGTGCCAACACAGAGACCACTGTGCCACAGTGCAAGTGTGCCTGCATTGCAAGAAATGATTGTTTATGTGCAGGAAGCTGTCCCTTCCTGCACCTAAATAATCAACAATGGTGATGTGCTACATCTATGTGTGCTACAGAATACAGCACACATAAAAGTATCAAATTCTGCAGCACACATAAAAGTATCAAATTCTGCAGCACACATAAAAGTAGCGAATCAACATTATTTAATGATTGTTTATGTGTAGGAAGGGACACCTTCCTGCACATGAACAATCGTTAGTGGTGTCTTGCTCTTTCTATGTGTGCTGCAGAAAGAAGCACACATAGAAAAAGCAAAAACCAGGAGAAATAAAAGTATTTATCCTCGTTGCACCATTCTGACGCCTGTTATTACATGGCATTAGTTTTTAGCGCTGCCTCAGATTTACACCTCCTTGTAAATCTGAGGCTGCATCAAAAAGCAATCGGAGTTGCAGTGGAATGTCCACAATGACACCCATAGCACGCCATTTTCAAGCACATACCTGCAGGAAAGGGTAACATATTTACAAAGTGGTGGTACCCACTTTGTAAATATGGTGCAGGGCATTTTCCCACCAGAAAGTCAGAACACATGATGTTCCAGTGGTGCAATCCCCTTTTAAATATGCACACAAGTGTATCCCTATTTCTACCTTTGGTAATGAGATCTGTGGTTACTTAAATTAAGACTCACTTGGGGTGGCAGAGAATACAATTTTTAGGGGTCAGGCAATGTACCCCCACTGAGATTCTACACGAAGAGCTAGGGATGAGGTACTTTGTAGATTATATCCGGCTGCAACCTCCTTTGAGGTATGCAGTTTGGTTATAGGAAAAATTAACTCTTAACAGATCAGTCATATATGATTGCATGCAGTTGATTAAAATGTTCAATATTTCCTGGCTGGTCTAAGTTAAAGATAATTTTAAAGCCGGTGGGAGACCAGAGCTATTCTTTAACCCTGTGGGAATGATCAAATGAGACATTTCTTGGTTAAGAAAGGCATTTCACCATACAATGTCTGTTGATAGGGAAGCCTCAGCTCTGGTTAAGTCATTGTTTCAAAAATATGCAATGATAAAAACTATTCCTGGGATAGAGCCTCCTTGAAATGCTTATTCACCAGCATCGTTTGTTGACCAATTTATGGGTGGGTTTCTTCAGTCAGTTGATCTCCCTCGAGGGCACCTGGTTTCAGTATTCTAAACCACCTACTTTTATATGTGACTTGTTCTCTAAATGTGATACTTTGCACATTGTAGTGACATGTCCTCTTTACAAATCTCTACGGCACAAGTTCTTATACCTCTTTTTTTAACTTTGGACTTTTATCATGCTAGACCTGCTTTTTTATATCTACAACTCTTAGCTACACATAAGCTTTGTTTTAACGTGTCAAAGTTTCTTATGGGGGTTTATAGTGCTGCAAGTTAGAGAATGAATTTTGGGTTTACTGGCTTTTGATGTTATTTACATTAGTTATGTTATGTAATATTATCATACTTCTTGTATGTATAATCATGTTTGACCATTTTGTTACGTCACTTGTATGCTTTTATTTTTGTAAAATTGAATAAAGGAAATATTGATTGATTGACTGCACAATTTGTCATCACTGTTTGCACAAAGCACACCATGCACATTGTCACAGACACTGACTGCACTTTAGCACAAATCATATTTAAGCTGCTCAGAAGTATGGAAAACATCATTTGTACTAAATACATGTTAGGGGAAACGTCATTTTTCATGAGTTGGTCAGTGAAAATGGCACTGCATGTTTACCCAGCTACCTGCTGCTTGAGCCCTATCCTTCTCTCTGCGAAGGCAGACTGGATCTGCTCCTTTCATTCCATGTTACTTGATTAACTCCAAAGGTCAGTGGGCTGACCTCCTGTTTTGAGCTACAGGGACACAGCAAGCTCCAGAGGGCTCTCTGCACTTGACCAGCTTACCTGCTGAAACTCGACCGCCAACTGGACCTGCAATTGAACCTTCTGTCCTCTGCTGTGGTGAGTTGAGGATCCTCAAGAGGTGTCTCCCATGGTCATAGACCCTTTGCTGGTATCATCATTATTATAACTTTATTTCGATCACAAAAATCCGAAAATGTACACAGCACAAATTAGTAAAAACAGAAATAAAAACATCAGATAAATATTTAAAACATCCAGTGCCATAAAATAGTTTAAAAAATACATAGCATACAACAACTTAGAAAAGAGTAAAGTGCAATGCTTCATACTAAACATGTTCTACTCCTGATCCACAGTGCATACCAAAATATTGAGAGGCTAACAATCATTACTCTTCGTGTGTCAGTACACAAGATTCTCATCACCTCAGGGTAGTGTCCCGGGCCTGCCAGTCTACATAACGGGAGTATGCATTTTTTCCTCAAGTATGAATATTGTGGGCAAAAGAAAAGTAGGAGAACAATGGATTCAGGGCAGGCTTTACATGCAGGACAAAGATCTTCAATCATAACATTACAGCGCCTCTTAGAACAAAAAAATTTGGTAGGTAAAGTCTTAACAGAACTGTAAAAAAAGTTTGCGTGCCAATAGGGAACAATTTCATCAATACTAGTCCTTGAAATTCGGACCGTCCCCAACCTCCCCCATAGTTCCCTCAAAGTGATGAACCACGTGATTGATGTAGCCCTGGAGAATTTCAGAAGGTCAGACAAGGCCTCTCGATAGGTTTCAAGTTCTTCCACAGTCCATAGCCTATACCAAAACAATAAAAGGTAATAGTTCAACTTGTGTACCAGCTGTCTGTGGGCAAGGTCAATGTATAGGGGTGTCAGGGGGGAGCTAGAGGGGAGATATACCAGTGATTTGAAAAACGATATTCAATGATAGAGAAGCAGATTGTGTTGCCCGTCCCCCACAACTCTGCTCCATAGAGTGCCCCCTAGGACCTTGATGTTATAAATTTCAAGTGCTGGAGCAATTTGGCGAAAGAACGTCTGCCTATGGATTTTGCTACTGTGAGCGTACTGATGGGTTAGTTGTAATTTAACTTTCTCAATGTGGGCAGCCCAGTGAATCAATGGAGTCAGACGGATGCCTAAATAGTCATAAACTTCGACATGCTTCAGTTTAGTACTACCAGCCAACACAGGCCATTCCTCTGTTAAAAATCATATAGTTGGTTGTGGCCTCATTTAGAACCAGGCCCTACTCATCGCAGAATCTTATAAAATCGCTCAAAAGTTTTTGTAAATCCTGCGGAGATTTAGAAATTAAAAGGGTGTCATCGGCAAAGAGTAGTGTGGGCACTCTTCTTACGCCAATTTTAGGGGCATCACAGCCATCTCTATCTAAAAAGTCGACCACGCCATTAATAAAAATAGTAAAAAGTGTGGGGGCTAACACACATCCCTGTCTCACTGGGAAGTTCCAGTTAATTGGTTATTTTCCCCCCACCTGACCTGTGCTGCGTTAGATGAATGTAATCTAATTAAAAAGTCTAAAAGGTTTCCTGGCAAGCCCATCTCTTTTAATACTCTCCAAACAAAAGCCACGTATAGCCTTCCCCCTTGATGACTACTTCCTTCCAATAGATGCCGAGAAGAGGCAAGGCCTGATCCAGGGTACTATACTTTGTGCGGAAGCCAGCTTGAAAATCACTCCGAATTCGAAACTCAGACATCCAATCTTGTATCCTTCCTAAAATCTGCTTACAAAAAATTTTCTTTAAGGAGTCAATGAGGCTTATTGGCCCATAGATGGCCGGCTTGGCTCTGTCCCCTTTTTTATAGATGGGCACTATTTCTGCAATCTTCCACGATGATTAATTAAGTTAGTTACCAAGTTTATACAGGAGCCCTAGAGAAATGTATCCTCTCTATACAGATCATTATGAATTCTGTCTGGGCCGGGGGCTCGTGCAGGCACACAAGATGAAATTGCCGCTTGAGGTTCCTCTACAGAGAAAACCAAAGTATTGCCCTCCCCGCCAAGGGCCTCAACCCACATCTCACTAACCTCATCTCTTTCAAAAGTGCCTTTTTCATAGAGGGAACCAAAGTGTGCAACCCACTCTTCTGGCTGGACTGTATGTTCCAGGGCTGTCTTATTTCCCTTGAGCCAATATGCTGCTTTTCTCCAAAAAATCTTGGGGTCTTTGTCTGACAGTGCCCTATGTAGGGAGGACCACAGGGAACCCTCCCATTCCCTTTTTGCTTTCTCTATGGCCTGTCTATACTTGGCTCTACAGGTCACAACCTCTGGACGTGTGTTTCGTTTTACTGCACATATACGCGCACCCTTTGCCTTCCTACAGTCCTGGTTACACCAGGCACTCTTAGAGTCTGGCATCAGATCTGAACAGTGTCCCCCCCTTTTTATCACTTTAGGAGGATGGCTGAGCATATTCTTTATATCATTAAAAACAGCTTGTGGCGAGATCCAAAACTCTCCATGGCATCCTTAATGGGGAGTTTAGCTAGCTTCTCTAACTTCAGATGAACTTTACTTTTAACAGCTACAAGGGCTCCAGGATGCTCCTCCACCCAATCCCACTTAATTGATCTTAGATTATTGGTAACAGAAAGAATACCCAGGTTCGGGCACGCCCTGAGGCCGGGTTGTGGAGTGTCCGGTTTACTAAAAGTAAGGGCAAGAGCGTTATGGTCACTCTCAAATCTTTTAACCACTGCCATATCACCGACTAGGGGCCAAAGATTGAGAGTAAAAAAACAATAGTCAATTCTGCTTGTGTCGCCAGGTCTATAAAGTACACTTGTATTTGGTATCAGACCTAGTACTCCCATTTTTGCTCTTTAATCTTTATTCATGTTGTAGGGTAAGAACTAGCACCTGGCCTCCACTCTTCATCCACCTAACTTTAGGGAGATCTAGCTGTGGGATAGATCATACACAGTCCCAATCCTCTGTCAAATCTGGAGAAGTAAGGGCGAAGGGTTCAAATGTACAATTAAAGTCACCCACCATTAGTACTGGAACACCATCTGAATACTCAGCCAGAGCATGGTCTAAAATGTGGATTGTATTAGTTTCCCCTAGACGATGCACCCCTCTATTGTACACATTAAAACTTCTAATCTTCCAGCCACTATGCAAAGTCAACTCAAAAGCTAAAATGTCATACAAATCAACATGGAGCTTAACTTTAGACCCTAGAGCATTTTTCATCCAGACTGCTAGACCTCCAGAGGGTCTTCCTTGCTCTTTCATAATGGCATCAATACCAAAGGCAGAGAAAGCACTACTGAATGGAGTAGACACGCTCCAGGTTTTCTGAAATAGGATTGCATTCTAGGAGTCCACAAAGTAATACCAATCTGGGTCAGATGGTAATTTTGAAATCCCTGCCACATTTCAAACTATAACCCTTAAAGAATGGTGGACTAATGCCCCTCTGTCTACAAAGCCACATCTAAGAGCCATACCCCTTCTTGCATTAATAGTGGTTGGGTCGCAACAAGTCTCCGTACTAATCGCCAGACCTTTCTGTGATGGGACTTCCAGTGAGGGCAAAATTGGTGGGGGCCCTAGGTACCCTATGTTTTTGTCAAGAGTCATTCTTTCACCAGACTGCAGTCATTCTTCACAAGACAAGGGAATGGTCCAACCTGGGTCAGCCTAAGGGACACTGGGTCTAATCTTAACTGGGAGTCTATACCTAATAGAAATAGATGTGTTCGCAGGAGGGATAGTGTGGAAATCAATCATCAGTAGACAGGCACCATATCCTTGTTAAAGAATCTAACCATTGATCGTGTTCCTTAGAGACCCAAGGGGACTAAGGGCCAGATGTAGGTAATTCTATTTTACCACTTCTTAAATACCGAATTTTACCGATTCGGTATTTAAGAAGTGGTAAAATAGAGGGGGGTATGTAGGTGTTTCAGAATCGGTAAATACCGAATCGTTAAGATTCGGTATTTACCGATTCTGTAAATACCGATTCGGTAATGCCCATTGATTCCTATGGGCCTTGAAGCCCATAGGAATCAATGGGCAATACCGAATCGGTATTTACCGATTCGGTAAATACTGATTTCAGCAAGGGTGCAGGGGGTGTCACTTTGACACCCTCTAGCACCCCAAAGACGGGCATGTGTGCCATGTGGCACACAGACATGCCATAAGGGTATGTATGTCTGTCTGTCACATGGCTAGGTGTGCATGCACACATGTACATGCACACCTGGATTCGGTATTTTACCACCCAATTGGATTGGGTGGTAAAATACCGAATCTGGCCGTTACCGAATCGGTAAAAATACCGATTCGGTATTTTACAGAATCGGTAAATTTACCGATTCGGTAAATTTACCGAATCTGTAAAATGATGCCCCTACATCCCAAATACCCAGTTACCGGTAGGTAACGGCCGAAATCGGCCGTTACCGGTCGGTAAATGGCCTCCTACATCTGGCCCATTATCTTTCTACGGATGTAATATCATCTCTAACAATGGAATAATAACGACGGGTAGATCTCAACCAGTGAATAACTTTATTTTTATAAAATCCTGGTCTTCATACCCACCCCAGCGGGTTTAGGAACTTCAGTGAGGTAGACCACATCATTAGCACCTTGTTCACTAGATCTTGTATAGACACCATCCCTCACTGACCCCTTCCCCTGTGTCCCCCCATAACCCAACCTGGGTACCTGCCCTTCGTTTAAAATCACCTTGCCTTTATGCAAAACCCTAGGTCCGACCCTGGCATAGCCAACTCCTGACAAATTTATTGCAGTTAAGCTAGATATATCATTAGGATAGTGGTTTCTAGTATAATCAGAGGGTTGGTACAAAGTGCTTGCAGAAGCAGCTTTGTGCAAGGAATCATTATTCCCAAAGCAAAGGGATCCTGTGCACCTATCACTGTTGCTAGTTGAACCGCAGACAAGGGAGCTGACAGAGACCTTTGGTGTTCCACCTTCCTACAAGTTGTTCTCTCAGTTAGGGTAGCAACGTCCATTCTAAGAGCGGCAACCTCTTCTCTCAGTGACTCAATTAGTGATTTCAATGCATGCACCTCTCAAGCGGGGATTTTACAGAACTCCTCTGGATCATCTAATACAGCTCCTGATCCCCCCAACATCCTCATGGACAAGGACATCAAATCTTTTGTGGCACTCATTTTGTGTAACATGTGCCACAATAGGGAACCCACTCGGCTCAGTACAAAATACGGATGTAGCGAGATCAGATTCCAGGTCAAAAGGTCTTTTTACCAAACCCTTCGTCCTACCAGTAGTACGTTAGTTAAACATTTGTGGTGTTGACTTTGCTGTTTTTTTCCCTGGGGGCGGCTTGGGGGAGATGGTTAACAGGGCTACAGGATTTGTACCAGCACTTGTGTTTGTTCTGACTAAACTACCTATCCGAGAAGAGGGGCTCGGTGGGCCGGCATCAACTAATTCCTGACATTCAGTCAAGATTGACTCTATCCGGTCCATAGTCTCATGACAGACTGCACCAGAGGATTTCTTTTTTTTTTAGAATTATCCATACCCAGGGCCCTATCCTGTCCTTTTCTTATACCCATCTTTCTAGGGTCCCTCAATAGCTATGTTCAACCCCTGTGCCCCTAAGGGAAAACACTCAACCACCATCACCAAACCCACTTGCACAAGCAGAGGTTGACTACCTAACAATAGTTTTAATTTTACAATAAAAGTAACATACAATTGCAATAGGAGCAAAAAAGGGAGCAGAACCAGCGATAAATACCAATTGGGGAAAATTCAACCCACTTATGTAATAAAGAAAACAGCTTTCAACAGAATCAAGGCTGGTGGCCCCACCCCGCCTCTTCCTGTCACTGACGGGCACAGACGGGCACGCCCGTGCACGTCCCGTGCTGCGGGATCCCTTAGCTGCCTTTATGCACCTCCAGGCGTGTGTCCTGATGCGTTGGCGGCCCCTGCCACGTAGTCTGATGGGGGATGGAGTCCCCAAGGAACAGGAAAGTGCTGAGTGCGGTGGAGGACTCCCGCAGTATCAGTGGGGCTCCTTCTGTGAAGGAAAGGAGAAATCCTGAAGTTTTGGGCTCTACGTGACTGTGAATGGGACTGTTCTTGCTGAGATCCTGCTGCCCGCAACAACCGTAAAAGCAAATTTCCAGTGAAGCCGACTGTTTGTGCTACAGCACCTGCTAGAAAAGACCACCAACATGAGATCTGCTTTTTGTGTTACAGAAATGACAGCCCACGGTGACCATCAATGTGACACTACAATGACCACCATCGGAGATGCTCCTCATGCTCCCTGCAAACTATGCTACAGTGAAATGGACTCTTCACACCGGACTTCAAGAAAGCAACTATTTTAGAGGGAGTAGATTGGTCCCTGTGTGTGGCCTACACTCCATTGCTGTCTGCCTGAACTTGTTACTTTCCCCAGTCTATCATGAACAGATGACCACCAGTGGCGTTTGCGCTTACAGGCGCAATACCTACCTAAACTATGAAAATTGCATATATTTGATTCTACTGACTTGATTATTTTTGTTTTGGTCTCATTTTATTATTCTATCATACTATTTTTCTGAATTGGTTTGAGATTTTTCTTGTGCGCTCACTTTATTACTGTTTGAGTGCTGCATAAATACTTTACACTGTGCCTCTAAACTAAACCTGACTGCTTTTATGCCAACCTATGAGAGGGTTAAGCACGGGTTAATTTAGTGGCTTTTGTGGTTCACCCTGAAAAGGATTATGGTTTTTGCTGGAAAAGGGTTTTCACCCCCCTGATTCCCTACATCTATGAAATAAGATTTGCCTTGTACAATAGACAAGATCTACCAATTATAAAACTAAACAATTATAACAGAAAATACATACCATTAGTCCATAGAAATGGGTCTTCCCTTTTCTGTATCCCATCGGAAAGAAAGCAAGCTAGCACATGTCCCACAATACCAAGCAAAACCTCTAAACCCATGCCACTTGCAAAAAAGTGCAGGGGTGGGTGACAATGGCAAGTAACACTTCACACCAACTTCAGAAAACTCACCACAGCAGTAAAGACTTGTGACACATCATTAGGAGAAAACTTAAGTCTTTACTTGCTTTCAGAAAAAACTCAAGGCTGCCGTATGTGTGATTGATCGGTAATCTGCGCTACAATCTACAATTTGGGTGCCCGCAGGGGGCAACGCCCCACTCTGCTTCTAGTCCCCCAGGAAGGGGTTAGATGGTCACACCTGGGGGGGCAGCCTGATGAGGGGGCAGGGCAACCCCTGACCTGTGCATAAAAACAGGCGCCCAGATCCCTTCACCCAAGTTACCAGGGTGAGCCCCAAGTTGAAAGGACCCCATTGTAGAATGTTTTTGGGCCTCCCACCGGTGGAGGCCCCCATTCAGTTCCAAAACGCGGCAACGCTCCAGTGCCAGAAGCCAGGTTTCCGTGGATTTGGGACAATGGTGTCTCTCATGGGCTTCGTAGTCCAAGCGCATATAAAGCAATAATGGCACCAAGTCAGTAGGGAAATTCACCATTGCAAACAGCCATCTCAGCATTTTACTCGCAGTACGGCAAGTCCTAGCCGCACACCTGACTCATGTCGTAAGCAAGATATTTTACCTCCTCCTCTCACCTAATGCTTCCAAACATCCAAAGTCTGCTCATTGGACCATGTCCCTACAAAACCATGGCAGTAGCTTGTCATTAGGTAAGAAGTCCCTGACCAGCGCTGAGGGTGGCAGACCCAAAGCATCCTGCATCCAAGGGAGAGAGGGGTGCCATGAGGATAAGGGGTTCTGTAAATGACCATCGCGCAGCCCCCACACAAGGTTCACTCACCAACCGCATCCAGCTTGTCGAATTGATTAACACTGGGACTCACAAACATTGTCCAAAGGAGAATTAGGCAGAATCACACAGGCCACAGATCAGCTTCTCAACCCCCACCGGTATGCCACAATAAAACCAACACTACATGAGAACCTAGGCAAGTGCCTAAGGACCTGCAGGAAGCAGGCAAAAAGTAGCCCAAAAATGAAGCTTCCCAAAAAAATTGCGTAGTCAAAACACCTATCTCCATTACAGAAAACCTTGCTACATGCCATGTGCAGGGACCAGAGGGGCATACACATGTTCTCAGGACAATTATCCACAACCTCCCAAATTGCAACACACCTCCTTCCTTTCACAGCACGTCATACATGTGTAGGTCAAAATGTACCATCTACATTGATAAAATTACACACATGCACATGTTAGTGGAAATAGGATATTAAAGGCCCATCAATGCACATAAAATGAGAGTTAGATAAAAAGAGTTATCCACACACCTATGGAGATCCCGCAACTGAAACCTACACCTCTGTCACAGCACAGGGGAGGATTAAAAAACCCGCAAAATAAAACTGAGACGACCCATGACCAGAAACGCACTGATTCTTAGAATGATGTCCAAACTGGGGCCCTCCATTCAGTAACTTGTCAAAGATTGCTCAAAATGGATGCACAGAAATGCTACAAAAAGGACAGGCACAGGAGTTTTCAAGACTGAATAATGATGTCTGTTTTTCTAAAAGCTAATCTTCAACCCACAGCTCTTATCAACAGGTCTGCAATTGAGCCTTACATGCACCACCTTTACTGTGGCCTGGATCCTCCTCAGTAGCAACCTCCTAAGTCCCAATGAGGCCCGACGATTCACGCCCAAATGACCACAAACTATTTTTTATGGACATTTTTTACAAGCAGACTCTTTACACTGTGCCAAGCAAAGACACTCCAGGACGCCAGCAAACTGCAGATGTCCCCTTCAGACACACTTCCAGACACCATCACAAGACCTGCAATGTTCCAAAAGTTATGTGTTGGTGCACCTTTATTCAACATCTTCTTAGCATTGGTGTGGCCACATCCATCCATAGCAAGACATCTGCCTAGTCACATGGAACCTACCTAGACATTTCTACAGCGCTTGCGTAGGGACCTCTCCCACCTCATTTACACTTACACTGAACCAAACACTTATATTCCACATGCACTACACAGCGCGCTCTTGCACAACCCATGGTAGCAAAACCACCACACCATTGCACAAAAATGTACACTCCCACCTCCATCTGTGGTTCCCAGGTGGCCCTTTGCATGTCATAGGCAGTGTTCTTTAATAACAAATGGACCCCAGACATGGAGTTCCAGTACGGGGTCATCCACCTCGATGATACAGGGGAAAATGAGTCTAGAAGGGAAGGGTTGAATGGCAGCAAAGATACCACATGTCAGGAGGTCTGGAACACTGAGATAGATAGGTACACATGGCTAGAAAGGAAGGGGCAAACCTAATTGTACCGAAACGTACACTGTATTGCTTGTGTTTCAGAGGCAAATGAATGATCCTGCTTGCCACATATGAAAATTGTAGAACACTACTGCATGTATCAGACATGCAATAGGACACCCCCGTGATGATGGATATCTAGTGGTAATGTGTGAAGTCTGCCTATGCTCAGCTTGTCCATGGATGGCAGGGCCTCTGCACCCTCATAACCATAAAGACCCTGACCCTGGTCATTCATGGAGAAGGCCTGTCCGAATTGTTCAAACATCTGCTGTAGAAGAAAACAACTCTATTGCATAAGGCTCGAAGAAAAAGAACTGCTGATTATTTCAGCTGGGCTCAGTACAAGGATATTCTGTAAGAATTTAAACTGTTTTCTGATACTCAAGTAAATGAGGAAGGATCTATACTCTTCTTCAGACTGCAAAGAAAGACAAACACCCGCTGGTTACAAACAACCAGGTGAGAATTACTGAAGATGATCAACAATACAAAATGCTATCAATAAAGAACTAAGGCCCAGATGTAGGTAATAGCCAATTACCGAATGGTAAATACCGAATTTTACCGATTCGCTATTCACTATTCAGTGATTGCTATGTAGGTAAAAAATTAGGTAAAAATACCGAATCTGTAAGATTCTTTGTGCCTCGTTCTTACGGCCAGCAGCTGAATTTTCCTGTGCCTCCATTGACTGCTCGCGGAACCCGCCCCGCGGGTCCCGCTTCGTGTGGGGTCCTGGTCGCTGCATTCTTCGTGACGCCTGGTGGGGAGTGACAAGCGCTACGCCTGTGGTGGTGTTTGTGGGCGTTTGGGGTTGCAGGGCTGCGAGTGAGCGTGGGCGCAGGACTACTAGTCCCAGGAGCGCCCGCCAGCCTCTATTGAAACCACCTGAGCCACTCTCCCTGCAGGCTCCTCCCTCCTCCACACTGAACCAATAAATACAGTAGATCAGTCCCGCTGCGCGGGAGCGCACGGGAGTGACCGGGAGATGCCTGGGACAAGGGCGGGACAGTCTTAGACAGTCCTAGACTGGTCGGGACTGGACTGGGCCCGCCACTCTGTCCGTGCAACCACCAAAGTTAGCCGGCTGAAGTAAGACTATACCACCTATTATATCAACGCAGTTTCCTGTGATCGTATTTAGTGCCCACTTATCCTGTTGTTACTTGTTTGTGTTGCATAGCAGTGTTTATTACCATTTGGGAATATGCCTAAGAAAATTGTCTCTGGAGTTTCAGATACGATCAACACCTTAGATAACTATCTGGTCCAGGTGGTAAACAAAATAGACAGTGAAAGAAGGCAATCGTTAGGCTTGAGTCAATCTCCTGTCCTTCACTTAGTGAGCCCCTCCACTAGTGTGCAAATGACTGATACACCATCGCAAGATCCCAGCACGTACATCCCTGATACCAACCTCCTTGACATCGGAAGCCTTGATCAGAGCGCAGAACTGTTGGTTGACTCAGAGCCAAATGCAGAGTCTGACCCCGAGTCTCAGGTGGAACTCATAGCAGAGGAATCCTCATCCTCTGTGCCTGTGACTAGGGCGGTGAGAACCTGCAGAAAAATTCAGCCCAAACGCGGGGGGTCACGGACAGGGAGGAAAAGGGCCGCTTCTCCACCAAAGTCTAAGGCAAACAAATTGGAGCACGAGGAAGATAACCTTAGACAAATTATAGACGATGATCTTTTCAATAGGATAGCGGATATGATAGACTTAAAGATAAAGACTATCATTAAGCCACTGATTGGAAAAATTGATAAGCTTACCGCAGAGGTGAAAAGGATGGGAGGGCTGCAATGTAAGTTAGTAGAAGTAATAGAGAATGTAGTAACCATTGTCACTAAACCAGTAGACACTGTGAAGGGAAATATCGGGGGTGATATAGTAGCAGATGAAGGTTCATTAGAGAGCATCCCGCCTGGTCAGGCACCACCAGCTGTACTTAGCCAGGAAGCAGCGACAGAGGCCCCTATACCCCCTTCTACTGCACCAACACCGCCATCCCTAGGGGATGACCCTTCACAATTTATAGTGGAAGCCTCACCATTGGTACTGGTACTAGCTAATGTACCCATCTTACCCCCTGGACAGACAGAATCTATTTCATCCCTGACAAGCAAGGCGTTACACTGGCTGTCAAGCAACATGCAGATGGCACATTATGGGAAAGAGCAGTTGGCAGGGGAAATTGTAATGGAGAGGAGGATGACATGGATAGGGAACAGGCAAAAGAAGTTCAAGGGGGATTGCGTAGTGTTAAATTTTTCAAACGCAGCCGTGCTCCCAAACGTCCTGTCAAACATACTTCCCCCCCAACGAAGAAGTGGAACCATAATCCCTCTTACCCTAAAAGTTTTCTATAGTGAGCAGCAAAACGCGATCCATCCAAATATTCCAAGATCAGGGTGGACTACAAGAAGTAACAGATGGGGTGGGGGTCTTGGACCTATACATAATGACCATGGTATTGGCCCAGTAAATAGATTTGGTACAGGGCCAGGTGATCATTAGAATGTGTTATTCTCTAAGACCCCTAGATCAAACTGGAATACAACGAATAGGTGGGGGGTGGGTGTCCCGGTAAATGACCATGGGAGCAGTGGAAATGGGTTCGGAGCCTGGCTGGGCGATGAGCAGTTTCCGATGCGTCCCAATACCCCACTACACAGGTGGAACGTAGCAACAAATGGATGGGGATTGGGGGCCACACCCTATGATTGGGGGTGTGGCACAGTGAATAGGTATGGGGTTTTGGCAAATTTAAATGATTGCGACTGACTTATGGGGGTCCAAATATGTCAAAAATGGATCAAGGGTCTCATGTTTAATAAGCAACCCCAAAGATAGTGGCAGAGGATTCATAAATGGTACAAATATGCATGAGACAACCAGTCTGGAAGGCCGCAAAGCGCAAGTTGCTCTAGAAAGGGAAATTGCTCCTGACCAAATTTTGGTCGAGATAGTTGGTGGCTCCCTTAATGAGAATGTTAATGATAATGATATTTCTTATGTTCAGTTAAATGCAGCAGATATAGTGGGTAACTTATCGGCTAATGGAACCCCCCATCTACGAGCAGAAGATGGGGTCCCCTTGACCGATTTTGTGGCGAAGAGAACTATGGAAACCTGCAAAATACTAAGTTGGAATGTAGCGGGACTTAATTCCAAACGCAATGATACGGAGTGGTCAAGCTTTATTGTAAGACATAATATTATTGCCCTCTAGGAAACCTGGGATACAACTGCTAACTTTTGGTGGGATGGGTTCACTAGCTTCGCCAAGGCGGCTATTCCTAGCCGCATTGGTAGAGCTAAGGGAGGTCTGTTAATGTTATTCTCCTTAGAACTGAAGGGCTCCCTAAAACAGATTAGTACTGATTCGCACAACATCCTCATCGTAGAGAGAGAGATTAACCCCACTAGGAGGTCCTTATACATTAATTTTTACAACTCAGGGAACAGGGACAATAGTGGCAGTAATATCGCTACTTTAGACCCTATATTAAGGTCAGGTAGTCAGAACATTCAGCTTGATACAGAGTATATTTTATTTGGTGATTTTTAACATTCATCCCTGCATGTTAGCATGCAGTTTAAGTAACAAGGAATGGGGTGAAGGTCCTGAGGGACCTCACTTTGAACATACCACAGAAGGAGAGGAGCTAGAAGATCTTCTGGCAAATTTCAACTTGTACGAACCAGAAGGTGGCCCAAGAATAGCTACCTTCATTGGCACCAATCCTGGAACCATAATTGATTATATCTTTACCACACAAGGTATCCTAAACCAAGTGATTTCCTACTGCACTGTGCCATCTCACCACAGTGACCACAATCCTGTCGTACTTGAAGTGGCTTGGGGAGATTACATGGGGCCAAATCCGGGGAAAGTGAGGTCGGACCACACTTTGCGTACCTCTGACCAGGGTAGGAGAGTTAAGTGGGCCAAGGTGGTCCCAGAAAATTTCTACGCAGAGGTTTTCCCGAAAATCAAGGAACAGGTTGAGGCGTGTCAGAATCCTTGTGCTCCGGGTCGTGAAACTATAGGGGCCTTTGAGTCGATCTGTGGGCAGGTGTCGCAGGATCTCCTGGCTAAGCCAAAGAAAGGAGCACCGAATAAGAAGCGCTGGTTCGACACCGCATGTTCTAATGCACACAGGTCTCTGATGGTAGCTTTGAAAAAAATACCTAGGGTAAGGGCCGAGATTGTTAGATTGAGGAAAATCTATAAGTCAGCTATAAAAAACAGACAAGGAAGTATCAAACAGGAAGCTTGGGAAAATCTTCTTTCCGTGGCTGTCCTAAAGGACAGTCGGAAATTCTGGGATATAATCAAACAACCATTCTTCTCCGACCAAAATAACGAGGCCATGGACTGTGTCATCCCAGATGACAAGTGGTTGACTCATTTAAAAAATGTATATGGGGATAATGATCAGGCAACCCAAGATGTGTCGCTGGCCACTTTAGACGCCACTCCAATACATTTTTATAGCACAGAAGTGGAGAAAGCTATTTTGGCCACAACCAAGCACAAGGCCCCGGGCCCCGATGGGGTGCCAGCTGATTTTTTCATACATTCCCCAAAGCTGTGGGCAGAGGTATTGGCCAATGTTTTTAATGCCATTAATAGCAACCCTACACCATCCTCCTGGGACATTTCCACCATAGTCCCCATTTTTAAAAAGGGCCACCGGGAGGATCCCGGGTGTTATAGGTCCATATCCCTCTTGGACTCGTCGGTGAAGATCTTAGGCAGAGTCCTTTTGTCCAGGTTGAGGGATAATGTTGAGAGTTGTGGAGGGTTGTCAGAGATCCAGTATGGGTTCAGAGAAAGGAAAGGCACAATCTAACAATGCTCCAATCTACACTTGCTCATATCAAAGTATACGGTGGCCAAGGAGGGGTCCCTGTTTCTAGCATTCATGGACCTCTCCGCGGCCTTCGATTTGGTGAACAGGGCTAAGTTATGGATGACCTTGCTGAAGATGGGGATCGACGAGGCATTGGTGAGATTCATGGCTTCCTTACATCAGGAGCTTTTTGCGGCCGTACGGGTCACAAATGAGGGTAGGTGCACGTCCCTTTTCAAATCCATGAAGGGGGTAAGGCAGGGCTGCATATTGGCCCCCCTGCTCTTCACCTTCTACATTAACGGTTTGGGTGCACATTTGGAGGAGATGGAAGTCGACGTTCCGCATGCAGGAGCAGTTAAGATCCCAGAGCTCCTGTACGCGGACGACGCCGTGCTAATCGCGCGCACGGGTGTCAGCCTTCAACGCCTCTTAAATGCCTTTGGCACATTCATGGAACAGCTTTATTTAAAAATAAATGCTAGCAAGTCGCATACCATGGTGGTGGGCCGAGAAAGCAGCAAGAGGAGAACAAAAACCTTCACGTGTAGAGGGGATAAGGTTTCTAGAGTTTCCACTTTTCCCTACTTGGGGGTCCTTTTTGACCAGAGAGGAACCTCGGGTCCTCAAGTGAGGGCGAAGAGGCTGGCGGTTACTAGATCATCGTCTGCCCTCATGGGCTTCGCGGGTAGGTTGGGTGCCAGGCCCATGAAAGCGTTGTTAAAAATTTACAAGAGTAAACCTGTCGCTCTTGCGTCATATGGTTCACCACTCTGGGGCTACGTAAACGTGGAACCTATCCAGAGAGCGGAGAACAGATTCATACGGACACTCCTCTCTGTGCCGCAGTCAACACCAACTTACTCTATACACATGGAGGTGGGCTTAGATTTCCTCACTGATGGGTTGAACATGGCTCCCCTGATCTTTTGGTTAAAGACGTGGCTCAATGAAGACCTTCCACTGAACCATAAGATCTTGTCCGACGTCCTGTCCCTAGACCATTTTAAAAAGATCCCTTGGCTGGCCTATCTGTTGAAGGCATTCTCAGATTTGGGACGTCCAGAGCTCTTTACTTCCCCTCAAGATATCAAGGTCCAAGACATTGATCTTGTTAAAAAGCACTTTATGGGGAGGGCAAGGGCATCCCGTGAGGAAAGGGAATTAGTGAAACCATCAGTAAGGGGTCATTACTTACTTGTCAACTCATTTTCTTTAGCACCTTATCTTGGTTTTGTTACAATCCCATTCCATAGGTTTCTTTTAACTAAGTTTAGGTTTAATTTGTTACATTTTTATTTAGGCACTTTTAAAACATGGGAAAAACCGGAATTAGCTTTACCCTGCAGCTGCGATCATTTTTCACCCCAAGATACTATGCATTTTGTTATGTTTTGTGGGTTTTATTTAGAGCCAAGAAAAAAATATCTGGTACCAGTTTTGAAGGAGGCTGTCTTCACACAAGTGAGACCGGCTCTGCTCTTTTTACAATCATTGACTAACACACGTATTACCTTTTGGTAGCTGCAGCTAGGATGAAAAAACATACCCATTAGATCCATCGTTATTCTGTTTTTAACCTTTGTATGCCTAGATCTGTTTTAATGTAAATGGTTTTATTGTCATATCTTAACATGTATGAAATGTTTCTAACTCTTTGTATGAAATGTTTTTAATTTCTTTGTATGACTTTTAATTGAGTCGAATAAAGATATTTTGACTGACTGACTGACTGACTGACTACCGATTCTGTAATTACAGAATCGGTATTTGCCATTGATTCCTATGGGCCTTGAAGCCCGTAGGAATCAATGGCAAATACCGATTCGGTAATTACAGAATCGGTAAAATTACCAAATTTGCAAGGGTGACAGGGTGTCACTTTGACACCCTGTTGCACCCCTGTTTCTGGCTTGTGTGCCATGTGACACACAGACATGCCCTTAGGGCATGTCTGTGTGCCACATGGCACAGGTGTACATGCACAGATGTGCATGTACACTGGAATTCGTTATTTACCATGGAATAGTATTCCATGGTAAATAACGATTCGGTAAGCGCCTGTGGCACTGATTACAGAGCCACCTACATCTTGATTTACAAAATCGGTAAATTTACCGATTTGGTATTTTACCGATTCTGTAAATTTACCGAATCGGTAAATATAACGATTCTGTAAATAAAATACCCGCTACATGCCAATTCCCAAATACCGGTCAGTAACGGCCGAAATCGGCCGTTACCGACCGGTATTTGGTGACCTACATCTGGCCCTAAGAGCCATCTGCCTCATGGTGATGCAACATTGGTATGTGCTGGATTGATGACCACGATGGAGGAAGGGGTGTGTGCCAAGATCGGTGCATCCTGCTGCACTTTTATCCTTGGAAATTATATGGACAATGGGGTGCTAACTCTTGCTGTCCAATCATTGCATCATCTACAAGCTGACATGAAGAAGGAAAAAGGAGGCAAGTGCCCTTGAGCAGGACTGGATCATTGATTTGTTTTCCTGGCTCCAACTGTCGGTGACCAGACTGTGCATGTCATTGCTCCTGATAATTATTCTGTGCTGTTTTGTGTGGTTTTCTACAATTTGGGTTTTCCTGCTGTGATTAGGTAGAATGTAAGTAACTAGGGAGGTAGTAACAGACACAACAGAAACACACAAAGCCTCAAATAATGTGACTGTTATGAAGTGTGGGGCAAATGATTTAGTTGAAAATTCAACTAAAGGGGAGAATGTTAGTATTGATAAATACGATGTCAATGTACGGCATGATTTATGTATGTATACCAATGTACCTGCATCGCTGTTGTCAAATCCACCCGATATGACCTCCCCATCAACCCCAAGTCAGAAATACTTGGTCAGGAAGAGCCCTGCAACATAGGCCAGAAGCAACTGATTGACAGGTCAGAGGTGGGGTGACACAAAACCTTTAGACAAAAGTGCGTACAGGAAAACCCACATATAGGCAGTGACACCACGGTGGTTTTAGGTGATTGGCCCCATTTAACACGTTTTGACCGGACTGGTGCACACTTCCAAAACAGCATAAAATCAGATGTCACACTAAGTTAGGAGCACTCAGCCAGTCAGAAAACAGCATACACACTGCACGCAGTGATCACACCCTTCCCATGCTGGACATGTGGACACATACTTACTGAGTCCACATTGTGTCCACGCCAGTTTGAGACCAGACATATGGCCTGTGACTAGGCCTTGATTTTCGTCTCCAAAGGAATGTACAAAGTGTTTTATGATGCTTCATGTAATGTATAAAAAGACAACTGAAACCAATGTACTTTGAGACGGTCTTCAGGCACCAACTCTGTTACCTGTTCTCCTGGCCTCTGCGTTTAATTAAACCAACAGTTCCTGTTTTGCCAAACACCTCTTGTTTTTTATTTCTTCAAGGTAAATTCATATTTAAGTAACAACTCTCATGGCAATGACAGACAATATTATGCATTACTGTAAGCTGCTGCATTGCATGTGTTACTGAGATATATAAAAACTTTCTTTAGAATTTTTGATGATCATGACTATTGTTCATTCACTAGCAAAGAGCTGTCATTTTATCTAACTTTCCAAAACATTTTAATTTTTGGGGACTTCCATGTGAACTGATTTATGTTTTTTTTATATTTGATTGGTATATTGCATTCTATAAACCCTAAAAGAGCAACAGTGTGGTCCTGTATAATTCATAATTTTTCAATTCAATGTTTTAATTGTAACAAAATCAGGTAGTATAAGCAAGAGATATAAATATAAAGAAGGTTTCAACTATGTGTTAAATACTAATGACCTTGACAATGGACCATTGTAATTTGGCAGATGAACAGACTAAGGAGGCATCCAAGCCCACCAGCTCCATGTTGCCCTGGATGCATCTCCAGTGACAGAGTACGACCCATCACATTCAAAGATCCCATTTGCCTTGTAGTGAATTCTATGATGAAAGTACAACCTACAGTATGCTGGCTGCATTTTCTTCAAGGTTGAATGGTGAGGTAGTGTCATGTTGTTTTTCCCCATGTGCCCTTCATTTGTGATTTTCCCCCACAGGGGGTCTATTTCCCAAGAGCAAAACATCTATTACCCAAAGAGGCAGGATTTTTTTTCTCTGTGCATGGGGGCCTTTGAATGATTTCTTCATTTGGGTTCACCTGGCCTCAGTTCCCAGACTATGGCAGGGATAACCCATGACAGTTGTTTTGCTCTACTTAGGGCATGATGACAATTACATTTACCTGATGCCTACTTGTGTGCAATCCATTTGGTCAAGGGCTTCTGTTGCTGGAACCAGTTTAAGTTCCAAAAGTTGAGCCACAGCAGTTCCTCCATCTCTAAACAGGACAGGAAAATTGTGAGGTTGAAAAACATGGTATATACCATTTTTAGTAAACACCCTACATCTTTCAACCTCGAGAGGTCAAAGATCGATGATGAATCATCCCATAATGGCATGATTATCAGAGAGATACAAGGCCAATAATGTGGTCCCAAGAGTCCAAACAAAATAGCCATAAGTTACATCATCAAGTAAGAAAATGTTCTCTTGTTATCATGCCATTATGGAATGAATTCGTGTGAAATGTTAAAATAATGACCTTGAGACATGATCATCGTCATTGCGAAACATTTTGATTGCATTCGTTTGATCTGGAAAAGTACACACTTTAAAAACAAACTTATATATTAGAGCACAAAATTGTTTAAACTTGAATGTGGGGATTTTTTTATTTAGGTATAATTGAACCCACTATATTTCTGTTCTGATTATTTAATGGAAATTTGAATTAGACATCAACTCACCACATCACATTTTATATTTTTATTTTTCATATGGAGCAAGGGATACATTACATTGTGAATAGGAAGAAAATAATAAAATCATCCTAGGAGAGTTGCCTTGTGATAGATTGAGAAATAGGTGCACACAATATTACATTTGTTTGGATAAAAGTTTTAAATCTGTGGTAAAGGAGTAACGCCATTTAAAAGTATGCTAGAATTAAGGGCCTGATGATGAGTTTGGCAGTTCATAGGACCGCCAAACTCTTGGTGGATGTGCTCTGGCAGTTGGGGACCACTCCACCAGGGGTCGCATCATCGTACTAGGAGTACAGCGGTCGGACCGTAAGGGGACCACCACAGCCACCACAGATTCACAATCCCTCGCACTGCTGCGGCAGTCTTGAGGCCGTAATAAGCTTGCCAGTGCAGTGGCGGCACCACCAAGCATACTTAAAGTATACTCACTGTGACCCTAACCACAGCGATGAGACCATTAAAAATTGTGGCGATGAGGAAACAAAGGGGACCCTACAGTGCCCCCTGGTGACTAGGGCCCATGGGATGCATGAAGTGGGAACATGTTGTGCACCCCTGTGTGCATGCTCCCCCCACTTCACAGTCCATGCCATGCAGGAATGGGCTTTGATGTTCCCATTTCTGACCCTTTTTGAAAGGCACTGCCATGGGAACCCCAAAGGCGCCTCCCCCCCTGGTTTAGATGCCTTGGGCACTTTGCAACTGCTGATCAGTGCCAAAGTGCAAGTGCTCCCTGTGTACATTATTATTGTGATTGGTTATCAATGATTGGTATATTTTTCTGACCAGTAGGTTCCTAGTAAAGTGCACTGCGTGTGCCAGGGCTGGTAATTCAAATGCTACTAGTGGGCCTGCAGCACTGATTGCGCCACTCACATGAGTATCTCAAAGAGATGTCTCAGGCCTGCCACCACAGTGCCTGTGCGCAGTTTGCTAACTGCCATGTCGACCTGCCAGTGCAACCACTTGCCAGGCCTTACCCTTCGCATTTCTTACACCTAGGACACCCCTATGGTAGGCCCAAGGTACCCCCCCCCCCCTGGGCAGGGAGCAGTGTATGTAAAAAGTAGGACATGTACTAGTGTGGTTAACATGTCCTGATAGTGAAATACTGCCAATTTCGTTTTTCATTATTGAAAGGCTGTCTTGCCCATAGGACAGAATGGGGAATACTGTGTAACAAGTTTAGCTGCATATCTTCCCATAGAAGCAAGATTGAAAATTGAAATCTGGTACCCCTGAACTCAGTATTTAATAACACATCTTTTATGAAGGATGTTTTTTAAATTCAGTGTTGGAAAATATCACTTTTAGAAAGTGGCTTTTTTCTTGTTCAACATTTCTGTGTGCCACTGCCTGTTTGTGGAATGACTGTCTGGTTTGAGAGTGAAAGGGGCTGGGGTGGCTCCAGGAGTCTGGGCGAGTCAGCACTAGGCTGAATAGACCTATCATCATGTAGAGTGGTGGGAGGCGTAGCACCTGGCTGTGCCTTCCTTCCACAATGCTGGCTCCACCTCCTGTGGTGCGTCTGATGACCCTGGCCCACACTGACAAAGGAGGAAGTTATGCACTGGCAGAGTGCACCCAGAACTGGTTTTGACTGGGTCCAGGACCCCTCACACATAGAGAACAAATACTTTTGGGGTATAATTATGAGAGCTGAAACCCCTGAAAGTTAGACTACTTTGTGATCCAGAGTAATTCCTATTAAAGAAGATCAGCTGAAGAGACTGAGGAGAAGGACTGCCCTTGCTGTGTGTCTTGGGTCGGCCTGCAGTTTGCTGTTTCTAATGAGAAGAGAACTAAAGGACTTTGCTGGGTGCTGTGCCCCCTCCTTGAAGAAGGACTTTGCTGTATGCTGTGCCCCTCTGAAGAAAAGTCTCCAAGTGCCTGAGAAGAGCTTCCCTCCTGTTTCTGAAGTCCCAGGCACAAAAGGACTTCACCCCCAGCTTCCCTGAACCCCTTTGCTGGGAGTTCAAGTCTGCCAAGAGGGCCTGTGACTTTGTGTGAGGCCTTCTTGCTGAAGGGAGCTGAATGCGCAATGCAATGGGAGAAGTGTGACGGTGCCGCAGCAGCCGCTGTCACATCATCGAGGAAGCGTGTTGCCGCTGCCGCTGTTTGCAGTCGCTTCACTAGAGAAGCGCGCCGTTGCACAGAGGTTGCCGTCGCATCACCAGAGAAGCGCATTGCAGTGCCGTCGCATCGCTGAGGAAGTGAGCCGTTGCTGATTGCTGTTGCATCACCAGAGAAGCATGTCGCAGGGCCGTCACATCACTAAGGAGGCGCCCTGCTGCTGATCGCTGCAGAAGCACCGGAGAAGCGCATTGGGGTCACTGAGGGTGTCGTCGCATCGTCTGCCGTGTCTTAGAAAGTTACGGATTTCGCTGCACAGTCGTCGGACGTGCACGCATCGCCTCTATGTTGATGCATCACAGTAATGATGCAATTTTCTCACAACGCACTGAATCATCGCAACGCATCAAGGCACCATCTTGTCGCATCGGTACTGGAGCGCAGGAAGAATCGGCGCATCGCCTTCTCTGCGACCCTTTTGTTTTTTTTGATTTACGCATCCCAGGTACTTTGTGAGTAAAGTGTTGCATTTCACCATCTACACGTTTATTTTCGCAACAACCTTTCTAAAGGCATTCTACTGAGTTTTGTATGTTGTATTTTTGTAGGTATGGTCTTGTTTAGATAAAGATACCTTATTTTTCTAAACTGGTGTGGTGTTCATTTGTGGTGTTTTCAATGTGTTACTGTGAGTGTTGGTACAAAAACGTTACACATTGCGTTGGGGGTGCCAAGCTACCAAGGGGGTGAGCAGGGGTTATCTAAAGTGGGTATCCCCCTTATCCTGACTGAAGCAAGGGTCCCTATTTGGACAAAGATACCTACCTCTACCAACTAGAGACCCCCATTTCGAAGAATCATCAAGTGTAAAACATATATATATATTATTTTTATTTTTACTTTATTTTTAAATTTTTACCGGGCACAACAATACAGAAAAATAAACATAATTATAAAACAATATAACAAATGAAATGGATACATAACCATCATCATCAAAAATCTTTATTTCGGCAGAATTGCCATAAAAGATAACACGCAAGATGGTACAAATAAAAACAAGCAATAATATCCTTAACAAACAATCAACAGAGCTAAAAATGGTTTCATTAAAACTTAAAAAAAGTACTAGGTAATAGTAGAAAATTTATGATATTTAAAACTTGTGCAGCTAATCAACAATGAAAAGGGCACAAACTGTAGTCAGTCCAGTATGGAAAAAATGCTTGGGAAAGAGATTAATTACAATGTAGTAATAGAAAACTGTACAGTTAATCTACAGCCCTGGGTAGCAATCGCCTTATCTTATACCATACCATAAGGGTCCTATAATAACCTAAAGGAAAAACCAAAGAGGGAAGGAGAAGAGGAGAAAAAAAAAAACACAGGGAGAAAAAAAGAGAAAGAAAAAAAAGACAAAGAATAACAGGACATACTCTATCTTTGCTTCCAAATAGATATAAGTTCCCAAATTCGTAAGCAAAGTTTCTTCCCCTTTTTGCCCTTCCTTGCATACACTCCCTTTATACAGAAAGCAACCTAGCCAACCACAGGTCTTTTTTAGCTTCCGTCAGGATGGGTTCAATATTCTTATTCACAATATTGTCCAAATCCGCGGAGATAATAATTCCGAGATACACCCCAGAGTCCACTACTCGTGTATCGCTACACACCGCCCCCTCGGTCTTAATGATCTGCGTCTTAGATGCATTTAGAGCATATCCTGACACATGTCCAAAAGACAGAGCCTCCACCTCCACCTCAGCTATAGCATCAAAAGGGCTAGGGGTAATAATGGCAACGTCATCGACGTACGCCAGTATTTTGCTCTCTATACCATGAGCTTTAATAGGGAGTATCGTTTTATTTGATTATAGCTTGCATAGTAAGGGGTCAATATAAGGCGCAAAAAGTAACGTCGAGCAAGGGCAACCCTGCCTCGTGCCCCTTTTAATTTGTAAAGATGCCGCATAACCCCGTTTAAATGGATTCGAGCTGTAGGTGCTATATATAGCGCCTGGATAGCCTTAATAAATCCCTCTCCGATGCCAAACCATGCTAATGTCGACCAGAGATAGTCCCAGGAGAACCGATCAAATGCCTTTTCGGCGTCCAACAACATTCCTGCCATAGGGTCTCCTGGGACTTCCGTGGCATCAAACAGAGTGATAACCATCCTCACATGGTGCGTAGTGCCTCTTCCCGGAATAAACCCATGCTGAGTGGGGCTGATAATACTGCTAATAACTTTGCAAAGTCTAAGAGCCAATGCCTTTGAGAAAAATCTTATCATCGGAATTCATCAAAGTTATTGGCGTATAAGACCCTGGTTCTCTAGGTGGTTTCCCCTTCTTCAGGATCACCACTATGTCTGTCCCAGCCCACGAGTTCAGAAACAAGGCCACTAATTGCTCCTGCTGCACTGTATGTATTAAATCTGGAGTGATCACAGTCTGAAATATTTTATAAAATTCAAGAGGAATCTGATCCGGCCCCGCAGCTTTAGCCGAAGGGAGACTATACAGAGCTGCCAGGATCTCTTCGGAAATCAATGGCGCATCCAGCTCCTCCCTTTCTTCCTCAGGTAGGGACGAAACTGGAACATCCCTAAAGTACTCTTGGATTTCCGGGTGATCCCTCGGTTGATCTTCATTATAAAGTCTTGCATAAAACTGCCTAAAAACCTTGCGGATCCCACACGAGTCTGTCAGTTTCCCGCCCGTATCGTCCAGAATCTCTTTAACCTCCCCTAAAGCCACTTTCTGCCTTGTTCAGACCACTAATATGTGCCCAACTTGCTCACTTAATTCATACCATTGTTCCCTTTTTGTGGAGTAAATAGAGGCTGCCTTACTAGCTATACTCTCCTCGGCTTCTGCCTTAGCACTTGCAACTTTAAGAAGTATCTGATCCAATGGTGCCCCTTAGATTGTTGTTTGAACTAATTCCTCTTCAGCGTCCACTACTGCTTTATTCAATTTGTTAACCCTCAGCTGCTCCTGCCTCTGTTTATATAAACTCAAACTAACTCTATTAATTTCGCAATACCCATTTATCCAGTCCTTTATGTGCTGGATATAATCTTCATCTTTTAATAACCCCTGCTCAAAAGTCCAAGTATGCTCGTGTCAAATCAAATTTGCAGCTTTTAATGTTAAAATTATCGGGCTAGGGTCAGAAATAATTTGAGGTAGTTTCTCCATCCGGCTTCTTGATAATAGGCAACTAGAGATAAAGAAGTAATCCAACCTAACACAGATCCTGTGGGGAGCTGCATAGTAAGTGTTGCCAGGGTCATTATGTTCCAACTTTGACCAAGCGTCTTCCAAAGAATTATTCCAAGCCAGACTAAGAATTGCTCTGCACGTTCTTTTTTTCCTGCCCGAATATTGGCTCCAAGCCCAAACCATCTGCCTCATTTATATTAAAAGCCCCGCAGAGGATAATGGGTACTGGCCATGAAGCTAACTCTAAGTCCAAAAATTCAAATATGTCTGGGTCATCCTCATTCGATCCATAAATTGAGGCCAGTGTAACCCATTCAGCGCCAATCATACACTCTACTAAGACCCATCTACCCCATTGATCTTCTAGCTTTTTCCTAATTACAACATCATTTCGCCTAGAGGGAATCCCCTCTCCTCTAGTTTTAGCCCCCTGTCTAGAATGAGCTATAAGATGAAACCCCAGCTGCTCCAGCAAGTACCCCTTTCCCCCCTCAATATGCATTTCTTGTAAACAAAAAAAGTCTACTCGCATTGTTCTCAAGAGTACAGAGACTCAAACGATCATTTAACCCACATACATTCAGTGAGACTATTCGCGTAATCATTAAAATAGATTAAATTGCTGTCCCAACCAGTTATCCAACAATCCACTACTCAAATTCCTCTTCATAGACCCTATCTTCTTCACATCTTTATTTTGAATCCGTTTTCTTAGTTTACCCCACCTCTTGCATTCACCACTACTTCCCAAAAAACAATTTGTGCTGTGCCCCTTACCCCTCCGAACCTCCCCCAAACCCCCACCCACAGACCCCCCCTTTTACAGGCAAATAGGTCAAACATGACCTATGTCTGACAGCTTAGGCCCGCAATTCATCACAGCCCCCCCTTCCCCCATATGCCATTCAGTACCTTTATTATGAAAGCATGCTATAGAATATTTATGCAGTATACAGTAATAATACGTTAAATCCCATACGAAATATCCAAAACCATAATTACAGCAAAGAGCTGAACACTCATTTCCCCTACTGATCCCTCAGACCTGTAAGGTACGCTTGAGCTTGAGTCTCAGAAAAGAACATTCTAGGATGACCATTCACTAACACTTTAAGGCGCGCAGGATACAGCAAATAGGCCTCACATCCCAGATCCTGAAAGGCGGGAATCAACTGTCTTAATCGCCATCTCCTTTCCACAGTGGTGAGGCAGAAATCAGGGTGAGCGAAAAATGTGGTACCATCAAACGAGCGTCTGGCCTCAGGTTTCGCCTTTTCAATAACCTCCTGCCTTAGGAGGTAATTACCCACATAAACAAGAATAGCTCTTGGTCTACCAGATTGGGATGCTAGATAATTTTTCTTTTGGGTCAAGGGAAATCGGTGTGCTCGCTGGACCTCCTTCTCAAAGTCCCAGACACCTAGTTCGGGGAAGGCCCCCCTCTACAAAGTGACAACAAAAGCCCGTACATCCTGTCCTTCAACTCCTTCTGCCACGCCTAAGAGTCTAATATGGTTGCGCCTTTGGTGGTTTTCGAAGACCTCAAGCTTCCACTGGACATCCTCCGTCATCTACTCTTGCGCTTCCTTAAATGTCTGCCACTTATTCACATCGTCCTTAAGCCTCCCTGTCCTTTCTTCCGCCTGAGTTACTCTGACCGCCATTTCTTCATAAAGTTTATTCATTTTCCTGAGAGAGCCCTCAATTTTTTTCTGTTGCCTGCTTCGCCCTCCGGCTCTCTAAGCTAGCTTCCCCCTGCATCTGCTTCAAAGTAGCATACAACAAGTCCATTGTGGGGGTCTGTAGAGGGCTAATCGGGTCATTTTGCTCTTGTTGTGCATTTGCTGTGGCCTCTTCATGATATAACTGGGAGGTAGCCGAGTAGTCCCAAATAAGTTATTTAGCAGCATCAGCGTGCGATGGGCTCACCGATACATTAGACTTGGAGCGAGATCTGGGTTTACTTTTCTGCTGTTTAAGCTTAGAAGGGGTAGGGGCAGGTGCCTTTTGGACTGAAGAGTTTTCAATTGATTCTACTGAGGGTGAGTCTGAGCCTGTATCAGACAGGCTATCCTCACCAGACAGTGACGAGCCAGTGTCCTCATTAACAGAAAAGAAACATTCACCTTCGGGTGAACCAGGAACTATGCCAGACTGCCCTAGACCCTGGAATGGATCTAGCACTGAATCTTGCATCTGCCTTAAAACTGAAGCCACTTGGCTCGCTGGATTTGGTCCAGTGGGGTCTATGCTATTAGCTTCCCCTTTATCTCTAGCAGAGTCTTGAGATAGCACCCCAGAACTCACCAGCACGGTCGCTTCTTCACCAGCACTCTCACCATTGGATGCGCCAGAAGGTGCAGATCGTACCTCTGGCAGTAGCGCTGTCTCCGAGCCCATCTTCGCGCTCTGTGCCACTGAGTCATCCGTGAGCTCGGTGCTCTGTTTTGTTTGGCTTCCCGCCGTCTCTGCCTGCAGCTGTCCCGGACCAACGCCTGCCTCAGCACTCCCGTCCTCGCACGCCGGAATAGTTCCTGTCACATCCACCGGAGCCGCAGCGAAGGACTCAAGAAGGGTAGGTTGCTTCATTTTACAACAGCCCTCCAGCCGATTTTTAGCCTCCTTCTGAGCAAGTCCGGGAGCAATTGTAACTTTGTCACCACGTCCAGAAGGCTGTGACACATTTTGCTGCTCGCGATGACATCAGCGCACTCGGGATTCTTTGCGTCCAGCTTCCGCAGTTGTCCCGCACTCCATAAAGAAGAAGCTGATACCGATGTTGCAGGCTCTTTTTGCCCGTCTCCAGGGTCGACAGGCTCCTTCTGATCCTTCTGTGGTTTCGGCCCTCTCGGCGCCATTCTGCCGCTGTACGCACGCCAACACAGTCTAGATCAGGCATCTCCAACCAGTAGCTCGGGAGCTCCTGGTAGCTCATCAGCACCCTCAAAGTAGCTCTCAGAGGTGAAGCCAAACCAATCTGATCTCAGGGATTCTGTGTATATTAAAGAAGGCAGCACTGCTCGTTTCATTATCCGTAAGAGTTACAGACAGCAAAACCAATGGCAGGACCTCTTGATAACACTCAAACACACACTCTGTTGGCCTGTCAATCAATCAATCAGGGATTTATAGAGTGCACTACTCACCCATGAGGGTCTCAAAGCGCTGGGGGGGGGTCATTTGGGCAGCTCCGGTCATTTGAAAAGGCAGGTGTTGAGGCTCTTCCTGAATGCTTTCAGTGTGGGGCTTCGTCTGATCCTGAGGGGGAGTTTGTTCCAGGTCTTGACCGCGATGTAGGAGAAGGATCTGCCTCCTGTTCTGGCTCTGTGGATGCAGGTGATTTCGGCAAAGGCCTGGTCAGCAGAGCGGAGGTTTCTCTTGGAGGCGTAGAAGGAGATTCTTTCTGAGGCATTGGGGTCCGGTGTTATGGACGGCTTTGTAGGTGTGTGTGAGCAGCTTGAAGGTCACTCTTTTTTTTAAGGGGAGCCAGTGGAGGTCTTGTTGGTTCTGGGTGATGTGGTCTTGTCGTGGGATGCTGAGGACGAGTCTGGCTGCAGCGTTCTGGACAGTCTGGAGTACGTGGAGCAGAGATTTGTTGATTCCAGCATAGAGGGCATTCCGGTAGTCCAGCCTGCTGGTGATGAGTGCAAGGGTGACAGTCTTCCTTGATTCGGGGGGGTCCATTTAACAGTCTTGCGAAGTATGCGGAGGGTGTTGAAGCATGTGGAGGCTACGGTGTTGGCCTATGGGTCTGTCACATGAACCATCTTTATCCACTTTAAATCTACCTAAGAAGGAGATTGGCCATGTTATACGCCCGGCTCTATCAGTCACAACGTGTGTGACATCAAAGAATAGTGCAGGAGTAACCAGGGCTGACCCACCAAAGTGTGTGACTGCAAGCACTAGAGTGAAAATGTGTTGGTTGGGATCATGATCAACCAAAGAGTTGAGGGAAGAGAGTATGCATCCAGGGCAGAGAAAATTAGAAGCATCACATTCATTTTTGTGTGGGTGTGTGACGTGTCCTTCCCTAATGAATAGTGTTGGTTCCTTAAAGCTACTCCTAGTGTCAAGGGCTGCCAAATATGTATGCTGGTCCCCATCATAAGAGTATTATCTCTGACACAATTGTGCCAGTTCATGGTATAATTGTGCCATTGCCATAATATTTTCATCCTTGACTATTTTGGGCATACAACTCTAGTAATTACATACTTGCTGCCATCACTGATTAATTAAGAGCATGACTGGCTTGCTTTTAGCCATTCCTGACAGAGTGGCAACCGCTTCTCCCATAATAATGTCCATAACTGATATATGTTGGGCATCCAGCTGTGGCACAGTGGTAGCCCCGGTTTAATGGTGGGCATTGTTAGCATAACAGATGCATTAATAGTGTTATGGTGAGCAAGCATGGCCTATGATTCCAATTCCTGGGTATTTGAAGTGGAATTTGTCCATCAGAGGCATTTTTACATGGCGGTACTCAATGAAAACAAAAAGCTGATGTTTAGGGACTGTGTATTTTCTAACAATGAAAACTGATTTGATTTTTAAAGAAAAAAATTATGCTTTTTCTGAAAAGGTTTTTCTTTTGGAAAATTGATTTTGATTGCTCAAATTGGAAAGTGGTTTGGATAGAAAAATATGTGTATTTTTAAAAACTAATAAGCTAATAAAGACAAAATATTACATTTCTAAAACACGTTTAAAGTTGTTAGCTGCATGATAATTCAATTTGAGTTGGAGAGACTTGCTGCTGTGCTAGTACCCTTTGTGGCACACAGTATGTGATGATTTGAATTTTACTTGATTACAAGCATTTCATATTGAAAAACGTATTATAGTATTCTGCTGATAACTTCATCTGGAATGTGCGGGTGGTGACTACTGATAAATCGTTCTTAGGCTGGTCATAGTGTAATGTTAAAACATATCAGCATTTTACAGTGATAAAATAAGCTAGTAGCTCGGCGGGACTTTCCTTGAGCAGAATTAGCTCTCACTACAGAAAAGGTTGGAGACCCCTGGTCTAGATACAAAGCATCGAGGTATCCAGTGCTGGGTATTTCCTTGCCCCGAAGCTCCGTATAACCAATGTTTCAGGAAAAGCACAGAAACCAGCATTCCTGCATACTATACTCCAGATTCTTTATGAGGGGAGGAGAGGGAAAGGTTGCGGCTGCTTGTTATGGCCGGTCAGTGGCCATCTTGCCCCCCATCCCTACAAAGTGTATAACATATTGCTGAACATTTGTATCACAACTTAATAAATAGTGATGATAAAATGCATATCTTCATACTGCTTACTGCCAACGTTTTAGAGAATATTTTGCAACCTTGGTAAAGCACTGCAATATGCTTTTAATTGCTAAGCCTGGTTGGGTCTTTAGTTGATTTTGTGGGATTTAACAGTACACACACTCATGGCCTAAAAAAGGGATCAAGTTATCTTTTTTTGAATGTAACGACCCGAAACACAGTTAGCTATTTATAAGGCTGAAATCCATGTCAAATCATTGATAATAAAAGGCAGTCATTTAGGCGGGGCTAAGGTATCAGGCCAGCATGAGAAAGAGGGTCATGTTTAACAAGTAAAAATATCCTAATTCTAGTAACTTACCTCTTTTTGTAATGTCCATTATTGCAAATGTTTTATTTCTGCATCCAAGAGTTCCTATTTACAATGTAACCATGTAAACATAGGATGACATCTCTAAAGTGGTGTAATACTTCATTTTCAGTCCACAGTTTTTGTATATGACTTATTATTATTACATTTTAAGTGCTATATTTGCAATACCAAATCAATAAAAACTAGTTGCTGGAAACCAATTTAATTTTTTCTCTACAGTTGTGTTTTTTATAGTAAATCTCTAGTTTCATGGTAAATAAATTTTTTTCAACACTGAAATCAGTCTTCAAAGTATTTAATAAAATCAGAAGCAAACTGCATTTTTTTGAAACGGAGCATTGAAGTTTTAAAGAATCAACAATTATCTTATTTGTCATTTTCTTTTTTGCGATGTTTTGGGGTAAATTGGTGTCGTTTCCAGTTTTCTGCCAAGCAACTTTTACCAGAGATATCATTCGCTCATAATTAGCATGTCATTTAGAAGTTGTAGACTATTGGAATATCCACTGTAAATTGGGAGTGTTTCATTCTTCTTCCACCTTTATAATTGGCAGTGCCTCTTGATGTCTGGCAGTAGAGTCTCAGCAAGCTGTATCAGCAGAATTGACTATCACTGAACCGCAGAATGCAAGAAGGCCTGCCCTATTTAGCGTTAGCCTTCTGAATCTGGTTTTTCCTGTCCAGTACCACTATGCCTATCATGGCAGGCCCCACTAGTCAAAAGATCTATAATGTCCCTGAAGTGCATCTAGTAAATATATTGTGCAAAATGGACATTTCCTCGTTGGTTTTGAAAATATAATTCCACACCATATGGTAGAAATCTCTAAATATGACAGGCCTGCTATTTTGAGCTAGCAATGCAGGGCATCCACTGGCCCTGTGGCTTATCAGCAGCCTTTTGGGTTCCAAATGCCACTCTTAGTAATGATTGACATGTCTAAGTGAGCAGGTCGAGTGTACAGTGAAATGTAAAAGTGTTACAGAATAGCATATCTCCTATTGAGATTTTTAATACCTACAGATGTGCCACAATTCTATCCACTTGTTGCTTATTATTAACACACAACAGTGCATCAGCTATAGATTTCCTTCTAATTCCACTCCAGCAAATCTTGGTTTTCTTATTGTAATAAAATCTGTCTTAGAAGTAATTTGAGACAAAATAAGAAATTATTTGTAAGACATCTGCTTTTTCTGCGTGGTCACATTTTGTAGATCCTATATTTTTGCTGGTGCTGGACCTATATGCACTTTAACCCTACTAATCAGTTATAAATTCTGTGTGCTTGCCCTTTATATATGGTAAAATTGATACATTTCTAATAGCTATATTTACCTTAGATATACATCCCTTGCATATGGTACAAAATGTACCCAGGGCCTGTAGTTCATTGTGTCTTGGGGATTGCAGCACCTATTATGTCATCCATTACAACTAAATGGCAAAACAAGGCTTCAGGCCTAACTCCGTAGCCCTACCGTCAAAGTTCAAAAATGCAATTCGATCTGTCAAAACAAACCCATTTCACAAGACAAAACCTCTCTTTTAAATATGAATGTGACACCCCTATGTAGGTCTTGAGGCCCACAGAGTAGGGTGCATGGTGTTCAAAAGTAGGACATGTAGCAATGCAAAGTTAACCCTTGGAGTGACTAGCACCCAAATGAATTATATTCACTGTGGCAGGGTCTATCTGTCCTATAGAGAAACCCAGAGTACAGATTAAAATCCTAACACTGTATGTCTGGAATAGGCTTGAAAAATAATTAAACAACTATCTTTAGTAGCTATTAAAAATCAATTCAATGGTGAAGAGGGATTTTAAATAAATAGTATGAAAATGTAGCTTTACAAAAGTTAATGTTTTTCTGCCTGCCTGTTGTTCTGGAATACTAAACTAGCAATTACTCTTGAATTTCTGTCAGTCAGATATTAGCATTTGAGCAGGTGTAAAAAGGTGTGAAATGCTTCATAGGAGCAAACAGTAAGCTGAGCTAAATAGACCGAGATTACTCATCTGAACCTGCAGGGTGGGGCTGTGAGCATTCTTTTGGACATTACAGTTTCAAATATTGCTTTAGTGTCAAAGCCTAATTGACAGGTCTGCTGGGTTTGTATAAAGCACTGGGAGCGCACTTTAAAACAGGATGCCAAAACCATTGTTGTGTATCTACTGTCTGGTTGCTAGAAAACAAAACTTTTTTTTTTGTTAGCACACTTCTGTCTCTGGGTTTGTTGTGGGCACAGTGGCTTCCCTCAAACTGGATTTCAGTGTTAGATATGAGAGGAGATTTCATCCCACTGGGTAGGGCGGGAGTCATTCCTGCCCTCTAGCTCCTGTGATACATAAATGTGAAGTCTCCAGGCACCAACTTCAGAACAATTTCTGGACCTGTGCCTTGACTTGAGAGGAGCCTTGATGGACTGGTCCTGCTTCCTCCTGTACCCAGTACAAAGACGTGGATCCATAGGGCCATTAGGTTACCCTCATGTACAAGCTACAGGGAAACAACAAGCTACAAGAAAATGTTCTGCATCTCCCAAACTGATCAGTGGCAACTGGACCTGGACTGGACCCAGATGTTGGCCTATGCATGATATGCTGTGAGCCTCTAAGTGTCCATCCTCGAGGTCCTGGATTGATTTTTAAGTGAACTCCTGTGGTGGTTTGGGACTTAAAGGACTAAAGTCAGAAGGTAAAGTTTTTGTCCAGGAGGAACTTGGTTGGTGTATCTGACCAATGGTCCATCACAGTCAGCATCAAGTTGTGCCTAGGTCCCCGTCTACCACGACCACTTACTATCATTACACCTTTGTGTTTCTTGGTACTATTCCTACTTTAAATTAAAAAAAATATGTCTCCAATTTCCCTTATTGGATTTTTGTAATTAGGGTATAATTGTGCTTATTACATTTTACTCTAGTTTTCATATTTGGTTTGAATTATATATTATTTTGCATTCCTACATTTATACTGTCTTGCCATTGCATAAATATTTACTCATTGGCCTATGTTAAGCCTGTCTGTTCCTTGCCGGGGCTACTAGGTGGTTGTACTCAGGTTCATTTATTGACTTTGAGGGTTCACCTTGGCAAGGCTTGTGAATAGTCCTTGAGTTGGGAAACCACTTGTTGGAAATCAGGTTACTGGTTGAGGGGGGTGTAAGCAAATGTGTTACTGGCTGACTGGGGCAAGAGCCCCGATCAAGCAGCAACCACAATCTTTGTCAGGGTAAGCCTCAAGCAACCCTAAATTAATCTGTCCTCAGCCCCCTGGTAGCTTGGCACAGAGTAGTCAGGCTCAAGTTAGAGGCAATATGTAAAGTATGTGTGCAACACATCAAACAGTAAAACAATGAAAACACTGCACAAAAAGAATTACACACCATGTTAGCACATTAGAGCTGCATAGGACCTGGGTACATGCAGTACCACTTTACAAGGTATTCATAAGTAAACACATATGCCTATTGGGGGTAAGCCAATATCACCATGTTTTAAGGAGTGAGCATAAGCACTTTAGCACTAGTTAGCAGTGGTAAACCCTGGTGTCTGCTCATCTGTGGGAAGCTGTGCTCTCCTGGGACATTTTGAGTCACCCTTGGAGTACCCATACTTGTAGCACTATGTGCATTGGGTATAAACCTCCCTGTCTGCTTATCAAAGAACCCCTTCTTTTTAGGCTCAGACTGGGACTGGTCACCACTGCTTCCTTGGAAATTATTTTGGTAGCCTTTTGAGAACTCCTTATGTTAAAGATTTTCTCCCCCTTCTTTCTTGTGGTGGAACTCCTGACCATCCTTGTGGAAGACTCATCCAGATACCTTTTTGGATACTCTGGTGTTGGCCGAGAGGTCTGCCTCCCTAGCAAACTTACTGGGTTTTGTCAGCTTACTTTCCACTAGGTGCTGGCACAGCTCTGGAAAACCAATGCTGAGTATTTGCTCTCTCAAGATTAGATTGTACAACCCACTGTGGTCATTAACTTTGCTGCTCTGCACCCAGGACTACTTGGGAAGCCTCTGACTATCCTTGAACCTTTGGTAGTACTTTTCAGGGGTCAGTTCAAACTTAGCATCCAAATGGCTTTGATGGGGGGTTTACCTGGTTTGGTCTTCAACCTCTAAGGTAAAAAGTGTGTCCTGCCCCACTTAGGCATATGTTTCCACATACCATCCCTTCCCAGTGCTTTTGTGGAATCCTGTAAATCTTCAGGCCTACCTCGTAGGCAGAAAATCATTTGTCAATGTCACCTCCCACCACATAACTGGGCGCCTTCTCACTGGGGATGTGGACCATTTTATCTCCTTCGGACCCTGTAGCAATGATGCCAATATCCCTGCTGGACTCTGCCTGCCTGGCCTTGAGATCCAGCTCTCTCAAACTGAGTTCTTAAGTCCAGTATTTATACCCAGTTGTGTCTTTAAGTTTGGGGAAAGCTTCTAGAGTTTTCCCTTTCAAGTCCTAAGGCATCCTGTATTCCATGCCCTAGCTTAAGACTAACTACAGAGGTTATACCGGTTTTTTGTGAGGAGGCAGGACACATCCTATTCAAGTGTAAGTGGGGCTGTGCCCAGATCCTCCTTCCCATCCTGCCAATGATGGCCCATCCAAACACACCCAAGCTCCTTATTGTGTACTGCTGTCTGGGAAGAATACACAAAACCCAACTGTCAGCTATGCCTAGTCATGTGACCAGAGACAGGTTACAGACACTTAATGGCTAATGCAGAAAATGCCAACTTTCTAAAAGTGACACTTTCAGAACAACAATTTAAAATCCAACTTCACCATAAGTTAGTGTAAAGGGCTTTTTAGCGATGTCCCCCACATTTTTTGCCCCCATTTGGACTACTAGGTGCTGGTTTTAAACTCTGACAGTGCACTGAAGCCTGCTAAACATGCCCCAGCGTCAGTGCTCTCTCCCTTAAACTATTATGTGTAAATTGGTATTCTCAATTGACAAGAACTTTACCCCCATTATAAGTCACCAGTATATTTTACCGGTGGTACCCAGGGCATGGGTGGTAAATGGGTACCCAGGGCATGTGTGGTAAAGGGGTTCCCATGGCTTGCAGCACTGTTTATGCCATGCTGAATGACCTAAGTAACTACTGAGAGCCAGCCTGCCATTGTAGACTGCAGGAATGGTGCAAACTGCTCCATTTTGACTTTAAGTCAATGCACTGCTTTTAATATATGTAAGTCACCCTTAAGTAAGGTGTCAAAGCAAAGCAAAAGAGAGCTACTCTGTCCCTGTGGCAACACTCCTTAAACTGCCTGATAGAGACTCTTCCTAGGTTCCCTCAGCCTGGGTCCCCTGTGAGAGCCTAATGCACCCTCAGACTCCGCTGGGCTAGTGACACTAGTCCTCTGCAAATTGCAGGTAGAACAATGCTCAGGATACAAAGAATCACTGACCTTCATATCCTCCAAGGGATCATCCAAACTCAGATGGTCTAGGGCATTGTGGAAACTGTAGTCCTGCTGTCAATAAAGTTAGAGGCAGCTATTGCATTCTGTGAGACCACCGGAAGTCAAATTAACTTTTCCCAAAGTATACCGCTGCCAAGGCTTGTTGGTTGGCAGCTCAGCAACTGACCACTGCACTCGATGCTGCACCTAGAAGGAACTCCATCCGACCCTCGAGCAATGTCGGCAACCACCACCTTGTTATGTTTTTGCACCACCAGTTACAGCCAGGAAAGCTCTGCACCCGGGCCCCACGGACCAGGTAAAACTGAACTGACTGTTGTAGCCTGGTCCAGGCACCCGCATCACCCCAACTCGACCTGCAAGTGACCAATTGTCAATAGTGGTTTTTCCCCCTGACTG